>NW_025814834.1:28020000-29284166 GCF_022079265.1 Lynx rufus
GGCTCCCGGGGGAGGGGGCTTCCGCTGAACGGCTCTTGTGCGGTCCCTTCATCCTCCCGCCCCTCAATCAGAGAATGGAAGGAAGGGTTTTGTGTTAACGTAGGAGGCATAGCAAATTCATCCATGAGGAAGGAGATTTCTAGTTGAGAATGATAAGCTACACAGATCATAAATATTAGGATCTCTTTAACTCGAGCCAGCTCATAATCAGAGCCTCCTCTAAGCTTGATTGTACAGCCCAGGTGCTGTGGACAGCCTTCAAAAAACATCAGTGTTTTGGTTTGCTCTACAAATAAACATATAAAAAGTTTAAGAAGACATAGTTGGCATTCCACAAGCCCAGACAGAATTATTTCATTATCTTGACCTCTACAAAAGAAAAACTTTCAAGTAAGACCACAGTTACCAATCCTCATTTAACAAACACTGCTAATAGATATTAGTATTATAACTAAACATTATTAATGGATTATTAGAAATTAGGACAAAGAAAACACTGTAGTACTGATGAGTTTACTCATTTCTTCAATTCTCCAATCTCAGGTCAATCTATCTAACGATCACTCACCATTAGGCAACTGAAAGATCTGCATATAAAATTTGTGACAGGTGCCCAGGTGGGGTTTTGTAAGCAGCTGGTCCATCGACATTACTAAATCACCTTGGGTCATCCGACTGATTCGTTCTAAAACTTGCTAGAACACAGAAAAACGTTTTATTACAAAATTAGAGAATAAAATTCTTAGTAAATTTTATCTGGAAAATAGGAAAAATTTAGACATAAACTTCACAATTAATTTTCTTAATTTTAATTATATAATAATTTTTGATTCTAGATTACACTATAAGTAGTTGCTCAGTGATCAATATGTTCCCACGAAAACAAACCAGACTCATATTAATAACATTATTAAAAGACATGTGAGCATCGTGCATTGGCACAGGACTGGGGGAAACAGGAAATTTCCTAGAAGTGGCCTCTATTCTGAAGAGGGTAACTTTTCAGGAGAGAGAGCATCTTCTACTCATACAATTCCCCAAACAAAACAAAGGCTCAACAAATACTACTCATTACCAATTATCTATTACATCTTTGGTGTTACAACTATAATGAGTGCTATATAATTTATTACCCTTTCCTCCAGTCTGAGATTCTCTAGTCTTAAATAAAGAAACGACTGTCGTGCTTACTGTCCTACTTTCAATATATATGGAAGACCAAACAGATAATCAAAGATCCCTGCATATCAATATGATGCATATAAATTTAAAAACAGAGATTTTTTTTAAATGATAGAAAAATAGGAACACTCACTGATTTTACATTAATGACCAAAGTAATGCCATGTTCTAGTAACATGTCTTGGGCAATCCGAGACACTGTTTTTTCAACTAGAACCAATGTAGGTCGAACATCAACTATTCGCTGAACATAATTCTTCAAGAATTCCCTTTCCTAAGGAAAAAAAAAACATCAAAAATATTATACCTGCTTCAATTCAAGATCTACAAATATTAAAACATCAGGAGGGTTTGACTAAGTCTCTCCATCTCCAAATAAGTCTATAAGCAAGTCACTTCAAACACAACCAAGAATATTATTCATAAATCTCAACTGTTGGTTATGCTAATAAAAAAGGGTTTTAGGAGAAATTCCATTTTCTGACTCACTAATTGTACTTTGAAGGATTTTCCATTCTTAATAACTAATAATGTGAAAGCCAAGAATCCAATTAGTTTGCTCTTAGAGATTAAAAGAAAACAAACAAACCTAACCTCAGTGAACCTAACTCCCCAATGAAAGCAATTTCTCATTCTTTAAATATAGAATCCCCCTACTACATTCTGAAATTAACTAGAGTAGCTCTTCTTTGGGTATTGGAATAAATAACTCTCTAACAGATGCTTTTTCAGCTTCTTCCTCATTTCAATCTCCCAGAAGATCATCTTCTACTTAGTACAGCTATAAAGACCTAAAACATACCACTTAATACAATTTCTTGACGAAGGCTTATTTTCAAAGCAAATGAATACTACCAACAATGACCAGAGTTAAAACAATACAAATCACTGACTGCTTCATAAAGTTTATGGGCTCCAGAAAGGAGACACTTGAATGTGTGTGCATGTCTGTCACTTCTGCTCCACACGCCCAAAGTGTCTTTTGAGCAAGTCTGTATTCATGGTCAGTGCCGCCAGCAATGGATGAGCCTACTCCCTGCAATGAACCCACCACTATGAAGTACATTTCTACCGTTTTCTGTTTACTGATAGAAATCGTATGTTTTCAACATCTCCAATTATTAACGAAATGGATTTTTTCCCTTGAAACGTGTTAATTTCCTACTCTACTTACCAAATGGTCATTTAATGGCATTTTCAATGATTTTATCTGTGCAGCTTCAAAAGTGCAACTATACGTTGATTTTTTTTTTTTTTAATTTCTGGCCTTTGGCACAGGGATGGCAAATACACTTCCTCTCAGTCCCAACTATAATCAGCTATCGTGACTGCACATGAAGCACCATGTTCAAAGGAAACCTGGGCCAGGCCCAGCAAGGACAGAATATCAGGAAGTGGGCCATGAGCATGGAATGGAGCAGAGGCACACTAACAGACCTAGTAGTGATGAGGGAAACAAAGGCAAAAGAACTGTAACTTAAATTAAATTTCCTAACAGCTTACAGCACACTGATACCTGAACATGCAGAGTGTGACCTTCTTCAAGGAACTCAGGGCTGCCTTAGTGCCTCAATGTTTATGTTTTACTAAAGACTAAATGTAACCTTATCTTAACAGCAACTAGCCCGTCAAGGTCCAGAAAGTCTTGCTTCCAAATTCCTTAGAGACTTCTACTATCCCTAACCCTCACTAATTAAAAAGTATATAATCAGTCACTCCTCACAATCCCAGGGCAGCTCTTTCTGCTCAGTTACATTTCTTTTGCCTCTGTTTCCCTCTTTCTCCCCACGCTGTAAGAAAATCACCTCTTTACACCGAAAATGTCTCAAGAATTCTTTCTTAGCCGTTTGTTCTCAAACCCAAAACTTCCAAATATCATAATTTCACCAGTAGTGCCAGCTTTGTGAAGACACTGTAAAGCCCCAGGGTAATTACCTGCTTAGCCTCTGTCACTCATCCTCTTTCTAATTACAGGCATACCTTGTTTATTATAGTTTGCTTCACTGTGCTTCGCAGGTACTGCACTTTTTACAAATCGAAGGTCTGTGGCGACCCTGTGTCAAACAAGTCTATTGGCACCATTTTTCCAACAGCATTCGCTCATTTCATATCTGTGTCACATTTTGGAAATTCTCGCAGCATTTTACACTTTTTCATTCTTACTATATCTGTTATGGTACTCTGTAATCAGTGATTGTGAACAACTCACTGAAAGCTCAGATGATGGTCAGCATTTTTTAGCAGTGAAGTGTTTTTAATTCATGTATACTTTTTTTTTTTTTTTTAGATATAATGCCATTTGCACACTTAAAAGACTACAGTACGGTGTAAACATAACTTTTATATGCACTGAGAGACCAAACAAGTCACCTAAGTTGCTTTATCGCAATACTGGCTTTACTGCAGTGGCCCGGAACCGAACTTGCAGTATCTCTGAGGTACACCTGTATGAACCAAAATTTCGGCTTCTTCTTTGCTTATTCCACATTGATTGGACCAAACAAAAAAGGAGAAAAAAATAAGCTGATGCTTTATATTAATTCAAACTAAAAACTTCTATAGGGCAGGTATTAGAGGTATAAGAAACTATGTTTCAAAGCACAACCAAGATGCTTTAGGTTATGTGAATTAAATCATGTCTCTTAGATACATGTTTGCCCAGAGCAAACTTCTCTAACACAAAAAGACTTTAGTATGTTAACCTACTTGCAAGAATGGAGTTAAAATGGAGTGAATAAATTTAAGTATAAATGTTCTGTAAATAATTACCTGTGGATTTCAGCTACCCAATTCATCAATTACAAGACCTATAATTTTATACATTTTAACAAATGCAATCAGGATAAGCCTTACAATCAATGCAGTTGTGATCTAATCCTATAAAAGTTTTCCATGGACCGCTTCATTGAGATCAAGAAAATTCCCAGCATTAAAGAATCTGAGATTCCACAAACAGTAATTGTGTTTCCCCTAATTCCTTATTTCAGGTCACCACTGAGAAGGCACAGTACATCAGAGCTAGTAGGGAGGGTATGATATAGGCAGAACCCCTGATTTGCCCTTATTTATAACTGAATTCTAAAGAGGAAAGAGCCCCAAGTAACAGAGTTCATTAAGCAATAGAGCAGAGTTCCATAAACCACAACGAAGTTTCTTCTGTTGGTGTCTATGAATTCAGTACAAAAGTGACTGCTCCTACCACTCTCAGAAAAACGTGCCTATCACCCACGAATTTTCAAGTTTCTCTAAATGTTTCTGGAACTGAATGTGTTTCTACTATAATATTACAGACACATTCCTGAAAACCTCCCATTTTGAACAACAGCTGATTAAAATTAATAGTATTTATGGTAGAAAAGAAGTCGGGGCAAAAAACTTTTTAGACCAATATAACTTCATATCCAGTGCACTAACAAAAATAATCAGTACCTTGAGAGAGAATGTGGGCAGCCCCAATGGGTAGCTCAGCACAGCTGGAGGGTGCCTCATGCCTCAAGGGAAATTTAAAGTATACAAAAGCAACTTCAACAGTACAACCACAAAAGGAGCTCTGAGCAGTGGAGCCATTAAGAAACACCCAGGGCTAGGGGTGCTTCCCTCCAGGGAGAGAGCCCTTCCAACAGCAGAGCACTTTGAATTTCTTAAAAAGAGCCAAAAGGGTTCCTGCCTTGGTAGCAGCCAAGCTGAGGCAGATTCTTCTTTCCAGTTGAGGGTTATGAGGGTTATGATCCTACTGCAGCCATGCTGGGTCCCCTTAGCTAAGAAAAATCACATAGAAACCAACACAACTTCCATCTGATGCTGCTCCCCTTTACCAGCTGTGTACAAGGTAACTGGTGTTCCAGAAACAAGTGTTTTAGTACAACAGACTATATGAAAAGCCAGGTATTGCCACTGGGAAATCTGGTAAGTTAGAAAAATACTTGAAGTAAATCAACAACCCAAGTGCGCACAGAGGCCAGAATTCAGATTTTCACTTTTTCTTCCGTATATTCCCAAAAAGTTCTAGGTTCCCCTTAACACTTTGAAACTCTAAAAATAAGGAATGACAGGGGTGCCTCAGTGTCTCAGTTGGTTAAGCATCTGACTCTTGATTTCGGCGCAGGTCATGATCTCATGCTCACATGTGAGCATGTGAGATCATGCCCAGTGTCAGGCTCTGTGCTGTCAGCACAGAGCCTGCTTAAGATTCTCTCTCTCTCCTCTCTCTCTCTCTTTCTCTCTCTGACCCATCCCCCGCTTGCAAGTGCATGCACTCTCTCAAAATAAATAAACATTTAAAAAATAATAAATATAAATAAAAATGAGGAGTGACAGAGGTTTTGGTAAGCTTCCAAAGTAATACATAAAAATGTCTTTTATAATGATTTAATAAATTAAAAAGAAATTTTTTTAAGTTTATTTATTTATTGGGTGGGAGGGGAGGGAGCATAGGCGGGGGAGGAGCAGAGAGAGAGAATCGCAAGCAGGCTCCACGCTGTCAGTGTGGAGCCATACAAGAGGTTTGATCCCATTACCATGAGATCATGACCTGAGCCGGAATCAAGAGTCAGATGGTTAACCAGCTGAGCCACCCAGGCGCCCCTATAAAAAATGTTTTTAATGAAACAAATGCAATCGAGTTTCTTTGCCCCTCCAATTTAAGCAGGTGGAAAGAGTTCTAAGTGTTTGCAGGCACTACCGTACACAAACATCCCTCCAGATCACTGTTTCAGTAAGAAGTTCTTACCTGAAGCACAATAGGATCAATGCAGGTAAATTTAGTTTCTTCTCTGTAGAGATACTCGATGGAACATTTCAACAGAAGAATTTTGGGATTTTTAATACAAGAATTCATCTACAAAAGATGAAGTTTGTTAAAAGATTTTAAAGTCTATTATATTACAGACCTCCTTTAATCACTAAACTCACACTGTTTATAATTCCTCCTAAATAGATTATTTCCTTATATCTGTAATGAAATACTCTCATTTAGTTCTTTTGTGGTATTCTCTTAAATATTTTTTCAAAACAAATAATGAGCTCAGAGCAATGCAGACTTCCTAAAAACTTGGCTCCATACTCTCTTAAAAGGTTTTTGTTTTTTTAATATTGCAAGAAAAGATACCAAGCCCTGGGTATGGAGGAGAGGAGCTTAAAGACAGGATACTTTATAAACTCATAGAAATCAGCAACTTTGAAAGCCTAACTTAACCTTTCTAAAATTCAAGGACAGAGGAGGGAGAAAAGAATGAAAATGCCCCCTGAATAGATTCCAAGAAACTATAAACTGGCAAGCCAAAGTGGGTAAAAAGTTTAAAAAGGAAAACCTTAAAGCATATCCAGAAGCACAGATTCCTACAATACATCCTATCCATGTAACTAAAACCACAGGCAGAAGAGCCTGGGTCCCGCAATGGAGGTTTCAGACTGACCGTGCTTGTAGACTCCAAACTGGCAAATGATCTTGAAACAGTGACTCATCAGTTGGGGAACTACATTTAGGGATTTTTTACCAACTACAAATTAAAGACTACCTCTAAATATGGTCAGTGGAGCAAGACAGTCATTCATGCCTATGTTTCTACCACACCCACATATAACTTTCAATTCTGGAGATAATCTCAACATACTTACCTTTTAATTCAACACAGATCATTTCATTTGGCTTAAATTACTACTTTGATGGGTAATGTGCCTGGTTTAATAAGACTCTATGTAGAAATACTGACAACAGTTCAAATCCAAGCGTACTTTTATTTATCTATGGTCACTAATAATTTTCAGGAGCCTAATGCCTTTACCAAAAATGAATTAGTCTCTGCTTAGAAAAGAGTGAAGATAGGACTGCAGTTCACCCACCTAGTCGTTCAGGCTAGAAATCTGCCTAAGCTCTCATAGTAACCAAATCAGTATTCCCAGAGGTGGGGGGTCAGGTTATCTCTATTTGAAGTAAGCTCCCATAGTGATTCAGAAGCACAGCAAGTTTGAGAGCACAGCTAGACTGATGGCTTCTCAAAACGTGAGGAGCAACAAATGACACTGGAAACATCTGGAACGCCTACTTTAAAAGCAACCCCACCTCCCCACCCCACCAACTCCCTTATACTGAATGAGAATTTCTAGGGGTTGGGCTTAGGACTCTACATATTTAACTACGTCCACAGGTGACCCTAATGTACTATCCACTTTGAGAATCAGGGGCCTTCAGAATAAAGTTCAAGGCCCCTACTGGGATACAAAGCCCTTGCCTGCTTCCTCCAACCTCATCTCCTTTCTCATCTTGCACCTTAGGATCTCAGAGATTCCTTAACACACCAGGTTATTTCACCCCACTTCTTTGTGTTAGTGCTAGAAAGAGACCTCAGGCCTGAAGGCAGAGATAGAAGGTAAGAAAGATAACAGAATATCAGTGATAATTCTGCAGCTCAGCCCTAAAACAGCAAAGTTTTAAAATTCTAGGCCTCTGGAAGGACTCCAGGCTATTAGAGAAACCTTGTCTCCCTAAGATGTGGCAGGGTCAAGGGAGAAATGATACCAGTATCCTATCATTCTGTTGGTCTGGAAACCTGACCCACCCTCCCCCTACCTCCTTTTGTCCGATGAGTTCCTATTATCCAAATCCTAATCATCATCAGCTCTGGGAGACCTTTCCTGAACCTCCAAGATTTCACCCCTATAGCAGACACTGCTAAACTACTCCTTGATATCCATTCTCCTTCTCTTCTATGATTAGAAGTTAGTACCCCAACTTGTTGGCTTGGTACACAATCATAGTTTGCTGACCTTCACTGTCGGAAAAGATCACATTACCTTTTTATGTGCAATATTTTTGGTACAAACAAATCCATTGACAACCACAGAATCAAACTTCTTTCCACCTGGAATCTAATGAAATAAAACAAAACTCAATAATATATCCTTAGAATCCAGTCGTTTGGATGTTATTATTTAGTTCCATTTTTAATTTTAACTATTATGTAATCAAATCAGAACAGAAGTTCCAGAATATAGCTCTTCCTTTCAACCAATAATTAATGGCATCTAGCACGACTGTCTATTTACCATTTCCCACTCTCTACAGTATTAGCTGGTGCTCTAAAATACTAATCTGACCGAACAAATTGGCAAGTAAAACCATTACTAAGTCAAACGTCATAGGCAAAAAAATACATACAGGACTCCATTTCCAGCTAAATAAAGCAATTACCCACTGCTTTTCCTCAGAACAGTGACAGTAATCTGTGGGAAGAGGTCTTCTCATAGACGACACATCAAGCAAAAGGAAGCAAGAAAGGAAGAAACCATATTTGCTTGGTTTCCCAATTCACTCCACGCCCAACTCACCCCTTCCATTCACCTCTCACTTCCTATGAGTGGCTTCCATGACCACTGAGTTCATTGTTAATAAACATATCAGGCAGAAAAACCTTCCCCTCCTCACCGAGAACCCCCTTTAGATGACCATTAAGAGCCAAATTACTGCCAGGCCCTCCGATCAGCACCTAGCATTAGAAAAGCATTAGCGGAACTCACTTTTTTAATATGGACAAACTGACGGATGTCCATGTCATCATCCCGGTTCTTGACATCAGGTCGGACTGTCTGAACAACCTGGCAGACCAGTGATACAATGATGTCCCTCCAAGATGGTGACAATGACTCATTATGGAGCAACTGTTGGAGTAGTGCCATCATGTGGTTATGATTAGCTGAGCTACAAAAATGTCACAAGAAAGAAGTTTGCAGAGTTAATACCGCCAGAGACAAGAATTCTGAAAATCAACAGGCACTCTACAAAGAAATAAGCATGGGAATTAGGGCTTGAAGATCTGTTTGAGTCAATCTTATTTTATCTGCGCCTTAATGATCTTGCACATGAATGAAATCTGTGAGTATATTCAATTAAGATAACCCCTTTAATTCAATGAAATTTTACCCCATAAATTACACTGGGCACAGACAATCAGAGTTGAGGACTCTTACAAGAAAGTTCATCAGAATAGGCTTTATTTCCTAAGTAATCTTAGTATTTTTGATTTCATGAGGAAGAAAAACTACTATGCATATGCCCACCAAGTCACCGAACATTATAAAAGTGGAAAATTAAAATCAAAAAGCTCACTGCCTTACAGCAACCTCTCCATGGCTTGTTTCTCTCCATTCTCCTCCCTCAGCAGCTCCAGGTTGTTATGATGCCAACCCAAAGGTGTGAAAGGCAGCTCTTTGGATTTTTCCTCAACTCGACGATTAAATAAGGATTCTAAGTATAAAATAAGAAATTGTATTTCGCTGTTGCATTTTATACCATATACTTACAGGTTTAGAAAGTGCCAAGTTATCCTTTAAAATTTTTTAAAGTCTGTCAGTTCAAACTATTGGTATAAAAAGGCAAGGACATGTGTCAATACACAAATAAAAAAATTAAGTCTGACTTAGATCATCAACTCATAACAGCCAAAATCAGAGACAGAACACCAGAAAGCAAACTTACGTAAGTGACTAGGACTCTTAAGCCAACAATTTTAAATATGGCTTCTGAGAAACAAATGAGATTTTTTTATAGTCCTTTTATTCAGCTGGGGACATTAAAAAAGGAGGCCAGCTTTCCTTATAATAACGCAAACTAAAAACTACATTCAGCACAACTCTGAATGCTGGCAGAACAACATGTGATAGTGTGGGTGCTGAGCTTGAAAGAGAAAAGCTCAGCTCTGATACGTCTGAACCAGCATGTGACAGTGTAGAAAGTTTATCCAGACAATTCTTAATACTGTTTCTTTCTCAATATAAAAAACAAAGGCCTTTTTTTAAGCCAAATTTTTATAAGTCAGACCCAAAAATGAACTACAAAGAAACATTAAAACATGGTAACAATCTATGTAAAATTTTGTAAAATCTTTAAATTTTTAAAAAGAATGAAAGTGGATCTAAACAATAAATAGGTAACATTAAAAGTTTTGCAAAAAAAAAATGCTCACTATATAACTACTGAAAATGTGACTGAATAAATGGAAAGAGGTGGGAAACGTTTACAAAAATTCTCTCATCCTTCCCCCCTCTTAAAGCCAACCAACCAAACAAAACAGCTTCCAACATAATGGTCCAGCACTATAAAGTAAAGAACATGTCCACATGCGAGGAACAAAAACTGTACATTTTAATTATGTAAACAGCAGGCCTATCAACTTCTGGTTGAACCAGGTGTTCAGAGGTGAATATAGAAACCCTGCTAAATTTTGAGATCAGCTGCGAATGGCCCCCCGTGCACCAGCCTGCCCCACCTTTTCTCTTTTATTTGAAGCCCTCCCACTGTCTAAGGTCTAGGCTGTGGAGGGTTATGAACTAATTAAGCATGTCAGTACTCCACAGTAAACTAAGTAGGGAAGGTGTAAGAGAAGACTGTACTCTTCCATAATGCCTTCCATCCCCAAGATATGGACCAGCAGAATCAGTTCTTTATCTCCTCTGCCCACTTCTCTTCCCAGTTCAACAGGGCAAGCTGCGTCCTCAATTGGATGAGATCTCCTTGGAGGCTTTCTGACAGGTTTGAGAATCCTTGATGATATGTATGTCAATACTTAATATTATATTCATGATTTGGAAAGCATAAGCTATGTATGCCTTTAAAAGAATAAAATGCAAATTCTAGGGGCGCCTGGGTGGCGCAGTTGGTTAAGCGTCCGACTTCAGCCAGGTCACGATCTCATGGTCCGTGAGTTCGAGCCCCGCGTCAGGCTCTGGGCTGATGGCTCAGAGACTGGAGCCTGTTTCCGATTCTGTGTCTCCCTCTCTCTCTGCCTCTCCCCCGTTCATGCTCTGTCTCTCTCTGTCCCAAAAATAAATAAACGTTGAAAAAAAAAATTAAAAAAAAAAAAAGAATAAAACGCAAATTCTATTTAAAAGCTTTTAAACAATTACCCTTCAGATCAGATAGCCTGTCTCAAACCAAGTCCAAGTTTATATTCTTCACTCCCAACATTCTCAGAGTCACCATACGTATCAAAAACTGTGTTCCCATTATATTAAAACAATCAAATTTATTTGCGGTACCTACTCTGTGCCAATCAGTGTGCTAGGCCCTAAGCACATCCTCACAAACAAGACACAATATCCCGTGTACAGCTTTTGAGAAAATTACCTTTGATGAAGGCGTCACTTATTGAGAGTTGTTGTCCTCCGTTGTCAGATATCAAATACTCTGCATACCAGGGAGAGAGCAGAGAGAGTGGGAAGAAAAGCAGAGACTTATGACTGTAACTTGCCAGCGTAATTATACAGAGAACACACCTACACACGAAGTATTACTCATACTAAACCCAACACTGCCCAGCCAATTCAAGAGAGCGTTAGGCTAAAAAGCATCTTTAGATTTATTCCACACACTTCATACTAAACTTAACAGACTTGAAAGACTTGAATAATAACTCAAAAGAACCTTGAAGCAGTAAAGTCAGATAATCTTTTAACAGATTGCTTTTCCCTTATCAAAGCTGAACCAGTTTACGAAAATTGAGATCTTCAGTAATTTAGGCATGAAAAGCCAAAAAAGTTACACTATTTTTCTCATGAACAGCTGTATGATTTCACAGATAATGACTCTGTCTATACACAAAGTAGTTCTTGGGTAGAGAAGCCACCTGAAAAAATATATAAGGTGTTTTTTTTTTTTTTTTAATTTCAGACTACAAGCTATAAAGCAAATTAATACACAAGTGACACTGGCAGGGAATAGAGATAACTCATCAGGATTTCTAGGAGTTTCTGAATTAGAGTTTCAGTTTTTCAAAATTCTAACCAAACACTGCCAAATAGTTGCCAGAAGGTAACTGAACACATGCTGTGTGCTTTTAGAACTTTCAGAATATTAAATACTTCTCTTACAAGTGAAACTTATTCTTCACTTCCCCTGTAACTTTTCTAGGTTCTTTCTACTATGCAAACTAAACCACAACGTATTTTAAGTGTTTTAAATAGATTTCACTTATAACAAACAAGCTTCAGAAGTCATTATGTTTATAAGCCAATATGATCATCCTTTGAACAAGAAAGCAGAGAAAAAGTTTTACATAGAAAATTCATGTGTACCAACTCAAATACAATAAATCAAGTATGTGGACAAATAAAAATAGATGTTATACTTCATTTCTGTACCTCCCACACAGAATGAATAATGCCAACCTGTTTGTTCAGCTAATATATTGGCTTTGCAAGCTTTACTTTTCATATACATTTACTTTTATATATATGTACGTATGTAAAATATATTTCCTAACCCCCCCCAGGAGTGATCATTTTCAAACATACAGAATATCCTGTATACCCTTCACCCAGATTCAACAACTGTTAACTTACCACATCTGATTTCTTTCTACATATATGTATGTTTTTCCCCAACCATTTGAAATTACACACATCATGACACTTGACCACTAATACTTCAGCGTGCATCTCTTAAAAATAAGAGCATTCTTGGGGGCACCTGGGTGCCTCAGTTGGTTGAACATCCGACTTTAGCTCAGCTCATGATCTCACAATTCAGAGGTTCACTTCGGGCTTTGCACTGACAGCGCAAAGCCTGCTTCAGATTCTGTCTCCCTCTCTCTCTGCCCCTCCCCTGCTCGCTCTCCCTCTCTCTCTCAAAAATAAACACTAAAAAAATGTTTAACATAAGGGCATTCTTCTCATAGCCACAATACCATTTATACACTCAAAAAAATTGACAATGTCTTAATATTGTCAAGTTAGTGCACATTTGAATTTATCTGTTCCTAAAATGCTTTAATAAATTTTTTGCCTCAAACCTGGATCCACTAAGATTCACACATTGCATTCCCTTCATTCTCTTTTAGAACAGAGCAAATTCCCTACCTTTTCACTTAGTCATGATATTAAATTTTGAAAGAACCCAGGCCAAAGGTCCTGTGGAATGTCCCATATTCCGGATCTGATCGGAATGCTTCCTCATGGGGCGGTTTAACTTGCTATGTTCTCCTGTAAATGGGAAGTTAGATCTAGAGGCTTATGGAAGCTATGATTTTCACTTCTCTAGGTTCTACTCACAAACTTGTCAAGACTCGTTCAGAATCCTGCTTCAACACAAAATAAAATGTATTTTAATTGTACTACTCTCCAAATTTTACCACCAGTGAATAATTAATCAAACAAGATCCCACTGTTTCAGTTTTATGAGCTTATGAAAATGAGGGGTTTGCTTACATAAGATAAAAAAACAGCAGATTGTTTTTTAAGTGCAGATATGTCAATCAATTTTAGAAATCCAAATTTCCTTAGCCTCAGAAGATAGAGGATGATTCCTAAGAAAAGAGTTAATAAATATTACCTTTAACTTCAATGGAAAGCTAAAAAACCACCCATTCCCATTTGTATTTTTAGAGGAATGAAAACCGGAGGCAGAGGAGTGTTTTATTCTTTCACTTTACTACCAGTTCACTCTGACGGTATTTACTTTCTGGTAATCAGTGTTAATCTTAACCACAATGCAGAAGAAACACAATATTGTATTTCAACTTCACAAGAAAAGCAGACAAAGGATAATTCTTGTTAGTATGCTAAAAACTAACAGGAGAGAACTGTGAAAGCCAGAAACATTTATTAAGTCCATAAACACCTAGAAAGTCCTTAAATTTTAGACTCTCTAGGTTGCAAATGACCTTAATAATTACCTTCTTTCTGATGCTGAATCTCTTCTATTCTGTTCTTACTGAATAGGCTGAAGGATTCCTTACATTCCTTACCATTCTTTGAAAATGTCAAATCTAGATTTCTCCTTTCAGATTCAGAATTAAAAGGAAACTTAGAAGTCACCAAGGTACCTAACCTTTCATCCAATGTAGGCATCGATCCTCAATAACTCTGAAAGGTGGACATTCAACACCACCTGGGCACCCCCAGCGCCCAGCAGCAAGAGCTCACTACTCCTAACTCCTGAACCTAGCTTCTCCTTCAGCCATATACAAAATAAATATAATTTCTCTCAGACAACATCACACGAACTATTAAGAACAACTTTCGGGGCGCCTGGGTGGCTCAGTCGGTTGAGCATCCGACTTCAGCTTAGGTTATGATCTCATGGTTCGTGAGTTTGAGCCCTGCATTGGGCTCTGTGCTGACAGCTCAGAGCCCGGAGCCTGCTTCGGATTCTGTGTCTCCCTCTCTCTGTGCCCCTCCCCTGCTCACGCTCTCTCTGGTCTCTCAAAAATAATGAACATTAAAAAAAAATTTTTTTTTAAAAGGACAACTTTCTCCAGAGTATTAACAGTAGATGTTTTAAGCCTAATTACATTATTTTATGTTTAAAGGTGTTAAATTTCATCTTATTAGCCTCAGTCGATTGCTTAAGAAAATAAAGATATTTAGATTTCAATTCTGCTATCCAATGTGCTAGTTATTCTTTCCATATTTTAAAAATTTGTGAATCTGGAAAACATTAAAAGTGCTGACCAAAAAAAAACAAGCTTGTTGAGCAAGAAATGAATACAGATAGACAGCCCTACAGCATAACCTATGAGCATCCCTTTTCTGTTGATATCAGGTTACTCTTTCAATATCTGGCACAACCATTAAAGTACAAATCCATGTGTTATATTAAGAGTGACATCCTTAAGTTCCTACATTTGCCAAACACACTAATCTCTTTATGTGTGTTTTTTGTACAGAGACTCATAGAGACTCGAGTCTGTGCTATTAACAGGTAAACATGACTATTGTCTATAACTACCTCCTTAGTATATAAGTGCAAAACTGTCCTCTTTGTCCACAAAGTTATTGAGACCATTAAATGTCTTATTAACATCAAAGACAACAGGATCCACCACAGTCTCCTGAGCTACCAATCTCCTACTACCATAAAAGAAGGAAATAGGGTTGTTTTGAAAAGACTTATTATAGTAAACCAACACTGGTGCCCACTCACACCACTCCCCTTTCTAAAAACAGTACATTCTTGGGGCGCCTGGGTGGCGCAGTCGGTTAAGCATCCGACTTCAGCCAGGTCACGATCTCGCGGTCCGTGAGTTCGAGCCCCGCGTCGGGCTCTGGGCTGATGGCTCGGAGCCTGGAGCCTGTTTCCGATTCTGTGTCTCCCTCTCTCTCTGCCCCTCCCCCGTTCATGCTCTGTGTCTCTCTGTCCCAAAAATAAATAAACGTTGAAAAAAAAAATTTTTTTTTTAAAAATAAATAAATAAAAACAGTACATTCTTTTCATTAAATTTTTCTACAATTTTGCCAACTTTTTAAAAAAATTTTTTTTTTAAATTTTTTTTAACGTTTATTTATTTTTGAGACAGAGAGAGAGCATGAATGGGGGAGGGTCAGAAAGAGAGGGACACACACAATCTGAAACAGGCTGCAGGCTCTGAGCTGTCAGCACAGAGCCCGACATGGGGCTCGAACTCACAGACAGTGAGATCATGACCTGAGCCGAAGTCGGACGCTCAACCAACTGAGCCACCCAGGCGCCCCCAATTTTGCCAACTTCTAATGTCAAATCAAGAACCTACTTTTTCAAAAGTTTATTGCCTCTGTCACTACAGTCATCCTTTTCTCCACCCTCTCCTTTTCTCCACAATTCTAAGATAACGAACTCTGGCCCCCATGATCAGAGCTCTAAATTCTTTAAATAATCTAGTATATATTTTGACCAAACCTGACAAAAGACTAAAATAACCAGGCATTCTTGGGGCACCTAGGTGGTTCAGTCCGTTAATCATCCAACTCTTTATTTCAGCTCAGGCCATGATCTTGCAGTCTGTGGGACGGAGTCCTATGTTGGACTCCGCGACTACCTCTCTCTCTGCCTCTCCCTTGTTTGTGCTTGCTCTCTCTCGCTCTCTCAAAATAAATAAACTTTAAAAAATTTTTTTAAAAACCTGGCATTCCCTATCTTCTCATTATCTTGGACTTCACTTTCCTTTTAACCATGTAAATTCTTTCCTGATAAGATTATCTCAATGGAGGCGAGGGGGGAAGCTTAAATTAATATTATATAAACTTTCTCGTATCACTGGCATTATTTTTTCTTTCTTTACACCACAATTTTAAAAATCTTTTCTGAGGGGCACCTGGGTGGCTCAGTCAGTTGAGCATCCAACTTCAGCTTAGGTCATGATCTCACGGTTTGTGAGCCCCACATCCAGCTCTCTGCTGTCAGCGTGGAGTCCACTTTGGATCCTCTGCCCCGCCCCTCCGCCCCTCCCCCCCGTACCCCCCCCCAAAAATAAAAAATAAACATTAAAAACCAAATCTTTTCTGAGATGTCCTTGGCATTTAGTCCATCCATCAGCACAATTTACACTTCTACTATCCCTTTTTTTTTTTTAAGTGCTAGCCCCCACTTTCAGATTCATCCTCATATAAAGGTTATCTCTCACAACTTTTGCAGACCATCTTTTTAAAGGGTTGAGAGCAGAGAGGTTGCAAAAGACTCATGGTGATTTTTTTCAACTGCAGATGCTTCCCCTTTAAAATTCCTTAGGGATACAATTTGAGGTTGTAAAAATACTGTACAAATTTCATTATCGAAGTTTCTTATTTCATTCCTCTCCCAACATTACAAGGTCAGGCATCTAAAGCAAATTGTCTAACTGCCCAGCAGTCCACCTTTTGCTATAATGAAATCTATAATGACTGGTCACTTTCTTCATGGTTTTCATAATTTCCTTAACTTTCCAAGGTGTGAAATCAACATCAAGTCAAACATGTATTTCACATTCTACTTTCAGCAAAACAAGACTGCGTTGCCAACACACTCGTCCAGAGAAGAGCTATCCTCTGTCACAACAGATGCCACCTCTGACCCACGCCTGTCATTTCCAATACAAATGCATCACCCAGTGTGCTCCAGGGGACCAGACTACCGTTCATGTCACCCGAACGTCCGTGTCTAGTGGACTGTCCTTTCACACTCGCCCAAATGCTCTCCACCGTTTTTATAATTTTTGATGATTCCCATAAAGACCTGTATCTTACTCATGTTCAATGCCAGTCAGGTCTCCTCTTTTACCGCATCCTCTCTAAACTTCTTTTTTTGAATAAGACAAACATTTTTATTAATGTAACTTTTTTGTTGTTGTTTCAAGTTTTTATTTAAATTCTAGTTAGTTAACATATAGCGTATATGAGCTTCAGTAGAATTTAGTGATCAGTCACTCACAACACAGAATGCTCATCACAACAAGTGTCCTCCTTAATGCCCATCACCATGTAGCCCATCCCCTACTCACCTCCCCCCACCAACCCTCAGTTTGTTCTCTATCGTTAAGAATCTCTTACGGTTTGCTACCCTTTTTTTCCCCCCTATTACTGTAACTCTTAAACGCTATTTTACCACTCCTTGAGCATAATGGTTAATATTGACAACGATGAGGGGCACGTAGGTGGCTCAGTCAGTTAAGCGCTCAACTCTTAATATCGGCTTAGGTCATGATCTCACAGTTAGTGAGTCCAAGCCCATGTCAGGCTCTGCACTGACCGCACGGAGCTGCTTATGCTCGCTCTCTCTCTAACTAAATAAATAAACTTGAAAAAAAAATATTGACAACCATGAGAAATTTGTTGTAGAAATGGGGGTTTGTTTCCAATTATTTTAGCATAGATGTTTAGGTTCAAAAATTTCTCTTTTCTGACCATATTTTTACACTCAAAATAAGAAGTAGCAAGGAATTACACAAGCATTTCCAATCTGAGGAAACAATTCAACTTCAGAGAGCTAAATGTTAAAATCCAAACCTCAGGTGAAATCAAAGAACAAATTGTTTCATCTTTATAATAATGATTTTTTAGTTACTACAACATAATGAAACCTCACAATTGTTTATTTACTTACGTATTTTTTACTTTTACATAATTTATTTACTTTTACATAATGCCTCTTTAGGGCTAAAATTTAATTTGGCTTTAAAAAAATTTTTTTAATGTTTATTTATTTTTGAGAGAGAGAGAGAGAGAGAGAGAGAGAGAGAGAGAGGCAGAGCACGAGCAGGGGAAGGGCAGAGAGAGGGAGACACAGAATCTGAAGTAGGCTCCAGGCCCTGAGCTGTCAGCACAGAGCCCGATGCAGGGCTCGAACCCAAAAACCATGAGATCATGACCTGAGCTGAAGTCAGATGCTTAACCGACTGAGCCACCCAGGCACCTCAAATTTGGCTTTTAATTATATCCAAAAGAGTAAACCTCAACATCCATTTTAAAAAAGCATTTCATTTCTTAGGTACTGCCACTAATGGATTTTAGCAATGCTTTACCTTATTTTTCCTTTTATACCAAATGTCTTTTGAATATGGCCATTATTGTTTGTGAGTCAGTAGAATACAGCTTCAAATAAGACAGCTAAAAATAATGCATTCATTTTGTATCACTCAGAGAAGAAAACTTTTTCACAAATATGGCATAAACATAACAAGCTTTTTTTCTGAGGTGGACACAAGAATGACATTTATTAACAAAGGGAAATAATAACTAGTACGTGGCCTGGAAGTACACGTGCGAGTATGATCAACACAATCCTTCCCTGCAAACAAATATCTGTGAGAAGCTTCTCCACAGTTAGAAACCATGGAAAAAATACAATGATATCAGGAAATAAATTTGCATCCTCGGTCTGTTCTTTCCATAATAAGCATTTTAAATTCTAGTAGAAAGGTGTTTCGGAATGTGTGACTATCCCCCCGCCCCCCACCGAATATAGTTCAAGTACCTGAAAAGGTTTAGTGAAATACTACATTACTGGTTAATAGCACAAGCATATAGGCTTTAAAACGTTAAATAAAGAAAGAGAAATGAATAGAGCAGAACGTCCATGTTATAAATGCCAAGAAATGCCACCTTGGAAGTTGCACATTATGCTACAGGGAAGAGCAGTCTGATGTAGCTCCTTTGAAAGACTACAAGCTTTATTTAAATTGGGTGTGGTGGTACTGAGGGAGAAAACGAGAAATAAAAGGAACCGACCAAAAAAAGTGTGGGGAGGGGGTGTGGGGAAAATGAGAAAGGGTGGAACAAAACCCACACCACGTCCCCTCCGCCGTGTGGGACCGACGAAGCCAGAAGGACAGGCTGGCGTGAGATCCTACGGCCCAGCTCTCCAGCCTGTGCTTGGATTCCAGACGGTGACTACCTCCTACCTTTTTGGTCAGCAGGGTGAGGGGGCACATGTGGGTACTTGGAGGGCTTCTTGATATGGAAGTTCACGTTGTCCAGCTCCACGTTCAGGCTGATGGACGCGGCTGAGTCACTGTCCACTGTGGACTGGAAACTGCTGACTGATGTGCGCTTGCTAGGACTGGCAGAATCTTTTAGTGTTGGGGAGGGGAAAGAAATATAGGGAGAGGAGGGGAGTAAAAACGGGTTTCATCAGGGTATTGGAGGAAAGGAGAAAAATGTTTTTTTAATATACAAGCCCAATGTGCAATACCAAAATGGATACAGTATTTTCACGTACTTCTGTGTAGCCTTAATAAAATTTGAACATATTAAATATAAAATGAATTTTTTAAATGGAGAAACATATTGGAGGTTCTGCAGAGAGAAAGTCTGATATCATAGTGAAGAGGTGAGAAAGTTGTCTGCTGCGATATTATTAGCTCAGAGTTATTTTTAAGCTGCTGCAAACTAGAGACTATGGCAAAATCTGAAAACGCCAGTAGCCTAACAAGTTGGTTTCTTAAGAAAATACTGTATCTAGAACAAGGATTGCTATCAGATGTTTACGTTTAGTTGGAGCCAAAATACTTAAAGTAGGATTCTTTCAACTAAACAAACAAAACATTCATTTTATCAGACATACACAGTAATGAGTCATAAAAATTAAAATGTTAGAAAGTTTAAACTCACTAGTCAAATTATCGTCACCTTCTTCAGCTATCTGTTCCGTGTCACTGTCATCAAACTTTATGTCTTTAAACCACGATGGCTCAGAGTGTCCTTCCACAGAGTTCACAGAGTCACTGTCTGGAGAAGGGGTCTCGGAAAATTCTGTACTCTGGAAAGATCAAGACAAGAGCCAAGTCATTCACTTCCAACGGCAACGCTGTGAGGCTGTCACACTACAAATAAACGCTAGCCCAATACTTCTACAAAGCTAACCACTAAAGAGATTTACATAAAAATAAGCTAATTAATACAAACTAAGTTGCAAACCAACATTATGCTGACAATTCCACTCTTAAAATTATAATTCTCATTAATCAGTAGATTTAGGCAGCACATTATGAGCAGAACATAATATACAGATTTTACAGTGTTTCATTTCATCCTTTTTAGTCCTGAGAGTGAACATGGCTTAGAATTTATTCTAATCCTATGTCAATGCTAGGACATATTCTGGAAAGCAACTGTTAAATTTTAACAAATAATACCATACCTTTGTCTTTTCTGACCTTTGAGTTTCCACTTTTAGCTCACAAAGGTACGACTAAACATTATACACAACAAATTAACATAAACCAAAAGTGAAAGCTTATCTGCTTAAAAAGTTCTATTTTAAATAATTTCCACTTCCCTAATTAAAAGACATATACACACCCATCATTTTACCATTGCTATACAATACTGCTAATGCATCAAAATCTACTGCATGGGTGATACTAAATTTTTTCAATCGTTTAATTACGTATACTCTCTCTTAGTCCTAAAACCACAGGCACAGTAAAACTGAAAACCATTAAAGGTAAATAACAGGCAACGATAATACAGGGTCAAGCTTAAGAAAAGCCATACCAATTGAAAAGTGTCTCATTCCAATTGGTTTTTCATACCACTGCTACCAAGTAAACCTGTGTTTAACTTTCAAACAACAGAGAAAACATGTTAGGAAAATGTATCTGTGAGTAATTCAACTACTTTTTATTCCCACTGATCAAGAAAGACTTCCCAAGCGAGCTATGTGCTCACTGGCGGACACGGAAAACTACCTGCAATGGCCTGTACAGCGCATACTCATCCCTGAAAAGCTGGTCATGATGACTGACACAGTCCAGCCAACGTCCATCGACCATGGCTTGTCCGATTGCTATAGCTTGTGCCCTGAATTAAGACCAAAAAATTAAAACTTTTAAAAGTTAGGATAATTTCACAGGTACAAGATGAGACACAAGATGAATTTTCTTTCCATTCTAATCATTTGAAATTTCAGATGGTCCATGGAGAGGTGAGGGGTAAAAGAAGCAAGACCTGGAGCTATATTAAAAGATTTCTCCAGATACCAGAATAAAGGAGAACCTGCTGATAAGGCAGCCCTACCAAAAACTAATTTTATTTACAACAAACACGTATGAAGTGCTCAAGTGCTCAGTGCGAGCATACCTCTGTACTTACTAGAATAAAAAAAAAAAGGATAACATGGTTCCTGCCCTCAAGGAGCTTACAGTCTTGATGAGATGACAATACCACGTATTACAGACATAGGTATGAAATATATATACATAAATACATGAAATAGACACAATACATTTTATTTATACGGCATTTCGCAATTTATAAAGCTCTTTAGCCCATATTATGAAATAATATCCTCAGGGCTTCTTCACAGGACCATATATTTTCCTCACATTGGAATTGAGAGCTCTAAGTCTCAGAGAGATTAAATAAACTGAGTAAAGGCACAAAACTAAGAGAAATACAGGCAAAACTGGAACCCAGGGCTTCACTGCTAACCCTTTTACTCTCTCTTCCTACATACTTGTTTCTTCCCAGGAAAGGAGCAGCAGCTAATCTAATCAAGTAGAACAGCTTAGGGATGTGATATTTTGAAAGGTAACAGGACCTGTCTCTTCTTCACAAATGAATCATGAGGCGAGCTAGGACACTCCAGGCATAACTTATGGACTCAATTCCCAAGATAGGTTGTAATGTCCAGATTAGGGAACAGTAGCAGGAGAATCCACTGTGCTTTTTAATAACTAGCTACATTCCCCAATCCTGCTTAATCAGAGAGCTTTGTGTTGTGGGAATTACTACAAACTTCTGCTTTTAATAAATAAGGTAAATTGCGACCCCATTTGGCTCCTTGCATCTATTTGCTACTATCTAAAAGCCAGGAGGGAGAAGGGGTGACTAATTAGCACCCTAAGCACCAAATGCAGAAACAAATAGCACCCTATTCACAAAACACAACATTTGCTCCTCTTACTTATATCTCAATGTTATAGCCTCATAATAAATAAATAAATAAATAAATAAATAAATAAATGTCAAAAAGTCTTTCTTAAGATTACATTACCTTGTAGCAATGTGCCCATTTCGGATCAACCAGTTGACTAATTCTTTTCCCACAATGCAGTTGGGATGCGTTCTCAGCCAGTAACGGTGATCCTGAAACTCCATTCCACTACTGTGATGGCAGATTTTCTTCCACAGGTCCTTTAACTGAACACTGTCCTAAAATCACATTATAAGCAAATAATTACTCCTGAGAAGGATATGACATACCTTTTCAAATTCTCTCCTGTGATTTTTAGACTCATAAAAGGAAATTCAACTTGAATTTGTCAGAGCTAACTCCCTTGATTTAATAGAAATGACATGTGCATGGGGAACAGCTTGAACTCAGCTCATCTAATTTCAAACATAACATTTTCTCTTAAAAACCACCATTCCTAATCAATTTTTTCAGTCAATGGCGTGTATGATCAGTCCCCTAGTTATCTAAGTACAACACTGCATACTCCTTGCTGGAGACAGGACAAGGGAGAGGACACAATCATCAGTCACACTAATCTGTTTCTTGTGGCCTTCACTCCACCAGCTTCTCACCATTCTCACCTATACCTAGCTGTCTGGTGCATTTTCCTGAAGAAAGGCCTTCAGTGCATTACTCCCTGCTCAAAAACACTCCCAGCACCTACAGATTCAAATCTAAACTTGTAAAGGCTGAATTCACCCACCATGTTCTACCAGGTGACCCCAAGTAACTTCCATTGTCACTGCCCACAGACTCTAACTTAATCTCTCCCCCAACCTCACCTAACTAATAAACACTACTTTGGTCCATGGAAAATGTCATGTTCCTTTTCACCTCTATACTCTGTCACACCTTTATTTTTTTTTTTTTTAATTTTTTTTTTTAATTTTTTTTTTTTTTCAACGTTTATTTATTTTTGGGACAGAGAGACACAGAGCATGAACGGGGGAGGGGCAGAGAGAGAGGGAGACACAGAATCGGAAACAGGCTCCAGGCTCCGAGCCATCCGCCCAGAGCCTGACGCGGGGCTCGAACTCACGGACCGCGAGATCATGACCTGGCTGAAGTCGGACGCTTAACCGACTGCGCCACCCAGGCGCCCCTGTCACACCTTTAAATAAGATTTATTTTCCTCATTGTCTTACCTAAATCCATTCCATCCTTCAAGGTCCAGGTCAAGCCCTTCAGTTGAAAGCCTTTCCTGACTCCCTCACTACTAAGGATCTTTACTTGTTTTACTATTTAGGACCTGTCCATCAGCCTCAATTCTACCTTCTGAATTGTAAGCTTGAGAACAGAAGCCATTTTTTTTTCTTTAAGTCACTCACAGGATTAAACACGGTTATCTGACACACAGATAAATTCAATAAACAACTGATTATTATCTCATATAAACATACAATAGTAAATGTACGCAAAGCATTTCATGTGTATGCAAAACATCTTTCAAAGTTTAAAAGCAATCTGGGACCTAACTAAAAGTGGAACTCTTATTATATAGATACCTGAATTCTGATCTTCCCAGATGAAAGTGGTCAAGCAAATATTAATACAAATATATGAGCATGCAATGCTTAACCACTTTCTTAGGTGATTATAATAAAAACTTTATTTCCTCTATTAACTTATATGCTAAGTGGCTTTTTGTAGGTTTCTTAAAAAGAAAAATCAATAAAATAAACAATCTTCATGCTCAAACTAGCAATGGTTCAAAGATACTGGACCAGTACCAGAAGAATTTTGCGTTCATCCTCAGTGGTCTCTGTCCTAACGTATGTCCGGTTAGCCTGGGGACTGACAGATGTCTCATATGAAGACACCATGGGAGAGCCAGATCGATCCAGTGACAGGTTAGTAATGCTGGCTGATCTGGAAATAAAAACAAAAAGTGAAAACACAATTGTAAATTCTTCATCAATCAATTACAGCAAAAATTCATTTTTAAATAAATGCTTACTTGGCAACATTAAGGGTACTTTTAAATGCAGTTATGATGGCTATGTATGATATTATCATTGGGAGAAGCTGACAGAAAAGTTATCTAAAAATTCTCTATACTGTATTTCCAACTTCTATGTTAGTTTAAAACTACTTCAGAATAAGTGTAAAGGAAAGGCACTATGGAAAGATTACAGGAGAGTAATGACAAATGTAGTTCATATATCAGTAATATTTCAAAGAAAACATATACAAATTCTTGTTAAAATGCTGAAAATTCATGTGCGGTTTTTTTGTTTGTTTTTGTTTTTTTAGCTGACAAATATAAAGAATCACAGACTAAATGCAAAAATAATCTTGCAGATCAGCGACAGCAAACTATGGCCTACAGACTAAATAGTTTTTGTTATAACTGATAAACTAAGAGCGTCTTTAGATGAACATCTATAATGTTCTGATAAAATACTAACTTTGAACCCCACTAAGCAAATGTTACCCCCCAAAA
This sequence comes from Lynx rufus, assembly GCF_022079265.1. Classification (NCBI taxonomy): domain Eukaryota; kingdom Metazoa; phylum Chordata; class Mammalia; order Carnivora; family Felidae; genus Lynx; species Lynx rufus. The sequence continues at coordinate 28,044,804 of NW_025814834.1, forward strand.
TAATTCCTTTCTTCTTATTAGACCTGCGTTGTTATCCTCAATTATATTTTGAATTTGATCAATTAAAAAATGAGTGAAAATTTGTTTCCTCTCTTATATTCTGACATAATATCCTTAATTTTGTCTCTTGGCAAAGTTACCAGATAAATGATTTGTAAGTGGAATATTAACAGCATCAAGCAAGCTTCTATTTATTAAAAAATTATAGCTAGAAATTTAGTTAGCATCTACTTAGAAAAACTGAACCCAAATTTTAGCTTCTATGTAAAGGGTAAAAAGGCAGGAACATCTACAGTAAGTTAGATACTATATGACTCATTTAATCTGCACAGGCACACTATGGAGTAGGTACTAGTAAATCCATTCTACATATAAAGAAATCAAGAATCAGAGATTAAGTAATTTAAGAGAACTCAGCTAATAACAAGGCTGCCATTCAAAACCAGGTGTTAACTGAAAAACTGCTCTCCCCAGGTCAAAGATAAACATCCTTTTAAAATAACTTAAGGGGTGGAACGCCTGGGTGGCTCAGTTGGTTAAGCTCCAACTTCTGCTCAGTTCATGATCTCAGGATCCATGGGTTTGAGCCCTGCATTGGGCTCTCTGCTGTGAGCATAGAGCCCGCTTCAGATCCTCTAATTCCTTCTCTCATTGCCCTTTCCCCACTCATGCTCGCTCTCTCTCTCCCTCTCTCAAAAATAAACATTAAAAAAAAAATTCTTTTTTAAGTTTTTTAAAACAGACTCTCCAGTAGCTTCCCATTTCACCCAGAGTAAATGACAAAGTCCTTACACTTAACTGTAAGAACACTGTAGTCCAGGTACACGGGACCTCTTGTTACCCTTTGCCAGGTGTGCTCCTTCTAGGAATTTGTCGTTTCCTGTTTTTGCGGTACATTCTTCTACATGGTGAACATTCCACATGGTTCATTCCCTCACATCCTTGAGTTTTTGCTCAAATGTCACCTTCTCAGTGAGGTCTTCCCTGACCTCACTATTTAACATCTCAACCTCTACCCCTATGCTTTATTGCTTATTTGTGTTTTCAATTTTTGTGTTTGACTCTCTGCTGTATTCCACTATCTAGTTTATGGGTACTTAATGATACTTGTCGAAAGAACAAATTGAAAGTATGTTAAACCATAGTCATTCAGATGTCTAGTTCTCCAGGTTTATAACTACTTAGTCAACACTTAAGCTTGTAAAAAAGAAAGCATTTTCAGTGAAGGGGTGTGAACATTAGTAAGATCTAGTAAGGTAAAAACTGAGGAGGCAGTTTGCAGGTATAGAATGACTACAGGCAACTATTTCAAGGACTTTGGCTAAGAAGAAAGGAAATAATTGAGAATATAGGCCCTAGAGATGAACCATAAAGGAGAAATTTTTGTTTTTAACAGGTGATCTGAGTTTGTTTAAATGCTAACAGTAAGAAGTCAGCAAAATGACTATTAATGTACAAACATCAATAGGATAATTAATAAAAAATGAGCAGGGATGGGATCCAGAATACAAATGGAGAATTAGCTTGGTCAAGAGGTAGAAAAGAAAAAAAAAAAAAAATGAGCTCTAAATGTAATCAAGTTGGTAAGTGGTGGTAAGAGTTAAGGAAGTGCCCATCTGTTACCTCCTCTCTTCCCTATGAAATAGAAAATAAGGCCATCTGCTAAGCTAGAAGAAAGAGGAGGCTGTGGGTTCCAAGATCTGAAGCCAGTGGAAAATACTAGAAAAGAGACACTGAAGAGAATGCAAGCCAGAGCTAACTAGCAAAAGGGAAAACAACAGTTTAATTCAGCTTTTAGAGCTAAGAAAGTATAACAATCTCACCCATTTTCATCTGTTTGTTCTTCTCATTACTATGAAAAAAAGAAAAATTCAAACACAGAATATAAAGCTTTCATTTGGCAGCTTACCTATTTCGAGCAGGAGATTTCCCAGCATCTTCTTGAACAGATACAAGCCTTGTTGAAAGAGGAGTATTTGAGGAGTCTGGATGAATCAAACTATAAAGAAAGTAGAAAAATATGGAGATGCTTTTGTGTTTTGGGACAGTAACAAGCAAATCCAATTTCAATGGAGTGCTTTAACATTTAAAGGCTGATTGTGGGGCGCCTGGGTGGCTCAGTAGGTTGGGCGCCTAACTTCGGCTCTGCTCAGGTCATGATCTCGTGGTTCGTGCGTTGGAGCCCCTCATCAGGCTTTGTGCTGACAGCTCAGAGCCTGGAGCCTGCTTTGGATTCTGTCTTCCTCTCTCTCTGCCCCTCCCCTACTTTCGCTCTGTCTCCCTTTCTCTCAAAAATAAACATTAAAAAAAAATTTTTTTTAATAAAAGCTGATTGTTTTCCCCTGCAATGATGAAATTATGCATCAGTTTTATTTTATTTTAATTAAGGTAGAAACTATGTTTTTTTTACATTAAGTGCATCAAATGCCAAAAGACTGGTAGTTTAAGTATATAGTATGCCCTTAAAATAATACATTGCTTGGATGGGTACTCCCAGCACTCCTTCATCAATCATATACACAAAACTGAAGTGACCTTGGGGGGAAATCCTGAATTCAAGTATTTTATTCTCAGTCCCCATAACCCGCTGGAATAGCACTGCAGAATCGGAAAAACCTAGGTCCAAGTGCAGGCTCTCCATCTGACTAGCTGTATGAACTTGGGTCCATCACTCAATCTCTCTGAACCTCAGCTTCTACATCTGTCAAAAGGAGAAAGCAGTGCCTATCTCAGAGATGGGAAAACCAAAAAGAGAATGAACATCAATCAGCACAGAACTAAAATTATTCTACCTTTGACATTAATCCTACATCTCTCAAGAAGCTTTCAAAATCTGGTTTATTAGATGATACTTGCCAATTCTGGGCTCACACAATAGGGCCAGGTACAACTAAAAGGCATTACTAGCTAATGTAAGCAAGAACTAAGAATTCCTACATTTTTTATTGTTCTATTAAATGCAGAATCAATCTTTAAAATTTATAAAATACATGTAATGTATAAAGAATCATGATGCCATAAATAATAATGCACCATTAGCACTGACTCCGAGATGCTTATATTCCCCTACCCAATCCCGTTTCCCTCTGGGCTCTGAATGAAACTATGGTTGTAAATTTTGTATATAGCATTTTGTTCCTTTTCTTTAAGTTTACCACGTTTGTATACCTAGACAGTGTGGTTTTGTATATTCTTGAACCTCATAAATAATCACTGTTATATATGGGCCTTTCTTTTGTGCTCCACATTATGTCCCTAAGATTCATACACATAGAATGTAGCTATAACATAGTAATTCTTGACTTCTGTTTAACTTCAATAGTTATGTATTAATTCCTCATACCTTTAAGGGGTGATTGACAGAATAACTTGTAAGAAAGAAGTTAATTAAAACTCTAAGCTATTTGACATGGCCAGATTTACTGTTACGCATAATATAACTTAGCTAACAAAAAACAATCAGAAACTGATGAATTTATGATTCTAATTCAAACAATTCCAGGTAACTCCTAAAAGTTAAAAACATCCTTCACTAGCAGACGATGTAGCATATTTAGACCTATGGAAAAACATGAAATGTTCCTTAGGAAGGCAATATAATTCCATTTACACATACTATAAAAACAAACCTTAAGAGCATTCTCTTTCTCTAAGAAAGCTACATTAGAAATTAATCTCAGGGCGCGTCTGGGTGGTTCAGTTGGTTAAGCACCTGACTTCTGATCTGAGCTCAGGTCATGATCTCAAGATTTATGACAACACGGAGCCTGCTTGGGATTCTCTCTCTCTCCCTCTCCCCGGCTCGTGCTCTCTCCCCCTCTCCCTCTCTCAAAATAAATAAACTTAAAAACAAAAAGAAATCATTAATCCCAATAACTTCTGTTGCCTATTCAAGAAATATTATCAAGATCATATATACACCTTGCCAGTGGGTAGAACAGTGAGCAAGAATGATACAAAGTCTCTCCTCTTGCAGAGCTTACATCCTAATTAGTCAATATAATCACGATAAACATTCTGTGATCCTTTTGAAGAAAGCCAAAGAAAAAGGTGGGGAATTTGTAGGAAATAATAAAAGAAGATAAATATTAACTGAAGGCTCTCATGGGTCACAAGACTATCTGTAGCTCTCAAATATAAATAAAACTGTAGTTAAGTGATAGTACCTTTGCCAAGCAAAATCATCCTCCAAAAATATGTTGCGGCTGGCTTTTCTACTTCCAACAGGTGTTCGAGGTTCATTTGGATCAAGTACAGACACAGAGGAAGCAGAATCTGAAAGAGCATTCAAGTCTTCCCCAATGGAATTACTGTCTGTGGAATGAGCATAACTTAAGGCTATTTTCCTACAGTATGTGCAAGCTCGGAGGTCCCCTAAGAGGGAAAACAAAAAAAGAAAATTAACTCAAAAGATAACAATAACAATTTAACACAACACATTAAATTCTTGGGTTAACAGTTACTCGAGTAACAGGAAAACGTCTTCAAGTAAAGACCACCAAAAAAGAGGTTTTAAAAATGCAAAATAATTTTGTTGGCTCATTTATATATTTTAAAAACCATCATTATGATAAATTCACCCACACATCCAAATTACCTCAAATATTTATTAATGAGTTAAGAAAATAGCACTCTGATACTAGAAAACTCTATTTTTAAAAGAGTATTTTTCGGGGCGCCTGGGTGGCTCAGTTGGTTAAGCGTCCGACTTTGGCCCAGGTCATGATCTCGCAGTTCGTGAGTTTGAGCCCCGCGTCAGGCTCTGTGCTGACAGCTCGAAGCCTGGAGCCTGCTTTAGATTCTGTGTCTCCCTCTCTCTCTGCGCCTCCCCAGCTCATGCTCGCACTCTGTCTCTGTCAAAAACAAATAAACTTAAAAAAAAAAGAGTATTTTTCAAAAAAAAAAATGTATTTTTCAAGATTCTAAAAGTGAAACAAGGGGCAGTAGGCTCAAGGAAAAAAAAATTCAAATAGAGTAAATAACCAATACAAATGAAAACAACATATTTTTCCTCGGCAAGAAAAGAGGAAAAGAGGAAAGCATTACGGAGGTCTCCATTGTGAAGTCCTAAGAGGGGCCTCCACAAGGGGGCACCATTGTAAAAACAAACAGAAAATGGGCTTACACACAGTATGAAGCACATAGGTGAAACTATTACAGAAATTCTTATAATGAACGTTAGTATGGAAATGAAATATTCTTCAGAGAACAAACAAGGTAATTTAATACTCTCGTACATTGTAAATTTTTTTAGAACACAGCCCCACCCAAATATGTTTTCATTTCTACCCTGATTTTCTGTAACCACTATTCATGTGATTGATTTTGTAACAGTTTAGTGTACTAAAAAAAAAAAAAAGTCAGATAACTAAACTTCACAAATAACATGTTATTTAACAATTCTACCTTAATTTTTTTTACCATTAGCATTAGAAAACTGAAGTGACATGGAACAGAAGATTTCTTAAAAGCACCTGTACTCTGTTTTTACCATAATTACTACCAAGTATAGTAAATGGTGTTTTATGAGGCACCTGGATGGTTCAGTCAGTCAAGCGGCCGACTTCGGCTCAGGTCATGATCTCATGGTTTGTGAGTTCAAGACACGCATCAGGCTCTGTGCTGTCAGCTCAGGGCCTGGAACCTGCTTCAGATTTTGTACCACCCTCTCTCTCTGTCCCTCCCCCACTCATGCTCTCTCCCTGCCTCAAAAATAAATAAACATTAATAAATGGTGTTTTAGGTTTTTTTCATTTTAACACTACAACTATGTAGTGCTCAGTTTTTGTTAAGTTATGCATATATTTTAAGCAAAATTATATACCACTTGTTGCATTAAAACTAAAGAAAAATATATCCACTGCAAACAGGACTACAAAAAGTGACCTCCAGTCTGGGATAAATGACAGTGTTAGGACATACCACCATCAGCTGACCAAAGTAGAATTGCAGTAAGGAAGTGAAATCACATCCTGCAGAAAGGTCTTTAAGTTCCCACAACAAAGGCTTGGTTTGTTTCTTACTCTAAGGAGAGCTCCCTTAACCAGTCAGCGATCAGAATAAAAATGACCAGACCAACACAGTTCAGCCAAGCCTGAACTTGAAAGTTTTCATTTCATGAAGAATCTTCGTCAGCAAGTGCCTGCTGAACACATGCCTGTGTTATGTGATGGGATACAAAGATCGACGAGACAGCTCTCCCACCAAAGAACTGTCGGCTGCGGTGAAAGGCACATCTAATGAAGAAGTTACAAGACAGATACAGAGATATTACTGCTACTACACCAATAACTGTTCGATATTCATTCATCCCTTCCCATGTGCCATACATTATTCCGGGTACTTTTACGTTTATTCACAACTACAACATACAATTGCATCCAGCATGTCTTATCCCATTCGCAATGGGTTGGTTAATTTTATGTGTCAACTTTATGTTTGGTCAAATAGTAGTCTAGTTGTTGCTGCGAAGGGTTTTTATAGATATGATTAACGTACACAATCTGTTGACATTAAGATTACCCTCCATAAAGTGGGTGGGCCTCCTATCTTAAAAGATTTTTGTCAATTTAGCAGGTATAATGAGATAGACTGGTTGCTCCTAACTGCACTAGACAAAGTGGGGGAAAGAAAAGGATGACCTCAGGAAGTCAAATTCCCAGGTCAAGAACTGTACAAATTACCTAGAAGTTCCTATGTCTTCCCTGAAAGAAACCACTATCTCCTATAGCAAAAGAGCTGAAAATCAAACTAAGAGTTTCATCCTGCAAGTGGCTAAATTACAACGCACACTGAATTATTAATCTTGTAGTATGACTGCTACTAAAATAAGGGCACTGATTAGGAAGGAATGGAATCCTGAAAAGTAGAATGGGGATATATGAAAAGATCCTGATGAAGCGGGGGACACTAAACCCCCAAATTCTGCTGAGTCTTCTTTGCCTTTCTTAGCCTTCGCACCCTGTCAGAGATTAACCCTGCTTTGCCTGAGAAATCCAAAATGGCCTGAGTTTGCTACCTTACCAAATACTGCTTATTCTCCTCAGGACCCACTCCCACTACCCTCTTTGCTTCTAGAGTTATCACATGACTCAAGTCCCCACAAGCCCCGAAAGGTAAGGTATAGTGTGACCCATGAGAAGGTGCACTACACTCCAAAAGAACTACATGATTTTTCAAACTTACAGGGACAGAAACTCAGGGAATACGTGTGGAAGCACACATCAAAGATATAGAATAGTGGAAAGAACATAAAGTAGGACCAAGCTGATTTTTGATATGAGCCCACTAAGCAAAGATTCTGGATGGAATATCATAGCTTGAGGGGTAAAAAAAAGGGCTCTAAGAGTCTGGTTGGTTGGTTGGTTGGTTGGTTGCCTGGCTGAAACATGGACCAAAAGCAGCCTATACTAAAAGAAGCTGAAAGGCCAGAACTGCCCTGGTATACAATGAAGGAAGGGATGCAAAGAAATAGGAAGATTATAATGTCAAGAGAGGATTATAATGTCAAGAGTGAGCAAGATCTGCTCACTCACCCAGGAGGATCTGGAGCCTATGCCTTTCATGACCATGAGAAATAAATTTGTGAGGGGAGCCCCAGCATCCCTGTAGAGCTCTGTGGTCACTGTTCTCTGTAGGTCAGAAATTACAGTGGGAAAACTGCTGCCACTGAATTGGAAAACCTAAATGCAACGGAGACCATTAGATCCCAGGGTGGCGGGGGCCAAGTGATGGCACTTCATCGCCAAAGACAAGGTGGACATGCATACCACAATAGACAGTAGAGTCAAAGCAGCAATCAGAATAGTCTGACTTATAGTGACCTGTGGCATTGATCATGGTGTTCCTAGAAGCGAATTCAATGGGCAGTCCACTAAATTCTTACTTGATTTGTAGAAGAACTCTAGATCAAGTGGACAGTAGTCTAACTTAAATCAAAAACAGTCATGGCCCCTCAATTCTCAGACTTGAGCCATTTATAGACCTAGAATTCCATGAATGAAGCAGGAAGGCTGGGTCCCCTTGAGGAAGAACTCCACTACACTGCCAAAAATGTATACAGCCTTCCCCAAAGGGACCTACAGCCTTTTATCAGGGTGACTGTGCATTGAGAAAAAGGTTAACAGTCAAACTTTGGGGAAGTTACTGGACTTTGGCTCTTAAGTGACACAAATTCCAAGGGACCCAACATTTTACTGTAGTCTGCCAGTCAGAGTAGGAGCTTACAGAGGTCAGATGATCAACAGCATTTTAGCTGAGATCCATCTTCTAGTGGGTTCAGTGGTTATTCTGTCATTATTCCTCAGTTCTCAAATATATAGTTGGAATAAACATACTCAGCAAATGGCAGAATCTCTACATTAGTTCCCTGACCTGTGGAGTGAGAACCATTATGGTAGTTCTGGCCTCCAGAACTGTGAGAAAGTAAATTTCTGTTGTTGTAAGCTACTCAGTTTGTGGTATTTTGTTATGGCAGCCCTGGGAAACTGACACACCAACCATATTAACAAGACTGGATTTTATCCTAAGGGTAATGGTCGCTCTGAAAGGGTTTCAGGCAGGGGAATATCCTGACATGATCAAATTAGCATTTAACAAAGAATAATGACCAGAATGTGGAAAAGGAATTAGACAAAGCAAAAAACTAAAGGTAAAAAAAAAATCTTTTAAAGGCTATAGCCATAATCCTGATGAGAGACAACTGAACTCTGAAATCTGTAGCAGTTTAGTGATGGGGAAAAAAATGAGTAAAGCTAAGAGGAAGATCTGCATGGTAACAAAAATAATTTGAGAGACGCCGAGAGGGTTTCTCTTTTTGGAAACTTCTGTCCACCTTGCACTCCCAAATCACTGTATAAATCCACACATCATTATTTTTTTCTGCTTCAACATATAATTTTAAATCTCCATATTGCTACAACTCATGAAAGAACATGAGTAAGATGCAATTTTCTAAAGCACAGTATCATACAACTCAAGGAAGATCTGCACTTTGTAAAATGAAAACTCTCGTGGTAATATACATTAGTAATGTCTCCTAACCATCTTGTCTAACAAATATTAACACTCCTATGGTCTTTGCTAGCACCTATGGCACACTATCTTTTACCCTAGTTATTTATGAACATGTCCACCTACTTTATTTTTTGACTGTAAAGTCCTTTAAAACAAAGCTGTATCTCCCTCACTTGTGTCCCCCATGTCTCACACATGAAGCTCCAAAATAAAAACTGGCTTCACATTGGTCCTGTATTATAACGACTTACAGTTAGGATCTTTAAAAACTGTAAAACTTTCAATGAAATGCATTTACCCGTATAGCCCATAAATTTTCCAGGGATTTCTTGATTACAGCAACGACTGCAAAAAATCTGCCCACACAAGCGGCAATGGTGTCTGCGCCTAAAGGTTGTAAATTTCTCACTACAGTCGTAGCACTCTTTACATTGGCTGTCTGGCATCCAGTATTGCTTCAGGTCGCTATCCTATAACAATAAAAATATGCGAAATCGAAAATATGAAAAGATGCAATGACAAATATAGTGCTAATCAATACCCTACGAGGTTTCTTTTGCAGAAACTGACAAACCATTTCGAGAATTCATGTGGGAATGGAAATGGCCAAAATGACCAAGGCAATCTGAAACAAAAACAAAGTTGAAGGACTTACATTACCAGCCATCAAAATTTATTCTGAAACTATGGTAATTTTAGACAGAAAATCAGTTCAAGGATAGAAAAAAACAGGAGCTATATAACAGAAAAGAGAGCCCTGGTACACCCGCACACATGTTATGTGGACTCGTGACAAGATTTATAATGCCATCAGTGAAGAATGGTCTTTCAAAACCAAAATTGGTGCTGGGTCCCTCTAGACATCCATGAGAAAAAAATAAAGCTTGACCCCAAAACTTCACATGAATAATGAAGTTTCTTGAAGAAACTATGGAAGACTATTCGCTGACGGTGGGCTAAATAAATACCTCTTAAACAGAAAAGCACTAACTTAAAACAAAAAGCACTAACCATAAAGGAGAAAAAAATTTATAAAATTAAGAATTTACACGTAAAAATACATATTCATAGCTGAAGGAAGTACTAACTGGACATTCTTTCAGGCGGCATTATGCCAGTTTTAGTGAGTATGGCATGAGGCCCATAGAAATATTTGATAAACGATCTTCTCAAGTACCTGGCTTTTCCCCTCCATGATTTCCTTGAGGCGTTTTAATACTGTGCTGAGGCTTCGAAGCTGAACAGCTGTACGAGGGTCATGACCTCCAAAGGCAGGCTCTGCTTTCCTTCTTGTGTCTGAGTCAGATTTACCAAAAAAAAAAAAAAAAAAAAAAAAAAAAAAAAGCAACCTTGTTATTAGTCCTTACTGTCTATGCAAAAACAAGGCATATATGAAGATATATATGTGATGTATAGTGCCTTTTACTATTAACATAAATTTATGTTCTCCCAGCCAGTGATATGGATTGAGAGTTAAAACTAATCTTTATAGGGGGTGCCTAGGTGGCTCAGTCGGTTAAGCATCCAACTTCGGCTCAGGTCATGATCTCACGGTACATGAGTTCAAGCCCCATGTCGGGCTCTGTGCTGACAGCTCAGAGCCTGGAGCCAGCTTTTGATTCTGTGTCTCCCTCTCCCTCTGCCCCTTCCCCGCTCGTGCTCTGACTCCCTCTCTCTCAAAAATAAACAAACATTAAAAAAAAAAACAAAAAAAAAAAACTAGTCTTTATAAAGGTAAGAGGCTGTTGGAAATATTTCTTACTACCATGTAAAACATTGCTTCACAGGCAAGTAAGGGCTACCTAATACAAGCACTGTCTAATAAGACCACTGAGAGTTTTGAGGCCTCTGCCAGATGTACTGCTTAAATGGCCCCAAAATCCATTAATGATTTATTGGGCTCTTTGGTCCCAAGCCATAATCAATACCGGCTAGAAATTTAGCAGAAGAAAAGGCAATCTCTGTGAGTTAACCTAGCTTAGCCTCTATAGTCAAACAGTAAGCAACAGTCCAGTTCAGTCTACACACAAACCACCTAAGCCTCATTGAGCAGATGATCAGAAAGTTTAATAACCCAGCCCCCAAAGACTCTGACAGAGTTCAGAACATCCAGGGTGGTAACTTACCCACAAAAGTCCCTCCATCAAGTCTAAACAGATAAAAATGCCAAAGAATTGCTAGAACTCCAATCCTACCCTTTCCTGCCACCTCCTTAACCCTGCATCTCCAACTGGAAGGGATCACTTACACTTTAAATAGCAATACTTATGCCAGTCCTATCAACAGTAAAACAAACCCAAATTCAGTTTTGTAGCCAAAACGGGTGTGCCCACCAAAGCTGTCATGTTATTTCATTTTGCAGCCAGATCACCACTGAAGCTACCACCTATTCCTGGCTCTGGCAGTTACAAAACCTAAGTCAAGCGAAGGTGGCTTGACAGAAAGGCTGACATCTCTGTTAGTTTAAACTCATTAACCTAATAACCTATGGCAGATCAGGATGGAAAATACACCACCTTAAATCTTCTCAAACTCACTTATTTGCTAGTTGCCTTAGCTGTTCTTTGTCTGGGCTGGATGGGACAGAAAGGATTACCAAGAAATGAGAGGTTGGCCTCTAAACTGACAAAGAACTCCAAAGACAACTGAATCACAGAAGTGATTATTGAAACTGTACCTGTTAGAAAACTTAAAAACTTTACCTTTCTATAAATAGTATTACCCTAATTTCAGCAGATAACTCAGATGTGTTGTTACTAGAATAAAAGGCACAAGTATTAGAATGACCAAAATTTTGAATATCACAATATAATAAAAAGCAACTCTCCGTAATTTGAGTTGAAAAAAGAGGCAGACGAAGCTGTTAGAATTCCAATAGCTGTGCTCCCATGCAGGGACAACAAATAATCGTGAAGCCCCTTCTAGCTGCTTAGAGGTATAAGAGAGTACTAATAGCATCATTCACTGGAGAAGGAAGAGCGGCACTGTTCCTGGAACCAACAGAATCACAGGTATCCGATGGAGGTGACAGAGATCTGAGAGGAAATCTGGTCTAGCACTCTGCCCTAAATAACCTTAGTTGTTTCTCCTGTAAAATGGATACTGCATAATTAAATGACTTTCCTAAAGTCACATAGCAAGTAAATTGTGGAATTGCAGCCTTTTGTTAGAAAAAGGAACTTGAGGGCACTTGGGTGGCTCAGTTGGTGAAGTGTCCAACTTCAAATCAGGGCATGATCTCACAGTTCGTGAGCCCAAGCCCCACATGGGGCTCTCTGCTATCAGTGCAGATCCCGCTTCAGATCGTCTGGCCCCCACTCTCTCTGCCCCTCCCCGCTCATGTTCGTTTTCTCCCTCTCTCTCTCTCTCTCAAAAATAAGCAAACATTTAAAAAAAAGAGAGAAAGAAAGAAAAATGAACTTGATCGGTCAGTCTCAGGCTTCTGAAGCTTAAATGCTTCTAGCAGCTAAGGCAGAATCAAAGAATCAAACGGAGTTGAAAGAAAGTAAGGAGTAGTGGGGATTGCAGCAAACTAGACATTACAAGCTCCACCTTGTGATATTTAAATTCAAGTTCATCAAAACACCACAACAAGGTGTGGTAGGCTGTCAGTTTGTAACCCCTAAGAGATTAGATTCTAGCCCAACTCCTCAATTTGACAAATAAAGAAATTCTATGCTTAATTCAGCATAGGATTTAGTCAGACCCCTCCACAAAAACAGTAGTGTTGCCAGAGGTCAGGTTCAAAAGCAAAGGAGCTTACTGAGCTTAAAGGGTAAAGTAAGGATGGCCTCCTTTCTCTCTCCCCCACTTCCCACCTTCTGATTCTTCCTTCCAAATGGCTGATGTAACCCAGGCAGAGGCTCACTGCTCTGGGAAACCTGCAGTGGTGATGCAGCCCGCCCCACTCCAGTCCTTAGGAGGTCGTAAACTGAGTCTGAACTAGCTAGAAGAGCTCTCTCGCCAACCACCATTACCTGTGCCTGCCCACTTTTCACTGGAGGATCTCACGGGGAAGACTGGCCAGACAAGACAAGATCTGGTGTTCAGGGACACTTGACTTCCAATGCTGCCCCCTCTATTATGTCACCTCTCACTGCCTTTCTTTTGCCCCCTTGAGCTGGGCAAGCCACTGGGCTGAGTTTAATAATCTAACAGAAACTGACTAACATAGAACTCTAACATAGAATCTAACATAGAACTGACTTTGTCTAGTCTCTCATTCAGACACTGATCCCCAGCCTATACTCATCAGAAAAGCATGAAAATGAAGGAGATGACTACAGTAGACCAGGACAGAGAACAAACAGGCAAGAGCTCAGCTTATCCAGCCACAATGACAGTCCGCATCCCAACAAGGACAGAAGGACAAGAGCAAGGGGCAGCCCACTAACGGAGTTGAGAGTTCTGCAGCCAGAGGCATGCACACCACATTACACTAGCCATCCCAAGAACAGATGCAGAATTAATTCACAAAGTTGAAACTAACCTGTATTCTCCTGGGGATGTTGCAAACTGTTCTCTTCTGAAACCCAAGCAAGTAAGTAATCAAAAAAACAGTCAAGATATCTGTGCTTGGCCTAAGTTAAAATTTAACAAAATGCTTAAGAATTTTTTTTTTTAGGTATCAACAAATTCTTTCACTATCTAGGTAACAGTTTCATGAATTCTGAAGAGCACCTGACTATTCCAAACAGCAGAAAAGTTAAGTTACTAAATAACCTGGGAAACACAATGTCTGGAAAAATCTAACACACAGAAATGAATGAAATAAGAACACTGTCTCACCTAATACTGCTGAAGATCGCCGCTGGAGTTCCTCATTAAGCTGTTTTTTATAAGGTGTAGGTGACCTCACAGACTGTGTTCTTGAAGGGAGCTGAGGGCTGGTCCAACTTCCACTTAGAGACGGCTGCTCTCCCTGGCCCCCTTCCACTCTCTCTGTAGCAAAGGAAAGCTTGGCATTATTTGCAAAACTAAGACTCAGAGTTCAGCAAAGAGAAGGAATAGATAAAACTGTTCTGAAGATAATGTATATATGTAATATATGCATAACTAAAAATTAGCTTAAAAAAAAGATATTCAAGAAAGTGGCAAAATTATGGGCCAATATTTCTTCCTTGGCATGTGATCTTCAGTTTGTTTCACTTTTTCATTAGAAATACCTTGAGCACATTAAAGGAAATAGAATGTAAGCTTCACACAAAGGCGAAAATTTTTTTTATCTGCTTTGTTTATGGGATAGATCCCATGCACTATTAAAACAGTGCAATAGTGGATAATAGGTACTCAATAAACATTTGCTGAATAAACAAAAAGATTATTGTCTTATGATGACTAAATATAATGTGTAATCCCACATGAGATCCTGGAACAGAAAAAGGACTTTAGGTAGAAACTGAAGAATGAATACAACACATACTTTAGTTTATAATACTGTGTCAATAATGGTTCATTAATTGTAATAAGTGCACTATACTAACGTGAGATGTTAATAACAGGGAAAACTGGGTGTGGGGGTATATGAGAATCCGGTACCATCTTCCCAATTTTTCTGTAAATCTAAAAGCAAACAATAAAATTTTTCTAAAAAGTCATTACCTTAAAAATGGACTAACAGGAGGAGATTTCATAGAACTTTAAATTGACTACTAATAAAAGTCAGTTAATACTGGAGCACCTGGGTTGGCTCAGTCAGTTCCAACTCTTGGTTTTGGCTCAGGTCATGATCTCACGAGTTCATGGGATCAAGCCCCCTGTCAGGCTCTGTGCTGACAGTGCTGAGCCTGCTGGGATTCTCGTTCTCCTTCTCTCCTCTGCCCCTCCCCTGCTCTCTGAATGAATGAATAAATAAACAAACTTTAAAAAAAAAAAAGTCTGTTAATACTATTAAAATTTCTTCTGAACTAATTAAACTATTAACCCTCAAGTTCCTTACAAGAGGGATTACTTTCTAATGCATTTCAAATAATACAGCCAAATATAAAGCAGAGATAATAGGCCATATTTTTTTAAATTTTTTTTTAAATGTTTATTTACTTATTTTGAGTGACAGAGAGAGAAAGAAAACACCAGCAGAGAAAGCGAGAATCCCAAGCAGACTCCATGCTGTCAGTGCGGAGCCCAACGCAGGGCTCCAACTCAGGAACCGTGAGATCATGACTTAGGCTAAAGTCAAGAGTCAGATGTTTAACTGAATGAGCCACCCAAGGCGCCCCTATTTTTTAAAATTTTTCTTCCAGGTAAAAAATACCTTACTTCAAAAGAGCTCACTTAAAAAGTACTTTTTCCCTTCTAGTTATGGAATGAACAAGTCATGGATATAAAAGATACAGCATAGGGAATATAGTCAATGGTACTGCAGTAAAGCTGTATGGTGACAGATGACAGCTACACTTGGGGGAGCGGGGCATAATGTATAGACTTGTCAAAATCACTATGTTGTACACCTGAGACTAATGTAACATTAGGCATCAGCTATACTTTAATTAAAGAAATAAAAATAAGCAAGATCCCAATTAAGGAACATTTTGTAAAATATTTGGTGTGTTCTCTACAAAAATGTCCATCTCACAAGACAGAGAATAGGAGACAAAAGATAGATGAAAACTATATGCAGTATGTAATCCTGGACCTGATCCTGGAATGGAAGTTTTGAGAGCAGTGCATTTGTTTGGAATAGACTGTTGATTAAATAAAAGTCCTGCATGATGTTAAATTTCCTTATATAAATAGGTAAAAAGTATCTTTTCACTTGATATTATTACACTTACATCTTAATCTAACAGGTTTAAGTCAAAAAGCCTGCTGACAGTTTCAATTTTGGAAAAATAGGAATCTTTCCTCCCAGGTGCTGAGTCTTCTAGTTTTATGGCTTTAATTAAAATCTTTTGGCTATTTACCCCCATAAAAACAAAGTCCATTCTGTGAACTTAAGAAAGTTGAAACATATTAAGAAAGGAAAAAAAAAATGCTACCTTCAAAGAGGGATCTCCTTTTAACATTATTTTTCAATTCAGATCTTCAGTTACCAATAACTAGTAAGATTACAGGGAAAATTCTAGCTTTCTTCTCTTGAGCAGCAAACCCCAGTGACCGATGATTAAAGCTATCTCCTTGTTGATATTTCACATTCTTGCAAAGACACAGCATGAAAGCTGAGCTGAACAAGAGAATTTTAGAAAATCAAAATTACAGGTTCTCTGATCCATAAGAACAAGTCTTACCTTTGTTAAATCGAAAGAGATTTACAAAAGAACTATACGCTGATTTAAAAGGAGGTTCGTCCTGATCAGGAGTCAAAGGTTTAAAGTGTGTGAGATGAGAAGGACTAGTAGGAGATCGAGGCAAATCATTAGCAGAGTCCAATGTTGGGGAAGTCTTATCATCTGTGGCCATTTCATGAGTCTAAAAAACAAAAGATAGGAGTTCCTAAGGAAGACCAAAATTTGATTCCAAACAGCATACCTAAATATCTGGAAATCTGACTCTGAAAACTCTGATCTCCGAAACCAAAGAATAAATAAATCTAGTTTAGTATATATTGCAAATTAAGGCTTAAAAACACTGCAGTCTAGATCATAAGGAAGGGTGTCAGACAACTGAAACTACGATTACACAGCCAATCTAATTTTCAACATTGCTATTTAATCTACAGAAAATATAAAAATTATTAGTAATTTGGAGGTAAGGTACAAATGTAAGCAGGAAAAAAGAAATAAAAAGCATTTTCACATAATTTATATCTTTTCCATTTTAACATTTTTTTGGAAAAAGAGATAACTCAACAGCTGTTTAAAGTTATAAGGAACTGGCTTTATACAACCATATTAATTCCTCAAAAAATTTTTAATTTATTTCAATTTTTCTTTTAAAAATATAAAACATAAATATTTCCAAGAAAAGAAAATGAAACAGTCATCCCTTAATGACACTTCTGTACAACCTCAAAGATTTCTTCAAACTGTGCCTCATCTCCTCAAGAACTATTCAAATCAACAAGCTGTTCCTGTCATCTCTCCTCCTAGGCACATGAATCTGGTTTTTCTCCTTTTAAGCATAACCTCATATAGACATTAAAATGAAGATCTTAAAGAGCTTTTTTTTTTAAATAACCAAAAATGATAGTTCAACCAAAGTAGTAAAGGTAAGCACATCACCAGATGGAGGGTAGAGAAAAACACTGATGTCTCTTTTCTGCCATATTAACACTTCAAATTAATGACAACCATGAACTATGCATAACTGTAGTCATTAAAGTACTACAGATGACTTTTGATTTTTGTCATCTACCTTATATCTTACAAAGGACATCACACTCCCACAAAACGCTTTTCAGTTTCAAAATCGTATCTACCACCTTGTTTTAATTTTACAAAAATCCTGGAAAGCGCACAGAGCTGGCCTTACTACACTTTGCCTTTGAGGCAACCAGTGCACACTGAACCTAAAGTGACTTTCTTGAGGGTCACACAACTAGTCAGTCAGTGGTAGAACTGTAATTACACCCCAAATTTTATCCCAGAATTCCTCTTTAGATCGAAGTTATTATTGTAGCTCTTCACAGACTTCAATTCCAGCCTATCTAAATTCCTGATTAATAATTTAATTGATTAAAGCAAAAATGAAACCATGGACTTGAACATGATTTGGCAATAAATGTTTATTGGTATGGGGGGGGGGAGTAGAGGAGGAAGAAAAAGAGGAAGGAGTGTTGAGGAAAAGGAGGAAGGAGAGAGATGGAGAAGAGAGAGGAAGGAGGGAGAAAGGAGGAGAGGGTGGGAGGGAGTGAGGGAGATGGAGGGAGACAGAAAGGGTCTCTAATACCACCTTCTATTGGGGAGAATAGTCAACAATTCTAAATCATCATGACAATCCATATTCCAGCATAAAAGATTCTGAAGCAAGCTGCTAAACGAATTCGTGTCAACTCAAAATGGGGGGGGGGGGGAAGGGGGAAAAAGGGGAAGAAAAAAGAGTACTAAAGACAAAGGATTGTGTGATTGCAACAACCACCCTCAGGCTTGGAAAAACAGTCCACATTCTACTGTGACATAAGTAGCATCTGAAGCAGAGTTAGCAATCTGCATGAAGAATCTCAGCGTTACTACTGAGGGTCACCCATATACAAAACTATTAATAAGCTTTGGAGATGTGAGCATAAAAATTACCATGAAAACGCTCAGCAAGTGCAGTCTCTGAAACATAAACACAATCACATAGCTAATCTTAACAATTTCATAATGACACCAGGATCTTGAAAAAACTGCCTTACAACTCTTATTCTCTGGCAGCTTAATTACTGTCTGGGATATAAACTAGGCCTCCTTGCTGACAGGCAATTAGAAATATTAACCTGGCCTTCCAAATGCCAGTACTTTGCCTCTTATTTCAAGGCTACCCCACCACACGCTATCTCAGTGATGAAGCCAATGTGAAGGCTAATCAGGTATTACATGTAGAACACAGGCCAGATCCACTAGCCAATTTCAAAATATAGTGGATGAAAAAATCCAAGTATCAGCTGAATAATTTCTAAATACAGTTTTTAAAAATACTCAAGACATATCTAATAATGCAGGCCAGCTGAATACTAGAATTGTCAGTTTCCATCAACAAAGATTTTGTTGTTCAATTTTTGACCAACATGCCAACAGAAACACTAAAGGAAGACCACAACGTGATCCACATTACTCTTCCCAGAAAGCAGAAAATGGGAGCCCACAGGAAAAGAAAAAGGGAAAGTTGTTTTGCTCCACAGAACAGATGACCTGCCCAATCTTTCTCAAAAGCCCAAACCCAACCAAAACAAACAAACAAACAACTAAGGTTATTTTTGAATCCTGATAGAATGAAAGTTTTGGAGTGGCAGAAAAGGAGATTCAAGTAAGTTTGAAGTAAGAGAGTGCAAAACCAAACCACTACCTCTGGTTTTAAAACAGAGTATGCACTGAATCAATAAATGATAATTTAACACATACCTACACATCTCAGATAAACATAAATAACTTGCTTTCTACAGAATTCTAGCATTTCTCATATTTCTTGAATATCTTAAAAATAATCTCTATATTGGACATATCTTAATTCTCTAAAAACATCCATCGCATTTCATCCTCACCCTTTTGCTGGGAACATTATAAGCAAAGGTAAAATACTAAATGGGAAATCAAGTCTCCTCCTCAAGAGATTTTGAAACATAGGTAGTAATGGGATGGACTCAAGTAGAAGAAACAAATATTTTTAAAGAGGTCTGTTCATATTTGAAAACCCACTACTGGTGTCGTTTTCTGCAGCTCAAGAACTTTCTTTTTCAGTCTACGGATGCACCTCTGACACACAGACTAGGAGCTGATCCATCAGAGAGGGAGGAGGAACGGGACTGTGCACCTCCGAAATAAGCTGAGAGACGTGGGACAAGAGAGGGGCAAGAGAACTTCAAATGTTTCCAAGGAAACCTCTTCAAGAACAGCCGCACCCGGCTCCCAGACCAGGGGCAACCGGGGAATCGGGGAGCCGGCTTGCTGCGGGTACCGGTTCTCTGCCCTTCGTTGCCCAGCCTCGGCCACAGTCCGGCCTCCAGCCACGGTGGTGAAGCTTCAGCTCTCGCCGTCACTTCAGCCTTCCCCTCGGCTCTGGCCCCGGAGCTCCCCAAACCGGCCTTCTTCCTCACTCTCAGCGCCAGCCGGCCGCGCGCCAGGCCCCCTCCCTTACCTGCGCCTCCCGCCTGGGCCCCGCCGGCCACCCTCCACCCCGGTCGCCGCTTCACCCCGTTCAGGCGCGGAAAGCCAGCTCCGGAGCGCAGCGACGGGGGTACTCGGGCCGCCGGCGGTTGCTGCAGGAAGCAAAGCCACTTACATGGTTGATGCGGCTTCTCCCTTCCCCCGAAGGCTCCGCCCCCTGTCCCTCCTTCTCTCCAATCCGCAATTCTCCCGGCCGCCGGCTCCGCCCTCTTCTTCCCGTCCGCGCCACGTTTGGATCAGACGCCCAGGCAAAAAGAGTCGAGTTCAGATAGAGTCGTCCTCGACAGCTTGGCTGGTTAGGCCGCCTCCTCCTTCCCAGAGGAAGGCAGGGCGACTGCATGCGTGAGCGTCACGCGTGTCGGGTCACCGGACGAGTGCTGGCTGGGCCACCGCGGTTACCGTATGTGTTCGATGACATGGGCTCTCGTAATATGTTACCGCGCTCAGCGTTCCTAGGGACTGACACTCAGGAGAGCGCCGACTGTTGTCACACTTAAGTGACTCCGTCAATAACTGGCCAGGTGACCTTAAGCAAATTACTAACTTCCTTAGGCCCCTGCCCTCTTAACTGTAAAATGGGGCTGATAACAATACCCACTTCACGGACAGTTTTTTTGAAGATTAAGGAAAACATGGCACGTAAAGCCTTTGGCACAGCGCCTTACCCAGAGTAAGTCATGGGAGCTCTACAGCTAGTGTTTTCATTCAAGTTGTGTGTTGCCAAGACTGGGTGCCAAGAAAATTACCAAGCCTGGTCTTGCTCAGCCTGACTAGCATTAATCCATCTTTTTGTCCTGCTGTGAGCGTTGTGCCCTTAGCTGAAGACAACACGCCAAAACCTGCTGACCCCAACCGTGGGACTTGTCAGGAAGGTCAGAAAGTTAATGAAACCCAAAGTGAGGTGCTATTTTAATTCAATTCTCCAGGCCCTTTCCTCAAGAGTTTTGGCAAATCCCTACCCAGTTTTCCTCGAGTTGCCCTCCTCAGCGGATGGAGAATGGCGTCAAAACCTGAAGGCTGATACCACTACAGGGAAATCCCTATCACCATCCTCAGCTGGGTCCCTCGGCAATCATTCTCAGAGTGGGTAGTCTGCCCCCTCTCCCCTCCGTCACTACTGTTCCACATCACACCGTTCCTTTTGCCCCATTACCTTGACTATTGATCTCAGCAGAGAATCTCACCTACCTGAGTCAAAAGGCACAAGCTATTGGGTGTGACCTCTAACAAACCTCCCACATATTTATGATTCTGAGTCTATTATTATGATGGTACTATGCTTATATTCCTTCCTGTATTATGTATTAGTTGTATGTGTACTGAAAATAACTTTTCCTTTTCTTCTTTTTTATATTGATTCGTATTGTCCAATTCATTAAACAAGGAGGCCATCAGGCCATTAGTCTGAGACTTTTTTCTTTTTTTTTTTTAGAGAGATAAAGAGAATGCCCGTGTGTTGGGGAGGGGCTGATGAAGTGAGAGAGAGAATCCCAAGCAGGCCCCAGTGCAGAACCGAACTCAGGGCTCAATTCCAGGACCCTGGGATCATGACCTGAGTAGAAATCAAGACTGGGATGCTCAACCAACCTAGAAGGCCCCAGAATGAGATGGTTCTAATGATTGAGTAGCCTCTGTAAGTATACCAAAACCGAAGCCTAGAATGCCTCAAAAGTTATGAATTTGAAACCTAAGGACAACCAATCACCAACAGCCACCTAGGCTTTCCTAAATATGCAACCGCCTAAGATGTGGTCAGTCAAATAATGTTCTTGCTTTGCTTCTGCCTCTACAAGTCTTTCCCCTAGCTCCTGTAGGTGGAGTGCTTCCCATCATTTCACATTTGGCAATGTCCCATTCCTGCTCAAATAAACTCTTAGAAATTTTAATATGCCTCAGTTTATCTTTTAACAGTATCAGTACAGACTTGTGTTTTTTTTACACTGTTATAATTCATTACTGCCACCACTCTTTTTGATAGTCAAGTTGTCCCTAATTTGCCCAGTGAGAGCCCCTTCAAGCAGCTCCTGTGTACATTTGACATGCCTTCATCACTTTTTGAGCACTTCCTTACTTTTTTACCCAATAAAATATGCCAGACTCATCTTGAACTATCCTTGATCTAAAATTAGTTCTGTAAGGATCCCTGATTCTCTTTAGTAGGAACACAAAGATATTTTTAAAAATCATGAAATTCAGGGGCACCTGGGTAGCTCAGTGGGTTGAGCTTCTGACTTCAGCTCAGGTCATGATCTTGCATTTCATGAGTTCGAGCCCCGCGTCAGGCTCTGTGATGACAGTTCAGAACCTGGAGCCTGCTTCAGATTCTGTGTCCCCCTCTCTCTCTGCCCCTCCCCTGCTCATGCTCCCTCTCCTTCTCTCTCTCAAAAATAAATAAACATTTTTAAAAAATCATGAAATTCAGTTCTGGCTAGGAAGTAATGAAAGTGGCACTCACATTCACTGCACATGAAAACATAAATAGGTATATCCCTCCTAGAAAATGCTTTGACAGATCTAACAAGTGCCTTTAAAATGTTCATACTCCTTGATCCAACAATTACAATTCTATCAGTCGTGCCTAAGGAACGGAGTCGAGTACAAAGTATAGCTAAATATGTTTTTCACAATTATTCAAAACAGTAATAAATAAAAAGGAAACAAATTTCCAATGAACACAAATAACATGAAAGTAATATAGTCAAATGATGGGCAATTAGGCAATCATTAAAAATTATGCCAAGACTTTCTAGAGCATTCTTCATTTCATGATCAATATTCTTGAAAAAGTTTTGTCTCCCTTCCCTCACCTCCCTTTCAAACTTCAATCCTCTATAGTAAGGCTTCTATCAGAATCATTCTGATTTATGCTTCTTAAGGTGCATTCGTGAGGTCTTCCCACTTGCTAAAATTAATTTCAGGCTTTGTCTTCCTTGTCCTCTCTGTAGTACCCCCTCCTTTTTAGAAACTTTCTCTTTGTTTCCCATCAGTCTGTGCTGATTTTTCTACCACCTCCTAGATAATCCTTGCCATTGTCTTTTGGGGGCCACTTTTCCTCCACTTAGCTGTTAAAGGTATTGAATATTCCACAGACTTCTCACTGAGGTAGACTTTTCTTCTTACTGTATACTTCTAGTTTATGACCTCTTAAATTCTATGGCTTCGACTATCAACACATGCTTGTTCGTTTGCTAGGGCTGCCATACCAAAATGCCACAGATCAGGTGACTTAAACAACAGAAATTTACTTCTCACAGTTCTGGAGGTTGGAAGTCCAAGATCAAGGTGCCTGCAAGGGTTACTTTCTCCTGAGGCCTCTGTCATTGTTTGCAAATAAATGGCCACCCTCTTGCAGCCTCTTGACATGATCATTCCTCGGTGCATGCACAGGTGTCCCAACTTCCTCTTCTTATAAAGACACTAGTCCAGGGACGCCTGGGTGGCTCAGTTGGTGAAGCATCTGACGTCTGACTCTTGATTTTGGCTCAGGTCATGATCTCATGGTTTGTGGGTTCAAGCTCCATGCCAGGCTCTGCACTGATAGTGCTCTTTGATAGTGCTCTAATACACACTCTCTCTCTCTGCCCCTCCCCCCTCAAAATAAATAAACTTTAAAAAAAACACTAGTCAGATTGGATTAGGGTCCACCAACATCACTTCACTTAACCTTAATTAGCTCTTTAAAGGTCCTCTTTCCCAACACAGTCACGTTCTGAGGTACTAGGGATCAGTGCTACAACATACGAATTTGAGGGAAAGAAGGACACACACTTTAGCCCATAACAATGCTAAAGAGTTTCAGATTTCTCTCTCTAGCCCAGACACCCCTCCTGAACTGCAGATGCAGCTAAATGCCTCCATAACATCTCTATCTGGCTGTCCCACAGGCATCTCAGATTTAACACATCTTAAACTCAACTCATGAAAATCTGTGACTCTGTCTGTATTTGTTGAAGGGCACCCTGTCACCCAAACCCCATGCCCAGAAATCACCTTTACTGTCCTTTCTCCCATAATGTTCATGGCCAATAAATGTCAATAAAGTGAATTTCCACAAGGTAGAATGTTTCACTGCATTTTCTTTAGATCATCAAAATGAGAACACAAATGCCTTAGACTATTTCTGACAATCCTGTTATCTGGATGTGTCTCATAACCAAATACTGACAGAAATTTCATAGCCCATGTTTCTATTTGTGTGTACAACAGTAAATAGGACCAGCTCCTATTAAAATATCCAGATTTTTTTAGGGGCACCTGGGTGGCGCAGTCGGTTAAGCGTCCGACTTCAGCCAGGTCATGATCTCGCGCTCCGTGAGTTCGAGCCCCGCGTCGGGCTCTGGGCTGATGGCTCAGAGCCTGGAGCCTGTTTCCGATTCTGTGTCTCCCTCTCTCTCTGCCCCTCCCCCGTTCATGCTCTGTCTCTCTCTGTCCCAAAAATAAATAAAACGTTGAAAAAAAAATTTTTTAAAAAATAAATAAATAAAAAATAAAAAATAAAATATCCAGATTTTTTCATTGGCCAAATGAAAAACAAATGATGTCAAGGCATGCAATATTAACAAAACAGAAAAATGGTGTGCTAAATGAATTCTCACATGACACCCAGAATAGGCAAGCTAAATTCAAAACAGCAAGAATGTAAGCAAACATCATGTGTTACATTTAGTTAATGTTGTCAATGGGTAATGTATTATCTTATAGTTTTGTTTCTAGTCATTTTGTCTATAAATTTATTTTTTAGTTGTATAAGAGCTATCAGCATAAGGAGCATATATATACCTAGTTTTGCATATACATATATGCAGTAAAAAAAATCAATTCTAGGGATCTACAAGAAAATATTTTCAATGAAAAAGGAGTCCCTGTGTTATTGGCTTAGGAAACACTGTTTTAGGATGCTGAGATTCCCATCCGTAAGTGTCCCACAGTGGCTCAGAGCCAAATTTGCAGCCCATCTCCAGAGGTGTTTAGGATTTGATGGAATACATTTTGTGATTCAATTCATCTTGGTTCTGTATAATTTCCTATATGTATTCTATCTTTTCCTCGTTTTCCTCACATATATTCAATGTGTTTTATCATGCTATATTGTGTTATTTTGAAGGCTTCCCTAAATCCTTTCTGAAACAAGAAAGAATATACTTTTAGTAGTAGGCAAAGGGTGAACCTGATATAAAATGACAGTAAGTTTACAATCTCAGGTGACTTTGGGTCTCAGATTCTAGATGAAAATACAAGCTTATATACCTCTATAATCATTTCTACAAGAATAAATGGAGGTAACTGCTACTTTCCATTAATCCACTTCAAAAATCAAGTGCAGGGCACCTGGCTGGCTCAGTGGCATAGCATGTGACTCCTGATCTAGGGGTTGTGAGTTTGAGTCCCACCTTGGGTGTGGAGATTACTTGAAAATAAAATATTTTTTTTTAATTTTTTTTTTCAACGTTTATTTATTTTTTGGGACAGAGAGAGACAGAGCATGAACGGGGGAGGGGCAGAGAGAGAGGGAGACACAGAATCGGAAACAGGCTCCAGGCTCTGAGCCATCAGCCCAGAGCCCGACGCGGGGCTCGAACTCACGGACCGCGAGATCGTGACCTGGCTGAAGTCGGACGCTTAACCGACTGCGCCACCCAGGCGCCCCAAAAATAAAATATTTTTTTAAAAAATCAGCACATGCAATGCTATGTATCCCCTCCCCCCCCTTTACTTTTCTCTTGGGAAAAATACCAGTGCCCTCTAGTGTTCAAAATGTACCTTGTGTAATGACCTTCATACCGGTTTATCTTCAGAGTAATTGTAATCTGATATTAGAGAAAAAAAGTTTAATTATTTATTTTTTTTTTAATGTTTATTCATTTTTGAGAGAGAGAGAGAACGACGCAGGGGCAGAGAGCTGTCTGCACACAACCCAGCGCAGGGCTGGAACCCAAGGACCACAACCCCAAGATCATGATCTGAGCCTGAGCCAAACAAAGTGGGCTGTTTAAATCGACTGAGCCACCCAGGCGCCCCGAGAAAATTTTTTAAAATAAGTTTTGGGACACTGAATCCTGGGCAGTAATATACAAGCATTACAACCACTACAAATCACTGTCTAAAATGCCCCTCCCCCATGTTTTCGAGAGTAAGGAATACACAAAAATAATTCCTGTAGCTGACAGAATTTTTTTATTCCAGTGTTTCCTAAGGCTTCGCATCTTTATTCCAACTTCACTGGAATCCAGACAATAATCTCCTATATTTATCTTCTAATGCAAATGACACCTGGGCTTATTGATAGTATGTACTTAGCAGTAATTAGAAATATAGGTACAGAAGTTCTGAAGACGTAGTAGCGGAAATTTACCGTGGCATGCCTACCTGTGTATTTAATTCTTTGCATTCTAGTTGCTCCGAGAAGCCCCCAAAGCGACCCCATACTGCCTACTCCCGCCCACACTCCTCCTTCTGCCAAAGGCTCCTTCCGGTCTACCGCACACCGAAGTAGCGCTGGAAGTCTTTCCTTTGCAGTCACTGAGAACCTGGAAACTCACTCCGCAAGGCTCTAGGCGGCGTGGGTCTTAGACTACAGCCCTGGCGCTCCCTGGTCGCAGGACTGCAAATGGCATTCACGTCCTTCCGCGGCCGGGTTCCGGGGCCGAGTCTAGGGGGCGCTGCGACCCCTTCCCACACCGCGAGCGCAGAGAAGGCAGCAGCAGATCTCGCCCAGAAGTTCCGGGACCCGGCCCTGCCCACCCAGAGCGATCGGCGCGCGATGATTGGCGGTGTGGAGGGGGCGGGGCTCCGGGAGGGTGGGCTGAGGGGGCGGGCCTGGGAGGGGACAAAAGCGTGTCCGTGCCAAGGCTCCGCCCTGTCGGCCGCCTCCTGGGTTGGTGCGGAGGCGGTGTCAGAAGCCGAAACAGCTGGGGCCCAGCTGGCATTACCAGTGTAGACCCTTGTGAGCTTCAACGTGTGAGTGGCTGTGGCGCCCCCGGCTTATCTCCCGCGTACCTTCTCCTGCAGGTAACCGCAGACTTCGAGGGGCAGCTCGGGCCCCTGGCTTTTGCGGGGAGGCTCTGAGAGCCCGCCAATAGCTGGAGTGGGGAAAAAAGGAAGAAAGCTCAGATCTTGGGTCTGGAGGGAGAAATTTAGCGGCGAGCCCTGGTCGAAAGGAAGCGGGGAAAATCCAGGCTGGGAGTGGGAAAGAGACGTGGGGAGGGGGAAGGTGCTGGATCCCTGTGTATGGGAAAGAGACGTGGGGAAGGGTCCTAGATGCCAGAATGTGGAGAAGGCCCGCTCTTGGTCTCGGAAAGGTGAAATTGAGCGGCACAGAGTTGCTTGCAGTGACACATAGAAGGCCGGGTTTGCATGCAGAAAGGAAAATCGAGCGGTGGGAGAATGCCAGTATGCGTGGAAGACTAAGTTTGGGGGTTAGGGAGAAGAAAACGTGCGGCAGTGGGGAGCTGCATGCAAAGAAAGGTGGAAGCCATGGACTTGGGCGTGTGCAGCGAACTCAGGTGGCTGGAACTAGCAGTGCGGTAGAGTGGAAGCGTCCTCTCGGGGGCGTGGAGGGGGTGGAGTGGAGGTGGAGGAGACCCCTCCGCCCCCAAGCGGATCTCCAGTTCCCCCGGCATGCTCCTGGCGCCAGAGGTTTAAAGGTTCCTGCGCAGCAGAAGGAAGGGGTGGGCTTGCAGACCTGGAGAGAGGAGCGGAGCAAGCGTGGTTGCAGCCCTCTTGCACAACGGCCACAAGGACGCATGCAGGCCTAGAGCCCGCTGGTCACAGCGTCACCTAAGGACGTGCAAACCCCAAGACCAGCTAACGGACGACGAACCCGGGACGCGCCCACTGACGTCCCCTCCAGTGTGTGGGCAGGCAGAGATATTTGTGCGCTCTTAACCTTTATTTGGTAGGTGCCCGCGCACCTAAAACTGGCCTTTGGTCCACTGGGTACACTCAGCTCTGTACTTTAAACCAGATAAACTGGGCTGTCTGGCCGGTATTAAAAACAGCTAAGTCCTCCTGACAGGCGTATTTTGATCGTTAAGTTTTTCTATTCCTCTTTTGTTTTAGGAAATAAACACTCATCTGAGTCTGCAAGATTGAAGGAAGTTGGGGTGATTAGAAGTTGTAAAGGTGAGAATTAGTACTTTCTCCCCTTCTGTACGTCTTGATGTGACAATGCTGCATTTAATTGGTCCTGGAGGTCTTGAGTAGGTGGAGGCACTGCAAGGGAATGAGTCAGGGATATTTCCAACAACAAACTGCAACTGCTTCCTTGTTTCTTTCAGCGCAGCTCTTCTCTGCAAGAGACTATTTTTGGCCGAGAAATTATTGTAGTTCATGAACTCTGCTTTTTAAAAAAAATGTGGCTAAAAATTTGGGGTTGATGAAAAGAAAATTAAGCTCAAGCAACTTTCTCCTTAAACTACTCTGTATTAGTCCAGGTGTATCTTGTGCAATTACACAAGTGTGTCAGGAGATGGGAATTCAGCTGCTTTCAGAGTCCCTAAACTGGCCTGTTGGAAAAGTCCTTCCTTCTGAAGTCAGGGTTTGGGTGGAGAGGGAGAATCTGGGGAGCAAGGGTTAGAGAAATGAATCCAGTGGGGCCTACCCCCATGGAATTTAAGTCTAAAAGAAATAATATCCGACCTTGAAAGAAACAATGGTCTACAAAAAAAACTTTACCTTTTTTTTTTTTTAAGTTTATGTATTTATTTTGAGAGAGAGAAAGAGAGAACCCCAAGCAGGCTCCACACAGTCAGTGCAGAGCCTGATGTGGGACTGGAACTCACAAACCATGAGATCATGACCTGGGCTGAAATCAAGAGTTGGACACTTAACCTACTGAGCCACGCAGGCACCCCAAAAAGACTTTACTTTTTTAGTTAGGACGTGGTAAAATTTTAATGGATAATGTGAGGAACTCCTGAAATGTTTCAGTTATGCATTATAAGATACAGAAAAATTACTGCAGTAAATGTTTGTTTTGACTGAGAAGGAAGTAGTTTTAAAAATGCAATTACTCAGTATCAAAATTTCAAGGATGCTATATGACCTATCAATTGTATTTGCCATTAAGGAAAAATAGCCAAGTCATAACTCTTATATAATATTATGTAGGAATGTGGCCATGGAACTGTATCAAGACTAAGATAAGTTTGCTGCCTCTTGTTTTGTTTTGTTTTAAATACAAGGACAGATGTGACAGTGGGCTCAGCATGACTGAATCATATAAAGCTCCACTGTAAATTACACTTGTAAATTACATGCTGGCAATGTGGAGCCTGCTTGGGATATTCTCTCTCTCTCTCTCTCTCTCTCTCTCTCTCTCTCTCTGCGCCCCTCCCCCACTTGTGCTTTCTCTCTCTCAAAAATAAAGAAACTTAAAAAAAAAAAAAAGGTCAAATTACTTCAGTTCAACTTTGTCAAGTGATACCGCTTATAAGCCCCTTACCTAATAGTTGCTTAAAACAGTTCTCAGGCCTCAGTCTTACTGATAACTTCAGAGGATAAAAGCAATTTTCAGTTATATTGTCCTGGGGAAAGAGTTTCCATTAGAGCATCATGAAAGGGAACAGATACCTACCTGCAGTGGACTCAGGGCCCCTCCTCCTCTCTGGAAACACACCCAGGACACGGTTTTCCGTTAAGCCTCATAGTTTGACTTCTTCCAGAGGGTGTACCCTGTTCCTTCTGGGAATCAGATTAATTTGCATTTGCTACCCTCACATCCCAGGAAGACCTCTCTTCCTGGAAAATTTCCATTTCTCTGTCCCACCTTCTGGCAGCTTACATTTGCCCAGGAACAGTCTAGGAGTTAGGATACTGAGGAACAGGACAGGATATGCTTGGGTCCTGGGCAGCAGCCCTTCTATATACAGATTTTTCTGAATTGAGAAATCACTTCTATATTTAGTGTGACATCCCCAATATCCATTTTGTCTCTAGGAAAACATAATTCCACCAGAAATTTTTCATATTTTAGTCTTAAACGTGGTTTAAAGAACTCATTGAATCCCTTCAATCATAGTTGTTTTATTTTGGTTGGTTTGTTTTAATGTGTATTTATTTGTTTGAGAGCAAGAGAGAGCATGAGCAGGGGAGGGGCAGAGAGAGAGAGAGGGAAAGAATCCCAAGTAGGTTCTGCACTGTCAACACAGAACCCGACATGGGGCTTGATCCCACAAACTATGAGA
Organism: Lynx rufus; assembly: GCF_022079265.1. Taxonomy (NCBI): domain Eukaryota; kingdom Metazoa; phylum Chordata; class Mammalia; order Carnivora; family Felidae; genus Lynx; species Lynx rufus. Next base: position 28,074,745 of record NW_025814834.1, read on the forward strand.
TCATGACCTGAGCCAAAATCAAGAGTCAGACGCTCAACCAACTAAGCCACCCAAGTGCCCCTGTTTTGTTTTGTTTTGTTTTGTTTTTAAATAAAACAGCCTCTTAAAGGAGGGGAAATACTAGCACCTCTCATTTTGCTCACTTTGAGGGTACAGTAAAATGAGAAGTTGGATAGAAGGATTCAACTAAACATGGTATTGCAGAAATAATCTCATTTTATAAGATGACCCATCAGGAGTGGTGATTACATCATTAAGGACATGTTAGAATCTGGTTGCCCCACGCTCTAATGGGACAGCCTTGAGAAAGTTATTTTCCTTCTGTCAAAGTAAATTGGGAAAATAATTTCCAGCTTACAGGGTTGTGAGGGCTGGCTCAAAAACCACACATAACATGTTATGAAGCACATAACAGTGCTTTTTACAGAGAACGTGCTGAATTCTAATGGTAAATATATTGTTATAGTTTTTTATGCAGTTTCGTGTTTAGGAGTCACCAAAATGTTTGAATTTGTTTTTATACTATAGTGAAATAAACGAGAAGACCTGCGTCCTATCTTTTGTTCTTCTGAGAGGTTTCTTGAAGTCAAAATGTCTCAAAAAATCCGTGGCGGTTCTGTGGTAGAGATGCAAGGAGATGAAATGACACGAATCATTTGGGAGTTGATTAAAGAAAAACTCATTTTTCCCTACGTGGAACTGGACCTACACAGGTAAATGAATCAGTCTTCTAAGCAGCAAGCTCAGAAAGCATAATCTAAGTGATTTCAGGATATAACTAGCTGTTTCACAGAGCTAGCGTTGTATCTTAGGAATAAAACTTGTGAGGGAGGGATGCCTATGCATGAATCTTCTGTTTTAATTTTAACATATTGCTAGAAAAACTGGACTTGTCATTGTTCCACAGAAAAGAATCATGGTGGGAACAAAGATTCTCAGCTCTCTCTAAGCCTCTTCTATTTATATAAATCAGTGGTTAAGAGTAGCACAAGGTATCAGTGGAAGGGAAAATAATAGAGGTACATTCTCTACTGAACAGTAAAGTAAATGTAGTTCACACAGTTTTGTCCTTTCTATCTCTGTTTTCTATCACTCTGCTTAACTAGTCAATGGACCTCTCCCCCTGTTCATTCCTTGGCTCCTGCCCTTTTCACACAACTGTAGCACAGAAAGAACCCTTGAAATTATCTAACACAACCCCCACCTTTCAGTAGACAATCCCTTAAACCTTTCGTGTTCTAAAGATTTGAGCCTTTGCCCTGTCTTTACCATGTTTGGAAATAGGCATGAAAGTCTCTGTGGAATTCTTTCTGCTTTGTTCCCTGTGATTTTCATAACCTTGCTCATGCTCTGTGTGCATTTGAACAAGGTAGAGACAGAATTTTTCCAACGGGGCCGTGGCTGAAGCCTGGCATGGCAAAATGTTGACCGACACAGTTCAGCCGGACTGCTGGCACTTCTAAGTGTGTTTGCGTTGACCCGGAATTATTCATAAGACTGTATCCTGAGGACCTGTTGTTTGCTTAGGTGTAGATACTTCATTCACGTGGTGTCACTAGACACCCTTTTTAATTATTCTAAGCCTCAGCCGTTGATAAGGTCTATATTGCAACCATGAGAAGAAGCAAATACCTGCAGAGGTCCACCAAGCATACAGGAAATGAAGCATAAAAAACATCATCCAAGTGGGTTAAAGAAGCATTTTATGAGCACTCTCCTGTTTCAGGACTTGACATGGCAATAAGTGAATTTGCAGAGTTCTTGCAAATTATATAATAGCTGCAAAGAAGCTTTAAGCCTCATTAGCCTTAGGGGCATAAGGACTTTTAAAGGACAGTCATTATGGGGGCGCCTGGGTGGCTCAGTTGGTTAAGCATCCGACTTCAGCTCAGATCTAGCGATTCATGGGTTCGAGCCCTGCATCAGGCTCTCTGCTGACAGCTCAGAGCCTGGAACCTGCTTCGAATTCTGTGTCTCCCTCTCCCTCTCTCTCTCTGCTCCTCCCCCACTCACACTCTGTCTCTCTCCATCTCTCAAAAATGAATAAACATTATAAAAAAGTTTTTTTGAGGACAGTCATTATGCCTAGAAGGAGAACAGTAACTATCTGCAGAGTAAAGAATTTTGGGAGGCTCAAACAAGTTTTAAGTTGTTTCCAAATTGCTATTATTATTACATCATGGGTTCTTTTTGAGGGGAGTGGAGTGATTTGTTTGTTTTGTTTTCTGCAGGCTATACAGGGGTCCAGACCACTTACTCATTCTTTTCTGTTAGAAATATTAAAAGAGAAGCAAAAATTCCACTACTTTGCTGGTAGATGCTGCTGATGAAAAATGGTTCCTACGAACGTGAAAAGTGCTGACTGCAGTCCCTAGTTGAGTTAGGATTAGACATTTGTAAACATTCAGCATTTCCTATGCCAGAAGATAAGAGAGTCCATGGATTTGTTAGACGTCCGTGAATTACCCAAGGTCAAAGCAGTTTGGAATAATTTTTATTTGGAAATACCTTAAGATTGCTACCTTGGCGTTTACACTGTAAGTTGGGATAGCTAAGGAAAGGAAAACAAAAACTAAAAGGAACTGAAAACCAAAGTGTTAATGGTTTCACAAGTTCTGAAAGCTGAAAAACGTTTTTAAAGCCTCAGAAAACAACACGAATTGTTATGTCACCATTTTGTCTCTCCTGTTTTTGACAAACTGTTTCATACTTTAGATAAGCCTTTAATTGTTCTCTGTGCCTGATGAACAATCAGCACTCTTTCCAGTTCTGAATAACCTGCGGCCTGGGAGTTGGTGTATATTAAGCTATAACTCTCTGAGTGAGCTGTCACATGTATAGCTCCCAGCACTTGAATACAAAAAATCTTTTAAACCCTCTGACCCCTTTATTTTTACACACAATATTTACCAAGGAAAAAATAAGGTGCTTAGGCTTCTGTTTTTATGCTAATTTTATGGAAGGAAGTCTGCTCCTGTCCTATTATTGCCTCTTTATGGTAAAGAGCACACAAAGGGCCAGAGCACAATGGTTTCTATTCAGGTGCCTTCTAGCCGTCTTCCCACACCACAGGCAGGTGAGGCCCAGAGTCTTAGCCTCTCTTTGTGCTTTGTTTGGTTGACAACCATCTTCTGTGTCCAGGGTGCACTGACCCTAAAAGTTGGCAGATTTGGGTGTGTTTTGAGCCATCACATTCTGCGGGGCAGGCTCCGCGTGCCATCACCATGCATAGAATGGTGCGTGGTGATAGAATGGTAACTAATGAGTTACCGTAGACCATAGTACCTCCATCACTCATCAGTTTGCCTGGAGAGTTACACTTCACGGTTTTTCCCTCCCAGCTATGATTTAGGCATAGAGAATCGCGATGCCACTGGCGACCAGGTCACCAAGGATGCTGCAGAAGCTATAAAGAAGTACAACGTTGGTGTCAAATGTGCTACCATCACCCCCGATGAGAAGAGGGTTGAGGAGTTCAAGTTGAAGCAAATGTGGAAGTCACCAAATGGCACCATCCGAAATATTCTGGGCGGCACTGTCTTCAGGGAAGCTATCATCTGCAAAAATATCCCCCGTCTTGTGAGCGGTTGGGTAAAACCTATCATCATAGGTCGTCATGCTTATGGGGATCAAGTAAGTCATGTTGGCATGATTTGGTTTTCCATGCTTTTTTTTTTTTCATGACCTGTGGCTGCCTAGAAGTTCTGATTTTCTGTTTTATTCTTTTGGTGTCTAGTCCCTTTAAGCGAGATGCCAAATTGAGAAATGTGTATGTGTATATCTATATATTTAGGCATATTTAGGTATACCTAAATATAGATAAACTTACAGATAGGTACCTGTGTCAACACAAGTGATTTTTTTTTTCAGATGGATTTTTTTCTTCCTGTATCTGTTTTTGCACTTAAACTGTATTATATTGCCATTTTTGTGTCCTTTCCCATGGTTCAAGCAGTTTAGTGGCCCTTCGCCCTGGCTATGCAATAAGATCCCTTTCTGGGTTTTTCAGTTTTCGTTTTGTTTTGCTTTTTAAACAAATGTGGTTTTTTTGTTTCAATTCCAGTGCATGAGTTTTACCCTACACCAACTGAATCAGAATTCCATGGGCTTCAGGCATTTTAAAGCTCCCAGGCGATTCCAGAAGGCAGGCAGGGTTGAGAACCACCAAAGATTGTACTGAACATGACTTTATACGTAAAAAGAAAAACTGATGCAGTAGTTGAAAGCATTCTCTTTAAAATATTCCTTTTCCTACATGGGGGACAAAAAAAGTATAGTTTCTGTACTTGCACACAAGTCGGCTCATTGCCAAGTTAAACAGAAAAATTGCCAACTGAACAGACACGGTGCTGAAAGAGAGGTTTCAGTCTTTCATAAAAAGCAGCTTAATGTCTTTTTTTTTTTTAGCTTTATTTATGTTGTTGTTGTTTTAAATTTACATCCAATTAGTTAGCATATCGTGCAACAATGATTTCAGGAGTCGATTCCTTAGTGCCCCTTACCCATTTAGCCCATCCCCCTCCAGAAACCCTCTGTAAAAATACGGAAGCTTCACGAATTTGTGTGTCATCCTCGCGCAGGGGCCAGGCTAATCTTCTCCGTATCATTCCAATTTTAGTATACGTACTGCCAAGACAGGCACAGCTTACGTCTTGAAAGAGCCTTTCAAACAAGAACCTCTAACACTGAGATCCAGAGGCTTCAACATAGCCATCCTCAAAAGCAGTGTGGCCAGGGCTGACCACTCTGTTCCTGGGGACAGAGTCACTGGGTCAGTCCTTGAGGGTCAGTTCACTCTGCTCCACCCTGTGGTTCAAACTACCCCTTCGTCCTGGCCAAACCTTTCACAGGTCCCTCCTGGAGGCCCCGGAGAGAAAATGTAGACCGCAGCGCTACAAACTCACCAATCCTGGGAATACTGCTCTTAAGTTCTGAGCCGCAGCGGTGTCTTTTTCATCTCCCCCATCCCCCTCCTCCCGCCTGTCTCAATTGTTTTGGTATCAGTCACTTGGAAGAATGGTCATTCTCTATTAAAGTCCAGATTGAAAATTCTAAGCCTCAGGTTGATTCAACCCTAATCATTTAACTGTACATAAACCTCTACAAAGTGTCCGTGGTGCTTTGGTGCCTCCATGTCTTCCTTTTGAGAAATGGGAATAAATGACCACCCATAGGGAAGGACTTTACGTGGCAGAAACACACTCTCGGTAGAAAAGATATTTACAGCTCTTCTACCAGCCGTCGTCAGTGTTACTGTATACAAACGTAAGTAAGTAGGGTTGACTGGTACCTGACTGTGAAACTATTCTAATTTAAATCATCAAAGAGGGTACAGTGCAAAAAAAGTTGACAGATGCCCAGTATGGGCTGGGCACGTGTTTCCCTAGAGTAGCTCAGTCTGGTGAGCCAAGATGACTGTCCTCGTAAGGTCCTTTCCTAAGGGCCACCAAAATGTCGCAGCTACTTCCGCAATCACTGCTGCTTTTGGATAAATCCTGGACTGGTGTTGGTAGTAATAACAGCCATGAATTATACTAGACTGAGTCCTGTGGGTCTAAGGATCGGATCCCAAGTCTTTAGACCCTAGATGTGTTAGATGTGTTCTCTCTACCATATCACAGTTCCTTCCTTGTAGGACCAATGTAATACTCAGATGAAATGAGATGATTGTAGTCAGTCACTTAAAGTGCCTGTCGTATAGTGAGGACAAAGCATTAGCTGTGTCTCACCACCATCAATGTTGTAGCTAGTGTGCTGTCACCCCCCTGTGGGAAGACTTCCCTGACCTCCAGGTCATGGTCATTTCTCTCTCTCTGTCATCGTGTTGCATTTCTTATCTAAGTCCCTTTTCTGCCATTTGAAAGCTCTTATGTTGCTTCTCACTTTCGTATGTCTTTATTGGGTTATAAGCTTCCTAAGAGAAAATGCTTGATGTTATTCTCCTCTTTTTACCAATGCTCAGAAAACTGCCCTGTACATGGTAGGCAGCCAATAAATACTGGTTTTCAATGTACGCTAGGATTAACTTGCTTTGGGAAAGCTCTGGACCTTTTTTTTCCCATCTTTCAAATATATGAAGGTTGAGCCACGCTGCCCTTTTTGTCCAGGTATCTTCCAGCTCTGTATTCTGTGATTTTTGTTTTTCTTATAATTCTTGAAAGGCTATTTTATTTTCTTTATACCTTTTCTGCCCCCTTCACAGTATAGAGCCACTGATTTTGTCGTTCCTGGGCCTGGAAAAGTAGAGATAACCTACACGTCAAGTGATGGATCCAAAAAAATGACATACCTGGTACATAACTTTGAAGGTAGGTCCATCGCGAGCTCCCTCTTTTAATTTTTTACAGATCATTTAGACAATGTCATTGCTGTTTCTTAAAACTTAGTTATGTGGCTGCCAAAAATACAACCTGGAATCTACAACATTTCTATAGGACCCAAAATCTGGCATGGAGAAGTAATTGACTTCCATGCCTTCCCACGGTGTGGAATAAAGACACAAGAGAGACTAGCCACTTAATTGGAAACGCATGTGGGCAAAGACAGGTAGATACTTGCACTTCTCTTAAAACATGGAGGGAAGGTTGGCAGGAGTCTGTTGTGCATAAATTGTATGAATCAGACATTAATAATCCCATGTCACCTGTCATGTAATCTGCCTGTTTGCTCTGGTAGGGTTTGTATTGAAAATGGTTGCGTTATAGATGTGCTGAATTTTCTTCTTGGTCCGAGTATTTATTCGGTTTAAGTGAACGTTTGTCTTTTGCCTTTTCTTGCCCACCTGCTGTCTCAAAGTTTCGTTATGGCAAATGCCACCCAAAGTTTGCTGAAAGAACAGAGAACCCTCTTTCTCCACTATTGAAGTTGTTGAAAGCACTCACACAAACAAAAGCTCAAAGCCTACTTAGCCTGTGTTCTTATTGCCTCCTCTAAATAATATCATTTTAATAGAATCTAGTCCTGCAGGATTTGGCCTTGCACATTTTGAGGCTAAATTGGCCCTGGGCAGTGGCACAGATTCAAGTTCTAACTTTCCAGTAATTACAGAGTTCAACTAATAAAGAGTTGTGAAACACTAGTGGTTACATGTAACATAATTATTTCTGCCAGTGGGGTATGAATCTTCAGTGTCCTCCAGGAAATTATGAGAATTCTCATTCAGTATTTGAAATGCAAATTTTTTTCATGGCTGAGGATGGAGCACACACTTAGAGTTTAAAATACATGAAATTTTAAAAGTGTGAAACGCAGGGGCACCTGGATGGCTCAGTCAGTTAAGCATCTGACCCTTGATTTCGGCCCAGGTCATGATCTCACGGTTCGTGAGTTTCAGCCCTGCATCAGGCTCTGCACTGTCAGTGCTTGGGATTCTCTCTCTCTCTCTCTCTCTCTCTCTCTCTCTGCCCCTCCCCTGCTCGTGCTCCCTCTCTCTCTCTCTCAAAATAAACTTAAAAAAATAATAAAAGTGTGAAAGACAGCCTAGATATTCACCCCCTCTTGAGTGTATTTCTGGTTCATATCAGTAGTTTTTCGTATCTTGATATCTTCAGGATCCTATAGACCATGTTTTTCTCTCTTCTATTGCCCTTTCAAAACAAGTTAGAATGTCCTTACTGAGAGGTGACTTTGTTCCAATCACTTGCCCCAGGAACTCATGGAATATTCACGTTTGAAGCCTGGCTGGGACTTTTGGAAGCCTGGGCCCAGACACGGGAGCTGGGGATTGGGTGCTTGGGTGGTGGTAGGTGGATTTGGACTTGTTAAAACTCTACCCCATTTACCCTTCTCCTTTCTCCTCTCATTGGTGTCCCCCCAACAGAAGGTGGTGGTGTTGCCATGGGGATGTACAATCAAGATAAGTCGATTGAAGATTTTGCACACAGTTCTTTCCAGATGGCTCTGTCTAAGAGTTGGCCTTTGTATCTGAGCACCAAAAACACTATTCTGAAGAAATATGATGGACGTTTTAAAGACATCTTTCAGGAAATATATGACAAGTAACTACAGTTCTTTCCTTTTTTCCTTTTTCTACAATAAGCTGGCATTTGTAGTATAGAATTTGCATCCTTATCCCTTTGATTCTGGGACAAATGGAATGAGAACCGTCTCTGTCTCATAAAGTTAAGGGCAAAACTAAGATTTAACAGACATGAAACAAAAGCACTTCTGAGTTGCTTTTACAAGGTAAATGTTTTCAAATAAGGGTCCCACATTTATTTTTTTCAGAGCCAGAATTGTTTAATATTTGAATGCAGGTGCCCTGTGACTGATAGAAAGTTCTAATTTTTCGGGGCACCTGGCTGGCTCAGTTGGTGGAGCATACAACTCTTGAACTCGGGATTGAGTTCAATCTCCATGTTGGGTGTAGAGATTACTCAAAAATAAAATCTTTAAAAAAAAAAAAAAAGAAAATTCTGATTTTTCAAACATATGAGTTTCTAAGTTGGGCACATTTTCACTCTTTCTGAAGCCTGTTGTGATTTAGAGCTCTGCGGGGGCTATTTGAACTCAAGTCTATTTTTATAACAGCTTCAGGTTCAACAACACGGGAGCATGTGTTAACTTTTAAGATGGCACAACTCCCTTTCAGGTGCACGTGTTGAGGCCAGGGCTTGGATTTTAGGTATCTTTCTTAAGACATCTTAATTCCTCTTCTGCTACCCATCCATACCGACTCCAGGAGCTGTCCTAGTTTCCCGAGAGATACATTATTACATTCTTAAAGTAAGCTATGTCTCTAGAATCTGATCAGCAGTGTAGTGAAAACTAAAAATAATGCTGGGGACATTCTCACATCTCTGCAAAGGAGGTGAAATTGCTCTGACAGGCAGGGGACTTGGGGGATCACAGCTAGAAAATGGGCAGGATTTGAGCTTAGGTCTATCAGCTTCTCAAGTCTGTGCTGCTGCCACCAAAAAATGCTGCTTCTTAGCCCCATCCCCACCCCCTTCGGAGAAGCAGGTGCTGTCCCTACCAAAACCAGTTCCTTTTTAATTCCCTTTTCTCTCTTGCTTCTTAGGCAGTACAAATCCCAATTCGAAGCCCAAAATATTTGGTATGAGCATAGGCTCATTGATGACATGGTGGCCCAAGCTATGAAATCCGAGGGGGGCTTCATCTGGGCCTGTAAGAACTATGACGGCGATGTGCAGTCGGACTCCGTGGCCCAAGGTAAGGAGCTGAAGGACCAAGTAGAGGTGGAACTCAGCCTGCATCACGTTGGTCATGCGGGATAGTTCTCTAGTTCGCAGCCCATTGTTTGTAAAATCACAAAGTGTTAGCAGTGCAGGCCATTCTGTTCCATCTTCTCAGCTGACACAAGGAATTGAGCAGAGAAGCCCCCGGGCTGTTCACAGAAATTCCAAGAACCGGGGGCTCCATGCCTGAGGGAAGGGCCAGATCGGCAGAAACTCTCTCTGGCAGAAACTCTGCCCCGATTGCTTCAGTACCAAGTTGCCCTTCAATTTCAGTTACCCATGGCAAACTCGAATCTTCCCTGATAAATGGTGTGTTAACCTTAATTATGTTTGCTTTTCCCCAGGAAGTGCTACTTTTTCTTTTCTCTTATGAAAAGTTAAGTATCTCCTACCAGTTTGAAAATCAGTAGATGAACCCAGTTAAAGAGAAGTTTGATGTCCGATAAATGACTTAGACGACTCTCTTTACTCTCCTTCTGTTTCTCCACATCCTCATAATCCTTTGTGCTGAGTACCTAGAGGAAGGAGTGGTGCTTTACGAGGCTTCCACGGTGGATAAGGGAAACTGTTCCTTGTTTTCTTGGATTTCTTGGAAAGGGACCCAAATCTCTCCACTGTTTCTAAATGTCCTTGTAGCAGTGAAGAGTGTCTCTGGAGGGATGTTGTCAAGATATTTCAAAGGACTTTGGAATAGGACTTCTGAAGTGTATTGTCCATTAATGCACTGACGAGATACCTGGAGCAGAGCCTATAGATAAATGAGACCTCAGTGCAGCTGAACAGTCAAAAGGCAGCAAGGCCGTCCTCACGTGCATTCTTTTCTAGAGTATGAACTACTTTGGATTCACACCATTTCTTGTCCCCAGTTTTGACAGTGGTACTGCGTGTCTCCTAGTATTAAAGATCGACAGACTCACTATGGATATGGTTCCTGACCTTCTCCAACCAATAAACATTTGAGAGTCTACTAAAGCCTCAGACCAACACAATGATATGAAAGGAGCTACTAATCCCTTGCAGAAGTTTGTAACGATACTCAAAGATGAGTTTAAAAGAAAACAAACAAATAAACAAAACCACTGTTTATTTATGTACTGTCAAGCCAGAAAACAAAAGTAACAGCCTATGATACATTTGCATGATTAACTCTACAGAGGCTATTGGGAGGTAGCAAAAATGGAGAAAAATATTCTTTGAATTCAAGGGTAAAAAAAAAATGAATAAAAGATGGAAAATCAATTTTCTGGACTTAAAAGTGGCAATGTCCTTCTCTGACAGAATAGGACTGTTTGTGAGGCTGTTACAGACAGCAAGGGCAAGAGGGATGTGCTTGGATCATCTCATCCTGTTTTAAACCTGCTGTTCTTTCCAGTCTCAGTGAATCTGAGCAGAAAGATGGCAGGACACAAATCCCATTAATCTTTACTTTCCCAGAACGGCAGAGCATCTGCACATACAAATAGCAGCAATATACTGAGAGCTCTTACTCTGTGGCAGGTACTATTCTAAGGAATGTTAATATATAGTCTTTTCACATATATTCACAAATATATGTATATTCATCTAATTCTCACAACAACCCGATGAAGGAGGTGCTTTTATTCCCATTTTACAGATAAGAAAATCAAGCCCCAGTAGCGAGGAAGTCCCAGCACTAGGGTGCAGTATAAGCAGGTGGACCCTGAGCTCTCCATCATGGGGCAGGTGCTTCTGAGATAGATAAGTGAGGAAGAAATGCAGCCCCTCCAGACTCCCTGATCCTGGGATGTGGAGCAGGGACCGTCTTTCTGAAAGGCAGAAGGATCGGTGATGACTACACATGCTTATGTTTATTTGCTTTGCTGAGACCTCTCCTCTCCGAGAGACCCAGTGTTCTTCCCGCACTTGTACCCAGTACTTCACGCTCTGCCACATACAGGTTATGGCTCCCTTGGCATGATGACCAGCGTGCTGGTTTGTCCAGACGGCAAGACAGTGGAAGCAGAGGCTGCCCATGGGACTGTAACACGTCACTACCGCATGTATCAGAAAGGACAAGAGACGTCCACCAATCCCATTGGTAAGATAGTGTTTTCTGCTACCTTGATTTCCAGCCAGAGAGTGGAGATCTCTAAAGGAAATCAGACATGTTCCTTTGGCTACCCAATGCTTTGTGTATAAAGTCCTCACCAAGCATTGGGTCTGTTCTAGTAAGAGCTGTTTGAATGTACTATTTTTTTTTTTTAATTAATTTATTTATTTTGAGAGAGAGGCGGGGAGGTGGGGGTGGGGAAGAGAATCCTAAGCAGGATCCACACTGTCAGGACAGAGCCCGGTACGGGGCTCAATCTCACAAACCTGACCTGAGCCAAAATCAAGAGCCGGGCACTTAACCAACGGAGTCACCCAGGCGCCCATGAATGTGCTTCTTGAAATATACACAATGTAGTATATGCTTTTCCGTTTTGTGGTAGAATGCACATTACAGAGAAGAATGTTGTCAGCAAGCATTTTCCTTTTCCTTTGGTACAGCGAAACGTCCCAGATGGCTAAGAATCTAAAAGCCACACAGATAGATCCTTCTAACTGGGTTTCAAGGGCAGCACTTTATTTTTTTTTTTTTTAATTTTTTTTTTTCAACGTTTATTTATTTTTGGGACAGAGAGAGACAGAGCATGAACGGGGGAGGGGCAGAGAGAGGGAGACACAGAATCGGAAACAGGCTCCAGGCTCTGAGCCATCAGCCCAGAGCCCGACGCAGGGCTCGAACTCACGGACCGCGAGATCGTGACCTGGCTGAAGTCGGACGCTTAACCGACTGCGCCACCCAGGCACCCCTCAAGGGCAGCACTTTAAACAGAGATTACAGCTTGGAAAGAGGAAGGGAGGCCAACATAGACAAGAGAGAGAAGAGATTGTGACCTATTCCAAATTAGTAAATCCCTTAAGCTTCAAGTGCTACAAGCACACTGTGAAAATGTGCTTTAAGGCTCTAACAAAACCCAAGACATCTCCTCTACGAAAAGACAGACATTTTTTAAAGTTTCTATTCAGTAAAATATTTCCAATTCTTTTTTTTTTTTTAATGCTTATTTTTGAGAGAGATGGGGAGATTGAACACGAGCCGGGGAGGGCAGAGAGAGAGGGAGACACAGAATCCGAAGCAGGCTCCAACTCTCTCAGCCCAACGCAGGCCTCAAAATCATGAACCACAAGATCATTACCTAAGCTGAAGTTGGGTGCTTAACCGACTGAGCCACCCAGGCACCCCAAAATATTTCCCATTCTTATAAAACTTACAGCCTATGTGGATAACATCTAATGGAATCAGTCACCTAAACAAAAAGAAAAAATAATTGTTCTGTTTTTGAGAACTGTGAAACATTTGGGAATCCCTCTTGGTCTGGTCTGAGTGCTGTTTTGTTTTGCTTTTTTAGCTTCCATTTTTGCCTGGACCAGAGGATTAGCCCACAGAGCTAAGCTTGATAACAATAAAGAGCTCAGCTTCTTTGCAAAGGCTTTGGAAGAAGTCTGTATTGAGACCATTGAGGCTGGCTTCATGACCAAGGACTTGGCTGCTTGTATTAAAGGTTTGCCCAAGTAAGTATGAGATTCCCTGAGCCCCGTGGCCAAATTACCACTTATCTTTATTGGGCTCAAAAACATCAGTGCTTTTCAGAAATATACAAATTGTTATTTACTACCTAGTTCAGAGGTCAACAGAAACTATATGTAAAGTGTCTACCGTAAGCATTTCAGACTTTGTGGAACATAGAGCCTTTTCAAAACTATACAGCTATTGAACTTTGCCACTGTGGAAGGAAAACAGTCACCAATGACACAGAAGCTAATGGATGTGGCAGTGTTCCAATTAAACTATGTACAAAACCAGGCTGTAGCCTGGATTGAGTCCATGGGCCAAACTGCAGTTTGCTGACCTCTGATCTAGTTGACAGTTATTGGATGACAAGGTTCCGTTTTTATTTAACAAGAAAGTATAGGCGGTTGAAAGAAAGGGACCTCCAAGGCTATTGTTTTCTTTAATCTTTATTTTTGAGAGAGGGATAGAGAGAGTGCGAGCCAGGGGAGGAACAGAGAGAGAGGGAGGCACAGAATCCAAAGCAGACTCCGGCTCTGAGCTGTCAGCACAGGGCTCGAGACGGGCCTCGAACTCACGAACCGCGAGTTCATGACCTGAGCCGAAGTCAGATGCTTAACTGACTGAGCCACGCGGGCGCCCCATCTTTGTAGCCGATCAGCATGATTATGTTAGCCAGTCCCTTATATAAACATTTTTTTTAAGTAAGACAATGATAAAAATAAGAGCGTTAAACCTTTTTTCAAGACATGTAACAATTTGTGGGAATGTAGATAAAAGCATGGCTGTACCCTGAATAGGTTTTATTCTTTTTAAGGAGGCTCATGCCTTATCCAGTAAGTGACTACGGCCAGTGGTTTTGTTATTTTTAAGAAGAGGAATAACAAGTGGGATGATTTCGGTCTCCCAAGCATTAGTCTGAACTGAACCTCTCTGATAGTTTCACCCCCAAAGAACTCAGGGCAAGAGACATCCTATGAAGGTGCATGCGGGCCTGCTGTCTATAGCCTGGGTCAGCCCCATCTGCCTTGGGCACAGTCATCAGCCATACATTTATAGCTTGTTAATATTAAATAGTTTTCTTCTAGACATAAATAAAATGTCACCTACATAGCATTTCTAGGACTTTTCCTCTACTCGCTCCCAGATCACAGACCAACTAATTAACCTTCTTTTCTTTTTCCTCCTTTATTAGCGTGCAGCGTTCTGACTACTTGAATACGTTTGAGTTCATGGACAAACTCGGAGAAAACTTGAATATAAAACTAGCTCAGGCCAAACTTTAAGGCCGTCCCTCACCTAAGGAGGATATGTGTTTTTTTTGGTAACTAGGTCCACTGGTTTACATTTTCCTGTATAACACTCAAGGGTAAAGGTAAAATCAATTTTGTAATTTGTTTAGAAGCCAGAGTGTATCTTTTCTATAAGTTTACAGCCTTTTTCTTACACATATGGTTAGGCCACCCTCGTGAACGTGGCAGGGGACTTTTTTAAATTTTATTTTATTTTCTACTAGTAGCCTAGGAATTACTTTAATACTCATTTGTACTCATTGTCATTTTTTCTCATGTTCCCATACAAATGACCAAAATGAAGAGTGCTTGCAAGGGTAACCTCTAGTCATAGTATCGTTCCCTAAAACATATGTGAAGTAAAAATTCACTCCCTTCCCCACTCTCCGTGGCCCGGGCGCTGGGTGGTTTTGGTGTATCAGATGTCCCATTACGGGAGGTAGAGCTGTTATGTTAAACTTGCCTGTAATTTGGGACGAAGAGCATAGGTGTGACGAAAACGTGTTAGAGATGCCGCAGTCACTTTTGTAATGAGCTCTTCTTGAATGTTTGGAAAAAGCTAAATATTTTTGAGGCCACCGGAGCATTTGTAATCCAAAATAAATACTACCTGGGGGTTGTCCCCTGTGTTTGTCTCATCCTCCCAGCCTTGTGTGGCCTGAGTATTCTGCCACCCTGAGCAGTGTATTTCTTCCAAGTGCAATAATACAAGCTGTACCTTTTTTGGACTTCTGTTGGCCTGTTTTATTTCCCTTCTATAAAATGTGATTTTTCAGAAGTTGATTATTAAACACTATTCTAGTCTGTTCTTCATCTGAACTGTTAATGTTAATTAAAATCAAGTGCTAACGACTAGTCTTGGGTTTTTATTTATCGAGTATATTTTAGGTACCAGGCACCGTGCTAAGTCCTAGGCACAGGAATTCGATCTTAAAAAGTCTCTGCCCTGAAGGCGTTTACTGTGGGGAAAATGGGTATGTGAACAGTAAGAGGTAGATCCTACCGCGAAGGGGAAAGAAGACCAAAGACAGAACAAAGGGGTAACTGGAATATTAGGGAATCAAGTCTGGGCACGTGGTAAGGAGTATAGGTATGATCATGTAAGTTAATAGGAAGCTAGTGACATGAATAGGAAGCCAGAGAGGGACATGATCATATTTTAATTAGAAAAATAGCACAGCTTTTATGAAGAACGGATAGTAGTGGAGGAGGGAGTGGTGGCCACAATCAAGGAAGGAAGGCCAGTTGTAAGGGTATTGTAATACTTCAGGTGGGAAATGATGAGGTTCTGAACTGGGGCAATGGCACTGGGGATGGAGGGAGCAGGGTCTCCAAGAAGAGGAAAGAATGGATGGGGATTGGTGGGTCCCAGGGGACGAGGGAAAGGAGGTTTCCCACCTGGAGAAAGGCTGGTCAGCATCCCAGCATTACCCATGTACTATGGGGAAGGAAACAGGCCTCCAGAGGCGCTTTGATCAGGCTTACACGATACCTCAATGGCCATTTTGGCCTGGAAGCCAGGAATCCTTGTAGCAAAGCTCGGGCTCTTTCTCCTAGACCTGCCCTTTTGCAGGTTTAGATGGAGGAAGAAAGCATCACATGGAACAGAGTGATGACATTGGATTGGATGAGTCCCTCCAGCACTCAAACACCCTGAAGATCAGATGAGTGATCATGGCTGCAAAGCCCTGTCCCCATGTCTATCAGGATCTGTATTTGGCCATGAACCAGTTAATGTTCTAAAATAATTAGCAAATGAACAGCTGCTGACCAATACATCCAGAGGCTGATGGTTTATTTTGTAACAACATCAGGATCAGAACTGTTGACCTGGAAAATGTTGGCTTTGCAGAACACTGAAGGCGGCAGGATGCAGGGACAGAAAGCAGGGGTTCCAGACTTTGAAACTCCCTAAATTGCAAGCACTGTTTCTTAAGTAGAATTTTAACTGAGAATACTTAAAAATTAATCTTCACAGTTAGAATCACAGCTCCCCTGTACTTTTCCCAGATACATACAGTCCTCCTAAGTCACTCCTGACGAGTGGTTTCCCATCCTGCACTTGAATATTTCTATCATGAAAAGTTGTTCCAAATTAAGGGTCTTGTCTGTTCCCGTTCAGGAGGTAAGATAGGAAACTAATATAAAAAATATTAAGAATGACTTTGAGTGTTTGTACAAATACTGATAAAAATTTTGTACTTTTATTATCTGTCTACTATCAAATTTTATTTCATAGTCCCTGTTCTTAATATTAGGGAGACAGCATCCACACTGCTAATTCCTCTGGAACAAGAAACTTGAATAACTCTGGATGGTATCTCAGACTCAATGTATGCAGACAGCATAGCATTGTTTGTAACTTTTCATTTTGATATTATTTCACACAGAAACATAGTATGAGGAAGTCCCATAATCTCTTGCCTATTTTTTACTTTTGCACCACTTGTTATTCTGTTTCTCATCTTCCTACACACACACACACACACACACACACACACACTTTTTTTTTTCCTGAACCATTTCAGAGGGATTTGAAGACATTGTGCCCCTTTACCCTTAGATAATCCACTGTGTATTTCCTAAGAACAAGGACATTCTCTTAATGTGACCACAATATGATTATCAAAGTCCGGAAATGTAACGTTAATATAATACGATACAGTCCCTATTCAAATCTCAGCAACTGCTCCAATAATCTTTACAGGTTTCCTTTGAAGGTCCAATCCAGGATCATATTATTTAGTTGTCATCTCTTAAGCCTCCTTTAGCCTATGACAGTTCCTAAGCCTTCCTTTGTCTTTCTAGACCTTGACATTTTTGAAGAGTACAGCCTAGTTATTTTGTAGAATGTCCCTCAATTTGGGTTTATCTGATGTTGCCTTGTAATTAGATTCAAGTTCTGCATTTCTGGCAGAAATACCATTGAAGTGATAATAGTATCCACAGTGGACTACAGTGGGAAAAAGGGAGAAGGACATATATTGGTTTGTCCCAATATTGGTGAAGCTGGCTTTGCTCATTAGGATAAGGTGGTCATTGGCCTTTCTTCTCCACTGTGAATTTACTATTTTCCCCTTCTTGAGCAGAAGTTACATGTAGGGAGATGCTATGTAACTATACTGTTCATTCTCACAGTGTGCCCATAGTTTAACATCCATTGATGATTTTATAACTCCATCATGTGCTCTGTAATTGTCATATATATTATAAATATTTACATTTGACTGTAAAGAGCAATTGTCCCTTCTTCCCACTTATTTTTTTAAGTTTAATTATTTTGAGAGAGCGAGCGTGCATGCAAGCAGGGGGAGGGCAGAGAGGGAGAGAGAATCCCAAGCAGGCTCCATGTTGTCAGCACAGAGCCTAATGCAGGGCTTGATCTCAAAACTATGAGATTATGACCTGAGCCAAGATCTAGAGTCAGATGTTTAGCCAACTGAGCCACCCAGGCACACACAGACATCCCCACTTATTTTTTCACTCAGTCATATCAATATGGGCTAATGAGCCCATAAATAAATAAAATGTTATTCAATGGGTTATAATCTAACACTATCATAATATATTTTGATACTTAAATTGCCTCAGATTTGGCCATTGGCAATCTCATCAAACCAGGTCCTGTTGGCATTGTAACAGCATTTTGCGAGCAATTCACTTGAGTAGAGAAAGACACTGATATGGCTTGCTATGCAGTATGAAGACTTCTCGTGAGACTGTCTCTGAGATGGGCCTTTAGATGTGATCTTCCTTTTCTACCAATAGAATGTATTGGTCCTTTCCTTCCTTTCCATTACCCCTGACCCCACAGCACCCCCACCCCCACTGGCTCTGTAGAATGTGTTGGAATACTGTCATTTTCAAAATGGCTCTCTGGATGCTAGAGACCTATTTAACAATTTAATGCTAGCATTAACGGACAGGTGTGGGTTAGAAGCAAATGAAGGCAGTAGAGTGCGAGGGTCATTAATTCCTGGATCCTTTGGGGAGATGGGTATATTTTTAAATTCTGTTATCAAGGCTAAAGTATAGTGTGTGGGATGCACACTTGGGTAATAATGGGGGCAAGGGCAGAGTATGATTGTGACAGGCACTTGGAGAGCTTGAAGGGTTCTTCCAGTGTCTGTTTCTTGACATGGGTGATAATTACAAGAGTGCCTTGTAATAAACTATTTGCTTTATGTGGTTAACTCTATCAACTTTATTTCACAATAAGAAGGTTAACAAACATATTAGGAAACCTGTTCTGAATCTCTTGGACAAATTGCACAGGGCCGCATTCTCCTGGGCAAATCAAGAACTTTTTCTCCAGTGTCCACTTACCCTCCTGTCAAAGCCTCTGGTTTGCCTCTGAGTGACATATGCTGGTCACACTGTCTCTAACCTTTTCAAACATAAGCTATGAGGTGTCTCTCTAAGAAGGTGCTCTTTCCCTGTAATTTCACCTGGATCACACACTAAGAATTAAGAGCAGATATGTGTGAGGATTCTTAGTTGGCTTTTGGGACCCTCCCTCTGTCACCTTGATGAATCCATGACACTTTCTTGTTAGGAGTATTTGGGTGTAAAGCGCTCATGTGATCTCTGCATAAGAATTCACCTCACCCTAGAGGCACCTGGGTGGCTCATTCTGTTAAGCATCTGACTTTGGCTCAGGTCATGGTCTTGTGGTTGGTGGGTTCAAGCCCTGCTTTGGGCTCTGTGCTGACAGCTCAGAGCCTGGAGCCTGCTTCAGATTCTCTCTCTCTCTCTCTCTCTCTCTCTCTGCCCCTCCCCTGCTCATGCTCTGTCTCTCAACAATAAGTAAATGTTATTATTTTTTTTTTAAGAATTCCCCTCTTGCCGGTGGGCCTTGCTCTGTTTTGCAAGGTGCTTGTGCACTATTTACATGTTCAGAGACTAAGCTTAGAGACATTTTCTAACTGAATCCCATTTTCCTATTTTCAAATCCCTAGAAATTTTTTTCTCCTACTTTCCTTCCTACTTCAAGAGCCTTTCAGGCATGTCCCACAGGGTTTTCATACTGTGATCTTCCCAAGTAAACCTTGAAATGTTTACATCGTACAATAGAAACTAAACATTTAACCTTCACTCTGAACTCTGATTCTAATACCGTAGAGCTACTTTCACCCATTTAAAATGTGCCGTATCTTCTGGTTGCAGTCACCCCATTTGCTAGAATTACTCAGTGACTTTATTTTTTTCAATCATGTGGCTCTTTTTATTGTTTGAGGCAGCCTACACATTGCTGCAAATTAGTTACTTATCCTATTCCATACAGACTTACAACTTAGATCTCAGCCAAAGTTTTTCATCTGGTTCTGGCATCTGGATCAAATTCTTTATATGCCTTTTTTTTTTTTCTTATACCTTTGAACACAATTCACCCAACAAACAGATTGGAGTATGTCTTCTAATCCTGACAATCTCTCGTGTACCAGTGTCTCCAAAGACCCACAACCTCTAGATGGGGGTACTTCCCTCCAGGTCAGGCTATACCAGGTACTCACATTGTCCTAGTTCTAGGAGCCAAGCAGTTTGGGTTTTAAGTCACTGACTTTGTTACAGTGTCTTAGTAAGATTCTCTACTACTAAAATGGGGATGACTTTTAGAATTTATTTGGAGTTAACTTGGGTCTCATTTTCCATGAATATAGTCTCCAGATTTCCTAAAGCTATGGCAGGACAAGCAATATCTTTATCTGGACTATGAGTGCTGTAATCCTTGCCCTTTAGCATAGTTGTGACTAACTCACCTGGTTTGGTGATGCTTCACTTCTTCAGTCAGTTGCTGGAAAAGTGTCAAGCCTGATGCAATTGCTTCATAAACTCGAAGCTGAACATGGGAGGAGATTTGAGACAAAGGATGGAATTTCCCTGCCCACACATTTACTCCTAGTCCAATTCTCCAATTTTGGGAAATGGTTGCAGGCCACAGCTTTCTCAAAGTCTCCAGCAGTGGACTCATTAGTGATTTTATATAGAGATGTGGCATTTGAATCTTACTGCTTGCATTGTACATGAGACAGTAACCCATTTGGATTCTCAGTACATTTGGAATGCTTTTAGTGCTTGCATAAGAAACAAAGACACGCCTAGGATACCTTCTCAGAGTCAGAAGACATAAGCCTTTCCACTTGAAATAGTTTGCAGGTGGTTATTTTAATTACATGAAGTGTCAGTCACCTTTGAGGTATAGTAGGCCACTAACTATTTTGCATGTAAATAGCATAGGAGGATCCGGTCAGTGGGTTATCTTTTATGCAGCTAATACCGTGTTTTAAAGATATATACCGCGGATTAAAGATATAAGGCCACTGCAATAACTGTGAGGTCATCTGGTCCTGCAATAGCTATAACCACAGCCCGTTAAGAAGAATCTATCAAAAGTCAGTGACAAGGAGAAAATCTTGAAAGTAAGAGAGAAGCTACTTGTCATGCATAAGGAAGGGATCCTCAACAAGATTAACAGCTGATTTCTCATCGGAAGTCATGGAGCCTGGAAGGCAGTGGATTGATATATTCAAATAGCCCTGATACACTTGAGAATAGTTGAATCTGTATGTAGGAATGACTTTCAATTGGAATGATTTCTGAGGGTAGTTGGATTACCGTTGAACTCCCTTCTTTGCTACCAGAATCTGTTCAGCCTAAAAACCTGCCAGTGGATATATCCCAATGAAACATCCAGCATCTATCTTATTTAGTTTATGTCTATTGTAAACATATTAGTATTATATAGTCTAGAGCTCTGAACCATTTTAATCTCTTTATCAACTTTGTTTTTAATCTTTTTTCTTTTAATGTTTATTTATTTTTGAGAGAGAGAAAGAGACAGAGTGCAAGCAAGGGAGCAGCAGAGAGAGAGGAGAAGACACAGAATCCTAAGCAGGCTCCAGGCCCTGAGCTGTCAGCACAGAGCCCGATGTGGGGCTCGAACCCACAAACCATGAGATCATAGCTGAGCTGAAGTTGGGTGTTTAACCGACTGAGCTCCCCAGGCGCCCCTCAACTGTGTTTTTAGAGTTAATATACAACATTCAGTACATCTTCTATCTTGGTAGAAGCTGTTTACATGTCTTTGGAGTGGCAGTATATTAGATTCTACATTATCTAATCAGCAGTCAGAGATTTCACTGACAGTCTTCAAAATAAAAAGAAGAAAATGCATTTTAAGGATCTGTTTTTCTGAGGCTGGATGAGTGAGTCACTTAAGGGACCACCATCAAAAAAGAGAAGTCTCAAGAAGATGGCTGCTTCCAAACCAAAGACGAGCTCAGTCATGGACAGTGAATTGGAGACAGGACACCCAGCGGGGGAGTGTCAAGCAGCATCTGAGGAAGGATTGAAGTCAGGGCCAGTGGTGCAGACAATAGTTGAAGTTTTGCAAACAGATCCACTGTAGGAAAAAAGGGGCAAAAGGACAATAGATGGTCACTGGTTGGCCACGTTTAGGAAGCCAGAAGAAAAATCTGTGAAGGACAAAGAAGGAACAATCTGAAAGACAGGGTAGGTCAGTGTCAAAGTCAAGGGAACAGCTAATTCACACAGAAAGGGGTAGGCACTCAGATGTTAGAGATCGAGGTGAACATAAACTAAAAAAAAATCACTGGCAACTCTTGATCATCCCAAGCTTTTTATTTTATTTTATTTTATTTTATTTTATTTTATTTTTGCAATTGAATAACATTTTATTTTATTTTATTTTTTCAATATATGAAATTTATTGTCAGATTGGTTTCCATACAACACCCAGTGCTCATCCCAAAAGGTGCCCTCTTCAATACCCATGACCCACCCTCCCCTCCCTCCCACCCCCCATCAACCCTCAGTTTGTTCTCAGTTTTTAAGAGTCTCTTATGCTTTGGCTCTCTCCCACTCTAACCTCTTTTTTTTTTTTCCTTCTTCTCCCCCATGGGTTTCTGTTAAGTTTCTCAGGATCCACATAAGAGTGAAAACATATGGTATCTGTCTTTCGCTGTATGGCTTATTTCACTTAGCATCACACTCTCCAGTTCCATCCATGTTGCTACAAAGGGCCATATTTCGTTCTTTCTCATTGCCATGTAGTACTCCATTGTGTATATAAACCACAATTTCTTTATCCATTCATCAGTTGATGGACATTTAGGCTCTTTCCATAATTTGGCTATTGTTGAGAGTGCTGCTATAAACATTGGGGTGCAAGTGCCCCTATGCATCAGTACTCCTGTATCCCTCATCCCAAGGTTTTTAAATAAATGTTTCACTCATGTGTATGAAGCTTACAACATTCTCATCTTCAGAACTGACGTTCTCTGCCATCTCTGATTAGGAATGACCTTGAACAAAGGCAGTGAAATAAATCATTATCAGCGTGGGAACAAAGTAAAGGGCATCACCTGAGCAAGTGAATAAAGCTCTTAAGAGAACCCCGGCTCCTACTGAAACTCTAAACTTATGCATTCATTCGACAAAACTATCTGAGGGCCCACTGTGTGCCAGGCACCGGCCTAGGCAGTGGGCTACAAAGTGACAAGGCACTTTTGAACTTTTAGTCTCAATTGGCATGATTATGTCTTAAGTATATGTGTTAACCTTATGGAAAATAAATCAGTTAATATTTTGGGAGATAGGGTGGACTAGGAAAGAAATACAAAGAAAAGAGTGAATCCCTACAGAGTTCTGAGAGGGGGAGAGGGTGACAAACTCCAGGCATGTGGGAGTGGTGGGGAGGCATAATTGGAAATACCCCATGGAAACGAGTTATGGAAAAGCAGTAGAGAAACAGTTCTTTGCAAAATAAATGTCCTCAGCATTTATGCTGACACTCTGTAGCATTAGAAAATAAGTTGTTTCAGGGTGCCTAGGTGGCTCAGTTGTTTGGGTGAGTCTTGGTTTTGGCTCAGGTCCTGATCTCACAGTTGATGAGATCAAACCCCGTGTCGGGCTCTGCACTGACAGGCACAGAGCCCGCTTGGAATTCTCTCTCTTCTTTTTCTCTGCCCCGCCCCCTGCTTGCTTGCTTGCTCACTTTCTCTATAAATAAATAAATACATTTATACATACATACATACATACATGAACATTTTTTTAAAAAAGAGAAAGTAAGTTGTTTCTGGACACATGGGATTCTATAAATAAGGTTAACCTTGTCCCAGGTTCAAGTAGCAAGCTTGCAATCAGACCACGTTTCAAACGTTTGGATAAATCAGTTGTTTGGCACTAGAACACCATTTCTTGCAGAAGCAGTGGAGTAAATCTTCAGTCTGTAGCTGGGGTAAAGGTTGAGGGAATTCACATTTGTGTGTGTGGTCTGTTACATGCATTTTTAATTTATTCCCACCACAATCTTTCACTGCATTTTACTCAGGAGGAAACTGAAGCCCAGAGAATAAAAGTAATTTAGGTGCCCAGGGTTAGCTAGTAAATAGCAGAATACAAGCCAAACTACCATTTTCTCCGTGCATCTAGATAAAATGTTTCCCAAATTACGAACCAAAGGCCCATAGAGGACTCACCAGGATGGGCAGAACACTCAATTGGAGAATTTAATTGGATACTCCCAATAGGATATACAAATGCAGATTCCTGGGCCCCACCTAGTGAACCAGCCTCTGAAGGCAGCACTCCAGGAATCTCCAGGTTAACAAACATCTTAGGTGATTGTTATGAATGGGAAAATTCGAGAACTATGGAAAGGGTTTAGGAAAAGGCCACCAGCTAGAGTAAATTTACACAAGGTTTTGGTTGGCTAATAGCATTCCTTCTAAAAGAGGATGATGATGATGATTAGTAATTCCTGATGGATCCGATTTAAGGTGTATTATTTACCACCCTGCTGGCATCGGCAGCTTTTGTTCGTGGGAGATTCTCTAAGGTCCACTTTCCAACCTGTTTTCAACTTCTTTCCTTTCTTCCACTTCTGGACCCAGAAACTCTCTCAAATAATAAAGTGGATTTGGTGTCACTGTCATTCCTTTAAGAACTCCCAATACTGGGGTCAGGAGAGTGGCAGGGCCAGCTGTGGTCCTTTGTAAAGCAGGGTCATTTGTAAGTCAGGAGTTCTTGATTCTCTAGCTGTTGGGATATTTGTCCTCATTTGCAGGCAACTCTATGATATCCCCCACCCCCCCGCCCCCGAATCTCCTGGATAAAATGCACATTTGCATTTAAAGCCACTTTGGGGAGCACCTGGGTGGCTCAGTTGGTTGAGTATCTCACTCTTGGTCTCGGCTCAGGTCATGATCTCACTGTTCGTGAGATCAAGCCCCACATCGGGCTCTCTGCACTGATAGCGTGGAGCCTGCCTGGGCTTCTCTCTTTCCCTCTCTGTCCCTCCCCTGTTTGCATGCTCTTTCTCAAAATAACTAAACTTTTAAAAAAATGTTTTAAAAAATTAAAAAAAAATAAGGCCACTTTGGATGTGAAAACCTTAATGATAATGGTCATTAATCAAAGATACAGCAGGAGGGGCACCTGGGTGGCTCAGTCGGTTGGGCATACAACTTTGGCACAGGTCATGATCTCATAATTCGCGGTCTTGAGCCCCGCATCGGGCTCTGTGCTGACAGCTCGGAGCCTGAAGCCTGCTTCAGATTCTGTGTCTCCCTCTCTCTCTACCCTCTCTCTCTACCCCTTGCCTGCTCACACTCTGTCTCTCTCTCTCTCTCTCAAAAATAAACATTAAAAAAAATTTTTTTAAAGATACATCAGTAAATACATTATCAATACCATGACAACTACAGCAGGAAGATGTAGTAAACCCAGGTTATATTTTAATGTTGGCTTGTGATGACTCAGATACACAGGGTTCAAACTGGTGATGCAGAAACTGTTCCATCATCTGTGTGTGTGTGTGTGTGTGTGTGTGTCTAGACCTCTGCTTCCCCCACTATTCGTCTCCACATCCCCCCACTTCCCCTCAGTCCCACACATCAATTTTCTCTCATTTCTATCTAGGGATTAAGTACTACTGACAAGATTGACTGGCCTGAGTTAGCCATAGTGGATCCAGATTCCAAGGTAACCTCCAAAAACACAAACAGATCAGGGGCAAGAACTGCCACCAAAGGATTAATGATTGGGCATTTTCCAAAGTCTGAAGTCTAAGTACTTTTCCAAATGCTTCCTGAGGGCTCCTACAGCACACCCCTGCCCTCCCAGGCGGCTGCAGGCAGCACCCTTGGGTGAAACGGCCCCTCCTTACTTTCTGACCAGACATTAGCCCTGGAAAGGAAATTCAGATTCCCTAGGTAGGGTGGTCTCAGGACCCCGGGCTCCCGGCTCCTCGTAATCAATCCTGCCTCCCTTTTTTGCAGATTCTTCTCTCCAAAGTTGTCTGTCTGCTGGCCTGACCCATAGGGAAACTGGCAGGAACTATGTAGCCAGGAGATAAGCGTAGGGTGGGAATTGTAATTCTTTTAAAATAAATGGTATAGTGAAGAGGGCACCTTAAAGATAATCTTATTTAGCACACCCTGTGCTCAACTTGGAAAACAAGAGAAGTAAGGCCTTTCTTTTTTTTTTTTTTAATATGAAATTTATTGTCAAATTGGTTTCCCTGCAACACCCAGCGCTTATCCCAACAGGTGCCCTCCTCAATGCCCACCCCCCCACCCCCCATAAACCCTCAGTTTGTTCTCAGTTTTTAGGAGTCTCTTATGTTTTGGCTCTCTCCCTCTCTAACCAAAATGACATATCGGGCAAAGGACTAGTAAGGCCTTTCATAATGCTATGTATTACCAAATAGTTCAAGTGTTGTTCAAGCAGCAGACATTTTCCATAAAAGAACATCCCTTGACCGCAAGGAGCAGATTAGCACCCACAAACACTTTTAGCTCTAAAGGTTTCTATCCATATAGAAGAAAAAAAGTTACTTCTTCTGAGGCTGAGGGGGAGGGGATAACTTAATAAAACCATCATTTATATTTATATTTATCCCCCAGGCAAACCAGAGGATAGAGGTCATCTAAGGATGTGCTCAAGATAGAAGCCACTCTATTGCCAAGTTCTTGCTGTTCACTCTCAATCTCTGGGGATAAGAGAGGACGAGTCATTTAGTGTCATTCTGGAGCTGACCCAGAGCGAAATGGGCTATTTCATATCTTGCTTGCCCTTTTGTTATAATTTGGATCCACAGTAATAATAACCATAGCTAATACTTATCAATCTCACTAAACACTGCCTTCAAGTCTTACTTGTTTCATGTTTGCAATAGCCCTGTGGTGCAGGTACTACTATTTCCTTCATTTCAGAAATAAAGAAACTGAGGCACAGACGTGCCTGGATCACACTGATGGTATTCTGCTCATCTTTTTGTTGCGTGGTGAATTATCTCAAAACACAGTGGTCTAAAACCACATTGATTAGAGGCGCCTGGGTGGCTCAGTCAGTTAAGCGTCTGACTCTTGACTTTAGCTCAGGTCATGATCTTGCAGTTTGTGAGTCCCCTGTAGGCCGAGTAGGGCTTCGTGCTGTTAGCTTGGGATTCTCTCTCTCCCTTTCTCTCTGCGCCTTCCCTACTCACATGTGCGCACGCCGCATTCTCTCTCTCTCAGAATAAACATTTTTGTAAAGACCACATTAGTTACTTCATTGTTACCTCTCCTGGTTCTAAAGCTCGACTGGACTCAGCTAGGCAGCTCTCACTTAGGGATTCTTGGCTTGGGGTCTGCTGTGCAGTTGCAGTCAGACAGTGGCTGTGGCTGAAGTCGTTTCTTGTCGTGTTCCCGCACTCGTGTGTCTGGTGGCTAGGACCTAAGATGAGGTCATCATCAAGAACCCCACACACGACCTCTTCACATTGCCTGGACTTCCTCCATTGCATCCCAGCTGGGCTTTAAAAGCAAGCATCTCTAGAGAACAGGTAAAAGCCGTACTGCCTTGGGGTGCCTGGGTGATTAAGGGGGTTAAGCGCTGACTTCAGCTCAGGTCATGATCTCATAGTTTGGGAGTTCGAGCCCCACATTGGGCTCTGTGTTGACAGCTCGGACCCTGGAGCCTGCTTCGGTTTCTGTGTCTCCCCTCTCTCTGCCCCGCCCCTGCTAGCATTCTGTGCCCCCCACCTCTCAAAACTGAATAAATGTTAAGAAAAAAAATTTTTAAGCTGTACTGCCTTTAAATTTTTTTCAGTTATTATAGATTAACAGGAAGCTGCAAATATAGAGTCCTATGAATCTTTCACTCAGTTTCCCCCAGTAGTGAGATTTGCTTTAACTGTGGACCAGTATTATAACCCGGAAATTGACATTTGCCCAATGCTATTAATTAGATTATGATCTTACTCTGTTTTACCAGTTTTTACGTGTACTCATGTGTACATGCGTGTATGTCTGTGTTCTGTGCAATTTGATTTCATGTTACGATGTATATAATCACCACAGTCAACCTAAAAAACTGTTCCACCAAAGGACTCCTTCATGTATCCCTTTGTAGTTTCTCCTGCCTCTCTCCAGCCCCATAGTTGTCCCCTGGCAACCACCCATTCTCGATCTCTGTAGTTTTATCACTTTAAGAATGTTACCTCAATAAAATTAGATAGTATGTAACCTCTTGAGACTGACTTTTTTCAGTACATATACTGCTCTTTAGATCCATCCAACTGTGCACACATCAATAGTTAGGGCTGATGGTTCCTTTTACTGCTGAGTAATAGTCCATGTGTGCCTTTTAAGGCCTCATCTTGGAAGTCATACAATTTCACTTCTATAATAATTACAGTCCTGTCCCGATTCAAGGGGAGAAATCTCCCCCCTCGCCCTCTGCCTGGCCCCTCCCCCACCCCACCCAACCTTGATGAGAGTCGTGTCGAGATCTCCTTCTAAGACGTGTTGAGATCTCCTTCTAAGACGAGCAGAAGGGACGGAAGAACTGTTGTGGCCATCTGGGAAAATATAAGCCACCACAGATGGTAAGTGGCAAAGGTAGAATTCAAACCCAGGTAGTTTGACTTAGAGCCCATATTTTTAGGGTGACGACCTGTGTTTCTTGCCACAATGATGGGGATGAAATCATTACAAAGTTAACTGAAGAATAAGGTTATAAGTACTGTTTAAATACACAACATTAATTTAATTTAAAGAATTTGGAGATGAATAGGAAAGGATTGGCAACATCAGAGCCCTACCTGCTCACTGGGGAAAAGTGCTGGTAGGAAACATTTAGTTAAGCAGCCTGGAAGTAAAACAAGTCTTATCATTCCTTTCTCCTTCTACAGAACTTCTGACCTCCTAACTTTCTGTTTATTAGAAATACTCCACGAATGTTTACTACTGAGGAAAATCTCCATACTTACTGAAGTTGGAACCACACTTTTATTCTATAAATTTCCTAAAGGGTCCTATCTTTGCTTGGTGAATTATCCAGGATAGTTTACTAACAGGAAAAAAAATTCTGGAGCCACAGCATTGCTACTACCCCAAATAAATCAATCCTCCATTCACCATGTGCCCATCTCTAGCCCACAGGCACCTTCCATAGTGAACTGGAAAAAGACACTCCTTCCACTGGACAGATGCATCTCATGGCTTAGCCTCTGTTGCTGTGAAATAATAGAAAACATATGTATTGGTCTCTGCCCCCAGTTCCTGGCACAGAGCTTCTAAAACCCTTGTAATTTCATAAGTGAAAAGAATACCAGGAACATCTTTTGTTCTAATTCTGGTCTTTGATCCTGATCCCTAATGAGGAACTCCTAAATTCCCTGGAATTTCCAGGATGATAGGACTATCTTTTGTTCTAGTGAGGCGACTTCAGTTGGGCTCCTGTATGTAGAGCCGGTACCCAGAAAGACCAAGCCATGATCCAAAGCTTGGAACTTTCAGCTGCACGCCCCCATTCTCTGCAGAGGGGCTGCGAATCAAGTGAATGAGCCATCATGCCTCCATGATGAAGCTTCTATAAAAATCCCCAAAGTACCGGGTTTGGGGAGCTTCTCAACTGGTGAACACATGGAGATTTGGGGAGAGGGGTGCTCTCAGAGAAGTCATGGGAGCTCCGTGCCTCTCCCCACATACCCTGCCCTCTGCAGCTTTTGCATCTGGTGGTTCCTGACCTATATCCTAGTAAGCTGGTAATGTAGTAAATACACTGTTTTCCTGAGTTCTGTGAGCTACACTGGCAAATTAATAGAATTCAGGGAGGGGGTCGTGGATTTACAGCCAGTCGGTCAGAAGCACAGGTCACAAACAACTGGACTGGTGACAGGCATCTGAAGTGATAGCAGTCTTGTGAGACAAAGCCTTTAACCTATGAGACCCAATACCATTTCCAGGTAGATAGTATCGGACTTGAGTTAAATTTGTGGGACACCTGGTCAGTGTCTGCTGAGACGTGGAGAATCGCTTGGTGGTGTGGAAAGACAAGAACACATGCTGGAGTTGCTTTCGCCAATGCTCAACTCACAATCCTGGTAGCCCTGCCACCCAATCTTTCTTCCATTGGTTCCATCAACATGGAAGTGCCTACCATGAGGCAAGAGCTTTGCCAGGTGCTAGAGCTCCAAGAGCATCCCCACTGTCCATAAGGAGCTCATAGACCGCAGGAGGAGCAAGCCAGGTAAACAGAGAACCCAACGCGATATTGCAAGTAGATGACGGAACAGACGCGACCTGGAGGTACTCAGGGGGAAGTGTAACTAGAGGTAGGGAAATGGCACTCAGGGAACGCTTCCCAAAGGAGGAGTTTCCTGAGCTGAATTTTGAAGGTTAAGTCCCTGGCAAACAGGACCTAGCCAAGAGAATGGGGGCGAAGAGAAAGAATGCCAGGCAGTGACCATAGAGGTGGGCAGGGGTCACATAATGGGACTCAGGACCACTGCTAGCTCTACAGAAACTTTTGTACAATTTTATAAAAAGGCTTCCCTGCCCCCTGAAATGCCTTAGAAAAAGCACCTGTATTCATTTTCTGGGGCTGCTGCAACAAATCGCCACAAACTTTGTGCCTTAAAACAAGAGAATTTATTCTCACAGTTGGGGAAGCCTGAAGTCTAAAATCCAATTGTCCACAGGACTGGTTCCCTCTGGAGGGTCTGAGGGAGAAGCATTCCCTGCCTCCCTCTTAGCTCCTGGTGCCTTCCAGCAATCCTTGGCCTTCCATGGCTTGTAGACTCATCACTCCAGTCCTCACCCACGTCTTTAGGTGAAGAAATACTTTGCCATGTTTCTCTTCTCTGTGTCTTTCTTCTTATAAGGATACTTGCCACTGAATTTAAGGCCCATCCAGTTAACCAGAATGATCTCATCTCGAGGTCCTTTATTTAGTGCCATCTGCAAAGATCCTTTTTCCAAACAAGGTCACATTTATGGATACCAGAAGTTAGGACTTGACATCTTTTGGGGGACCACAGCTCAACCCACTACACCCCTCTCAGTGAGGTGGGACCTAGAACAAGGTACAACTTGTATATGCATCACAGTAGGCCTGGCCCTGCTGAATTGAGCTCTGCCTCCCACCCTACAGCGGTAACGGGTAGACCTACGATGAAAATGCCAGTCTCTGTTATTCCAGGGCTTGTGCTCATCACTCGCTGCATCCATTTCTCACTCTGAAGACCAATAAAAAGTATCCTTTAAAACAACCTACAGAACCTACCAACCTTTCACTTTGAGTTGGAACCCACTCAGAAATGAGACTAAGCCCTGTTCAAAAAATGGTAACAGAGGGGTGCCTGGGTGGCTCGGTAGGTTAAGCATCTGAGTCTTGGTTTCGGCTCATGGTTCGTGGGATAGAGCCCCGAATCAGGCTCCACACAAACAGCGTGGAACCTGCTTGGGATTCTCTCTCTCCCTGTCTCCCTGTCCCTCTCCCACTCTCTTGGTCTCAGATAAATAAACTTTAAAAAATGGTAACAGAGAAGTTGGATTTAACCAAGCAAATAATAAATTAGAGAATGTGTACCTAGAAACTTAGGAAATGGGAATCTTAGAGGGAAAAAAATCCTCTCACTAAATTCTTAAATATTTCCTCAGATTAATTTGTATACTGCTATGTTATAGTGGTTATAATAGTGAGTTCGTTCAGTCTGAACCCTGTGGTGGAGAGGGTTACAGTAGAGTATTTATCATCTCTGTCATCTTTCTGAATGATCTTCTTTATAGAATTCCACTTTCAGAGCATTGCCCAGAATAGTATGTGGCTTTAGAATTAGCATCAAGTCTAGAAGAAATCGTGGAGGCATTGAATAGACTGGGTGGTATTTATTTTTATACAGAAAGGCTGATTTAAGCACTCTTCAGCACTCAACACTTAGAGCTTGTGTCCAGAAAAAGACTTAGTTCATTAACTTTACCAAAGCCCATGTCGAAGAACATTTATTCAATGAAAATTTTCACTTTAGAATCAAGAAACAGCCATTCCCAGAAATTGTGGTTTTAAAACAATCATCATAAAGATTTAAAGTGTGGCGATCTATTAAACTAAAGATTCTTTTTTTTTTATTTTTTTAACGTTTATTCATTTTTTGATAGAGAAAGACAGAGCGTGAGTGGGGGAGGGGCAGAGAGAGAGGGAGACACAGAATCCAGGCTCTGAACTGACAGCACAGAGCCCGACGTGGGGCTTGAACTCACGGACTGTGAGATCATGACCTGAGCCGAAGTCAAACGCTTAACCAACTGAGCCACCCAGACGCCCCTAAAGATTCTGAATCCTTTATTTGAAACTTGAGCCACGATTTTAGGTGTTAGAAAGGTCACAAGGGGTATATTCTGCATATTACAAACCACCTGCAAAAGGGTCTCGTTGCCTGTACTCAAACACAAAACATTTACAACCAGACATGAATCTTCTCATTATGGGACAGATTAAAATCTATAGCCTCATATCCGTTCAGATTACATTATTAAAACCTTTCAGCTTTCAGAACTGCTCAGATTTTAAAATTGCTGAAGAGGTATTGTAGACATGGAGGTAGTATTTCATCTCTTCTTGAAGAAAATAATGATTACCTAAAGCTTATCCAACCGTTACAGACACAGCTTCCTTCCAGTCTAGCCGCTGATAATGGACTAGGTTAGTTTGAACTCTGGTTATCCTTTGACCACATCCTGAAGCCACACAATCTATGGTAAAATTGGAACTAGTACCTACGACTCCAGACTTCCAATCCGAAACTAATTCATTTCTTATAGATTAAAATTACTGGAAGTAATTACTTCCAGTAATTTTAATGCCTATACTTTTGCTGTTAAAAATGAGAACTCACTTTTTTTGGGCACAGGGCATGAGAAGATTTTTTAATAAGTGGAAAGATATAGTGTATTTGCACATGGTAGGTCAATACTATAAAAGTGTCCAGCATTCACAAATTTAAAGGTGGAATGCATTTTTCAATCAAAAGCCAAAAGGGGAGAAAATTTGAAAAAGCAATTAAACTCTGTTGGGAAGAAAAACATGAAAGAATAGTCCAGAAAATTTGGTAAAAGAATAAAGAATACTAGCATAGACAGTTATTAAATAGTCAATCAATGATAAGGTGCTAGTGTAAGAACAGAGATTCTTTCATTTTGCCATTAATTATTTCAACAGGATCTGGGGCAACTGGGTGGCTCAGTCAGTTAAGCGTCTGACTTCCGCTCAGGTCATTATCTCACTATTTGTGGGTTTGTGACTCAGGCTCTGGGCTGACAACTCAGAGCCTGGAACCTGCTTCAGATTCTGTGTCTCTCTCTCTCTCTTCTCCTTCCCGGCTCATGCTTGCTCTCTCTCTCTCTCTCTCTCTCTCTCTCAAAGATGAATAAACATGGGGCGCCTGGATGGCTCAGTCAAACGTCCAACTTCAGCTCAGGTCATGATCTCAGTTTGTGAGTTCCAGCCCCACGTCAGGCTCTGTGCTGACAGCTCAGAGCCTGGAGCCTGCTTCGGATTCTGTCTCTCCCTCTCTCTCTGCCCCTACCCTGCTCACGCTCTGTCTCTCAAAAATAATAAATAAACATTAAAAAAATTAAATAGACCCCTTTGAAACAGCGCCATAATATTCTCAGAGTGCCATCATCACACATAGGTAGGCAAATTCTTTTTTTTAATGTTTATTTATTTATTTATTTATTTTTAAAATATAATTTATTGTCAAGTTGGCTAACATACAGTGTATACAGTGTGCTCTTGGTTTTGGGGGTAGATTCCCATGATTCATCACTTACATACAACACCCAGTGCTCATCCCAACAAGGGCTCTCCTCAAAGCTCATCACCCATTTTCCCCCATCCCCCACTCCCCCACATCAACCCTCAGTTTGTTCTCTGTATTTAAGAGTTTCTTATGGTTTGCCTCCCTCCTTTTCTGTTTGAAACTATTTTTCCCCCATTCTCTTCCCCCATGGTCTTCTGTTAAGTTTCTCAAGTTCTACATATGAGTGAAAACATATGGCATCTGTCCTTCTCTGACTGACTTATTTCACTCAGCATAATACCCTCCAGTTCCATCCATGTTGCTGCAAATGGCTATTTCTGAGAGAGAGAGAGAGAGAGAGAGAGAGAGAGAGAGACAACGAGCAGGGAGGAGGAGAGAGAGACAGAGACACAGAATCTGAAGCAGGCTCCAGGCTCTGAGCTGTCAGCACAGAGCCTGATGCGGGACTCGAACCCACAGACTGCAAAATCATGACCTGAGCCAAAGTAGGATGCTCAACTGACTGAGCCACCCAGGCGCCCCCTGTAGGCAAATTCTTATAGAACTCCCTTTGGAGCCTGTTGATGAGCCTTGCATAGCGTTTCCAGCGTAATAATTTGAAGTTATTCAGAATTTATTTCCAACTTTGTTTCCTAAACTCACACCTCCAAAGATAGATTGATGTGGGCTAAGGTTATTTGTTATCAGTGCCTAGGTTTTTAGTTTGAAGAAAACAACCTTTTTTGGAGATTAAGGGTCAAAGTTACCTCGTTGCCAATCTAAAAGTCTAAATTTCATCTTTTCAGAGATGTCAAGTGTCAAATACACTTTCCCCCACTCGAACAATAAAAAAAAAGCATTTTGGGGGTTAAAATTTGTTCCATTAAAAAATAATAAAGCTCTTTATTTTTCTAGCCCTTGTATATTTTCTTTTGTTCTTTATTCTGTAACATTTAATAGGTTGAGTATACAGGCATGGAAGACACCTGGACAATGTCCTTATCCTTCCGAAGAAAGAAGGTTTTAAAGAACAGGAATTTTTTTTGATATACCTTTTCTGTAATTATTACAATGTTCCAATAAATGTGCATTAATTCTATAACTAGAAAAGAAGATAGTAGGGGTGACTGTGTGTCTCAGTTGGATAAGTGTCCAACTTCGGTTCAGATCATGATCTCATGGCTCACGGGTTCAAGCCCCGCATCCGAGTCTGTGCTGATGGCTCTGAGCCTGGAGCCTGCTTGGGATTGTGTTTCTCCCTCTCTCTCTGCCCCTCCCCTTACTCATGCTCTGTCTCTCCTTCTCTCAAAAATAAACATTAAAAAAAAAAGAAAAGAAGAGAGTAAAAACAGAACACTCCAAATATCTTGCATTATTGCTCAAGACTGGCAAATCCTTTTTCATGTTATTTCAATAATAGCCCCTTATGCCAAAGTACATTTACCGGTCCACACATACCATAACTCAGGGAAGACTGTTTCTACCGATAGTTTTTCAGGCAGCACGGAGGCACAGACCCCCCCCCAAAATAAAGAGGGAAACTCAGAACTGTTTGATAGCACCCTTCCAAACCAGAATGCCACGTTTCTTCCACGTCCTTTGGAATTCTTGAAGCACATCTAAAGGGATGTTATCGCAGACGCTAATATTGTTGACATGGGTGGACAGTTTATGTCCAACTGCAGCAGGAATATGGAGATGAGGATGAAAGATGTGTTTGTGGGAAGCACAGGGACATTCGGGGCCCGAGGGCCTGGACTGTCATGTTCAGGATCCGCAGAAGCGATTCTGAGTTCCACGTCTGAAGGATGACGTGAAGGTTGTCAATCGTGGTTTCGCGGGGTCTAAAATTCCACCACGAGGAAGCCTCCCTGTGCATTGCTAGGACGCTTAGGCTTCCAAGAGTTCCCTATAAATGGTGAACCACCAGTGCCCTCCCTGACCAGCGCTCCCCAGCTCGCTGCCTGGAAGGGAGGAAGTAGAGACGTGACAGCTACAGCTACGCTAGACCAAAGGACAGAGGTGGGGCACGAGACGGAGGCGGGCTGAAGACCAACTTCCTGCTTCCCAGGTTTCCTAAGTTTGGCCCTGCGCACCGGCAGTGAGGTTGGACAACCAGTCCTCCACTCCCCTGCGCCAGACAGAGCTGCAGCCAACACTCCCACTCGCCCCTGAGGCACAGGGGGTAGACACGGTGCCTGGGCCCGCCTGGGCCTCACCCGCTACCGGGCTAAGAGCAGACAGAAGCAAACCGGGCCGGGCAGTCACAAAGGTTTCTTTAACGCTGAGGTTGATGGTAAACAGAAAAGCGTCACTAACAAGTTTGTCTGAGACCCAGATACATCCCTGGCCTGACCACATGAGTCTGTGACGTCACCGCTTCTAAACATCCGGAGCCACCATTTTAAAATGTCCCAATCTTGGTGGTGTGCCAGTGGCACACAGATTGATGTCCACAGATGTCTTCAAGCTTTGGAAAAGCGCCATTTATTTCCACATATTTCTCTCTATTTTTAAATTTTTTTTAATGTTTATTTAGTTTTGAGAAACAGAGAGACAGAGCGTGAGCAGGGGAGGGGCACAGAGAGACTGAGACAGAATCTGAAGCGGACTCCTGGGCTCCCAGCTGTCAGCCCAGAGCCCAACACGGGGCTCGAACCCATGAGCTGTGAGACCGTGACCTGAGCTGAGATCAAGACTGGGACGTTTAACTGAGTTACCCAGGCGTCCCTCTACCTATTTCTCTTTTAGTGCCTTTATTTTCTTTTCAAGGTTAGGACGTTATCTCTGAATCCTGCAGAGAGCCACAAACAGTGCTTGCCACATGATTGCAGATATTGATTGATTTACAATCAGTACGAATTCTGGATCTAATCATGGTCGGGCATAATTACCCCATGTCTCTTGCATATCCTGTCTTCAGAACAGCTTTTGTATCGAAGCTAAAATCTGACAACTTCAATCCTAAGGAACATCTCTCTTGCATTATCTAAAATGGAGACTGGCAATCTTTAAACTTGCTGTCCGAAGTGGAAATGAGAGAGGCTTCATACCGCCCTCAGTAGGCCAGTTGATTTAAGGTAAAAGTCAGTGAAAACAGCCACATTCTTTCTAGGAACTATAATCAAAACCCGGAGTGTAGGCAAGAATATCACAAGGTATGGGTCATGCTACCTTGAGGAAATCAGGGGAAGAAATATAAAGAGGGCACAGAAAGAAAGAAAAGAAAGAAAGAGAAAATGGAGAGAGGGAAGAGAGATTTCCATCCCTTCCCATCCACCACCCCTGTGCTAGACTCTTAATAGGTTAGGGCATCTGGGGTAGCACATGAAAACACAGGATGTCCTGGGGTGCCTGGGTGGCTCCATCAGTTAAGTGACCGACTTCGGCTCAGGTCATGATCTCATTGCTTGTGAGTTTGAGTCACAAGTCAAGATCTATGCTGACAACTTGGAGCCTGGAGCCTGCTGCAGATTCTGTCTCTGTCTCTCTGCCCGTCCCCTGTTAGTACTGTCTCTCTCTCTCTCAAATCTAAAAAATAAAACATAACAAAAAAAAGAAAGAAAATAGGAAGTGTCCAGTTAAATTTGAATTTCAGATAAATGATGAATAATTTTTTAATGATGAATAATTTTTTTAGTAACGTATACACAGATGGAATATTTGGGATATACTTATACTAAAAAAAATTTATTGTTTATCACAATAAACTGGTGCACGCTGCATTGTGGTGAGATCTGCCAGGATTTTGAAATAAGACAAATATAGCGTGACTCTTGCAAATGACTTACTAGTCATGAGGCTCTGGACATGTCATATAGCCTCTCTGAGCCTCAGTGTCACATCTCAAAATGAAGAAATGGCATTACTTCATAAGGTTGTTCCCAGAAATAGAAATAAGC
The DNA here is from genome assembly GCF_022079265.1 of Lynx rufus. Taxonomy (NCBI): domain Eukaryota; kingdom Metazoa; phylum Chordata; class Mammalia; order Carnivora; family Felidae; genus Lynx; species Lynx rufus. The sequence continues at coordinate 28,111,806 of NW_025814834.1, forward strand.
ATATACTACAACTAGCAAGCATTCGACAAGTGCTCCGTTAATTCACTTAAACTGTTATGTTTGCTGCCTCACCCTTCTACTTCTGAGTCTAAAGTATCTCTAAACTCCACGCATTTTTACCGCCATCCCCTCCCCCCCATCACCAGTCCACGTAACATAGAGAGTGCACGTTCATTTTCCACAGCTTTTCCCCCCACTACAGAAAATGTATTGTCGTAAAGTGGCACAAAGCGTCATACAGGCTATGGCATTTTAATTCCCCAGCTCAAGAAACATGGAGAGTCCTGCAGAGTTGAGACTGGGGTTATTCCAGGGACCAGAGGACAGCAGACTTAGAAGGACTTAGCAGCCACGGGAAGCCAACACTCAACAGCGTCGACGCTATTCACGGGAGGTAAACTGAGAGTTGATCAGGTCTCTCTTCCCTCGTAAGCTCTGGGAAAGCCTAAGGGAATGATTTTTAAGATTAAAAAATTGTTCCAGTTGCCCCTGCCTGAGTCTTTAACAAGGAAGGAAAGGGTTTTCTCAGTACAATCCAGGTCAGATATTTACAACTGACCTGCCAACCACACTACGGTCGGAACACAAACTACTGCTGAGGCTAGAAAGTGTGCCTTACAAGTATTATTAATAAAACGCGGCATTGTGAAAGAAACCTCACAGACATGAAGGGAAATGCTTACCGCAGAAACCAGAGGTGCACAAAGCCTGTTTCATGTCTGGATCCGAATCCGCAACCGAGGAGTTGAAAGACTGCCCGAGAGTCCAATGTACTCTGAAATATTTGCCAAACTCGCTCCTTGGCTGTTCATGCAAAATCCTGGGAATCCCCCAATTGCACCAGAAGAATTAGTTGATAGACTCTACACTCACTTGTCGGAGGAAGAGGAAATAGAGACAGCAATTCTAACAGTTTCTATCGATATTTAAATGCACCTATCCCTTGAGTTGGCAATTCCACTGCAAGAAATCGATCTTAAGGGCATGCTTATTCACAAAGCTAAATATGTATTTATATAAAGATGCCACTGCAGAATTGCTTAGTACAGCAAACAACTAGACACAACCCAAAGGTCTCTTTCTAGAGGAACTGTTAAATATATTACGATGTAATACTATGGGATGTACACAGCAGTTCAAAGAAATGAGGCAAATTTATATATCCCAATAAGGAGAGCTTTCTAAGGAGGTTTTAAGGGGGTGGGGAAACTATACAGAATATCACTATAATCCCATTACACGAAAAGAGACACATGTCACAAGTGTTTCTACATTTACCTATGTATGTAAAGGCTTTGTGTTATGACTCAAGTGACACATACTTAAATGTTCATAATGCTTACAACTAGAGGAAAAAAAGTTTGCTGGGAGATGGAAGGAGGCTGTGTCACATGACTTAATGTATCTCCACACCATTGGAGTTTTTAGCAAGAGCGCGTTTGAGCATTGCTTGAAGCATTTTAACCAATAGCTTTTAAAAAGAAATGTAAAAATAATTAAATTGGCTATTTTGACTATCCTCCCCGAATCTTGTTTACTTCCCTACAAAGACCTTCTTTATGAAACAGAGATCTCAGAGAGAAAAATCTAAATCACATAACTGTGGCAAATTCACACATACCTAGGATTTCCCGAGAATATTCACCCAGGATCCTGGGATCTAATTGCTTCAGGAATGGAAGAGACCACAGAAAGAATCCATACCATGAACCAAGTGAAAATACTTGGTTCAGGGATTCAAGTTTAGTTCAAGTGTTCTACAGAACCATGCAAAAGAAGGAGAGCAGTCATTTGTGAGTATATACATGGATAATCCCAGGAGTTCTCGGGTTGCTCTCAAACACAGACTTATAACAGAGGCTTCGAAAGAGAAAGCTATTTAAGACACCAACCATCCAACAAAGTAAAAATAATCAGAATCTGAGTCACCAAGAGTATCAGACTGTAATGCATTGTAAGCCGTGAGGAGGAATGAACCCGGGTATGTGTGGGCTGGTTTCTCCATACCTGAGAGAGGTGACTGCAGGATGAGTCTGACCCAGGAAAGGGGGTTGACATTACAGTTCAGTCCTAAGAAGCTGAGAGGGACCTGAGTCTCAAGCCACACAGATTGAAGGAGGTGAAAGTGAAAACGTTGGCAGTGACCAGGGAAGCAAGAGACCAACTGCAGAAGTGGCAGAATAAAACTACACAAGTCAGCCAGGAGGCCCCCGTGGAACTTTATGAGCTTTGGGGGGAGGGTTTGTGGGAAACTGAGGTTTCCTCAACTCTGGTAAAGAACGAGTCTATTAACATTGCTCCTTATCACAATTAGAAGCCCATTACAAACTCTACCTCAGCCCCATTAAATGGGGCCCCTGTTAAATATATTTAACCCAGCCCCTGGGTTAAATGTACACCCAGGTTACATTTAAAAACCAAGTCCAGGGTGCCTGGGGGGCTCAGTCAGCTAAGTGTTGGACTCTTGATTTTAGCTCAGGTCGTGATCTCACGGTTCATGAGTTCCAGCCCCGCATCAGGCTCTGTGCTAACGGTGTGGAAACTGCTTGGGATTCTCTCTCCCCCACTCTCCCTCCGCCCCTCTTCACGTGTGCGTGCTCTCTCTCTCCCTCTGCCCCTCTCCCCTGCTTGCACGTGCACACACATACTCTCTCTCTCAAATAAAAAAAAAAAAGTTCTATAAAATATCTATTCTTAGATAAGAGAACAATGGTAACTTGAAGCATGATCTTTATCCCTTCTTATTGGATTAGTAGATTAATTTCTAAGTTGTTTGTTGTTTCAAGAAAGACTACTACAGGGGAGCCTGAGTGATTCAGCCGGTTGAGTGTCAGACTCTTGATAATCTGCTCAGGTCCTGATCTTGTGTGGTGAGATTGAGCCCCCTGTTGGGCTCTGCGCTGACAACGTGGAGCCTGCTTGGGATTCCCCCCCCCCGCCCCCCCTCTGCCTGTACCCAGCTCAGGCACACACACTCTCTCAAAATAAATAAATAAACATTAAAAAAAGAAATACTACTGCAAAGGCAGTATTTCAGAATGATTTATCTCCTTAGGTTGGTTGAGAACCATGACCTCTGGGTCAGCCCAATCCCTACCACGCTTCCAAAACCTCGCTCGGAAAAAAAATAAAGGTGGCAATGTTACCTATTACTTCTTCACTGTGTGTTTCTTGAAGTCATGGTCCTTGCCCTGTTGTTGTGTATCTTTCATGAAGCCAGCCACAGAATAGAACAGCACTTCCACGTTTAGAGGCTTGTAGCGTAATAAGAAGAAAAAACTCAAAAGAGGTTTATAAAAATGGTAGTATATTTTAATTGTTGAAATTTAATACCAAAAATACTTGAATTATAATGTAATATAAATGTGATGTTCACAAGCTAATGATAGGAAGAAAAAGATATGGATCCATGTTGGTCTAGAAATAAGATACCTGTTTAGGGGGCGCCTGGGTGGCGCAGTCGGTTAAGCGTCCGACTTCAGCCAGGTCACGATCTCGCACTCCGTGAGTTCGAGCCCCGCGTCAGGCTCTGGGCTGATGGCTCAGAGCCTGTTTCTGATTCTGTGTCTCCCTCTCTCTCTGCCCCTCCCCGGTTCATGCTCTGTCTCTCTCTGTCCCAAAAATAAATAAACGTTGAAAAAAAAATTTTTTTTAAAAAGAAATAAGATACCTGTTTAAAGTTGATAGGTAAAGGTTGTGTTTCTGTTACATGCAGCCGAATGTCCTGTATAACATCTTGCTAAGTCTAAAATGGTGGCTTTGGGGTGCCTGGGTGGCTCAGTCAGTTAAGTGCCCAATTTTGGCTCAGGACATGATCTCGTGGTCCATGAATTTGAGCCCTGTGACAAGCTCTGGGCTGACAGCTCAGAGCCTGCTTCAGATTCTGTGTGTGTGTCTCTCTCTGCCCCTCCCCTGCTCACGCTCTGTCTCTCTCTCTCTCAAAAATAAATAAACATTAAAAAAATTTTTTTTATTAAAAATAAAATAAAATGGTGGCTCTGCCCCCAAGGAAAGATGGCAGCTGGTGCCCACCAAAGGAAATATCACTTCTGCACTCACAGTGACTATCAAGGTGAAAGGGATCTGAATATGGCACCCCCAAATACTTAGGCTATTCCTCAGTCTTTCACGGGCCAGTAATTCTCAGCCTGATCTGTACATTGCAAACCCTGGAGAAATCTGAAGAATATGGATGCCTGAGTCCTACCCGCAGAGATTCTGAGTTAATTGATCCAGGGAGTTTTAAAAGCCCCTCGAGTGATTCTAAAGTACAGTCAATGTTGAGAACCACTGATGCAAATGGAATCTTGGTGTACAAATCTGTGGTCCTCCTGACTTGCCCAGATCTGCTCAGACATGTCTAAATCCTAGGGTGAGTAGAGTCAGAGCTTTGTAACTCTCCAATGTCTGGTCTCTTGTGTTCACAGAGAAGATTACTAAATCTCATCTCTTTTTTTCCCCCCCGTGCAAAACCTGTATGCTCACATATGGTGGCTGGCCGTAAGCTATTTACATGTGCATACAGGTTTTTCTCCTTACCAAATGCAAATGATAAAAACACTACCAACTGGTCAACCCCTGCTGACCACCCCCTTCCCCAGTTGTTCGACCACTAAGGGCAAGAACATGCCTACAGATGAGAGAGCAGAGCTTTTATTTGCTAAATGTGTTCAGAGTTTACATTACGTTCAGGACATAAAAAATTTCCCCATGCCAGACAATATTTAGTGAATCGTGATATATGCAAAGCATCATTGTGCCTCTCTTTTGGGGAACACAAAGATAGAAAACATAATGTTTACACTTTGGGAGCTTACCATCTATCTAAGGGGATTCAATACAAATCTGCTAAGAATACATTTTAAAGAACAAAGGATGAATAAATTTAATTGATTAAGCTGCAAAACTATAACAATAATAACAACAACCTATAACAGACCTATAATGTTCTAGGCCAAATATATGACATTTCTAACATTTGGAAACCTATGAGATAGATTTTCATTGCACTTTACAGAAGTTGGAAATAAAGTACAGAAATTGAGCAACTTACCCAAAATCACATACTTGCCACTCCGTTGTCTATTGTGTAATAGTATTACTTTTCAGTAATTTAAATACAAGTCTTGATGACGATGAACAATTCATATCTACATTCTGTGGAAATGTTCCACAACATCAAGTCAATATTATTACATGCAGATATCTTGAATACTACAGGAATCTTAGAAAGTTTGAAGAATACATCAAAAAGTCTGGTGAAGTTGCATTGCCTTGGGGAGTCAGACCCCAAGTGGATTTTTCCTCCGACAAATCATTGCCCTTTCTATCCCTTAGTCTCCTTATGTATAAAACATGAATATTATTTTCATATCTGCCTCAAAGATGTGCTGTGAGAACTGAGAATTTCTTGATGTGGTAGAAAAGTGCTTTGGGCTGTTGCGTTTTGTTTTGATTTTAATGTCTTGAGAATAAGAAATATAAGAAGAGGTGGGTTTTCTCACAAAGCTAAAGCAGCCAATGTGGAGGGCTCCTCATTTTCTTGGGTTCTTCAAAGGTTGCACGAGTTCCCCATGGGGGAAGTGAGCAGAGGCAACCTAGGCAGCCTAGGCACCACCCTCCATGCCCTCCTGGTGGCTGCCCTGGCATTGGTACAAGGCACATTGCTACCATTACCTCTGCCAATGCTGGGTCTTAGCAACAGGCAATCCCTGTTGGTCCATTGAGCACCGAGACCCTATCTGGGTTTTCCAGGACTGAAGCTGGGGAGGAGAGCACTGCAATTGATAGATCTTAGTCTTATTGGACCAGCTGCAGTGACTTCAGCTGTGGTGACAGGGAGAGGGGAAGGGAGGCAGGGGTGAACAGACCTAGCAAGGTCAAGGCTGGAGTTCTCCAGGGTTTGCCCTCTGGCAAGGAGCATCTTGGGAGCAAAAAACTGAGGCAAACGTTATAGAGTAGGCATCACCAGCAGGAGTCAGTAAGCTGAAAAACGAATTCTAGTTTATTCTAGTATTTTATTTACAATTAAAAATAATTGTGAACAGCCACACTAGAGGCAAGACTGAATTGTCTTTCTAATGTCTCAATAGAAAATAATATTATAAAATCTCGGTCGTATTTAAAGAAAATTTTTTTAACATTTATTTATTATTGAGAGACAGGGCATGAGCATGGGAGGAGCAGAGAGAGGGGGAGACACAGAATCTGAAGCAGGCCCCAGGCCCTGAGATGTTAGCACAGAGCCCGACACGGGGCTCAAACTCACGAACTGAGCTGAAGTCAGACGCTTAACTGACTGAGCCACCCAGGTGACCCCAAAATCTCGGTCATATTAAGAAGTAATCAAAGAGTATTATGTTAAAAAAAAAAGAAGAATTTTAGGGCATGTCAGTTAATAATAAAGTTAATATTAATACTGTGATTTTTTTGGTATATTTTTAATGTGTGGTATTTGTCAACTCTTTGAAATGTGAAACTTGAGACACCTGGGGTGGCACAGTGGGTTGAGCATCCAACTTTTGATTTCAGTCATGATCTCAGGGTCATGGGATCAAGCCCCGTGTGGGGCTCTGTGTTGGACATAGAGCCTGCTTAAGATTCTCTCTCTCTCTAAAAAAAAAAAAGTGAAACTTGTGATCAAGGGTTCTAAAAAACACTCGATTTTGTATTCACAATTTTACGATTTTTTTCTTAAATTTGCATAAAATTCAAACTGTATAAACTTTAGGCTCATAAAGCCTGGAAAGGTCTGGATAGAGCATACATTCATTGTGGAGTGAACAACTGTTCTCTAAAAGTCCAGATCTAGAGTTTTTACTGTCACTCATAGAACACCTGAGACATCAAGTAACCAAGAGACTTGGTCGGTGGGGAAGAGTAGAAGTGCTCCTGATAACAGACGCCCAGGTGTCAGTGGGCCAGAACAAACTCTGCTCTGTCCAGGAGTATGGGGGAGACTTGCACACGGGCCGTGGCAAGTTTTGGTCTTCCGCTAAGAGCGGTGGGAAACTGTGAGCAAGCCTGAAGCAGGGGAAGAAGTACTCAGGATGAAGAGACAAGTGTGTGAGCAGGGAGACCCCCTAGCAGGGGGGAAATGGTGATGCCTTGCACCAAGGTGATGGTTCTTCAGGACTCCCACCGCACTGTCATCAGGTGGAATCACCCTGAATGCTTCGGGGCAGACGTTCCCCAGAAATCCCTGCTCAGTCAGTTGACTCCTGGGTCTGCAGCCAAGTGCTATAAAAAACCCTGGGGGAGGGGAGGGGGACTTCTTGCATCCTCTAGGCTTTCCGATTAATCATTTAGGTGGGAAACCGAAGCCTGTTCAGGTAAAAAGATACGTGAACTCCAGGTCAGGATCACAACCCTGTCTAAATATATGACATTCTTTCCCCTGCAGGATGGCAGGGGTTGGAGGAAGGGAGGGGATGGGCAAAAACAAATTATTTTCATTCAGTCATTGTTTCCTAGCAACCAAAAAAAAAAAAAAAGGCATGTGTTTTCCTGATGTCTGTGAGCACCAGCTCAAGACGATGATGTTCAATGCTCCAGCACGCCTCCAGAAGCAGGGAGAGAACAAAAGCACCAGAATCCGTCTCTGGTTGGTAAGAGATTCTGAAAGGGGAATTTATTAAGGCTGGGCACCTAATAGAACACAATCTGAGAGTCCTGTATCATAGCTATAGGGGTGCAGGGAGGGGATCTGCATGGAGTATACAGATATTTACAGATATTCAGGGCATGATATTCTTACAGAGTATGTGGGCTGTGACTTCTGGGGGGTTTCTTTCTATGAAACAGCTAATGCCTGAGACAGCTAACATCTTTCCATTAGACCCTTTGTGTGTATTTCCAGCCAGAGTCTTGGTTTTTGTTAAAGCTCTGTAGACAGAAAAGAAGAATGACTGGCTGAATTCAAATTTAAACCAAATAGTCTATGCAAACGGCCCCCTTTCAACCACACAGAGCTACTCAGTGTACGAAGTCACTGAACTCTACAGCTAGAAGGGACCTCTCCAATCATTCAATGACTGTTTTGCAGAAGAGGAAACAGAAAAACACAGAGAGATAAATTCACTTGTCCAAGGTGACACAGCTAGCTGATAGCCTTACTAGGTCTTTGGACCTCCTGGGGGTGAGGCTCGCTCATATTTTTAAGATTTAAACCTTTGTTTATTATGCCACGTTGAATGGCGTTGGGGAGGGTGGTCCAAGGGGAAGTTATCACAGTGGGCAAGAAATGCATATTTTATAATTTAAGTCTGAAATTCTAAGGGTTGGCTCAGAATTACAAACAAGAATGGGTTAAAGCAAATGCTAAGTCTTTTGCTTTTTAAAAAAGCATCAAAGCTAAGGGAGCCTATCTGCCCCCTTGTGAACGAATTGAAATAAGACAAATGTTCAGCCGACAAATGCGTTTCCAACTCAGTGAATTAGAAGAATCATAATTTGTGCTAGCCTTTATGAAGTTTCGAGTGGTAGAGTGAAAAATGCTCTTGGTGATATTAACCAGGCTCATCATTTTTTAGACAACACCTGAGACTGGAATGCAGAAGACCCAAGAAGCTTGGTCACGGCCATGCCAGTCAGTCAGTGGTACAGCAGACACTACATCCTGGCATCTGGCCTCCCCCGTCCAGTGCTTTTCCTTCTCTCGGTTATGAGGTCCCCTCTCTGGCTTATAGTATTCTCTCCCACTTGACTCTCCTAGAGAGCTATATTACTGTCTATACAGTTCATTCATTTCCTGTGGAATGTTCCTACTTTGTTCCCCCCCTTTTATCTTTTCCACATCCCATCCAAGACTGAAGCAGATGCAGTGGCAGCAAGAATGGTCCAAAATAATTAATTTGGTCTGGTGAAGAATTCATGTAAATTAAGGACATCCTGTCTTCTCTCTGCTTATTGTTAGAGAGCTGAATCAAATCAAGCATCATGTTTAATGTAGTTTACAGACTACATTTTTTCCCAGAAGTTTCTAAAGTTTTATTCAAACCGTACTTAGGGTGGCAATTTAAAAACACATGCACAATTTCAGAAGCACAGAGGGTAATATGATGAACACCTATATATTCATCTTCCCAGAGTCGACAAATGCTAACATTTTTTTATATTCGTTCTCAGGGTTCTCCAGAGAAACAGAGCATATATGTATATATGTATAATGTATATACATGTACAAGAGAAATTTACTGTAAAGAATTGGCTCACATGATCGTGGTGGCTTGGCCAGTCCAAAATCTGAAGGGGTAGCTGGCAGGCTGGAGACTCGGAGGAGAGTTCTTCTGGCAGAATTTTTTCTTATTTGGGAGGAATCAATCTTTCTTCTATCCAAGCCTTCAACTGATTGGATGAGGCCCATTCACATAATGGAGGGTAATCTGCTCAACTCAAAGTTGATCGATTTAAGCGTCAATCTCATACAAAAAATACCTTCACAGAAACACCCAGCATAATTTTTGACCAAATATATGGGCACTGTGGCCCAGCCAAGCTGACACATAAAAATAACCATCACAATTTGCTTTCCATCTTGTTTAAGAAATAAAACATTGTGGACATAGTTGATATTCTACTTAAACCTCTCCTTAGATGTCCCATTTAAAAGTGATGATTTTTTTTTAATAAACTCCTTTTTGTGACCTCAAATGCCTTCTGATGCCATCACCTAAACTCCGGTTTCTGGTTCAATGTGGAGATAAGAATTGAAGACATGGCCTCACCTTTGCCATGATGATGTATTCTTTCCAGGCCCTACCGGCCATAGGAAGTTGTACACAGGTTGTATAGAAAACTCCATTATGAGCCATTGTACCAAGGTGGATTCACTGGGAGTCACTGTGTGGAATGCACACAGAACTCACATGTTCAGATCACAGCATGTTTGGATGTTTCTGTCCAAATAGTCTCATCTACTATTACATGAGCCATGACTATTTTACTTGCTTATTTATTGCAAGGATAAGTAAATGGTGAATGTTGGGAAACTTGGAAAGAATAAGAGGTGTCAGACAAATTCAAGGTACAGTGCACCTCCCTCCCACCCCCAAGCCAGTTTAATTCCAACCTGGAACTGGCTGGATAAGAGGCCTGAGCTCTGCACACTCCCGGATCCCTTCCAGAGTCTAGGACTCCATGACTGGTATTTGGAGTGATAGCATCCCTAACTTAAATTCTCTCTGATTTGCTGCTGTAGCTTGTAAGCTCAAAGAGGCTGACTCTTCCCCAAGGATATCAGGGGCAGTGTAAGCTACAGATATCTGCTCATCTGGACAAGGCTTAATCATGGAAAGAAAGCTCCTAAAGAAGGAAATGAAAAAACTCCTGTAAGTATGATTGAGAATAAGCTTTCGTTTATTACACTCGGCATTTGGTGGGTTTCAGGTCATCGATGGTTTGGATATTGGCAGAGGGTAAAAATCTAAGAGAAGAATGGATTCCTGCACTATAGGAGAAAGCTAGATGATCTGGCTTCTGCCTCCTGCCTGAGAAGCCTCACGTGTGGTGCAAAGCAGGATGCTGACTCTCTTGGGAGAGATGTTTCTGCCAAGACCGTGAACTGCACATCCGAGGCATCCCCATTCTGGAACGTGACAGCTGAACCCTCAGGCCAGGCTGCCTCTACTGGACAGGGTGTGCCTTTGAAAGGGCCCTGCCAGGAACACAGGCGAGATTTCTGCAAAATGTGCCCAAAGGTACATTTATAAGTGTAGCCTGCCTCTTTCATTGTTAGTCTTATCAACTAAATAATCATCTCCTTGTTCTTGCCATTTGAACTTAAAAAAAAAAAAAAAAAAGCCAAGTTCTCCCATGGAAAAATCTTTTTTCTCCTATGGTAGCTTTTCTATGATTTGGTACTTTGTTAAGAGGTTGGTGAAAATCACAGACCATATGAAAAGGGGAGAAAAGGCTGTTCTGTTTCATATATATTATAGGCACAACAATAATATCCTTTTTATCAAAGACCTTATCACAGTCTTCATCCAATGTCCTTTCTCTACCTACTAAGATAATTATGTTTTAACAAGTCCTTAAGAAATACTGGAATAAAATATGTAGGACTACACATAATTACATGTATGGGCTTGGAGGCCAACATAATAATAATAAAAAAAAACCTATTATCAGGAATGTCAATTCCTCCATGTAGAACTGGCATTTCAAAACTGATATAAGTATAATTTTATATCTAAAGAATACATTTAGGCTACTTTAAATAAATTGCCTTGGAATTAGAAAGCAAAAATTTGAGAATTTTTTTTAAATCTTAGCCTAGTGACTCAGAACTTTAAGAAACCAGACACAAACTTACCACCCCCAGCCCCCACCCCACCCCACCCCACCCCACCCCCCACAGTAACTTGCCCATAGTGCTTGGTAAAGACCTTGAAAACAGAACTGGCCTTATGTAAAAGTGTGCAGATAGACCCGGGGAGCCAGAATCCTTTTTCCTTATCAGGTCCCTCTGGCTCTTCTCCCTGGGGGGCTGGAAGTGGGGGGGGGCGGTAAACCACTTTCTCTTTTCCTGCCAGGACCCCTCATTAAAATCACTGGTAGGGAAGGATCGCACAGGACACACTAAAAGTGGAATTTCTGGTACGCTTTTCTGTATAACTCCTCCTCAGGGTATTTGCTTTCTAATGGGGGAAAAGGGGCCTTAGGGCGAGAGAATACATCCATACAGAATATCACAGAGCTGGAATTTTTCAACTGTGGACATTCTGCCTGGGTTTAACACGGGCAGCAAGGGAATCTTTGTTTTAAACAGTGGATCTCAATCCTTTGGGTTTTGTAAAACCTTTTCTGCGTGTGGGAATTTGTGACGCAGCCCCGCCTCCTGCTTTCCCATGAATCCTGTTCCGACTACGGGAGTCTTATTTTTAGATAAATGTGAGGTAAGCTCATAGTGGTTGAACATTTAAACCCGCACCGTTGCAGAATTGCCTTTTAACTCAAAGTGAATATTAGCTGAGCTACCAGAGCTCTTGGGTTCTGGTGGGGGAGGGGAGGCACTGGAAAGAGCGCGCTTCGGCAAACTGAGCTCCCCTCTCCTTCCCAATGGTTCAATGCTGCTCTCTTGCTTTTAAGGGGAGATTATATTGGCATCAGACTTCGGGAAAATGAATTTGACCCAAAAGGAAGAAGGCAACTCACCTTTCTAGATGATATGGTAAAGAAAGGCATGCCGACGCAAGTCACATTTGTGTTTTTTTGTGTTCAGGGGACAGAGCTAGGACCTAATGTATATCCTAAATAAGCCTAATCTTGATCCTCCGGTGGTGTCCTCATCCTAGAGTCCTCCACACGGTCTTTTCGACTCATTACACTGGAAGCAAAAATAACGAGAAAGTCCAAGTTATAAGACTCTTTGCTCTTGGCTATTTCTCTCCTAGAGAAGGTTAAAAAGCAAAATGGATGCAAAGTTAAACGTTACATACATGTTGTTCAACAATTTTTTTGACAAAATAAGTTATGCAGTTCTCTAATTTTATTTATTTATTTACTTACTTATTTACCGTTTGCATTCATGGAGAAAACCAAAGAATGGAATAATCAAAATCCTTCATCATTGTTAATGTTGAAGTTCAGATTCATGTTCTGTAATGAAAGTTCCCTTCACGGAAATTACGTTAAGGCCTAATTCACAAGAAATTAGTAAATCCTCAGCTTCTTTATGCTTACCTGTTTGCACTATTAAGGAAGAAAGGATGTGTCCCTGCCCTACCCTCCGTCCCTGCCTGACTTCCCTAGAGCTGAATAAGCAGTTAGGCCTGGTGTTCTAAAGTACATCTCTGTGCACATGTTCAATGGGGAACTTAAATCGATCAGATAAGTGCTTTCAAACTTTAATGAGGTCTCATCGCAAGGCCCTTTTGATTCCGGAAGTTGGGGGTGCGTGGCTGGGGAATTTGCATTTGTAATGAGCAAACAGGCCACGCCCACACAGCTAGTCCTGCATCAACCTTTCCATTAGGTTTCAACCACCAATCACAGTTCTTTTTGCTGTTGTTGTTCACTCTCTAGTTTTGTTTAGTCACTGGAAGAAGTAAGTACAGTTGACCCTTGATTTGACCCCAGATTTGAACTGTGTGGGTCCACTTATGCACAGAATTTTTTTAAATAAATACAGTACAATACTGTAAATGTATTTTCTGTTATGATTTTCTTAATCAACTTTTCTCTAGCTTACTGTATTATAAGAATGCAATATATAATATATACAACATATAAAATATGTGTTGATTGACAGTTTATGTTACTGGTAAAATTTCCAGTCCATAGCAGGCTATTCACAGTACACAGATTTTAGACTGCAGGGGTGGGTGCATCTAACCCCTGGGTGTTCAAGGATCAACTGTACATTGTTTTAAAAAGGTTAGAAACTTAGAACCCATCTAAAACCCCGAAAACAAAACGAACCTTCCCTTTTCTGAAGGGGGGCGGGGTAGAGAGAGGAGAAAGAATATTTGGATGGGGACAAGGTGAATATGCTTAGAAATTACCAGGAAAAGATGGTCAGCAGGCAAGGAATGAACATTTGAAGTGCTCCTCAGCTTTTTACTGCATACTAGACTCTTAGCAAGCCACTCATTGGGGTCTACCTCTAGTCCTTTGCTCATGCTGGTCCCTCCACCCTCGAGTCCTCCACCTGTCGAAATTCTCCTCATACTTCAAGCCCCAGCTCCACCAGGGCCCTCTCTCTGAAGCCTCCCGGGATCTCCGTGACACCCCAGGTGGACACACCACTTCCCTGGTGCCCCTGGGAGCACATTTCTGACGTTCTGTTCACAGAATTCAAAATTGTTCTCTGAGGCCCTCTTCCCCCCACCTTCACTTTTTTCTATGTTAAAATTTGAGGACAGTGAGGTGCTGAAAACATCAATTGCTTACCCGAAGATATACCATGAGTTGTTGGCAATACCTAGATTCGAACCCAGATTCCCTGATTCCCAGTTTCCTTCCAAGAATCCATCCTTTCTTTTCCTGTCACCATAAATCAAAAACAAAAATCAGTTCTAGTGAGAGGTAAATGTAATGACTGAAGATCCCTAAATATTTCTGTCTGGGAATCAGGTTACTGGACATAGCTGATGATCCTCACCTTTGTGGATGTGACAATGTAGTAGAATAGGCTTAGCAGTGCCATTGTCATTGGGTCCAGGGAGTGCTTCGGCCAATGTCTAAGCCCATCCCTTTTCTGTCTGCTTCCCGCTCCCAGGCACACTATGACTTGGCCATCAATGTTGCTTTGCAATGGCTGGATCACTTGGAAGACTTCACTTGGCTGGAGTGGGAGAAAGTGTAAGTGGAAATGGTTTCTTTTTCTTTCTTTCTCTCTTTCTTTCTTTCTTTCTTTCTTTCTTTCTTTCTTTCTTTCAAATGTATGACTATGAGTAGTGATAGAGAAAACTTCTATCTGGCATCATCCACCATGAGGCACTCTGATTTGAAAATACTGCAAGGTGGGGAGCCTGGGTGGTTCAGTCAACTGACGGTCCAATTTCGGCTCAGGTTATGATCTCACAGTTCATGGGTTCAAGCCCCCATCGGGCTCACTGCTGTCAGTACAGAACCTGCTTCAGATCCTCTGTCCCCATCTTTCACACTTCTCCCCTGCTCGCATGCACGCTCTCTCTCTCTCTCTCAAAAATAAATAAACATTAAAAAAAAACATTGAAAACACTGCAGGGTAAGTATCCATCCCTCTCCAGCTAGAAACCTGAAGAAACCCTATAGTTGTCAACTTGGAGAACTCATATACTTGTTTGTATATTTTGTATCTACGCATTGGTTTCTGTCAGATGAAGATCCTTCTCCCACATAATGTTCTGTCTTAGAAATATGGACCATACTTTACTGTGCCCATGCCATGATTTTTAAAACGGTCAATTCTGTGGGTAAAGGCTCTTTCTAAGGACTATCAAACACAATCTCTTAAGCATTTAGCTAAATATCTACCTGGGCTGAGGTGTTTGAATTACAGCTGTGTCAATCCTTTCCAGGATTATTGGCATTTTCTGCCATGTTTGCCAGGCAGACCCACTCAACTGACTAAAAATAAGGAACTAATGAAGACAGGATTGAATAGCTTATTCCAGAGGCCAGTTATTTTTTTCTGTTCCATTGCCTTAGAACACACACCTTGTCCTGGCTCGCTATATCAGTTAGGGTTTAGTTGTAATAAGCAGAAAATCCAGACTTAAGCCTCACCCCCCAAAAGAGGAGGGAAGAAGGAATTTATTAACTTTGCGTTTGAAAAGTCCATGAGTCAGTCTGCATTAGGCAGGGCTTAATTCAAAACTCAAATCGTGTCATCAGGATTTACTTCTGGACTATTTCCCCTGGGTGGACATTATTCTTAATTTCAGCCCATTTTATTGCAACATCCAGTCCAAAGGAGAATAGATTTTTTTAAAAAATCACAGGATTGTGTCTCAATTGTGCCTCAGCCCCTGATTTGTCTGGAGGTAGAGGGTGGGGGGCATGGAATACACTGACTAGCTTAGTCCACAGTGTTTTACCCTTGGAATCTAGGGGTGTTCATGGCTTCCCTAGAAGCACATAGGCTTACAGTGGGTAAAGCAGTTCCCTCCATCAAGAAGGGGAAGAGGATACGGGTTGGCAAAACCATAAGCGTCCACCATAGTGGCCAATGGTTGCTAGCTGTGAAAACATGGACCAACGAAGGCAAATTCATCACCATTGTTGGAAGATTCAGAATTCTAAGTGTGTACTTTACTGAGAGCAGATTCACCACATTAATTTTGTAAATAGATGCATAACACATGGCCATTGGAAATTGCTTATGGATTATTATTATAAACTTAATAGATGTCCAAAAAACCCAAAAATAAACCTTCCATTGTTATTTACTCCTATTCCCCCTTAGGAAAATGCCATTTCATGGCAGACCCACATATCCAAACCGGAAAGAAAGAGAAGCAATGATTTTATCATCTTACGCTGGAATCTTAATGGTAAGGTAAAGAACACTGTTTGCATACATGGGGATTTTATATTTACTTATGTGCATTTTGATATTAATGCATATTTATTTTATTTTTCAACCGCTCTTCCTAAATGCTTAAGGTTTACTAATATTAAATGATCCGGTTTTAAAGATACAGTAAAAAATATTTTATGCCTATATGGTATTGTGAAAACCTTCATTTAAAAGGCAAAAAAAAAAAAAAAAACAGAATGAAAGACATAAATAATTGGATACAGGTGATTCTGATTTACCTGCTTATTCAGAAATTACTTATTTAGTGCCCATGCTATCCAGGCATGATGCTGTACATGTTGGAGCTACAATTGCTTTGTGTCGTAATAAAAGAAAAACCATGACATGATAATACATTTGTTGGTTCTGTTGTTTTTTTTAACAGAACAGTCTCCCAGTTGAGGAAGTCTTTAAAATGTATGGAGCCGATTCTTCTACCAATTCTGGGACCACCAAGGTAGGGGAGACCCGAGACTATCAATAAGAGGAAATTTTAGAGAGGATTTCTTTATTTTTATACATTTATAATGGATTTTTAACATTGTCAACTGCATGAAATAACAGTTGTTAATTGAAACATACAAAACCAGAGGGGACCACGTCTTACCTGGCTCATAAAGGTTTGTAAAACACTTTCCTCATGTGAGGGCTGTGTTCATAAGGACAAATGTGTTTTGCGTAAGGCTAAGTAGAGGCAGCAAACAGGTCGCCAGGCTCTGAGTCTAGATTCTGCCTCTGTCTCTGGTGAACAGAATCTCTCGCTTACTCTGTAATGCACGTTTGGCAAGCCCAAGAACTCCCCTTGCATGGTGCACCAGAACATCCAGAACTCAGGCAAGATGTGCAAGGTTTGTTCTCGTGATACATTCTGTAGTTTGCTGCTGCCACACTTCTTCCCGCGAGAGTCCTTTAATCACAACAGTAGACGCGGCAGTTATCACAATTCCAGTGACCCGAGTTCTGACATCTCTTCTACAGAGCCCTCGGTCCTTGCCTTCTTTGATCTCTTCCATATACTGATCTAAAAAAAAATTGTTTTTTTTAGAATTGTGAATGGTCTTTACAGCCAATTCAGTTTTTGCTACTTATGGATGTATGGACATTTAGTAAGCATTAAACAAGAGGTGCTATTTAGATGTGAACTACCTATCCGTTTACCTTTAGATACCTGTAGAAAATGGATGAGGAAAGGGGGATGTGCAGTGGGAGTGAGGGACAACCCACACCCACATACCCAGCCCTCTGCTCACACGATCACTGTGGATGCCCCCACCAGCACTTGGCAGGGAGGCCAGGGCAGGGGCAGGGCTATGGTCACAGAAAAGCCGCCCTCCCCACCCCGTTCTTTACCTGCAGACCATACAGCAAATCAAGAACTCACCATGTCCAGCTTAAGAGTCAAGCATTTACAAAAAGAAAGAAAAAAGGAACAAAAAATCAAGCATTTACTAAGAAGTGTTGTAACTTTGAATCCCACTGTCTCATCACCTTAATCCATAGGTAAACTGGCTCTAGTTCTGAGACTCAAGTTCCCTTCATCACAGAGGAAGTCAGCACCTTTTCTCTGATCACTCTAGCTTCCACTACATTGATTGATTGATTGATTGATTCATTCATTCATTCATTCAATATGGTTGTAGGTGCAAGGGATATAATGGTGATTGAATCAGGCAAGATTACTTTTCTCATGGGTTTTATAGCTTGTACCAGACCTGACATTCTACCTGGTTGAGATAAAGCCACTCTGTGCCCAGTTTTCCTCAGAGACCAAGCTGTTTTTGGTTTTTAAAGAAAGCCCAACCCTTTTGGTTCTTTAGAGAGCCAAGCAAACCATAATGCTTCATTCCTGCTGGGTTTTTTTTTTTTTTTCCCTGCAGCTTTCTCCCTTTCAGGCTGCCCTCTTTCCCCCTTTCCCCAATACCCCCAACACATACACATTAATATCTCAGCTTAACCCTTTCCTTTTAGCCATTGTGTTTTTCCTTATCTTCAGGTGCCTTGGAACAGCTAGGCAGTCATCAGGCACTGATTGGTTGGTCTCACTCAAATGGCCAAAGGGCAAATATAAAAAAATCACATCCTGGAGGGGATGGCCCTATGAACCTTTCTACTTTTGGCTGGGTTATCAATTAAGAAGGTTTGCAAACATGGGTGCCTGAGTAGCTCAGGCCAGGTTCCTTTCGAAGGGCCAGAACAGGAAGTCATGCTGTTTAGAGGAAGGCTGGCCAATTTGTATCTATACGTCTGGTCTTTCACTTTTTCAGTTTATTGCGCACCTTCTCTGTTCGGTTATACACAGTCTCTGTCCTCACAATGGACAATGGGTGACCAGTAACAAAAAGCCCAGATGTGCACATGGACTACATGATGACCAACTCGGAAGGGAAATAGATAATATGGTCATGGAGGGGGCGTTCCTTCAAAGGTCTGCATCTATTTATTGTTACAGGATCTGTCAGCTCATTTATTGGTTTGTACAGGAAAGGCAGCTTGTGTAGGGGTTAAGCATGAGGATTCTAAAGCTAGACTGCCTGGGTGTGAACCCATGCCCCACCAGCTCCAGGCAGAGTGGTCTTGGGTAAGTCATCTGAGTTCCTTCAGCCTCAATTTCATCATAAAAACTGGGACAAGAAAATGGGATTGTTGCGGGAAATGAGGTGAATTAGTAAAGCCCCTAGTGCTGGGCACATGGTAACCTCAGTAACTATAGTTAAGGTTCTGGTACTTGGGATTTGGGTATTCGATTTCCTCTATGTTCCTATAAATCAGGGTTTCTCAATATTTCAGGCCAGATAATTCTTTGTTGTGTGTGTAGGGCCGTCCTGTGCATTGTCGATGTCTAGCAGTATCTCTGGCCTGTATCTACCCTTTAGATGCCAATAGCTTGCCCCCATGTGACAACCAGAAATGTCTCTTGGCTTTGCCAAATGTCCCTTCAGAAGCAAAATCACAGCTAGTTGAGAACCACTGCTCTAAATATTCAAAAATTAAAAAGCTCATCAAGCATCCATATATATTATTAACACAATATAAACTTTGCCTATTTTAGACACCAAATGATCACAAAGGGTATGATACCATTTGAGCTACAATAAAAAAGTCTGAGGATCCTCTACCCTTGTGGACCTCACAAGCTCCTCCCAGCTGCAAGAATGCCCACCCAGGCCTTTCTATTGTGGCTTTATATCAGCTCAACTCAGGGACCTCCTCCACATCTTATTTAAAAAATTAGTAGAACCCTCAATGGAGATGTAGCATTTCAAAGATTAAAGTGGAAGAGCTATTTTAAAACAGTCTTTCAGGGGTGCCTGGGTGGCTCAGTCGGTTAAGTGCCAGACTTCGGCTCAGGTCATGATCTCGTGGTTCATGAGTTCGAGCCCTGCATCGGGCTGTGTGCTGACAGCTCAGAGCCTGGAGCCTGTTTCAGATTCTGTGTCTCCCTCTCTCTGATCCTCCCCCGTTCATGCTCTGTCTCTCTCTGTCTCAAAAATAAATAAAAATATTAAAAAAAAAATAAAAGTCTTTCAAGGTTCAACATAATTTCAAAAAATTGATTTAACTAGGAGATGAGGTTGTTCAAAAGAAGTTATTGACAAAGATTCTTCTGGAATTACTGCATATACCTGAATAAACTTTTTTTGAGTTGTTTTAAATGTTTATTTATTTATTTTGAGAGGAAGAGAGAGCGAGCCTGTGCACACTTGCAAGCCAGGGAGGGGCAAAGAGAGAGAGAGAGAATCCTAAGCAGATTCAGCACTCAGTGCAGAGTCCCACACGGGGCTCCATCTCACAACTGGGAGATCGTGACCTGAGTCGAAATCCAGAGTGGGACGATTAACCGACTGAGCCACTCAGGCGCCCCTATCTGAATAAACCTTGATTCCTTTGGATAAAATGTCTCCTAGACAACAGCTAAAATCCTCCCCAAGCAAGAGCTTAAAGCCCTGTTGAATACTAATCAGATTATGTAAATTTCTGGCCACTAGAATTGGCTACAGTATATAGTGGGTTGTGCAAAGGCTTGATGGTTTTCTTCAGGAGTATTTGCTGCCACCTGGTGACAGAAAGGCATCATAGGCCCAGTATTGTTCTGTCAATTATCCTCAGGTTCTATTCTTGATAGGGAGCTGTTATTTAATGACAGGGAGCCATTTTTCTGCTGAGGGCCTTGGACCTATAGAAAAAAATCAAGTAAAGGTCTCACACCAATGACAGTTATTTACAATTACTTTAGAGAAATATAAAATAGCCTACTCGATTTTAAACTTAAAAAAAAAAAAAAGGAGCATAAATCTGCCTTCGACAAAGCAAGCCAGCAATAAAAACATTCCTCAGCTCCATTTCTCAGAGAAAGAGGAAAAAAGGAAAGGGAGGCAGAGAGAGTAAAAATCAGTGCAACCGAGACAGGAGAAAGACGAGGAGAGGTGGTAGAGAACATCGGAACCTCTCTGCTCTCCTTCTCTCTTCCTGTAGCCACACCCCAGAGTCTGACCCGCCATCGCTTAACTGCATCCAAAGTTCAAAGCATGCTCTTCAGAGATTGGCGTCCAGTCCCCGCTCTGTCCCTTACCAGCTGTGTGGCCTTGGATAAGTTATTAACTTCCCCGATTCCCAATGTCCCTATGTGTAAATATGCATGATTCCACTTACCCAACCCTGCTAGGTCGTTCTGAGCATTCATATCAGGTGCGTGATGCTGGCACAGGGTGGGGGGCCTTCAGCACACTCAGGATGGTCAGCCTCCTTCCCCCCACCCCTCAGAGTCCATTGATAGCAGCCTGATTTCTCCGCAGCAGGCCCATCTTCCACCCTCAGACCCGTTCGCAGCCCCAACCTCAGGCACTCACCACAATAATCCGCCAAGTGTCTTCTCTTCTTGACCCAGCCTGAATCATACAAAAATGAAAAAGTGTTTTCATGATAAAGACAGGGACCTACTGCGTTTATACAGAAGTTCAGTTTTGGCAGATCTTCTTGATGGGAGATTGAAAACCACGCTTTCAATATCCATGATGTCCAAATGAATACTCACAATAAATGTTGAAAGTATAAAGGCCAAGCAAACAACAGATCCGCCAAGTGGATGAAATTGGACGTATCAACCGTTTGGGAGCTCTCCCTGCCCCTACCCTTCCTTTTGCTCCAGGCCTCCACTATCTTGAATCACGAGTTTATCGTTTTCTTTTCTTTCTTTCTAGTTTGACCGCATATACGTGTCTAATCAATGTATCGTTTACTTCTGCATATTCTTTGAATTTGATATAAGTAATATAAAAGACAGTCTTCGTAAATAGAGCAAATGTTTTATTCCTTTCTTCATTCAACACTATGTTGCACAAATTCATCCCTGTTGTTACACACAGTTTATTTTCACTGCGTATAGTATTCCGCTGTAGAAGAGTATGCCACCGTTTATTTATATATTCTTCCATTATAGACATTGGGATGATTTCTGTGATATGTCTCTTTGTGTACAGTAAAATAATTTATTTATTTGTTTCTTTCTTTATTTATTGAGAGAGTGCAAGAGAGAGTGCATGTGAGTGGGGGAGGGGCAGAGAGAGAGGAGGAGAGAGAATCCCAAGCAGGCCCCACACTGTCAGCACAGAGCCGGACTTGGGGCTTGATCTCACAACCGTGAGATCATGACGTGAGCCAAAATCAAGAGTCAGACACCTAACCGACTGAGCTGCCCAGGCGCCCCGCCCTTGTGTTCAGTGAAAGAGCTTCTGCGTGGTCTATAACTAGGTGTGAACCTGCTACGTCATAGGGATGTGCATCTTCAACTCTACATAAAGTCTAATTGCTTTCCGAAATGGTTGTACCAATTTACACTTCTACCTGCAGTGTAGGTCATCTGCTTGCTGCTTTCAGGCTTTTTAAGCTTGTCCGTCTGTTAAGTGACTGAGGTCTTAATTTACATTGTGGTCTTAATTTTCAGTCCTCTGATTATCAATGAGCAGCTATTTCTACGTTCTTCTTTTGTGAAGTGCCTGCTGAAAATCTTCTGTCCATTTTTTTTTGTTTGTTTATTCTACTACAGGATATATAATCAGTCCTGGATTTTCCATTACTCTTCCTATTTGAAATTTACCATTTCTCTTCACAGACATTAAAATGTTTGGAAAATACGATGTTGCCCCATCCCAAGCACATTTGAAAAACTTCTTGGACAGATCCAACTGTCTTTCCAGACCACGTGCCCTGCTCTTACTTTGGAAAATATGATTGTCATACGCATATACCTGATCACTCTGACATCTAGAATCAGAAACTTTCCACCTTCTGTCTCAGTGATACCAGATGACATTTTAATAAGTTACTGCTCAAGGCTGAAAGAAAGGTTCGTGCAGATTCCTGTCTATGCTCTTCAGCCCTTAATGATGTATCCGGGGCCTTTCTTGTGCACATTCCTACGTGACACATCCCCATCTTCTCTCCCTCTTCATGCTTCCAGTTAGAAGAAACTCTCATTGAATGTGCTTCAGACATAATATGGCACCTAAGGAGAACTTGAATCAAGAAATAAGAATTGCCATAATACTTCCACACTGACACGATGATGATATTAGGAAATAGCTTTAAAGGAAAAAAAGAATGTACAATCAACTCTAGGTTTAGGATTTAAATTTCATCCTACTTTGAAAATAATTTCTCATACAAACCACACAGGAAGCTATAGGAACTGCTTGCATGAGCCATCAGATTATCAGGACCATAGAATATTTGAGCTGGCAGTGACCTTTAAAATCATCAGGGTCTGTCTTCCCCAGTGGATAGGGAGCTAGAGCATGAAAAACATCAAGTCTTGAATCTTCAAAGGCATTGAGAACAACGTATAAGCCAGTTTTCTTTCTCTTATACCTGGCATATGTTGTTCTGAAGGGCCGTTCTCATAGCCATAATCGCCCCACCAATACAAATCCTCATTTTATTACTTTCTGTGTTTTAGGGCCATGTTTCTGAATAGATATCTACTTCTTGAAGACGGAGGCCGTTGCTTATGCTTATGTTTAATTTTTTACAATGATGGATAGCAGGTATACTCTATAAATATGTTAGCCATTTAAAAGAAGGCTGAGGTTTGGCTTTTTTTTTTTTTCTTTTTCCTGTAGTGTACTTGTTTTCTATTTTTTGGGAATTCTTTATTATTTCATTCCTTCTCTTTTATTTGAGCAAATGTGCTCTTCTCTGTCCGGTTTAAGGGGGGGAGCTTAAATCATTGATTTTGAGCTTTTCTAATATATACACTTAAAGCTATAAATTTTTCTCTCTAAACATTTACTACTTTAATTGTATCCCTCTTATTTTGTTACAGATGTAGTTAAAGCAGGGATTTTGTTTCTCAAATAAACATATTTTCTAATTTAAAAAAAAAGGAAAGCTGAGGTCAAATTTATTTTTTTAAGTTTATTTATTCATTTTGAGAAAGAGAAAGAAAGAGAGGGAGAGAATGAGTGGGAGAGGGGCAGACAGAGAGGGAGAGAGAATCTTAAGCAGGTTCCACACTGTCAGCACAGAGCCCGATGAGGGGCTCGAACCCACAAACTGTGAGATCATGACCTGAGCCGAAACCAAGGGTCAGAAGCTTAACCTACTGAGTCTCCCAGGCGCTGCGAAAGCTGAGGTCAAATTCAGAAGGGCTCCTGCTTAGGTGGCTATAAACTATTCTGTCAACAAAGAGAACACAACCTCATTTATTATTTAATCCATGTTTTCTGTGTGATAATAACCAAAAACCTATAGTAATCGTGAAAACCAGAGTCTGTTTCTCATGTGAAGGAGTCTGGAGGTGGGCAGATCAGGGCCACTACCAAGGTTCCACAGGGTGGTAAGGAACACAGGCTTCTCCTGGCTCTCTGCTCAGTTATTCTTATTGAAAATTGCAAAATAATACATAAATACAGTACCTTCCTTCACAAAAAAATACACCCCCAGGGCACCTGGGTGACCCAGTCTGTTAAGTGTCCAACTCTTGATTTTGGTTCAGGTCATGATTTCACAGTTCATGAACCTGAACCCTCTGTCAGGCTCCTTGCTGACAGTGTGGAACCCGCCTGGAATTCTCTCTCTCTCCCTCTCTCTCTCAAAATAAATAAACTTTAAAGAAAAATAAAATAAAATAAATAAAAAATAAAAACTATCCCCCCCTCCGCCAAATCCCACCTATGTATAAACCACACAATTATCTTAAACTCAAGTTCTCGTGGAAATGAAGGTTTCTACTTACTTTGAAGGAATACCAGTGATGTGGGAACTTGATCATTAAGAGTTTGGATGATAGGGTAGAAATGTTCTACTGACCTGGAAATCTAAAAATGGGTATTTATTTTATTGTCCTTGTCTTTCGGTATTTGCCTCAGTTATATATCATGTAAAAGTGTCCTATTGATGAAATGCCATATTTGTTGGAATGTACACATAAAGAGAATTGTATAATCACATCTTGCTCCTTAGAAATAAGAGTTCTGTAAATTCTGTAAATGTAATGCCTGAAGCTCTCTCGGTGAGAAAGCAGAAACTTGTTGGTCTTGCAGAGGGATATGAATTACTTCAGGCCTGCTGGCTCTGAGTAGTTATTTGTTATTAGTTATTCGATTAGTTATTTCCAGGCAGGATCCTGTAAAGGAAATGGTGGCCAAGGTGTTTCCTGGGTAATTCACTACAATAGAGAGAGATGAGTCAGGGAGGAAGATGATGATTATGATGGTGATAACAAACATAAATAATAATTACTGTTGTCATTAATTTGAAAGCTAATATATGGTACTATGTGCCAAGCACTATTTTAAGTCCTTTACATATGTTAACTTTTCAGTCCCTACCACAACCCTGTAAGGTCACTGCCGGTGTTATTATTATCACGTGAAGAAACAGGAGGAGTTAGGTGACAGGCCCAAGGTCATACATCTTGTAGATGGTGCAGCCTGCCTTCACAGCCAGCCAGTCTGAAACTAAAGTGTCTGCTCTTAACCACTATTGTTTGACTGGAATGGGAGTTATTCAACCAGCCAATGACACTTGAGGGCCTCCTCTCTAAGGCACTGGAGAGAAAAGGTTAAATTAGCTAACTGGGCTCCCTGCTTCCACACTCCAACCCGTTCTCCACACAGCAGCAGAGCTAAACCAGACCTGGTCAACCTACTGCTTAAACAAATGTCAGTGGCTTCCTTTGATTCCTGGAATCGATGCAACGTAAGCTCCACACCATGGCCAACAAGGACCCAGGGCATCTCCCTCCTCAGCCCCAACTACAATTTCCCCTTTCTCGCCATGCTCTCGCCACCCTGGCTTCCTTTCTGTGTCTGGAAACACAGGTTATTCCAAGAGGACCTTCTCATTCCCTTTGCCCGGAGTACTCCTCTCCAGCTCTTCCCAGGGCCGTCGGCCACTCACTCTGGAAATCTCAGCTGAAACACTGCTTCCTTCTAGAGGCTTCCTCTGGCCACTCTGAAGTGGTGGCTATCCAGTCACTTGCTAGTACACCATCTTGTTTCATTTATGAAGCCCATCACAATGTAGGATTACCCTGGTTGTCTAATCATTTATTGTTTGTGATTCCTCACTCAGCTCCAGAAGGGCAGGAACCTGGTCTGTCTCAGTAACCATCGCTCCTAAAAGAGGGCCTGGCCTGTAGTAGGTGCTCAGTGAAAACTCACTGAAGGAATGAACGAATGAAGAGACAGTCCTAACCTTGAAGAAGTCCCCAGTGTAGAGCAGCAGACAGTGGGTTATGACTAAGTGCAGATATTACACACTGCGGCTCTTCTACGTGAGTGCATGCTTTGAGTTCACAGAGGAGTGAGTCAGTAATTCTGCCTGGGGGGTAAGGTGGGGGGGTGGGGTGCCAGCATAGGAGAGTGGAGGTGGGAGACATCGGGGCGAGTTTCTCAGAAAAGGTGATATCTGAGCTCTAGCTCAATGGAAAAGGAGGAGCCTGTAGGCAGAAAAGGAGGGAATGGTTATCACGATGTGAGGAGCGGGGTCAGCGTGTGAACGAGCCTTCCGGGCAAAGGGGACCAAGCGCGGCAGCAAAGGCAGCGAATGAACGTGCATACGATGTGAGGCATGAGTTCCACCAGCAGACGTCCATGCTGTGTGAGGGGCCTACGGCTGCTTCAACAGACCAAGTGCCGCAACTCGCGGCTGTTAACGGCACAAAGTGTGTGCAGCTTTTAAAAACAGGACTGTTTTGGGGTGGCTCAGTCGGTTAAGCATTGGACTTTGGCTCAGGCCATATGATCTCACAGTTTGTGGGTTTGGGCTCCGCGTTGGGCTCTGTGCTGACAGCTCGGGGCCTGGAGCCTGCTTCGGATTCTGTGTCTCCCTCTTTCTCTGCCCCTCCCCTGCTCCCACTCTGTCTGTCTGTCTGTCTGTCTCTCTCTCTCTCTCTCTCTCAAAAATAAATAAACATTAAAAAAATTTTTTTAAGGGGCACCTGGGTGGTTCAGTCAGTTTAGCGTCTGACTTAGGCTTAGGTCATGCTCTCGGGATTCGTGGGTTCGAGCCCAGTGACGGGCTCTGCACTGACAGCTTGGAGCCTGGAGCCTGCTTCACATTCTATGCCTGTCTCTCTCTCTCTCTCTCTCTCTGCCCCTCCCCTGCTTGTGCGCTTTCTCTCTCTCTGTCTCAAATGAATAAACATTAAATTTTTTTTAATTTAAAAACTAAAAATAAGACTGTTTTCCTTTCAGGTTCCCCGAGCTCCACCTTTCCGCCTCTCCTTGCACCCCTTTGCCATGTTAACGGCACCCAAAGCAGCAGAATACGCCCGCAAACAGGGTAAGCCTGCTTACTTCCACTGCTTGAGAAATTTAAGTAAAACTAGGAGGTGAATACACAAAGTAAGGCCAAAGTTGTTATAGCAATAGGATTCTTCTGTCCAGTTGAACAAAGAAAAAACAAACCAGAAGCATCCATGACTAAATTTCCCTTCATTTTATAGAAGTCAGAGAAGTCTTATTTCTCAGACCCTTTAGCATTGGGAGCAAAGCACTCTATTTTTTTTTTTTTTAATTCTTAAAAATGTTTTTAATCATTTTTGAGACAGAGACAGAGGGTGGGTGCAGAGAGGGAGACACAGAATCTGAAGCAGCCTCCAGGCTCCAAGCTGTCAGCACAGAATCTGACATGGGGTGGGAACTCGTGAACCAGGAGATCATGACCTGAGGTGAAGTCGGACGCTTAACCGACTGAGCCACCCAGGCAGCCCTGGGAGCAAAGCACTCTAGAAGGGAAGAATCTAAAACCGTGGGTGGACTCCTTTTTTTAAAAAAAGTTTCTTATACCGATACGGTTACTGCATGTGTCTCTAGGTGTCAAGTTAAGAAGGGGAGCAAACAAAAACGCCGCCAGCAGCTCTGCAAGGGAAGTACATGTCACAGCGTGGAAATCATCAAAAAATGTATCTTTGGACATCCAGCCCAAGAACAAAGTAGGTCTAAAAATGCAAATTGGACCAAACTGATAACGGAGAGTTTGGGGAGTATTTTACTTACATTGTGGTTAAAAGTCTAGCCTTTGGAGAGAGATGCTGTGGGTCTGAATATCAAGCCACTCCTTGCTGTGTGAAGCTGTGTGACTTCAGACAAGCTACTTAACCTCTCTGTGCCTTAGTTTCCCCCTCTACAAAACAGGAAAAATAAGGTTACCTACTGTCCAGGTTGTTGGGATGAGTAACTGGGATTATGCATTTTAAGAGATTAGATTAGTGCTTGGTGCAAAGTAAACCCTAAATAAATACTAGCCATTATTATCTTTTAGCACTTAAGAAATACTATTCACAAATTAATCAGCTGTTATTTTTTGATTCAAGTAAATGTGTTGAGGAGATCTATATGAATGCCTGTGTCCTAAGTGTTTCTCTTCTTGGTCCCTTTCACATTAATGAAAATTTATCTTTGCCCGCTTTGCATCTCTGCTGCTTCTGCCCTGTCCATCCGATTCCTGGCACGTTTATGCTGCAGAATTCAGAGAAAGGTCAGAGAGGCACTGGGCTGGAGAAAAAGGAAAAAGGCAAGCGAGTGCTTTGCCCTTCCCGCCCTGGCTCTTTACTGTAATGTGCAAAATGAAAAGGAAATTTATAAAGACGTCAGGAAACCCAGTTGGTCAACATAATAAAAGCTGAGAGGGGAAAGAGTCAGATAAGTGGTACAGCTGGGCGTCTGGGATATTTTAGGGCTTTGCAGAATGAGGGACTATGGGTCAGCAGCAGGGCTATAAGCTAGGAAAAGGAAAGGGAATTTTGAAACTTGGTACACTGGATTATGAATTGGGTTTGCTTTCAGAAACACAAGTGAAAATTAAAATTTCTTTTTATGGGGCACCTGGGTGGCTCAGTTCCTTAAGCATCTGACTCTCAGTTTCAGCTCAGGTCATGATCTCATGGTTTCGTGAGTTCAAGCCCCGCATGGGACTGACTCAGCACTGACAGTGCGGAGCCTGCTTCGGATTCTCTCTCTCTGCCTCTCCCCTGTGCATGCTGTCTGTCTCTCAAAAATAAATCAAGAAACTTAAAAAAATTACTTTAACAAATAAAAAAAAATGTTATCTAGTTTGGTTGCTGTACTGTTCATTTTTTAATGTGAATCTGAATAGACTGGACCACACAGGGCTCAGGATTTATTCAGGTTTTAGAGGCAAACTATTGGCTGGTAAGAAATGTATCCTTATCATAACAATTGCTTTAGGAACTGCCTGA
This sequence comes from Lynx rufus, assembly GCF_022079265.1. Lineage (NCBI taxonomy): Eukaryota > Metazoa > Chordata > Mammalia > Carnivora > Felidae > Lynx > Lynx rufus. The sequence goes on from NW_025814834.1 coordinate 28,140,512, forward strand.
ATTCTTTGGTCATATCAGGGTTTTAAGAAGTGTTTAAGAAGTGTTGTTCTGGGGCAGCTGGGTGGCTCAGTCGGTTGAGCTTCCGACTTCGGCTCAGGTCATGATCTCACGGTTCGTGGGTTCAAGCCCCGCATCCGGCTCTGTGCTGAGAGCTCGGAGCCTGGAGCCTGCTTCTGATTCTGTATCTCACTCTCTGTTTCTGCCCCTCCCCTGCTCACGCTGTCTCTCTCTGTCCCTCAAAAATAAATAAATGTAAAAAAAAAATTAAAAAAAAATAAGTGTTGTTCCAGTAACATAGCAATCCCACCATTGGGAAAGGTTTACTATATTGTTTTCTTTTAAAGATATTTGCTATAATGAGATTTAAAGACGTGGCTTTTCTAGAACCGTATCTGTGTTACTGAAGAACTATTTGAAGTAAGATGTGTGTGCTGTTGTTGTTTTTTTTAAATATGTTTGGAGATGGCAAGTTTTAGAAAGTAAAACAAAACAACAGGAAAAAAAAGTAACAACTCCAGAAATAACACACAGATGTACACTCATGTATGCATGTGCACACACACACACACACACACACTGATATCTAGATGTGAAACTTAATTATGAAAAAGCAGATCTCTAAAACGGGAGTTCATAGGCCCATTTATGCATCTTAGGTGCCGAAAATCTGGCTCTCAAGATGACTCACTGGTATGTTTTTTTGAAAATACAATTTCACTTCCTGTGTGTTTTCTTCCACTGCTATTAAGGATTGTTGGCTTCTTGATGGGAGCAGATCTTTTCTTTCCTTATTATTTCCCACATGTATATATAGTGCTTTGCAAGCAGTGGATATTCAGTAATTATTGTTCATTACTGAATTGGCAATAAACTGCATTGTCCCGAGTGCTCTCAAACCACTGTGCTCTGTCTACACTGACCGACAGGCTCATTTCTAGGGACCAGCCGTTTCTATAGGCTAATTTCTGCCTGTAAGCCCAGGAGTGTCCAAAAAATAAGTGCCCGTTTTGCAGTAGGGCCAGGTCTTGAGGTGAATCCCTTCCATAAAGTCCTCTTCTTGATAATCAAACAGCAGAACACACATTTATGACTTTCGTTCATTCTTTTTCCTTTGTGTACGTTAGGCATCTTTTCCAACTCCTGGGTAATGTACTTTTTAAATTAGCTCAAAACATTATAATAGTAATATGTGCTTATAGTAAAACTTTCAAACAATACAGGCAATATAAACTGAAAAATAAAAGAATTCCACCTTCCCCACACTCCTGTCCTACTCCTCAGAAATAACCACCGTTAATATCTCTTGTGATATTAAAATATTTGTTGTACATGTACATATAAATATACATACATGTGTCCTATTGATTTGTTAGAAATAACAAAGAAATTAATGAAAGCAATATCTTTATTAAATGGAAAATATGCTTTCACAGTTTATTGCTTGAAGTTTTTCAAATTATATATTTGAGCTTCCTAGTCTTTTTATCCATATGTTTTATGGATATTGTACCGTGTCTTTTAACTGGTGAACATTTACAACCTCAAGATAAAACGATGCCTCATTCAGAACTTTCTATTTATTTCCAGCCACAGAATTGCTTCATAAAGTAAGGGACAAGGAGAACATATATTTTTTTAATCCAGGTAATTTGGAAAATAGTTTTAAAGATTTCTTTTGTATTATATTGACATTGGAAATTCATTTCTTAATTTTTTTAATGTTTATTTTTGAGAGAGCGAGTGGGCAAAGGGCAGAGAGAGAGGGAGACTGAGAATCTCAAGCAAGGCTCCACACTGTCAGCACAGAGCCCAATGCGGGGCTCAAACTCATGAAATGTGAGCTCATGACTTGAGCCAAAATCAAGAGTTGGATGCTTAACCAACTGAGCCACCCAGGTGCTCCTCATTTCTTAGTCAAAATGAATATGAGCAACACCATACCCTAGAAAAGTGTTGACATTGAGCACATTACCAGGAAATGGATTCGGAATGGACAGGACCATACAAAAGAGCTAGAAAACAGCATGCTATAACGATTAAGAGTATGGACTCCGGAGTCACACAGCTCAGAGTTGACTCTTGATTCTCCCATTTAATAACTGGAGTGAATTAAGTGAATCCCTCTGTGCTTCATTTTCCCATTTATAAAGAGAGGATTACAGCGGTACCTATCTCATAAGGTCGCTACAAGGACTGCCTATGTGGAAGGGCTGAGCAAAGTGCCGGGACCTAGCTAGCCAGAATACAAGTGCTTCTGTTACTATCACTCCTGACAAAATCACAAGATCATGGACCGGAACAAGATACGGAGAGAGGGCAATTTGAGGGTTTCTGGTTTCTGGTTCCACACAGTTTAGAAACTGCCGCTCATCCTAACAAGTAAAAAGCTGAACAGGCTGAGAAATGAACTCCTCTTGGATCTGTAGGACAGGGGAGGTCAAAAGGCAAATTCTGCCCCCAAAGGTTGGAGAGACAGACAGGTGGATATAGGAAGTTACGGTTTACGAGAGCAAAGACTCACAAGTGGAAGCTTCCAGGGATACAGCATTGGAGTATGAAAACCTCGACTGTAATTGGCAAATTACTGGAACCTCAGTGCAGACAACTCAGAGGGTTAACAACTCCAGGGGGACCAGTCATAGCAGGACACCCACAATATGGTGAAATTTACCTCCAGGAGCTCTGCAGGTTCTCACAGTAAGTATTGGAGAAAATTCCTTTCATGCTTCCAGCAGCAGGAGGAGAAAAGGAATCATGTTTAAATACAGCACGCTGTTCTTAACCTGGCCTGCCCCAAGTGGAAACTAGTTAACTAGAACCTCACCTTCTGGGGTTTTATCAGAGCCCAGCTGACCAAAAGGAAGGGAAATACCAACTCCAGTTAGCTGTAGTCGTCTTGTCCCAGCTGGAGAAGAAAAACTGAGAAACACTTGTGAGGCTCACAGTCCAGAAACACAGGCTCACCATAGACTGCATTCTAATCAGAGGACTGTTGAACTATTCCCTCCCCCCCCCAACACACACACCCCAGCACCACATCACTAAAGGCGTATTCAGAGAGTTCCTTTTGCCCAGTACATCATATCTAACTATCAAGAAAGAATGACAAGGTATAATAAGATGCATAAAACATAATTGAAAGAGACAGAGCAAGCATTACAAACAGATACGGCAGGGGATGTTGGCATTATCAGACCAGGGATTTAAAACAAATATGATTAATATGCTAAGAGCTCTAATAGGTAAGGAACACAGCATGCAAGAAGAGAGAGCAATGGAAGCAGAGAGGAGAAAATCCAAACTGTTAACTGGAGAATCCAGGTGGGGGCGTGTGTATCTTCATTGTACAAATATTTCAACTCTTCTGCATGAATGTCTTCATGATGAAATTATGAAGCAGAAAAAAAAAAAAGAAACGGTCAGAGTGGATCGAAAAACAAAACCTAGTTATGTGTCGTCTACAAGACACCCGCTTTAAATATAAAGGTACATATAGATTAACGATAAGTGGATAGACAAAATAAATCATGCCAGCACTAATCAAAAGCAAGGAAAAGCTGTACTAATTTCTGACAGAGCTGACTTCAAAGCAAGGAAAATTGTCAGGGATGAAGAAAGGCATTATAAAATGATAAAGGGGTCAATTCTCCAAGAAGACAATCCTTAACACGTGCGCATGGGACAACAGAGCATCAAAGCACAGGAGGTAAAAACAGGTAAGGCTGCAAGGAGAAATCGCTGACTCCACTATCATAGCTGGAGACTTCAGCATCCCTTCATCAGAAATGGAGAGAGGGCGATTCAAGTTTAAATTCAAAGAAATATATTAACAATTCAAAACGATATAGTATAAGAAAAACACGCAACTGCTCAGGGGCAAAAAAGATTGATTTGCTCTGGGTACGGTTAGTCAAAAGAAGTATAACTTTTATTATTTATGTTTCTCTTTGGAAGTAATTTTGAGCTTGGAGGAAGTTTGCAAGAATGGCACAGATTCCTCATACACCTTTTACTCAGGTTCACCAATTATCAGTGTTTTGCTCCATTAGCATTACCATTTTATCTGCCTCTGTCACTCTAACTCTCTTCCTCTGTGTCTCTCTCTTTCTCTTCGTATATAGTACATAATTTTTTTAAGTTTATTTATTTATTTTGAGAGAGAGAGAGAGCATATTCATGCATGCCCACAGGTTGGGGAGGGACAGAGAGTGAGGGAGAAAGAATCCCATGCAAGCTCTTCCTTCTCAGTGTAGAGCCCAACATGGGGGTCGATCTCATGAACCGTGAGATCATGACCTTAGCCGAAATCAAGAATTGGACACCTAACAGATTAAGCCACCCAGGTTCCTCCAAATTTGATATTTTTATATGATCTACCACCTATATATCAATTTTGTCAATTGACCCAATAATGTCCTTCTCTTTTTTAAAAATTTTAAAAAATGTTTATTTATTTTGTGCTGTCAGCCCAAAGCCTGATGTGGGGCTTGAACTCATCAATTGTGAGATCATGAGCTGAGCCAAAATGGAACACTCACCTGACTGAGCCACCCAGGTGGCCCAATAGTGTCCTTTACTAAACATTTTTCCTTTCTGTACAGGATTCAGTGTGGGATCGGACACTGTATTTAGTTGAGAAATATAACTCAATTTCCAAACCTCTCAGAACAATTCCATGGATATTCTTTTGTTCCTACATGTATTTTAATCCATCTTTGTCAGAAACTTAGTATTTGATATTCGACCTTAACTCCCTATAGACTGAAAGCTAATGTCTGTGTACATCTGAAACTGATGTGCTTGATACCAAAATCTTTTTTTATTTATTTTTTATTCTGCAGGTCACTTAGAAACATGGAATTGCACCACGAGAGTCTATAATACAGTCTCCAGGAGGGGAAAAGAAACATCATCTTAACACTGTAACTCTTGCCAGCACCGTTTTTCTTTATGGTTAGCTTTTGGTGCAAAGTTTGTCGAAGCGTTACTTTGGATGTTGGGCTTTCTTCTCTTAGAATCCTATTGTGTGGCTAGGATTTTTTAATAGGTTTTTAAAAAATGTGTATCTTAAGCTACTTCATTGTCACTGGAAGACGGCTGGTCAGAGAATTTCGAGACTATGTAGTATTTCTACGTCAGAACAGACTGGCTTTGCAGCAATGCCACAAGTGTTTAGTACTGAGTACTGCAGAGTGAGGGGGGTAGGAGGCAGTTTCCCGAAGTTTTGACCCCAAATCAAATTAATCTGTCATTCACTGCCCTTACTATGTTCTCCGATGGAAACATTTAAAATCATTTCAATAAAGCAGTAAGGAAAAATGAGTGTAGGCTTTCTTTCAATAAATATAATATCTACTAGGAAAAGAAAATGTTCTAGTCCTTCAGCACTTTGCAAAATGCTGATTAAGCACTGGTGTAGCTTGTAAATACATGTAGCAATAATTTGACCAAATGAACGTGAGTACAGATTTCACCCCTTCTGAGGTTTTGATGTGTCACCTTTCTGCAGAAACAGGTGCAAAAACCGGTGTTTCGTTTGTTGGCTTTTGCTGAAAATGGTGGGGTGTCCCGATGCGGTGGCATGGCTGGGGAGACCGATGCCGCCTTTTCCACACGGGTTCAGTTGCGGCTGTAACTGAAGTTTACCTGAGGCCTGCAGCACTAGGTGGAGACTGAAGATACATCAGTGACCTGTGGATACACTGTCTAGCTTCCTAGGACTTCGCCGGGTTTTCTTTGGTCTAGCCCTGCTAGTTGTGAGGGAACATTTTTTTTTTCCTCTGTGGCTATTGCTGTCTCTCCTTTTGCCATCTGCACATCTGCTTCACGTGCTGCCCAAGACCTGCCCAAATGGTGTTGTGAACACTCACTGGTAGCTGTGGTTGGCTATACTCTCGGAGCCCTCCATGAATCACAAACTGCCATCTTTCTACATACCCACAGGGGACAAAGACGAGTCAATAGGTTGGCAGCGGTGGAGAAAGCTCTTTGGGCAGTCACTTGGGTTCTAGGAAGCAGTGACACTCCAGGAAAGGAAAAATCAGGCAAATCATGATGCTAGTTCTGAAAACAAAAAGCAACCTTAGACGACCGTTGGTGGGAGAGAGGGAATGGAAGGATCCTGTATGTTTTCCTGCTCTCAGAGGGTCTCACAGGGTCTCGGGAAATCTCTTTTTTTTTTTTTTTTTTTTTTTTTTTTAGCCCAAGGAGAAGTGTTCGAGCTCAAAACAAAATATACTTAGTTTCAAAATTTGCTGCTTTTCACCAGCAACTCAAAGTTATACATTACAAATTGAGTTTGTTTCTCATCCCATGAAAGTAATATATACTTATGTAGAAAAAAAATAAGGCAATCAAAAACAACCAAAAGGAGAAATAAAAACATAAAACTAGGACCTATCACTTTGCCATTTATTGATAACCACAACTGACATTTTGGTGGATACATACACCGTTGTTATCTTTGTTTTCCCCTACATAAGCATACGCAAAATGCTTTTATCAAAACCATATCATACTGATGAGGTAGTTTAGAAAATGTAATTGTCGCTCAATTAGAGGATTTTTTTGGTCACCCTTAGCACTTCAAGTCCTTCTGGAACTCATAGGATTGTCATGAGTCACCCCAGATGGAACCACCAACCTCATCTCAGCAGTTTCCATAGGCAAACACCACAAAATGCTGGGCATGTAATGTATTTCTAGAGAGCTGCATAGGATGAGAAGTGCGCCCTTTGTCTCCAAGGTCATAATGGCTCTGCTGACTTCAATTCCTTTCACTGGAGCTAGTGAGGAGAACTCGAAAATGCCAGAGAGAATGAGAGCCCCCTGCCCCATGATCCCAAATGAAAAAAAGAGAGAGAACATAGAAATCCCCTCACGCACTACCCCCAGGCCCCTTTTGTGTTGTTCTTGCCAACGCAGCAGCCCTCCTGCTATATATACCGGCTGCCACTCTTGTCCCCATCACACTGGACGCTGATCATCGCTGCCGACAACCATGGGGAAGGTGAGCCACCCGAGCAAGGTGCCATGCCATGTCTGTTGAGCGCCTGCTGTGTTCGGGGCACTTCCCCCGCTGACTTTTGGCTGTCCCCTTGTTTTCCACCTCAGATCACCTTCTACGAGGACCGGGGCTTCCAGGGCCGCTGCTACGAGTGCAGCAGCGACTGCCCCAACCTGCAGCCCTATTTCAGCCGCTGCAACTCCATCCGCGTGGACAGCGGCTGCTGGATGCTCTACGAGCGCCCCAACTACCAGGGCCACCAGTACTTTCTGCGGCGCGGGGACTACCCGGACTACCAGCAGTGGATGGGCCTCAGCGACTCGGTCCGCTCCTGCCGGGCCATCCCTTACGTGAGTCTTGCTTCAACCAGACTGATGCGAAAGCATCACTGATCCGTCGTCGTAAATTCCTGTTTGTAAAAAAGTCAGTTTGTTTCAACCCAGGACTAGCGTTCACAGTAAGGATAGCAATGCCTGGCTCTCAAGCCTTGAGAGCATGGGTTAATTTCTGGACGCTCGAGTCTATTTCATTCCCCTCTATGTCTACCCAATGCGAGAAAATTGTGAGTAGGCTTATGAATCACTGGAACCTGTCTCTCTCTCTCTTTTTTTTTTCTTACTTAAGGACAAGACTTAAAAAAGAAAAAAGGACAAGATTGTTTTTAGGGCATAAGAAATCACAACAACATAGCCGCTAAAGTTAAATTTGGTGGCTTTTAGCTGATCCCTAAATTCGAAATAAACATCACCTTGCTCAGAATAGCTAAAAGCCTATCCTAGATCATTGCCTTTTATTAAACACTTAATAGACTCTGGGAGAACAATATCAGTGTAATGTGTGCTGACTGTATTAGTGACTGTTTTCTATGCAGCCTCTATGGCATAAGGATCTAGAAACTAGAACGATATGTCTCAGCTTCCTCCCTGCCTCCCAGGAGTCATTATCACCTAGTTTCTCTCCAGGGTCATTAATTGAGATTCATGGGCCATGGTCCTCCTCAGAGCACTGCTTCATGTTTGTCAAACATGTTGAGTTTGTGTCTGTGATTGCTGATGATACCAAATTATGTGGTATGACAAGCAGATTCAAGAAGTGAAACCAAAAGTAGGCTAGAGAAATTTGCAGATGCAAAAAGACATATAAATATAAGAGGGACTTCTTTGAAGCAAGAACTTCAAATGGCTCAGGTGACTTGGTAAAATGTCAGACATGTCAGAGTAAATACAAACTGTTGTACATTCTGAGTGAAAAGCGACTTAGAAACAAGCTTGTTAGGACTCAGTTATATGCAGCCATAATGGAAAAGAGTTCACATCCTCTCTGCAGACTCACTAACTACAGTTGGGCCCGATGGTTTCCTACAAAGGACTTTTGTGACCTTTATTTCAATGTTTGTTTCTTCCACAAGACAGTCCACTGGTCAGGTCAGTCTTATTTTAATATTCGTCCTGACTTATTACGAATTTCCAACAATGTGAGGAAAGGACACATACTCGGCAGGATGGTTTGAAAACCATGCTTCATGAAGGTACAGGCTGACTGAGCCACTTTTACGGAGATCAGGGAGGCACACAACTGATTTTTCTTCTTTTGTTTATTGTCACAACAGACCAGCTCTCACAGGATAAGGCTGTACGAGAGAGATGACTACGGAGGCCTTGTGTCCGAGCTCACTGAGGACTGCTCCTGTATCCACGATCGCTTCCGGCTCAATGAGCTCCACTCCCTCCACGTGCTGGAGGGCTGCTGGGTCCTCTACGAGATGCCCAACTACCGGGGGCGGCAGTACCTGCTGAGGCCGGGGGACTACAGGCGCTACCACGACTGGGGGGCCATGGATGCCAGAGTGGGCTCTCTGAGACGGGTCATCGATTTGTACTAGGCTGTGTGTTTCTTGTTGTGACCCACGTCAAACTGCAATAAAGATACAAATTGTGTTCCTGGCACTAAGTGACTCTTGTTCATATTTAAACAAGAATTGAGTTCTAAGGAATGGTGACCCCTGGCAACTTACCTGACGCTGAAGATCAGGTGTTTTGAGTGTTTACGGACTTCCTCTCGGTCAGGCAACGGTATTTGTGAAGGCCCCACTCGCGTCATGGGAAGCAGGGAGAAGCACTATGTCTGCTTCTACAACCCACGATCTGCAAAAGAGAGGAAGGGCAGATAGAATGAAAAACTATTCGACTATCGACAAAAGAAAATAGAATGAGTTGTGGCTGGGACACCAAAGACAAGAGATTGCTGGAAAGCTTAGGGCAGCTGAAGTCTCAGATAAGACGAGTCAAGAAAAGCTGAGTGAAGACGGGTTTTTATGCAGAATTCCCAAGGTAGAGAAAGTCAAGCATGCTTGATGCGTTCAACTGGTAGGAAAAGTGTGTATGCTAAGAGTTAAAGGGCCTGAGTCGTTCCTGCTTCTGCTAATTACTAGTAAAGTGACCAATTCAGATGAGTTTTTTTAGGGACTCTCCCAGTTTCAGCAACGAAAGTCCTACATCGTGGGAAGCCCCTCAGTCTCAGGTAAACCGTGATGGTTGGTTACCCTACTTAACTGGCTTATCTCTTTGATCAAGTCACTTCTTACCCTCTCTGTGCCTGAATTACCTTACTGAAGACTACAAGTGGATAAGAAATTCCTGCTTCACTAAATCCCAGTACACTTATGATGAAAAGATAAGGAAAGATTGTGAACACACTTTGTTCTTTTTAAATTATTATACAATAATTATTATATTATTATTCTACATTACAAATGCAGAAAATTCAGGCACCCTCAGTGTCCCCTCATTTTCAACGGTGCGATATGGTCATCTTTGTTTTGGATTCCAATATGAATTTTTATCAGGACTCAATTACCAAAGACTCAATCATGCAGAATGAAGTATTAATATTTACTTCCTGCGTACCTCTGGAGTTTCTTTCCACTTAAAGCTGCTCTCCCAGAATGCCAATTCTCTTTCCAAATTTATATAAGCAAAAATAGTGCCCTGTCCCAGTTAACTTCTTTGTCAAAATTGAGAAGCTGATTTTAAAATTCATATGGAAATGCAAGGGACTTAGAGAAGCCAAAACAATCTTGAGAAAGAAGAGCGAAGTAGGAGTATTTCTCGATTTCAGAACTTACTACACAACAACAGTAATCAAGACAGTGAGGTACTCGCATTGGGTAGACATAGAGGGGAATGAAATAGACTCGAGAGTCCAGAAATTAACCCATGTGTCAACAGACTTTTGGGGTGCCTGGGTAGCTCAGTCGGTTGTACATCCGACTTCAGCTCAGGTCACAATCTGCACTGACAGCTCAGAGCCTGGACCCTGCTTCAGCTTCTGTGTCTCCCTCTCTCTCTCTCTCTCTGCCCCTCCCCTCTTTGTGCATGTGCACTCTCTCTCTTGTTCTCTCTCTCTCAAAAATAAATAAACATTAAAAACAAATGAACAAAAAAAGCAAGGCAGTGAGGTCCTGGGTACCTGTATGTCTATATGGGCAGACATATAGATGAATAAAATAGACTCGAATGTCCAGGAATTAACCCATGTGTCAACTGATTTTTGACAAGGATGCTAAGATGATTCAATGGTGGAAAGAGTAGCTTTTCAATAAATGGTGCTGAAACTACTGGACAATGACGTGAAAAAGAATGAAGTTAACCCTCTATTTCACACCATATATAAAAATTAACTCAAAAAAAAAAATCAAAGACTTCAGTGTAAAAACTCAAGCTGTAAAACTTAGAAGAAAACACAAGCATATATCTCTGTAATCTTTTATTAGGCAATGATTTCTTAAATGTGACACCAAAAGCATAAACCACAACAACAAAATCAATTGGACTTAATTATAATTAAAACCTTTTACACATCAAAGGACACTATCAAGAAAGTGAAAAGACAGCTTATGGAATAGGAAAAAAATATTTACGAACTATATACCTGAGTACATGTATCTAGAGTCTAGAATATATATATATATATATATATATATATATATACAGAAAACTTGAATATATATTTTTCTGAAGAAGATATACAAATGGCCAATAAACAAATGGAAAGATGTCCAACGTTATTAGTCATTAGGGAAATTCAAATCAAAACCACAAGGGGATACCACTTAATACCCATTAGGATAGTTATAATAATTTTAGGGAAAAAACGCAGAAAATCACAAATATTTGTAAGGACATAGAGAGATTGGCATGCTTATAAGTTGCTGGTGCAAGCGTAAAATGGTTCAGCTGCTATGGAAAACAATTTGGCAGTTCCTCAAATAGTTAAACATAGAGTTATCATATGACTCAGCAATTCCACTTCTAGATATATATTCAAAAGAGTTGAAAGGAGTGTTCAAACAAACATTGTTTATAGCAGCACTATTCACAATAGCCAAAAGGTGAAAACAACCCAAATGCCTATCAATGGATGATTGGATAAATAAAATGTCATATACATATTACGGAATATTATTTGGCCACAGAAAGGAATGAAATACTGATACCTGCTATAACATGAATGAACCTTGAAAACATTATGCAAAGTGAAAGAAGCCAGTCATATAAGAATATGTATTATAGGATTCCATTTATATGAAATTCCCAGATTAGGCAAATCTACAGAGACCATAAGTAGATTAGTGGTTGCTTAGGGCTGGGTGGGGGATGGGTGGATAGGGAATGAAACTAAAGAGTACAGGATTTCTCATTGTGGTGATGTGCGTGTTCTAAGACCGACTGTGACAATGATTGCACATTATCTATGAGTATACTAAAATCACTAAACCTTAGGGGCCCCTGGGTGGCTCAGTTGGTTAAGCATCTGACTCTTGATTTCAGCTCAGGTCATGATCTCATGGTCATGAGATCGAACCCCGAGAAGGACCCCATGCTGACCATGGAGACTGCTTAAGATTCTATCTCTCTCTCTCCCTCCCCCTTTGCCCCTCCCCTGCTCTCTCTCAAAAAAAAAAAAAACCCAAAAAAAGCAAAAAATTGTTTAATTATATACTCTAAATGGGTGAACTGTATGGTATGTGAATAATATCTCAATAAAGATGTTATAAAAAAATAATGCTTTGGGGCACCTGGCTGGCTCAGTTGATAGAACATGCAGCTCTTGATCTTGGGGTTTTGAGTTTGAGCCCCATGTTGGGTATAGAGATGACCTGAAAACAAACAAACAAAAAAAAATCAAATAAATAAATAAATAAATCTTTAAAAAGGTAATGCTCTGCATAAAACCTTAAGTAATGAAGATTCTTTTAAAATAAGATTCCTTCTTGTTGAAGGAACTTGTGGGATAAATTATAAATATACACATATTATCAAAATGTTATGGCTTTTATCAATACCAAATATGCAGAAGATTTGAGGTTTTCTTGCTGGCCTAGCTAAATCATTGTGTTGTCCTATAGTTGGGTGACTAATGACATATGAGCTTTGTTGTTTTTTGGGGTCTTTTTCATATAAGTTCTCTTTTAACAAAAAATTAAAAGCCAAGTGACCTGTGTCACTGAAAATAACTTTGTTAATTTAGGATTTGGTTTTGTTTTAATCTGGTGAATTTACAGGCTTAGAAAATAGCATTTCATCTCACAAAGCTCAGTCTGCCATGAGTTTCCTTCTTCGTAAAATGAAGGGTATGGACAAGATGAGCTCTGTATTTCCTTCCAGATCTGATACTTTAAGACTCTTTTGGGTTTCAAAGTGGGGTATCTCAGTGGTTACCAAAGTGGGGTATCTCGGTGGTTACCAATGCAGACTTTGAGGTCCATGGACTTGGATTCTGGCTTGACCACCTAATGGCTGGGTGACCTTAAGCAACTTGCTTACCCTCCCTGAGCCCCAGTTTTCCCGCTTACATAATCTTACGAGGAATATATGAGCTACCTCATGTACAGAAGCTAGCCTATGGCAGGAGCTCAGTTACTAGTAGCCATGACTCTATCAGTTGTGTCTAATTGTGCTACATACATGGACTTGATAAGGAAAAGGGGTCAGAATAAACAAGCTGTTTTCCAGAAAATTCTTTTAAGTCAAGGAAATGTGAACATCTTCAATGTCCCTTTGACAGTCACCCAATACTACTGTCTTAGAAGTCTACACCCAAATAAATAAACAGGGGATTTCAGAGCTTTTTATGGTCAGTTAATGCTGATTTCTTCAGCCTGGCAGCAATCAGTCATTGAAGAGTCCACTAGAATTTACCATAACTGTTAAAGACAAAGATTTCAGGGTTTGTAGGGACACAGCAGGCCAGTTGGAGGCTGGACCTTTGCAAATTACAAAAAAAAAAAAAAAGTGTGACATTGAGAAATGTGTAATTTAGGGAAGAGATACCTAGAAGTGTATAATTTAGAAGTGTATACCTAGAAAGGTAATATCTAAAACAAACCATTATTACATGGAGAGGCAATTAGTTTAGGCCTTGGGGGCTGACAGACTTGAGTTCAATCCCCAGTTCCTCCACTTAAGCTACATCTACCTTTTTGGATTTGTTTCTCTATGGTGATCAGTACTGTTATTAGACTTAGTCAGAGATCTTGGCTTGAACTGGGTGCTTCAGGGAGCCTTACCCTAGACTCCCAGCTATGATCGTTCCCACAGGACAGAAATCTGTTGGATCCTGGAGACAAGCCTACACTTCTTCTAGACCACACACCTTTTACCTGGAGCTCCAGAATTCCCTCTATTTAGACCCTTGTTTCCAAGACTTAAAGGAGAGTCTTTGCCTGGCCTATCATCCCAAGGCCACTGGGAGTCAAAAGGCGGCTGTTTATGGGAAGTGGAGGGGGCAAGGAGCATGTGGATAGAGTGTGTATACGTGAGGGAGTGAGAAGCTGGAGGGGGCTTGATTTATGCTCTTGCCCCAGATCTCACAAACATTTGGGAAAGTTTCCATAATAACTGTGCTGTGTTGGCTACACGATGTACTTTGTACCAGATTCCTGGTACAATGTCTGGAACATACTAGACACTCTTTATACAGTAGGCTATTCATTAATACCTATTATTAATAGGTAGGCTATTTATTAATACCTATTGTTATTTCATCACCCCGAGCCAAATGAGTGCTGTAAAATTTGCTGCAGTTTCAATCCTAACCACTTAAATGAAGGTAGACATGGCTTCCTTCAGCAGAGTGTCATGTCAACGATGTGCTGACGAACTCGAGAGATTTCTCTTGGGAGTGGTTACCAGTGAGTCAGGAGAGAAGTCTGCAAATTCTTCAGGAAAAGTCAGCGTGTAAACTAAAATGTTTCTGTGGGGAGAGAGGCAAAGGGTAATGAGCTATTTTCACTGAGGCTCCTAACAGGCCTCAGGCAACTATAATGGCTCCTAAATGAATGATTTTGTTTTTACAAGAAGCCAGGCTTGGGGCGCAGGGTTGGCTCAGTCAGTTAAGTGTCCAACTTCAGCTCAGGTCATGATCTCCCAGTTTGTGAGTTCGAGCCCTGCATCGTGCTCTGTGCTGATAGTCCAGAGCCTGGAGCCTGCTCCAAATCCTGTGTTTTCCTCTCTCTCTGCCCCTCCCCAACTCGTGCTCTATCTTCCCCTCAAAAATAAGCATTAAAAAAAATTTTTTTTAAAGAAGAAGCCAGGCTTACAGTAGATACTTTCAGATATTTTGATATACAAGTTTATTTAACCATTGAGTTCCGAGAGGACCTTAAACAGCTTTCTAATTTTTTTTCCTGATGTAAATGAGACCAGTTCTTCCAAAAGATTTACAGTTACTTTTAAAGAAAAATAAAATGCTTGTACATAACTTGAGAGATAAACTCAGTATTCAAATATTTCTGATAAAAGCCTCATTGGCCTCAGTGCCCTAACCTCTGACATATTTTAGCCTGGGCTGCTGGCTGATAATACAAAGAGACATTACAAAGCATGCCTTGCAGCCCCCGGGACCTCAAGTCTCATTCCATTGATCCATCCATCTTTTAAAGGACAAGGAGGTAGCTAAGAATCTTCTTTATCATTTTCCTTCACAAAAATGTTGCTTATCACTTTTTCCTTCATTTCCGTTCTCTTTCTCAGGCCACCTCTCTTGTCTCTCACGCTTAGACACTAGAGGTAAGTTCTTTTTTTTTTTTTTTTTTAATTTTTTTTTTCAACGTTTATTTATTTTTGGGACAGAGAGAGACAGAGTATGAACGGGGGAGGGGCAGAGAGAGAGGGAGACACAGAATCGGAAACAGGCTCCAGGCTCTGAGCCATCAGCCCAGAGCCCGACGCGGGGCTCGAACTCACGGACCGCGAGATCGTGACCTGGCTGAAGTCGGACGCTTAACCGACTGCGCCACCCAGGTGCCCCTAGAGGTAAGTTCTGAAACCTTCACAGCATACCCGGGTGGTGCTTAAAACCTCCCCACTCCAAGAGCAGGCCTCGCTGCCCTCTGCACACACCAGCCTGCCTGGTTTCTGGGCCATTTTTACCTCCCTTCAAGTCCTCCCAGGTCAACAAAGGCGGGCAGAAGAGGAAGCATCAGAACCAGAGCGGTAGCCGAGTGAGTGGGAGAAACTGGCTCCCGTGTCTCTGAGCATCCACACGGGTGACCTCACACGGGAGAATTATCGTTTTCCAAAATAGAATTAGAATCATTATTTTTTCATGTTCTTCGTGCTTCCAGGGCTCTATCCACCCACCTAACTGATAAATCATTATGGGGGATAAAGGAGTGTGACATGCTCTTATTCTTGAGCTCATGACCTTGCTGAAGACAAGGAAAAGAAGGAATTCGACGAGAAAGGCAAGGCTGCAGTACTAAGTTGGATGGTGACGAAGTGCATGTAGGTGCTCGGAGAAGGGACAGCCGAGTAACAGCTGGCCTGAAGAGGGGGTGTCCTAGGAAGACAGGCCTAGGCTGCCTTGAAGACTGGGTGAGCTTTGATAAGCCTCTGGGAAGGGAAGGCGTTCCAGTATCGAGGGATGATTCCTTCCCTGGGGCCGGATCCTCACAGACATCTTGAGTTCAAAAGGCAGAATGGGAACAGGTTCTCCCCAATAAGCCCTCCTGCACTGTCAAGATTGAAAACACACGCCCCCAAGGTTTTTCAGCTGGATTGTGTCTATTCCTACTATTTCTCTACTTAAACGTGAAAGAGTATAATCAAACAATGAGAGCAGGGACACTTCTTCTGACTTGTGCTTTACGTATCAACTTCCCTTTCCCGTACCGCCTCAAAGACCTCCAAGGCACTTTAACAGAAAGGACACACAACTATAAGGTAAGGGAGAATGAAAGACAAACACATTTAAAAAGACTGCATTGGTAATATAGAAATGAGGAAAAGGGCAAAATGCTACTGTTGGCCAAATCAGGCCTAACTCACCGGTGGGTCTGAAATGCGCCCACACACGCACACAAGCACGCATACCCTGAGTCTCTGCTATGGCTGATGACGACCCTGGCTTCTGTATTCTCAGTCCATCAACCACAGTGGGCTGGGCGTAGAACGGGGGTTTGTCAACGACCTCACGGCAACGTGTTCTTGGGGGGATTTCCCCTACTGCACGTTCCATCGCAAGTTACCTCTTCTGAGTGCAGCAACGACCACTCCAACCTGCAGACCTGTTTATCCACAGCAACAGGGTGCGTGCAGGTGGACAGCAAGAGCTGGACGCTCCGTGCCAGGGCGTCTGACACCAGCAGTGGATGGACTTCAAGGAATCTCTCTGCTCTGACTGCACAGCCCTCGCCTATGTTATTCCTTTTCTCAGTGCCTTGCTTCAAGACCACCTCCAAATGGTAGTCGTCTTTTGACTGTGAAATCAAAGTTACCAAATGGAAGACCTTTGCTAAATTAGATCAAGTGTTCCAACATATGCAATTATCCACGGATCGCATTTAGTCTGTATACAATAAGCAGAAGTGTAGACACCATGACATCGAAGCCCAGAAGCAGAAACTTATTTCTTTATTTGTAACATTTTTTAATGTTTTTATTTTACTTTTGAGAGAGAGAGAGTAGGGGAGGGGCAGAGAGAGAGAGCAAGAATCCGAAGCAGGCTCCAGGCTCTGAGCTCTATTAACGTTATCATCTTTAGCATTTATTAAAATGTGAATGATATATTTTTTTTTTACCACTGGTATTGCTTTACAATGTGCCATGTACTTCCAAATCCATTATCTCATTTGATTTTCATCACCATTCCTATTTTATAAGTGGGGAAACCGAGACTACACAAACAGCCACAGAAACTGCAGAAGCGCATGCAGATGGAGGTGTGTAGGCGTTGGTCCCTGAATGCGTTCTCCATAAATGGTGTCTATTCAACAATTTCATGGTGTTTGTAAACACTGGGAAGAAAAACAGCTTTAGAGGAAGCAGTGTGGATGCAAGGCACGGGATAGGCAGGGTAGGTGGTCACAGTTAGTGTCACTTGCGAGGGTGTAGGTCCTGACAGCACCACTCACCCCGTACCCGCCCCCAGTCCAGGTCCCTGACGCTCGAACATTGGAAACTGACCATTGGAACCGACAGGGCGACCATACGACTGACAGGGCCTGAGTGTAGGCCTCTGACGCAAGGCCTTAGAGGGTAAACCTATTACATGTCAACATAAATAACACGTTTTTATGACTAATAACCGTATTTTCCAAAACAAAAACATTTAGGGAAAGGATTGGCATTATTAGACATTTTTACAAATCTCTTCAACTAATATAGCCTCTGGACATAAACTCCACTGGGTGAAAAAAGGTCAATAACATCTTGGTATTGTTGGGAAAACTGTTTTGACCTTCTGAACTTCCTGAAAGTGTCCCAGGGGCCTCAGGGGTCCCATACCACACTGTGAGATCCATACGATCCAAAGGCTGCCATCTGGCTTGGGTGCCATCCACATCTCAAAAGTCTGAGGAAGTAGGTCGTTGGTATTTTGAGAGCTTCTACATTACTCCTTACAGTAGCTCAAACCACCCTTACCAAGTGAGCAAGTATCCGTGATGGGGGAGAGAGAAGAAAGATCTTAAGACGTTGAAGGAGGCCAAGGATACCAAGATTAGGACACTGAAGGAGGTAGGGAATACAATGCCAAAGAACAGCAGTACTCCAGGCAGCCACCGGCAGAAGGAAGGATTTAGGCTCTCGAGGAGTCCTCAGCAAGTGAAGGAAAGTCATAACTATCTGCTTTCTCTCAGGTCAAAGCCAGGTATTGAGGGCCCACTATGTGCCAACCCTCTGCTCTAGGGCCCGGGGCACGAAGAAACAAGAGAGAATTCCCAGCCCCCAAGAACCTATGAATTTCCAGTCAAGTATCGACTTTACTCCAGATAGACCCCAAAATACAAACAATGATGACCACAGAGTCTTGAACCCGAACTAAGCTTTGTGCTTTTTAAAGCACTTTCACAGATTGCTTCACTTGGTTTCCTCTTCCTTAAGATTCCTCATTATTTACATTCTGCTTTTTAATACGTTTTAAAAAAAATAACACCAGTCCCCGAGCAGAATACATTACTTAGTTTAATTACCTTTGAGGAGTCAATGAAGCAGATTAGGCGACAAAATCAAAGCACGGGGGATAGAATTTCGCTCATCCTTTTGCTCAACTAAAAGAGTAAAGACTCTTTTCATTTTGGTGGCAACAACAGCTTTAGTGAATGAGAACAACCCGAACCTACCAGAAAGAATGAGAGAACCATTCAGCTAACCCCAATGACCAGGGGGAGGGGGAGCGGGGAGCTTGCAAATCCCCTTACTCACCGAAATGGGCCCCTTTTGTGTGATTTCCTGCGGAGGCAGCAGTCAGGGCTGCTATATATACAGCGGCACTCCCCCTCGGCCCACACAGCACCCAGCGAACACCTCCTGACCGCTCTCTCCAAAATGGGAAAGGTAAGTGCTGGGTCCCTGATGCCGGGGGTTTGCCCTGGCGCTGCATCCTCAGCGGGGGCACATGGCCTCACGCTCCCGCACCTTCCATTTTGCAGATCACCTTCTACGAGGACCGGGGCTTCCAGGGCCGCTGCTACGAGTGCAGCAGCGACTGCCCCAACCTGCAGCCCTATTTCAGCCGCTGCAACTCCATCCGCGTGGACAGCGGCTGCTGGATGCTCTACGAGCGCCCCAACTACCAGGGCCACCAGTACTTTCTGCGGCGCGGGGACTACCCGGACTACCAGCAGTGGATGGGCCTCAGCGACTCGGTCCGCTCCTGCCGCCTCATCCCCCAGGTGAGTGTGGCTCTGTCTTTGTCTCTGGTCGCTTTGGAAGTGAAAGCCATGAACAAATACCATTCTTCAACCAAATCATTCCAACTACACGGCAGAAGGTGGGAGTGAGGCTACCGCATGTGGTCTGTTCTAAAAGGCTGTCTCAGATGGGAAGTCGGTCTTCATGAACCCTATGGTGTGTGCTTTTTTACTCACATGGTCCCAGATTTTTATATTTTAAATGGAATAAAAAATTAAAAGGCCAAAGTCTAATTAGGAAAAAGCAGGACAAATAGAAAACAAGTTGCCATCTGTGTAAGATATAACCTCTTTTTTTTTAATGTTTATTTTTGAGAGAGAGAGAGAGAGAGAGAGAGAGAGAGAGAGAGAGAGGATGGGTGGGGGAGGGGCAGAGAGAGAGGGAGACACAGAATCCAAAGCAGGCTCCAGGCTCTGAGCTGTCAGCACAGAACCCGACATGGGGCTTGAACTCATGACTGTGAGATCATGACCTGAGCCAAAGTTGGATGCCTAACCGACTGAGCCACCCAGGCGCCCCAAGATATAACTTAATGTCATCATTCTGAACTGTATCTACTCAGAAATAATATATCAAAACTCAGATAGATACAATCTGGGTCGGCTTAATTTTTTTTAAGTTCATTTATTTATTTTGAGAGAGAGAGAGAGAGAGAACACAAGCGGGGGAAGAACAGAGAGAGAGGAAGAGAGAGAGAATCAATCCCAAACAGGCTCCGCATGTCAACACAGAGCCCGATGTAGGGCTCAAACCCACAAACCATGAGATCATGGCCTGAGCTGAAATCAAGAGCCCGACGCTTAACCCAATGAGCCACCCAGGGGCTCCGGGTCTGCTTACCTGATAAATATATGTTTGCTTGCTTTGGCTCACTTTCCTATTTAATTATCTTCCTGTCCTCTATTTTTTATTCTGACACCATGGTCACTACCTATTAGTTTACTTAGAGGTATAAATTAAAGGAAAGGCCAAATCCAAAATCAAAGTTTGAGTTCAATATTTCTTAGAGAGTGATTTCACAGTTCTTAGAGGAATGTGTTGGAGTGTGGGAGGCACGGGTAATAGTGTCATCCAAGCAGAGCTTAATGGAGATGGTTCTTGTTGCTGAGGGAAACAAAGACGGGAAGGGAAGAGACCAGAAAGGAAGTTTAAACACCAGATAAGTTGATATTGAACACAGAGATAAAGAAAATGTGTCATCTTATTTTTTACAAGAGATTAATAATCCTGTGTTCCATAATGTACATAAAATAGCTAAATGTTGATTCCTCTTTAACAAAAGTAATGTATCGAATGGGACTTTTCTTTCCAATGACTTACACTTTTCACCTTTGAGAAGGACCTTCTCTAACAACAAGCACTAACTAATGATCAATTTTATTTTGGACAAATCTTGTTGCTAGGGACAGAGATGTGGATGGCAGTGAAGGGTGGCTGAGTTCTGTTCCTCATATTACCCATAAATCACTAGATGCCTGGGTAGGTGATGGGGTGGGGGGCGGGCAAGGCTCTTTAACACTGCAACGTGATTGTTCTGGAAGCAAACCTGGACTCCAACAAGTTCTGGGTAGGTGTGGCCAGGGAGGTGCAGGAGCTAGAACACTTTCATTTCTCTCCACTTGTGTTCATTTACTTTTTCTTTTCTGCCACCCCAGCACACCGGCACTTTCAGAATGAGGATCTACGAGCGAGAGGACTTCAGGGGACAAATGTCAGAGATCACAGATGATTGTCTCTCTGTTCAGGACCGCTTCCATCTCAATGAAATCCACTCTGTCAATGTGCTGGATGGCTGCTGGGTCCTTTATGAGATGCCCAGCTACAGGGGAAGGCAGTACCTGCTGAGGCCCGGGGAGTATAGGAGATACCTTGACTGGGGAGCCATGAATGCCAAAGTTGGTTCTTTCAGACGAGTAATGGATTTTTACTAAAGTACTTACATTCTCCGCTCTTCTCCTTTAGAATCCAATAAAATATTTAGCTTGTGTTTCTCGCACTATGGAGTCCTGCTTTTCTTTTAATCTGTTAAGACTTCCTAAGCAATAATGGCACTTCGTCAAACATAATGACAGATGTTTTCATGATGGGAAACCATAAGAGGAGTAAAGGATATCATCACCAGCCTTCTTTTAAAAACTAGCCCATGTAGGCTCAAGGTTCGATTCGACTGGGCAAAAGCCATTTATGCTTAGTCTTAGAAGGATAATTTTGCAGCTACAATGATAAATAAATAGTTATTATAACACCCCAAGTTATCCTTCTAGGTTATCCCCGCCATCTTTTATATATAGTCCAAGCCTTAGCTAATGAGGAAAGTTGTTCTCAGCATCTAGACCCTTACTTTAGCTTCAAAAACAAACGAACAAACCGGCCACCCTCACCTGTTACATGCCTTATCCTTCTAACAGCAGCCAATTCCATGTTCAGTACTTCATTCCTCCATGAGGTTTTCAGTCCAGACAGAATTCACTGTCTCTTTGCTATATATGCTTTATAGAAGAATTTCAGGATCTCTACCAAAACCACATACACATGGGGGAACTCAGCCCCGTATCATTTTAATAGGAAGTAAAGAATTATGACTATACATGGAAAATGATACTAAATGGAAAACAAGGAATTGAAACTTCCTGGAGAAGTTTGTTTGATGGCATGTATATTTCCCTTTGGTATGTTTATTTTCCAGGGGTGAGGTTCAAGCCCAAGTTGCATGTTGTTATCTACTGCACTATGTTGGCCGTAGATAAAGCCAGATTTGAATCCAGCAGCCAAGACAGAGAGGGGAAACAAGATAAGTTCCATGACTAACAGAGTCCGTAACACAAATCAATTAATTACTCAAGGCTAACCTAACTGTTCCCAGTATCAAAACCTAAAAGAAAGTTTTCATGGGGGTCCTAGTAAAGAGAGTACTGAGCAAACAACATCCTTAGTATCATCCTGCAGTAATTAAATATGGTTCTTGGATCTTTCTTACAAAGTTGCACAATGAAATTGATGGCTTCAGATCAAAATTCAGCTAAAGTGCCCCATTCTTTGAGATTCTAATGAAATGGCTGAAGTGTCATCTCACGTGGAGTGGGATACTTGTGTACCCACTTTCTCCAACACATATATCCTCAAAGTCTCTTGGAATTCTGGAAAGGGAATGGGTTGTTTATGCTTTTCCCAGTAACCCTCCACTCTGAACTCCTGCCTTGTCATTGGGTGGACCATTTTGTTCTCCCCCACATGACCAGCCCCATGCATCTCACGGACTCAGATGGGAGACAGTTTCTTTTCCTTGAGTTCCTGAACTATCTCTCATATAAAGCCTTCATGGGTGCAGACAGCTTTATTATACAGGTTGTGGGAGGAGAGATACATGTTTAGATCACAGCAGCACAACAGTACAAATTTAAGATTAGATGACTTTGCTCTAAACAGTCTGCAAGTTCCAACCTGCTACCGGGTGGCCTGGTCTTCTTTCTCATTCTTGTTCCTCTCTCCTCTATTCTGAGGTGTACCCACATGGCTGTTCATTCTTTATAGCTTCCTTCCATCTTATGCCCTCAAGGGCTCCATATCTCCATGTCTATGAACACAGCAAGCATCTAATTTGTTGCTTAACCTGAGTCATTTTTGAGAATGAAAGGGTATTCTATTAAGGATTACCCTGGGGCAAGAGGCATGAACCAGGAGTATTCCAGGCAAACTGGGGCACAAGGTTAGGCTATTTATAAAAGTTCTTTCCCTGAAAAATAGTCAGATTCTTGAATTATTTGGTATCAATTATTCCTAACTCTCAGTTCTTCAACCTTTAAACTCCCAACGATAGTATTAGCTTACTGGAAACATCAGCCAGAATTCTGTTTGTCAGTAATAATAACATCAGGCATAAATTAGAAAGCCAAAAGCTTCTTGGAGTGCTGGATTTCACATTATTTGCTTGGTAGACATAAAATCACAGACTGCAGACATGGAAATTATCTTGAAATACCTGAACTGAAAGCATGTAAAATTAGAGACCCTGGACGTCACTGATCAAGCTTTTCTTCATGAAAATTATATTTCCATCCCTGGGGAACAGGCAAAGAGAACGGTATCCTCCCTCTAATCCCAGCATTAAAAAAAAAGCCAACAGAGGGGAGTAATGGTGGCAGGAGAGGGATAATGCTCAAACTAGTCCCTCACTTATGCTTCCTCCTCTCTCTCCTCTCTTGAAAGTGCACACTGGAGCCTCAGAGAGGTGAAAGGGTCTGAGATGAAAGCAGGCTCCAAGAGTGGAATGCAAGAAGGGATACCCTACAGGATCCCACTTACCTTTTCCCCAGGATGATGAAAACACAATTCAAGATAACCCCAGTGTCAGCCTATATACCCTATACACACCAGTATTTCACATAGGTCCTAGTTTGTAATAAGCCCAGGTTTTAGATCTTTTTTTTTTTTTTATGGAATGCTTCAAGAATTTTCACGTCATCCTTGTGCAGGACCATGCTAATCTTCTCTATATTGGTCCAATTTTAGTATGCATGCTGCCAAAGTAAGCACCAGAATCTAAATCTTTTTATTCCTTTTCCTCTTTTCTCTCCCTTTGAATCTATAGCATCTTCTGGCCAATCTAACCTTATAGAAGACCCACCAAGCAAAGCAATGAGGTCATTCCATAAAGAAGTGCCAAGAACTGCCATACTGATGGATACCCTCAAAGAGTGCTCCTCCTTGCGGGTTCTCTCTCCAATGATCCTTCCTCGCTGCCACAGGGTTAGGTCCTGATGTTAGTTTTGTCCTGTTCCTTCTCCTCCAGACTTTAGGGGTTCTTCTTTGTGGGTTTATTAAAGCTAAAGTGACAATCACAACCACCCGAGCAAGAAGAAATGTATTATGTTTAACACGAAAGCCAATTTGATCCAAATGGAATGCCATAGGAGTTAAGCAGAGGTGGGTCATTGGTTGCCCCCTGTCTTCTTGTCATTTATTGAACAGTCCTCAAAGACAAGCGGAGAAAGAGAACCAGAGGCTGGGGCTATGATGGTGATGCTTTGTCTCTCTCCCAGCCTCCTTGTTTGGGATAGTTTGGTCTACGTAGCTGCCAACCGGTTGACCTTTTCTCATTTAACCAAGCCTGTATGTGATACAAATGCTACATGAATTATCAGGAAGCAGGAGGGTGGGCTTAAGATCAACTGCTGGCTGGACCTCGGACACTAGCAATACTCTGGAATTGGCCACTGCTGTTGTGACAGTAACTTGGCATCTCCGGAAACACAAAAATTAGACAGAATGACCAAGGAACAGAGGGTTTAGGGGACAACACAACATTCCTGTTTTCTCTCTTTTGCTTACTCATCTCCCCTGTTATAAAGGCCCATTAAATAGATCAAAGGCAGAGTGCTTGTGTCATCCTACACATTGAAAGTTGCAAATACTGAACTCTGATGGGAGCCCATATGCCTGTTGTGCTGAGCATTCAAAATAGGTCTCATGGACTATCGCAACAATGGGTTTCAGACTAGGGAATAACATTCATATCCTCCAGGCATTTAATGAGTTGCCTTTATGTGCCTGTCTGTTTTGCCGATCAGTGAGAATACAAAAATAAAGGTGGAATAGTCCAGAAAGGTGCTCTCCTCAGTTATTTCGAGGAACTGATGTCTAAACAACATAATTAGATAAGCGATCATCACCATTACAGTGGTATGAGCAAGATGCTTGGTAGAACCAAGTAGGCAGCACTAAATTCAGCCTGAAAGATTAGGAAAGGTTCAAGAGAATCTTCACAGAGGAATTGATACCCGAGTTGAACCTTTAAAAAAGGGGTAAGATTTCTCTGGGTGAAAAACGTAGAACTGGTGTCTCAGTGGGAAGGATCGCTACGTTAAAAAACAAAAGAAATATATAGGACAAACTTCCAGCTGTAAGATGAATAAGTTCTGGATAGCTAATGTACGGCATAGTGATTGTAGTTAATAATACCGTATTATAAACTTGAGAGTTGCTAAGAGAGTAGATCTGAAATGTTCTCACCACAAAAAAAATTAATTATGGGATGTGACACAGGTGTTAGCTAACACTATGGTGGTAAGCATCTTGTAATATACAAATGTATCAAATCAATATGTTGTACACATTAAACTTATATAATGTAATATTTCAATTATATCTCAGTAAAACTAGGGGGTAAATGAGAAATGTGAAAATAACATTGTGCATTTGGGAAACTACAAGTGATTCAGAGATCCAGACAGACAGAGGATCTCGGGTCAGGTATGCCACGCTAAGGAACTGGTACTTGATTCTGGCTCAGGTCATGATCCCAGGGTTGTGGGATTGACCTCCATGTCAGGCCCTGTGCTGAGTGTGGAGCCTGCTTGAGATTCTCTCTCTCCCCCAACCTGCTCTTCTCCCCTGCTTGTGCGCGCTCTCTCTCTCTAAAAAATATTTTAAAATAAAAAAATGCCATGGACTGGATGACTTAAGCAAACATTTCTTTCTCATAGTTCTGGAGACTGGGGAGTCTAAGGTCAGAATGCCAATAGATCTAGTGTCCAGTGAGAGCCAGCTTCCTTGTCCAAGGAGAGGAAGCAAGCTCTTTCCTGGCTCTTCTTATAAGGACACTAATTCTAACATGATATCTTCATCCTCATGACCTAGTTATCTCCCAAGGCCCCATCTCCAGACATCATCACACTGGGGATTAGGGTTTCAACATAATGAATTTGGAGGGGACACAAACATTTGGTCCACAGCAAGAACATGACTTGATGCATTTTGCTTCTTTTTACTTTATCTTATTTAAAAAAAAAATTTTTTTTTATTTTAGAGAGGAAGAGAGCACAAGCAGGGGAGAGGGTGACAGAGACAGAGACAGAGAGAGAATCCCAAGCAGGCTCCACACTCAGCATGGAGCCCAACTCAAAACTTGATCCCATGACTCTGAGATCATGACCTGAGCTGAAATCAAGAGTCAGACGCTCAACCAACTGAGCCACCCAGGCACTCCTATGTGTTTTGCTTCTGATCACCCTGGCATCCTGACAGAATGTAGTTTGGAAGAAGGCAAGGCTGGACAGAGTCAGCAGACTGCGGAGTCTAGTTGAGATATCGTGAGAGTCCAAGAAAGGCAACTGCAGTGATGGTGTTAGGGGGGTGTTGGAGGAGTGGGTAAAGGAAGGGAAGACAGGGGCCCCAGAGAGAAAGAGAAAGATCTGAAAAAAACAAGACTGAAGTTTAGTACTATGCATTTTCTGACCCTTTCACCTCTTTTCCTGTCTAGTCAGCTTTATCTAGTCAGCTATATCATACTGGTATTTCTGTTTGGTTCTCTTTTTATGTGCATATAAAACTTTGTAGAACAAAGCAGAGAGCTCTTCTGCCTACGTGTTTAAGGAAAATGATGCGTAAGTGTTAATAAAACATTAGCTGGAGGTGGCTAAAACATGTTTTCTTTACAAAAAAAAAAAAAAAAGAGTAAACCAGAGTAGTATTTTTTAAAGTTTGATGCAAGAATGATCTGGTGTGGGTTAGAAATACAGATTCCTGGAGTCTTTTCCACATCTAATCATGCAAAATCTCAGGAGAGGAGAGGACCTGACAATTTGCAGTTTTAACAAGCACAGGTGATTCTTATGCTCACTGGAGTTTGAAAGCCACCAAATGAAAGCCACTAGATGATTTCTAAAGTGCCCCCCTCCATATATATATATATATATATATATATATATATACATGTATATACACATATATATGCAAAATGGATTCATAGCAAAGAAATTTTTCAGGCATCTTTGAGAGGATTGCGTATGTTTGAGAGATTAATAGGCTGAAGTCAGTATTGTCACACTATTACTAACAGGAGACACGTACTTAATGCTCATTTGTGCCAAGTGGGTGCCAAACACATTGCACACATAATCCCATGTATTCATGTCAGTGTCCCTCAGCCAAAGACCCCCAGAATACCTGTCACAAAACAAGTTGGTTTTATTACTTGTCACAGCAAGGGAAAACACACACCATGGGAAAGCACGGGGGGGGTCTCAGCAAAGGATGTTATTATGGGATCCGTACTTTGGTTGGGTGATTTGGGGAAGAGTCTGAAGAAGCAGGGGTTCAGTCTAAACTGGATGTTGTCAGAAAGTGGAGGTAATGTTATGATTCGACATCTCAATAAATCTACTCATGGGGAGGGTAGCCTAGAAGAAGGATGAAGCTACAGTTAATTGTGGGGGCTGAGAGGGGTGGTGTTTGGTATTGTGTGGGTGACACGGTGACTTTGCTTTCGCGGGTGCTTAACATTGTGAAGTGACCTTATTTTGTCTCACTGCACCCTGATCTCAGAGGAACCCTGCCGGCAGCTGGTATTCTGTGAGGCAGCTCTCAAGTGAGAGGGAGAGAGACAGAGGGAGAGCGAGGGGGAGGGGAGAGCGAGAGCGGGGAGGGGGCTCTCTCTCGTTCCCCTCTCTCTCTCTTCCTCTCGAGAGACTCTCTCTCTCTCTCTCTCTCTCTCTCTCTCTCTCTCCCGTCTAACAGAGGAAAAACATGCCCTAGCTCTGAATGCCAGGACAGCTTCTGTAGGCAAATACCGCTCTCGTTTTCTTCTTTCTTTCTTTTTCAACTTACTATATCCCATGAGATAAGTACCATGAAATAACTCAGGTTCTGAGAGGTCACGTGGCTTGCCAAGTTCATGTGGCTCCTCAGTGGACATTCTGAGCCTGCAAAGCTTTACTGCCTCCCCGGGCCCAACAAAGGGAAGTACGCCAAAAAACAATATACTTCTTAGTCTTGGGCCCAGAGCCCCTAGAAACAAACCTTTCCCTTGGTTCTTATGACAAGTTGACTTGCAGGGGCTGATTTCTTGTACATGAAGTATGCCCACCAAAGGAGTAGTAGCTATGTCTTAAAGCAGCAGATCACCACAGTCAAAACTAGCAAAGATCAGAAACCAAACCTGTGTCCTGCACCAGACTGGCTAATCGTATAAAGGAAAAAAAAAATGTTAAGTCACAGTGGCCTCTGTCATCAAGGAAAATTAAGCCATGTTTGTGGCATTCCACATCACAGCCCCTGGAAGTGGGGGGGCACTGCTATAAAGGCATAGATTTTCCCGTAGAAATTACACGGGGCATAACTGAATCATATCCGTAGCGACATGAATTTCAGGTCAAAAGTTCAGATTGAGGTGCTGATAAATTTAGAAAATACTAAGAATCCACATAAAAGCAACTCTAGGGACTCAACCAGGACGCATTCAGAACAGCGTTAGAATATACCAGAGAATGAGGGCAAACTCTACAGGCATTTCCACTGAATGCAGCGTGTAAAAGGGATCCATAAAATCCCCTTACTCACCCCCGGGGGCCCCTTTTGTGTTGTTCTTGCCAACGCAGCAGCAGCCTGGCTATATAGACCCGCGGCGCTGCCGGCCCAGCGCACTGAGCTCGCACATCCGTGTCAACCAGCCATGGGGAAGGTGAGCAGGATACAAGTTAAAGAAAAAGAGACATCAAGAGAGAGAAAATGCCTCTGTACCAGATCTGTTGGGAGCAACTGATTTAATTCAGAATTATTCTTCCTTTGCAGATCACCTTCTACGAGGACCGGGGCTTCCAGGGCCGCTGCTACGAGTGCAGCAGCGACTGCCCCAACCTGCAGCCCTATTTCAGCCGCTGCAACTCCATCCGCGTGGACAGCGGCTGCTGGATGCTCTACGAGCAGCCCAACTACCAGGGCCGCCAGTACTTCCTGCGGCGCGGGGACTACCCGGACTACCAGCAGTGGATGGGCCTCAGCGACACGGTCCGCTCCTGCTGTCTCATCCCCCAGGTGAGTCCTACCTCATTTCCATCACGCTGCCTGAATGTCCTCACGGGATTACTGGGGGGTTAACGTGAGGCAGGTTTTCTTTTAAAGACACGGAAGGGTAGAGTGGGCTTTAGTTGCTGCCTAAGCCCAGAGAGATAAATGCACAGAAACAGCAGAGAATATGAGAAGAATTCACTCATGGGAAGAGTCGGTCTTAGTTTTAATTTTTGCTACCATTATGTCAATTACAAAGTTTTGTTACCATTATGTAACAAATGTAATATACAGAGATAGAGACCGAAACTTGTGAATGAGGAGCTGGTCGGACATAAGAAGGTAGTATTTTGAACAAATTAATTAAAAATTTTTTAAATTGTAATTTTAATTAGTAGTAAAGAACTGACGATGAATGAATTAGATAGGTTCCACCACAGACTTGTAAAAATGGAAACTCTATTGTTAATACAGGCTATTCTAAGTTTGTGTCCAACTTTGGAGAAGGGAATTGCCCTTGATTTGGAAAAGCGGTTGAATTCTGGTTCCAAGTGACTAATTAAACCAATTTTCACTGAAGTATGTAATTTTAAAAGTCCAACTTTATTTGTACACTTAATGTATATAAGTTGGGGAGATGATACTCATATTAAAATAATACTAGTTAAAATACTTTGTATTTTTCCCCAAAATATACATTTGACTTATCACCTAGGAATCAATGGAAATTAGGGAATTAGGAGTCTAGATATTTGAATTCTTAATGCATTCTAACCCAGACTTAGAACCTCTTAAAATTTATATTTCCCAGATATGAAATAAAAATTGAATATGCAAATATTTGTTAAATGCTGGTAGAACACAGAGCTATCCACAGCATATGCAGCAATCTCAGAGTCTCAGTTTTGACACTGGTAGCCCCATCCCCCAACCTACCAAATTCATCTGTTGTTTGGTTGCTTCTTCTGCTCCTTGTCTTTGTGGACCAAGCAGACGAGCTCTCACAGGCTGCGACTGTATGAGAGAGAGGACCACAAAGGCCTCATGATGGAGCTGAGCGAGGATTGCTCCTGCATCCAGGACCGCTTCCACCTGAGTGAGGTCCGCTCCCTCCACGTGCTGGAGGGCTGCTGGGTCCTCTATGAGCTGCCCAACTACCAGGGGCGGCAATACCTGCTGAGGCCCCAAGAATACAGGCGGTACCACGACTGGGGGGCCGTGGATGCTAAGGCAGGCGCATTGAGGAGGGTGGTGGATTTATACTAAAATAGGTTCACACTACCATTTTCTCAGTTTGGAACCTAATAAAGTATTTAGTCTGTATTGTTGGCAACTGCTGACTTCTGTTTTTCTTTCATTGTGTGCCAATTAATTTACCTCTAAAGGCTCCCTGTTAAAGGTTGAGGTGTGACTAGGTGGGGACGGCTCAGTTCTAGAAGCACTTCAAGGTAGAATGAGTCTGGAACAGGCTCCCACGTGGGGGTGGAGGGATGAGGTAGCCTGTCTAAGAAGGAAAGGGAAGTCAAGGTGGAAAAACGGGAGAGGGGGACTGGTGAGGAGGGAGGCGTTCAGGTGAGGGTCTTGAGGAACAGCATTCTAGGAGTTTCCTTCTGACCCAGCAGGTGAGTGGAAGCCATAGGAGGTCCCAGATGAGCAGTGAAGAGAAGCCCATTTGGCAAAAAGCCTGTTTAGGCTACATAAGGAATTGTAGTATTGTTTACTTTTGAGCACGGTATTACATGACTAATGTCAAAGCTGCCAGTGGACATTGCCATACTTTTGGGTGGGTCATAGATCCCCCTTCCTTTTCTAAAATGGCTCCAGCCCCCGGTGCATGTCTTGGCCAGTATATCCCCTGGGCCAAACCCTACCTGAAGTGCAGCTAATGCAGAGCAATTAATGAGATATATGTAAATATTTTAAATAGACTTTGATTGAAGTAAAACCTGCTTGCTCACAAGTAAAGCCTTGCATGTTGAAAAAAAATTGAAAATCTTTCCATTAGTAGAGAATTAATTTATTTTTAAAATTTTTCCTCTGAAGAAAAGCCTCCTATAATCCTACTACTTTACAAACTCTATAAAGAAAGAAGTAGAGAGGGTCCTTCTGATCCCACTCTTTATTTCCTAGCGCTTTTTTTTTTAATGTTTATTTTATTTTTGAGAGACAGAGACAGAATGCGAGTGGGTTAGGGGCAGACAGACAGGGAGACACAGAATCCGAAGCAGGCTCTGGGCTCTGAGCTGTCAGCACAGAGCCCGACGCGGGGCTCAAACTCATGAGTTGTGAGATCATGACCTGAGCCGAAGTTGGACACTCAACTGACTGAGCCATCCAGGCGCCCCTATTCCCCAACCCTGCTTTACACTTGATGGGCACCCTTCTTGAATTTTTTCCCTGTTTATATTGACATCTCATGAAATGCATGCTTTTTATTTATTTACTTACTTGCACACATTAGTCTGCAGCTTGCTTTTACCATGAAAAATGATACGGACATAGATCTAGATACGTATCTTATTCTATTTAATGGCTGCAGTGCGTTCCGTTATTTGAAGACCCCCTAGATTATTTTACCATTTACCCATTGGTGACTGGGCTTGTCCAAGTTTCCTTTTACAAACAAGGCTGCAAAGAATATCATTGTACATGTACCTTTATCTACACATGCCATAACTTTTGGAGGATAGAGACCTAGAAGTGAGACCGCCCAATCAAAGCACAAGTTATTTTTAATTTTATTAGACTCTGCCCAATTACTGGCCACCCAAAGATCCTAACTTTTTTGAGTTAGTATCTTCACCGTTTTCTAAGCACCTACCATAGGCCTGTCATATGTTAGTACTGGGGATGAAACAACCCAAACAAGTGAAAGGCATTGTCCCTACCACCACAGAGCTCTACCCAGAAATACGAGATGCTTACGTTAAACATAAGTATGTAATCACTTTTTAAAGTCAAGTACTTTTCAGGTACTAAATAATACATATATAATCACTTTTGTTTATCAAGTACTTTTATTTAGTACTTTAAAGTCATCCGGAGACAAATTTCTAGGGAAAATAAATGGAGTAATATTTATTTACATATTTCTTATGATACCAAATGGCTCAAATCATGATATCAAATCAAATGATTCTCAGTAGCTTAGGTTTCCCAGACCGGTTTTCTTTAAATAGAGACCAACATAAGATTGCCAATTTTTGTTTTGCCAAACAAGGACACTTAAAATTTAAACAAACCAGCAAAATTGTAAAACTAAGCACCATCTCTTCGTACATCATTTTACAAAAGAAGAGACATTTACAAAAGGACACTTTAATACCCCAAGATACACAAGCTCCTAGTAAACTATGGCTCAGACCAAGGAAGATTGCTTGGGATTTTGCTCTGATGTATAGTGTTTTCATCTGGCAAAAACCGAGCAGAGTTTGAAAACTCTTGTTTGAGGCTGCAGCTCAATGCCCTCAGGGGCCTGAGAAATGATGTAAATAAAATAAAACAACTTCCTATAGACAACAAGGAGTGATGACGAGTATGGGGAGCTATGGGTTGTGTGAACCAACCTAAAGCGTCATGAAAAACATCTAAACATTGTGCCGGCCAAATAAAACACATCCCAGTTCCCACAGCCCTCGGGGCTGCCAATGCTCATTTCCACGCTGGTGTGAAAGCTGGGGACAGCCACCACCAATGGCTAACACGGGACTTCCCGGCACACCCAATACCGCCATGAAATGCCCACAGAACCCAACCGTAGAGCCTGGGAAAGTGAGAAGACAAAACCCCAACAATGACTGCAGTTCAATTTTCTGTCCATCCTAGTGGAATGAGACTTAGATTCATGAAATATTTCAACAATAGAAAATAAGGAAGGGTACTTCTCATACACTTCATTCCGTAGACTGACATTTACAGCAGCTACAAAAATCTTTGACTCTGCGCGCAGTAAAATTTAACCTGAACTCGTCTTTTTCCTTCACTTTTGTTTGAAACCACCTGAATATTTCAGGAGTGACAAAGGGCTACTTCCCAGACTAGAGCTCAGGACTGAGGGTGCCTGATCCTTATCTCTTATTCTCCCTCCAAAGACAGTCCCCATCAGTCATTCCAGGCAACTTGTACAGACCTCTGCTTCAGTGCCACAGGCGTGAGGATTCTCAAGTCTTAGCTTATGTTTACTTAGCACGCTAAGTGCAATTTGAGGCTTTGGTCTGACACACATTTGTCAATCCAGGAATTCTCTGTAGAGCATTAAAATCAAGGCACATTTGGCCTGAGCCAATCACTTTTCAGCTCTGTGAAAACCGTGAGTTGGTTTTTTCTTTCTTTTTCCTTCTCTCTCCAGGCTGAAATAAAGCCTTTTCTCTTCCTAGTCAATGAAAATACCCAACCCAACTCCCTTGTTTGGTCCTCTACATGTATCATAAATTTGTAATTGTATTGGTGGTCCCCACAGCCCACTCCCACCATGCTCCTCTGGGTGCTTCCTGGGGCTCTGCATTTGGTTCTTTCTCATGTTTTACTATTTTTACCTCTCAACACTCTTCCCGCAGAAACAACTCTGAGCAAAACGACAATTTTAACCTTTTTATTTTGTTAATGATTAATTTTTAAATTATTAATTAAAATGATGATTTTTTATTCTGCTTATTTTTCCCCTCTGTGAACAGAAGTAATTTTGCAAACATATGCCTTTATCTAGTGGTTAACAAGAACGGAAATCATCATATTGTACGTTAGTTGGTGTTTATTCACAAATACAGACTTACAAAGACTTATGACCCAAAGTCAAGACAAAGTATTTCCATGAGACAACACAGGATTGTGAATAATTCTTTGGACATGAAAGAGGCCAAAGGCATAGGTCATCTTCCACTCCAGTGCTCTTTCCAGCCCATCAAACTATTCTCTTCCAGGCTAATAAATACTTTCTAAAGTCTTCCTAGAGTCTCAGCTTCCAGATTTATTCTTTCCTCTCCCCACACCATTTTAGCTATAACTTCTCTTTGTGTTCACGCAGTTAATCTCCTTTGAGTCAAAAGCTTTGCGTACTCTTGTTCCCCAGAGAAAAAGGGGTATCGGGATTCCTACCAGAAATGGGTTTTCTAGGAATTGGGTTTTATTGTATAATAACCTGAGAGGCCATCGATTTTTGTGTTTTCACTTTTTCTTATTTCCTCCAACTTAGGAATTTCCCTTTTCATTCTTCTTTCTGAGATGAAGCCTCTTAACACTGCTCTCCCTTTTGAATTACAATTGGCCACGCTGAAACATCTAATCCTCAGTCTACCTCCAGACAGGACTGTAACGAATTCCGACCAGACACCTCAGATCTGTGCTTGCTGGTGTGTTCCTATTGTCGTTGCTATTGTTTGGCGTACCTGCAAGTCCGAAGCTTTGTAAATTCCCTTGATAAAACATTCCAGTAACTTACACCCTTCAATAAGAAAATTCTCTTAAAGAACTACTTTGGAATTTTCAACATTTAGCTAAGGTCATGCTCTTCCTATTCACAATTAGTACAATATCGTGGCACATACGTCATATGATAGTTCTCGCAGATTAATTTTATATTGACCATATTAAGACTCTGCTTTTTTTTTTTTTGCTCCTTCAGTTACATTTTGTTGTTTTTCCCTAACCTATACAAGTAGAAGGATCGACTATATATGAAATGGCTGAAGCTCTGCTTCTATTATTAAATAAACAATGTTCCAAATTACTTTTTTTTTTTTTCAAACGGTGTCAATAGCATCAGACAGTGATAGCAACCCGAATACTCCAGAGAGAATGGGACCAAAACCCACAATGAGCCGGTGGACTTTGACAGCAAAGAGAAAAAAGAGCACAATGAGCCCCTCCTCACCCCGCGGGCCCCTTTTGTGTTGTTCTTGCCAACGCAGCAGCAGCCCTCGTGCTATATAGACCCGCGCGCCGGCGGCCCATCACTGACCTCCATCCACCAGCCATGGGGAAGGTGAGCCCAGCGCAGCCGCAGGCCGGGAGGGGCCCCCGCGCCCCGGAGCTGGGGGCCAGGCCTCTGAGCCTTTCCTCCCCTTGCCTTGCAGATCACCTTCTACGAGGACCGGGGCTTCCAGGGCCACCGCTACGAGTGCAGCAGTGACCACTCCAACCTGCAGCCCTATTTCAGCCGCTGCAACTCGGTGCGCGTGGACAGCGGCTGCTGGATGCTCTACGAGCAGCCCAACTACTCGGGCTGCCAGTACTTCCTGCGGCGCGGGGACTACCCGGACTACCAGCAGTGGATGGGCCTCAGCGACGCGGTCCGCTCCTGCCGCCTCATCCCCCACGTGAGTCCAGCCCCGCGTGACAGGACACAGAATGGGTAGTTTCAAGCAAAGGCTAACCATCGGGAGTAGTGATCATCAAGAATAATTGAGTCTGGACAAAAGACCAGCTATGGTAGAGTAGCTCAATGTCATTTGCCCCAGACAGAAGCAAAGTGTTACCCAGGCACCAATGAATCAACAAATATTTACTCAGCAACAATGTGTTGGCTGGCCTGGACATGTAAAAGCTATGGGTCCTGTCCTGGAACAACTTACAATGGAGTTGTAGAAAAAGCACTAATATCCCATAGAAGAGTAATGAACTGCTAGAATATACCGTAGTCACAGAGCAGTGAGGCATTGTAAAGGAAATTTTTACAAGGGTTAATGTTTAAAAGACTTTTCTCTCTTTTGCTCCCCACTTGCATATTTTGATTTACCGGACCTTTACAAATAAAAGTGCTTTCTCTCAATGGAGAGAAACACAGAGAAATTTTATGCACATACCCATGTATATTTCAAATACGTGTTTTTTTTTTTTTAAAACACTAAGGTTTTTGAAAAACGAGTCCTTGGGCTTACTGATTTTTCTTTCTCATTTTTCCTTATTGTATTCATAAATGATTCAATGAGAATCAATGATTTCTGAGAGACTTAAGATGCTTAACTTTGCTTTCCACAGAAACAGAAACATCCAAGTCCTTGGTGATTTTTCCAAGATTTATTTTAAATCCAATGCAAGATCATTCATTTCATAGGCTGCTTTTACTGTTCAAAGACACCTGCTTGAAAATTAAAAATATTTCCCCAAACTGGAAAAAGTAGTAATAAGCTGTTAAAGGTTTGGGTTTCTCTCTGGTGGGGTATACTGAACTCGGTTAATAGTTTATCCTGGGAAATTTTGAACACAGTGGAATTTCCTTCTTAATTCTTTCCGTCACACTTTATGGTCTTGAAAAGGTACCGAATTTCCACCTTTGAAAATGGAGAGTATATTAATATGGAGAATTAGTTAAGGCTTATCCTATATTACAAAATACCTTGAGCTGGACTGCCTGAATGTGTTACATCCATTTCATAGTTTGCTTTTCTCCTCTTTCCATCTCTGGATGGGTCAGGCTGGCTCCCACAGAATCAGGCTCTACGAGAGGGAAGATTACAGAGGCCAGATGGTAGAGATCACTGAGGACTGCCCGTCTCTTCAAGACCGCTTGCACTTCAATGAGATCTACTCCCTCCACGTGTTGGAGGGCTCCTGGGTCCTCTACGAGATGCCCAACTACCGGGGACGGCAGTACCTGCTGAGGCCAGGGGACTACAGGCACTACCATGACTGGGGGGCCACGAGTGCCCGAGTGGGCTCTTTGAGGAGAGTCATGGATTACTATTGAAATATTTTTACTCTACCTTATTCTCCATCTGGAAACTAATAAAATATTTTCTGTGTGCTCCTGGCATTGGTTTTCTTGTGTTTTCCTTTTGTCCTCCTCTTATTTTATTGTTTTATTCACTCACACACACATACGCACAACCACACAGCACAAGCGGAAACCAAGATGTGTGATCCATAACAAATAAAACACACCTCTCACAATAAAAACGTGCCTTCGTGTTAAGTACAACTTTACAGTTGGCAAAACATTTTTACAATACATTGTCTCATGTGATTCTCTGGTCTTTAAACAAGCTGTTGCTTCAAAACAGATTATTAAAAATCTGTTTAGATTTCGGTTTTCCTCTGAGGTGTGAGGATGTGAAAACTGAGGTTCAGAGATAGCAGGACCCACTTTTTAAAACAGGGATTCTGAAAACACACACACACACACACACACACACACACACACACATGCACACACACAGGGATCCTGAAGCTAGGTTACCATAATGGGCTTCAGAAGGTTTTGAATCCCCTAAGCTGTGTGTATACGTTGAGTTCACGAATCTCTGGCAGAGCCTCTTGCTAACTGAGGCTGTCACGTGACACTCTCTGGATATGGAAATGTAAGTGAAAGAATGCTGATGGAGAGAGGAGAGATGGTTCTGGAAAAACTTTTGCCTTCCTGATGAAAAGGAGTGGCTGCCCCTGGTGCCACAGTTCTTTCCTCTTTCAGGCATTTTATACCCAAGAGGGGACAAGTGTGGGGGAAATGCCACAGTTTCAGAAATGCTGGCCTTCATGTGGTCAAGCGCCTGAAACAATGTTTATTGGTCAGGCTCTCCAGAGAGCAGAACCGATAGGATAGAGAGAGAGAGAATATGAGATTTATGGTAAGTATTGGCTCCCTAACGGAGACTGAGAAGCCCCACGATCTGTAAACGGGAGAGCCAGGAGGTGTTATATTATAAATTCAGTCCGAGTCCAAAGGCCTGAGAACCAGGAGAGCTAGTGTCTGAGGGCAAGAGAAGATGGACGTCTCAGTTCAAGCAGAGAACTAATTTGTCCTTTCTCCACCTTTTTCTTCTACTCAAGGCCCTCAACATTTTGGATGTTGCATTCACTTACATTGGTTCTTCTACTTTCTGCTCTGTCTTGTGTTCTCATTGCTAGAATTTTAGAAAGGAGGATTGGTGTGTATGTTCAAAGACTGATCTGATCAAGTCGTTTCCCTGCTTAAAAAGCTTTGATATTCCTCCACCGTCCACAGGAAAACAATTCTTACAAGAACCCAGCCCCAGCCCATCTACTTCATCCCCTATTACCTGACTCTCCTGACCCACCTGAGTCCTCCAAGTACACCAAGCATTTTCACATCTCTTTGTCTTTGCTCACATCTTTTCCATACCTGAAGTATTCTTCCCCACCTTCCCCCTGGTGAGCAGCTCCTTCTCCAAAGCTTGATCACAATTCACCCTAATCTCTCAGCCAAAAATGAATCTGAATCACTTCAGAAGCAGAAGCCCCACATCAAATGGACGAGCGATATGGGAATCTAGTAGCTCATGTGATAGGAAGTCTTAGGACAGCACAGGATTTAGGGATGGTTGATTCAGCAGCTCAGCAATGCTAGCAGGGCCCTGGGTTTTGTCTGTCTCCCACCATGTTTAGAACCTGCATCATCCTGAAGCTGGTATCACTGGTAACCATAGGAGAGCTTCTAGGCACAACTGGGACACCATACAAGGAAGGTTGGGTGAAGGCGAACACCCAACCATCGCCGCCTCCAACACAATGGTGTCCAGAGCACAAATTCCCAGGATTAAAGAGGACCTGGAAATGTTATCAGGTTCTTGAGTATAAGCTTTTGTGATATAAGCTAATTGGAATGGAAAGAATTAAGGGAGAAAGAGGTAGGAAGCCCGAGGAGGGGAAGGTGCTAATAAAAAAAATTTAAGACACTAATTATATCAATTATTCTTTTATTTCTCATTATAAAGTGAGAGGATTGTAAGTTAAAATAAACGCTGTTTTAAATGCTGTTTAATTCCCTTTTAATTCCTAGAATATAATTTGTTCTTACAACCTCAGTAGAATTATCAAGAAGTTAATATTAATAAAATTAATATAGATGTATTTTTGTCTTTTTGTTCGTGAAGTATGTTTTCAATTGTGGTAAAATATACATAACCTAAAATTTACCATTATAACCATTTTTAAGTGTTCAATTCAGTGGCATAAAGCACATTCAGAACGTTATGCAAACATCAGCACTATTCATCTCCAGAGCTTTGTCATCACCCCAAACTGAAACTCTGCACTCATGAAACACTAACTCCCCATTCCCACTGCTCTGTAGCCCCTGGTAACCTCCGTTCTGCTTTCTGTCTCCATAAATCTGACTGCTGTATGTGCCTCAAATAAATGGAATCATATAATAGTCGTCCTGTCTGGCTCATTTCAGTTAGCATAGTGTTCCTGAGGTTTGCCCATGCTGTGGCATTTGTGAGAATTTCATTCCTTTTTAAGGCTGAATAATATTCCATTCAATGCACATACCACATGTTTTTCATCCATTCATCCCTCAGGGAGTATTTGGGTTGTTTCCATCTTTTGGTTATTGTAAATAATGCTGCTGTGAATGTTGGTGCACAAATACCTGTTTGTATCTCTGCTTTCAACAATTTGGGGTAGATGCACAGAAGTGACATTGCTGGATCATCTGGGAATTAGATGCTTAGCTTTTTTAAGCAACTTCCAAACAGTCTACCATAGTACCATTTTACATTCCCACTAGCAATGCACAACGTTCCCAATTTTTCCACATCCTCACCAACGGTTGTTATTGTTTTTGTTTTTTTACAAGAGCCATCCTCACAGATATGAAATAGTATCCCATTGTAATTTTGATTGCATTCCCCCAGTGATTAGTGATGTTGAGCATCTTTTTATATGATTATTGCCCATTTGTATATTTTCTTTGGAGAAATGTCTGTTCCTCTCATTTTATTAAAAATTGATGGTTTTTGGTTTTTTGGTTTTTTTGCTTTTTGCTTGTTGTTGACGAGTTATAGGAGTTCTTAATGTACTTTGCATATCAGTGTCTTATCAGATATATTATTTGCAAATATTTTCTCACCTTCCATGATCTTTCACTCCTTTTCACACAGAAGTTTTTATTTTGATGAAGTCCAATTTACCTATTGCCCATGCTTTAGTGTCACATCGAAGAAATCATTGCCCAGTTCAGCGTCATGAAAGTTTTCCCCTATGTTTTCCTTGAAGAGTTTTATGGTTTTAGTTCTTACATTTAATCCATTTTGAGCCAGTTTTTTATATGGCGTAGGGTACGGGTCCAACTTCATTCTTTCGCATGTGGATATTCATTTTCCCCAGTACCATCTATTAAAAAGACTTCCCCCTTTCCAGTGAATGGTCTTGCCAACCTTGTCAAAATTCCGTTGACTACACGGGGAGGCTTTGTTTCGGAGTCTTTTATTCTCGTCCACCGGCCCCTGTGTCTTATGTCATTATGCCAGTACCATGCTGTTTTCATCACTGTGGCTTTGCATATGTTTTGAAATCAGAAAATTCAAGTTCTCCAGCTCTGTTCTTCTTTTTCAAGATTCTTTTGAGTTTTAGGGTCCCTTGAGACTCGATGTGAATTTCAGGAGGGATTTCTTTTTATTCCTGAATCAAACATTGGAATTTCAATAGGGACTGCATTCAATCTGTAGATCACTTTGGGTTGTATTGATATCTGAACAATATTGAGTCTTCCAATCCATAAACACATGATGTATTTCCATTTATTTATATCTTCTTTCCTTCAGCAATATTTTCTACTTTTCGGTGTATAATATCCTTACTTTAAAAAGACTTAACATATGGGGAGCATTTTCCATGTCCTTAAATCATTTGAGAACATGATTTTTGGTAACTGCCTAGCACCTCGTCACACAGATGCTCTATAGTTTACCGAATTAATGCCCTATTTTTTTATATTATAAACAACGGTCTGATAAAACATCACTATACATAATGTTTGCATGTACCTTTATTTCCTTTGGACAAATTCTTACAGATGAAACTATTAGATCAAAGAAGTGAAAATTAATAGGGGTGGGACTATGGGCAAAGGTATCTTTTTTTCTTTTACCGTTTTAACCATTTTTTTAAAAACACTTTTTTAACATTTATTTATTTTTGAGACAGAGAGAGACAGAGCATGAACAGGGGAGGGTCAGAGAGAGAGGGAGACACAGAATCCGAAACAGGCTCCAGGCTCTGAGCTGTCAGCACAGAGCCCGACGCGGGGCTCGAACTCACGGACCGTGAGATCATGACCTGAGCCGAAGTCGGACGCTTAACCGACTGAGCCACCCAGGCGCCCCCCGTTTTAACCATTTTTAACCGCATCGTGCAGTAGTGTTACCTATATGCACGTTGTTGTGCAGTGGGTCTTTAGAATTCTTTCACTTGCAGAACTGAAAAGAAGTTTTAAAATACATATTAATAGTACTTTTTTGACACAGGACTATGGTTTTAAATGTTTCTCCATAGTTTCCAAATATTCTATAAAAGAATGTGTAAAGGAAAGAATGTGAATAAGGCTTATTAAACTTGTGTGCAACAAATGAAATTTGTTCAGGGGAAACAATTTTTTAGCAGTAGACTTTAGTCACAACAATCCAAACTAAGGAATGAGATAGAGTGTATCAGGTTGTATCAAGTTGAGGAACAGCTTCTTCAAAAGCAGTGGTTTTTGGGGCACCTGGGTGGCTCAGTCAGTTAAGCGTCCAACTTCAGCTCTTGTCATGATCTTGCAGTTTGTGAGTTCAAGCCCTACATCGGGCTCTGTGCTGACAGCTTGGAGCCTGGAGCCTGCTTCTGATTCTGTGTCTCCCTCTGTCTCTGCCCCCCTCCCGCTTGTGCTCTCTCTCTCTCTGAAAAAAAAAATTATATAGATATATATATATATATAGAGAGAGAGAGAGAGAGAGAGAGCAAGCAAGCAGTGGTTTTCAACCAGTGTTGATTTTGCTTCCCCAAGGAACATTTCTAATGTCTCGAGATATTTTTGGCTATCACAACTAGGAGAATAATACTACTAATATCTTGTGGGTTGACGCCAGGGATGCTGTTAAGCATCCTTAAATGCACAGGACAACTACCCCACCACAGAATTTTTTGACCCAGAATGTCAAGATAGCGTGAGGCTGAGAAACTCTGCTCTAAAGAGGGCTGAGTTAAACTCTGCTCTGAAGGAGCCACCAGGGGTAGAGGTGGGGGTCTTGGCGGAGTCAGAGCCTTAACTACAGAGCAACCGCGGCTTGCCCAGGGCTAGGAAAGGTTAAGATTGTAGGATTTTTAACTTGTTACATTTGCATGTTAACCTGTATTCATCAGCAGCTAGAACTAGCTTAGCACCTACTTTGCAAAATTATTAGTTAAATAGAAAGCTACAGAGTAAGAACAACAAACTTGCACCTCATGAATTCCAACGGTGAGGGTTTCCTGGCCAGAGGTGCCCCAGCTGAGGCTCCAGAGATGGCCCTGGTCCCGCGCAGTGTCCGGGGAGCAGAGCAGAGGCCAGGTGCCTACACAGCACGCTTCCTCGGGGTCCAAGCCCGTCACCCCTCCTCAAGTGTGTCAGCATATCTGCTGTAGCCACTTGCCAGCCTGTAGGTTCAGAGAGGGGACCTCTTGGAGGGAAATCCCATCTAATTTCAAACGTATTGTGGAGAAGGCGGTTCTTGTCCCTGCTCCAACCCTCACTCCAAGGAAATGCTCTCTAATCCAGATGCCTCATGCTGGGGCCTATGCTGACCTCGGTCTCAGTCACTACCTGGCCTTGGTAGTCAAAAAGGAGATCATTCTGAAACTGTAAAAGATAACCCAAATACCTCATTACAATTATTAACTGGCTAAGGGCCTTTGCTCAGTTCCAAATTCCTAAACAGGCTTCATTTAAAGGCCCCAGAGGCACCAAGTGACAGTTTTAACGCGGGTCATCAGTTCGAAAGCACTGGAGAGTCTAAGAGGAAACATACAATAAGTCCCCCACCCCACCCCCGCCGTCATTATATAGAAAAGAGCGAGAGAAAATCCCCTCCTCACCCCGCGGGCCCCTTTTGTGTTGTTCTTGCCAACGCAGCAGCCCTCGTGCTATATAGACCCGCGCGCCGGCGGCCCATCACTGACCTCCATCCACCAGCCATGGGGAAGGTGAGCCCAGCGCAGCCGCAGGCCGGGAGGGGCCCCCGCGCCCCGGGGCTGGGGGCCAGGCCTGTGAGCCTTTCCTCCCCTTGCCTTGCAGATCACCTTCTACGAGGACCGGGGCTTCCAGGGCCGCCACTACGAGTGCAGCAGTGACCACCCGAACCTGCAGCCCTATTTCAGCCGCTGCAACTCCATCCGCGTGGACAGCGGCTGCTGGATGCTCTATGAGCAGCCCAACTACTCGGGCTGCCAGTACTTCCTGCGGCGCGGGGACTACCCGGACTACCAGCAGTGGATGGGCCTCAGCGACGCGGTCCGCTCCTGCCGCCTCATCCCCCACGTGAGTCCGGCCCCGCGGGCCCCGCCGGGCCCCGGAGCCACACGGGTGCTCCAGAGGCGGCATCCGTCGTGCAGGGTGGCGGCCTCCTTTGGCTGCCTCTCGCCAGGGTCTCCTCTCCGTTGCCAACATCTCTAAGCTTTCCTTCCACTGCAGAAGTATGCGAGGGGACGCTTCTCTTTTAAAAGTTCATTCTGCTCTGCTACAACTAAACTCACCTCTACTGGGACAAAGTAGGGCACCCGGTCCCTTCAGAGAGTCTATGCCCCAGGCGGTGAATAAGCAGCACGTTAGCACCTTTGCATCAGGTGGCCTGGGCTACTTCCTGGGGCTCTCTCTCTCTCTTTTCTTCTGTAGAATGGGGCTCGTGAAGGTGGCTAGCCCACAGGGCCGGAACGAGGGTGAGAGGTGGGCACCTGGCACCTG
The DNA here is from genome assembly GCF_022079265.1 of Lynx rufus. Taxonomy (NCBI): domain Eukaryota; kingdom Metazoa; phylum Chordata; class Mammalia; order Carnivora; family Felidae; genus Lynx; species Lynx rufus. Next base: position 28,184,148 of record NW_025814834.1, read on the forward strand.
GCAAGCCTCCCCTCCCCCAGCCACCACTGTTAGCATGAGCCTCCCGCCCTGCTTCCCGATCAGGCAAAACAAGTGGCTGACAGTGTGATTCCAGCCGCTCCGGCAAAGCCCGCCGTTACCCAAATAAAGCCCCAGCGGCCTGGAATTCTGCAGTTAGGGATTCTCTAAGCTGACTGCGACCCAGTCCTGTGGAAAAGGTACCGCTCCGGCCACGTCTGAAACCCCCTCGGAGGGTTTAACGCCTTGGTAAGACTCAGCCCAGCACGAGGAGCCTGAAAACCTGGGTTTCCACGTGCCTGTCCCGACCTTCCACGTGACACGCTGAGAGCTCTAGTCGCGAGCTTCTCCTAAAAGAAGAAACCGTGTGGGGCTGTTGTGGCGACCAAATCACGTGACGTGCACGTGGGTCCTTGACGACCATGGAAGATTCCTCACTAGCAGCCCTTAATGCTGCAGGATACTGGTCGGGAGAATTTCCTGTTTATTACCTAAAGCAGATTTGCAGGAGCATATCCTAGAGCTGAGAATTGAAGCTAATCTTTGTGATGGCTCTTGCTTTTCAGGATCTTAGAGAAGCAGGGCTTAAAGGAGAAGGGAAGGGTCTAAGGATTGCCTGGACTGGACTCTCTTCTTGAATTGCCACCAGTCTGTGACTTCCCCTGAAGGAAAAGCAACTTGACTTCCTTTCCCACTAGCTTCTTCTAATACTGTTGAGATTCAAAATTATAACTTTTTTTTCCAGGGATCATTTTTAAAAATTTATTTAAATAAAGATATATAAATTATTACTTATATATAAATAGTATATAATATATAAATTTATAATATATGAATAATAAATTTAATTAATAAATTTAATAAATATATAAAATAAACAAATTTAAAATGTATATGATATATATAAAATATACATAAATTATTACTTAAGAATGATACTAACTAAGGGTGCCTAGGTGGCTCAGTCAGTTGAGCATCCGACTTCGGCTCAGGTCAGTGGGTTCGAGCCCCGTGTCCGGCTCTGTGCTGATAGCTCAGAGTCTGAAGTCTACTTTGGATTCTGTGTCTCCGTCTCTCTCTCTGCCCCTTCCCCACTCAGGCTCTGTCACTCTCTTTCAAAAATAAATAAACATTAAAAAAAAAAGAATGATACTAACTAGGGCCAGTATGTATGGTTCATATAGGTTGTGGACTTAGCTCTAGGGAGCACCATGCGTCTCTTTACGTGAATGACACCTTCTTCAGTTCTGCAGTATACAGCCTATTCACTTGCACACAGCTGCCCTGGTGTTGGCTATCTTTAAAATTTGTCATCTTTGATGTAGAAAAGAGAAGGAAATGTCCAGTCCCCTGGTCATCTTTGATGTAGAAAAGAGAAGGGAACGTCCAGTCCCTTGGGGGTTGTGTCCCTGGTTGCTAAGGGCTAGATTTTCTGACTTTTCCTCATCTGCTAATTGCTGAACCCACAGACCAGCTCCCACAGGATCAGGATTTATGAGCGAGAGGACTACAGGGGCCAGATGGTAGAGATCACCGAGGACTGCTCCTCGCTTCACGACCGCTTCCACTTCAGTGAGATCCACTCCTTCCAAGTGCTGGAGGGCTACTGGGTCCTCTACGAGATGCCCAACTACCGGGGGCGGCAGTACCTGCTGAGACCGGGGGACTACAGGCGCTACCACGACTGGGGGGCCACGAGTGCCCGAGTGGGCTCTTTGAGGAGAGCCACGGAATACTATTGAAATATTTTTACTCTACCTTGTTCTCCATCTGGAAGCTAATAAAATATTTCTTGTGTGTTTCCTGCAGTCACGTGGTCCTCTTTTCCTTTCAGTCTCCTTGGAAGGGCTCAGCAGAAAGGAAGCTGGGAATAATGTGGCTTTGCTTACACTGATCAGTGATATGTGGTATTATGCGGTATTATGCGCCCTTTCGCAGCTCCTGCCTAAACACTTCCAGCTTTCTTTAAAATCCTAATTTTTTTTCTCTAAAACAAAAATTGGAAGAGACAATACATTATTTTGTGATATGGTTGCTTCTGTGACTGCTGACTGCTGAAGTTGTTGGAAGAAACTTTGAAATGAAAAGAAGAAGAGGTGAGGAAGGAAACAGAAGCCAGCCCCTAGCAAGCTGCTGCAACCTCCAAAAACCAAAAAGAGGTCACAGGCTTAGGGCAGCGTGGTGGCATTTGTACAAGAGGGAAGTGGTTGCGTGTTGAACACATTCTGAACACAAAAATTCCCATCGGATTCAAGGTGCAGGAGAGGGTTGTCCTATGCCATTGGGCGGATGAAGTTCTTTTCAACCCAAACAGAGACAACTGCAGGAGAAGCACGTTTGGGGAGGGAAACCAGGTGTCCCATTTTGTGCAGGAGGAGTTTGAAATGTCCAGGAACATCAGATGGAGTTGTTGACCAGATAACTGCTTAGTGGTTAACCAGGCAACCAGCCTGGGGTTCAGAAGAGAGGCATGGGCTGGAGATCAACGTTTGCAAATTATCAGAGGGTAGATGGTATTGAAAGTCACAAGATGGGGTAGGATCCCCCAGGGCATGTATATCAGTGAAGCCTTGGGCACCCCAGCTTTAAAATGAATGCATGGGAGGGAGGACTAATAAATTATGCTAAAAGTTCGATGGCTTACACAATAAAAGCTTTTTATTTAAAAAAAATTTCACGTAAAAAAATAAGAGGTGTTTAAGAAACAAATGGTACTGACTTTTTAGCTAGTTCTTTTTTTTTTCTTTTTAGAGAGAAAGAGAGCAAGCAGGGGAAAGGAAGAGACACAGAGAGAGAGACAGAGAGAGAATCCCAAACAGGTTCCACATCTATGGCAGAGCCAAACACAGAGCTCAATCCCACAAACCTGGGATCGTGAGCTGAGCTGAAGTCGAGTCAGATAGTCAGCTGACTGAGCCACCCAGGCACCCCTAGCTAATTCTTAAGAGTAGATAAATCCAGGGGTGCCTGCGTGGCTTAATCCGTTAAGCAACCAACTTTGGCTCACATGATCTCGCGGTTTGGGAGTTTGAGCCCTGCGTCGGGCTCTGTGCTGACAGCTCAGAGCCTGGAGCCTGCTTTGGATTCTGTGTCTCCCTCACTTCGTCCCTCCCCTGCTCACACTCTGTCTCTCTCTCAAAAACAAACATTAAACATTTTTTTTTAATTAAAAAAAAGAGCAGATGAATCTGGAAACATGGAAGTCAGCAGGAACAATGCAAACATAATTAGGAAAGTGGAATCGAATTGTTGTTTCATACCGCTTTCGGCTTTCTGACCATTACACTAGAGAGCACTATCTACCAGTTTATCAAAAATTTTGGGGGGCGCCTGGCTGGCTCAGTTGGAGGAGTGTGCAACTCCTGATCTCAGGCTTGTGAGTTTGAGCCTACACTGGGTGTAGAAATTACTTAAAAAATAAATAAACTAAAAAGGAAAATCTGGAAAACTGTGATGAATACTAAAAAAAAAATCGTGTGGTGCTTATGAACCCACATTTACAATTATTAAGAGAGAGATTAAGGACTTTCAGGCTTTAGTGAGAGTAGCAAAGGCCTGGTGCACAATCAACCACCCAGATTAAGTTAGGACAGCCTTTCTCCACCACACAGGCCTTGAGAATCACCCGGGCACTTTCAACACAGAGATGCCTAGACCTGGTGAATCAGGATCTCCAGGGAGTTCCCTGTGCACCTGTAGAGTTAACATGCTCCCCTGGCAAGGCTTATGACACTGAACATTTGGAAAACAGTGGGTGAAAGCCTTTCTTCCCAAAATGTGGTCTGCACACCAGCCGCCCAGTGATGTCCTGGGAGCTTGCTAAAAATGTGGAATCTCAGACCTCAACCCAGACACGCTGAGTCAGAATCTGCATTTTAACAAGATCCCTAGATGGTTCTTCTTCTTCTTATTTTTAAATGTTTATTTTTGAGAGAGAGATTGAGAGAGACAGAGATAGAGTGTGAGTGGGGGGGAGGCAGAGAGAGAGGGAGACACAGAATCCAAAGCAGGCTCCAGGCTCTGAGCTGTCAGCAGAGAGTCCCACGTGGACCTCGAACCCATCAACCACGAGATCATGACCTGAGCCGAAGTCAGACACTTAACCGCCTGAGCCACCCAGGAGCCCTGCTAGATGATTCTTATGTACACACCAATTTGAGAAACTCTGGGCTAATGAGCAGTGGTATCCCCTAAATCCAGTAGAGTATAGATCACTGTTTCTCATGTCTGGCTGTACATTAGAATCATCCACAGAGCTTTTAAAAATGCTAATGCCTGGGCCACATTCCCAAAGGTTCTGAATTAATTACATCACTTTCCAATAATTTTTTTCTTCTTGGAATTTTTCTTCCAATAATTTTTTTTCTTCTTCTTTTCTTTTTCTTCTGTAAGTTTTGTCAACTTACATATGCTTTTTGACTTATTTATTCTAGATTAGTCAAATATGCCCAGTATTTTAATAATGATGAAGCTTGATTGGAAAACAAGGTCTGAATCCAGGGTCAAGATGGGTCTCCCAACTTCTCCTCAAATTGAACTAACCCTAGGCACAGGCAGATAAGTAATCTTTTTTTTTCTATATTAAATATAATTTATTGTCAGATTGGTTTCCATACAACACTCAGGGCTCATCCCAACAGGTGCCCTCCTCCATGCCCATCACCCACTTTCCCCTCTTCCCCACCCCCCATCAACCCTCGTTTGTTCTCAATATTTAAGTCTCTTATGGTTTGCCTCCCTCCCTCTCTGTAACTTCCCCCCCTTCCGCTCCCCCGTGGTTCTCTGTTAAGTTTCACAGAATCCACATATGAGTGAAAACCTATGGTATCTGTCTTTCTCCAGGCAGAGAAGTAATCTGACTGCGGGAGGATTCCCAGAACAACCCTGCCCCAGTAAAGCCACAGATAAACCCAGTGGATGTGAGACAATGATCGTTCCCCCCACTTTTTTTTTCCAGTGCTGTTGATTAGGCCGGCTGGAACCACCTGAGGACCAAGGAGATCTTTACCTTGCTTAGGAACAAAGTTTTTAGAACATGAAGAAATCCTTAGAACCTAGCTAAGCTTAAACTCTCTGCTGAATTTATTATTAACAAGACAGCTTTCCATTCACAAATCCTCTCTCTGTATCATGGTTCTCACATCTTTCTTACAGATTTTTGGCTCCTGTATTTCTTCCCCCTTTTTTTTTTAAAAGTTACTTATCTATTTATTTTTTTTAAAAGGAAGACCCATTTTTATTTATTTGTTTTTTAATTTTTTTTATTTTTTATTTTTTTATTTTTTATTTAAAAAAAATTTTTTTTTCAACGTTTATTTATTTTTGGGACAGAGAGAGACAGAGCATGAACGGGGGAGGGGCAGAGAGAGAGGGAGACACAGAATCGGAAACAGGCTCCAGGCTCTGAGCCATCAGCCCAGAGCCCGACGCGGGGCTCGAACTCACGGACCGCGAGATCGTGACCTGGCTGAAGTCGGACGCTTAACCGACTGCGCCACCCAGGCGCCCCTATTTGTTTTTTTTAACTAAGCTTTACACCCAGCATGGGGCTTGAACTCACCCCCTGAGATCAAGAGTCACATGCTCTACCTGCTGAGGCAGCCACACGCCTATTTATTCGTTTTTAGTGAAAAGTTGAACGTCTTTTGTACCACCAGGACTAAATAAATATAAATTCCAAACTCTTTAAAGTAGCTCCCTTCTCTTTCCCTTAGACAATGCTTTTACTTAATTTAGATAAGAGCTCCACCCAGTGCTCACCAGAAAAAAGGCAAATATGGTTTAAAAGCCTTTTCCAAAATCACATATATTAAGAGATTATTGGGGCGCCTGGGTGGCTCAGTTGGTTGTGTCCAACTCTTGATTTCAGCTCAAGTCATGATCTCACAGTTCATGGGTTTGAGCCCTGCGTGGAGCTCTATGCCAATGGTGCAGAGCCTGCTTGGGTTCTCTCTCTCTCTCTCTCTCTCTCTCTCTCTCTCTCTCTCCCTTTTTCTCAAAATAAATAAACTTTAAAAAACTTATTTTAAAAAGAGAGATTATGTTGTACCTTTTAAATATACTCTGCTAGGAGGCATCACAATCCCAGACTTCAGCCTCTACTACAAAGCTGTCATCATCAAGACAGCATGGTATTGGCACAAAAACAGACACATGGACCAATGGAATAGAATAGAAACCCCAGAACTAGACCCACAAACATATGGCCAACTCATCTTTGACAAAGCAGGAAAGAACATCCAATGGAAAAAAGACAGCCTCTTTAACAAATGGTGTTGGGAGAACTGGACAGCAACATGCAGAAGGTTGAAACTAGACCACTTTCTCACACCATTTACAAAAATAAACTCAAAATGGATAAAGGACCTAAATGTGAGACAGGAAACCATCAGAACCTTAGAGGAGAAAGCAGGAAAAGACCTCTCTGACCTCAGCCGTAGCAATCTCTTACTCGACACATCCCCAAAGGCAAGGGAATTAAAAGCAAAAGTGAATTACTGGGACCTTATGAAGATAAAAAGCTTCTGCACAGCAAAGGAAACAACCAACAAAACTAAAAGGCAACCAACGGAATGGGAAAAGATATTTGCAAATGACATATCGGACAAAGGGCTAGTATCTAAAATCTATAAAGAGCTCACCAAACTCCACACCCGAAAAACAAATAACCCAGTGAAGAAATGGGCAGAAAACATGAATAGACACTTCTCTAAAGAAGACATCCAGATGGCCAACAGGCACATGAAAAGATGTTCAATGTCGCTCCTTATCAGGGAAATACAAATCAAAACCACACTCAGGTATCACCTCACGCCAGTCAGAGTGGCCAAAATGAACAAATCAGGAGACTATAGATGCTGGAGAGGATGTGGAGAAACGGGAACCCTCTTGCACTGTTGGTGGGAATGCAAATTGGTGCAGCCGCTCTGGAAAGCAGTGTGGAGGTTCCTCAGAAAATTAAAAATAGACCTACCCTATGACCCAGCAATAGCACTGCTAGGAATCTACCCAAGGGATACAGGAGTACTGATGCATAGGGGCACTTGTACCCCAATGTTCATAGCAGCACTCTCAACAATAGCCAAATTATGGAAAGAGCCTAAATGTCCATCAACTGATGAATGGATAAAGAAATTGTGGTTTATATACACAATGGAATACTACGTGGCAATGAGAAAAAATGAAATATGGCCTTTTGTAGCAACGTGGATGGAACTGGAGAGTGTGATGCTAAGTGAAATAAGCCATACAGAGAAAGACAGATACCATATGGTTTCACTCTTATGTGGATCCTGAGAAACTTAACAGGAACCCATGGGGGAGGGGAAGGAAAAAAAAAAAAAGGACGTTAGAGTGGGAGAGAGCCAAAGCATAAGAGACTGTTAAAAACTGAGAACAAACTGAGGGTTGATGGGGGGTGGGAGGGAGGGGCGGGTGGGTGATGGGTATTGAGGAGGGCACCTTTTGGGATGAGCACTGGGTGTTGTATGGAAACCAATTTGTCAATAAACTTCATATAAAAAAAAAAATAAATAAATAAATATACTCTGCTAGGCAGTGTATGCTCTGCAAACTTATTTTGTAGCCAAAATGCTTATTAAGCCAACGTAAATCTTACTCAAAAAGCAGGGCTTGAGAGCGTTGTGACACATTGTGAGCATTTCATAAGAGTAGGTGAAGAAAGGCATGACAATCAGTCTGTGTTCACGGAGCCAGTGAGGCTCCTGCGGGTGGGGAATCCAGCATTTGCACTGTGACTTTTATCAGAGCCCCTGTCTTCTTCCTCCATCTTGCAACATGTGACAGATCCATTGCTAATTTATGAAACTTCAAGTTCAGAAGTAAGATACATTTCACATATTTCTTCAGATATGTCCTCCACTTCATCTTCAAGCTCGGCCCCTATTTACTTATGAGTTCTCAACCAACTCTTTGTGACATCCTTTGCGTTTTTTCCTTGCCATTGTGTATGAGTCATTTTTTGGTTGATTAATCTCCATTAGGATAGAAACAAGAGAGCTGTTTCTAATCTTGTTGGCTGACTTCCTGTGTTCCTCTGTCCCTCTCTCAGTGTCTGCAGACATACAAGGATATCATCATCCCATTGGTCTTAAATATCTTAGATCAACCTAGGTATACGCAGAGATAATGAACAGTGTGCAGCATGGCTCCTCTAGTGCCCATCCTTGCATTTGAAAGTCACAACCTTCACCCTTTACAGTAACACTCACACTATGCATCTTGAGGCTGCTTTGACCCATATCCTCCAAGGGATGTTACCTTTCTGCCTGAGCTCACCTACTCCCAGCTTACATTGGTTTCAAAGGTGGGAATTGGGAATTGTTGATAGAGCTCACAAATACAGTTCATGTCCTCATACCCTTTGGACTCTATTAGGCATTCTAGAAAACCTTCACTCTATGTCCCACGTGGCAGGGGAATGCTGCAAACCAGCCCAGATCCCAGCTCCCTTTGAGAATCTACTAGACTCCATCTTTGAAACTTACCCTCTCTCACTCTGACTTTGTGGCCACCTGCCTCACCCTCCCAGGGTCCTGAGAACATAAGATAAACCCGGTCTTAAATATAAATTCCAAACTCTTTTCTTTCCAGGAAATCATCTTTTCTTTTCAGGAAATCATCTTTTCTTTCCAGGAAATCAAACGGGTCCATTCTAAGCCAAGTCTTACCATCAGACTCTCCCAGGCCACCACTCCACTGCCCATGTTCCAGATTCTTCTCCATGGTTTCCATGCTCCACAGTTCACTCTTTCCACCTGCTTCATCATTTTGTTCTTCACAAATTTTCAAATTTTGTTCCATCTATCTTGAATTCTATTCTTCACAACTCTTCACTTTTAATATTTATTTAATCTTAAAGGCTGTAATCAGAATTTTTCTATCTCCCCCTTGCCCTCCATTATAAACTTCATTCAAGGATGCACAGAACACAATTTTACAATTAAGAAGCAACAGCAGTTGGGGGTGGGGAGGCAGCAGCAACAACAAACTCAAATTCCCATAAATAATCATTATGACTTTTCAAATACTTTAGTTGGCACGGTGACAGTTTACCATAACCATCCAGGTGGTTTTCTGTTGAAAACATTGCTCCTGAATTCCCAAGAGCTAGTTTTGGGAGTCAAACTTGGATACTAACTTTACCATGAACTAGTTATGGGACATCAGGTAAGCCAATTAACCTCTCTAACCTAAGCTACAGTTTTCCCATCTGCCTAATGGGGATAATAATAAAACCCACTTCATGGGGTTTTATGAGACATAATAATAATAATATAATGCTGTAAAAAGCCTGGCATATAGTAACTCATTAAACATTAGCTATTATTAGTATTTATTTATCTTTTTTATTGTCCCAAGGGCTATATTTTGTACTTGTGGATTTTTTTTTAAAGGAGAAGACTTTCTTTTTAAGTTTATCTATTTATCTTGAAAAAGAGAGAGAGAGAGAGGAAGGGGCAGAGAGAGAAGGAGAGAGAGAATCCCAAACCCAATCCAAAAACTGTGGATTTGTAAAAATGATCTCGAAGCTCAAAGTTTGATGTAGGATGTCCTAGGTATGAGGAGTTTGGCTGCAAATTATGTATTAGAAGTGTATTTATGGAGCTACAGGACCTAGAATGCCGGAAACAATGGATGTACTTTTCTTCAAGCTAGTCAAACAAATTATTCAATACTAGGCAATATATTATAAAGGCACTGTTACTAAAATGTCATATTTTCTAAAGAGGACATCAGGATTATGAAGAGACTAAAAACAATCTCCTGTGAGTAGATAAAGAAATTGGTGCAATTTGGACCAGAGAAGAAAATGTTAGTATATTCAGGTATGCTACCACGTGAAAAGGAGCCTAGACTATTTCCTGTGTGAGCCCAGTACAGAATTAATGCCAATGGGTGTAATTTAGGGGAAGGCTGTTATCGGTTCAACGTGAGAAAGATTTTAAAGGAGCCAGAAATGCCAGGCAATGTAATGGTGGCTTGCACAGCAGTGATCATCCTAGTCACCTTGCCCTATACATCTCTGCCATCTGGGCTGTTCTCCCCGACTGTTGAGTGACAACAAATGATATGAGTATAACTACAGACTTTTGACACTAAGACAGTCCAAGAACAATGTCAGAAACACTTAAAAGAAGAGCCACTTCTGTGAGAGAAACTAGTTTGATGGCCATGGTCTTATTGCTAGCTGCTTTTAGTAAAGGTCCTTTCTTTAAGCCAATACATTAAAAAAAAAAAAAAAAAACTAACACTAAAACCATTTAGAAAATCCTTGTATAAAGCAGGTGTAATCTAGTAAGTAAACTGTTTTCCTGAGTTCTGTGAGCCACCGTAACAGGTTAATCAAACCCAAGAAGGAGGCTATGGGAACCTCCAGTTTACAGGCAGGTGGTCAGGAGCACATGATAGCCTGTGCTTTTGATTGGGGTCTTAAGTGCACTGGGGTTGGGAGGCAGTCTTGTAGGACTGTGGGATCAATGCTGTCTCCAGGCAGATAGTGTCAGAACGGCGTTAGATTATAGGACACCCAGCTGGTGTCTCACAATCACTTATGTGTGAAAAATGACTGCCCATTTGGTGACCAGAATATAGAAGTGTTCAGAGTACTGTGTGTCACATAACAGAAAGCAATAATGGGCTTTTTCTTGACTTCTAAGCACCATGGTCCAATAAAGGGAACCAGGGTTTCAAGAAGAAGTGGTTATGGGAGCAGAGGAAACACAAGATGAATCTGGGACATCTGGTGGTACCAGAAAGTAGGAAAATGCTAAAAGAAAAAGGAGGAAGTGAGGAAGGGAGAGACACAGAAGCCAACCTGCTGGCACTCCCAATGACAAAAGCTGTGCCAATGTAACTGGCTGTACCTCAGCTTGCCCCGGGCTAGTGAGGATTCAGTGTAACTGCTACCCTCCAGGGAGCCTCTTAAAATGGTGACAATGAGGGATGCCTGGGTGGCTCAGTTGGTTAAGCATCCAACTCTTGATCTCAACTCAGGTCATGATTTCATGGTTTGTGGGATTGAGCCCCGAGCTGGGCTCTGTGATGACAGCACGGAGCCTAGTTAGGATTCTCTCTCTCTCTCCCTCTCTCTCTGCCCCTCCCTCACTTGTGCTGTCTCTTTCTCTCTCAAAATAAATAAATAAACTTAAAAAATAATAATAAGATGGTGACAGCGGGACGGGGCCTCTTCCCTACCCCCTTCCTCATTGGAGCTATTATTTTAATGTTCCCATTAGCTCAGAAGCAAACAAAAAAACCCATTCCCCATGAGGTATAGCACACATTATTGTTATTTGACAGATAAAACCAATTGACACTCTTAAGATGATTCTCCACTGAGGTTTTATTACACAGGAAAATACTGAAATTCTTGACGCATCTGGAATATATTTGTGACACATTTGGAATATATTTGTTGGCACATATCACCCAAACATCAGGGAGCGAGGTCTGAGCTGCCGTGGAAAGATCAGCAGCTTTGGAAGGCTGGCCTGCTGCTTCGATAATATTCTTTTCTGCCATACAGCCAGTGAGAATAGTTGACAACAGTTACAGGGTCTCCAGGCACGGTGCCCTCACTCCCCACCGGTGCCAATCCTTGCACAGCGACCATATGAGTTCCGTACCGGTCCTACCTGCAGGAACAGAGACACAAGCTCAGATCAGTTACACGATTAGTCCAATGCCACACACACATAGAAGGAGCAGAGCCAGGATTTGATGTCAGATCTCTCTGGTTCCGGAATCCTCACGTTCCACCAGTAAGTTACACTGTCTCTGCATGGGAGGACACACATAGGAGGCTTGGGGAGGAGGGGGACACAGAAAAGTGTGTACATTATCTCCTGAGACATGTCGTTTCTACCAATAGTTTATTGGGAGGTGGTAATCACATCCAGAACCAGAAGGAAAGAGCCAGAGGGAGGGGCAGGGAAGTGTCCCCACCTGGATGACTGGAAACAAAAGAAAGATCTTTGAAAGTCCAAAGCAAGAGCTGTTCGGGGAGATTCCAGGCCTGTAACACTCAGGAAACCAGACTGGATATCGTAGCTTCCGTCATTTTAGGCAAGATCATCAGCGAGGCCAGAAGAGACGGTGTGATTGGTGGGGTCCCTGCATCCAAGGGACATTCTTGCCGTACATTGGCAGACCTAGACTTGCAGTAACTGGTCCTCCACACATCAATGATCCTGCCTTCGTCTGGGGAGGAGTTAGCTTGATAAACCAGCACTCATGTTTCTACTGCACAACACTATAAGACATCGGGCAGTGTCTTCTCATAAACATAATTTGTACAAGATAAATGAGGAAAGAGAACGAAGGCATGGAAAGTGCCCCAATATCCCAGTAAGTCACTCTCAGTGAGAAAACATTAAGGATGCTTTCCAGTTTTCCTGTCAGAGAACAGAGGAAACCAGTCTCTCCCAGGAAGAAAAGGAATGTGGGTGCAGGACGCCCCCATGACCAGCCCTCTTGGGAGTGAGGAGGGGGCTGGGTCACTTGACCCCTAGGAGAGGCTCTGAGTCTGTGAGGGAGGGCCACAGACCCCTCCTACGCTGCAGAGACTTAGGCGTGGGGACAGTTTCCTTGTGGAATTTTTTTTTTTAAGGCAATTTTGTCAGCCCAGGACTGAAAACCCGTAGCATTATGATTATTATTTGTTATCTTGAGTTTAAAATAATAAGAACTTTTTTTTTGGTTTTTATAGAAGAACAAGTTTACCAAGATAGTTACTTGAAGGACTAGAAACGCCAAGATCTATCTTCAGAAGACAGAAAACAAAGGGAAAACTTCAACTTGGAAGGAGAGGCTGAGATGACCCAGAAAAAGAGTGGACACAACTCTGGAAGGCATGTGGGAGTTCCCGGCCGGAACGGGTAGCATGGAATTGGCGGGAGTTACCTAACACAAGAGCAGAGATGAGCTCCCCCTCCAGCGGAAGATTTATCGTGTAAATGGCCAGGTTAGAGAGAAGCATGAATGGTAGTGAGTTCTGAGTTCCCATCGGCGTTCAAAAAGACCCCATGAAACATGGCGGCAGAAAGTTCATAGCAGTGCCTAGTGCAGTGACAATAAAAGGAGTTAACAGGAGCCATGAAGATGGGCATCGAGGTGCCTGCAACCCACACCTACACGGCTGCTGTGCAAGTCTGGGCTTCTGCCCCAGTAGGGAAGTCAGGCAAGAAGGCAAGGCCAGTCAACCAGAATATAATTCCCACCAGAGGGACAGGCAGGCTGGTGGGGAGCAGCCTGAGGTCCAGGTGGCAATCTGGGATTTTGTTCACCTCCGCTGCTTCTGAGAACAATGACCGTAACATATGTTGGTTCCTGAGCCAAGTCTCTCATTGGCTTCATGGTCAGAAGGTCGGAGCACACGAGTAACAGGTGCTGCTGGCAGCTGGGAGTACTTGAGCACACAGACTGGGGAGGGGCCTGGAAAGGCCAAACTCAATGTTGGCTCCGACACAGGTGAAATTCTGCTGTGACAGGCATACATTCATTCAATGGATACTGAGACTAATTGAGCATTTATGGTGTTCCAGGAACCAGTGCTGCCGAGTTAAGCAGAGAAATGTCGGCGTTGATAAGGTAGTCACCGCCATTAGGGAGATAGGGGAGGGGACTAACACGGGACTGGGCCCTTACTCTGCCCATCACTGTCATCAGGTTCTGGAAACGCAAAGAAGACTAAGACAGCCTTTCCCCTCAAGGCACTTGGAGTCTAACAGGACCACTATTAACTAGATGAGGTAAAATGTGGTTAACTGGATAGGAGCTGAGAACAAGAAGGGCTGTAGAGGCAAGAAAGGAAAGACGCGAGTTTTCCCCAGGTAAGTAAAGAGAATTCCAGAAAAGGATTTGCTGTCTCCCAAAGAGATGACATGGGGAGGGGGGGGTTGGAGCTTAAAGTCTGAGTAAGAAATTGTTTTTAATTGTATTTATTTATTTTTTAAATGTTTATTTTTCAGAGAGAGAGAGAGAGAGAGAGAGAGAGAGAGAGAAAGTGGGGGAGGGGCAGAGAGCGAGGAGAACAGAGGATCTGAAACAGACTCCTCACTGAGGGCAGACAGCCCAATGCGGGGCTTGAACTCACAAACTGTGAGGTCATGACCTGAGCTGAAGTCAGATGCTCAACTGACTGAGCCGTCCAGGCGCCCCTGAGGTCTGAGTAAGAATTTAAAAATTAAGAAAGAGCAGAAGGACACGGATGGCACCAGAACATCATGAGAGAGGCTGGCACACATCAAGTGCATTCGGTGGAATGTGAGGAGCTCTGCATGGCTGGAGGAAGAAGAGAAGGGGTGGCTAGGGGTGGCGAGGCTGAGAAGACACTAGAAAGCTGGGGGAGAAACAGGGTATGAGGGACCTTCAGACAATAGGGCACCGTGGAAGGCATCGAGCAGGCTTCGTGCACTTGGACCTGTTTCCTTAGAGACAGAGGACTGATAAGCAGGAGGAGGGATGGAAGCAGGAAAGCCAGGGAGCCACAGAGCCTCTGCGGAGAGCTGGGCCCATTACAGACAACCCGCCCCATCGAAAAGAGGCAGCCAGGGGCGCCTGGGTGACGCAGTCGGTTAAGTGTCCGACTTCAGCCAGGTCACGATCCCGCGGTCCGGGAGTTCGAGCCCCGCGTCGGGCTCTGGGCTGATGGCTCAGAGCCTGGAGGCTGTTTCCAATTCTGTGTCTCCCTCTCTCTCTGCCCCTCGCCCGTTCGTGCTCTGTCTCTCTTGTCCCAAAAATAAATAAACGTTGAAAAAAAAATTAAAAAAAAAAAAAGAAAAGAGGCAGCCAGACACACTTTGCCTCCCACCTCAGGGGAAAGAGGCCCATCGAGACCAAATCTCCCCACTTCTATGAAAATCTAGAACCGTCCGTTCTGATGTTAACTATCCATCCACCACCCTGATTTTTAATACTGGCTTAAACTTTTTTTTTAATTTTTTTTTCAACGTTTTTTATTTATTTTTGGGACAGAGAGAGACAGAGCATGAACGGGGGAGGGGCAGAGAGAGGGGGAGACACAGAATCGGAAACAGGAAACAGGCTCCAGGCTCCGAGCCATCAGCCCAGAGCCTGACGCGGGGCTCGAACTCACGGACTGCGAGATCGTGACCTGGCTGAAGTCGGACGCTTAACCGACTGCGCCACCCAGGCGCCCCAATACTGGCTTAAACTTTTAAAAATCACCACGTGGAGCAAGAAAAACTCCCTCAGTTATATTTCTGCACAATTAGGAACAAAGGAGAGATTGAAAATTAAGTCAGTAGCGTTTGGTAATTAAGCCCTGGAGTCTGACCTGGGTTTGAAATCTGGTTTTCCCACTAATCAGTCAGGAGGCCAGGGGTAAGTTAGATTAGCCTTGCTGAGCCTCAAAATTCGAGATGATTGGGCAGGTTATTGTGAGGGACACATTAAATAATGCATGCTAAGCATTTAGCACAGAATTTGGGATATAACCCATGATTAATATATATAAGCTTCTGTTGTTGTTACATTTATTGTATTATCAGTATTATACAATGTATATTGTATTGTGCACTCAATGCATTATTCTCCTTTTCTTTAGTTGAGTTTTTTTTTTTTAAGATTTAAAGCACCACAGGGGCACTGGGTGGTTCAGTCAGTTGAGCATCTGACTCGGCTCAGGTCATGATCTCGGGTTATTTAGTTCGAGCCCCGTGTCGGGCTCTGTGCTGACAGCTCAGAGCCTGGAGCCTGCTTCAGATTCTGTGTCTCCCTCTCTCTCTCTGCTCCTCCTTCTCTCTCTCTCTCTCTCTCTCTCTCTCAAAAATAAATTAAAAATATTTTTTAAACAGATTAAAACACAAGTAACTACTGCAGCATTAAAAAAAAAAACCTATTTTCCCAGTTTTCATACCCATAGTAGTAAGAAAAGAAAGAGAAAATATAACTGACATTATTCATCCTCCCTTTGGAAAACAAACCAGAAAACATGGGCCTAAAATTCATTGACTCTTTCTCCCAAAAAATGCACTACGTTTGTAAATGAGCCTTATCCTTTCTCTTCCTTCCTTTGAAGTCTTGCACATAAATTTTAACTTAGCAAAACATTTCCAGCTTCCATTTTCAATAATAACAGAGCTTTGCAGACATTTGTAATAACTTATTCTAAACTTAATATTAAAGGCAGGGGCTCCTGGGTGGCTCAGTCCATTGAGCATCTGACTCTTGATTTCAGCTCAGGTCATGATCCCAGGCCCATGGAATGGAGCCTTGCATTGGGCTCCTTGCTCAGCATGGAGGTTCTCTCTCTCTCTCTGCCTCTCTCCCCTGCTTGCTCTCTCTCTCTCTCTGTCTCTCTCTCAAATCAAAAAAATAAAAATAAAGGCAAAGTTGATTTCTCAAAGAAGCCTATATGAACAAATATCTCACTTGCTAGAGGTAGGTGCTCAATGTTTTACAGTTAATCCTCAAAATACTTTGGATTCAACTTTGCTCAGAGAGCGTCCAGTAGAAGGTCAGCAGCAACTATTGTGTGACCCATATTTCGGGTTTCATTTCTGTCTTCTAGCAAAATAGGAAAGGTAAGATCAGCCTATGTGGGGGAAGAAAGCACATAATCTGAACTGAGGGCACTGTTCTATTGTACTGGGCAGGTCTTTTCTAATGGCAAGTGACTGAAAACTAACCCACACAATTTCAAAGTAAGAAGAGAATTTACTGGTCTCTATAATGTAAAAGCTGTAGGCATGGATAGGTGCAGCAGTTCTGATGGGATCTTCAGGAGTCCTTCTCTGCAGCCCTCTATCTCCCTCAGTTCTGCTTTCCTCTGTGTTGGATTTACTTCCAACAGCTCTTTCCATATGGTGGACCTCAACAGCTCCAGGCTTACAGCATCCCGTACCTCAGAATCCCAATGGAGAGAACTCTAAAAAATCTCGGCATTGGATCTCACCAGCCTCGCGTGAGTGAATTTTCCCTTTCCTGAGCCAGTCCCTGGGGCCAGTAGAAGAGAATGCTCTGAATGGCTGAAGATGAAGCCTGACTAAACCCTGGAGTTGGGGGATAGAGTCCATGAGACCTAAGCTACACGGAATGAGAATGAGGAAGAGGCAGTCACCTAAAGAACACAGGGGTACTAGAAAGTGGAATGGATTCCAAGCAGGAAAAAAACCCAGATGTTTGCCACCCAGGTGATGCCCACAGCAAAATCCAGAGAAAATCAGTAACTCATTTTATGCCACAGCATGTAGCAAATACCCCGGGTACTCCGTGGGCTAACTGGCTACCAGCTCCATTGTTACAAGAAACACATACACTGAAGTCAATTCATAACACCCTGATTTCTCAGGTTAGCACCCTGTCAACTTCAACTTTATGAAGCAGAACATGACTTCCTTCTTCCCTGGAATTTAGAATGATTTTTTTAAAGGGATTTTTTTTTTTTTTTTTGAGAGACGAGAGAGAGCGAGACATGGTGCGAGCAGGGGAGGGGCAGAGAGAGAGAGGGAAACACAGAATCCAAAGCAGACTCCAGGCTCTGAGCTGTCAGCACAGAGCCCGACACAGGGCTCGAACTCAAGAACAGCGAAATCATGACCTGAGCTGAAGTCGGGGGCTCAACTGAATGAGCCAGGCACTCCTCACCTGCAGAGTTTAAAAAAAAAATCCTTCAGGGTAGTTCTATTTTTAACTTTTTGAGGAACTTCCACACTGTTTTCCGGAGCGGCTACACCAGTTTGCATTCCCACCAACAGTGCAAGAGGGTTCCCATTTCTCCACATCCTCACCAGCATCTGTAGTCTCCTGATTTGTTCACCTTAGCCACTCTGACCCACGTGAGGTGGTATCTCAGTGTGGTTTTGATTTGTATTTCCCTGATGATGAGTGACATTGAGCATATTTTCACGTGCCTGTTGGCCATCTGGATGTCTTCTGTGGAAAAGTGTCTCTTCATGTCTTCTGTCCATTTCTTCATTGGATTATTTGTTTTTTTTGGGTGTGGAGTTTGGTGAATTCTTTATAGATTTTAGCTACTAAACCTTTATGCAATATGTCATTTACAAATATCTTTTCCCATTCCGTCAGTTGCCTTTTAGTTTTGTTGATTGTTTTCTTTGCAGTGCAGGTTTTTATCTTGATGAGGTCCCAATAGTTCATTTTTGCTTTTAATTCCCTTGCATTTGGAGATGTGTCAAGTAAATTGCTGCGGCTGAGGTCAGAGAGGTTTTTTCCTGCTTTCTCCTCTAGGGTTTTGATGGTTTCCCGTCACATTCAGGTCCTTCATCCATTTTGAGTTTGTTTTGTGTTTGGTGTAAGAAAGTGGTCTAGTTTCATTCTTCTGCATGTTGCTGTCCAGTTCTCCCAGCACCATTTATTAAAGAGACTGTCTTTTTTCCATTGGATATTCTTTCCTGCTTTGTCAAAGATTAGTTGGCCATACATTTGTGGGTCCAATTTTGGGTTCTCTATTCTATTCCATTGGTCTATGTGTCTGTTTTTGTGCCAGTACCATGCTGTCTTGATGATTACAGCTTTGTAGTAGAGGCTAAAGTCTAGGATTGTGATGCCTCCTGCTTTGGTTTTTTCTTCAATAATACTTTGGCTATTTGGGGTCTTTTGTGGTTCCATACAAATTTTAGGATTGTTTGTTCTAGCTTCGAGAAGAATGCCGGTGCGATTTTGATTGGGATTGCATTGAATGTATAGATTGGTTGGGTAGTATTGACATTTTAACAATATTTATCCTTCCAATCCATGAGCATGGAATGTTTTTCCATTTCTTTGTATCTTCTTCAATTTCCTTTATAAACTTTTTATAGTTTTTAGCATACAGATCTTTTACATCTTTGGTTAGGTTTATTCCTAGGTATTTTATGACTCTTGGTGCAATTGTGAATGGGATCAGTTTCTTTATTTCTCTTTCTGTTGCTTCATTATTGGTGTATAAAAATGCAACCAATTTCTGTACATTAATTTTGTACCCTGCGACTTTGCTGAACTGCCCTATGACCTAGCAATAGCAATATCCCTATTATCCAAGGGATACAGGAGTGCTGATGCATAGGGGTACATGTACCCCAATGTTTATATCAGCACTTTCAACAATAGCCAAATTATGGAAAGAGCCTAAACATCCATCAACTGACGAATGGATAAAGAAGATGTGGTTTATATATACAATGGAATACTACTTGGCAATGAGAACGAATGAAATCTGGCCATTTGTAGCAACGTGGATGGAACTGGAGGGTATTATGCTAAGTGAAACAAGTCAGGCAGAGAAAGATACTGTATGTTTTCACTCATACGTGGATCTTGAGAAACTTAACAGAAGACTATGGGAGAGGGGAAGGGGGAAGAAAAAGAGAGAGGGAGGGAGGCAAACCATAAGAGACTCTTAAATACAGAGAACAAACTGAGGGGGGGGAGGGGAAAGTGGGTGATGGGCATGGAGGAGGGCACTTGTTGGGATGAGCACTGGGTGCTGTATGAAAACCAATTTGACAATAAATTATATTTTAAAAATAAACATAAAAATTCAAAAGGATAAATAAAAACATAAAAATAAAAAAAATCCTCAAGTTTGGCCTCATGCCAAAGATGAGACTGAATGGTTCTGATGCAGGGCTGAGGCATCCCAGCGTTTGCAAAATTCCCAGCCGATTCTAACATGCAGGCAGGACTGGCAGACACAGGGCTAATTTGCTTCTGAACAAAGTGTTTATTTCTTTTTAAGTTTGTTTGTTTGTTTGTTTGTTTAGGTAATCCCTACACCCAATATGGGGCTCGATCTCACGACCCCAAGATCAAGAAGCACATGTTCTTCCGAATGAGCCTGCCAGGCGCCCCATTAACAAAGTTTTTCAATAGTTGTCATCGTTGCAAACAAGGCAAATATTCTTCTTTGTTAATTCTATTTACATTCTTAATGTCAAGACATTGTAGATGTCAATCCAACAAAGCTCCATAACCAGTTATGTGAGGTTGTGCATTTTTTTTTTAAGTTGTGTGTATCTTATGGGCCCCGTGTCTACAGTCCTACTTGGTCTGTAAGGAAATGTCACATCCCTGAACAGGACGACATTCTTCACGTTAAGAGGGAAAGCCCTAGACAGTCCACTGAGAGGCACTGACTTTCTGACCTCTCCACTCACAGATCAGGATGCCCTGCAGAAGCCCCCGGCCAGGGCTAAAAAGAGCTGTAGCTCTTCATGTAAACGTATGACAGAAATGAAGAAACAAACCCAGACAAAGGACCTGCAGAGGTGGACAGGCTCAGGGCTGGGTGTGTGACTGCCACCTCTGCCTTTGACTATGGCCCTTGCACCATGGGCCAAATTCTCAGAACCCAGTGAAACCAGCTCCCTCTTGGGCCACCATCTCCGACCCTTCTGCCTCAGTTCCACCTTGTACTTCCCTTCCTGATGATCTCGAGCTCACCTAGCTCCTGACCTCTGGGCTGCTTTCTATTTCCAACTGTCCCGGCCACTTAATCTGACTTCTTCAGTTTGGCCCATGGCAACCCTTCTTAGACACAACTGTGTACTCTACTGGAGACCGAGATTTTTCCTGCCATGTTGGATATAAGATGGAGATTGGGAGAAAATGAAGTTAGATACGCTGAGGCCAGCTCCTGAAGAGCCTCAGAGGCAGTGCTAAGGCCTCTGTTCCCTAGACAATGAGGAGCCGCCATATTGGATATAAGAGGAGAAGGAATGCTATCATAGGTAATTTCTAGAAATCTAACTCTCTTGGCTTTGAGGACAGGTTGGTGAGAGGAAACGATGACAACATTTGGGGCCAGCTTTCCTGGGACATGAGCTAATAAACTATAGTGGGAAGGGTGGGGATTCAACCACAGCAGTTGACAGAGAACTTCCAGGAAACATTTATGTAAATGCTTGATCTAATCAAACACCTTACCCCATCCGTGTTGTCCTTTTGTTCAACATTTCTGGGCCTCACCTCTGAACCTTAAAAAAGACAGGGGTACCTATATAAAGATCCTATAGTAATAAAACTCCACATTCAATTAGAGTTTCGCAATTCACAAAAGGGCTTTCTCGAAGTCTCGCTCGATCCCTGTTCCAACCCTGTGGGATGGACATTAGCATCCTCACTTTATAAAGATGAGACTCAGAGTGCGTGACACATCCCAAGCCTCAGAAATGGTAAGCAGGCAAATAAAAACTCAGTCCCAGGTCTTCAGACAATTTCAGTGCCGCCTTCACCTCAGCACAACCACCTCCACAAGGAAAGAGAGGCTTCTCTGTAGTTGGTTTCGTATCGGGAACGCAGCACATTTCATTTTGCATTATGCTAGGCATCTCCTCTATCATGATTTTAGTGTAAATCTTAAGGCTGTACCAGGGAAGATTGCTGTTAACTTTTTGTGCTTATCTTTACCAAAACCAATACATTACAAGTGTGTTTCCATGTCTACATTTCACGTTCATTAAGGGGAAAACATGGATTGCAAAGGAATCTCTCCAGCTTCAGTTCCTTTGATGGTGTGTGTGGACCCCTCTTCCTTCCCCCATGCCCTAACACACTCAACTTCATACTCTGTCTCAACCCCCATGCACCTTCAAGCAGGCAGTGGGACACACACACACACACACGCACACACACATACACATACACACACACGCACACATACATACACACATGCAGCCTGGAGGTCAAATGACAGGAAGCCTATTAGGAAGAAGACAAAATTCAAGGCCCCAGGGCTGGATGTGACATGAAGGTAGAATGCAAAGCGTTTGGACAAGGAGAGGAACCACCAAACACTTTGGAATACAGTGAATTGAGAGGAAGAGCTGGGTGTTCTGAGTCTTTACCTAAAAAACCTGAAGCTCAACTTTACAGCTCATTCCTGTGGTTGCCCAAGTATATGGCAGGTTGTGCTCAGCTTAGGAGACACTGCTGCATTGTCACCTAGGAGGGGTGGGTGTTCGGCAGAGGAGGACATTGGCAGGTGGCATTTAAGTGTTATGCCTAATTATCCCACTAGAGGGCGACCACAGACAGGCATGTGTGGCAATTCCTACTGGCTGAAAGTTTCCATAGCTTTTGCTTGAGTGTTGGAGGAGCACAAAAATATGCAACAGATACTAAAAACTCAGGTGAAAGTTTACACGTGTAAACGTTGTATAGCCTTGGCCAGTAGTAGGATATAAATTCCTACAAAATGGGAACGATCTTAAGAAGAAAAAGGATAAAAAGTGGAAAAAGTGATTTTTAAACATCTTTTCTTGGCTGTTACACATCCTGAAAGACCCAACCAGAAACCACAGATATGGTAGTATTTCTGATGTTAGTACCCCCACGCCCAGGTCCTCATATCTGCTGCACCCCACACCCCTACAGAAAGCATTCCACAATGGATCTGCTATGTGATATTATCTGTTTCTCACCGAGGCAGCTAATGACCAAATGTAATTATTTGTTGCCTATAGACAAATCAAAGGCAGAACAAACAATAATTTACCACATCCTGTTAAATAATCGAGGATGAAATCAGGATTAACACCGAGACATTTCCAGTGTATTTGAGAGTAGATTCCTCTAGCATCGATTAGAGCCAAGCATTCCAGTACATTTTTAGGAATGAACGGGAAGCTCTCGTGGTAAGGGCTAAAAACCCGTACGGTCTAGGCACTACCTACCTCCGGGATTCTCCTCTCCTCATCCCTTCCTTCCTCACGTGGTGCATTTTCCATCACCTGAGTTCTGCGCACTGCTCTTCCCCTTGCTTGAAATGTTCTGTTCCCATCATCCAACAAGAGGCTTCTTGTCATTCAAGTTCCAGATTAACTGTCGCTTCCTAGGAAAAGACTTCCGAACCCACCCACTCCTGTCTGCCTTTCCCAACACTACCCCGCTCTCCAGCTGGGTGGGTCCTTTGCTGCCCGGATACCATCCACTCTTCCCAGCCTCCTGACCAGCTGGATGTGGCCATATCTCCGGCTAATGGGATTGAAGTGAAAACGCTGAGTGGGACTTCCTGGAAGCCTCCTTGAAGGGAAGCAGACAAGCCCTTCCTCCCATTTTTCATTCTCCTGCTCTCTGGAATGCTGATATAATAACTGCAACTTCTGAAAGCATCCTGTACCCTGAGATGGCAGCGAGGATGGACAGATAGGAGCCAGGGGAGCTGATGAAACTGTGGCTGGGATGCAGCATACAATACCAGCCTGGGGATCTTTTGTGTGGGAGAGAAATGAACTGTTTATTTAAATCACTGCTATTTGTAGCTGTCCCATTACATATGCCACCACACCTTAATACAAACGACACGTGCCTACCACACCCATCCCCAGACACGGCACCCTATCTTCTTCACCGCCTGAAACAGCTCATCCGTTTGTGTTGACACTTTTATTACTAGGGTCATAAACTAGGGTAAAACTTCATGAGAACAGAAATTCAGGTATAACTCAACTCCTGTCCAGTTCTCACTCTTCAAGAGGAGTTCTTCTACGGAGAGTTGCCTTGTGACTGTCCGAGACTCTAAGTTTTATGTTTGGTGCACTCTGTGCTTGAAATGCTCGGTGTTCTGAATATTTTCCATTCATCTCTCCAGGTGTCTTTACCTTTTTTCACCTGCTCCACGTTCCAGGAGGCTTCTGGTTGAGTTCAGCCACTAGGGGATACCGGCAGATGGATGGGGGATGAAAGGTGGTGAATTCTTGCAGCTCCCTCCCGGCTGAGCCATTGTGGATTGACTCCATGGCTCCCCTGGTAGCCTTCCCCCTTCAGCAGACCTAGGGGAGTAAGGGCCTCCTGGCTCCCGCTAGCCCCAAGGCACTCATCATTCTGCATTAGTTTCCCTAAATCCCGACTCTATTAAAGTACCCTGTTATGCTATCTGGGCCTCCTGTCTGTTGATGGAGACTGATGCAAGTGTTGTCTTCCTTTAAAAAAAAAAAATTATTTTGAGAGAGAGAGAGCAGCATGAGCAGGGAAGGAACAGAGGGAGGGAGAGAGAATCCCAAGCAGGCACCACGCTGTCAGCACAGAGCCCAACATGGTGCTCGATCTCACAAACCATGAGAGCGTGACCTGAGCTAAAATCAAGAGTCAGACGCTTGATAGACTGAGCCACACAGAAGCCCCAACAGGTGGCTTATTTCTAATTTAACTTATAAATTAAAACTTTTTTTCTGCTTTTCTTACCAAAATTGTCTATCAATGTATTTTTCCCATTTTCCTATCAGGTTTTTGGCCCTTTGTCTCTCCATGTTTAAGAGTTATTTATATACAAAGAATATTAGCCCTTTATCTGTGCTATATCTTACAAATATTTTCTCCCAATTTGTTAGTTGTCTTTTGCTTTGACTATTCTGGGGTTCTTAGCCATGCCAAATAAACAAACAAAAACTCTTTTAAAATATTTTTAAAAATAGGGGCGCCTGGGTGGCTCAGTCGGTTGAATGTCCAACTTCGGCTCAGGTCATGATCTCGCAGTTCACGGGTTCGAGCCCCGCGTCGGGCTCTGTGCTGACAGCTCAGAGCCTGGAGCCTGCTTCGGATTCTGTGTCTCTCTCTCCTCTGCCCCTCCCCAGCTCATGCTCTGTCCCTCTCTGTCTCTTAAAAAAATTAAAAAATAAAACGTAAAAATTTTAAAAAACATTTTTGAGAGAGAGAAGGTACATGAGAGTGGGGGAGAGGGACACAGGGAGAAAGAGAGGAGGAAAGAGAGAGAGAGAGAGAGAGAGAGAGAGAGAGAGAGAGAATCTCAAGCAGACTCTACACTCAGTGTGGAACCTGACACCGGGCTTGATCCCAGGACCCTGGGATCATGACCTGAGTTGAAACCCAGTATGAGATGCTCAACCAACTGAGCACCTAGTATGTTTTAGTATCTCATAGGGCTAATCTTACTCTGAATTTTTAAATTATTTTCCCCATATAATCTTTAGTTTCACCTTGTCTGGCTCCACAAAAGAGCCAGCCCATTGCTCTTTTTTTTGAGATTGTGATAATTAATAAATTGACTTAGGAAAAAAATGAACAAGTCTGTGGTGTTGAGTCATCCTATCCAAGAATAGAAGATGTTTTAATTACAAGGGCTTTATACAATGTTTTAATATCTGGTTTTTCAAAGTTTTTCTATTTCCTGACCATTCTTGCCCATTTATTTTTTCGTATAAGTTTTTGTATCAGTTAATTTGGTTCCGTAAAAACCTTTATTGATATTTTTATTGGGGTTGTGATAATTAATAAATAGAATTAGGGAGAATTGGCATGTCTTCCAAGTCTAATCACTTCAAAATTGATATTTTTAGTTTGAATGTACACACACACACAAGAATCTAAAAATATATGCCAATTTTTAAAAGGACCAATTTCCTTCAGTTCAGCTAGTATCTACATATTAGGCACTGTTTGCAAATTACTGTCAGAAAATACAGGAAGATGAGCAAGCCATGGTCTCTGCCCTCAAGATAACCACCTGAAGGGGACAATAAGCACTTACATAAGTGACTACAATTTACACAGGTGACTCCAATGAGCCTTACGTAGCATTTAATGTTTGCCTCTTGGGGTAGCATGTCTCTGAGTGACAGAGATCTAGAGCCCAAATATCCATGGAAAGTGCTCACATGTGTCTACAGTGATCCAGGTAGAAATGTGGTTTACTGTTGTATATGCTGCGTACTGGTCTATCACTCTCCAGAGAGCCTGATCACCTCCAACACTGATCCATACCTACAAAATGTTCTCTTTCAGAGAAGAAAGCATTAAGCCGAGGGACGCCTGGGTGGTTCAGTTGGTTAAGTGTCTGACTCTTGATCTCGTCTCAGGTCATGATCTCATGGTTCATGGGATTGAGCCTCGTGTTGAGCTCCATGCTGGCAATAAGGAGCCTGCTTGGGATTCTCTCTCTTTCCCTCTTTCTCTCTCCCTCCCTCACTCATGCTCTCTCTCTCTCAAAATAAATAAGTAAACTAAAAAAAAAAAGAAAAAAGAAAAAAAGAAAGGATTAAGTTGAAACCATCCATTCATTCTACAATATTTACTGAGTGAGAAAGTGCTCTTGGAGATGAGATCATGGTGGATAACAAGAAAGACCACACCCGTCGTGGTGATGGCGTTCTAGAGGCAGAGACAGAAAACAAACAAATGAAATAACGCCATTTCAAACAGTGGTAAGAGTCACGGGAAAGAGTATAGCAAGTCAAGAAGAGAAAGAGGGAAGCACCATTTTCAATAGGATGGTGAGGAAAGGCCTTCCTGAGGAGGAGGCATTTGGGCAGATTCGAACGACGTGAAGGGGCAAGTCCCGCGAAGGTCCTTGGAGAAGAGTTTTCTGTGCACGTGGGAGCATCTGCAGAGCTAGGGACGGTATGGAGGCCCGCACACCTGGAAGAGAAGGCCAGGGAGAAAATGGAAGAGAAGGCTTGAGGTAGGCGTGCCTAGATCAGGTAGGGACACTGGGCAAAAAAGAGTTTGGCTTGTGTTGCGTGACAAGGGATGCTTTGGCAGGGGTATGACTTGTATGATCTGATCTGTGTGTTAAATCCGGCCACCGGGGGAATGATAGATTGTAGTGAGGGTCAAGAGCAGAGAACTGGTTAGGAGTCATTGTGTTGTTCGTGTGCAAAATGACGGGGCTTGGACCAGTGGACAGCTGTGGGAAGGAAAAGTAGCAGAGGAATGAAGGAATCATTTAGAGGCAGAGCCAACGAGACTTGCTGACAGACTGAATTTGGGAGTAAGGGAAGAGAGGAGCCAAGGATGTCTGTGTGGTTTTTAGCTTGAGGAACCTGGTAGATACCAGTGCCATATATTGAGAAGGGATGACTACCGGAAAAGGGACAGATTGGTGTATTTTGGACAATCATTTCAAGACACTTGGTTATGTCCCGTTGATTTTTAATACCTCAGTGTAGGTTATATGTTCCTTTCCCATTCTTCTCTAGTATCCAATTAGAATTGTTCCTGGGAAGACAGGTCAGGTGTAAAAGGAGCTGTGGTAAACGAGCACTTGATAGTTTCTCAAGGTCTCAAGCATTATCCTTCTATAGAAAAGAATAAATCAGTATCAGTGTTGATAGTAAAGGATGTTTGGGTCTAGTTGATTCAGTTGTAATCAAGCAGGAAAAAAATTAATAGAGGTTACACTAAGTTGTTTTGCAATGTTCTGCCTGGTTCAGGAGCAGAGATGAACTTACAGCTCACAACTGGCTGTGTTTAGGCCCATGGTGCATGATCAGAATACACTGGTTACCTGGGGGGAAAATACCTTACCAGATACTCTAGCCCCGATGTAATCTCTGAATTGGAGCCACTTAATCACGGAACATTTTCTTAGCATTTGTCATACACGGGGCACTGTGCTGGGGACTGTCACTGTGTCAGATACTGTGGCACTGCTATTGTTATTCTTGAACACCTCTTTGTTTTCAGAGGGTTTCCCATGGCTTCCGAAATGCAATTGATCATTTGGGTTCTGTTTGTAGAACTGTGATGAATCTTTAAGGCCAAATACATGCTTTAACAAGATCGCAAATGGGTTAAGGCATGTGAAGTACTTTGAGGCGGTCAGGTGAAAAGCTCTCTGAAGTACCAATTAATATTATCTTTACCTTAAAAATAGCTCTTAAGCAAAATCTGGGTCAAAAAAGGCTATAAAGGGGATATTCTTTATAAAGATGTTGGGTTCTACAGTCCATTCTCTTCTGGCTAGGTGGGAATCCCAGATATTTTGTGAATGATAAGGAAATGCAATCATCCCAGGCCCCAGCACTGCATCTTAATAGGTAGAGCAGGACAGAGTGTCTTCAGCTATTGTGAACGACAAATGGATTTGCATTTTGTGGGAAAAGAACAATGGGATAGGGCCAAGTATGAATGATTTATACCTTAAGCATCAAATGTGCAAATTTTCTTCCTAAAATTAAAAAGACTTTTTTTCTTAAAAGTAATATATTTTAACATAGAAAATTTAAAATACAGAAAATTTATTAAAAAGAAGCCATTAGCCACTCCTCAGAAATTACCACTGTTAATATTTTATTTATATATTATATATAAATGTGTGTGTGTGTGTGTGTATAAATACATATATATCTGTAAATCATCTTTTAGGACTGTCGATTTCTGTGAGTGTATAGAAGAAATGATTGGCATCTGAAAGATCAACACCCAAAGGACTTCAAGTTACAGGGAAAAGTTGCCTAGCATAGACCTAATAATAGTTACTCACATTTTATAGCACATCTTCTGTGTATTATCTCTTCTTACTACTAATAATAGCTATTATTATTATCATTAATAACAATAATGCTATTAACAATTAATAATACTTTTTGCTATTAATTATTATTGTTGAAACGTTAGTAAGAGAGGAAAAAATACTTTCTGAGAGATGTAAGTCTCAGCCCCAAGTTATGATTCGATGCAAGATAATGAATTGTATTATGCCTCCGTTTCCTCAAATGTTCAATAAAAATCCTATCCTAGCTGAAGTCTGAGGCTCCTTCCAGTTTTAAAATCCTGTCCAAGTCTTGTTTTGGAATACAGGCACTTATTGACTTGCATTTCCTGGGATGCAAAATTTTACTTTCAAATATTTTTTGAATATTTTATCTAAAATACACCTGTTTTCAAGCAAAGAAAAATGGATCACATTTTGAAGACTCTTCGAATGCTTTGAAGATGGGGCCTATTTACAGAGACCAATTTGTTTCCCTGCATTATTTTAACATGCAACTCTACTCCAGTCCTGAAGCTTCCTAAGTATCTGAGGCTTCGAAAAGCGGGGGTGGAGGAAGCTTATTACCATGGAGATAGATGGGAGCAAATGGTCACATCATCAAAAGCAAACTAGAAATGTACAAAGCTTTTGTGATGCTGATCCTTTTTTTTTTTTAAGTAAGAAGAAGAAGGAAAAGAGGCACAAATAAAAGGACAGATCTCTCTCATTAAATCCAACACTAATTTAGTAATCAGTGAAATAAAGGTACCCTTGAAAGCCTGCTGCCAGAAAATACAGTACAACAAAGAAGCACAAAACGTTGCGGGCTGCCAGGTGTAATTTCCAGGTACTCCAAGTGCATTTGGACTCCCCATTCTCTTAGCTTTGCTTTACAGATCGGCCATCCTCACGGCAGATTTGAACTATCCATTTAGTCACCCCAGTGTGTTATCCAAATATTTAGGAGGAAAAATATTGCAAGAAAATAACCTTTAATTTTATGATTCTGCAAAGGAAACTGTTCGAAATTAAGACGTACAAGAAGCTAAGAATGAGTGTTAATTTCTTCTTCTGTTTATGATCTGTCACTTTGGACAATCTGGAAATAATTTTGACAGCAGGATAAGAGTCAAAGTTGGACTAAAAGTAAAAATTTACAGAAAGTAACTTATATCAGAATACAGTCACCAGCAATTAGATTCTTATGTGCATATGTATATATAGAGCTTTTCTATCAACCCCATCCATTATCTCATATTACTCTGACAGAAGGTGCCAAAAACCTAAAGGCAGGAAAGATTTATACTCAGTTCTTCATAAATATTCAAAGGAAAGGAAAGCATTTAAGAATAAATACATAAAAGTTAAAGAACAGGCCAAGAGTCTGCCTTGAACTTTCAATCTATAAATTAGAAATAGTAGGGGTGGGGATGTTTTAGAGATTGAGGTGATATTTTGAAAGTGTTTTATGCTCATCAGAGAGAAACGATTTACATTATACTTTAAATGTGAATTTTGAGGAAAATTGTATCTTCTTCTTCCTCTTCCTTTTCCATTTCAGATTTTCCCTCTTTGTTTATATCCCTAGGAGAGAAGATTCTTCAAAATTAGAAAAACATTAATTTCCTTAGCTGATTTATAAATTCAGTGCAGAACCAAATAAAACACCAAGGTGATTTTTTTTTAACTTAAGAAAATAGTAGTAAATTTCATTAGGTAATGGATATGGGTAATTTTTTTTAAGTTTATTTATTTTGAGAGAGAGGGGTAGTGTGAGCACACAAGTGAGGGAGGGGCAGAGAGAGAGGAAGAGAGAATCCCAACCGATGCAGGGCTCAACCCCATGAACTGTGAGATCATGACCTGAGCCAAAATCAAGAGTCAGACAGAGGTTTAACGGACTGAGCCACCCAGGCGCCCCTAGAAATGCGTAATTAGAAACATTCTGGAAAAAAAAGTAATGAGGAAATAGTACAACCATATTTAAAATATCTTATAAAGGTACAATAATCAACATATTCTAGAGAAGAAATAGATAGCTAAATAGAATAGAATAGAATAGAATAGAACAGAATAGAATGACCAGAAATAAATCCAAATATGTATGTGAACTTAATGTGTGGAACAGGTAGATGAGTCAATTTTACAGAAGGTGAGGAGGAAGGAAGATGCATTAGTCAATAAATAGTGGCAGATATGGGGTGCTTGGGTGGCTCAGTTGGTTAAGTGTCCAACTTTGGCTCAGGTGATCTCATGGTTAGTGAGTTCAAGCCCTGTGTTGGGCTCTGTGCCGACAGCTCAGAGCCTGGAGCCTGCAGCCTGCTTCAGATTCTGTCTCTCTCTGTCTCTCTCTGTCTCTCTCTCTCTCTCTCTCTGCCCCTCCTCCACTCGTGCTTTGTCTTTCTCTCTCTCAAAAATAAATATTAAAAAAAATTTTTTTTAATTAGTGGCAGGGTAGACTGGCTAGGAATGAAAAAATAAAATACAATGGTCTTTCACCATACTTTTTTTTTTAATTTTTTTAAATGTTTTTTTATTTATTTTTGAGACAGAGAGAGACAGAGCATGAACGGGGGAGGGTCAGAGAGAGAGGGAGACACAGAATCCGAAGCAGGCTCCAGGCTCTGAGCTGTCAGCACAGAGCCCAAAGCGGGGCTCAAACTCACGGACCGTGAGATCATGACCTGAGCCGCAGCCGGACACTCAAACGACTGAGCCACCCAGGCGCCCCTCACCATATTTTTATACCCAAAAATATTTCCAGAAGATTGAAAGATTTTCAACATGAAAAATAAAATTATAGAATTAGTAGTTCAAAACTTTAATGGATTTATTATTTGGTGGATAATCTTGGCATACAAAAACACTTTCTAAGGCCTGTAATCCTAAAGTCTTAAAGGAAGAAAAAAACTAAATTTGAACATGTACAAACTAGAAAAAAATATTGCAGTATATTTGGCAAAGAAATTGTCATTAATATACAACACGTCGTACAACTCAGTAAGTCAAATCAAATTTAAGAAATGGTCAACATATTAAAATCTTCATCTCTTTCACAATTAAATAATTACATATCAAAACCAATGAATATATCCATATAATGGAACATTATTGAGCAACAACAAGTAACATTATTTGTAATATCCAAAAAGTGTAAACAACCCAATGCTCATTAATTGATGAATAGATAAACCAGATGTGGTATATCCATACCATGAAATATCATTCAGCTGTAAAAAGGACTGAAGTACTAATAAATGCTACAACGTGGATGAACCTTGAAAGCACTATGTTAAGTGAAAGAAGCCAGACACAAAAGAGCACATTTGTATGATTCCAGTTATGTGAAATCCCCAGAATGGGCAAACACAGGGACCCTAAGCATAATTTAGTTGTTGCCTAGAACTGGGGCAATGAGAATCAAGGGAAATGGGGAGTGACTTTTTTTGTTTGTTTGTTTTGTTTTGTTTTTAGCGTTTATTTATTATTGAGAGACAGAGAGAGACAGAGCATGAGCAGGGGAGGGACAGAGAGAGAGGGAGACACAGAATTGGAAGCAGGCTCCAGGCTCAGAGCTGTCAGCACAGAGCCCGATGCAGGGCTTGAACCCGCAAACCGTGACATCATGACGTGAGCTGAAGTCGGATGCTTAACGGACTGAGCCACTGAGGCACCCGGGGAGTGACTGTTAATGGGTACAGAGTGTTCTGTTGTGTTTTTCCTTTTTGAGGTCATGAAAATTGATTCTGATGATGGTTGCACAATTCTGTGAAATGTACTCAAACCACTGAATTGTGCACTTTAGACAGTGAATTGTCTGGTATGTGAATTACATTCCAACAAAGCCGCTTTGTTTTTTAAGTCTTATATAAGAAAACAGTCAGGGGGCCGCCTGGGTGGCTGTCACTTAAGCATTCACTCTTAATTTCGGTTCAGATCATGATCTCATCACTCGTGAGATGGAACCTCACTGTCAGTGCAGAGCCTGCTTGGGATTCTCTTTTTCCCTGTCTCTCTGCCCCTTCTTCACTCGTGCTCTCTCTCTTTTTCTTAAAATAAATAAACTTTAAAAAAATGGACTCCATTAAAAAAGAGAGAGAGATTCTTTCTCACCCTCTCCCTTTGCCTCTCTCCAGCTCACTCTCTTAAAACAGAAAGGAGAAAGAAAAAGAAAAAGGGGTATATGGATTTGCTTATCAGATTACAAAGCTCAATAAATAATGGTGGAAGTGAAAATTGGCACAGTATTTTGGTGAACAACTTAGCAATACCTTTCAAAATTTAAATGCATCTCATTCTTTGATTCAGCAATTCAGACTCAAAAAATTACCATATCAATATATTTGCAAAAACCTGGCAACTTGCATACAGAAGAACATTGTGTGCAACAGGAAAATCTGAAAATCTGGAGGTGGCCATTTAAGGGAATATTATACAGCCTTTTAAAAATATCATGGAGGGGAGCCTGGGTGGCTCAGTCAGTTAAGCATCTACCGCTTGATCTCAGCTCAAGTCTTGATCTTAGGGTCATGAGTTTAAGCCCTGAATTGGGCTCCACACTGAGGGTGAAGCCTACTTAAAAAAATACACACACACACACACACACACGCACATACACACCATGGAGTTATAAGGGCTGACATGGAAAGATCTCCAAGAAAACAATAAAAATAATATTTACTGAGCACTTGCTATGTACCACTCTTTCAAGTGCTTTGCATGCAATAACTCACCTAATCCTCTTTGCAAGCCTATATTTTTCATATTGTTATTACCTCCATTTTGTAGATGATGGCACTGAGAAACACAGCTAGGATTGAGTAACTTGCCTAAGATCCCATAGCTACTAAATGGTAGAAATGGTTTTTTTTATATGAAATTTATTGTCAAATTAGTTTCCATACAACACCCAGTGCTCATCCCAAAAGATGCCCTCTTCAATGACCATCACCTCCCCTCCCCTCCCTCCCACCCCCCATCAACCCTCAGTTTGTTCTCAGTTTTTAAGAGTTTCTTATGCTTTGGCTCTCTCTCCTACTCTAACCTCTTTTTTTTCTTTTTTTTTTTCCTTCCCCTCCCCCATGGGTTTCTGTTAAGAGAAGCGGTTTTTTGCATACATTTAAAAGGTGCATACATTCGTCAGGCTCTGGGCTGATGGCTCGGAGCCTGGAGCCTGTTTCCGATTCTGTGTCTCCCTCTCTCTCTGCCGCTCCCCCGTTCATGCTCTGTCTCTCTCTGTCCCAAAAATAAAAATAAATAAATAAATAAATAAATAAATAAATAAATAAATGGTGGATATTTATAGATTTCAGGTGCTCCCATCACACACATAAAATAACTGTGTGAGATGATATGTTAATTAGCTTGACTTTAGTAATCATTTCACTATGTATATGTATATCAAATCATTGTGTTGTACATCTTAAATATTTTAAAATTATTTTATTTAAACATTTTTGTTTAAAAAATCATAAGAAAGCGTCAACATCAAATGTGTGATTGTGGTTACCTATGAGAATGGAAAGAGGAGAATGGAATCACGTTTACTCTACAATATTTTCTTAATAAAATACCAAAAGCTAATATCACACAATATTAACATTTGTTAATTCTGCCAGTTATATTTGTTATATTAGTATTTGTTATACCAGTATGTATTTGTTATATTAGTCCTTCTATTTTTCCATACATTTGAAAGTTTTCATTTTTCTAAAAAATATTCTTTCCATCACACTAAACTGCCTCCTGAGTGGTTACCAGACAGCAAATGGACAAACACTCCTGCAGAATACGGTAGGATTATTGGGGG
Organism: Lynx rufus; assembly: GCF_022079265.1. Lineage (NCBI taxonomy): Eukaryota > Metazoa > Chordata > Mammalia > Carnivora > Felidae > Lynx > Lynx rufus. The sequence goes on from NW_025814834.1 coordinate 28,218,149, forward strand.
GCGGTGGGGAGAGAAGGGGGCAGTGTTTAGTTTGTTTTATGGTCTACTGTCTCCATTGCTGATTCAAAGTATTTTACAGAAGCTGTGAGGGTGTCTAAGTCCTGACCCTTCTTTCTCATTCTAACTCACTTATGCCTAGACCGCTCATGCCCAGACCCCAGTACAATCTAGTTTGAAACACTATCGATGGCTCAACAGTCATTAAGCATGGGTTTCACTGCATTGTTTCCTTGCACAAATGCCTTCAAACTATCTTGAGGGAGGAAGAATTCATTGTTAGCTTGGGTGTCAAGCCTTCCTCAGTCTCACCTAAGTCTCTTTCCACTGTTACCTTCCACAAGTTTACCCTCCATGCTTGCATTACTGTTTGATGTGTATAATTTTTGCCTTATCCCTACATTAGCCTGTCCCCCTTCCTTCCTTTCTGCCCTTCTCTATCACAGCCTTGCTTGGGATCCAATTTCAATCCAACATCTTCCCTAGAGTCTTCCCTGAACACCCCAGCCCAATACAGTAATTATAATTACTCCCTCATACGCTCGTCCAGGAATTCCCATGTTTGTGGTTTACTTTGCAGTAGAACAGATACACGGGCTCTGGATGTCATTTTCTCTCACCTGACCAGGAACCTCACTCTGTAGATCACTCTGCCTCTCCTTTATCTTTAATCTGTCACTCTTTACTGGCCCCATTCAAAACTTTTCAGGAGTCCCCAATTATAAATGAAGCAGAAAGTGTGTCGTGAAAGGTCTGGTCCCCCTAAGTCAGGTGCTGAGGAGAGAGCAAAGAGGAAGACTACTGTAGTGACCCGGGACTCGCAGTTCCCACGCGCTGCATTAAGCCTAAAGCATCAGGAAAATCAAGCAGTGGGCTGGTGAGGTGTTATTAGTCACAGCCCCAATTATACACAACTCAATGTCCATCAAGAGTAGAGAAAATAGGGGCGCCTGAGTGGCTCATTTTGTTAAGCATCCAACTCTTGATTTCAGCTCAGGTCATGGTCTTGCAGTTTGGATTGGTTTTAGGATTCTATTTCTCCCTCTCTCTCTACCCCTCCCCCACTCATGCAAGCACACGCACGCGCGCTCTCTCTCTCCCTCTTAAAAACAAATAAATAAATACACATAAAAAAAGAGTAGAGTGAATAAATAAATATGGTTGTATTGTAATCCATATAAATGCATTATGGTGAGCGTGAAATAGAACACTACTGAATGGTGAAATGAATAAACTTGAGCTACATGCAATGATATGGACAAATCACATCAACACTTGAGAAAGACAAAAGCAGCCCCCAATATGCAAGAGCCAGTCTGGTACATTCAGCCACTCACAGGTAGGCCTTGGTGTTCTATTGAACATAAATAATTTCGCGAAGTACAACATCAGACAAAGCCATTCTGTGACCATGATAGATCAAGACAAAACCCAAACGACTGTTACACCATCCAACCACCAACAAAACACGAATATTGCCCTAACCACAAAAATGACCAAATATCCTCTTATAGAACTGATATGAGTGACTCATGCTTCTTTTCCAATTACAGCTTTAGCCTCAGTCTTAAGTTCCTTTCTTCTAGGTAAGATTTGGTGTGATACCCAATCACAGAATTACCCTGGCTTCCTGATCAGGGTTATCCAAACCAGAGCAAAGACTCACTTCCTTAAACTCTTCCCCAAATCACCTAACACAAGCCTAAAGCCTACACTAGGTCGGAAATTCTCTTACTGAGAATCCCCCGCCCCCCCCCCCCCCACCGTGTGTGCTCTTCCTCACCATAATGAATAATAAACCCAACCTCCTCAACTACAGGAGTGTGCCTGGGCGACTGGAGGGCACTGATACGTTAAAATTGAGTGAAAGATGCAAGTCACAAAAAAAAATAAACTTTCATTCAAATGAAGTTAATAAAAGTCAGTACTAATTAAGCTGTTTAGAGATGCATTACCACAGAGGTGAGAAAACTATAGAAATAAAAGTAAGGATGTGCTTATGAGAAATGTTGGTATAGTGTTAGTTCTAAGGGAAAGGAAGGGATGGAATGGGTTGAGGCATAACGAAGTTAGAGCAAAACGAATTGCTTTATTCAAGGATGTGTAAGCACAAAACACTGCAACCTAACAAAATACTTTTGCAGGATACAAAAAAAAAAAAAAAAAGGAAACAACTTCCAGAAGACTCCAGGAAGAGCTTGTCCCAGATATTGAACCACTCTAGGATCTGCAAGAAAACTTCAGGGAACTGGTAGCCTTCATAGACACAAGATGGACTTTTAAAAAGGGAAGGGTTATGAGTTATTAAAAGAAGAGAATAAAATGAGAACTCATTAGGATGAAATAAAATGCAACAAGATTTTTAAAGGAAGGACGATGTGATGAGGAAAGATTGGAAGGAAATTAAAACGGAATGCTGGAGTTAAGGAAAAAACATGGAAGGTATCGCAACATTGATTCTGATTGATGCTGTAGTGATGTAGAGAACAAGTTAAATAATTATCAAAATTTATGGACAAAGAGATGAAAAAGTTAAGATGATAGCAACAAAGGATAGAGAACAAAGAAGAGGGGCAACTGTTGTTCCTTAGGAGGAATCCAGAACAGCAGGAAAGACACAGTCACAGAGATGGGATAGGAGAGTGTTTCTCCCTAGAGGGTAGGGTTGAGGATGTAGCCATGGTGGGCACGTGACCAGATTGCCCTGGAAGGAGTGGTGTGCCTTTAAATTGGAGTAATGAATGACTACCTGTTGGGCTGGGTTGTGTCCCTTCAGTGATGTTAGGGGAAAAAAATAAAGAGATAAAGATAGTGAATGAATGCATGAATGCAGATGTTCAGCCGGAAGCGCGAAACCACATCCCAGATGAAGTCAATCAAGAGAAGTCAATCACAAGAAACCCAGAGCTAGACGCATTTGGGCAAAACTTTTGAACCGTAAGATAAATAGGAGGGAAATGCTACCATATCCATTTTCTCCTTTAAAAAAAAAGGTAGGGGGCATGCCTGGGTGGCTCAGTCAGTTATGCATCCGACTCTTGATTTCAGCTCAGATTATGATCTCACGGTTCACGAGTTTGAGTCCAAGTAGGGCAGAGCCTGCTTAGGATTCTCTCTCTCCCTCCCTCTCTTACGTGCTCTCTCTTTCAAAAATAAATAAATAAACTTAAAAAAAAAAAAGAAGAAAAACTACCCAAAACAAATTAAAAACTTAGACTTGTCACAAGCTTTTCTTTCTCTGCCACACAAAATTCCCAATGACAATGAAACAATGCTTACAGATGGCTAAAGAATGAGGTCAGAATCTAATCCCATTTAACTATGTTTTCACTCAAGGAAGAATAATATGAAGACCTTGGTTTGCAAGTACTCAGAAAGAATGCCACCTATGTAACCTTTTCAGAAAATTACTTCAGTTGGACTCTAACAAACTTATGAGTTGGTAAGTCGTGGAATGGCACCCTTGGTGGTGAGTACTAAAATCAAGTAAAATTGAGACAGGAAGAGTACATTAATTTTGAACATCTTCACCCTCTAAATGACAAAGCTTATCTCAGTAATAATCGTTAAGTGCAACTATAATAACGGCCAAAAAAGAAATGCAGAAAGTGAAAATAGTTTATTGAATTTTTTATGTATAATGGTACAGTAAAAAATTATTAGTTACTAAAAAAGAGAATATGGAAAATATGGATTACTACTTTTTAATTACAATGTTATGGATTTTTTTTCATAAAAAAAGGAAACAAACTTGAACCCATATACCTGTGTATTTATTGGTTACATAATGAATAACAGCATTATTAATTTAATATTAATTTATTAATAATATAATATATAATAATATGTAAGTGTACATTATATAATTAATAATTAATTATTATTAATTTAATAATAATTATGAGGGGCGCCTGGGTGGCTCAGTTAAGCATCCGACTTCGGCTCAGGTCATGATCTCATGGCTCATGGGTTCAAGCCTCGCGTCAGGCTCTGTGCAGACGCGCTCAATGTCTGGAGCCTGCTTCCGATTCTGTGTCTTCCTCTCTCTCTCTCTGCCCTCCCCTGCTCGCGCTCTGTCTCTGTCTCTCTCGAAAATAAAATAAAACATTTTAATAAAAAAATAATAGTTATGAAAGACTAACAAATTGAAAACAAAGAGAAATTTCTATTTTAAAGATAATGTTCAAATTCAATAAAATATTGAATACATAAGCTAAATTCTGTGCTTTCCAATAAAAATATTCACCTTGCAGTTTCTACTGTATCACCGTTTTATTTTATTTATTTTAATGTTTATTTACTTGAGAGAGAGAGAGAGAGAAAGAGAGAGTGTGTGTGTGTGTGTGTGTGTGTGTGTGTGTGTGTGAGTGGGGGAGGGGCAGAGAAAGAGGGAGACACAGAATCTCAAGCACCGGGTCCAGGCTCTGAGCTGTCAGCACAGAGTCCAAAGTGGGGCTTGAACTCGTGAACCATGAGATCATGACCTGAGCTGAAGTCAACGTTTAACTGGCTGAGCCACCCAGACACCCCAGTATCACTGTTTTAAATTTCAAATACCCAAAATTCAAATACTCACAAGCAATTACAGAACTGAAGTTAACTCGTGTTCTGATTCCTTGTCTTTGCAATCACTATTGTTGTTCCTTGTTTCAAATCTACTACTTAAACTCAGGCATTTGTAGTACCACAGGGGTTGGAAACACAGACTGCACTCCGAAAGTGAACTGGAACAATGCTGAACCATTTATAAAGCTACCTTTGAAATGAGCCTGCATGTCCCCCTGTTCTGGAAGCTCAATGAATGACTGAAAATTCTTGTGATTACTGCCCGTGTAGAACACAGCATGCACTAACAGATAAGTAATGATAAAATGTGCTAAGTTTAAGTTTACATGCACATTATTAACACTCAGTAACCTCAGCAGTTGTTTATGATGTAGGCCAAAGATTGTTCAGGAAGAAATATTTTGTGGCTGACTTTGTTGACCGTTGCTGGCATGTGGCGATAATAAAGGGTAGCTGACTTTAGTCGGTTTCCTTGTCATTCAGTTCTCACTGCTCTGCCCTCCGTCTACCTCTAGTTTGAATAATTCTGGTAAATCTGGCTGTGCAACTGAATGCCAGACCATAGGTCTCTCTTTTTCTAATTACCCTCCAAAGAGAGGACTGTGGTTTAATTAGATAGAATTATGCTCTCGTGCATGTATCAGGAAGCCGACAGAAAGGCTTAAGCAAGTGAGGGAAATAATTTTTTCCTGTAGCAGACAGCCCAGGGCTGGTAGAGCAGCTCTGTGAGGCCACCAGGGATGCACGCTCCCTTGGTTTTTGCATCAACATCCTTCCCTTTTGTCTTCTGCCCTTAAGCTCACAAAATAGCTACTGAACCTCAAGATCCTGTGCCAACATTATATGCAAGATGAAGCACAAAAAGCAAAGACAAAATGCTCCCCAAGCCAAGTGTGCCCCCTTTTTAGGAGGAAAACACTAGCTTTCCTAGAAGTCTCATCCACCAGATTTCTGTTTACATCTCCTTGGTCAGAAGTTGTCATCTGGCCACTCTTAGCTGCAAGAGAGTGTGGGAAATAAAGTCTTTTTATTTGACCTGGGCACCTAACCATCCTAAATAAAATTGGGGTTCTTTTGGGATGGAGGAATGGATATTGTTTAGGTAAAGTACTTGGAGATTAAATGCTGGCTATTAGGGGCACCTGGGTGGCTCAGGTCACGATCGGTCAGCTAAGCATCCGACTTTGGCTCAGGTCATGATTTCACGGTCCATGAGTTCAAGCTCCATGTCGGGCTCTGTGCTGACAGTTCAGAGCCTGGAGCTTGCTTCAGATTCTGTGTCTCCCTCTCTCTCTACCCCTCCCCCACTCATGCTCTCTCTCTCTCTCTCTCTCTCTCTCTGTCAAAAATAAATAAATATTAAACAAATTTTTAAATGCTGGCTATTAAATTCTTCTGTTGCTGTAAAGGTACTGAGATAAAGTTGGGGTGTACTTGAATTCCCCATAAGGAGAAACTTGTGGTTGAGGATCACTACAATTTTAATCATTCTAGTGTTACACATGAGAAAGATCCATGCTATGGTATGAATGTCTGTGTCCCACCAAAATTCATTTTGAAATCCTCACCCTCAAGATGATGATATTAGGAGGTGATTGGGAGATCCCAATCACCATTGGAAGATGATTACATCAGGAGGGAAGAGATTAGTGCCCTTATAAAAAAGACCCCAAGGAATGACCTTGCCCCTTATACCATGTGAGGACACAGGGAGTTGGGTGTCTTCTGTGAGGGAGCCATCCCTAACTGGACACCAAATCTGCTGGTGCTATGATCTTGGACTTCCCAACCTCCATAACAGTGATAAATACATTTCTGTTGTTTTTTAGCTACTCAGTCTATGGTATTTTGTTGTATCGGCCTGAAGGAAGATCAATTAAAAAAGATGCTTAACTCTGATGTAGTAGAGACATAATTGTTCTGGGCCAAAAGCATTTCAGTTTCTACTCTTTTTGTATTTTAGTATTTTTGTACTTTGTACCTTAATATTTTTTCCACTTGTGTTACTTTCTTTCTGTGTGTGACCAAGAAAGGATAAAATAGTGTATTATCACATTCAATCACCCAATATCATAAGGTCTGGAGACTTAAAGCCAGGATCAGGCTACTGCAAAGGCAGATATTGATGCTTCTTTTTCTGTACACTCATCTTTCAAGTTCTTGAATTTCCTTGGAGTTAAGCAGCCATGGACCACTAAGCAATACTGACCACTTACCATCCATGTATGAGTCATTGGGCCCATTCACAAGGCAACTCCTGGAAGGAAGAGAATGATAGAGCAATGGTCACTCTGTGGGTCATGTTTTTAATGCCCAAGCTACCCAATAGTGAAACAGTTCCCTGTTCATCTAGTCTCGCTCCTTCACTTTCCGTATTAGGCCCATGTTTTCTTATTTTGTCCTCAATGAGGTCAAGAACATTTTCTGGTGAAAATTGACATGACCGGATATCTATTTTCTTAATGCTTCCCACCTCAGAAAATAGTCTGAAGGATGAACTCAGGATAAAGGATCATAGACATAGGCCACAGCAATAATGACTGAAAGAAGTTTCTGATCATAAAGACTTTCAAACTTCTAGGGAGCGGACGGATGGGCTGAGGCTGAAAGCCTCTAGCACCAAGCTGAAGAAACTGCCACTTGATGGAGCCATTGTGTGTAGTTGACACACAACGTTATGTTATTTTCAGCTGTACAACATGATGATTCCACAACTCCTTATGCTATGCTATACTCACCACAAGGATAGCTACCATCTGTCACCATACATTTTTACTGTGACATCATCGACTATATGTCAATGTCATGCCTTTTGTTCCCACGACTTATTCATTCTGTAACTGGAAGGCTGTACTTCCCATTCCCCTTCACCCATATGGCCCATCCCCTATCTTCCTCCTCCCTGCAACCATCAGTCTGTACTCAGTATTTATAAGTCTGATTCTGCTTTTGTTCGTTGGTTGGTTGGTTTTGTTTTTTCACACATATGTGTGAAATTGTGTGATATTTTTCTTTCTGAGTCTCACTTATTTCATTTAGCAGAATACCCTCTAGGTCCATCCCTGTTGTCCCAAATGGCAAGATCTCACCCTCTTTTATGGCTGAGTAATACTCCATTATATATATATATATATATATATATATATATATATATATATACCACATCTTCCTTATGCATTCATCAGCTGATAGACACTTGGGCTCTCTCCATGGTTTGGTTATTGTTAATGCTGCTATAAACATCGGGTTGAATGTACCCCTTTTGAATCTGTATTTTTGTACCCTCTGGGTAAATAGTAGTGCAATTGCTGGACCACATCTTCTTTATCCATTCATCAATTGACACGACACTTACATTGTTTCCGTATCTTGGGTACTGTAAATAAAATACTGCAGTAAACATAGGGGGGCAAGTGCCTTTTCAAATTAGTGTTTTTTGTTGTCTTTGGGTAAAAACTCAGTAGTCGAATTATTGGGTTACGTGGCATTTTTATTTTTAATTTTTTGACGAAGCTTCATACTGTTTCCCACAGTGGCTGTACCATTTTGCATTCCCACCAAGAGCACACAAGGATTCCTTTTTCTCTGCATCCTCACCAACACTAGTTTCTTGTCTTTTGGATTTTTAGCTGAGAATGGTCTTTCTTAAAAACTTCTCAAAAAGTCTGGACTCGGTTCTTCCATTTTGCCTCTGTATGTGATTTAATGTTAGTTTCTGGTAATGTAATTTAATATACATGTAAAGATATATGGAAAGAGATAGCTATTGGTATAGATATAGACACAGACACAGATATAGGGGACAAAGGTTACTACCAAGCACAGAGCTGTCAGGTCACTTTGAACACACAGACCTCCATTCCAGCTGATACTCTCAAAGTCTGAGCACACCACATACACAGCCATCTGCACATCGATAGTCTAAAACATCCCTATTATAGGATTTCTCCCAAGCATAAGAACCAACAGCAATAGATTATGGTACTTTATTAAGTGACGCCTCATTATGCAGTGAAATACTACAAGACCATTAAAAAGAATGAGGTGGATGGCTAGGGCTACCAGAAAGACAGATACAGATATGAAGAGTATATTGTGACAGGAACAATGGAAGCTGGAAAGCTGTAAATGGAGAATTCCATCTGGTGTTTTCTATGCATAGAAAAAATTCTAAGGGAATGTTCAGCATAGGGAAATTTTTCTCTAATATTTTATGGTTTTGTTAAAAAATTACCTTTGCAATCAGCAAAAGCTATACACATCTATATACACATGTGTGTATAATAGATATAGATACATTTACATATATACACACTTATACATGTATTCACATTTTATGTGCAACAGGTGTTCTAAAACTCAATTCCTTGCAAGTTATGGCTTTGCCTTCAAACCAGAACTTTAGCTTCAGTCTCCCTCATGCCACGTTTATTCTCCCCTCCATACCTCTACTCCTGTTATTCCCTTTGCCTGGAATGCCCCCCCCCTGAATCTTTCATTTTTCAAATCCTGTCTACCTGACCTTCAAGGACTGAGACTCTTCCCCAGGTTCTCAGTCACCTCAGACTCCTTATTTCCTCAACTGTCATAATGCCTTTCAAACTTTGGTGTGTGTAAGAATTCCCCCGAAGGCATTATTAATGTTTCTGTCGCTCCCCTCCCCCACCACCAGAGATTCTGATTCACTAGGGCCAAGGTCGGGCCCCAAAGTCTGCTGTACTCATAATACTCCCAGGTGATGTTGACGCTGTGGGCTATGATCACCCTTCACAGGCACGGGTCTAGACCCCAACAATTTAGATTTAGTATATTCTGTTACTTATTTATTTCGTGGATCACTTGTTTCTCATTACATGGCCAACAACTTGTGGGTAGGAACATTGTTCTACACTTGTCTCTAGCCTCTGCAGTTCGAGAGCCAAGAGATGATCATAGGGTACAAGTTACCTGAGGCTTGGAAGTTTGCAGGCTTCTCAGTAACGCGGACAGTGGTGAAGATTATGTGAGTCTGCAGCAGTCTCTTTCACTTGTACCAGCCCCAGGAAACTTTCTGGCCCTGATTCTGAACTTGAATGCATCATGAATCCATGCATGCGATCATGTGACTTTACGTAGGTTAAGGGACAATGGACAAACCTACCTCAGGAGGACAATTCCTCTGTGGGGCCTCAGAGCCTCTGAAAACACAATTTTTATAATAAGATATCCTTTCTTTATTTTTCTAGACTGTCCCCTGTATTAGTGGAATCCTGAGGCTGGCTGATGCCACTCAAATATAATAGAGCAGTCTGAATGTGGGTGGCCATAACTAAGTGTGAAACGCAAGTGTGCAATTGACTTCTAGCTTTATTTTTTTTTAAGTAGTGATGGGATACATACAGTGGGTCAACTTACTGGAAGAATGCCTGGCCCCACCCATGCAAGTCAGTGTGTATGTGCTCACCTGGTCCATAAAGGCCAACCTGACGGCCATCTCTCCAGAGTATCCCCAAGCAACAGAACACACACCCAATCCTTCCTGTTACTTAGTGCCCACCGACACCCCCCCTTCTTACTACATTCAGTAGAGAAAGTCCCCAGTGTTCTTGGGAACCAGACAATTGGAACCATCTCACCCCCTCCCCCAACCGTCTCTGGGCCAGTGTTCCTGGAGTGCTGAGAAACTCTAATCTGGGACTCTCCTCTTTAGCTGTACCTTTCCCACCCCCCCTTCTCCTTCCCACCAGGTCTTGAGAAGACAGGAGACATCACTGAAGCTGGTGTGTGTTGATTTGTGCCTTATGAATCTGTGTCACTGCATAAAGGTCTACCCCTTCAGGGAATAAGAACGTGCTTCTAGTTCTACCTGTAAAACTAGAAAAGTAGTCTTTAATCTCATAAGAAAGGAGACCTGGCCCTCTACACTCATATGGGAATATGGGGGAAAATATGGGATAGAGGTAGTTCCCAAATACAGTAGTCATGGGAACCTCTCAGGTAACAAACTTTGAAAACGGTCATGGAGGAGTGAAGTACGGTATTTTGAATCACTATCTACTATGACAAATATTTATTAAGCACTTGGGTCATAGACATTATACTGGGTACTGAGGATATAATGATATACCCAAACAGGCATAGTTGTGTATGGAGCTTATGATTGTTCTCATGACACAGTCTTATGAGAAGGTAATTATTGTTTTTTTAATGTTTATTTATTTATTTTGAGAGAGGGAGAATGTGAGCAGGGGAGGGGCAGAGAGAGAGAGGGAGAAAGAATCCCAAGTAGGCTCTGAACCCAGTGCAATCCCCCTGGGGGTCTCAGTCCCATGAACTGCAAGATCATGACCTGAGCCGAAATCAAGAGTCAGACGCTCAACTGACTGAGCCACCAGGTCCCCTGAGAAGATAGTTATTCATATAAAACCATTCAAACAAATGTAAACATTTAATTAAAGTAAGTGCTGTGAAGGAGCAGTAATGGTGCTTTAAATGCATGAACTAGAAACTGCCAACCTAGCAAGGGCAGTAAGAGAAGGCTTTTCTGAAGATCTGAGTACTGAGCTGAGAGCTGAAGGGTGGGTGGGAGCTACCAGAGCAAAGCATGTTCCAGGCAGAAAGGTGTGAAAAGGCCCTGTGGCAGAAATGATATGACATGTTCTTTCATTGAAAAAGGCTCCAGTGGCTGATACAGGCAAGATGTCACTAGAGAGGAAGAAAGGGCCAGACCATGTGTGGGGTTCATATACAACATTAAGAATTCCTGTGGGTAATAGGAAGCCACTAAAATGTTTAGTCAGATTTGCGTTTTGAAAGACTTCCCCAGGCCGTTGTAAGAATGGGTTGAGAGGGCCAATGCTGGGACACCAGCTAGGGGACTATTGCGATCACCCAGGGGAGAGAAGATGAAAACTTGGTCTAGGGTTGGGGTACGGGAAATGAGACAAGACCAGCTCAGGCCACTCACCAGCTAAAACTAATAATACACAAAGTTTCCCCCACCCCCACCCCCATATGATGCAAACCTCCAGGAAAACTGAGTGTTTGGGGCCTTGGTTATAAAGCTGGCTGATTATAAGACAGCAGTGTGAATTCAGAAGTCCATCCTAAGTTTGACATGTGAGTGTGCAACTGACTCTAGCTTCAAATTTTTTAAGTAATGGGGCAGGTGATTTTTCTAGAGAAATAGACTTCTGGAAAATGAGTCAAAGCAGCAAGTTAAGGGAAAAATTCACGAATGGTGTCATTCTGCCTTATCACCACTGAGTGCTGCTGTTTCCAATGACAAGTTCCCCCCCAAAACCCCAAAGAGCCAAGGACCAGTAAGAGGAAGGTGGGGGGGGGAGGTGTTACCTTGGAATAAAAGGGAGAAAAAGACAAAGAGATTTCCTAATTTTGGAAATCTGAGTCCTAAGCAGCAGGGGTCCAAACCAAGAATTTGTGAAGGTCATTTTGCCGTATGGTAACTTCTGGCTTTACTGCCAGCATCTCTAAGGACAGTCCCCAGTATTAAAAGGGCCAAGATGGGGTTTTTTTTTTTTAGAACCATTAGCATGCCCCCTCCCCCACAGACCCATTAGTGGGCCTTATTAAACCAGTTCAGACAAAGAGTAAAGATGCCCTAGTTAATGGAGAGTCTCCGATAATTACTCTGCTCAGCCGCTTCTTTTAGGGTTTGAATGGCCTTTAAATAATGTTTCTCTTGCTGTGTTCTCAGACAATGACCTAGTAGTCTGCTTTAAGCGGTGCCAATCCCATTAGCTGAAGAATAGCAAACTGTGTGTGCCAATGAGTGTGTGCGTGTGCGTGTGTGTGTGTGTGTGTGTGTGTGCGTGTTGAGGAGCACAGCATATGGTGGAGGTCAGATTTAAATGTTGCTCCCTTCTTCTTTTCCTTCATTCCTTTGTAAACTCATCCCTCCTAGGAATCAAATGCACCACTGTGTCTCTCGGGTCATCGATTGGGTGAACATCTATTCCTGAAAGTAGCAAGCAACTTTCAAATGCTTACAGAAGATGCCTATCATTCTTATTTACTAAGCATTTCTTGGTAGGATGTGATCTTAAAGTTATTCCTTGCCTTCTAAGAACTTCAAGTCCCAATGCACAATAATGCAAAGAACATAAAGTCATCTCAATATGTGTTTACTGCTCAGAGTTGAAAAATGTGAAGCGTTTCATAAACGTGGAAGGAAAAATGTAGGAGACAAAACACAGAAGAGGGAATGCCGAGATCCTTGGAATACTTCCCTCTGTGGCCTCTCTGCTGATGCTGGCGGCTCTTATTTTTCTGGTAATTAGACTGCAGAGTTACCTTTCAAGACAGGTTATATATATCCTGACAGAGAATGTGGAAAAAGGGCAACCTCACTTTACTTGGGAAGGATCAAATTCTTCTATCGGAAAGTAAGTTCAATTGTGAACAGCTTTGTTATAAAAATGTGTAAAACAACGTTCAGAAACACTGTAGTGAATTCAATCTGGCTGGAACCAGCCCTTGCCCACCTTTGTCTGGAAGAGTTGTCCAGGCATTCCAGAATGGTCTCTTTTGATAGTTCTTGAACATACGGAGTGTGAAAACAGGCCAGCATCAGGACGTGGGGCGACGTCACACCATTATATGGAAGTGGGTTACATGCAGCTCAGTGAGCATCACACAGCACCCACAATACGCACCACACACACACACACACACACACACCCATACGTGCACACACACATTTGACAACTCTTGGAAAGGATGATCACACTGTAGCCAACAGGAAAAAAAGAGCCACTCTCTGGTTCTTATTCTACAAAAACACCATAGGCAAGGAAATACTCTACTTGGGAAAACTAGGAGGTTCCATTCAGTTTTCACTTTTTTTACCTTTTGTTTTAATGACCACGAGCACTTTATGTGTGAGGGCTCCTTGTGCATAATTTAAATTTCTGATGTTATTTATTTTTGAAAGCATGAACTTACTGAGAACTGAGAGATGTTAGTTTCTTGTACCTACACCGCTAACAACCTATCCGTTGGATAACAACTTTCATTTGTATAATAATTAAAGTGTGTGACGTAGGAATCATCCTTCAGGACATGACAAGTTCAGTATTTTGGGCATTGGACTCTTGTATCAGTGATTCCCATTCTGAGGAAAAGGACTGAATGGTATGACAGTTCATTTGGGTGTGTTAGGAGAGGTGAATTTTTGATCATGTACAAAAGGAAAAAGGGATCCAGCTCTTAGGGACAGGCTTGGACCTTGGGTTACATTAAAAAAAGAACAAAACAGGGGTGCCTGTGTGGCTCAGTCAATTGAGCGTCCGACTTCAGCTCAGGTCATCATCTCGCGGCTTGTGAGTTCGAGCCCCGTGTCAGGCTCCCTGCCGACAGCTCTGAGCCTGGAGCCTGCTTCGGATTCTGTGTTTCCCTCTCTCTCTGCCCCTCCCCCACTCACACTCTGTCTCTCTCTCCTTCAAAAATTAATAAACATTAAATTTTTTTTTTAAAAAAGAACAAAACAAAAAAAATTAAAATTAAAAAAAATGAAAAAAGAACAAAAAACCCCAATAAAACCTTCTTAAAAGTCACTCTTGAAGGGGCGCCTGGGTGGCGCAGTCGGTTAAGCGTCCGACTTCAGCCAGGTCACGATCTCGCGGTCCGTGAGTTCGAGCCCCGCGTCGGGCTCTGGGCTGATGGCTCGGAGCCTGGAGCCTGTTTCCGATTCTGTGTCTCCCTCTCTCTCTGCCCCTCCCCTGTTCATGCTCTGTCTCTCTCTGTCCCAAAAATAAATAAACGTTGAAAAAAAAAATTTAAAAGTCACTCTTGAAAACCAAATCAAATTATGGAATCTCAATAATCTTGAAAATTACAAGTGTTAAATTGTTCATTAAACCACACTCTGGGCCATTACAGTGCTTTGTGCTGTGCGAAATAGTAAGTATAATAAGTATAATCCATGATGTTAGACTTTGTGACTAGGATTACAATTCAGAGGTCCTGATCCCCAATCCAGAGCTTTTTCTAGTATAGCAAAGCCTCTCTTGTGATACAATTACCTTACCACAATCCCGCATGTATCAAAGATAGACTACTGCATTAAAAGGGCTGATCCCCAGTAGAACCAAGGGCTGCCCTTAGATGTGGGCCATTGGGCCGCAGTCCTGGGCTCTGTGCTCTAGGTCTTCCCCTGGCTGCATCTCTCTCTGGCCAAGGAGGTGGCTACCTGGAGCCCCCTCCTTCTAGATCAGGTACCTAGGAACTCGACATTCCCTGCCCCCAAAGTCAGAAGCCTGCCTCCAGGGCTGCATAGGTTTTTATGCCAGGGCTTGTCTTCCTGGGGGCTGGCCCAGCTGCCAGTGTGTCCTCTTAGGCCTGAGGAGTGGCTATGACTAGGGAAGCAGTAGATGCTGGGACATGTTAAGATGATGGGACAGTAGATGTTAAGACATGGTGGCAGAGATGTCTACATGCACATGTGGGGCCTTGTAGAGCGAGACGGGGTCTGGGCTGGGAAGCTAAGGGCAACCGTCTGTTCTGCTCTTGTCCCTGTAAATATCAGGTATGCCTGCAAGTTCTGGTGAATGAATGAATGTCTGTCTCTTGGTGTACGTACGGAATCATAAGGTTTTAATGTGTTCAAATTCAATAAATGATGCCATATACACACATTCATATAAATATACAAATTCAAATTCAATATATGTACAGTCCACAAGTTATGATGGTTCAACTTGTGATTTATATATATACATTTTTATATATTTATATTTTCCATTTACGTGCATTTGTATTATACACACACATTTTTACACTACTCTGAAATATAGTATATGTATTTGCTCCATACAATTAACAGCTCACATATTGGGGGCCTAATATTGCCATGCACTATTATAAACTCTCACTGTGAATTTGCTTATTCCGAAAACACCTTGAAGTAGATACTATTATTACTATCATCATCATCATCATCATCATCCCCATTTTACCCAGGAGGAAACTGAGGCACGGAGAAGTAAGGTCATTGGTGCAGGCGTGATAACCGGTGGGTGCCAGAGTCAGGCTTCTGACCGCAATGCAGTGCAGCTGTATTCAACTTCCCCTGCTTGTCTGCCTCAGCACTACTTCTCCAAGGCAGGCTCAAACCCTCGCTCTTTTGTAGAGCCCTATCTGAGCATCTCCGTCCTCCGGTTTTCTGCACTTCTGGAGTTTCTTGCGTCTTCATCACTCCTCAGATATTTACTGTTGGGGACTGCCGAAAACCTTCCCGTATGTTTATCTATTAGCTCTACCCTCGGAAAGTGAAAGATGACGAGACTCTCGCCTGACAATGTCCGGGTAGGTGTCTTGTTTTCCAGGATAAGCATGCTGGCCTCTGAGATGAGCTGCCAGATCCCTCACTGGAAAGGAATTGTCGCCCCAGCTTCTAGAAAGGAGTGCTGTCAGCAGACTGCCTTCAGCGGTCAGCCAGCCCCTTCAGGGATTGTGTCAACTGCAGAGAACCATTTTGCCCAAGGCCACGCTCCCTCCCAGAGTGCACCACCTCCATGGAATGATGGATGTGGGAGCGTAAAGCCCTGGCCCTCTTGGTCAGTGGCGTGCTGGAGCCAGCTTCCACGGACGTGGAGGCCTGATTGTGCACATCTTGAGCTCCATGTTCAATGACATGACACCCAGATCTTGAAATTAGGCATGGTGTGGTATCTACTCCATGGAAACTGGCAAACACGAACAGATCAGGGCTTTCGTTTTTCAGAGTCAGGTTGCCAGCACACCACTGTTCTTGGCCCAACTCAGGACTACTCTGGACCCTCTGAAGGGCCACTCTGTCTCTGAGGTCTTCGTGGGGTTGGCGGAGGCTGTCATTGGGCCTCACAGCTGTATCTCTCCCTCTGCCCCATTCAGCTCCCATCCCCTCAACCACCCTATGCAGGTGTATTGATCCCAAGGGCACTTTCTGCATGCCGAATTCTCAAAGTCTGCCTTCTGGGGAACTCAGCCCGCAACAACTCTAAATACTGTTAAAGTTTATCTAAACTTTGCAGATTGCTTAGGCACTTTGTCAGGAATGCTAGGTTTTCCCACAAGGAAGTTGAGAATATATCATGCAAAAAGGTTCTATTCCACATCAAGATTGAGACAATTTTTCTTTTCTTTTTTAAAAAATTTTTTTAAAAATGTTTATTATTGAAAGACAGAGTCAGAGCGTGAGCAGGGGAGGGGCAGAGGGAGAGGGAGACACAGAATCCGAAGCAGGGTCCAGGCTTTGAGCTGTCAGCACAGAGCCCGACACGGGGCTCAAACTCACAAACCGCGAGATCATGACCTGAGCCGAAGTCGGACGCTTAACTGACTGAGCCACCCAGGCGCCCCGAGACAATTTTTCTTATACAAGGTTTTAACATTTCTTAAAAAATTTAAGTATATTTTATTTATTCCAATATATCCAAAATTTTGTGATTTCAACATGCAATCATTACAAAATTTTTTACTGAGACATTTTACATTCTTTTTACATACGAAGTTTTAGAAACCTAGTGTGCATTGTATACTAACAGCACTCTCAATTCTGAAAAGCAATTGCTTTTCAATTGCTTAACAGCTATCTAAAGCTGCTATATACATTATACAATGTAACTGTTAAGAGTATCCATTGCTCAAACATACCACAATTTCTATATACACTTGATTGTTTTTTCCATCTTTATTGAATATATAGATGAATATATTGAATATATATATAATTAATATATAAAACCTGCACATAATTAAAGTATACAAATTAGTGAATTGGGACATATGCAATGAACATGCTTATTATTTGGATTGTGGTGTTGGTAACAGGAGTGTACATTTGATTATCGATATACATTTAGGTTGTTTCCAGTTTGAGACTATTTAATTTTGTTTTAATGTTTATTTATTTTTGAGAGAGAGACAGAGACAGACAGAGCGTGAACGGGAGAGGGGCAGAGAGAGAGAGGGAGACACAGAATCGGAAGCAGGCTCCAGGCTCTGAGCTGTCAGCACAGAGCCTGACACGGGGCTCAAACCCACGGACAGTGAGATCATGACTTGAGCTGAAGTCAGACACTTAATGGACTGAGCCACCCAGGCGCCCCCTCCACTTTGAGACTGAGAAATGGTTCTATCAACATTCATGTCTGTCTCCTGGTGTACGTATGGAATCATAAGGTTTTTATTTGTTCAAATTCAATAGATGCTGCCAAATATATTTCACTTAGTACTGTCAGTTCTTTTTCTAATTTTATCAGTTCTGAGGGATTGCTGGTGGTATCTAAACTGGAGTTCAATTTTTTAATTCCCCAATGAGAAATGATGTTGCTCAAGAGGTAAGCACTTAGTAGAGGCCCTGGTTAGTACTCACCGTCCTAGAGGACAATAGATTCCTGCAGTTCGTGCTTGTTGAATGACTAAAACAAACCACATTCAAATTGCCCAGTGAAAGAATTTTTTTGTAAGATTCTATCCCTTATCTTTGAGCTTTCTTGTTAAAAAAGGAATTGTAGGTGGTGACCGGGTGGGGAATCATTGAATCTTTTGCTTTGCTGAAGGTTTTTCACTCCCTCCCTCTGCCCCCCCCCCATTACCTATTTGTAGAAGTGATAGT
Organism: Lynx rufus; assembly: GCF_022079265.1. Taxonomy (NCBI): domain Eukaryota; kingdom Metazoa; phylum Chordata; class Mammalia; order Carnivora; family Felidae; genus Lynx; species Lynx rufus. Next base: position 28,236,309 of record NW_025814834.1, read on the forward strand.
CAAAAGACTTAAAAACATGTATAGCCAGACCATCAACTGATCAAAAAGGATTCTGGCCCTAAAGCAAGAGCAAAGTGTTGTGGATACCCACCATCCCAGCAGAATAGGGTCAGGTATTAATCCTTTGGGTGTTGGATCATAGGATGGGTGGACACGGGGTTCCTCAGAAAGAGACTTGGGACACTTAGGAAGTTTAGGACCGAAGCTAGTTACCAACCTGTATAGAACTGTTTCAATATTTTAACACTGGGTATGGTCTTGTGGGTGCCTGCTAGTTGAATATTAAGCTCCTTTGTGCTTTCCAACAGGGACTCCTTTTACAACTTTGACATTTTATGTCTCAAATGCTTTTAATTTACCTAAGAAGACAAATTATATTGCTCTCAATGAATATCCTAATCATCTCTACTTGGGCACATCTGGGGAGATGGGAGTGAGGTAGATACTTGGCTTGCAAACTTTAAGCTATAAATAGCACCCCAAATTTTCTGATTAAGTTTAACACTTTTTTTTTTTTTTTTGACGAGGCTTTTATTTCTTCGGAAGGTAGCATTGCTTTATTGAATCCTGGTCTGACCATTACTTTCGTAAATGGAGGCTAAAAGGGAAAAAAATAATGAAAGGACATACTAATATAAAATCTCCTTGCATGTCATTTGGCATTTCGTTTTATTTCAATGCACATTTACTGAGATATTTACTAGATACAATGGTATGTGTCATAGAACATGCAAAGATGAGTAAGATGAAATCCCTGACCTTTGGGGCATGGAGAAGGAGATACAGTAGGGGAGCCTCAGCAGGATAATGGGAAAGGAAGAGTATACAGGAGTGGTAAAAAAAAAAAAAAAATGTGAGTCGGGAGCTTAGAGTGGGAGGAAAAGAGTATGCAGGAGACAAGTCTGAAATGGTGGAATATTAGTCAAGATGCTTTCAGTTGTAAGTGACAGAAACTAACTCAAACTATATTTGGCAGACAGTGATATAATTGGTACCATGGCTGTGAGATCTAGGAGGTGTAAATAGATAGGCGACCCTATGGATTCAGGGTAATGATGCTGTGTCCTTGTAAGTTTGCTGTTTGTAACAAATGTACCACTTTGGTGCCGCATGTTGATGGTGGGGGAGATTGTGCATGTAGGGGAGCAGGGGGTGTATGGAAACTTTGTATTTTCCACTCAATTTTGCTGTGAACCTGAAACTGCTCTACAAGAAAGTCTGTTAAAAAAAAAGAAAAGAGGGGCGCCTGGGTGGCGCAGTCGGTTAAGCGTCCGACTTCAGCCAGGTCACGATCTCGCGGTCCGTGAGTTCGAGCCCCGCGTCGGGCTCTGGGCTGATGGCTCAGAGCCTGGAGCCTGTTTCCGATTCTGTGTCTCCCTCTCTCTCTGCCCCTCCCTCGTTCATGCTCTGTCTCTCTCTGTCCCAAAAATAAATAAACATTGAAAAAAAAAAGAAAAAAAAAAGAAAAAGAAAGAAAGAAAAGATGGTGGGGTTGCTTTTCTCAGACAGCCATTTGAATGGAGACATGAACTTAAATGTTTTAAATTTAAAGAGTAAAATATCCCCTGCTGACCTAATGGAGGCCTGAGTGCCTGCCCAGCTGAGATTGTTCTCAGTCCTTGACTTTTCATCCCTTTTCTGGGACCACCCCCTTGCTTCGGTGCTGAGGCTCTATATTAGTGATGGTGAATAAATTCAGTCATTTTGCAAATGTGACTCTTTAATGCATTTTATGTGGCAGACCCTGTGCTCGATGCACACTGGGAATACAGTGACAAAGCCTGGGCCTTTGCCCTCAAACTTCACAGAACGGTGTAGTTTTTCTCAAAGGGTAGTCCACTGACCGCCTATGTTGGAAGTACTTTGAGGCAGTTGTTTGAATCACAAAATTCAGGACAGTATCATAGACCTTCGAATACAAATGTGTGGATGTGTGACCCAGGAATTTGCATTTTTAACAAGTATTCAAGAGCCTTGACACTCAAAATATGGCATCTCCTGGGAGTTCATTAGAGGTGCAGAGACCCCACCACAGATGTCCTGAATCAGAATCTGCATTTTAACAGGATCCTCATACATTAAAGTTTGTGTTTGAGAAACCCTTTTTTAGAAGATTGTTACATGCTGACTTTTCAAAATCACTGGTCTAGGAAGAGGATATACAAACATGAATTTGTAACAATGTGATGAGTTTATTTTAAAGGAACATGTGAGTTCCTCTGGGTGTGCCTAAAAGGAAAAGGTTCACCTATCAGAGGTTTCCCAGACATGTGTGATAGCACCCACTTTTAAAGGGCAAGGAGTTAGGCTAACAAGATGGGGCAGGGGTGAGGGGTCTCATCAGAGGAAACCACAGTACAGAAGTCCTGAAGTGAAAAAGAATACTGCATATTTAGGGGACAAGAAAGGTACCTCAAATTGCAGTGTTGTTGTTATTGTTTTTGAACTTACTTAAACTCTGAACATCAACCGAAGGAGGTATTAAAAAATAATTATGGTTAAAGATTTTCTCATTAATCTTTAAGGTTAAGGGGGTGAGGGATCAGACTTTCAATTCCTTTCATGTTGCTTTCTCTAGCCTCCTTGGACATTTTTTTTTTTTTTTTGCATTTATTTCTTCACGTATTAATTCAAACATATATACATTGGGCACTGGTGCTTTGTGACTATTATGTGGTGGTGAGTGAAAACAAATAGTTCCTGCCCTCAGGGAGTTTATAGGTGAGGCTGGGGTGGGGGTGAGAAGCCAATAAAATAGGTAAATAAATAACTGTAATTATAAGTTGAGAAAATGGTAAGGAAGTGTGCTGTGATGAACACTGTGGGGAAACTTCAAGGAAAGGCTTACCCAGCTAGACCAGCATATCCTCTTACAAAGTGGCCAAAATCAATGTGGGTTTGGTGTGGTGGGTGTCTTACTAAGAAGCCCCCGGGTGCCAGTCAGTGTGTACATGAACACAATACACACACACACACACACACACACAGCACGCCACTGTTGTGCTGGGAATCCAAATGGGGGTTGAAGACCTCCCCTCAAAATCATCCCCTTTCAACCTGCTGTCTACAACATGAAAGGACAGTGAAAATTGATTTTTCTCCGCAGCTCCAAACATGAAATGAGAAGCAATCTCCAGCTTGTAATAGTCCCATTTTCAGAAAGAACTTATATGAGTAATTTTCTTAGGGAGCTGCAAAAAAAAAAAAAAAAAAAAAAAGGTCCAATCCTGTGTGTCTGTCCCAAGTGAAAATTTACAATTGCAAATATTCATTCGGGCGTTGGGGGGAGCCGTGCGGAGACTCTGCGGCACACGCCATTGTTTTCAAAACGTGTGTGATAAAAATCTTGTCTGAGGAAGCAGAGATAAGGCCTGGCTGTGCGGTCAGGCCCCGCCCGGGCCGCTGGCTCCTTGGGCAAAAAAAGACGAGTCCTTGAGACCCTGGAACCTTGTGTGTCCGGGTCTCGCTTCCCGGGTGGCTGGGGGGAAGCATTTAAGAGTGGGACCGCGAGAAGCGCTTGTAAACAGACGGCCGGGCTGGGATGGTCGGCGGCCAGACGGGCTGTCACGGTGAGGCGGGCTTGCCCGAAGCCGCGCCCCGGCCAGGAGTAGCCTGCAGGCCCCGTAGGTGAAGGCAGAGAAACAGCCCGCGGCCAGGTGAGCATCTGCCTGCGTCTGTGCTGCCTGGCTGGCCAGTGGGGGAAGGGTGTGGGGATGACAACATTGTAACACATATCCGAGGGTATCCCTGGGGTTGCGATGATTTTGCTCTTTCTTCCGTACTCTGGCTTTTAGTTCCTGCTGGAGACTGCGCTGCAATGTAGTGGATAATGGGTGTGGGCAGATCACACGATGCATTGTCTGCTTATTTTTTATCAATCAGGTATATAAGCAGAAGGCAGTTGAAATAGCACATCCTGTTCTGTGCGCTGTTTTTAGTCTCCCTGCTTCCTGGGTCCTAGAAACCAAACCTCAGCAGAGCTTTTAACTCACATCACGCCGGGGCTTCTAGAGAAACGATTGTTCCTTCTGTTGACAACGCTCATTTCTCATGTATAGTAAAGGACGCCGTGTGGCTGATGACAAGCATGATTTGGGCCTCTGTGAGAGGGTTACTATGCTAAAACACCAGGATGAGGACATTTCAGACCCACTCAACAAATAAAATTGTCTACTGAGGTATTTGGTTGAATGGCAAATGGATATTGGTCTAGATTTATAGCTTGCAAAGCAGGGCAGATTTGAATTTACCAGGTCAAGCTGAGATTGAGCTATGCTGTTGTAAACTTATTTGGAAGTTTTTTTTCCTTTCTTTTGTTTTTTCCTCCTTGGAAAAGAGAAACACCTTTTTTTTCTTTAGTATTTTCAGTAGTCATGGTGAATTGCAATTTATATTCATTCATAAGGTATTTTATTATAAATCGACTGCATGTAAATTTTAATTGTTGTGTCTGTAATCAAATACAAGCCAGTTTTCATTTCATTAGCTTCAAGAAAATGCTTTCACCAAAAATTGGGCTGTATACAGATGTGTCTCTCTGGTCACATAATCTAACTTTGAGTTAGTAGAGTATTAGATTAAATTGCATGTAGAGAAGTGTTTTGAAATCAAGCACATCAAAGAAATAATACTAATGCCTTATGAGTTTGTCTTTAAAATGAATATTTTCACAATGTGATGGTTCACAGCAAGAACTATAAAGCCAGACTACCTGGATTTCAGTTCCTGTGTAGCACCTTCCTGTTGTGTAACCATGGGAAGTTACCTGCCGTATTTCCCAATCTGTAGAATGGGTTTAGTAATAGTTCTGCTCTCATAGGGTGGTTGTGAGGATCAAATGAATTAATATTTTTAAAGTGTTAAGAACAGCACATGTAATAATTGCTACACACGTTTGTTAAGGAATACTTAAAGGGTTCCTGGCTGGCTCAGTCAGAAGAGCATGTGACTCTTGGGGTCATGAGTTCAAGCCCCACGTTGGGTGTAGAGATTACTAAAAAATAATAAACTATTTCATTGATTTGAAAAATACATAAAATAAACCTGTGTTGAAAGTAGGATGGTGATTGCAGAAGCTGGGGTAGGGGCTAAATGGAGAGTTTTGTTAAATGAGTATAGTTTCAGTTTTGCACGATGAAGAGTTCTACCGATTGGTTGCACAACAGTGTGAATGTTACTGACGTACACTTGAAAGTAGTTAAGATGGCAAATCTTATGTGTTTTTTCCCACAATTAAAAATTTAAAAAAATATCAGTGTTGGCAAAGGTGGGTGTTAAAATTTTTCTTTTTTTTTTTTTCCTTGAGAGAGAGAGAGAGAGGGCACAGAGAGAGAGAGAGAGAAGTGGAGCTCACCCAGGGCTCATGTTTTACCCAAAGTGGGGCTCGTGTTCACCCGAAGCGAGGCATGAGCTCACGAACTGTGAGATCATGACCTGAGTGGAAGTCAGATGCTTAACAACTGTGCCACACAGGTGCCCCGGTATTCAAAGTTCTTATTAGCACACAGCAGCACCGTCCACAGTTGCCTTTGTCATTGTGAAAATGCAACTTCTTACAGTCATCAGTAAGATTCATTTATTTAGTAAATTCATGCAATTAAGGTTTATCATAAAGACATGAACATGTTATAAGAACACCTAAGACTCTATAGCAGGCAGAATTCTAAAAATGCCCCTGTACCAAGATTGGATGGCCTAATCCATGCAACCTATAAAGATGATGAAATATCACTCTTTTGAGTATATTATATTTTGTGACACAGTTGAATTCAAAATGGCGAAAATACCAGAGTGGTGCTTGTCTAATCACAGGAGTCCATAAAAGTGGAGAGCTTTCTCTGGCTGGTGAAATCCAAACGATTTGAAGCTTGAGGAGGAACAACATACTGTTGCTGTTTTGAAGGTGGAGGGGACACTTGAGAAGGAATGCAGGAGGCCTAGAATTGCTGAAGTTGGCCCAGCATGGAAACTGGAACCTCAGATGTAGGGGCACAGTCTAGCAGCTGGACCGTGCCAACAACCTGAATGAGCTTAGCACTGGGTTCTTTACCAGAGTCTTCAGCTAAGAGCCCAGCCTGGCCAGCAACACCTTGAATATAGTCTCTTGAGAGAGGCCCTGAACAGAGAACCTAGTCAAGCTTACCCAGGCTTCTGACCTTCAGCATTGACCTTAAGAAATAGGTGGTGCTTTAAGCTACTAAGTTTGTGGAAATTTGTTATATAGCAATAGAAAGTTAAGACAGGGGCACCTGAGTGGCTGTCAGTTAAGTGTGCAACTCTTGATCTCAGCTCAGGTCTTGATCTCAGTGTTGTGAGTTCAAGTCCCGCACTGGGCTTTGTGCAGGACGTGGAACCTACTTTTAAAAAACAGAAAGATGAAAACTAATACAGACTTCAGCAGAAAATTGGGCAAAAGACAGGAACAGACTATCCATAGAAGAGGAAATTAATGGCTAATAGATGTACGAAAATACACATTACAGGCGCCTGGGTGGCCCAGGTCATTATCTCATGGCTCATGAGTTCAAGCCTGGCATCGGGCTCTGTTCTGACAGCTCAGAGCCTGGAGCCTGCTTCAGATTCTGTGTCTCCCTCTCTCTCTGCCCCTTCCCAACTCATGCTCTGTCTCTCTCTCAAAAATAAATAAACGTTAAAAAAAAATACATTCTCTTTCCATTAATCAAAGAAATGAAAATTGGAATAACAGCAGGGTCCCATTTTTTCCAGCTCTTAAAATTTACATATTGTTAAAAATTTCACATTAGTTAGGGTCCAGCGGAGCAGACACTCTCAAATGCTGTGAGGGGTTAGCAAATGGTATAACCTTTCTATAAAACTCATTGCTGAATGTATGCAAAGCCTCACTAATGCCCCCACCCCTTGACCTAATACTTCTACTTCTAACAATCTATCCAAAGGAACTTAGAAATACCTTTTAAAGTGTATTTATTTTTGAGAGAGAGAGAGAAAGAGCAGGGCAGAGATAGAGGGAGAGAGAGAATCCCAAGCAGGCTCTGCACTGTCAGCATAGAGTCCGAGCAGGGCTAGAGCTCATGAACTACAAGATCATGACCTGAGCTGATATTAGGAGTTGGATGCTCAACCGACCCAGATGCCCCAGAAATATTTTTAAAGTTAATGTCCACAAATGTTTAATGTAGCTTTGTTTTCTCATAGATTGTTGGAATTTAGGCTTTGGGGTATAGACCCAGGATAATTATCCAAGTGGAAAATAAAGAACTATAATGGATATGTAACCATTTGCAAAAAGAAAGACATCTGCATATTATGACTAGGAAAACAAAGCTGGCCTGGGTTGGTAACATCTGATACATTAGGAAACACTCAAAGCTATTATTCATTGAATATTTATCAGATATCTGACATACTCTATTTCAGTTTAATCATGTTTGCAACCTTCCCATAATACTTGAAGGCAAGCTATAAATTTACATATTTAAGAAGCAGGCAGGCAGATAGGTGCTACTTTGTTTTTTTAATGGTTATTTATTTTGAGAGAGAGAGAGAGAGAGAGAGCGCACGAACAAGGGAGGGCAGAGAGAGAGAGGAGAAGAGAGAATTCCAAGCAGGCTCTGTGCGCACAGCGCACAGGGCTCCATCCCATGAACCCACGAGATCATGACCTGAGCCGAAATCATGAGTCGTACACTTCACTGACTGAGCCACCAAGGCTCCCTAGGGGCTACTTTAATTACTAGTTTCAGAAGACCTGATTTTAACAGGAACCTGGAAAAGATTAGATCATTTGGGCAGATGTTTTAGGATTCTCCATCTCTAGACAATTTCCAGGAGCACTAGAGCAATGCTGCTCTTTCGTTTTCCCCACTGCTTCCCTTTCCTAATTTCATTTTGCTCTATTCTTTCACAACCACAGAAACATCCAGACAGTGCCAGTTGCCCCATTGGCACTAGCCAAATGCTGATTTTCTTCATGAGGAAGTGTTAATCCCTTAAAAGAAACCGTGTGGAGGGATGGTTAGCAAGGGGTTGCTTTTTTCTTTTTTCTTTTTCTTTTAAAGTGTATTTTGTATTTGATTTATAAGTAGCTGAACTGTATTCCAGCTTAGATGCAAGCTAAATAATTCAGAGCCCTGAGTACTGAGTGACACTATGATAAAAATGACCACCAGTAGTAAATTCCATGCATTATGTTTGCTCTATTTCATTGGCTCCTGTGGCTATTACCAGACAGACAATAAAAAGTCCACATAATTAACCCTCATACTGACAATAAGGTGAGAACTGTATGTGTTCTGAGGGTGTAATTAATCTTGATGGCAACGTGAGTTATGAGCAAAACCCAAAGTTAAACTATAGAGACCATTGTATTAAGATGTCAGGCATGCTATTTTCATTAACATTTTGTTTATTTTTCATACACACTAACTGTTAATTTGAGTTATGAGTTTCAGATTGGATTCTCTGATTACATGCCATGTTTGTGACTACTGTAGAAGTTTATTTGTCCAGTTATCTTGATTAGTGTAACCAATTTATAATTCAGTACAAACTAAAGCTGCTTTGTTCTGCATTATCAAGTTTACTTGTGGACATTTATCTAGTGGGGAAATTGCTAAATATCCACTTTACTTGTAGTTTTTTAGCCAGAGAATAGGGAACATGTATTGCAGGTTAGAAAACATCAGCACTGTAACCAGCAGTTTTTAATGCTCCAGGAAATTAACTAAATGATCTTTTCCCACGTGATCTTGATCCATTTTTATCAGCACTTTAGCCTTTCCAGAACAACTTCTCTTCCACCTTTAGGGATTCATTGATTCATTGGCTGAACAAGTAAGAATTGAGCACTTGTTTTGTACCATGACACATAGCTCTTGTACTTGGGGCCAGGAAAACAACCTTGACTAAAACAGTCATAGTCTTTGCCTTCATGAAACTTACGGTCTAGTGGAGGAAACAGACAAGTAAACAGGCCATTTTGCACAGCATAAAAAGCATTATAATTGAGGAAATTAGGATGCTATGGGGACACATAAGAGGGATGTCCAAAATGGACATGGGAGGTCAGGGAACAAGTGATACTTCAGCAGAGACCCAAAGGCTGAATTCACATTTGCCAAGTTGTGTCCCTGTGTGTTGTGGGGTAGAGAGAAGAGAGGGGAAATTCAAGAGATAAGCCTGGGAAAGTAAGTGGACATGAGCTTTTACAGGCAATGTTAAGGAGTGTATGGTTTTTCCAGAAGACAGCAGGGTTTTAATTTTATGTTTGTTTGTTTGTTTGTTTGTTTGTTTATTTATTTATTTTTATTTTTAAGAGAGATAGGGCGTGAGTGGGGGAGGAGCAGAGAGATATACGTAGAGAGAGAGAGAGAGAGAGCGAGAGACAAAATTCGAGGTAGGCTCCAGGCTCTGAGCTGTCAGCACAGAGTCCGACATGGGGCTTGAACTCACAAACCAAGAGATCATGACGCTCAACCGACTGAGCCACCCGGGCGCCCCAGAGTTTTAATTTTAGAAAGGCCACTTAGGTGGTAGTGTGGCGACTGGATGAGAGGAGGGCAAGACTGAAGGGAAGACTGGTGGTGGTGTCTGAACTAAGGCAATAAGGAAGGAGAGGAATGGATATATTTGACAGATGGAGGTGTGGGTGAAGGAGCCAGAAGGGTCAAGGATGATGTTCATTTTCTGGGGCAGATGATGATGTCCTTCGCTATATGGGCAATGTCAGGAGGAGGGGCAGGTTGAGGGTAAGATGAAGAGCTGGGTTCGTGCATGTTAGGAGTTAGGGGACATCCAAAAGGCAGTTGCATTTGTGGGTCTAGATCTTAGGGGAGTAATCTGTTGCTCATCCACCACGTGGATTGTAGCTGAAGCCACAGAAATGGAGAAGAGGAGGAACTAAATAAAAGGGTTATGGGGGAAAACAGAGGAATGTGTGCATTTATGATATGAACATAGGAAAGGGGAGCTCATAGTGGGGACTGAAATGAGCATGCAGAGATAAAGGAGAAATACCGGAAAAGGCTACATCAGTGTATTTGGGAGCGTGATGTTCAGTAGGTCAAATACCGCTGAGAGGGCAGGTTGGGTGTGGAGTGAAAAGTCTCCTGGGGTTATCAAGAAGGAAGTTGTTGATGACCTTTGCCTCTGCAGTTGCAGCTGGTGAAGAACCAGATTCCCTCTGGTAGGGAGAATGAACGAGTGGTGAGAAGTAGAGTCAGAAAGCATAAAGAGCAAGTTTCTTCTAGGAACTTGGAATTCAAAGGGAGGAGGAGAAAGTATTTTAGCTGTAGAGGAACTTGGAGGGCAAGGGAGGGTTTTACTTGGTTTTTCTTTTTTGAATCATCGTGCACTTGTACAATTGAATCTCCCCATTCGAAGACCACCCGGAACACGGAAACACAGTGACTCATGCTGCCTTGAACAGTGCAGGAGTTCCTTGAGTAGATTAAAACCTATTTCAGAGCTTCCTAAACTGATTGCTGTTACCACTCTCTGTACCAGTTTGTTGGTTTATAATGGGAGGAGATTAAAGAGGATGCCGTGCCCTGTTCACTGGTACCATGCAAACTCCTGTCGGCATCCTGTACCCTGCTTTGGAGTTCACAGAGCACTGCATTATGTCATTAGACTTGCTTTCTAAGACGACTTTTGAAGAGGGTAGGACAGGTATTATTTGACCTGCATCGAAGTGACTGGAATTCAGGTTCGAATGGCATACCTCTGGTAGTAGTGCTTGGAACCTTGAAACAAACAGGCCTTCCACTTCCAGGTCTTGTGGTCCCAAAGTAATTGTCCTTCATTGAAACATTAGATATGATGTCTAGAGATTCTCTGGAGTGTGGTGATATGAAACCGGAGCGTTATCAACTTTCAGTAGGCCTAAGAAACAAGACTGAATGTTGTGGGTCAACTTTGTTATTTTGATTGAGCCCCAAATACATTTGACATTCTTACCCTTCTTCCTCCCCCACCAAAAAAGTTCCGTTGGCTTTAGAAGGAGACAATTTATTTGGACCTACCTTAATAGTTAAAATGTGTTGGAATTATGTATGGTCATATTTAATTTGAAATGATTTCTTTAATTCTTTTGACAGAAACACTTATTAGCAGGGGTGGATTTTTTTTTGTTTTTTTGTTTTTGTTTTTTGTTTTTACAGCAAACATTTTACAAGTGCTTCTATTTATTGGCTAAATGAAAAATGATGTCTTAGGGAAATATTAGTAAAAGGTTTGGGCAATTAGGACTATGTCAACATTTGCAAAAGCACTTATTTGGCCTAAATGAAGTCATAGTTATTATACCCTTGCAGACATTACAAGTAATGTGTTCAAGGTCACTAAGAGAATTGACGTTAGCTATTTAGTTAGAGAACAGCTTTTGACTCTGTTTAGGGACCTCTCATCCACCATTCCCTTAAAGAATTTACAATGACACAGAAGTATTACAGATGTGATTTTTTTAAATAAATTAAGTATAAACTGTTTCCCTGGGTGTAAAGATGATATTTAGCATTTAACTTTCTGAGTTGTGGGATTAACAAAGATTTAAAAATAAATAATTTAAATAATTATTTTAGTTATTAATAATAAATAATTTAAAGTTGCTGAGGTTTGACACTACAATTCAAAGCCCAATGTCTGTAAGATTTTAGCTATATTGTTTCAGGGTAATTAATTTGCTATTAAATGCCTTCCAGGACTGTGTGTGCATTTTAGAGTCTTTTTTCCACCCACTGGCAATATTACTTTGGACACATAACTTCATCTCTTTTGAATTTCCTTTTGGGGCACCTGGGTGGCTCAGTCAGTTGAGCGTCTGACTTCGGCGCAGGTCATGATCTCACAGTACATGAGTTCGAGCCCTGCATCAGGCTCTGTGCTGATAGCTCGGAGCCTGGAGCCTGCTTCAAGTTCTGTGTCTCTCTCTGCTCCTCTCCCACTCACACTCTGTGTCTCTCTCTCAAAAATGAATAAACATTACAAAAAATAATACAAAACTAAATCTGAATTTCCTTTTCTGTAAAGTGGTAATCATAATAGCAGCACTCTGATAGAGTTGTGAGAATTTAACAAGATGATGCAGATAAAGGGCTTAACGAACCCTAACCCTAACCCTTTAGCAACTACCGAAAAATAATAGCTATGACTTCTTAATCTTGGTATTGGCTTAGGAATTATAAAAACTCTTTATTTTGTTTTTAAACATTTTATTAAATACATCATTCCACATTTACCATGTGTCCATCCACACTGAATGAGTCCTTTGCAGTACATTTTTAGTGAATTTAGTATAGTAGTGGTGGTCTTGGACAACAGGCATTTCTTTGAGTCCCAGTTATCATATGCCTGTCATCTTAATGTCAAAAGAGCTAAAGGAATATGGACCAATGAGAGCTTCAAAATGAGTACGTGCTGCAGAATTGTTTTCTAAAACTCCATTCCATGCTAATGATAACAGTCCATAATAAAAGAAATTTAAATCCAGAACTAGAGATGAAAATGTAGTTCCTGCTGTTTTTTTCCTTCATACTTTGTAAACTTTTCCTTTGTCCTGTATGATGGACAGAGATTGTTTCTGACCTTCATGTTGTATTTAGCAAAATAACAAAGGCTCATCCTGTTATTTTACCTTACCTTGTCCTTATCTTTGAAGGTCAAAGACTGTTTTGTCTGCCTTTGCTAGCCTTGCTTGTTTCCTGACAGAATTGGTAAGAGGCCGCTTGGTAGTCAAGTTTGTGGTCACAGATTAAGTTGAAAAGAGAAGGAGGAGCCATGGATGCCATTGATCACCACTGAGTGTCTGTCCTTTCAAATAAGAAGTGAATCACCTTTTGCTTAGACCTTATCATGGGTCTGATACTCTCTAGATGCCTTTTTTTTTTTTTTAATGTTTATTTTTGAGACAGAGAGAGACACAGCATGAACAGGGGAGGGTCAGAGAGAGAGGGAGACACAGAATCTGAAACAGGCTCCGGGCTCCGAGCTGTCAGCACAGAGCCCGACGCGGGGCTCAAACCCACGGACCATGAGATCATGACCTGGGCTGAAGTTGGACCATGAGATCATTGACCTGGGCTGAAGTTGGACGCTCAACCGACTGAGCCACCCAGGAGCCCCTCTAGATGCCTTTAACAAAGACCCAGGCTCACTTTTTAACAGGTTCAATTGTAGCTGATAAAGAAAACAACAACAACAAAAACAACAACAGTTAATTACTTCACTGTACATTCACCCTAAGTACCCATAGGAGCTGGTTTTGTGAATATGTACTAACCCATAAGCTGATTATTGTTTTGAAGGTTAAAGTTGTAAGTATTTCCCCTTCTGCTAATCAGCTGCAGTGACCTAAGGAATTGAAGTCAACAGGAAGTGAGGCATTTATTCATTTCTCATGACATCCCAGTCATGTAGCCGAGGCCTTCTGTTGGCCAGAGATGTCTCTGTGGGTCAGAAAGACTTGGGCAGCTTTGTGAAGCCCTGCATTCGTGCCTTCCATTTGTGAGATTATTCATTTACTTTGAACTGATTCTTTGGAACCTTTGAAGCTCTTACCATAGGTTGACAGCTTCATGCCAGACGTAACAGCATTTCTAGAGCAGGTATGATTGATTTTGTGTGTTTGTTTCCTTTGTCTTTGGTTTCTTCCAGCTGAAGTCATCTCTTTGTAGACTGTTAAGACATTTAATTGTGTTTGGTCATTAAGACTTTTTATTATCTCTTGATTATTAACGATTCCTTATTTATGTTCCTGTAACACCTTTTGGATACTTCTGTTAACGCACTGTTTACACTTGGTTTTATGTTGTTTCCCCACTAGCTATTAAGCTCTTTTAGGACAGAAGCCGTGGTTTTGTGTCCTCAGCCTCTAGTGTTTGGGTACTTGGTCCATGCTTGTAAATGCTTGTTGAGTATAAATGGTTGTGTGGTTAGAAATCAGCTAGTTTCTAATAGGAATAGTAATTGCTTTAGGTTTTATAAAGAGCTTTTACATATATTAACTGCATTTGTGCTTTACAATTTTCTAAGGTAGTTGGGGGCAGGCATTGGCAGGATTTCCATTTTGCAGATAAGGAGGGCCCAGAAGTCCTGAGTCAGCCTGACTTGCTTGTAGTCATTCAGTTTAGAAGTCAGTGCCTGGACATTAACCCTTTGTGGTTTTGGAAGTTTGTGTCCTCTTTGCCACACCTCTGCCCCATTGAACAAATTCAAAACTGGGTGGCTCATTGTTGGATTTAACCTACTTACAGTTTATGGTCCTTCTAACATCTGTGCCCCTGAGCAATTTAAGGTGACTTAAAAGGCAATTGAATTTGGTTGGCCCAGCAATTAGACAGGGATTCCAGGAGCCTCTTTTTGTTCCCCATAGGGCCTTCAGCTGACACTAGATGAGTCATCTTGGTTTCTCTTTAATCATCTTTAAAACAATCCTGCTACTTTACTTACCTCTCTCTGTTTACTATTGGTTTTTATCAAGAAGCTTATCAAACACTTTATAAACTATACTCTAAACCATGCATATGAAAAAGATTATTCTCAGTAAGCCAAATCGTGATATGAGTTGATAACATCTTTGAAGCTACTTTCTTAGTTCCTTTTGGGTGTCTTGCATATCTGGGTCTCAGTGTATCTCCCTGGTGGTTGTTACATTCATTGTTGTGGTCTGTCACGTATTCAACTTATGCCAGCTGGCTTGGCTCGGATGGCATCTACATGGATTCTAGTCAGTTATTCCCTGTTGCAGCTGGAGGCTGACTGTAGCCAGATGTGGTTTTTTATGATGGAAGTTTTTGCTTTCTTCGTCTCAGTCTTAGATAATTTGAGGGTATTTTGTTTGTTTTTTAATCTCTAGTCCTTACCATGGAGGTAAAGGGAAGTGGAAAACATTGAGTCTGCATTTTCAGACACTGACACTTACATAACTGAAGTTTATGTCTGTTTGGTTTCTAAAAGTGGGACATATTGGAACTCTGGTGGTTTTATGAAATGGGATTCCCAATCAGGAACCTTGGCTTTCCAATCCAGTGGTTGACATCAGGGCATAATAACATTACTGCCTCCAACAGCAGAGCAATCTGAGATTTGAAATGCCATGCTTATATTTAGTTTGGTTTCTGGGAAAACATCTCGGGGCATTAAATGTCTCAATGATTTTGCAAGCAGCAAACATGTACTGAAAAGTGCTTTAAATTGATTGGGTGTATTTCAAAGGGAACATCTCTTTACTGGTATTAGAAAGAGCTTGAGCTCTAAGTCAATGGGAAATGAGACCAGCCCAACTACTGATTTGGAGTGGTTCACAAAACAATTCCTAGCGCTGCATAGGTGCTTTTGTTCCTATAAAATGTCTGAGTGAGGTCTTGGCTGCCTGACCTTTGCCATGTTATTTTTAAACCTGGTTCCTACAGCTTAGAAGCTTTCTCCACCAAGAAAAAATTTTGAAGCTCAAATCAACATACATTTTGTTAGATTTTACTTAAATGAACTTATAATGAATTTAAATGTACTTTTGCCGGAAAACCAGAGTGGTATTTATATTGATAGACGTCAGTGCTTTGAAAACCTACTCTTTATTCAGTTGTTCATTCAGCAAATATTTACTGAGCACCCATTGTGTACTAGCCATAGTTCTAGGCCCAGTGGGGGTTATGAAAATGAAACAGGTTAGAATCACCAATCTGAAGTTTCTGTAGGTCCAGCAGGGTAGGTGTCTGACCCTCAGGCAAATTGTTTATCTTTGAGCCTTCATATTCTGTCTGTAAAATGGGGATAATAATACTCCCATTACACATTGTGATACACACAGGCAATGTACGTGGCACAATATAGGCTTTTGAGAAATTATAATTGTCTTTGTCATCATTTCAGAAAGAACAGGCAGCATGCAATGTATATGTTGTTGGGGCGGTACCAAGAGATTCTGTGGACCTTTAAATTAAAGAGCAGACAGTTTTAGGATCAGGATTTGAGCTTGTAGAGTGGAAAGAATTTCACAGGTAGAGGTGGGGAGAGGGTACCTTAGAGACAGCTGTGTTAACCAACATTTTGAAGCTGGGAAAACATAAACTTTGAGCTGTAGCATTGCAGTTTGGAGGAAACGAATATATTCTGGAAGAGAAGCGGGCAGCAGGGCAGGCAAGCCAGGCCAAGATTGTGCAAGGTTTAGAGCGTCAGGTGAGCAAGGTGGACCTTGTCGGCAGAAGCTTCATTGAAGGATCTATTTGCTACTGTCTCCCCAGTGCCTAGAACAGTGCCCAGCCCGTGGTGAGCGTTCACCAAAAATCTATTGAATGAGTAACTGACTGTGGTTTTAGACAGATTGAGCTTAATTTTGTCATGAGATAAGCCAGGTAGAAAAGTCCTATGAATAGTTGGGAACCTGGGACCAGAGAGTAGGCCTGAGATTGAGACTTGACAACGGACATTTGGAAGGCATAAACATAGAAGTAATTATTGAAGCCACAAGTGTGGAGAAATTGAGCCCAGAAGCATATGTAGCTGTAGTTGGAGAAGAGAGCTCAGGCAATGCCCACATTTGGTGAGGAGACTGGTGAGGAAGGGAGGAAGATGGAGACTGAGAATGAGAGGATAGAAATGAGAGGAAAAGTCGATGTGTGGTGCCTGTGAAGCACCGGGGATGTTTGAGGAGGGGCTGGTTAACAGCATCAAGGAGGACCGGGACTTGGAGGAACACTAGTGGTTGTGTATGGAGGAAGTCTCCGGAGAGCTGTAGATGGGAGGTTCAATCAAGTGGGCCCTCGTGCCAGCTTGTGAGGTGTAAGTGGGCACAGCACACCTGGGGACGTTGCTTGGTTTTTTCAAGGTTAGTGTTATTTGCTTTTTGAGCATGCGTGTAAACAGACAGTGTGCCCAAATTATATATATAATCTGATTCCAGTTAAATACTGGACACAACACACCTATTGATTTATTTTCCCTGAGTTAGGAGACCATGACTGATTTTTATTTTCTTTTCCATATCTGTCCGTATTTTCCAGTTTCTATGAATATTTATTGCTTTTAGAACTGGGAAAACACTATACAAATTATCTTCTTAATGTTTTTCTCCTAATGTGTTACATAGCAATAGACTTCTCATTTATTAAAACTTATAGACAATGTAGCCATTTAATGTTCCTTCTAGGCCTATGAAAATGGGATTCCATCTGTGTTTCTAGGTGTCCTTCTCCTCTGAAAGACCTCTGAACTCCTTACGAGGTCCACACTGGCACTATTTCCTCGTCTGCTGTTGGTGGCTCGCCTCTGCTCCATCCACACGCCTACATCATCTGTATGTCAAATCACCATGAAAAACCATTATCTCTTATAGCCTTATGGTCCAGAAAGGTCGCCTTACTAGGGTCAGATCCTCTGTGTGGTGGATTCTTTACATTATATAACTTAGAAAATTTTCCGTCAGCTACAACCCGAACCAAAGTGAAGAACACGGAAGAGCCACATGTGCTGACCATCCTTGTAATCCCTCTTCGTTCTCACGTTTGAAAATAGATTGGCAGAAACCGTTTACCCTAGGTGTCTTCAGCATTGCATTTTTCTCCATAGTCCAGCTGTTTCTAAAACTACCTAGCCTCAGACACCCTCTCAGCGCTCATTAAATTCTGATTACAGGCCATTTAGTCAAGTGGGAGGAAGTCAGCACTTTTACCATCCAGCTTTGGAGAACATGGCATCTTTGTGTGGGCTGGGCTGGTATTATTGCTCATATCTGCTTCTGCCTCAGTGTGGGAGGACTGACTTATTCATCCTGTTAATTAGCCTGGCTTAATGAGCATGTAAACAGCCGACTTCCTTGTTAGAAGATAGCAACACACTGATTTCTCCATCCTGTTACATTGTGATGTGTGCAAGGGATTCTTTGGGTTGAGCTTTTCTTACCACACTGACGAATGGACTTCAGTTTCTCAATCTTTTAAATAGGAGAAACAACCCTTTTTACAGAAAGGGCATTTTATGTAAAATAAGATAAAATATCTATAGATCATTGAATTTGGCTGAAAAGTAGTGTATTGTAAGTAGTTGGTTGCTGACTTTGCCATTGTTGGGCTGACGCATCTTTGAAGGTATAGACCAGGAACATGTGGTTGTTGAGTGGGTGAGGTCCAGTGGAGTGCTCCATAATTATATAGTTAAAGGCATGTTGGAACAGATACCTAGTGAGTGATCCACAGGCTTAGCAATTTGATGTTAGCAACTTTGTTGGATGCAGGTAGCTGAGTAAAGCACTCAGTGGTTAAACGATTTGCTGGAGGCCACCCAGCACGTGTATGTGTGTGTGTGTGTGTGTGTGGTTGAGCCAGATTTAGAACACAGTTCTAATTAGCTCCTAATTTCCAGTTTTGTGCTGAGGTAAACCACACTGCACCTACACACTCAATTTATTTGGTTCATTTTGTCAGGGGAACATAATCTGCATATTTTGACCTGTCTGAATATGTTGTTATTTTTAATTAATTTCAAAACTAAATGAAGCATGCTAGGGAAAGGTATTTACTTATAGAGACTAAATTTGGCATTAGCTGCTTGTGTTGTAGTGAATTTGAGGCCTGTATATCCTAGGGAAAAGACGAAGTTCCAAAAAGAATGAGGTTGCAAAATGGAGCCCCAGAGGATGAAGACACAGATTATACAGGAGGGTAAGTAAGCACCTTGCCTGGTGTCCAGTCGCTTCAAGTGTAGAGTGGGATACATGGGATAGAGATTGTTGGTCATTTCAGGGCGATATGGCAAACCCAGTGTGCTGCGAGAGAGCCTGAGCAATTGGGAAAGGCTCCCTACCTTGGAGCAAAGCAGGGAGGAGTAAAGCAGTAAGGGGGATGCTGGTTAGCATCTACAAATTGGAGAGGTGGGTAGTCACGAAGGCCCATGAACATCGCACAAAGGAGTAACAGTGCATTCATTCAACACATGAATAGTTAGTGCCTTTTGTTTTTTTTTTTAAATATGTCAGACACTATTTTATGCACTTGGGATACCTTAGTGAACAAAGCGAGCATAAATTCCTGCCCTTGGGGAGCTAATACTTTATTAGGGAGAGAGAAACACTAAACATTAAGTAAATAAGATCATTAAGTGGTGTGTTAGAAGATAGTAACTACATAAAGAAAAAAGGTCAAGCCAGGTGATCAAGGTTAACATAAACAGTGGTAAGTCATGTTGATAGTATCTGCCTTTGAGAATGACACTTCACCTTTGTGGGTTTTCTCCCAAAAACACATAGCTCTAGTCTAATCATGAGAAAAACATCAAACCAATCCCAGTTGAGGGATAATCTATAAAATATCTTGCCAGTGCTCTTCAAAACTGTCAAGGTCATCAAAAACAAGTAGACTGAGAAACTCATAGCCAAGAGGAGGTTAAAGAGACATGACGACTAAATATGCTGTGATATCCTGTATAGAATCCTGGAACAGAAAAGGATATTAGGAAAAATTGAGGAAATCCCAGTATGTGTGAACTTCAGTTAATAATAATGTATCATTATTGGACCATTAATGGTTCATTAATTGTGAGAAATGTACCATCCTAATGTAGAATGTCACATGGAGGAAACTGGGTGTAGGGTATGCTGGTACTCACTGTACTATCATTGTAATAATTTTGTAAATGTAGGGGCTCAGTAGGTTGAGCGTCCACCTTTTGATTTTGGCTCAGGTCATGATCTCACAGTTCATGAGATTGAGCCCCGAGTTGGGCTCTGCTCCAAGAACGCTAAGAGCTTGGAGCCTGCTTGGGATTCTCTCTCTCCCTCTCTCTCTGCCCCTTCCCTGCTTGCTCTCTCTCTCATTTTTATAAATTTATAAATTTAAAACTGTTTTAAAACTATGAGTTTATTTTTTAAAAATACAGAGTAAGAGGAATCAAAAGTCCAGGGCAGAGATATCTGCTATAATCTAAAAAATTTTTTAAATGTTTTTTTTTATTTATTTTGGAGACAGAGAGAGACAGAGCATGAGCAGGAGAGGGGCAGAGAGAGAGGGAGACACAGAATCTGAAGCAGGCTCCAGGCTGTCAGCACAGAGCCCGACGCGGGGCTCGAACCCACGGACCGCAAGATCATGACCTGAGCTGAAGTCAGATGCTTAACCGACGGAGCCACCCAGGTGCCCCAGATATCTGCTATAATTTTAAATAGGATGGTCAGGGTAGGCCTCATTGAAAAGGTGCTGTGAACAATTACTTCAAGGTCATGTTGGTTCTGAGTGAACAGCCAATGCAAAGACCCTGAGGTGAGAACATGCCCACGGGTTTGAGAATCAGCACGGAGGCCGGTATGGCTGGATGGAAAGGAGGGTGGCGGTAGGGAAGGTGTGAAGTCATGGAGGAGAGATGACAGAGCAGACTGAGGTAGGGGCTTCTAGGCCATTGTGATGTGGGCCAGGAACCATGCCATGTATTGTCTTATTTAATTCTCTCAACTGTCCTGAGAGAGAGGTATTATTAACTTGCTGATTTTGCTCATGAGAAAACTGAAATTAAGGAGGTTAGTAACTTGCTGAAGTCCCATTGCAGGTAATTGGCAGAGCCGCAGTTCCTCTGTTGGACTGAGTCTTCAGGGCAACTACTACCCACAAGAAAATCTGATGCTCTGCCTGCTTGGGCTTTTTTGGTTTTGTTTTTTTGTATTTTGTTTTGTTCTGAGTTGTGGTAAAAAAAAAAAAAAAACACGCACACACACACACATAAAATTTACCATCTTCACATTTTGATGTGTCAGTAGTGTTTTTATTTCTTTATTTTAACTTTTTTAGAAGGTGGGGGGAGGGAGTGGGGCAGAGGGAGAGAGAGAGATAATTCTAAGCAGGCTCCATGCTCAGCCCCAACTCGGGGCTTGATCCCAAGACCGTGGGATCATGACCTGAAATCAAGAGTCAGACGCTCAACTGACTGTGTGTCAGTAGTGTTAAATGTATTCACATTGCTTTGAAACAGTCTCTAGAACTTTTTCATCTTGCAAATCTGAAAATCCATACCCGTTCAGCACCACCTGCCTTCTTTCCTGTACCCCCAAACACCTGGTAAACCACCATTCTACTTTCTGTTTCTATGAATTGGACTACTTTAGATTCCTCATATCCCGTGGATCATGTGGTATTTGTCTTTTTGTGACTGGCCTACTTTACTTAGCATGATGTCCTCAAAGTTCATTCATATTAGAGCATATGACAGGATTTCCTTCCTTTTTAAGGCTGAATTATATTCTGTTGTATGCATATACTACATTCTGTTTATCAGCCTGTTTTGTAAGTAAAGTTTTATTAGACACAGACAGGCCCACCCATTTCCATATCGTTAATGGCTTCCTCCTGCATGACAGTGGTAGGGTTGAGTGGTCACAAAGCTGGCTGTTTGGACCATAAAGCCAAAGCTATTTATTAACTTAACATTGTTTAAAAGTGTTTATTTATTTTGAGAGAGAGAGTGTACATGAGTGAGCAGGGAAGGAAAAGAGAGAGAGGGAGAGAGAGACAGCGAGAAAGAGAGAATCCCAAGCAAGCTCCAAGCTTAGCGCAGGACCCAATGTAGGGCTTGATCTCACTACTGTGAGATCACAACCTAAGCCACAGTCAAGAGTCGGATGCTTAACCAACTGAGCCACCCAAGGGCCCCTGTTATCTTAACTCATTACAGAAAATGTTTACTGACCCTTCTTCTACTGGGGAGACTGTGAAGGGTTAAGAGAAGTGATGTGGAGACTGCATTGGAGGGAGGAAGGCAAGAGGCAGGAAGACCTTTCTGGCTTTGGGGGAACAGGGAGACAGGTGTGGATATGGGGCTTGCCCTCAAGAAGTTCATAGTTTAATTGAGATGAAAAAGATGGTTTACAAAGTTGACTTGTTCAGTAATGGGTTAGACATTTCGGGAAGGATGAGATCTGAAAGGACTGAGTCCTTAGGAAAGACTTCACAGATGGCTCGGATTTGGGATGGGATGGGTTGGACCAACACAGAGTATGGAGGAATGTATCTCCTTCTCAGGAGGCCTTCTTAGCCACACCTTACACATGAGACACGGAAAGCATTTAGAGCTATGCCTGACATATGGTAAGAGCTCCACTAGAATGTAAGTTCCACGAGGGCAGGATTTATATCTGTTTTGTTCACTGTAGTATCACCTTTGCTTAGGACTCAGTAGCTCCTTCAGTAAATATGGAATAAATAAGTTACTGCAACTCTCTGTAACTCTTTTTAATTGCTTAATTTGTACTATGCAAATACAGGCAAAGGGCTGGATCTCTCACATTGGTCTGTCAATTCATTTATTACACTAAAGAGTAATTATTGTTTTTTTTTTTTTTACTACTGTTAAAGCAGCAGCTATCTTTACTGTTTATTGCTGGAGATAGTTATGTGGTAAGAGGTGTTAAGTCAGAGGTACTGACAACAAAAGAAGAGGAAAAGAAAATAATGTCAATGGTCTTAAAGATAACCACTCAAAAATAATTCATTAGTTTACTTAACAAAGATTTATTAAATTGCAACTGTGTTCTGGAGGTCCAAGGGTGAGCCAAATAGACACAGCTGCTGTCTAAGACAGACTATTGACACTGAAACTGGTAATTATAACTGTGAAGTGTATAACTTACAGACATGCAAATGCCTTGGAAACTTAAGGACATTTAACCTAGTCTGGGACACTGGAGAGTGCTTCCCTGAGGAAGTGACAAGTCCTGATTATTGGTTGCTGTGTGGCAAAATACTCCCAAGCTTAGTGCCTTACAATAATTTATTATCTCTCACAGTTCTGGCTTAACTAGGCTTAGCTGGATGGTTCTCACTTGGGATCTCTTATGAGTTGCAGTTGGACACTGACTGGGGCTGGAATCCTCTGCAGGCTTAACTAGGCTGTCACCCAAGATGGCTTCTCCACTCACATGCCTGTTGCCTCCCTGATACAACATGTGACCTCTCTAATGGATAGCCTTATTTCCTAGGTATCAACTTAGAGCTCCAAGAGATAGGAAGCTGCCAGGCTGGGTAAGGTCTATACCTCAAAAGGGCAGAGCATCATTTCTGCACCCTCTGTTGATCAAGTCCTGCCCAGATGCAGGGAGTGGAAGAATAAAGTCAGTTCTTGAGGGGGGAGTAACAAGGTCTCATTGCAGATAATCATATGGGACAGAATTTGTTGTGTCCATCTTTAGAGAATACAGGTCTGTCACTTGATGTTAGGTTGAAGGATAATTTGGCATTTGGTAGGTGCAAAAGAGAGAGGGAGGGAATAGCCTGTCCAGCAATGAGAACAGCTTTGTGGATGGGCCTGGAGGTCAACAAGGTAAACCTCTAAGGAGGGACTGAAAGGCCTGTGTGACTGAGTGGAGGAAGAACAGAAAAAGTGGCATGAGAGTGCTGGGTCCCATAGAGAAGAGTAGAAGGGTAAATGCATATTTCCATCAGAAAGGAAAGGGAGTAGCTGCATAAGTTCCAAACAGAGGCTATGGAAAGCATTAAATAGTGAAAATCAAAATTCCTAGAGTAGGAAGAACAGGTTAGCCTAGAGAAGGACTTGGGGTGGAGTGGGTGTGGGTCAGGGAAATCTTGCCCCACATCACATAGCTAATATGAGACAACTGGGATCTGAGCCCGGAGCTGACTCTAGTTCAGACCCTTTCCACTATATTGCTCACCACACTGCCTATGGAAAGTCACTTAATAAACTTGAAAATCCCTTGCTAATCAAAATGTAATTTATGCTTTCTAATTTCTTCCTAGCCATCCAGGCAAATACCTTCTAAGTTTTCTAAGCTCAACTCAGGACACCTTCTTTTGAAGACTTTCCTAATGCATACAAAGGTGTCCATGTGATTTCATGATGTCTCGGCTGCAGTGTCCCCTTCTGTGAAAGATTGGGGTTGGAAGGATGACTTCAAAGTTCCCTTCTTTGTCTAGCAGTCTATGGTTTTACGATGTGTGGGGTAGAAGTGTTCTACAAGCTAGCTGTGATGGCCACCAATGGTTACA
Source organism: Lynx rufus (assembly GCF_022079265.1). Taxonomy (NCBI): domain Eukaryota; kingdom Metazoa; phylum Chordata; class Mammalia; order Carnivora; family Felidae; genus Lynx; species Lynx rufus. Next base: position 28,260,269 of record NW_025814834.1, read on the forward strand.
TGCTTCTAACCAGCCTATGAATACCTAAACAGGTAGCACAAAGGTGTATTTCCAGATGTTTTGACTTGAAAGAAAGAAAGAAAGAAAGAAGAAAGAAAGAAAGAAAGAGAAAGAAAGAATCACTTTGAAGGCATTTACTCTCTTTCTATTATGATTAAAGACTGAATTTTAAGCACTGGGTAAGAAAAGGGATATGCATAATATAATCTTAGTCGAATAACTACCTGCTTTGTACCTTGGTGCATCTTTTATTAAATGGGAAACTTATGTTAAAAAAGCAAAATTTGACAGAGTAAACTTGAAGATCAATTTGGCTGTATTCAATAATTCATGAATCAGGTGACATCCCATGTTGTAATTAGAAAGCTTTACAAAATAGAAAGCTTTTATAGGTAGAAGGGGTGGGAAAACTAAAGTTTCTAACAAAGAGTGGCTTGTTTCAAGCAAGGTCACCTTTCTTTAGGGGAAGGGCAGGGATCTATTAGGCAGATAACCTCACTAGTGCTGATCTGGTAATTCCAGATTGACTGGTTAAAGGTTACATTCCTGGAAGAGGCTGAATGTGCAATAAGGTTAGATATTAAGTCTTGATTTGCTGATGTCTCTTGGGCTCCGCCAAGTGACTCCATTTTGGGCCTTTTTATGTAAAATATTTATTTATTTATTGGGAGCGTGCAAGCGGGGGAAGGGCAGGGAGAAGGGGAACAGAGGATCTGAAGCGGGCTTGGCACTGACAGGCTGACAGCAGCAAGCCTGATGTGGGGCTCAAAGTCACGAACCACAAGATCATGACCTGAGCCGGAGGCCTAACCGACTGAGCCATCCTTGGCTTTTTTTTTTTTTTTTTAATATATTTTATTATGTTCATCTGTAATTTTAGTAAAGAACTGAATGTTTTAAAATTTATAATGTATTTCTTTTTCATAGCCTCTGGTGTAGAAGATGAAACTGAAAAGTCCCATTTTTCAAAATTACAGAAGTGGTGAAACCCTGTTGCACAATTCAAGAGACTCAAGGCTTAACTGTAAACACAGGAAAAGAAACCCTGTTTGCAACTAGAAAAATATTATAACTGATGTTTATCTCTAAAAGTCAATCATTGCCTGGCTTCATGAGGGCTAACATAATGACGTATCAAAATGTAAAATAGAGACAAATTCATAGTCATTATCACTTTACAGGAGGTTAACCAGAGTTCTTGTGAACTACAAACCTCTTGACACATTTTAAAATAAAGGGCTCTATATACTAGTTTAATTTACATACATTAAGCAATGTAGATTGGTGCTGTTGATTTAAATGTTTTTTTTTTTTTCAATGTTTATTTATTTTATTGTTTGGGACAGAGAGAGACAGAGCATGAACGGGGGAGGGGCAGAGAGAGAGGGAGACACAGAATTGGAAACAGGCTCCAGGCTCTGAGCCATCAGCCCAGAGCCTGACGCGGGGCTCGAACTCACGGACTGCGAGATCATGACCTGGCTGAAGTCGGACGCTTAACCGACTGCGCCACCCAGGCGCCCCAAAATGTAATGGTTTAAAGACCTAAGTGCTAAAAATGATTTTAATTAACCACAAAATTGTGCAGTTTTAAACAAAAAAAGCACATCTATGAACCTTTGCAGCAACATGCAGAGGTATTGCTAATTGCCCAATTTTACCTACTTGTAAGTAGTTAAGGGCAAAAAACCCTTGCGTAGTTGTTTTGTTTCTTCATTCATTGGTACAAATACAAAGGTGTATGTGACTATTGAGCACATGAGATGTGATAGTACGACTGAAAAACTTTACTTGATTTTTATTATGAATTGAAATTGAAATAGCCATCTATGGCTAATGTCTACCACATTGGACAGCATCTCTGTCAAGGTCTGTGCTAATTTGGCCTGACCTTGGAGATCCAGTCTTTCCCAGAGAATGAGTTAATGCTCACATAGAATATTTTCTGCCCAGCCCTGGGGCTGGACCTGTACTCCTAGGCCAGTCCTCAAAGCCTTAGGGAGTTGAGCCTGGAGCCTTATTTTCAAGATGAGTGGAGGAATTCTGTAGTCCAGAGGCATTCATTAGGTATTACACAATCCACACCTGGGAAGCACAGACACAGTAACATTTGGGTTTAAGAAAAGGGCGGAGCCTCCCTCTGTCCTTACCCCTTGCACTTTTTTAGAAAGTTCTTTTTTTAAAATGTTTATTTATTTTTGAGAGGGAGAGAGAAGGAGGGGCAGAGAGAGAGGACAGAGAATCCTAAGCAGGCGCCACGCTGACAGCAGTGAGCCTGATGTGGGGCTGGAACTCACGAACCACAAGACTGTGACCTGAGCTCCAGTCAGATGCTCAACCAGCTGAGCCACCCAGGCACCCATTCCCCTTGCATTTTTTAGCCTGATACACCATCAGAGCTTTCAAAGTCTGTGGAAGGACTCATGCGTTTTTGAATTTAGACCAATTATGACGTAGGCCCAGACACAGAATTCTTAGCCTCATTGCTTCCTGTTTTAGGTCAACATATCACAGAGATTTGCCAGAACAGACTTTTCACAACTGTGCTCAAAGGCTTTTCTGTCTGAGTGAAAGCTATTGGCCTTAATTCCCTTTATCAAACGTTCCACCCTGCTCTGTGTAAGTTCTGACACAAAGCCGGGAGTGATGTGTGCTCTTGACAGTGGAGCCTCTGTGTAGGTGTTGTCCACTTTGGGCGTGACTACCGTAGAAAGATGTAGAGATGCGGAAATAGCTGGGCAGATTCGTGTACTATAGAATACAGTGAACCATGTGCCAATGTTGTGCTCTTTCTTTTCTTCCAGGAAATTAAGGATTGCGCGGCATTGCTTTGACAAGCACATCCTGTTGTCTTTTCAGAGATCTCAATGAAGAATAATCTCAAAGGAACATTTGTCTCCCCATACCTCTGCTAATGGCCATTAGCCGCTAGCAAATGCTTTTAATGACCGAGAAAACATCAACTACCCTTGGTTTTGGTCTGCTTTAGGCAGTCGAATGAAGGTTTTTTTCAGTTGTTTCCAGAACTCTATTGCTGAAGCACCTCTCTTTGTTGGGTGAACATTCATGAAGCCCTTTCCTGAAGCAGTGTAGAAGCCTTAGGCCTCTTGGAGTCTATGACATGGAAGCCTTGGAAGTGGATGATATCAGCCCAGCCTTGGAAGTTACTGAGGATTTCTTCAGTACTTTTGATAGTAAGCTAGAAAAGGCTGTGCAGCAAGCTGAGGTTTATGGGATTCAGGAAGTCCCCGAATTGGTGGGGCACGAGGTACTAAGTACCATAACAGATAATGGTGCTATCAGAAATGTTGCCTCCCTGGGCAAGGGGGGCCTGATTTGGGACCACTGTAAGAGCAGGCTCCTAGAAACCAAAGCTCAAAATGTCTTCCCTGCCAAAGAACAGTTTGTGGTTCAGAAAGGGACAGCCCCAGATAACCTTTCCTGGATGGAACAAAAAGAAGCGTCAACCTTTAACTTTTTCAACATCTGTCAGCGTCGGAGGGACAGACCTCGATCCGTGAATGACTTACTGGATGAGACCTCTACTTTCAAGCCAGGGCATGCACGTTCAAGATCAGATATTACCCAAGTGGACTGGAGGCTGGTCCTCAAAACCATGCCTCTGCAGCGGCAGCAGCAGTCGTCTCTTCAGGGCCCTCATTTCACCAGGCCGTCTTTTCTGTCGTCCTTGCCAAATAAGGTAGAAGATGCTCAAGGAAATACTGGTATGTTTTGATATCTGACTGCTATTGAGCAGTTGTCGATTTTCCTTGGTCTCTATTACATTTACCTCATGAGAAGTGTATTGTCCAGGGTCCTTGTCTGGTTTTGCTTACTTAAGCTCCCTCTTCCATTTACTTGCACACTTCACCTCAAGCCTCAGTCTTGGTATCCTTATAAGAAGTGCTGAGTGAAAAGACAACTGCGGTCAAGTCTCCCCTTCTAATCTTGTGTGTTAGAATCTACAGTCTCATAATTCGTGTGGTATTTGCCTTTGTACAGAGTATGCTACTGCTTATTCGCATCACTAGATGTTTGTCAGATCACACATTGGCATAGCCTTGTGCTGTGAAGGGTTTAAAGATCATAAAGAAACCATCCCTGCCTTAAAGAACTTCTTGCTTGCAGAGGGGATCAGACACTAACAAACACTCAAGAAGGCACCAGCAGGGAGAGAAAGTAGTAGTTGTCAACTGAAATATTTGTGAAGGAACTTTTGTTTTACTTTATATTGTTGAGATTTCTTTCACTGAGAAAATGACAGTGACTGTAAGAGGGCAGAAGAAGGAGAAGACACTGTGGTGGGCTTGTCAGGAAGGGCTAATGAGAGTTCATGGAGCTTTGACTGAACCATTAAAGATACTAAGATGCAGAAAGGGGATCGCACTAGAGGACACTCGGGATTATGGTGGGAAAGAAGGTAAGGAGATGAGAAGTACCAGGGGGAGCAAAGGATCCCATGGTGGGTAGTGGGAGGAAAAGGGGGGAGAGATTGGCTCAGACCTCATGGTGTAGGGCCTTGAATTTCCTTTTTTCTCATACATCATACACATGCATGTGCACACAACTTCTGTGAGGCGTGACAAACCATCTCTTTGTTTCCCCCAGCTTTTTCTTTCAAAATAACCTCATTTATACAGGCTGTCTATTCTTGTCATTCCTATTCAACCTTTAATTTAGATGGCTTCTTCTCAGTTAATTGGGAGTACTGTTTTATGTCCTTAACTGCTATTTTAATATTACTTTAGTCTCTATCCTTGCTTGGTATCCCATTGATACATTTAATATTTTAATAAATTTAGTTTCTAAGTATAATTCAAAGAAGAGATACAGTTTAGTAAGTCTATTCAGGAAATGCAGTGTCCCTATCTGTGAGGTGCTACATTATTTTCACATCCAGTTCAAATCTATTCTTTTAAAATACTTCTTTCTCGGACTCACTTATTTTGCTTAGCATAATACTCTCTGTCTCCATCCACTGATATGTGGAATTTAAGAAACAAAATAAATGAGCATAGGGGATAAAAAGAGAGGGAGGCAAACCAAGAAACAGACTCTGAACTATAGAGAACAAACTGATGGTTACCAGAGGGGAGGTGGGTGGGGGGATGGGTGAAATAGGTGATGGGGATTCAGGAGTGCACCTGTGATAAACATTGGGCATTGTATGGAAGTGTTGAATCACTACATTGTACATCTGCAACTAATATTACACTGTATGTTAATAACTGGAATTTAAATAAAAACTCAAAGAAAAATAAAATATTTCTTTCTTCCCACTCAAATTCATGACTTATAATTCCTTTTCTTTTCTCCTTGACTTTCACCAGTCCTCTGTAGCATCTAGCCAAGGGTGGTGACCATGGGAGTAAAAAGACAAGGACATTATAAAGCACAGTACTTGGTAGCTGATTAGATATTAGGGGACAAACAAGTTGCTCTGACCCTGGTGCCTGGCAAAATGAGAGCTTTGCCTTGAGTTCATATATAAACAAGTATACTCGTTGATTTAACAAATAACCTCTGTTGATTTTTGGTTTCTTAAGAGTTCACGTAGATTTTTATCAGTAAAGCACCGGAACCATTCTAAAACCCTGGTGTTACCCAAGTTGAGAGGGTGTCATATTTCCAGGTTTAGTTTTCCTGTCATTTGGATTGTTAGTGTAGGAGCTGGAGCTGCCTTAGATTCTCCAAAGGAACCTTGAGTATATGACACCCTGTGACTGTTGTTTTTTCAGTCTCAATTTTTAAAAAAGTTGAATACTAAATCATGTTGAAATGTATGTACTGAATGGTACTTTGAAAAGTCTACTGTAACAGATGGCCTTTCAGGTATTGATATAGTATATAATCTGGCCATCTTTTGATCATCCACGGAATATATATCCTAGCAGGAATTAGCACAGTTGGGCAAATGGCATGCCAAGTTCCTAATACCTTTTCTTTCTGTCACACTCACAGGCAAGATAAATCATGTTTGTATTGCTTACCAGGTGAGAGGCAGGGGTAAGCAGGGAGTACCCACTGACTACACGTTCTCAGGCTGGAGGTAGAGAAGAGTTTTAGATATGTGGCAGTCCCCCACGCTGGTGACCATAATTCTCATGGCAAGGGGAGGGATGTGCCAACACACAAATGCACACTAGTCACAATCAGCCAAGATCTTTCAGTAAAGTTTACTTTAAAACCTTTGAAATTTGTGATCCAAACTGAAAAATAGCCTGTTGTGTCTTCTGAAGAAATATGCCCCCAAAGCAGAGGGAGACAGTGTAATATCTTGGCTGGAGATTTAGGGTCAGGCCAGACCTCTCTTTTAACCTTAGACTCGCATATCTGACTGCCTGGCGTACATCTCTTTTGGGATGTTCCACAGACTCTTCAAATTCACAGTGTCCAAAAGTGACCCTCATCCTCTCATCTCCTATTCCTACTGTTCTAAAAATTAACAAGTGTTCATAAGAGTCTGGGGGCTCCTTAGAAGAAATAAAATTTAAACGGGTTTCTTTTGATGAGGTCAACTTGATGTTGTGTCTATCCCTGTCACTCTCTTAATTATAGGTTTGGTTACTGCATGATCCTGTGTTTTCTTCAGTTGATTTTTTTCCCTAGCTCCTTTTCTGAGCTCACCTTGAGTACGAAGACTCACCAGAAGTGGTTCTTCTTCTCGTCCTCCCCTTCCTCCTCTTCTGCCTCCCTTATCCCCTCTCTTCCCTCCCATGAAAATAAACCCAAGGATCTTCTTCATTAGTCACATCTTCTTCTGTGACTTCTGCTCATTTGGTGATGAATAACCACCAAATGAGCTTTTGAGCCTTACTAAGGATAAATGTCACATTGAGTATAAAGCAAATCAGGTTCTGGCCTAAAGAGGCCAGTGGGCAGCTGGGTGTAATACCATCTATTTCACTGATGGGCAAGCCTGTATGAAGGTCTTCTGGTGTGTCTTCTCCTCTTCCCCCTCCTCCCCCTCCTCCCCCTTCTCCTCCTCCTCCTCTTCCTCTTTATCTTCCCCCTCCTCCCCCTCTTCCTCTTCCTCCTCCCCCTCCTCCCCCTCCTCCCCCTCTTCCTCTTCTTCTTCCTCTTCCTCTTCCTCATCCCCTGTCTCTTCTTCTCTTCTTTTTCCTCTTCCTTCTCCCATTCTTCCTCCCCCTCCTTCCCCCTCCTCCCTCCCCTCCCCTTCCTCCCTCTCCTCCCCCTCTTCCCCTCCTCTTCCCCCTCCCCCTCCTCCCCCTCCACCCCTCCTCATCCTCCCCCTCCTCCTCTTCCTCATTCCCCATCTCTTCTTTTTCCTCTTCCTTCTCCCACTTCTTCCTCTTCCTCCTCCTCCTCCTCCTCCTCCTCCTCCACCACAACCACCACAAAGCTTGAGATAGTAATAGTACTTTAAATGTCTTATGTGCATTAAATGGGTTAAAAAATAGAAAGTACTTCTCAGAACCATGTTTGGCACATTTGTAAACACCTAATAGATATCTTAAACATTTACTAATATTATTACAATTATTAATTGAATTTGAAACTCATCAATGAGAATCAAAGTAACACAACCAATGACTCCTACTTTTCCCTGGCATACCAACTGATGTGTTGCAGTAAATGGCCTCGCAATAAATATTTCTTAGATTGGCCTTCCTGAAGTGTGTTTTCTCATATTATTGATAGGTTTGTTAGTGGGAAGTAAACCATTCATTCCCTCTCTCACACTGATTTAAGATCAACTGTTTACAGTTCTCCTGGTCAATGAGGAAGGGACTGTTTCTTACCGTTTCATCCTCAGTACTTAACATGGTGCTTTGAACATAGTTTATGCTCAAATGAATTGTTTAAGATGTAAGTTGAATGAAAAAGATATAATGCTGATAAGATAATTAACGCCAATAATCTCTTTAGCCAGTTCGTGTCATTCTAGAAAAAAACCCTCCAGCATCTTTTCTGAGGGCCTAGCGCCATCATCTAGCATTTCATACCTCGCACATCCTCTCTGTGAAGCTCTTTAGCAGCAGTGAAAAATGAAGATTTGCTTTCATCTCAAAGGCTGCCCTGCACTATCCTTGTGATAAGAGAAAATCAAACAGATACAGCTTGTAAAGCGGCCCCTGGTGTTGGCAAAATGTTGCCCTGGCCTTGGAGGAGTATTCAGATACGTCTCAGACTCCCGGGTCGCACAGGCACGGTTAAGCATTCCCCTTTGTGGAGGAACCTGACTGCTGCTTGGTGAGCACAAAGCCTGGTGCAATGATTATGCTTTGCCCTTTAGTCTTTCTGAAGCTGGCAATCATTTGAAGTAATTTTGCATCACTCCTCAACTTTTCCCTGTTCTCTGTTTCTTTACAGAAGGTGATTACTTTGGATTTGAAGATCACTTCTTCCGTAGGTTCTTGCTTGGAATATATGAGAGCAGAATCCGTCAAACAGATTAACAGCTTACTTGTCACTGTCAGAGCCAACAGCCAAGCACCAGTGCTTGTCCTCAGGGTGAGAGAGCCCATGTAGAAAGAGAAGGAAAAAAAAAAAGAAACAACCAATAGCTGTAGCAAGCACTGTGCATGATTTTAAGTTCTTTACAGCGAACAGCTTATTTAACTTATATAATACTCCTGTGATATAGACACTTTTACTGACCCCGTTTTGAGGATGATGAAACTTGAGGCACGGAAAGCTTAAGGAGTGTGCGTAGAGTCCCATAGCTGGTCCTGAGCAGATCCTCGATTGGAACTCGGGCAGTCTTTCTCCAGAGTCCACACCCTTCAACACTAAGCTGGAGCTGAACACTTACCTTGGAAGCCAATCGTTCCCAGTCTCTAGAACCCTCTATTTTGAAAGCCTTGTTAGCAGTCAGGCCCTGTGGGAGTAGAGGGTGGGAAGTAGTGTAGAAGAGACTGACCTGGATGGTATTCATCGAACCCAAAGTAATCCCTCAGGAGATCACTAGCGAGGAAAAACTGAGACACACCGAAGCAGTCTAGCTAAGCAAGGATTGTTTTCTGCGTTTAACATAGTCACTAAAATACATGGACAGTGCAGCGCTGGCCAGAGTTCTTTAGGGGACCAACGAGTCCACGGAAAGAAGACTGTAACTTTGCCTTTCATACTCCCGAACACTGACCATACAGAAGAGCTTAAGTGAACTGACCCCCATGGGTTTATCGTAACTATGGAACGAGGGCTTTGGCATTTTGCTCCATCTTTGGCTGCCTTTTTCAGTCTTACTTAGAAGCTTGTGAATGGATGTGTTCTAGAAATTTCATTGCCTCAGGCAGAGACAGACCTAGGACAGGCTTCTTCCAAGGGAATGTTGCCAGTGCTAAGTAGATGAAGGATACCGTCAGTGGGTCCTAGGAGGCTGTTAGAGTGTGGCTTGAGTCCAGCCCAGTTAAGACCATGCGTTTTCTGAGGGCCAGATAGTAATGTCGAGAAGGTCAGGTCAGAAATCACTAAGAAGTACTAGATCTAAGGCAAGATGGCGACAGAGACAGGTTTTACCCCAGCTTTATTGAGGTATAATTGACAAAGCTGGAAGACATTTAGTGTACATCGTGATGATTTAATATACATACTCATTATGGATGGATTCCCTGTCTAGTTAATTACCACATCTGTCACCTCACATCCGAGGCAGTTTTTTCTAAAAAACTTCCAGGTAGGTCATAGAGACAAAGCTGCCTCATGGTCAGTTCCTTTCCTTACTGCCACCCCAGTGCCTGCCATGCCCTGGGCAGCTGAAGCAAGGTGTCACAGAGAAGTAGTCCTGAGAGAAGGCCCTAATCCTACCGCCAGAATGGCTCGTTGCTAGTCCTGTCTTTAATCTTAGTTCTGTACAAACATGCTCTTGACCAGTACCTATGCTTAACCCTCTCTTCCTTTGCATTACGTCATCCTGTTCTTGTTCAGTGAGTAATAATAGAGCCACAGGCAGCAGGGAATGTCCAGTAGGATAAGGAAGACGGGGTCCTGATGTCATAGAATTACAATCCAAATATAAATATGTGTTAAGGTAAGAACATAAAAAGTCATGTGAACACGTGGACACTAGATATGTTGTCAAAAATGGATCACACACACGCATTTACACCTATAAATGTGTACGCATAGTAGAGGAGGGTCGGTCTGTGTGGAAAGAACACTCAACTAGGACTCACTGTGTAGGTTTGGAAGAATCACTCGTCTGTTGCTTTTGATTTAACGACCTAGTGAAGCAGGTTAAATTGTCTCTAAGATCCTCCCAATTCCAAAACCGTATCATTGTAAGACGTGTTTGAACTGACCCTGACTCATGGTTCTATGGGAGCTAATTACTATAGCCAGATGGGTATTGGAAGGTTGTAATGGAATTATGGGTATGGTTGAAATTATTTAACGCAGAAGGATTTCTGTGTGCCTTGTAACTCTACTTCTGGGTGAACTGCTGTGTTTGCAATTTTAAAATCAAAAAAAATTTTTTAAAGAAATCTTTTGCATTATCTATGGAGCTCTGAAACCCAACAGACTGCCAGAATCTGACTTACTTTTCCCTCCCTGACTGTGTTCACATTTTCATCTGCTAGGCAAGGGCAGTGGTCAGCTGGGCTTTTGTTTCAGTTGGTTTCGCTGTCTGGTGACCTGGTACCATTCCTATGCCTGTATTTTCTTGTTCTAAGTACTTGAGGAGTAGGCCTCAAGCAGAGATTTTCTTTAGAGCTAGAAAAACCATGGCAGTGTGGTTTCTTTATCTTGAGTTTTATGTTACTCTGTTTCGATTCTCTTTTTCCCCATCTTTAACTTTAAAAAAAAAAAGCCAAATTTGGGACTTATACTAAAATGACTGCTTTTTCAATTACGATGTTTCTCAAAAGCCTTGGAGCCAATAGAGGTGGGAATATTCCTGTGGGCTTAGAACAAGTGAGGTCACCAGGACATGGTCTCTTGCTGAATTTATGATTCACCCTTCAGCAAGATTAGTCAGTACAAAGAAGTTGCTAAAATAGGTCACAGAAAGTTGATTTTATATGGTTGTATAGTTTCCACTGGTTACATTATTGAATGTTGGCCTGTGGCAGCTATTTGGAAACCCAACACGCCTCATCGACAGCCCATATTCTGATTCTAACATTTCTATATGGGAACTCTGAAAACGAAGTGTCTGATGTTTTCTTGTGGTTGCTCTGTTAATACAGTTTATCTTTCTTGGCTAAGGAGAACTGTAGTTACTAATTTCACAAACTGCTAGAGTTACCATCTTAAAACACAAATCTGTTCATGCTACTCTGTTCTCAAAATGAATCATGGCTCCCCATTCTCTACAAAATCAAGTGTGTAAGTTTTATAAAGCATCCCAATCTGTCCCGATCTCACCACCCGCACCTTCTGTCACCCCGTCTATGTGCTGTTTTCGAATGTGCCGAGTACTTCCAAGTTCCTGAGCCTCTGCTTATGCACTCTCTTCATCCAGAACACCTTCCCCACCCGTTTCACTTTTCACAACCCTCCATTATCTTTCAAGGACCAATCCAAATGCTACGTCCTCCCTGAGACCTTTCTATATTTTTTCAACTAAAAGTCTTTTTTTTTTTTTCTTTCACTGTATGTTTTCACAGCACATATCATTCTGCTGTGCATTATAGGCAATTGCTTGTATATCCATCTCCCACACTGGTTGAAAGTTTTTTTTAATTAAAAAAAATTTTTTTAATGTTTATTTTTGAGAGAGAGAGACAGAGTGTGAATGGGGGAGGAGCAGAGAGAGAGGGAGACACAGAATCAGAAGCAGGCTCCAGGCTCTGAGCTGTCAGCACAGAGCCCAACATGGGGCTTGAATCCATGAACCATGAGATAATGACCTGAGCCAAAGTCGGATGCTCAACTGACTGAGCCACCCAGTTGCCCCGGTTGAAAATTTTTTGATGCTATAAACCATATCGTAGAAAACTTTGTATTGTACCAAGTATGTGAGCATATGCAAAGTGTCTGGTTGAGTTTTATGTGTTGGTGATTGGAACATCAGGACAATACTGTTTTGTTTTGTTTGTTTTCCGAAATGGAAATGGCCCCTCTTTCCTTACCTTATAGCTTAAGTTGACTGAAGTTTGTTATTAATAATATCAGTGAGAGCTATCATTTAATGAGAGTTAGCTTTATGTTCAGCCCTGTGCTGAGATGTGTCAACCTACTATCTTATTTAATATTCATAATAGTTGAATATGATAGATGATATTCTGATTTCACAAATGATGAAACTGAATCTTAGAGAAGTTGACCTCACCCAAAGCTATACAGTATGTGATGGGGCTAGGACTCCAAGCCAGTCCTAACACTAGAGGCCACACATAACCACTCAACAATGCTGTCTGTCTCTCAAGCATGAGGAGGGTTAGGTCATTCCCTCCACCATAAATAAACACAGTGTGATCTAGACTCCAAGTTTGGAGGTTAGAGTTTTCTACTATGAGCTTGCACACTTTGAATATAACCTTGGCCAAGTCATTTTGCTTCCTGGGATCTCTTTCCAAATCTGCTAAATCAGTTAAGAATATTTTCAGAAAAGGGGTGCCGGGGTGGCTCAGTCAGTTAAGCATATGACTTCGGCTCAGGTCATGATCTGATGGTTTGTGAATTTGAGCCCCACATCGGTCTCTGTGCTGACAGCTTGGAGCCTGGAGCCTACTTTGGATTCTGTGTCTCCCTCTCTTTCTGCCCCTCCTCTGCTCGCACTGTGTCTTGTTCTCCTTCAAAAAAAAAAAAATCTAAAAACATTTAAAAAAAGAATATTTTCAAGAGCAATTAATAGCATATACAACTAAAAGTAGCCTAAGTAATATGACCATTTGTCATCTTACGTTTTCATCCATCTAACAGGTTACTATGGAACACTTAGTGAATATCAGGTACTATAAACAATAGACACTTAAGACCTGATGTGTCATCAGGGATCCAGGCACTTTCCATCTTTTTTCTCAGCTATTCTCAGTATATTGGTAATGTCTCTTCTTTCCCTTCATAGGTACAAGATAGCCACAGCAGTCCCAAGGGTCACTTTCTTATACATCAATAGCCAAAGTCAGGAAGGGAAAACAGGGCACCCCCTCTGGGTCTCTTTCCCAGTAGGCCCCAATAGCACCCCCTAAGTAGCGAGGGTCACATGCTCACCCCTAAAGCAATCTCTGGCAAAGGAAAATAGCATTTCTGTGATTGGCTTAAACAAATCTTGCTCCTTTCCACGGGGTAGGGGAGAGGACATCTCCTCTGAGCATCTCCCATCATACCTGAGCAAGATTAGGTTCTGTTGGTAAAGAATCAGGAGGATTAGTTAAGGAGGTGAGTAGCTGACAAGTTCTACCTCAGATGGGATCAGGCTAAGAGATTTCTTATCGCTTCTGGCTCTAAGTTTCTCTGATTCTAGTATGTTACCCAAAGATACAGTAATGAAATGCCATTTACCTTAAAATCTGCTGGTCTAAATATTGGAGATTCTTTTCTACTTAATTCCTATAGAGTGAAAAACCCACCATGGCAATGAGTGAGCATATCTTGAAAGTTGGTTTGGAATCATTTTCTGGGTCACAAAGTTCTTCTTCTTCTTTTTTTTTTTTCAATTTTAGTTAACATACAGTGCAATATTAGTTTGAGGAGTAGAATTCAGTGAATCATCACTTACATTATTTACACCCAGTGTTCATCACAATAAGTGCTCTCCTTAATACCTGTCACCCATCAAGCTTGTCTCCCACCCACCTCCCTCCATCAACCTTGAGTTTATTTCTATTGTTAAGTCTCTTGTGACTGTTTCACTCTCTTCTCTCCACCCTGTTCACATATATTCATCTATTTGTTTCTTAAATTCCACATATGAGTGAAATCAAATGGTATTTGTCTTTATCTGATTGACTTATTTCACTTAGCATAATATGTTCAAGCTCCATCCATGTCGTTGAAAATGGCAAGATTTCATTCTTTTTGATGAATGAGTAATATTCCACCATATATATGTATATGATATATATATATATATGTATCACATATATATGTGGTACATATATATATATATGTGAAATATATATATCACATCTTCTTTATCCATTCATCAGTGGATGGACAGTTAGATTCTCTCCGTAGTTTGGCTATTTTTGATAATGCTGCTATAAACATTGGGGTGCATGTACCCCTTTGAATCTGTAATTTTGTATCCTTTGGGTAAATACCTAATAATGTAATTTCTGGGTCATAGAGTAGTTCTGTTTTTAACTTTTTGAGGAACCTCCATACTGTTTGTCCAGAGTGGCTGCGCCAATTTGGATTCCCACCAGCAGTGCAACAGGATTCCCCTTTCTCCACATCCTCGCCAACATTCGTTGTTTCTTGTGGTGTTAATTTTAGCTATCCTGACACGTATAAGTGGTATCTTACCATGGTTTTGAATTGTATTTTCCTGATGATGAGTGATATTATCTTTTCATGTGTCTGTTAGCCATCTGGATGTCTTCTTTGGGAAAGTGTCTATTCATGTCTTCTGCCCATTTCTTAACTGGGTTGTTTGTTTTGGGTGTTGAGTTTGATAAGTTCTTCTAGATTTTGGATACTAACCCTTTGTCAGATATATTATTTGCAAATATCTTCTCCCATTCTGTAGGCTGCCTTTTAGTCTTACTGATTGTTTCCTTCACTATGCAGAAGCTTTTTATCTTGATGAAGTCCCAGTAGTTCATGTTTGCTTTTGCTTCTCTTGCCTTCGGCGACATGTCTCATAAGAAGTTTCTCTGGCTGAGGTCGAAGAGGTTGCTACCTGTGTTCTCTAGGATTTTGTTGGTTCCTGTCTTACACTTAGGTCTTTCATCCATTTTGAATTTATTTTTGTGGATGGTGTAAGAAAGTGGTCCAGTTTCATTCTCCTGCATGACTGTCTTTTTTCCATTGGGATATCCTTCCTGCTTTGTTGAAGATTAGTTGACTATAAAGATGTGGGTCCCTTTCTGGGTTTTCTGTTCTGTTTCACTGATCTATGTGTCTGTTTTTGTGCCTGTGCCATACAGTCTTGATGACTACAGCTTTGTAATATAGCTTGAAATCCGGAATTGTGATGCCTTCAGTTTTGTTTTTCTTTTTCAGTATAACTTTGGCTATTTGGGGTCCATCCAAATTTTAGGACTGTTTGTTCTAGCTCTGTGAAAAATGCTGGTGGTATTTTGATAGAGATTACATTAAATGTGTAGATTGCTTTGGGTAGTATAGACATTTGGACAGTGTTTGTTCTCCCCATCCATGAGCCTGGAATGCTTTTCCATTTCTTTGTGGGTCACAAGGTTCTTAAAGACTAGGGATTACCCTTGTCACAGAAGGCAGAAAGCCTCGGCATTTACAAAGTTGGGTCTGTGACCTAAGTTCACACTTAGATCTCTAAATTCACACTTAGAAGTGAAATTGACCAGGACTGCATGGACTAATGCTCTATCACTGTTGCCCATAGCAAAGAAGTTAGATGGAGAAGATCCCAAAGTTGCTATGTCTGTCTAGTGAATATGTAGCCAGATATGTTACAGGTCTCTTTCTGCTAGAGTCTGCACAGATAATACATCTTTTTCCCTAAGTTTATTACGAAGGAAGATCAAATGGGATAGACTCCTTTACCCATGAAGAAAGGTCTCCAAAGTAGCTCTCAGAAAAGACATTACTTCAGTCTACTTCATTTCTACCAGAATTAGTTTGTTAACAAGTATCTGTGAGCTATCACTAAGTGTTGGCCTGTGGAGCATATTTCAAGTGTATAAGACACAGCCCCTCTCTGGTTCCTGTGGTATCATTCTCTTCATATTCTTTGCTATGGACAGTGGCAGTGTCCTGACTAATGTGGATCCTATTAATGTCACTTCTCCTGTGTGCCTGCAATGAGGAGTACAAAGACCTAAAATTACTGAAAACATTTCTCCCTAGTTTCTGACTTAAACACAGTTGAGTACTATAACATGAAACAAATAGACTTGGAAAACTGTGTTTTGTTAACTAGGAATATTAAAAAAAAGAGAGATGTGATTATAATCTAGAATATCAGAGAAATCTTCATTGAGGAAAGGATGCTTCAGCTGAGCATAGAGGGGTGAACACAAAACCAAGGTGGAGGTGAACACAGCGTGTGTGTGGGATGGCCAGGAGACTAAGCCAGGACAGAGCTCCATTTCTGAGAGTTGTAGTCCAAGGTCATGGAGGACTTGCAAAGCCAAACAACTAGACTTAATGTGATATGTTTAGCAAAGAAGCATTTGAAAATTACTTGAAAGTCAAGATTAAAAGGGTATTTTATAAAAAGTCAGTAAGTTGACAGGGCTGCAGGGTAGTGGGGGTAGGGAGCCAGAAACCTCCCCTCCTGTAGCTTTCATGTCTATGTAAAGGGATATCAGACTAACGTTTTTGGCCTCTCTCCCTACCTTTGCACACTCCACCCCTAGGGAGGAGCAATTTATGGGTAAATTTAGGAGAGGAACTAGGTGTGTATAATTCAGCCTCTCTCATAGGAAGCACTGATTCTGGTCTGTTCCTCCAAACCTGCTCCTCCACCCATCAGCCTTTCATAGGCAGTCCCCCAGGAGGGGAAGCTTGTAGTGATCAGTGCTGCTTGTGACTCAGAGGTAAGTCTGTATAATCCTAGGGCTCAGTTTGGTAGGACGACCCTAAACTGCGTCCTCCCAACTGGCTGATGTTTTGATCTCCGTGTGTCTGACAATGTCGGTCAATCTCAGTTGGTTTAAAACTTGGGTGATGAAGGGGATGCTATTTATTGGTTCCCCACAGGCCCCCACTATATAGAATGGATTGGTAGATGGAAAGAAAGGAAGGGATTGAAACCAACTAGAAGGCTCTGCCAGTCCTCATGCTGTGACTCAACTTAGGGTGGCTGTGGCCCAAGAGAAAGTGAGACTTGTGAAAAGAAAAAGAAGGGCTGTAACTGGGCCATAGATCTGTTGACAGGTTCTGTGTCTGAATTATTTGGTGTCTTCACAGATTCTAGTAGATTCCTTTATACATACATTCACAAATACTTATGGAGTCAGCCACCGAGTATACAGGAGTGCTAGAGATATGCAGGTCCCTGCCCTCAAGGAAAATGAGAGAGTTCTTTGAGTGAAATAAAGCGAGATGTAAGATAGAGAGGGGGGGCTCCATAAACTGGTAAAGGCTGGCCTCACCGATGATGGCATCTTGCGAGGAAAAACTGAGGGAGGCACGTAAGTTAGTGGGGCGGGGTAGAGAAGTTACAAATGGGGGATTTAACAACCTCAGAGTTCCCGAGGCTACAATACACTCAACTTATTTAAAGAACATAAAAGGGTGTGGCTGAAATGGGAGAAAGGGATGTGAGATGATGTGAGATGAAGTCAGGTTAATAATCAGAGGCCAGATTGTGTGGAACAGGAAGGAGGTATACACATTGTAAGAATTTGAAGTCTGCAGGAAAGAGGCAGATTGAGCCATACGAAAGGTAGGATCAAGTGAATGCTTTTTTTTTTTTTAATTTTTTAAAAACATTTTTTTATTTTTGAGAGATGGAGAAAGACAGAGTATGAGCAGGGGAGGGGCAGAGAGAGAGAGGGAGACCCAGAATTTGAAGCAGGCTCCAGGCTCCGAGCTGTCAGCACAGAGCCCGACACGGGGCTTATACTTACAAACCGTGAGATCATGACCTGAGCTGAAGTCGGACGCTTAACCGACTGAGCCACCCAGGCGCCCTGTGAATGCTTTTTTAGTAGATATAGTCCTCAGAATATTGGAAGACAGGAGGAAAAGACATTAGTGGAGGGATAATATTTCAATGTTAGTTAGAGGAGAAGAGAGTCTGAAGAAGTGGGAAGGGATTAGGGACCGAGTAGAGGTGGAAGGCTTATCTTTAACAGCGAGACAAGAAGACTCTTCCTTTGAGACTGGATGGCTAAAATAGGAAACAAGTATTAAATACTCACCATGTATCAGGCACTGTTCTAAGAGTTACTCATTTCTTTCTCACAGCAGGACAATGAGGTAGGTGCTCTTATTATAGCCCATCTTAAAGATGACAAAACTGGGACTCAGGTTAAGTAATTGTCCCATGGTCACACAGCCAGGAAGGGCAGAATTATGATTTCAACTTAGGCTTATTGGCTCTAGCACCTGTGGCCTTAACCACCGTACTCTTCTGTAGCACTTGTGCAAGACCTTGATTAGTGTAATGCCAACATGAAGCCAAGCATAGTATATATGAAGGAGCTCCTGCAGTGCACAAAGGATGAGGCAGTAGGATTAGGTGTTTGGGAAGAGTAAAAGAGGTGTGGAAAAAGTGTTCTGGGGGCTGTGTGTGGGATTCACCGAAATGAATAAAAGAATAAATTGTCAGGATGAAAGATAGGATAGAAATTGAGCAACATGAGTCTCTGTTTGGTGCTACGGTCTGAATATTTGTGTCACTCCCCAAATTCATATGTTGAACTCCTATCTCCTGAAGTGATGATATTGGGAGACATGGCCTTTGATAGGTGCATAGGTCATGAGGGTGGAACCCCCATGAATGGTATTCATGTTCATTTTTAAGACCCAAAAGAGCTCCCTAGGCATTCCACGACAAAAGAAATGTAATATACCTGCCCGATTTTGAAAGGCAATCCTTTTAGGTTTGTCTTAGTGTTATTCTGAAGGATTATGGGTACCCTCCATTCACACTCTACTTTGGCTTTCTTCCACATTTTTTGATCTTGTTGTAAGAACTTAAATATTTCCTTAAAATTTGCCTAAATAACTTTGATTTGCAATATTGGCACTACATTGGGTTTTTGAGTTCTTTGAAAACATTAAAATGTTGCTCTTTGTCTCTCACTGCAACCATGGTCTGACCTTGGGAATCCTATTCTTGTGACTTCATTCATTGTGCGGACTCAGGCAGTCCAGATTTTCTCAGGAAACCAGATTACCTAAACGTTTCTTTCATTTATTGTAATCTGGGGTATGGTGGTTTTTAAAAAGATAAAATTTCAGGGGCCTTTGGGTGGCTCACTTGGTTGAGTGTCCAACTCTGGGTTTCGGCTCAGGTCACGATCTCACGGTTCATGGGTCTGAGCCCCGCGTCCAGCCCCATGTCGGGCTCTGCGCTGTCAATGCAAAGGCTGCCTGGGATTCTCTCTCTCTCACCCTTTCTCTCTGCCCCTCCCCTGCCTGTGTTCTTACTCTCTGTCTTAAAAAAATAAATAAATAAATAAACTTAAAAAAAAGATAGAATAGCATAAAGTAACCAAAATGAAAGCACATAACCATTTCATAATTATATAAGCAAATATAATATACCTATAATTATTATTTATATTATTATTACATATATATCATGTCTAAGGGCTTCATACCAAATCGCATACAGTCTGGGCAGGAGGATTGTGGGTGCTGGGTTATGGCGGCAGAAACTTTTTGTTTTTGCTTTTTACATTTCTTTCTGATTTTTTGAATAATTTTATTAAATAATGTAGTGCATATGTGACAAATGTGAAATAGCATCTGAAACCTGAGTCATCAGAGTAGTGCAGCCATAGAGCCTTGGAGGCTCAGAGGAAGACAGTTGTTTTCAACTAGAGGGGATGAAGGTCTTCAGGAATAGGTGAGATTTTTGTACCGGCCCTCATGTGGGAGGAAAGAACGGGCAAGCAGAGGCAAGGGGAGATCTAGGCAGGGAGGTCAGTGGGAGAACATACACCAAGGTTGGGAGGGACGAGTTGTAGAAACAACATCGGGTCACTTGGCTGAAATATGAAGGAGTGGAGAAAAGTGCCTGCATCGTGTGAAAGCTCACTGAGGAAAGTCATAACAGAGGGATCAGGCTAACATCTTCTGAACCTCCTGATCCATCCTAATATCCTTAGAAGTGGGACAGCCACCTGTGACATATTCTTGCCAAAAAAAAAAAAAAATCTAAATGAACCTCAAGGTCTAAACAGCAGTTGACAGAAAACATGGGAAACGGAGGAACATTTAAACAATACTGTGAGGATTCACCAAGTCCAGGATGTGAGAAGTTCTACAGGACAAATGATTACAGCTTTGTAGTAGGGGCTAAAGTCTGGGATTGTGATGCCTCCTGCTTTGGTCTTCTTCAAAATTACTTTGGCTATTCGGGGCCTTTTGTGGTTCCATATGAATTTTAGGATTGCTTGTTCTAGTTTCGAGAAGAATGCTGGTGCGATTTTGATTGGGATTGCATTGAATGTGTAGATAGCTTTGGGTAGTATTGACATTTTGACAATATTTATTCTTCCAATCCATGAGCAGGGAATGTCTTTCCATTTCTTTATATCTTCTTCAACTACCTTCATAAGCTTTCTATAGTTTTCAGGATACAGATCTTTTACATCTTTGGTTAGATTTATTCCCAGGTATTTTATGCTTCTTGGTGCAATTGTGCATGGGATCAGTTTCTTTATTTGTCTTTCTGTTGCTTCATTGTTAGTGTATAAGAATGCAACTGATTTCTGTACATTGATTTTGTTTCCTGCAACTTTGCTGAATTCATGTATCAGTTCTAGCAGACTTTTGGTGGAGTCTATCAGATTTTCCATGTATAATATCATGTCATCTGCAAAAAGCGAAAGCTTGACTTCATCTTTGCCAATTTGGATGCCTTTGATTTCCTTTTGTTGTCTGATTGCTGATGCTAGAACTTCCAACACTATGTTAAACAACAGCGGTGAGAGTGGGCATTCCTGTCGTGTTCCTGATCTCAGGGAAAAAGCTCTCAGTTTTTCCCCATTGAGGATGATGTTAGCTGTGGGCTTTTCATAAATGGCTTTTATGATGTGTAAGTATGTTCCTTCTATCCCGACTTTCTCAAGCGTTTTTATTAAGAAAGGGTGCTGGATTTTGTCAAAGGCCTTTTCTGCATCGATTGACAGGATCATATGGTTCTTCTCTTTTTTTTTTTATTAATGTGATGTATCACGTTGATTGATTTGTGGATGTTGAACCAGCCCTGCATCCCAGGAATGAATCCCACTTGATCATGGTGAATAATTCTTTTTATATGCTGTTGAATTCTATTTGCTAGTATCTTATTGAGAATTTTTTCATCCATATTCATCAGGGATATTGGCCCTACAGGACAAATGAACTAATTTCTTCAATAAATACATGGCATGAAAAGAAAAAAGGAGAAAAAGAGAACTGTTACAGATTTAAAGAGATTTAAAACACATATCAACCAAATCAGTGTGTGAGCCTCAGTGAACAAACCATCCATATAAAGAAATTTTTTGAGACAATCTGGGAAAATTAGATACAGAGTAGGTATTAGATGAGGAATTATTCATGTTATCGGGTGTGAAAATGGTGTGTGTGTGTGTGTGTGTGTGTGTGTGTGTGTATTAAAGTTTTATCTGTTAGATTAGAGATACCGCTGAAGTATTTATAGTAGAAATGATAAACTTTAAGCAATTTCCTTTCAAATATTCCAGCCAAAAAACCAAAACAAAAAACAATAAAAAGCCAGAGCTGGAGGGGGTGGGGGATATGAAAAGAAGAATAGCAGAAACTTGTTGTTTGAAGCTGAGGGATAGGTCCGTGGGTGTTTATTTTAGTTTTCTACATGCTTTCAAGTGTGTTTGAAATTTTCCATAATCAAATGTTTTAAGGAGTTTGAACTTTACTGTGTAGCACCAGGAAAGCTGTGAATGGTTTTGGGCTGAGAAGGGGGCACAGGAAGGGCTGAGTGGCCCTGGTGACAGTGTGGGAGATGGCCAGGGGGAAGGTGGATGAGAAGTGCGAGCTCATTTAAGACCTTGATTAGGTCTTAAAGGTACAACTTTCCAGTTGTAAAATAAAAAAGTCATGGGGCTGGAAGGTACAGCATGGCAGCTATAGTTAGTAACACTGCACTACCTGTTTGAAAGTTGCTAAGAGAATAAATCTCAAAAGTTCTCATCACAAGAAAAAAATGTTTTGTAACGAGGTATGCTGACGGATCTTAACTGGACTTACCGTGGTGATCATTTCACAATATATGCAAATATCGAATCATTACGTTGTACACCTGAGACTAATATGATGTCGTATGTCAGTTATATCACGGTATTAAAAAACACCCAAACAAACCTTAATTAAGGTGGTGGCCATGAGAACGGAAACTTTTTTGAGAACAGATAGAGGAAATAATAGCAAAAGAGGAACTCTGGTACGTTGGGGGTACAGAAGTGAATCAGGTGCATTGTGTGGAAAATTCCCTTCTTCCTCTTCAGTAAATAGCAATCTTTGTCCTTAAACCACTGCACTGGTATTACAGGACGAAGAGAAGAGGAAGAAGGGGTCTTCACTAGAGGAACTGAACCGGCTCTTCATGCTGCAAAGTAGAAAGCAAGGGGGAAAGGAAGAGTTCTGGGTTTGGGTTTTGGTTTTTATTTTTCTCTCCCTTTTTCAAAAGGAATTACTCTCATGGTTTCAGTATGAAATTTTTTGGGTCCAGTGATTCATTTTGATCATCCTTTCTTGTTTTACTGAGGAAATGGTTATAATCATTGTCAGCGGTCCCATCTGAATCATTTATGATATTAGTTAAGATAGATATTATTCATTTGTGAAATTGAACACTTTACAATAATGTGTGTGAGGTTAATTAAATGAGTTGAAATGATACAGTCTGGGGAAATAAAAGTTGAACTATAAGTTAATGAAAGCTTAGATTTAAATACATACCTTCTGATTTGTCAGCACAAATATTAAAAATAAACTTCAGATAGAAATAGAAAGTAGCAATTATTAGAGATTAAAGAGAAATGGTAGTTCTCTGGCCCTCTACAACTCAAAGAAAATTAACACTTCACACAGGAAATATTGGTGAGGTCTGATATAAACAGGCCCTCCGGAGTGGAATACGCACCCCAGAGGATAGTTTCCTGGTCACGTTTGCTCTCTTCTTCTTGATTTTTCTTTCTCAAGAAATTAACGCTACAAACTGCAGCCTGTAAGGATGGACCTTTTCCTGTGACCAACACCAGTCTTTTCTGTCTCAATTTAATGTACCTATTTAAAGAGGGCTGAGACAGGTGGGGGGAAAAGTCTGGAAATACAATGAATTCTTTACCCTTACTCTGCATCAAGAAGGTGAGGGGACTTTGGAAATTCCCGGGAAGGATTTCCCATCCAGTCCACCCAAGTCAGAAAGAGGTGAGATTTTAGTCAGGTTTGCTGCTGACTTGGGCCCAATTAAAGCAGAATTTCTTTTTTCTTTTTTTTTTTAATGTTTATTTATTTTTGAGACAGAGGCAGAGCATGAGCGGGGGAGGGGCAGAGAGAGAGGGAGACTCAGAATCCGAAGCAGGCTCCAGGCTCTGAGCTGTCAGCACAGAGCCCGACTCGGGGCTCGAACTCAAAGACCATGAGATCATGACCTGAGCTGAAGTCAGACACTTAACCGACGGAGCCACCAACGCACCCCTAAAGCAGAATTTCTAATTCATGCTAGCTGTTGTAAAAAGCTCTCAGGAAGGAAAGAAAAGGAGAGAAAAATTCCTAGCTAAAAGCAAGAAAGATGGTTTTATTTTGCTCAGGGATGCATAGCTGAGCCACTGGGTCACAGGACAGATGGGGGTGGAGGAACACATGGTTACGAGTCTTATTATGGAAAAGCTCGAACTACCATCAGCGCTTGATGGAAATGAGTGGGGGAGAGGTAGCAGCAGTGTCTCTAACAGCACTGCCTCCCTTATTACATTATCCAAAAAGATAGATAACTGAGAATAGGCATCCATTATCTCTCTCTACAAAGGGATTAGTGTGGGTTGCAAGAAATTAATGGCTTTTGAGTTATCACAGAAATACTAATGAATGTCAGGACCAGAGATGTAAAGCAGGTAAAATTGGCTTTTCTCTGCCTTATTTCTCTCCTTTTCTTTTTTGGTTTGCTATTTTAAGATCTGGATCTGTGTTGGGTTTATTTCTTTACTTTTTATTTTTTCCCTTCAGCCAAGATCAGAAATCATGCCCTTTGGGAGTGTGATTTGTCTTCTTTAGGGAATGACTTCGTTAGTTTATGACTGTCTCCAGTGTGTATCAGCAAGAGATTTAGAAACATCTCAGAAATGAAAATCTCTGTCAGGGAAGAGTGCTGCCTCTTGCATGGATGTCATTTGCATGCCTGATAAAAATATCAGGAAGTCTCCCAAGTCACAGGAGACTAAACTTGTATACATTGCAGCTAATTGTTGATTAAAGATGGCACAACCAGGGGCGCCTGGGTGGCGCAGTCAGTTAAGCGTCCGACTTCAGCCAGGTCACGATCTCGCGGTCCGTGAGTTCGAGCCCCGCGTCAGGCTCTGGGCTGATGGCACAGAGCCTGGAGCCTGTTTCCGATTCTGTGTCTCCCTCTCTCTCTGACCCTCCCCCGTTCATGCTCTGTCTCTCTCTGTCCCAAAAATAAATAAACGTTGAAAAAAAAAAATTAAAAAAAAAAAAAAAGATGGCACAACCAGATAAACTTGTGAAACAGGGGAAGAGAAAGGAATTATATCTACTATATGCTGGGCGTTGTGCTACAAGCTTTATTTCTCATTTAATAAGTACTTTCTAAGAGCCTGCTATGTAGTAGGCATTGTACTCTGTGTTGTAAAAAAGGATGAAAAGACACACCTCTCCTCTTTCCTCAGTGGAGCTTATAGTCCAATGGGGAGGAGAGACTTTTTTAAAAACTTCAAAATTGTATTTATTCAAAAATTTAAATAAACTATTATAATACAGCCTGACAAGAGTCCATCAAAGAGGAATAATAGGGATACCTGATACTGACCCGGGGTGTGTGTGTGTGTGTGTGTGTGTGCGCGCGCGTGTGCAGATGAGGGGTTGAGGGAATCGGGACAGGGTCTGTTCCTGGAAGACAGGATGGCTAAGTGAAGGGTAAGTGTGTGGTAGCTAGTGGAAGCAGTAGGAAGGAGCACTGTAAGCAGGTGGTAACAGTATAAGCGCAGTCAGGCTCAGAGGTGAGAGAGAACTGCTACCTAAGCAGAGACCTAAAACATGGGCTGGTTGAGTCCAGCCCTGGGAACTGGTTACAAGACAGAAGGCTCATGAACTGGCCTTGAAGACTAATAGGGGTATCTGAGAAACAGGAGTTTATGAGAAGCATACTTCATGCTCTGTCCTCTCCATGGGTGGTTCCTGGCTTTACTAAAACCCAAATAATGTGTATTAGCAAGGAGTTAGGTCAAGAGATAGGAGGAATATTCGCTCTCATGTATTTGGTTTTCTGTAGAATATTACCTAGAAAACATGAAATCCTGGTGAAGTGCCAATTATTTCATGGACCCGTGGGGGAGAGTCACAGTTTTCCACACAGACCTCCGCATGTCACACTGACATTGCATACCACCCCCCACCAATACTTAATCTTATGCTCATAATTCCACCCTAGGTAGGCTATTGTGGACCTGAGATTTCCCCCCAATTACATCTTGTGAATTGTACTGTCTTGGAATTGTACTACCTCTACTGTGTTTAGTTTGAACCAGAAGGATGTCATTCCCTGATCTCTGGTTTCTTACACCTGCCTTATCGTCTCCTTGAGTTCATTCGTATCAATGAAT
Organism: Lynx rufus; assembly: GCF_022079265.1. Classification (NCBI taxonomy): domain Eukaryota; kingdom Metazoa; phylum Chordata; class Mammalia; order Carnivora; family Felidae; genus Lynx; species Lynx rufus. The sequence continues at coordinate 28,285,807 of NW_025814834.1, forward strand.
TAATACATGGCTTCTTTTGTTTTTCCTTTCTAGAACACAAGCAAGCATTCCCAAATATTCTGAAGAAGGGGTACCTGGAGATCAGGAAGGACCATGACAGTTACTGGCAGAGCTGTTACGCAGAACTCTCACCCTACAACTTATCCTTCTACAGCCTAGACAGCAGTGGCAATCAAGCCCTCTATGCCACCTGCCAGCTTTCACACTTCCAGAGCATTTCCGTGTTGGGCAACCTTGAGGCCAGGCTGGTGGATACTGTTCTGTATGACAACACTCAGCTCCAATTAAAGGCAGAGTCACCGTGGGAGGCTTTGGACTGGGGGCAGAAGCTTTGGGAAGTCGTGCACGCCACGGTGCCTGGTTACGTGGGAAGGCAGGATGAGCTGGCAAACTCCCCAGGACTTGGTCATCACGCTGACTGTACACAGAACCATTGTTTACAGAAGAAATCCAGTGAGCTGCTCGCGCCATCACCTGTCTTGGAGAGCCCCAAACAATACCAAAACATCATCAAATCAGGGACGCTGTACAGGCTAACCGTCCAAAACAACTGGAAGGCATTTACTTTTGTGCTGAGCAGGGCCTACCTTATGGCTTTCCATCCCGGCAAGCTAGACGAGGATCCCCTGCTAAGCTACAATGTGGACGTGTGTCTGGCTGTCCAGATGGACAACCTAGATGACTGTGACTCTTGCTTTCAAGTCATTTTCCCCCAAGATGTCCTCCGCCTCCGTGCAGAGACCCGGCAGAGGGCTGAGGAGTGGATGGAGGCTCTGAAAACAGCGGCCAATGTGGCGAGGAGTTCAGAGCAAAACCTGCAGGTCACCCTGAGGAGCAGACCCAAGGATCAGATGGGCAGGCATGAACTCAGGAAGAACAAGCGTCAGTCTGTGACCACCAGCTTCCTCAGCATTCTGACAACCTTGTCTCTGGAACGAGGACTCACTGCTCAGAGTTTCAAATGTGCAGGTATGAAGCAAATTTTTAGTCTAAAGCTCCCTAAAGAACAACCTGAATCCTGCAATTGGAATTCACTATAAAAATCCCCTCGATGGGCTAGTCACATGTACCTTTTGTTTGAAAAGCATCTCTCCTTCAAGGAGTTTCCTACCGCAAAACGTCTGTCTATCTTCATGCCATGCTGGTGAAGTCAGTAGAAGGAGATAGGCTATACGCCGCTGAGTCCAAATGACTTAGCCGAAGCATAACCAGACTAGAATCTAGGCTTCTTGCCTCTGCTGTGATTCCATTTCCTCTGTCTTTTTAAATAAAGGTCACTGGGAATGTGGATGTCACAAATTGTCTCACAAGAGATATTCAGACCCAAAAGCTGACTGCTGACACTTCTTACCGAAAAAAAAAAACCAAAAAAAACAAAACAAAAAAAAACCCGTCTATAGCCAGTAACTGTCATTGATCATGACCTTGTCAAATCCTGTTAAGGAAGAATCTAAAGTCAGCCCTGACAGAAAATCTGGAGGTGACTAACAGCAGGGTAGATGATGATTCAGCAGATGACCTCTGAGTCATGATGGGCCTGTGCCTCATCCTGGGGAAGCCCAGGGCTTCTGAAACTGCTATGGAAGGGTGAGACACAAAGTAGAGTTGAAGGCCAATTATCTGTTATTTCTTAAAACCCTATTACTGCTTCTCTCTCCTACTTCTCTCCTACTTCCCTTTCACTTTCCCCTGAACAGTAAACTAGACAGAATAAAATCTTCCCTAAACCAAATCTATGTATCTACTAGAAACTAAATCAAATTACTTCCCTTTCACTAAACTCCACAATTTGGGACAAGAAATTTTCCTTAAGGTAAATTTACCATGAAGGTAATCTAATTGGAAACCTGATTTGGAAGATTTTAATTCAAGTGTGTCAGATTGAAGTATGTTATTTAAAAGTGAATGGGACACTCACCAGCAGCCAAGACCAAATTTTCAATTTTTGCTTGTTCCTGCATTGAAAGCCAAATAGTGGTGGCACAGGGAAAATTTGAATTTAGGTTAGTTGTGATGATTCCCTTTTCTGTTGAAAAATAATGTACCTAATGAGGGGATTAAGTGAATCATCCCTGCTTTCTCTAGAGGGGCTCTGTAACTGTGGAGCAGAAACTCGAGGGGTTGGGTAGGAGAGACCAGAAACACTGAGCCGGTAAGGAAGCCGCACTAGGTGATGTGCATGTATCTGCAGGTGTGAATGACCTTGTGTGAAGTCAGTCAGCTACTTTTGCAAAATGGTTTTGAAATAGGGGGCCACTGGCTTTACCATAGTTTGTAGAAATTACTGACATTTTAGTGTCTTATTAGTGCATGCGTTATATTTCAACATTCAGTCACTCAACAATAACTTATTGATGCTGATTCTGGGAACATTCTGGAATCATGATACACTTCTGTGGCTTTGGATTGCTGATAGGGTCAACAAATCTGTTGTGTTATTAGAATCAAGGAGAATAGCTGAGCCTAGTTCTCAAGGTAGAGACTGGAATCGCTGAGTTGGGAAACTTTCTAGTAAAAGGGGGAAGAAAAGTCTCAAGGGTTACACAGGGATTGTCACCTAGTTGACCCCTAGTCCACCTTTCTCTCATAAGTTTGCTTCCTGACGGAGGGTGCACTGCCCGCGTTCTGGACTTCATTAGTAGCGTTTCTAGCACTCAGAGGAAGGAGAAACACAGGTACAGGTAGCATGCAGCAGGTCCATCACATCTAGCAGTTGGAGAAATGAAAATGGGAAGAAGACAAAAAAGGGTGAGTAGAAGAGGCAGGGAGAAGGAAACTAAGTAGAAAAGAACAGGGGAAGGATTACCGAACGGTCAGGGACAGAACTTTTTGGCAGCTGCTTTACTTAGGTCCTGTGTTTTAAGATGTCTCCCTGTGCTGTCTAAATGTCCTCACTGTTTGGCCTGGTTGGAGAACAGGTTGAGGATGGGTGGTAATAGGGAATCCAGGAGGCAAGAGAAATGTAATCTGAAACTCATTTGCCCTGCTTAGCTCTTACCTTCGTGCTTTGGTTGGGAGTTCTAATAAGGCACGGTGGGGGGCAGGGGGGGGGGGCGGTTCTAATTTGGGGTGGAGAGAAGTCAATCCTAATTTGTGCAGTATGGCCGATTCCAAAGTAGCAATTTTTATTTCCTTTCAGTGCCCCTTCAATCGGAAAATGCTACGTTCAGTTGCTTTGTGGTACACATGGTTTACCAGCTTGCTTTTCATTTTCCCTAATTCCAATATGCAATACTGGTTTCCTACCCCAGGTAGGAATACTCCATCTCCTGTAGGGGGCAGAGTCTCAAAAGAAAAAGGCTAAAACTCTTTAAGCAAACCTCTGAATGTTTTTTAAATTTCTTGGGAGGCTGTTCATTATATTAAAGATTATTATATCAGATGGAACTTTAAAAATCGATCTGTTTCTCACAAACACAATCTAAACCAGCCGTCTGTTCATTTAGTACTTGTGTCCCCTAATGTTTCATCCTTGTAAAGATATGCATTCGGTGAAAAAGCTGGTTGCATAGTATGTTTATCTTCTAAAATGGCAAAATGTCCATTAAGTTGTTTTTAGTTCAACTTGGCATTATCTATTATTTTAAGGAGAAGCTAATTCAGAATATTGCATGGTTCTAATGACTCTCTTTGAATATAAGTTTTTATGTCCACTTAGTCCCTACCCCCTTAAATATTTTTTTGAGGATTTATTTATTATTCCCCGTTAAATACTTTTGATGAAAAAACTTTACAAGGGGACAGTTGCACGGAGTAGCTCTTTATTGTGATGTCATTCGGTTGCAATCCAGGCGAGCTACAAATGTTGGCTTTAAATCTACAGATTAGTGCAGTTGGCCTTATTTCATTAAATTCTTTCTGTAGGTGAAGAATTTTTGATATCCTTTTTGGAAACTTAAAGAGCCCCTGCAGAGAAAATGGACCATGACCATCCCCAAATGCCTGAGGTTATGGTTTTGAAAATACATGCTTATGCGTATAACTTTGTATCTCTTAACATGTGCTTGAACTTTTTATAGTTGTATTTGATTATGTGTGGTTTGTTCCATGGCTTCCTCTCAGCGCCACGGCTGCCTCATTCTAGGAAGCCCCAGTCACGGTGGTCGTCTTGTTGTTCTGGAACCTACCTTGGTCATTCTTGCCTTCAGGGCCTTTGCACTTGCATTTTTTTCTTCCCAAAAACATGCCTTTGAAAATGAAGCTCTTTCATTCATCCTACCACTTACCGTGTGCCGAGTTTCTTCCCATGTGCCAAAAACTCAGGTGCACGTGGAGGAGTCTTTGCTCTAAGAAAGCGGCTGTGCTCCTTGCCCTCGTGGAACTTGCAGTCCGTCAGGGGAGGCGGACGTTAATCCGAGAATTACATCATGAAGGGCGTACGGCAGCTGTGACGAGAGCTAGAGAAGTGAGGCCCACACACTGGATCAGAGAATGGCCAGGGGTGGTCTCAGGTAGAACTATATGAAATTGCAGCTCTCCAGTCATTTTTGACCCACAAAAGGAGTTTGATAGGGTTGAACTTAATACTTGACCCTGAAGTCCCAGAAGGTTCCTGAGCAGAGAAGCATACGGTGAAAGTGGGATTTCAGAACATTTCATTTGGTGCTGCTTTAGTACAACTTTTCAGAAACACCTCTGTGGAAGTGATTCTTCAGCGAAGAATCTGGTTGGGATTCGAAGTTTGGTTTGGCAATGAGGCGTCTGTGGTATTAAAATATTAATGCTAAAACAAATGATTATGTGGCTTATTAAAATATTTATGAAGTATGTAGCTATAAGTGGTTCTAAATTAGGTTGTTCACAAAATGCTGTATAAATCGGATCATAAGGCAGCAGTCCTGTTTTCTTCAGGAATTAGACGTGGGCACATACCTGTTTCCCCTCAGAAGATATGTGGACTACATACAGCTATTTTTCCTGTAATTTCCCAGCAGTCAGGAAACCTACCAACTGAGCACTGTAAGAAAAGGGCCCAGGGCCTTGTGTTAGGTGCCGCTGCCACTAAACCCTTCCTTCTGTCCCTGCTTTATAATCTGGGAGTGATATCAGATGGCCACCATGGGACAGTGTTCCTGATTCTGAACTGAAGCTGAAAAATGTTAACAGAAGACACAGCAAGAAAAACAGTGAGCCGAGGGGATCCCCTCCACCCTTTCCACACTGTCAGTTTTATGGTTTTACTCCTTCGGCTGCTGTTTAACCTCTTGGGACTGCTGTTGGTAATTACATCTCTCTGGCATTAAGAGCTTTTGCTTTCCTTTTTTTACCCCCAGCCCTTGGGAGGAGTAAGCCCAAGGGGGGGAAAAGTTTTGCTGTGAATTCTTCAGCCATTTAGTGCAAATTCCTGTAATTACCGGCATTGTGTCCTCTCTGAATGGCACATAATACAGCAGAAGCCATTCCTAATTGAGACCTTACAGGAGGTACAAATCCTCTCTTTGTTCAGCCTGACAAATTAGTGCCAGAAAGTGGCAGGGTCCGAGTGGGAATCAAAGGCAAGAAACACAAAGATGGAACTTAAGGCTACAGTAATAACCCTCTCTTGTCCTGAAGGGAAAAAAGGAATGGCCAAGGAAAAGATGAAGTTTTTTTTTGTTTTTTTTTTTTTTTTTTTTTTTTTTTTTGTTATAAATTCCCTTGACATGACAGCACCTCGGGGCTGCTCTATTTATTTAGCAAAAGTGATTAAATAGTAATACAACAGGGCCGCCCATTGTTTCCCTGGGTGCCCCTACCTCACAGACCCCTGCTGCCTCGGCTAATTGATTGACAATGAACCTCTGATAAAGAAGTATGTTGTTAGGACCTAGGTGGGGGGAGCACTTTTTCTCTCTCTTTGTGTGTCTGAGCGAGTGTGTGTGTGTGTGTGTGTGTGTGTGTGTGTGTATGTGTGTGTGATTTCATTTTTGTTTGAATTGCACTCTAGTTTTTCTTTGCCCCCACCCCTTCTCGCCCCTTCTGGCCCCTTCTCTCCCCTTGCCTTTTTTCTCCAGAGCTTTTCGGTGGCTGCTCCCAGAGGATACAAACAGGTAAAAAGGAATGAGAATTGTAGTGCAGGCTTTTGACAAGTTTATCTTTGGAGCAAACTTCCTCCTCTCCCCCTGCTCCGTTTAAGACAGAACTGCAGTGTGAGAAGAGTGAAAAGGAGAAAGGGGCTGATTATTAGTACTTCAGGGTCACAGAAGTTTTTTCTTGTTGTTATTTTCTCATTTGTGAGGATGGATGTCTGAAACTAGTCTTTGAACTAAGATTTTTCTCTTAAATTCCTTACTCAACTTTGAAAAACATTTACCCACTAATAACATTTACATGTTGGGGTGAGGGCGGCTGTGGAGTAAGAAATAACCATTTGAATGATTTCGTCTCTCCCCAGTTCCTGAGAAGCCGGGATTGGTTATTTGAGGGTGGAATCTGGCTGCTGGGGGCGTAACTCCGTCCCCCCAGGACGCTGGAAGCAGTGGGAAGAGGCCTAAAGGCCTCTAGGCAGATAATTAATAGCCCCTGGTTATATATGCTCAACTAGCTGAGCAGAAGCTAAATCCCTAATTTAACTCCGTTACAGCTGCAAAAACAAATCATTTCAAGCCCCTATGAAAGCAAAATATATTAAACAAACAGTATCGACCTTGTTAATACCACAAGGCATTTCGTCTGATAAATGAGGGCGTCTTTCTGGCAAAGGCCTATTTTATGACATCGTTTAGACATAAAGTATACCTTTACCCTGGTAATACAAGCATCCCTGATAGAAAGTATGGAGTGGTTAATTATTCATTAAATAGCTGCCAGTCTGGAAGTAAGCAACATTTCTGAGTTGGGGTAGTTACTTACTGGCCTTAGCATAAATCATGCAGAATAGCAATTCTTAAGAAAAAGAGAAATTGAATTTGGGAGCTGATTATGCATGTGAGTCTAGGTAAAGAAAGATATGTGGGTTTTTAATGAGGGAAGTTGTATATTATGCTCTTGAAGGGGAAAAAAACTTTTAGCATAGCCAAAATCTGTTTTGATTCTCATGTGAAAAATTAGGGCATCCTCTAGTAGCCAAAGTGCAAGATCTGCTAAGGAAAAGAGGGACAGAAATAAAAAGAATTGACTTTCCTTGATATCTCCAATTCCTATCTTTAGTACTGTCTTCAAATTTGTGTCCCACTTGCTAGGAATGATGATAATAAGGTGAAGATTTATTTGAGTTAAGGAATAGGAAGGTAGCCAGTTGGAGGAGAATAAGGCAATAAAGAAAAACTTAGATAGTCCCCTCCAAACACATAAAGAGCTTGGATAAAAGAGAATTTTTTTTAGTTTGTTGTTGCCTTTTTATCTTGTGTTGTCTTCTTTTTAGTGTATTGAGTTGTTGTCTCCCAGAGGAGAAGTCTCATATGTGTGTGTCCTGAAGGGCTAAGTTTTATTTCCCTAACCTTTAATATGACCATGAAAGGGTTGCTGATAGGCAGATCTTTCAGTGGAGTTCTGGCGATGGGTTCATTTCAACAAGCATTTATTAAACCCCTCATGTGCGCCACATACATGCTCTGCCAGGTACCTTGGGATATGCAAGTAGGAGTAATGTGCAGGCAGTGCTCCTTAGTGATTTATAGAATCCCCTCCAAGAGGACATGGGGCTTATAGGGGGTGAACAGGGGAATGGGACTGGGAGGTAAGGGGCTAGGCTGTCATGGCCACTGGCTTGGAGTTCCACACACTCCCTTTCTGGCTATCGTAGAGAATCCCTGTTGTAGAGAATTTGAAAACTAAAGAGTTAAAGTAGCGTCTCTTCCCACTTCCCCATTTTATTTTATTTTTTAAAGTTTATTTTGAGAGAGACTGAGTGCATGTTCATATGGGGGAAGGGCAGAGAGAGAGAGGGAGAGAGAGAGAGAGAGAGAGAGAGAGAGAGAGAGAATCCCAAGCAGGCTTCACGCTGGAGCCCAGTGTGGGCTAAGTCACCCAGATGCCCCTCACTTTCCCATTTTAAAATTCATCCTTAGATTTCCTATAGAATTCAACTCCAGGAAGTCTCCTTGGCTTTTACTACCCATCTATCAAAGATAAAACTTGAATTTTGGGGGGTGCCTTGGTGGCTCAGTCAGTTGAGCCTCTGACTCTTGATTTCTGCTCAGGTCATGATCTCATGGTTCGTGGGATCGAGCCCCATGTCTGGCTCTGTGCTGACTGCAGGGAGACTGCTTAGGATTCTCTCTCTCCCACTCTCTCTCTCTGCCCTGCCCCTACTCATGTGAGCTGTCTCTTTCTCTCTCTCAAAATAATTAAATAAATTAAAAAAAACTTGAATTCTTGTTATGGGCTCATTGTGTAATAGGTGCTATGGGAGATGTAAGAGAAGCAAAGATATGGTCTGGACCCTCACGACTCATCCCCTGGTTGAGGATGCACAAAGGAAAATGAGGAATTACTGGACAGCCAGGTCAGGTCCATGCCCAAGCATTTGGGCTTTTTTTCTTTTTTTCCTGGGACAGTGCCCATAGGCATTCTGAATGGTCAGGTTTGACACACAACACAACCTCTGACACAACTAGGCTGTCCCGAACCCAGGTAATAGAATGGTTTACCTTTATACCAAGAAGGTTGGGAAAGCACCAAAATCTGCATGTGGTGTGTGCCCAGGCTGGCTTTGAGGAGTTCGGGCTGTGAGACCTAGAGTTAGGAGGTTGTCTAAAACGAAAAAACACGCCAACAGGCCCTGTGGTGGTTCCATGTGAGCTAAGTGTGTTTGTGACAGGATCAAGTGTGCTTTCCTTATTGAGGAGCAGAAAATCGTGGAATTGTTGAAGGCGCAAGCACAGAGTCAGAAAGCTAAATAAAAAAGTGAAGATTTTTTGAGTAGTAAAAAAATGAAAAGACTTGTTCTGTTAAAAAAAGGGGGGGGGGCCTGAGTGGCTCAGTCTGTTAAGCATCCGACTCTTGGTTTCAGCTCAGGTCATGATCTCACAGTTTCATGAGTTTGAGCCCCATGTGGTGGCAGCACGGAGCCTGCTTGGGATTCTCTCTCTGCCCTTCCCCCACTCGCACTGTCTCTGTCTCTCTCAAAATAAATAAATAAACGTTTAAAAAAAAAGAAAGGAAAAAAGAAAAGCATTTGGCAAAATCCTCAACATGGAAAAACATGGGTTTTTCAGAGATTATAGTCATGCCATTTTGTGAATGATTGGCAGCTTTATACAAGGATTGTTGACAAATGGATCCCTTTCAGCCTACCATGTTGTTGGTAAGGTACATGATAATAATGAGAATGAGCATCATTTAGTAATTAGGATCAATGACTCTGGAATCAGAGTGGGTTTCCAGATTTGCTACTTACTATGTGACTCTACATAATTACTTAACCTTTCTGCATCTCCATTTTTTAATCTCAGATGTGAGAAAATAATCACGTCTACCTCGTAAGTTTGTAGTAGGAATAAAATGAGGTAAAAGGGCTTGGAAAAGTGCCTGGCATATAGTAAGTGCTATGTAAGGATTAGCTCCTTTTATTATTTGTCTACATAGGACAGTAATTATCTGGATAAAGATATCAGGCATACTTATCAAATTTGGAACTCTCATAAAACTATATTCGACAACTAGAGGGTATTATGCTAAGTGAAATTAGTCAGAGAAAGACAAAGATCATATGACTTCACTCATATGAGGACTTTAAGATATAAAACAGATGAACATAGGGGAGAGAAGCAAAAATAATATAAAAACAGGGAGGGGGACAAAAACATAAGAGACTCTTAAATATGGAGAACAAACAGAGGGTTACTGGAGGGGTTGTGGGAGGGAAGATGGGCCAAATGAGTAAGGGGCATTAAGGAAAATCTACTCCTGAAATCATTGTTGCACTATATGCTAACCTGGATGTAAATTAAAAAAATAAAAATAATAATAATAAATTAAAAAACTATGTTGGACAACTAATATGTTGAATGACAGAATCCAGATTCTGAAACACAAGCTAGAGAAATGGACCAAACAAGTGATATGGGGCACCTGGGTGGCTCATTCGGTTGAGTATTTGACTCTTTATTTCAGCTCAGGTCATTATCCCAGGGTCGTGGGATTGAGCCCCATGTCCGGCTCTGTGCTGAGCATGGAGCCTACTTGGAATTCTCATTCTCTCTCTCTCGCTCTCGCTCTGCCTCCCTCCCCCACTCGCACACTCTTTCTCTCTAAAATAGAAAGAAAGATGTGATTTTCATAGGGATAAATAGATAGTCCCATGCTTATATTCAGAAAATTAACTACAAAGATAGATCTGATGGCCATGGGTGAAAATCAGCACAGTGTCAAGAGCCCTGACAAATAAAAGTGAAAGAACTGGAATTGTGACCTCCAGGCAAGTCACTTAACTTGTCTGAGCTAGTTTTCTCATCTGCAAGATGAAGAGATTTATTATTTCAGCCCTTCTGCAAATGTTTATGGAAGCCCTACTATGTTCTAAGCATTATGTTTGATGAACAGAGTAATCCCATTATTTGCTCTCACAGAAATTCAAAACTGGAAGCCAGACAAATGAGTAATTATAGCATGCAGTTGAACTCAAAGGTCTTTGAATTTCCTTCCAACACTTCCATCTGTCTGGGATATTTTAGAGGGGATGGCCTTGCTCTATATGGTCCCTTTTATCTCTTATTCTGTGATTTTTTTTTGGCTGTCTATAGAAGATTAGAGAAAATTATATTAATGTGGTCCCTCCATTTAAACTTCATTTAATAATAATACCTTTTTCCTTTGAGGAAGGTATTTTAAACCAGTAGAAATATCACTTGACTAAGAAGACAGGAGTTGGGAATCTTTTTCCTGACTCTGATGTTTATCATTGGATAAATTTGCCTTTTTATCCTTTTTTGCAGTCTAATTTTTTCTGTCTAGAAAATAATTTTAAATAAAAATAAATCTGCATTAAGAATCTGGATACACACTGAAGTAGTAATATGACTATGGAAGAAGAAGAATGGTATATAGTTTGAGTTTTGAACTATTTCACATTCTAAAATTCAGAGAGATTTGATCACTTTATATAAGTAGGCTGTTTGATTTTATAGGATATAAATTTGCTTTTTGATTTATTCCTGGTATCTCATCATAGAAGTCACATGTTGGTCTTTGATATGTTTCAGAAGAATAAAATCATTTTGAATTTCAGAAGATATGGATCTTTTGATAGACCTTCCTGAACTTCATAGACCATAGCTGTGCTATCTTTTTTTTTTTTTTTTTTTTTAAAGCTGTTCATTTCTCCCAGTCTTTGTTGCTATACTTTGGTCTGGAAAGTTCTTGTCCCTTTTTGTAGCTTCCTTTATGGCTAACATTGTTCTCATCATGTGTTCATTTCCAGCTAAACTTCTAAAGTAAGTGTTAATGTACTGTTGGACTCTACATTGAGTTAATAGTTTCTATTTACTGACATTTCATTGGGAGAGAAATTGGCCTAGGTGTGGTTTTAGGATAGACTGGGTATCCTACCTGGGGGTAGGTCAATATTCTCCTTAATTTCTAGCTAAGTTCCTTGAAAAAGTAAGCTTTTCATGGCCTCTTCTAAAATAAGAGCTATTTGAGAGGTTTTCTAAAATTCATTGTACTGCCTAAAAGCAAAGGCATACTTAAGTAAAATGAGTATATTCATCCCTAGATAAGGAAATCTAGTAACTGAGTAATACCAATTTATTTCTTTTTTTTTCAACGTTTATTTATTTTTGGGACAGAGAGAGACAGAGCATGAATGGGGGAGGGGCAGAGAGAGAGGGAGACACAGAATCGGAAACAGGCTCCAGGCTCTGAGCCATCAGCCCAGAGCCTGACGCGGGGCTCGAACTCCCGGACCGCGAGATCGTGACCTGGCTGAAGTCGGACGCTTAACCGACTGCGCCACCCAGGCGCCCCAATACCAATTTATTTCTTACAATATTGTTTTCATCCAATCATTCATTCATTCAACAAACATGGGCCATATAAAGTTCCAGAAAAAGGTGTGGGGGCAAACTAAAAGTTAATTTTAGCAGTAGAAAATGTGACTGTATGCAAGTTTTATTTTGTTTTTTAATTGAATATAGTTGACATATAATGTTATATTCATTTCAGGTATACAGCATATTGCTTATGCAAGTCTTTATACCTTGAAATACATTAACGCAGAAAGTGTTTTAATTAAATCACATTAATAAGAAAGAGCATAAGACTCCTTTGCATGTTTCAGATGCAAAATGGAGCAGGCCTGCAAAGCAGTGAGCCCCAAGATCAGGGGTGACAAGGCAGTGTTCTGGGTACAGTTTTGTATTATGCTTTGTTGAAGACTTCTGGGTGTGAAAGATCCTTTATTCCCTTAAAGACTGCTTTACAAGCCTTCCTTGACTACCCTACCCCTGCCCTATTCTAATCCCCCAGGTAGAATTGAGCATTCTTCCTCCATAACCCCCACCCCCTCCACTCTCCTGGACTCCTGTCATGGGCCTATGATGTGTGTCTGACTTTTTCAAAGGCAGGACCTCAGCCTTCTCAGAGTGACCAGAGCACCATTTGCACCGGAATCACAAGAGTAATGAGGGGGGACAAGGCTGGACACTTCCCTAGACCTGTTGAAGTCAGGATCTCTGAGATCAGGTCTGGAGATTTTAACAAACTTTCCAGTTGATTTGCATACATACAAAGTTTGAGAAACCACTGGCATAACCCATTATGTTCTTAGTGAATGAATCAAGCCATACGATAGTTTTCTCTAGGCTATGTAAGCACATTTCTTTTAACTGTTTTTTCTATGTACGTCCAACACTTTAACCACTGAGGTGTCAATCTGCTGATAATCTCCAGGTTTGCATGTCTTCCTTACATTCTGGAAACCACCATGGTGTTCTAATAGGGTTCTACCTAGTGGTGAATAAGAATGAAGAAAGAGATTAGTTCAAGTCCTTACTCATATTCTGGCTTCCTTTTTAATACATCCTAATGTTTTGCCTAGTTTCTATTTTATACTTCATAAGTATATTTAGTATTTGAATTATAAGGTAGCCTTTACCTCCCTCATTTCTTTGCTACCAGCAGGCTCACCTTTCACCGAGACAACTACAGTGGCCTCCCAACCAGTCTTCCTGCTTCCATCCTAACCTTTCCCAATCTTGTCTTAACCATAGTGAATGTGATCATATTAAAATGCAGATTGACCCTGGTAGACCTCTCTTTACAGTCCTTTGGTGGCTTCCCAGTTCTTTTGGCTTGAAGACCAGGATCCTTATGATGACCGTGCATAATTCGACTCCCGCCCACCTCTTTACCTTCAACTCTTCTTGTCACTTCCTCCCACACACCAAGTCCCAGCCACACTGACTTTACTCTGTTCCTCAAATGTACCACTTCCTTCCCACCTGCCTCAGAGCCTTCACACTTGCAGTCGCCTCTCTCTGGAACATTACCACCATCTCCACTACCCTAAACTCTTTCTTTCTTTCTTTCTTTTTTTTTTTTTTTTTTTACCCCCTACTCTTTCTTGAGGTCACTACTTCAGCATTACTTTCTCAAGGACACCTTCTCCAACCAACCCCTCAGACTGACTTAAGACCTATTTAGTTCCCTCCTTTATAATGCTGGTTTAGTACCTCTTACTCTAGTACTTGTTGTAATTGAGATTATAGTGTCGTCTGTGTAATTGTTTATTTAATACTTGTCTCCTCCTGTCTTCTCCACATACTGCAAATGCCATAATGGTGAGGGCTGTGTTGTCTCGTTCATTGCTGTCTCCCTAGCTCTGCATCTGGTGCACAGTACGTATGTGCATTCAATTGTTCTGATCGTCGTCTGTTTTGAGCCCTCCCTCCCCACTTCCACCATATTCTCTAGGAATCCTAGATTGGAGTCATCAGCAGATACATTTAACATGTTCTCTACTCAGTCATCTAGGTTGTTTAACCATATTAAGAAATGATGGACCTGAAACTTACCCTTTTGGAAAACCAGTTATGGTCTTGGAGGTTTCCAGGGACTTAAGAAAATCTTTCTTGACTATGTAACTTTTTAGAGCCTTTATTATTCTGATAAGAGGTATAAGTATACATTTCCAAACTTAGTTGACCTTCTCCTTGCAGGACTAGGATTCCTCAAACACGGGGTGCACACCCCTTCTCTGGGCACCACACCATTAGTTTCTCTCATAGGCATATGTTCTGTTTCAGCTCCAGCTGCTGTGCTGCAGTTCAGTTCTGGCACTGACTGCCTATGGTTGGCACAACCATGGCATAACCATGAGTTAAGGGCTTGATCCTTCACAAGACTGCTGCAGCTCAGATGCCAGCCATGAACTCAGGGTGTCCCCAGACCACCTACACTCTCACTGGCTAGCTACAAATTTGGGGGTTCCCACAACCCTCTCAGATTAATAATTTGCTGGAAAAACTCATAACTTAGGACAGCGCTGTCCTCATAATTACAGTTTTATTAGAAAGGATACAAATCAGGAACAGCCAAATGAAGACACTCAGAAGGCAAGGTCTGGGAATGTTCCAAATGCAGAGCCTCTGTGTTCTCTGTGCTTAGAATCAGGGCATGTCACCTTCCCAGCACACCAGTATATTCTTCAACCAGGAGGTTCCACAGTTTCAGTGTCCAGAGTTTTTATTGGGGTTTCATTACATAGGCGTGCTTGATTGCATCATTGACCTTGTGATTGAACTCAATCTCCAGCCCGTATTCCTTCCCCAGAGGTCAGGCTGGCTCAAAAGACCAAACCCTCTAATCATGTGGTTGGTCCTGGTGACCACCTTCCATCTGAAGCTGTTTGGTGGCCCACCATGAGTCACCTCATTAGCGTAAAGTCAGTTGTGATCCAAGGGGCTCAGGAATCATAAAGACACTTGTATTACTCAGGAAATTCCAAGTGTTTTAGAAGCTCCCTGCTTAGAACGAGGGAGAAAAGAGGAGACAATTGTCTACCATACAACAGTGCGGACAGCAAAAATGGAATCTGGTGAAAGGAGGATAAATGATATACGTGGCTGCCCCTCAGAGGATGAGGAGGCCTCAGTCTTCTCACCTCGGTCTCTAATTTCCAGTCTGCTGCTAGTGTGTTTCTTCCAGCACTGACTGCACTCACCTGGGGAGGGGAGATTTCTAGTGGTGTCTTCTGGGTCTTCCTGGGACCAAGAGGTTTCAGAAGCAGCCAGGAAACTGGCCGGCTCTGGTCTGCCCAGCCTGGTTAGAGCCCTCCCAGGGCCTCAGCTCGGGGTGGTGGGTTGATGTGCACATTCAGTGATTTTGCGATCCCACTCTCTGACCCAGATACCATTCTCAAGTCTTGGCTTAACATTGAGAGTGTTTCTTTTTTTTTTTTTTTTTTTTAATTTTTTTTTTTCGATGTTTATTTATTTTTGGGACAGAGAGAGACAGAGCATGAACGGGGGAGGGGCAGAGAGAGAGGGAGACACAGAATCGGAAACAGGCTCCAGGCTCCGAGCCATCAGCCCGGAGCCTGACGCGGGGCTCGAACTCACGGACCGCGAGATCGTGACCTGGCTGAAGTCGGACGCTTAACCGACTGCGCCACCCAGGCGCCCCGAGAGTGTTTCTTTTTTTAATGGCTATCATAAAAGTGACCAGCAAAATTAACTTCATTTATTGACTTTAGCTAATTTAGTGCGTGCTATATACGACTTCTAGAAGGGAACTAGGATTCCAAAACCAAAGACGT
This sequence comes from Lynx rufus, assembly GCF_022079265.1. NCBI lineage: Eukaryota > Metazoa > Chordata > Mammalia > Carnivora > Felidae > Lynx > Lynx rufus. Next base: position 28,301,483 of record NW_025814834.1, read on the forward strand.
GCAGGCTTGTGTCAGTTTCCAAAAGATTGAAAACACATTCATTTATTTCCCCCCAGCTTTGTTGAGATAAAATTGACAACATTGTGTAAGTTTATGGTCTACATTGTGATGATTTGATATACATATATATTGTGAAATAGTTGCCACATTAAGGTTGGTAAAGACATCCATTACCTCACACAGTTAACATTTTTTGTTGTTGTGAGAACATTTAAGATCTACTTTTATCAATTGTCAAGTGTACAAGTACAGTATTCTTAACTATAGCCACCATGTTGTACATTAGATCCCCAGAATTTATTCATCCCCCCAGCTTTATTAAGATATAATTGGCATATAACATTATGTAAATTTTTTTAAAATGTATTTATTTTTTAATTTACATCCAAGTTAGCATATAGTGCAACAATGATTTCAGGAGTAGATTCCTTAATGCCCCTTACCCATTTAGCCCATCCCCCGCCCCCACAACCCCTCCAGCAACCCTTTGTTTGTTCTCTGTATTTAAGAGTCTCATATTTTGTCCTTCTCCCTGTTTTTATATTATTTTTCTTCTGTTTTTTATCTTAAATTCCTCATATGATATTTGTTTTTCTCTTACTGACTAATTTCGCTTAGCATAATACCCTCTAGTTCCATCCGCGTAGTTGCGAATGGCAAGATTTTATTCTTTTTGATTGTCGAGTGATACTCCATTGTGTATATATACCACATCTTCTTTATCCCATTCATCTGTTGATGGACATTTGGGCTCTTTCCATACTTTGGTTATTGTTGATAGCGCTGCTATAAACATTGGGGTGCGTGTGCCCCTTCGAAACAGCACACCTGTATCCCTTGGATAAATACCTAGTAGTGAAATTGCTGGGTTGTAGGGTAGTTCTATTTTTAATTTTTTGAGGAACCTCCACACTGTTTTCTAGAGTGGCTGCACCAGTTTGCATTCCCACCAGCAGTGCAAAAGAGATCCTCTTTCTCCGCATCCTCGTCAACATCTGTTGTTGCCTGAGGTGTTACTGTTAGCCATTCTGACAGGTGTGAGGTGGTATCTCATTGTGGTTTTGATTTGTATTTCCCTGATGATGAGTGATGTTGAGCATCTTTTCATGTGTTGGTTGGCCATCTGGATGTCTTCTTTGGAGAAGCGTCCATTCATGTCTTTTGCCCATTTCTTCACTGGATTATTTGCTTTTTGGGTGTTGAGTTTGATAAGTTCTTTATAGATTTTGGATACTAACCCTTTATCTGATATGTCATGTGCAAATATCTTCTCCCATTCCATCAGTTCCTTTTTAGTTTTGCTGATTGTTTCCTTCACTGCGCAGAAGCTTTTTATTTTGATGAGGTCCCAATAGTTCATTTTTATTAACATTATGTAAATTTAAGTTGTACAGTGTGGTGATTTGATATACATATGTATTACAAAATGATTACCACAGTAAGGCTAGTTAACATATCCATCACCTCACAAAGTTACCTTTTGTGTATGTGTGTGTGTGGTGAGAATTTTTTTTGAATGTTCATTTTTGAGAGGGAGAAGGAATGAACATGTGCACAAGCAGGGGAGGAGGAGAGAGCTGGGCACTGAGGACCTCAAGTGGGCTCTGCGCTGACAGCAGAGAACTCATTGAGGCACGCTCATTGAGGATTGAGGGGCTCAAACTCGGGAACCCTAAGATCAAGACCTGAGCTGAAGTTGGAGGCTTAACTGACTGAGCCACCCAGGCGCCTGCATCGTGAGAAGTTTTAAGATCTACTCTCTTAGAAACTTTCAGGTATACAATAAAATACTTAACTGTAGTCACCATGCTGAAAATCGCATTCTGACCTAGTACATATCAATATACCAAGGGTTGTATCTTGTTCATTTTTTCAGCAAAGTAAACCATGTGGGGCTGAACCGAAAGCCTCACTGAAAATCATTTCCCCTTCAAATCATCAAGCCTGTACCTCTGACACAGAGGGTAGACTTAGTTTGAAAGTATTGGTTTCTTTCTCTGTTTTCATCAATAAAGATATTCTTCTTAGCCCCTAGGCTAAAATAATAGATACCTGTGATTTGGTGGCTGGGAAGCATCTAGACTTGGTGGGATAAGTAACATATTAGGAGCAGAAGAGCTGGATTTTCTGTTTGTAGCCCTGCCACTGATTTATCTATCATCCAGCCTCGGGTCAGCCCTTTTAATCTGGCCGGTCAGCATCGGTCAGCATCTTCGACACTCTAACCTGAGGGCAGATTAAACTGCCTTGACTGTGTACAATCCAAATGTTACAAAATATCAGCCGAACCAAAAGTGCCAAATTTTAATTCAGTAGTATTGTACATCACTGCATTTTCCCCCCCAGAAAATATGGAAGAGGTGCTTGGATGAACAGAAGTCTTACTGTGGCCGAATAATGGATGGGAAACCTTTAGGAAAATGATGTTTCTCATCCATCATTAAGATGAAGAATTTTAGGGGCACCTGGGTGGCTCAGTCAGTTAAGCCTCTGACTTCGAGTCAGGTCATGATCTTACAGTTTGTGGGTTCCAGCCCCACGTCTGGCTCTGTGCTGACAGAGCCTGGAGCTTCTTCGGACTCTGTGTCTCCCCTTCTGTCTGCCCCTCCCCTGCTTGTGCTCTCTCAAAAAAATAAATAAATGTTAAAAAAAATTTTTTTTTTAGGGGCGCCTGGGTGGCGCAGTCGGTTAAGCGTCCGACTTCAACCAGGTCACGATCTCGCGGTCCGTGAGTTCGAGCCCCGCGTCAGGCTCTGGGCTGATGGCTCAGAGCCTGGAGCCTGTTTCCGATTCTGTGTCTCCCTCTCTCTCTGCCCCTCCCCCGTTCATGCTCTGTCTCTCTCTGTCCCAAAAATAAATAAACATTGAAAAAAAAAATTTTTTTTTAATTTTTTTTTAAAGATGAAGAATTTTAACTGATGAAAGGTGGCTGGTGCCTGGCAACCCTCTGAGCCCAGCTTTCCTGGATGATCCTTGTCTCAGTGACCTTCACCCACGACCCCGTGTGCTTGGGTTGCCTGATCACCTTCCTTTTTCCTTCCCACTCCCATTAGAAGATGTTGTGTGTCTGAGCCAGCATCCTAATAGGGGCCTTAAACTGGACTTATTCACAGTTGGAGTCCCAGAGGCCGTGCCCTCTTGCCATAGCAGACAGGAAGACCGCACCCTGCCGGCCAGGCTGAGCCTGGCAGAGTTCTTCTAAATTCACCAGACACCTCGTCTCTCCATCTGTGATGAGGGCTGGACAAGCAATGGGGAGACAAGCTGGGAATATCTCGCTAGGAAATCCCTTTCAAATGGCAACATGAGGACCAGGGAACAGGAGTTTCTCACTCATACATGTCTCTTTGTGTCTTGCCTGGTAGTTCTGAGTATCCTGATACAAGCAGCCTGCCTTCAAATACTAAAGATAGAGTTAAAAGTTTAGCTTTGGAGGGGATCACAAACCTGTACTTTTAGAGAGACAGAAAATCCTGGAAAGAAGGCCAAAAATGGCATAGGGAAAAGAGTCAAGAAAGTACACTGAGGCAGTTCCCTAAGTCTTCTAGAACATAAAGAATTTGGTTTGGGGTGACAATGAAGAAATTCAAGCATGGGTTTAAGGGAAGCTGATGAAAGTGATCTCTCTTTCACTTTGAGGCTGTTCCCAGTACTACTTGGATCCACTCTCATGACTTTAATTTTATCAAATTGTTGTCATTACTAAAATAGCTCAAGTAAAAATTACTCTAAGAGATGCTGTCAAGGTTTTCTCGGAGGCTTTAGCAAAGAAGAGGAAAGGTGGTGTTGTAAAGATACTGTAAAGTTCAAAGAGATGAGACTCTCGAGAAATAGAAGGAAAGAGGAACAGGCATTCCAAATGGGGAGTGAGGTGGAAGAGGGGTCCGAGGGGCCCATGGTGGGACAGTGTTTGTGACAGAAGCAACGGCTGAGGCCGATGTGCACAGAAACTTCTATATACAAGCTGGAAGGAGACCTAAGTCCCAGAAAAAGACTAAAGGAAGACAGGTTGCTTTTCAGGGAAATAAAAAAGATAATCTGAACTTCCAAGCCAGTAAGAGGCTATTGACCTTTCAAAGCCATCGAAATAGAGGTGTAACTACTGTGCCGTCCAAAACCAAGGCCTACCAACTATGTCTTCTTTTCCTCACTCGGCTTTTCCTCACTTCTTGATAAAGTAGTGTCTCACAAAAAGAGAGTTAGTGGTGGCTTAATATAATGTTAAAGATCAGGGAAGATCACTGCAGAAAGAACATTATTGGGGTACACAGTGGACTCTCTTAGGAAAGAGGGTTCATTCACTACAGTGCTGGGACCAGGGTAGGGGGAGTGAGGCAGTTTCTTTGGGCATATGACTTAAGAGGATGCCCTTCCTTCAAAAAAAAAAAAAAAAAACCTCAGTAATGGACATAAATAATATTTTAATGTAATATTATTTAAAAATCAAAATTAATGCCAAAATATCCATGATGAATAAAGTATAAAATTTTAGAGATAGGATTAGTATGACTGAATTTTCCTTTTGCCCCTTGGACTCTTACATGGCTCGGCACTGGTTCAGAGGAACATTGCAGTAAGACAGTTTATGTAATAAGATACCTTCCCCCAAATCTTTCATTGTGTAATTCCAGAGAGCCCAGCTCAGCATTTGGCTTGTTACAGGGGTGGTGAGGATGACCTCCCTTCCCTGTCTGGCATTGCAGGGGTGCAGTGTGGGGATCCTGGTACTCCCATGCTTAAGAGAGATCTGGTAGCGGGAGGTAGACTGTGACAGAGGAACATTATTCCCACCTGTGGCCGCTTTCATGTCTAAAATAATCACTTTAGCTCAGCCCTTTCCATCTCTGCAGTTTTTCAAGTAAGAATTATTGGTAGCAAGTATTTCACCAGAAGGATTGCTTCATGAAGAAAAGAGCCCCAAGCTTGGAGCCAATGTTACTGGCAGGTAGTTTAGTAGATGGTGGTACAGTGTGGACGAGGCCTCTCTTTGATGGTACCTCTCTACCCTAAACTAACCTAGCAGCATGAATCAGGTTTTTTGTTTTTGTTTTTTTTTTTTTGTAGCTAAGAAAGTAGAGCTGGTAAGAGGGCTCTTTTCTTTCCCACAATAGTGTATCCATCACTTGCAGAGAAAAGTGATTAAGAAGGGTCAGTACTCGGATCTCTTATTTTGCCCTCTTATCTTAGTACTATCAGAGTTTCTTAATATTGGCACTACTGACATTTTGGGCCAGATAACTCTTTGTCGTGGGGGCTGTCCTGTGCATCAAGAGATGTTTAACAACATCCCTGGCCTCTGTCCACTAGATGACAGTAGGTACCCCACTCACTCTTTTATGACAACCAGAAATGTCTCCAGATACCATAAATGCCTCCTTTTGGAACAAAACTCTCCCCAGGTTGAGAACCACTGTACCATCAAGAAATAAATCCTGTCAACTATATCATCTCTTCCACACTCAGCTTTTACTCACTTCTTTATATACTTCTTTATAAAGTGATAAATGTCTTCTACTGAAATGCATGTTGGTTATTTCATGGCACCTAATGGTTTATAATGAGACCTTAGCATCTTAGTGGGTAGATCTAAGTAAAAATATTAGGTCATAGAAATAGAACTCTCAACCATCATTCAGTATCAAATACATCAGATGCTCTCAGTTACAAGTAACAGAAAATCCAAATTAAACTGATTTGTACAGTAAAGGGGAATTTTTCTTAGTCAACTAAGCTTTAGGAATCAGTAGATTGGGTAGCTCAAATTTTTTGAACTGTCTTTTGGACTTAATGCCCCAAACAAACAGCCGTTTCTTCCTGAAACAACCTGTCCCTTCTGACTGATAGGTATTGTGGGCATACAGCGTCATGGGCATCTTTGACAATCCCAATCCTTTCTACATTAGTCAGTTACCAAATGTTTGTAGTTTATCTCCATAGTATCTCCTCTTTCCCCTTCCTGCTCCCAAGATCACTGCCTACTTAAGCCCAGATGGTACAATAACTTATCTACTGGTTCTTTCCCCTTGTTTTTATTTTTTTCCTTGTCAATTAATCTTTCCAAAGTTCAGGTTGCTGTTCAGCTTCAAACAACTCCAGCTGTTCCTGTATCTTACTGATCAGTAAGGATTCTTCCCTCTAAGCATTTAGGATTCTTATGTTACTGGCTTCAGTTTATGGTTCTAAGCTCTTTTTTCACCCCTCTAGTTACAGTAAGCCTCAGACATCTAGAATAGTCAACATTTTCCAAACATGCCCCTGTTTTTCTGACTTGAGCTTTCCTCTTCCAAAATCTCTTTTCTTTTTCAAGGATCAGCTCACATGCTCCATGCCTACACAGCCTTCCCCACTCTCCACAATTAGAGTGATTGCTTCCTCCTTTGCTTACCTCTTACTGTCTTCTGCTTTCCACCTTCCAGATTTGTAACCTTGTCCCCCTCACCCTTCATATTCAGGGTGATGCTAATGCTGTGAGGTCGTAGGCTAATTCATTGACAAAGTAAATTATGCTCTTTTGTATAGTAGATTTATATTTTCTGTGCTTGTCATATTGCCGTACACAAAGGCCATTTAAAAAAATACTTTCCTCAAGGAAATAGCTACATGGGAATACACACACACACACACACACACACACACACACACACACAATGCTATTAAGCTCTGCCTTCTTTACTAACTATACAACCATGGACAGAATTACTTTATCACTCTCTGCCTTAGTTTCTTCATCTGTAAAATGGGGATAATACCTACATTATAGAATTGATAAGGATTAAATAAATATGTGTATGTGTGTGTGTGTGTGTGTGTGTGTGTGTGTGTATAAATTGTTTATAACAGTGCCTGGCATATAGTAAGCACTATGTCAGTATTTGTTTATCTGTTTACCTATTTATTATTTCCACTTAAAATTGCATACAATTTTTTTGAAAGTCTTTGGGTAAAGAGCAGACAGGCACAGAAGTTAATGAGAAAATCTACTCATAGACTAGTAAGAAGAAAACAAGTATGAAAAAACACTAAATTTAGACTGACTTAAATATACTAGATATTGAAATAATAACACTTCATTATTCACCTTCTCTGGTCTTACTGTATTACTGGTGATGAAGCACCTTATCATAAGCATCTTCCAAATCGTGTCTTTGGAAGTGAAAATCTGTGTCACAGATATTTTTAAGTCAATGTAGCTATTTAGTAGACAGAAAAGCAGTCAGAATCTCTAGAACAATGCACATATTTACTTACTTGCTTTGGCAAAAATTAAGATTTATTGCCTTTCAAGATAAATTTTGACTAAATATTGACTTTAGGCTCTCAATCATTGTTTACCTGAAAGACCAATGAATCTTGACACTTCTAAACTCGAGTTGGAATCTACTTGGTATTTATTAATTTATTTCATATGATTTATAGTCTTAATAACAACATTCCAAGAAGATTATACAAACATTATACCATTTATCTACTGTAGACAGCTTTTATATTTTCTTTTCTTTTCTGTAAAAACTTTATTGTTTCCATTTGGTCCATAGCCGGGGAGAGGGCACCAGGGTGTTAAAAAACTGCTTAGTGGCTATAGGGGGCAAATGCCCTGACACCTGGGGGATACAGAGGGAAGCTTACAAGTCCACTGGGTTCCAGAAGCTCTTAGTCCTGCTGGAGGGTGAGCCTTTACAAGAGCTGCTAGTCCAGCCCAGCCTGTAGAAGTTAGTCAGGTGGTCGCCATCTTCTTGATGAGCTTCACCTCCTCATTTAGGAAGCGGCTCTCCAAGAAATCACAGAGATAGAGGTCTGTGCAGGCAGAATCCAGGTCATGCTGATCCCAAAGGGCCTGGTTCAGTTCTTCTCCAGGGCCATGGCGGCTTCCATGCATGCACGGCTTTCCCCCACTCATCTTGGGAGGACATCTGCATGTCCTGGAAGAAGGTGCAGCCTCTGCCCTGGTTTTGTATTTTAAAGAGACACTGGGCACCCTTATGCTTCCCCTGTGCCACCTGGCAGAAGAAGTGGCCCATGCCCTCCAGAGCCACATCCTTGCAGTGAAAATAGAAGCCCGGAGAAAGGTAGGTGTAGAAAGCCTGCAGATGTAGGTTGACTGGGCAGTTGACGGCAGCCTCCATTTTGGTGGGATAATTCTGATGAATCTAGGAGCTCAAGGTTGGTGGGCAGTGAGAGGCTAACCACAGAAACAGCGTTGGCTGGTCCCAGAGGCAGAGGACAGCTGAGAAAAGATGGTCCTGGAGGTTGTGACTGGGAAGGAGGTTGGGGGGTTGTTGGAGGTTGGAAGAAGGGGTAGTCCCCAGATCTGTTTCATACAAACACTGTTGAGGCAAGAGACAGATGCATGGGATTCCCCGGGGCACTATCTGTATTTTCAGTCAGCAGTAATAACCTGGCATTTGATTTTTCGCTTCATTTCTTACTTAAATATAATACCTTTAGCACCATTAATACGACACACAAGTGAACTTGTTTAAATATTCAGTACAAAAAACCCCATCAACCTCATCTTAGGGCTTGTCGTGTATAGTACTTTTCACTTTTAAACCAATTATTGTTCAGATTGGGCTTTTAAAAGATGTTTTTTTGGTTGCCTTGGTCCTGCAGGTCTAAGCAAGTAACACAGGATTATACTTCATCACTGGCCTCTGTCTTGGACAGTTGATATCTGTGAATATCAGTCTCCTCTGTTTCTGTCTCTGGATATAAAGTGTACTCAATGCTTACGGTGTCCAGGCGCAGTGCTAATACTTTACAGGCATAACATTGGCCATCTTGTTGTTTAAGAGGAAAATTCTTTAGTTAGGTATATACATTTTGTACCAGAGGAGTTACTTCTGTTATATTCTTAAGGACATAGCTCTCCTAGCAACAGCTACAATCCACTCCACAAGTGCCAGCTTAAGTTATCCTAAATGTGCCTCAGTCACAATAGGAACAGTTTCCTTGCAAGTGTTACTTAATGCTTCCTCAATGTGGCAGTTCTTTGACTGTACAGACCAACTTTTTGAGTCCAAGTTTTGGCCAACAACGAGTGACAACTTCTCTTGTATGATCTCTCAATGCTACAAAAGCCAAACATAAAATGAAGCCAACCAGAACAAATTCTTTCCTGATGAACAGAAATAAATTTCAGTATAGCTTTGGAAACAGTGAGTACATTTCAGGATCGTATTTGAGGACATGTATTCCCTCCCATCCAGGAAGTTTGCATTCTCTGGGAAGAGAACTTACTATCAAAGGACTTTAAGATTTCATGGAGAAAATAATTTTGAAGTATTGCTATCTCAAGCGAGCCCATGAATGAAACAAAGGGACTACCAGCAGCATGCCATACTATTTCCATTAGCAACTATAGGTGGTACACAGTTGATTTTTCTTGACTTCTTTTGTTCTTTTAGTTTTATTAGACATGCTTGTGGATACTGTTTTCCTTATGACAAACAAAATGCATTCTCAGAGGCATTTGTTTTCATGTGCCTGATTCTCCATCCAAATATGTCACATTTTAATTGATTTTTATGACACAGTAGATGTCTCCTACCTTGTGGGTCACCACTTTGTCTCAAAGTCACAGAGCAACTCGGATGCTTGAGGTGGAAGACGTTTGGGATCACTTATTTCTGAGTAGGTGTTTCTCATTGTTCCTACCCCTTTCCATCGCCATGACCTAGAATTCTGTAGCCTCATTCTACCTGTGTTCACTTGGGAACCCACATGTGGTCGGTTTCATTCACATCCCAGCTCCAGTCTCTCCTACGATGGAGGACGGAAGTCTGGGACCCAGGGTTGCTTGGCTTCTACCTCCTCAGATGGATCCCAAGCTACGCTGCAAAACCTGCTTCCACCCTGTGTCCGGAAATCCTTTGTTAACACGCTGTGCCCAGCTTTGTGCTAATTCCAGTCTCATTAAACAGAACTTGTGATTGTATACCCAGTGCGACACCTTCTTTTAAGAAGTACATGTTCAACAATTACATGACCAGTCAATGGTTATAGACTATAAAGTAGGAGAGCTAAGTTCTGTATGACCTTTCCCCCCTCTGATTATTAGAAAATAGCAAGTCCTTGAAACTCCTCATTTCTGTTTTCCTTCATTTTGGGAAATCTGGTCTCTAGAGCTTATGATAAAAGTCCAGGCCTTTGAGTCACATTTTGCAAAGTGCTTACCACAGGTCATTTGCCCGTGCCGGGGCACTGGACAGAAGAGGGGAGGGAGGGCAAGGGCAGTCCTTTTGCCCTTCCCGTGGCCACCTCTCTCCCCTCTGCACGCATACAGTAGAAGAGGTGACGAAGCGTGCCAGTTTTACTTTTCTCCTTTAACAGAGAAAGTGAAAATGTATCCTCTCTTATCTCTTTTCCTCCCTTTTTAATGAAGACACATCCTCTTCTTCCTTTTCCCCCCCCTGGTTTTTCTCTTAGAGCCTTTCTACCTTCCAAATAGAAAACACCAAATTTGCTTTACCAAATTAGGTAAAGGGAGTAGCATGGCTGACTTAGAAAGCATTGTGTGAGTTCTTTCCTTGGTGAGAGAGATTCACCTGCATCTAGCCACAGCTCGTGTCACTTTTATTCCCATGAATTTTCCAGCTGCCGGTCAGGGGAAAGAGGGCTGAGTTGGTAGTCATGAAGTAGCAAGAAGGTGGTTGGCTTCTCCTCGAGATCTCGGCTTCAGTAACACTGCATTGCAGCCAATTGAGCTAACTAGGTGCACTTGTGAGAAGAAAGATTGCGCCTTTGTGGAGCCTTATGCCAAAATTTCTGCTTCAACCCCCAGCAACCGAATCTTTTGGGCGTCTTTAGTGAAAGGCCATTTGGAAAATGGACTGTACATGCAGCAAATAGAATTTCAGTTAAATGGTAACATTGGTTTCCAAAAGAGTACCACAGGGGAAGCTAAGCTCTTCAGAGCATGTGTTCATTAAAGATTTGAAGTGGGGTGGGAAGCAATAAAAAAAAAAAAAAAAAGGCCAGTGAGTTCTCTTGTGAGATAGTTTTTTGTTCCTATGAATTGAACACACTCTGAAAAGTTTCAAAAAAGAGACTGGGAAGAATGTATTTGCTTTGATCCAATATGTGGAGGGTTCCCTACTACAAATGCCCCTTAATTTAGAAGCATTATTGAAAAGTCTGTTTGAAAGTACATAAAAATATAATATGTAAATAAGCTCTAATTAGTTATTTCAATTAATTATTTTTTGTCTCTGCTTTGCAGCTCTGTTTTTCTCCCCATAATGTCGCTTGTCAGGGTCTGGCTTTGGCACCCTTGAAAAAGTGTGTTTTCCTAATAGTCGTTATTAAGAAAACACATTTTTTGCCCTGTTGAAAACACCACAATGGTAAAGTAAAATCCAGATTGTGTATCTTTGGGGTGAATTGTTTCAGACATTTTTAGTCCATGGTTTGCTAGTATGACTTTAAAGAAGGAAATTTTACAGTTAATTGAAAGAATAGATGTTTTCTTTTTCAGTAAGTGGCATGTGTTGTTTTTTAGAAAATGAATCTGTATTATGCCACTAGCCTCTACCCTTCTTTCCTGATCATCCTGTGTTCTTTCAATAACAAATACTACATTGGATTTGGAGACTAAAGGTTTTAATTCTAAACCAAATAAGATGCTTCTCAGTGGGGACAATGAGTGCTCTGGAAAAATACTGGTAAAATGAACTCAGGTTGTTTCCACATAGCAAATTTTTTAGAAATTGACTACGAACCTGAAATGTTGATTTTGCAGGCCTAAAACGTAAACTACATGACGAATTATGAGCTTTTCACTTAAGAGTCTGCACACCCTCTGCCCTTGAATAGAGTTGGAATTTTAGAGCATGGAGCCACCTAGAAATCAGGGAGCAATCCTCAGCTTTTACTCACCAGGGTCTATGATGGTAGTTGGCTGGTTGGGGAGAAATGCAGGGCCCTAATCTGGGCCCTAATCCAGATCTACAGAATTGAAGTGTAGGGGTGGGGGAGGGATCTACATTTTTCACAAACATCTCCAGAAAATTCTGATGGTCACTGAATCTGGCAACCCTTGATTTAGGCTGGCCCCTTTATTTTGCAGTGAGGAAAGCAGGCCTAGAGAGTTCGATGGGTCGAGTTCATGGTGTGTATTAGACAGGAACAGGCTTACTAACTCTAGACCTGTGCTTGTGTATACACCATGTATCCAAAATGTACAGGTATCCTGTACATATCCTAAGCGTACAGGTAGGTTTAAACCTACTTCTAAGTCATTAGGGGACCTTTCAGCACGGAGAGTAGGAGAGCCTGGTTCCAAATGAGGTATGAAGGTAAAGACACACAATAACTAGGAGTTTATATGCTCTTTTTCTAACCTAAAACCCGAGTGAGCCCTAGCCATGTTCTCTCAGCCCTTTCTGTATTTGATGAGACTAGTGCACAGTGGGGAGAATGCTTAGCTCGTTTAGTTAACTCATATATTTGAACCTCCAGCATGTTAAGCTTTGGACCTGTGTGCCTGATTGATATACACATTTTTAGACCGTATTTTAATATTGCTTATGTATATTGCATCTAAGAAATCATAATAAAGTCATTAAAAATTATAGACTGATAAACCCAGTAGTACCCACTAAAGCATATATAAATATCCAGCAAATGCTTACTGATGTTAATTATATCTAATGTCCAAAGAACCAAAAAGCTAAAGTGACCCAAATTTATTTTTGCTGTGTTCTGTGGGGAGAGTCAAAACTGTAATGATGACCCTGAATTCCTGCAAGACCGTAATCACTTTCTAAATCATTAGGAAAGACTGCATTTTATTCAGGGTCGTTTCAGAGCTAAGTCAATTTGACCATAAACTAATTTTGGGAACAGCAATATCCCAGAGTCTAGGATGTGTTAGGTTCCACTGACTCCTGTTCCAGGGTCCATATAGGAACACATGAGTAATGTGTAATTCTTAGAATGGGCAACATATTTTTTATGGGGTTCTTAACAAAAGTACACTGCTTTAAGAGTCAGGCGAGCAGGTTAGGGAGGATCAATTCTAGGACAGCTATGGGCAATTAAAATCTCTTCATATGTGGGTGTATGTGTGTCAAATAATATTCAGTTTATCATCCTTTCTACATAAACATTTACCAATAGTCTGCTCCATGTAAAGCTCTGTGTTAAGTACTGAGGATAAGAAACAGATTTGAGGAGTTGGAAAAGCACATAAAAAGGCACAGTAGTTTCAGGAAGCGTGTGCTCAATGCCAGATGAGCAATAATGTGGTCAGTGAGTGCAGCAAACAGCATTCCAGTGTTCACAGCCTAGGAATTTTGACGGCGCCTCCGTCCAGCAGAAGCAGCGTGTGTGTTTGGTTCTTCTTTATCTTTCGCACATATCTCATTGCTCAGCCAATCTGAAAAACGGGAGCTTGTTATGATTTTGCTGCTACTCAATAGGAAAGAAATAACCATTCCAGGAAGGAACGGTATGAAGCTTTGGAAGCATAATACAGATACATTTACTTACCATCTTTCAATAAGGACTGTGCTTAAAACCACCACTTCTCTTCCTGGAGAATGCACTATGAAACTGCTTGATTACTGATGCCGTTTGATTTGTGATGAAAATGAAAGTCCTGTGAGTTTTTGTGATATTTTCACTCATAGAGTACATGTGAATCACTTTCTTCTTAGGTTAGCAGTTTGTTAAATGTTTGGAGCTCCTTTAATGGAAATGAGGTGTAACGGTAGTAGTATAACATGGTGACGATGACGATGGTGATGATGACGAAGAGTAATCCATTTTATACTCTTATCATGAAATAGGCTTAATGTAAGATTTCTGTGATCAGTACACTTCTGGATCCAGCCATGAAGTGGGCGGCTACATGGAAGGATTTCTGAAATGAAGCAGGAGATGAGAAATGTCAGGATCACGTTGCTGTTAGTATAATCATGATCACCTGTTCTGGGCTGCCAGGATTCTGTCCTTTGGCTTGTGATAGGATTTCTATCCTCACCAATAGAAGGTGGTTCCTCCGACCTGAAGAAAAAGAATGGCTCCTTTGTGACAGAGCTGAGGTTATTACCAGTTCTTCTTAGAGGACCAGGACAGCGCTCAGAGAATCGTGGATTTCCACGGACACGAAAAGGGCCTTAGCAGTGACTTGCAGGCATCCACTGGTTGAGTCATGGCAGGATTTGGCAAATTGGAAATCAGAGAAGAGGGTGTTGTGTGAGGAGAAATAATATATGCCAATGTATGAAGGGCGGAGTGAGCACACTGTTTATTTGGGGAATAGTGAGGAGAATTCTCTGATTCCCACTGGAGAGTAGGAGTCAGTAGTTGGAAAGGTGAAATAGGGGCCAATTGAAGGACCAGTTTCTTTTGTAAGGCCACATATTCGTTTTTTGAGTCATTTTTAAATTAGACAAGCTCAGAGTCCAATCCAAACTCCACCTCTTACTGGCTAGGTAACCTCAGACAAATTCTTAACTTGGCTAAAACCATCTCAAAATGTTGTACATGTTAAATAAGATCCTTTAAAAAATTTTTTTAATGTTTATTTTTGACAGAGACAGAGCATGAGCGGGGGAGGGGCAGAGAGAGAGGGAGACACAGAATCTGAAACAGGCTCCAGGCTCTGAGCGGTCAGCACAGAGCCCAAAGTGGGGCTCAAACTCACAGACCACGAGATCATGACCTGAGCCAAAGTTGGATGCTCAACCGACTGAGCCACTCGGGCGCCCCTAAATAAGATCCTTTTATGAGAAGCCCTGAGCAACATGCCTGGTGGTGGAAATGGTTTATGAGGAGGAAGTGAGATGCTGATAGGGGGGTTGTAGAGACACTGATCTCCGACAGCTGTGTGCAGAAAACACAGAAGAGACTAGAAACAGGACCAGTTAGGTGCAGGTTATGGTGATCCCTTGGGAGGCGAGGAGGTAGAAGCTATTGGACACATCTATACATGTATTCTCTGGATTTTTTCCCCCCCTTTACAGACTTTTATTTGAGGGTTGTATAACCTTGTTCTGTGGTGTTAAAAGTACAGCAGTAATCACGGGCTCTTTCTTCTGCCTTGAACAGGATGCCAGCGATCCATAGGCCTTTCCAACGGGAAAGCCAAGGTGTGCAACTACAGTGGGTGGTATTACTGCAGCAGCTGCCACGTGGATGACAGTTTTCTTATCCCAGCACGCATAGTCCACAACTGGGACACTTCAAAATATAAGGTAAGCGCAGAGTCTGGGTTTACTTCATGATAGCAGTGGAGGTGTTCACATGTTGTTGTGTGGAGTATAAAGGGAATGATGCAAGAATTTGAAGCAAACTTGACTAGGGAGTCTCACGAAAGCTACGAGATCTTATCCAACGCTTCTCAAAACATCTCACATTTAAAGGTGTCTTAACTATGACTTTTATTAATTTCCTCATTTAAAAAGACATATAGCAGTTTTTTACTTCTGGGCCCTGATAATTAACTGTGGGTGCTAAAAAAGAATTCTGATAGAGAAACAGGCCTCATCATTTTTTATTAGATCTTCTCTCCAAAATCACAACACTCTTGAATATACAAGTGACTTTTGAGGGAAAGGACTTTAAATAATTCAAGATATTTCTTAGAGTAACATTCCTACTCATGTCAAGGTCAGTCTTCCAGAAATCCATCCCCCTGGAACTAGAACCTGGAGAGAAGCTATGAGGACTTCTGGGTAGGGGTCCACATCAAGGAACAGTGAACTGAACCACCCTTACACCTTTACCTGGACTGCTGTTTATTTCTTTTTTTTTTATTTTTTATTTTTTTAAAAAATTTTTAATGTTTTTATCTTATTTTTGAGACCGAGAGAGAGACAGAGCATGAGCAGGGGAGGGGCAGAGAGAGAGGGAGACACAGAATCTGAAGCAGGCTCCAGGCTCTGAGCTGTCAGCATAGAGCCTGACAAGGGGCTCAGACTCACAGACTGTGAGATCATGACCTGAGCTGAAGTCGGATGCCCAACTGACTGAGACACCCAGGTGCCCCTATTTATTATTTTTTTAAAGGGAGGAAGTGAGAATCACAGGTATATGCTAACAGCTTTGCAAAGTAGCTGATAACAGCCAACCAGGATATCCCAGAAGTACAAATAGCAGACTTGGTAACTATAAAAATGTAAGTCAAGAGAGGAGGAGAGGAAGCCTGAACACTGGGACACTCCATCTTAAGAGTGTGGAAAAGAGTGGGGTGCCTGGTTGGCTCAGTCGGTTAGGCATCCGACTTTGGCTCAGGTCATGATCTCGTGGTTCTTGAGTTTGAGCCCCACGTTGGGCTCTGTGCTGACAGCTGGGAGCCTGGAGCCTGCTTCGGATTCTGTGTCTCTCTTTCTCTCTGCCCCTCCCCTGCTCATGCTCTGTCTCTGTCTCTATCTCTCAAAAATAAACATTAAAAAAAAAAGTGTAGAAAGGAGAGAAGCAACCAGCAAAGGAGACTGAGGAATGCAGAAAGAGGTAGAAGGACCCTAGTGTGTTCAACAAGCCACAGGAAGAATGTGTCTCCAGATCAGTTGTGACAGAGGCTGATACATAGATGATGAGATATGATAAGATGAGCACTGAGAATTGACCATGGGATTTAGGAATGTGGTGATAATGACTGACCTCGCTGAGAGCAGTTTGAATTGAGCGGTGGGAGTGAAGGTCTGATTGGAGTGGGTTTGATATGGAACAGGAGAGAAAGTAGCGACAAGAATAGACAACTCTTGAGAAGTTTGCTGTAAGGGGATGGAGAGAGATGGGGAGTAACTGGAGGAGATGTAAGATCCAATTGGGTTTGATTTTTGTTTTAATGGAAGAAATAACAGCATGTTTTCTATGCTGGTGTGAACTACCGAAGAGAGAATTGCTAGAAGATGTGGTTAAGTGAGAAAGATGGAATCGTGTAGACAACAGGAGGGTTGGTCTTTGCTTGGGGCAGGAAGTAAGAGAAAAGGCAGAGTCTGTGGATGCAGGTGCCAGTGGGTGGCTTAGGGAAGTCCTCTGCCATTTACATCAGTAGCTGTCATCAGATCATTTTATTTCAGCACCCATGATCCTGCAGAGGTTAAACACCCAGCCCCAGTCACTCTGGGAAGTGCCTTTACCTTCTATTTCATAGAGATATAGCAGGATTAAGGCAACAGTCCCACCAACCCTTTTATAAACTCGTCCACATCTACACCCATCCTCCTTGCCCTCCTTCCAGCCACAGAAGAAACCTCACTCCTATGGAAGGTTTACTCTGCTCACGATCTTAACTCCTCCATCAGTTTTGCCAAATCTAGTTGACCCTCATCAGTTTCTTGTTCTACTGGACTTGTCTGGGATATAATATTTGACCAGGAATTCTTCTGCCTTGACTTTGAAGATACACCCTTGGTTTTCCTCCTACTTTGAACTCTTTTTTTTCTCAGTCACCTTCTCTGATTCTTTGTCCTCAGCCTATACCTTTAATGTTGCAGTTCCTTAGCGTTGTGTTTTGTTTTCTTTTCCCACTTTATGCTTTATTGCAGTATCTCCTTCTCTTCCATGGTTTTAACTCCCTGATGATTCCTACTTTTATCTTCAGCTCCATTTAAAAATTTTTTTTTAATGTTTATTTATTTTTCGGGGCGGGGGAGGGCCAGAGAGGAAGGAGGGGTGGAGAGAAGGGGACAGAGGATCCAAAGTGGGCTCTGTGCTGTCAGCTGTCGATGCAGGGCTTGAACTCAAAAACCAGGAGATCCTGACCTGAGCCAAGATCAGATGCTTAACTGACTGAGCCCCCCAGGCACCCCTCCGGCTCCATTTTTTGCTACTGAAAGGGAGATCTGTGGATTTAATTGCCAAATGACATCTTAGCTCTAGTTTCCAGCCTAGTAGTCTTCAAGATATGTGGATCGTACTGCAGTTGTTAGCTGCGTCGTACTGCAGTCCCACCCATGCATAAATGAGGCAGTAGAACTTGGTAAGTCGAGGAATCTAATCCACTGAAGTAGCCTAGGCTTAGGATTCTTTCATGGTCCTGTGTCCTGCCAGAATAGAGAATTCTGGTATCTGACTGACGAGAAGCTTTTTTCTGATCCTTCTGTTAGAATATTGTCACATCTGCCTTGAGTGAACCTTCCAAGCAAAGTGCTTTGTACAAACATAGTCTTTATGGCTGTTTTTATACCTCCTTGCCAGTAGCTGTCTGAGACTTGCTTTCACTGTATCACCTGGGAGCGAGGTAAGTGGGGAAGGAACCCATAACTCACCTACCAGTAATTTTTGAAGTCTAAAACAAACATGAAAATTGCAAGGGGCCATTTGGCTGATATCCTTTCTATACCCCTGGGAAGCTCTGTCCCCTGGGCAAGTTAGCCTGTGTTTGAGTGCTCTCATCTGTAACATGAGGACCGTAACACTTCACAGGGTCACTGCAGGTTAAATGGGTTCATGCATGTGAAGTGTTCAGAATAGTGCTAGTACGTAGTACGTGCCAAATAAGCATTCATTCTTATTATGACTTCTATATTTACCTACAAAAATCACGTGAATTGGGATAATACAGGACAGGCACTCTGCAAATAACTTTGATAAGCACTTGAAGAGTGGGAGCTGTTGTCACTGCTTTTCTTATCCTCACATTTATATTGCTCCTCTCTGTGAGCCACCTGGGCATGGGGAACCTGTCTTCGCATAGTTTCTGGCACGTAGTAGGTAAGCAGAAATGTATGCTGAAGGACGGAAGGAACGAGGCCTGTCTCCTGGGCCCCTCCAAACTCGGTACACCCCAAATGGACTTCATCCCCCTCACCACACATCCCTCCAGAATGTCCATGGCCCCACCCGTCACCACTGCCAGCGCTGGGAGACATCAGTTAGCAAAACTTTACGCTGGATTCGCACTCTTGAGATCACCCTCTCTGCTGCACCTTCACTTCCACCTCACCAGTTCACACCTCCGGTGTCACTCCCACGAAGGAGTTTGGTGGCCTTCTGACTGGGCCTCCTGCCTGCAAGTCTTGCCCCAGCAACAGTTCAGAAAACTCTGATCCCACCGTGGGTGAATCTTGTACCCTTTCTTAGTCTCGGTGTCTTCACCTTTAGAACGGAGGTGATGATGACGATAACAGCACCTACTTGACAACAGCGCTGTTTGCATAAAAGAATGACTCGCAGAAAGCACCGGGCACCGTGTCTGGCACACAAGTGCTCGATAATGCCAGTTTTTACTAGGACTGTATATGGAAGTCCAAACCTCATAGCCCGACACAAAGACCTTTTGTGATCTCTAGTCCCTGCGCTTCTAGCCCCTTCTTCATGCCCTACCTCCCCGCCCCCGTGAGCATCCTCCGTATGGTCTCACTCCTCCTGTTCCTCAGTGCTGCCCTGCCATTGCACACCTCTGGTCTTCCTCTTGCCCTCACTCGGCATGGCAAACCCTAAGCCTGTCCTAAACCTCATTTCCTCTCGCCCACTTCTTTCCTTCCCCTCTCCCAGACAGTTATCATTCTCTCCTCTGCATCTCATACTTGGCACTCTGAATGCTGGCTATAAATATGTTTGCCATGCGTGTATTAGATAAAAATGTATTTAGAGGGAAAGGACACTGGTTGACTTTGGTTTAGATTATTTATATTAATCTGCTTAGAGCGGGGCTTTGACAGCTAAGACAGGTGTAGAGAGAACAAGTGAGGGAGGCAGGCCCAGCCTGGGGTCACTGAGAGCTTAGGCTAGTGGCACCTGCCAACAGACTGTGCCACTTTGGGGAGTTAAAACAGAAGAAGTGGCACTAAATGAGGAGAATTTGAAAATCAGGCACAGCTTACCAAGGTGTGAAGTGGTGGAAGAGATCCAGGTCCGTTTGCACTGAGTTCTAAAAGCCACTGAAACCATCAATTCAGCCATCTCTGACACTTTCCGTCTTTTCCCCAAAGCAGACGTTTTTGCCTTGCTGGTCATCCAGGTGACGGGGTTTGATTCTGAGAGGATGAGTAACTAATTGAAGGTGTTACGTACGCTCATTTCAGCCATGTTGTACATGAGGAAAACCTCCTTTGTTAGACCTTCCTTCCCAGGTTCTCAGTGGACCAGGGAAGATTTTAAAGCAAGAACAGAGCAGGTCGAGTTTATCTGGATCATCTCCCACTGGCATTAAGTAACTATATTCCATTTAGTCCAGCCTGTCTTTGCTCAGACATTGGGACTTGATGTTTCTAATTGTGAGGATCAATTCAGACCTATCAGTTTCCAAGACCAGACATCATTCTGCTAGATCTGCCTCCTCTCCTTAATAAGAAGTACGTGACTGGCTTGAATATCCATTTAAAAGAGTGAAAAAATGGTTTTGCAGGGCAGAATGAAATCTGTCATCTTAAACGTTTCCTTGTCTGCCCTCTGGAGTAATCATACTCCTAATTATTTTTAAAGCAGGATTTCATCTATTTTCTGGTATACATCCTGCAAATTGAATTGAGCTCCAGGATTACCCAGCAGCTAAACCTTATCCTCGAGTTCTGTAGCCATTTTCTAATGAAATTCTGTTTGAAGATAACTTTCCTCCTGCTCTCTGCCCTCCCATTCAAAAATATCAAGCATGACAAAGAGGTGGTAAGGACCTCAGACTTGGCCTCGGCTCTTCCCAAATAGTTCCCTTCTGTTGTGCTTTTAAAAAATATTTTTGTGTCCTAGCCTGAATATTCACATTCCATTTAGCTAGGGGTTTTCCATGTTACATAAACTATTTCCTATCTCTACATCTTGAGAGGCATTCAAGGCAAGCTGGACTGCCCTCGCTGAGCTAGAGAGCAGCTCACTGATGGGAAAAAACACATTTTCAGAGTCATTTGGAGATTTTGTGAACAAATTGCAATTAACCTTAAGATCTCCTGATTCCTTCTCCATTAGCCCCAGTGCTCGTTTTAAGAGGACCAAGAAGTATTATGGTTGGGATTGATTTAAGACTTTCTCCATGATTTTTTACAATAAACATGGAGGGAAATGCAGGAAGGAAACCTTATACCAAAGCAATAAATGGTCATTGTACTGTGGTAACAGTGTGAGTGATCTATTTTTTTTTCCCTTTCCTGATTTCATTCTCCAAGTTTTCAGTAACAGGACTGTCACTTTTATTTTTAAAACTTCAGCTGTCATTTAACTCTATACATTCTACTTCAGAAAATACATATTAGATATTTGGCTTTTTTAATGCCTCAGAATTATGGCTATAAATAGGATTGTTGGGTCCTGTGATAACATCCGTGGGCTTTAGTGTGGTATAGAAGGCACTTTTCCACCAAGAAATTGCCTTGCACTGCTGTACTTTTATTCTTTTTTTCACATATAATACACTTCCACAAATTTCAAGATTCACAAATACAAAGGGCATGCATACATAAATAATTTCATTCCCACCTACACTGTTCTTCCCACTGGCATCTGAATTACTCTTTTCTTGTGTATCTTTCCAGAGGTATTTTCTGTCCTCTTTTACACAACAGTGGCAATTTGATGATCTACATGCTGCTCTGGGACAGCTTTCCATTTAGATCATATCACTCTTCCTGGGCTTGCTTGTTTTTTTTTTTTTTTTTATAGCCACTCTGTATTCTATCATGAATTTTACATGTTTTTACACATGACAATCTACATGACAATGACATGATTTTGTTTTTCAAGCTTTTGCTATTACAGGTAGTGATTCAAAGAATAACTTTATCTATCATTTTGCATCTAAGTTCTTCCATTCACCGGTGAGACTGAGGACACCTTCCTAGATGTAGGTTGTACATTTTTGAGTTTGGTGCATATTCTGAATTGTCCTCAATCAGGGTTGTGTCCTACACTTTTACCTGTATCTTCTTGCATGCACCTTCCTTCCCTCAGAGCCAAGATGCCAGCTGTCACTTCTGTTGTGACTGTGCTGCTTCAAGCTGTCTTTCCCCTTTTCTACTTTGTAAACTCAAAATGTTGTCTAAGTAGCCAAGCTGTTCTAAGTGTCTGTAAAGTAGTAAGAGTGTATGGTTCAGAGCATTGTAGAACACTCATTCGTTTCTTCAAGTATTTATTGAACACCCACCATGCTTACCGTTCTGGACACTGGGGACACAGTCTCTGCCTTGTGAATGCTCATATCCCAATGGAGGGAGAAAGACCATAAACAAATGCACAAATAAGTGACTTTTACATAAATGAGTTGTTCCTGGACTTTATTTTTTGCTTTAGGGTTAAAATCAAAAGGCTAGCAAAGCGCCACATTACATCATAGGTTAGTCTCCCTCTGTAGCCCCCCTGCCTTTGTATTTGGGGAAAGAGAAGGACAGAATATGGACAGGGATCACCTCTTCTAAGGAGTGATGAGTAGACAGTTTATAGTAGAGTTATTAAAAAATAACTGTGAATTTAAACAGTGCTACCAAGCACAGGACAGAGTATCCAGAGATCTGAGCTCTGGCTGTAAGTTCTGCCACAAAATGACTGCAGATAAGTCACTTAAGGTCTCTGGATTCAGTTTTTTTTTTTCCCTACTAAGGATAGGTAATGGATTAATTCAGCATTTCTCAAAATATGTTCCATGGAGCATTAACAAGTTCTGTGCTTGTTAATAGGTGTTACTCAAAAAGAGGGTTCTATAGGAGGGCCATAGCTAGGCCAACGCTACAGCTGGAACAGGGCCCCTCAGGAGAACGCAGCCCTGGGGGCTCACAGCGTGGCAAGATGGAAGGAATTAGAGAAAGAGGCCCCTTCCTCTGGTGGGGAAGCAGGGCCCAGCCTGCATTTCGTCTCCCACCGCCCTCTGCACAAGGCCTGCACAACATTAAAAAGCTGCCTTGTCTATAGTAAAATAGGTTTGGGAGATTGCTGGCCTGAGCACGTTAAGCAGACACGATATCCGAAAGCTTTCATAGGCTAACATGCTACCCTTTGAATCACCAAGTGAAGAAGGTAGTGTGTGGCATTTTTCCTGTTGAACCTCAGAACACTATTGTTGTGGGACTAGTATTCTTTGGAACACAGAAAAACTGGACTAGGTTGTGTTTACCAGTTGTTACTCTAAAAGTGTGTTCTCATCAATCCATTTTCCTCCCTTAACAAAAACTGAAGTCCTCACAACCCCCACCTCCACCACATCACCTCCAAATTGCTGTCTATCGTTAAACATTCCCTTTGCTCCATCGCTCTGTTACCCGGGGCTATTTTTGTGGGGGAACATACCAGGACACCATTCCAGAACCTCTTTCTCAGAATTACGTAAACCTGAACAACATTCGAGAACATTAAGAGGTAGCTGCCACCTGCTTAACAAAAGGCTTTTAAATTTATACCAATGATGCTTCCTGCTCACATAACCAATATGTTTATAAATACACTTTGATGTGTGAGGTGTGGAGGAGAACCGTTTCTACCTCGACTTCGTCCTCCTCCTCAGCTCTTGAATCCTGTAGACCACAGCGCTGTGAAGGGAGAACCAGTTCACAAACTGCAACAAAATCACAGTCACTGACTTGAGTTCGTCTAGCTTAAATTAGTCTGTTCGTAAGCTTCAAAAGCTCTGGAAAGAAATTATGTTAATATTAGTAAACATTAAATATTATTTAGTAAAAGATTAAAAAGTCAGTAGGTTTGAAAAATGAACTTATTAACCCTATAAAAGTTGTTTCTAATGTGAATGGAGTGGGATCACTAAAGACAATACCAACCAAAACCATTTTTTAAAAACGTATTGGGTCCATCTATCTGCCTCTGTGAGCTGAGTTTTTATATCCATCCAAAACAACGCTCAGGCTTCTCATGGTTTTCGTAATTTGGTTGGCAAGAAATAGGACAGTAGCTCTTAGGTGGGGATATATTTGGTGTTCACGGACAATTTATGTAATATTTCTATTAATAGCAAAGAAACTTCTCCTCACATAAACTTTATGGTTTCCTTCCCTAAGTAACTATATATTTAACATGTTCTTTTTTAAAAAGCATTCTAATTACAGTTGAGTTTGAAAGTGGAATCCTTAGACCAGTATGCAGGGTGGTTTAGAACTTAGGAAATCAGTGGGGATACAGCACTCTATTTTGCAAAAATAGCATTTTATCCCGAATTTTGTAGTTCTTTCAAAAATTCCCTTACCGGTGTAAGTGGTTGATTATCAGAAGTGAGCATGTGCTCAGTCTTGCTGCCGAAACCTCCCTCAGCCTTGCAAGGGTTTGTTCACCTACCCAGGCAGCTGTGGTCCCAGTTTGCTCCGTATTCTTAACACTGGTTAATAACTTTGTGAAGCAGTGCCTTAGACATCATCGAAACTAGCTCTGTTTTTGTTTTTAGTAATTCCAGCTTATGAACGCTCATGTCGCTAGCTGCTCTCCCATTTGTCTCACTGCTTTTACTGTCTCTGTAAAAGACTCCCTCCCCACCCCCCCCCCACCCCCAACCTTTTTAGGCTTAAGTACCACCTGAAGAGAGAAGCCTTTTCAGGCCTGGGAGACTGGCCAGTGCCCTTTGTCCTTCTGTTCACCTACTAAAAGGTAGCATTGTTAACCTAATTCAGCAGGTCCCTGACTCAGTATAAACACTGCTCAATAGAGCCAGAAAGACTAATTGAATTGTACAATACATCATTTTTCAGCAACGGTTTCAAGTGGACTGTACTTCATTTCCCAGAACACCATCGTGTTTCCCTCGTTTAAGATATTTAAATATGGCACATATTTAACCATGATAAATCAAATATTTCGACCCAATTCTGTCTTTCTCCACCGAACCTTGAGCTACACGAGGACAGGGCCATGCCTGTTGTACTCTCCACTAATGCCTGCTATGGGATCTGGCACGTACCTGTGTCTCTATGCCTCAAGTGAGGCATTCTGTATCCTTGTCAGTTGTTATTTCCAGTCTGGTTAAATAGAGGTTTTGGCTAATTCTAGGGCCTCTTTGTGAGCTGATTTGCAGAGACTGTAAACTTCACCACGTTTGTAACTGCAGGGCCCCAAAGGATCACACAACAGGTACCTCAAAAATAATTGCTAATAGGGAAAAAAAATGGGACACTTACTGGGGAAGAAAAACCATTGATGCCTTTATATATATATATATATATATATATATATATATATATATATGGATATATGGAATGGAAACTTTTATATGAGCTTTATTTTATATTACAAAATATTAAATGTCATAAATGTGCTTTAATCAGCATACAGTAGCCATATCACCTACTCATATTGGTGGGTTTTCTTGCTTGTATCTACTTGTGGTAATCTCTGTGCCATCCTTGCCCACCAAGTGAATTTCTGTTTATCTTTCTAGACCTTGAGGCAGTGTGGCCTGCTTTGCCAGCGGCTCCCTTCCCCCCAGGATAATTGATTTCTCCTTCCTTTAAGCTACCAGTGGACCTCATCCATATTTCTTTTGTAGTAGAGAACAGGCTATATGCGACATGTAGTTCTTGTTTTAAATATTTATCCCCAGGGCTCCTGGGTGGCTCAATCGGTTAAGTGTCCGATTTCACATCAGGTCATGATCTCACAGTTGGTGAGTTCAAGCTCCATGTCGGGCTCTGCGCTGATAGAGTGGATAGCCCTCTCTTTGCCCGACTCTCTCTCATAAATAAATAAAACATTTTAAAAATAAATAAATATTTATCTCTTATACTGCATAGTGAGTCCCTTAAGGGTGAGGACTGTACCCTATTTATCTTCATTAGTAAACTTCTAGTCTGGAATGCAAAGCATAATGGATTTTCAGTTTTCTTTTTAGTAAGCAAAATCGTTTTTCTAATGTTGAATTCTATCCTTATTCCCAGTACCAGAGCAGTTTTCCTGGAAGCTTTTTAGAGAGGTTTTACCCTCCCAAGTAGAAACTAAGCCAACTCTACACATCACTAGCCAGTCCACATCTCAGTATCAGCAAATTGGTAAAGATTCTCCCAAATTACCCACTTCTTATCCATTATTTAAACTACTCCCTCTGTATCTCAGATGCATTGCATTTCTACTCTTTCTAATGACAAGGAAATTTTAAAATCAACTTGCATTGTCTTGGTGTTTACCACCAGAATTGGATATAGAATTGGAAGGATATATTAGTCTGTCAGCCCAAGCTCAAAGTTATTCTAAGAGCAATTCCTTTCTGCTCACTAAAGTGTTTTTTGAGCCTGTTTTCTATGCAAATTATCCTGCATAAATAATATCCTTTAAAGCTATCCTTTTTATTCCTTTTGAATTTTGTAATATGTACATGATTTACCTATATTTTGATGGCTACTTATAAAAGTGGTATAGAATATACATGTATGTAGTTTTTAAAATTAAGTCTGTTTAGAGTCTTCATTTTTTTTTTTTTAATTTTGAGATGACTGTAGATTCCCAGGAAGTTGCATAGATAGTAAAGAGAGGTCCCATGTACCTTTCATCCAGTGTCTCCCATTGGTTACATCTTAGATCACTGTGGTACAATATCCATAAATCGGGAAGCCTACGTGGTATCTTGAGTCTGTATAGTTCTGTGTCATTTTATCTCATGTAGATTCATGTAATCACCACCATAATCAAGATACATAATTAATGGATTCCTTTCAATGCAACGGTTACTTCCACAGGTTTCTGGAAGAGAGAAAGAAAGCCACAATTTATATTTAGTTAAGTTAGGGGCTTTTGCTGTGGCTCGCTCAGAAAGTAATGTGACTTTGGCCTTTCAACTCTGGTTCCTAGTTTGAGGAGGTGTGGAAAACTGGATGGTTCCCCAGACTGACTGAGGAAGTTTATCTTGTAGGTATCTAAGCAAGCCAAAGAGTTTCTGGAGTACGTGTACGAAGAGCCCCTGATCGACATCCAGCAGGAGAACCCGATGCTGTACCGCCACGCCGAGCCGCTGGCCACCGTGGTGCGGCTGCGGCAGCGGCTGAAATCGCTGCGAGCCTATTTGTTCAGCTGCCGGGCCGCCGTGGCCGAGGATCTGCGCCGCAGGTAGGTCACAGATGGCAGGCGGCTCCAGTTTGCCTTCCTCTCCCCGCCCTGGGAGGGTGGTTAGAGGACCTCCCTGGCCTTTCCAGTGGGCACCGTCTTCTGTGACTCTCGCTCCCGGCTCATCTTTGACGTTTTTCCTCCAAAGTCCTCTAAGTTGAGCCAAGAAAAATGAAAGTAATAGCTCAGCGTAACTGAAGGCGTTCCAGCCATGGAACTAGTTGCCACAACAGTGAAGACTTCTCCTACCTGTAGACGAACTCGAGGGGATGATCACAGGAGTGTCTTCATTGATCACTTATGTAGCACTTTTCACTTTTCCTGGTTTTATTTGTGAAATGAGCATGTTTGAACTATTCCATAAAGACGTTTTTCAGTGGAAATAAGTGGTTATTCACATCTTACTTTCCATCCAGAAACAGGCTTGGTAGGTGATGCCGGGGGTAGAGCCTGGGATTAAGATGCACCGGCCCAGGATTCTGCCTTTTCATGTCACCGTTTGTGCAGGCTGGTTTTCCATAGGGCAGTTATCTCCAAGTTCACAGAGCACACAAGTCCATGCCAGGTTCAGATCCTGAGAATAAAACTGAAGTTAAAATGTGCCTGCTCTCATCAAATTCCTTCTTTTACAGTTAGATTTTATTAGCATTTCAAGTCTCACCCTTGGCACATACGAACTAGCTTACACTTGAAATAATTGTTGATGGTGTTCGTAGGTCCCTGAAAATACCTTTTAATGTTTTAATGGAAATGACCAAAAGCATACCTTAGTCATGGTTTCTGGAGGGGAGCCTGCATGCAAAAGAACCTTTGGAAAGTGTTAAAGTGATACGGTTTGTTATTTGAGATCTAGTTAGATCCAAGGAAATGGACATAACCCCCAGGCATCTGAAGAAGACATCTTAAAAAGAACTAAATGTAGATAGTGAGGAGTACATAATATCATAATATCTAGACAAGCCCTCATAAAATAATAATGAAAAGGCAGCTGCCATAAAGCAAAACACTTCTCAGTGGTAGTCATTCTATTACCTAGTTTTTCAAAAAGCACTAGAAAAAGGTCAGGTTTTATTCTTGTAAAGTCTAGGCAGATCTTAATTTTAAAAGATCGGGGCTTTCCCTGAAAGGCAATAGGATTATAGGTCCAACTAAACTAGATATAAGATTTGTAATGTTCAAAGTATGTTTGTTCTATCATTTTCACTCTTGGCTTAGTTCAGAGCTAGTTTTTCTTTGCCTGTATTTTTAGACAATATTAAAATCTACACATGGGAATCATGTGAGGTACCTTTCTGGGACAGTGTTTTGCTTTGGATAAATATGCCACATCAGGGCATACGTTTAGAAATTAAACAGATTCTGTCTTCATTTGGAGGACTAAGAATACCTTTGCTGTTCCCGCAGTCTGGTGGTTTACTGCCATGCCTACCCCTTATGGCCAGACCACCAGGAAAGGAATAGAAGTTCTAGAAAGAAGGCATTCCCCGGGCTGTGAGAATGAAGACAGCAGCCTTTCTTCCTTTCCCTTCATTTTTCTTTCCTCACTTGTCCATGACCCTTATGTAGTGCAGTTCCTGGCACCAGACAGGCATTCAGCAAGTACTGAACGGATAGATGGAAGGAGGGAGGGATAGACAGGTGTCTACTATGCTGTCACTCTAAACCACTGAACAACGGCTGGTAGCCCAGTTTTGAGGAAGGAGTCAATCTTCTGGTTTTATTTCTTCCTTAGGTGTCCGTTAGCACAGTGTCTGACCCATCTGAAACCCTCAAAAATAGTTGTTGAGTGAATGAGCAAACGAACTAAAAAACAAAGAAGTAAAGAAAAATTTAGTTGGTTTTGTTTTGGAGATCAGTCTCAAATCTTTCTTCTCCGTTTCACTTCCAATGTACCACCCTGGTTTGGAGTCTCAGGACAATTGCAGTGTCTCTCTCCCGTTGAACCTTCGCATCAGGCAAATTATTAAATACAAGTATGGAGTTCAAGATCTGTACAACTCTCATCCAGTATATTGTTCTACTCTCACATATCCTGGGATGATTTAACTCTTTAATGCATTCTGTTGTGGGAATTGGTTTTTTCCAATGGAACTGCTTATAATAGTGCATATACATAGTAAACACTCAATAAATACTATTATTCATACTGTTTTATTATCCTAGAGTGTTCTTGTCTCTGGCTTTAGAAATCTTTGTTTAAAGTTTCCACTTAAAAGCCACCCCTGATGCTCTGTCTACGGGACTCGGCCCCTCCTGCTCCTATGTCAGGAGAGGAGTGAGCCAGAGGAAGTGGTTTGGAGCACTAACCCTGGGTATGGGGCCTGAAGTTCCTGGGTATGTGATGCACACTTACTCATGCAGTTGTTGCACAAAGATGAGTGGAGCAGGAGGTTCCCTAAGACCAAAGAATGAGATTCCTATGGAACTCTAGAGGAGGCACATTGATTTTTCTTTTTAAAAATTTGTTCTTTGTTTCTGTATGCTTATATGCTGTGAAGATAATGGAGGGGCACCTGGGTGGCTCAGTTGGCTAAGCCTCTGACTTCGGCGCAGGTCATGATCTTGCATTTGTGGGTTTGAGCCCTACATCAGGCTCTGTGCTGACAGCTCCGAGCCTGGAGCCTGCTTCAGATTCTGTGACTCCCTCTCTCTCTGCCCCTCCCCACTTTCATTCTGTCTCTCTCAAAAATAAACATTAAAAAATATATTAAGGGGCACCTGGGTGGCTCAGTTGGTTAAGCGTCCGACTTCGGCTCGGGTCATGATCTCACGGTTTGTGAGTTCGAGTTCCGCGCCATGCTCTGTGCTGACAGCTTGGAGCCTGGGGCCTGCTTCGGATTCTGTGTCTCCTCCTCTCTCTGCCCCTCCCATGCTCATGCTCTCTCAATAATAAATAAACATTTAAAAAAATTTTTTTAAATATATTAAAAAAATAAACCCCAAACATTGTTACCATGTCTTCCCACCTTGGCACAGGGAAAAGCATACCAGCAGCAAGAAGTACTGCTAGCTTCTGGTGGGGGGTGGGGGAGGGAGGAGGCTGTTATGGGGAGCTGTTCTCTCTCTATTTTGAAGTAGGACTATTTCGTGAAGCGGGTCTAAGATGTTCTGGGCTGCTGGTACTCCTCGCAGCAGGGCCTTACTTAATGTCAGCTGTGCCTTTTTTGAGTGTGCTCTAAATAACCATCACCCACCTAATAACTAAATTCCTGTCACCAGAGGCCATCGCTTACCTACCTTTTACCTTTATAAGGAATCTGACGTTTTAAAAACAAAATTAGCCAGCCCTGCACCTTTGATTAGAGATGATAAACTTATCTAGAAGTAATGTGTAAAGTTCCCTTTGTTTCACTTGGAGGCACAACATTTAAAGTGGAATATCAACATAAGAACCTACTGGATACAACTAATCTTATATAATCTTGATAGGAATTAAAGGAGGGAGGAGTTGGTGTGCAATAGGGGAACGAAAGAGAGCAAGAGAAGCCAGTTCTTACCCAGTTGTAAAAGGCATTCTCTCCCTGCCTGGTTTTTACCTCTGTACAGGAGTAGCCATTAATCTCCAGCAAGTAGGCCCAACATGCTGAAGACCTGTCAACGCCATATAAACAGAAGAAAGCAAACTGTTAATATTGCTGTCGTGAGAAAACTGAAAACAGACTGATTAATCGTACTGGTGCTCCCCCTGCCAGGGAGCTGACTTGGGTCGTCCCCTTATTAGGGAAGTCACAGTTTGCTTTTAGGCCTTTCATTATAATGGCCGCCCGGTCTTCATCCTCAGTGTTCTTGTTCTTGTTGTTAAATGAATGCCTTGTTCTTGAACCCATACCGCAAATCTTGACTGGCAAGGATGATTAGTTTAGAAAAAGTCAGTGTCTTCCATGAAGTCTAAAATGTTTACAGTGCTGACAGTTCACTGTTTCTGAGGAGTCCCAGATGGTGACCCTGTTGGATTGGTTCAAGGCCTAGTTAACTTTTCATGAGAAGAATTGTTTATAGTGTCCACACATGAAGGTACATGAAGAACTCTCTGAAAAATCTTAGCACTCTGAGGACACAGCCACATCAGCAGCGATAGGGAAGTGTTTGGGAGGGACCCTAAGAACTGGTAGAAGGTCTCAGCCCTGTATATTCCGCTGCACACAGGAACAGTAGGATGTGTGTGTAAATCACCTGTCACAAATGAGTGTCTTGGGCCCAAATTTGGCCTAGAGACATGTTTTGTTTGCCCTTTCAGGGATGGTCTCCTTGACTTTTAAATTGGTGGAACAGTTGCTAACATTTAAATAACCAGGAGTTTTCATGTATACACAACGAAGCTCTCTGGTTCCTCTGAGGAAATCAGAAGTTCTGATTACATAGGGCTTCTGTCATTCCTGGATGATCCTGGACTCCCCACTTCGCAGAGTCTCTCCTGCTCCTGTTCCCCCCAAACGCAGGGTCATTCAGTGCAGAATATGTTGCTGCCTTGTTTTTCTTATCCCCAGCCCATTTCATTTGTTTATGGTGGTGCCTGGGCCCATGTTAGATAATCATGGTTTTATCAATTAAAAAATGCTTTCCCACAAATATAATAGTTGTTCTTTACAACAGTCCTTTCAGATGGGAAACAGATGCCATTTAGAAAGAAGAGAAGGAACAGTGTGACTCTGAGATGCTACGTGACTTGCCTGAGGTGACAAATCTGGTAAGCAGCAGAGTCCCTGCTCCGAACCAGATCGCTGCTGCTCTCCCCGGCACATTTGCTGGTGGAGGTGGTGAGGGACAGAGGTCTCCAGGCTCTCAGGAGGAACCACTTTTAATTCTCCGAAAGCCTTGACTGAGGTCGTGTGGAAGAGTGGGAAGGCAGGCGGGGAGGTAGCAGACTGCGATGTCCCAGAAAATGGGGTTGCTGACCCAGGCGGTCCTGCGCTCCCGGTTGCTCAGTCAGGCTCGGAGAGCGAGGCGTGACCATGGGCTTAGCGTTTTCCCTAGGGCAGCATTTGCCAGACCTTCCCATTTCACAGACCTGTAAATTTAAAACAAAAATACGGAGCCATCTGTAGGGTTGCCTTCCATATATATCTTTAACCAAAACAGACATAAACATTACCACCTATTTCTCACCATTTCATAAAGGAACATAGTAACACTACCAAACAAACAAGAAAACAGGCAAATGGTCTCAGAAATCAAACCACTTTTAAAATTCAAATACATTTTAAAATTCATTCTATTCTCTTTCTCATTTATTTTACCTTGGACTGCTGAAAACATCAGACTGACAACAGCTATTTGGACTAACTTTTCAGAAATCTGACTTAAGTTCTTGACTTGTTGACTTCTTCTGAGTCTTTTTTTTTTTAATTAATTTTTTTTTTCAACGTTTATTTATTTTTGGGACAGAGAGAGACAGAGCATGAACGGGGGAGGGGCAGAGAGAGAGGGAGAAACAGAATCGGAAACAGGCTCCAGGCTCTGAGCCATCAGCCCAGAGCCTGACGCGGGGCTCGAACTCCCGGACCGCGAGATCGTGACCTGGCTGAAGTCAGATGCTTAACCAACTGCGCCACCCAGGCGCCCCTTCTTCTGAGTCTTAAAGTGTATCATTCAGTCTAGGGAAAGACATTCTAGAAATTAATGTGGATATCTGAGTATTTCCCACTATCATCGAAATGTGATTTGGGGACTTGGGGTACCTGTGAATCCAAAGTTCCTCTTAGGATATAAATTTAAAACTATTTTCTCTCCAACACTAGTTGAGGCCAGTAGGCCTATTCTCCCAGTTGCTTTGGGCAGAATCGTATTGGGGAACATTTGGGCCTGCTTGTTTATCAGGTTTAGCCTTGGCTTAGACCACTCTGAAACAACAGCTTGACTTGGGAGTCTCAAGAGAATACCAAATGTGATTCTTCTACGTTTTAAGCCACCTACCTTTTCCTGTCTTTGGTCTCACATTTTCCTTGAAATTATAACCCTATCTACAGCATTAGTTCTCACTGAAATATCAGCTTTACTGAACAGTGAGAGATTTCTACCATAAAGATTCCCATTTTTATTAACATTATTTATCCAGGTGAGTACCTGAAAAGAAAAGTGTGGGTGTGTATCCTGTCAGACTGGCATTGCCTCCTCTTCTGTGAAGCAAAATTTAGCAGCCTGCTCGGCTCTTAGACCAGCCCCTGTTGGTGCCACCTCATGTACCAAGATTGCCTTCCAACTCCTTCCTTTGTTACCGCGGGGCAAGCTGCCTTTCTGGTGAGCTGGGGTGGGGGGGTGGGGGCGCTGCTAAATACAAAGGTTGAAATGTCCTTTGGCTATTTGCCAGCCTCTTAAACTTAATCTGCCCAAAACGGAGCTCACCTGTTGCCCCCACTGCTGTTGTCAACTGTGCCTGCCGCAGACTTCACCATCAAGCTGGATGGCACCTGTAGCCACCTGGTTGTCCAGGCCAAACACCTTTCTTTCACGTCCACATCCGGTCCCTCAGCAAGTACATTCACTTGCCGTCACCTGCCCGCTCCAACCCAGGTGCCAGCCACTGCCTTCTTTCCCCCATGTTATTGCAGTAAAGCATCTCCCCCTTCAGTCTGTTCTTAAACTACAGCTAGAGCTCATGTGTAAATTAGATGATGTCACCCTTGACCCAAACTATCTAATAGCTTCACTTCTCCAGGTAAAAGCCAAGGCCACGTACGGTCTCATCCCCAGTTACCTCTGTGCCCTCTTCTCCCACTACCTGTCCCCTCATTCCCTCTGGTCACACCGGCCTTTTTTTTTTTGTCTTTGAGCCGGCTCCTCCTGTGTGAGTTTCTATCCTTGCTTCTCCTTTCCTCAAATAACCACAGGGTTGCTTCCTTAACTCTTTTAGGTCTTTACACAGCTGTCACCTTAATGAAGCATCCTTCACTCCCTTCCACTTCTTCCCCCCATACACTTTCTGTCTTCTTTCTGTGCTTATCACTATATTACATGGTATCTTGTCTGTCTCCCTCTCTCGGGCCGGCATGCGTGGATATGGAAGTTGTGTTTTGCTCACTCCGTGCAGCCATATACAGTGGTCCTGCCCTCCCCGTTAAATGTCAGCTACAAAAGGTCATGGTTTTTATCCATTTTGTTCACTGCTATGTCCCCAGGGCCTAGAACCATACCTGACGTAGAGAGCTAATCAATATCTCTTGAACAAATGAGCTAAATGAGTAAAGTACTGTTACCAAGATCCCACCTGCTTAATTTGGTCACACTTAATTGTTTTCTTATTACAAAAAAAAAAAAATACCAGTCATTATAGAAAACAAAAATAAGAAAGCCAACCATTATCCTACCACTTTGGTGCCTATGTTTCTAGACTTTTTCTTCTGCAGATTTTTTCCTCGTTAAAATAGTTTCATACTGCACATACCACTTTTAACCCAATCACTGCACCTGGCATACTGTGGACATCTTTTTATGCCAGTAAATATTTGTATTAAGCACGATTCACTAAACAGAAATGGTGCTTTGTAGTGTGAGCATACCTACATACCATTGATCCTGGAAAAGTAAATAAGACTATTATTTAGTGTACCCAAAAGTTTGCGTGTCCTAATAATATGCTGAGAAATCATTTCATAGCAACACCTCCTCTTCCCCTGCACATTTCCCCCCCCAAATCAGAGTAGGTGGAGGGGCTATCTGTCACAAAGAGAAAAGATGGCTTGCTGTTGGGAATTGAATATGCCTAATTGAGGAGGCTAGTTTATTAAGACATATCTCTTAAGGCAGCCTAGTTCTTAAAACACAATCTACACAGACATGACTTGCTGTGTCTCTGACCTACATCTGAGGACTATTATAACCAAAACCTGAGATCTAATTGTACAATTATTAGCCAACAATTTTAGAAGAATAAGCAGTAGTAGGACTTGAAGCATGTCAGTAACACTTAAATTCAGTAAATGAATACAACTGTTTGCTCTTTATAAGATTTAATATTAGCCAGATTGTGTGGCTTTATTTTTTCATGTTGGCTAATTAAAAGTGTCATTAGCTTGCAGTTGAGGCTTTAGTCTCAATAGATTATGAATCTATCAGAACTTTGAAACTACCAAAACACAGGATGTTTTTGAACGCAACACTTCTCATTCTACTTTAAGAGTCCTTTTCCCTTGGATGACTTCTAGAACTTCTAAGGTTTTCAGGTCCTCTAACCTCTTGATCTCCTAATAGCTCCTCCCCCTTCTGTCATTTTCTTCAGCGATCTTGTTTAACAAATCGTGTACCAATATCAACACTCTAAAAGGGAGCTACAGGTTGCAAAAGACTATGTCATTCAAAACTAAACTGATTAATAAACTGTGAAAAAGGAATTCTGGCAAGTGATATATTAATTTTACTATAATGTACACATAGCTTTTTACTTGCTGAAATCCTTCAGAAAGTTAAAAAGTGATTTTGTTTTATTCTGAGAGGAAATGAAATATACAGAAATTATCTAAAATCATTTTGTAAAGGATGACAAAAAATAAAACTCAGTGTAGTTAGATAAATATTATGTTCTTGGAACTGTTAAAAAAATACTATAAGAACGTCTTCTAGGATCTATAACTGTGATACAATCTGTCACTTTTGCAATCAGACCCCAGAATAATCAACCAAAATTAGTTCCCAAGTATTCCTACTCCAGGTTTTAGATTGTTACTAA
Source organism: Lynx rufus (assembly GCF_022079265.1). NCBI lineage: Eukaryota > Metazoa > Chordata > Mammalia > Carnivora > Felidae > Lynx > Lynx rufus. The sequence continues at coordinate 28,337,049 of NW_025814834.1, forward strand.
GGAACGTAAACACAATCTCTGAATGAGCAGGTAAAAGAGACCCTTATTTCCCATAACTATCTGCCAAGATATAATATCTGATGCAATCTTGCTACTTTTTCAAGCCAATGAGATTAGCAAAATGAGGTATCTAGATCGAAGCTTGTTTCTTCTACATGGGTTGCTATCGAAATGTCTGCCTTTGATTTAAAATTGTTTTTCCATTAGCTGGGAGCATGGCTAGGCATATGATTCCTGTCCACATCCAGCCTAATGTAGCAATTTCAGAAAGAGTTTGCAGCTCATATGAAGAACACCAAATTGCATCTCCCTGGGTATGCTTCACAGTGCTTCTCGCTGATTTTAGGGTGGGTGATACTGCAGCCCTCTCAACTCAGTACAAATTACCCAACCTGGAGCACAGATTCCTGGAAAACACAGTAATACTACATGAATAGTTTTCTTTTAAATTACTCTTTATGCACTTCTGTCCACATTCTTCGTTCAGGCACATAGGACTTAAAATAAAAAATGGAGGTTGTATGTGTGTGTGTATGTGTGTGTGCCCATATACATGGGCCTTTTCTTCAAAACCTATCTCTTACGTGTGCTAACGGTTCCATGACAAACTTTTTTTTTCTCATTTTAATCATTGGGCTTTTAAACACCAGTTGTGCACCACCGAGAACTGAGCTTCAGGGAAATGGTGGTATTAAATCTGTCAAAATCCTCCAAAGGGTCTGCTTACTTCAGAGTCTGACCTAGTGCCTCTTCTCTCATTAGCATCAAAGCTTGGTGGGGACTGAATTGAAGTCCTCAGAAATTAGTTGGGTTAAATGAGTCTTGATTTATTTGACTCAGTGACCTATTACAAAATGGAATGAGGGCCTCTACCTTTATTATTATTATTATTATTATTATTATTATTATTTGAGAGAGTGTGTGCACATGAGTGGGGGGGGGCAGAGAGAGAGGGAGAGAGAGAGAATCTTAAGCAGGCTTCAGCTCAGTGCTGAGCCCAACATGGGGCTCAATCCCACAACCCTGGGGTCATGACCTGAGCTGAAATTAAGAGTCAAGTGCCCAACCAACTGAGCCATCCAGTTGCCCTGACCCTTACCTTTTTTGTAAAGACTACTGCCTTTGATTTCATTGGCAATTATCTCTGCATTTTTAACCCTGAGTACCAGTTGCATAATATAAAGGCTGAATCATATATGACCATTTTCTTTTTTAAATTTTTATCTTTACCACCATTCTCATTAAAGCAATCTATAAATGAAGCCTAAGTTACCTTCTTGGAGTGTCAGGAAATTCTAAAGGTGTTAAAGTAGAAAACTTTGGCATTAGAAATGATTGTGCTACTTGATTTCCATGATTCTTTAGCAAGTTTCTTCATTGTTCTTTGGTATCTGAGAACTTGATAGTGCTGCCTGCCAGTAATGTGGTTTTCCTTGATGGATGAGTAAAGTGTGGAGTTGACTCTCTCCAACACATTTGTCCTTCGGCTCTGATGGCAGGACTGACCAGATGAACTTGCACTGGCATGAGCTGGGCTGTTCTCATGGTTGGCTTGCTGGAGAAATGCTGTCAGATCTGATGATTAATAGCCCTGCAGTCCAGTAAGGTCACTTCATCACAGAAAACCCTAAACACACAGTCACCTCATCAGAAAGCAAAAGACAGCACCATTCTGTAGCAAAGATCATGTTTACCAGAGGATTGCAAAATTAGATTACTTTCAGTTAGTTTGCAGCCTTTGGTTCCCAATATGTTGACTTTTAGAGGGAATATTGGAGAAATCAGTAACTACCTTTTATGTAACATTTTAATAGAAATGAAGCATTTCTATTGAAACATTTAATTGAAACATTTCAATTAAGAAAATACAGGAGAGGTATGTGTGCATGTGTGTGCAAAAGAGCTTCCAGCTGGGTCCGCCTCTCATTTTCTCTAGGCCATTCCAGGGCCAGGCTCTGTCAATTATCCCTACTTTTGTATCTATAGTTTCCTCCTTTACTAGCACCTTCATTTTAGCATATGAGTATGCCCAAGTCTCTCCCAACTTTAAGAAAAGAATCTTTTTGAGGCATAAAACTTATTTGAAGAAGTAATAACTGAAACCTCTCTAGCCTGGGGAAGAAAACAGACATCCAGTTCTAGGAAGCATAGGGAGTCCAAAACAAAATGAACCTAAAAAGAGCCACACCAAGACATAATAAATACAGTGTCAAAAATTAAGAAGAGTATTTTAAAAGCAGCAAGAAAAAAGCAACTAGTTACATACAAGGGAATACCCATAAAACCATCAAATGATTTTTCAGCAGGAACTTTGCAGGCTAGAAGGGAGTGACATTATATATTCAGGCATATAGACTGAAAGGAAAAATCTTACAACCAAGAATACTCTACCCAGTAAGTTTATCATTCAAAATTGAAAGAGAGATAAAAAGTTTTCCAGACAAACAAAATTTTGAGTTCATCACCACTAAACCAGTCTTACAAGAAATGTTACAGAGGCTCCTTTAAGTGGAAAAGAAAAGGCCATAAGTAGAAGAAAATTATGAAGGAAAAAAATCTCACTAGTAAAAGCAAATATATGGTAAAGATAGTGGTTGACCACTTATAAAGCTAGTATAAATGGTAAAAGACAAAAGTGGTAATATCAACTATATCTACAATAATTCATAAAGGGATACACAAAATAGAAAGATGCAAAATAGGGGCACCTGGGTGGCTTAGACAGTTGAGTGTCTGACTCTTGACCACAGCTCAGCTCATGCTTTCACAGTTCATGGGGTCAAGCCCTGTGTCAGGCCTGTGCTTACAGTGCAGAACTTGCTTGGGATTCTCTCTCTCCTCCTCTCTCTGCCCCTCCCCGACTTGCTCATGCATATGCTCTCGCTCTCTCTCAAAATAAATAAACTTTGAAAAAAAAGATGCAGAATAGATCAGATAGATGAAACATGGGGGGTGTGGTTAAGAATGTAGTGTGTTCTTTTATAATGTGTTCAAACTTTAAGCGACAATAAACCTAAAATAGACTGCCATATACATAGGGTATTGTATATGAAACTCATGGTAACCACAAACCCAAAACCTGTAATAGGTACACAAAAAATAAAGATACAAATATCCAAACATAACACTAAAGAAAGTCATCAAATCATAAGAGAGCAAGAGAAGGAAAAACAGAGAAGAACTACAAAACAACCAGAAAACAATTAACAAAATGGCAATAAGTCCATACCTATCAATAACTACTTTAAATGTAAATAGACTAGGGGCACCTGGCTGGCTCAGTCACTTAAGCATCCAGGTCTTGATTTTGGCTCAGGTCATGATCTCAGAATTTGGGAGTTCGATCTCCGTGTCAGGCTCTGTGCTGACAGTGCTAGAGCCTACTTGGGATTCTCTCTCTGCCCTCTCCCCCGCACCCCCCCACTCCCCGTCTCTTTCTTTTTCTCTCAAAATAAATGAACTTAAAAGAACAGGAAAGAAAGAAAGAAACAATGGCCTTAAATGACACATTAAACCAAATGGACTTAATAGATACATAATGTCCCATCCCAAAACAGTAGAATGCATATTCTTTTCAAATGCACATGAAACCTTCTCCAAAATTACACATTAGTCTACAAAACAAGTCTCAATAAATTTAAGAAGATTGAAATCCTATCAAGCATCTTTTGCAATCACAACAGTATGAAAGCAGAAACCAATTACAAGAAAAAACTAGAAAAATACACACATACTTGGAGGCTAAACAACATGGTACTAAACAATCAATGGGTCAATGAAGAAATCAAAGAAGTAATTTAAAAAACACCTTCAGGCAAATGAAAATGGAAGCAACGTTCCAAAATCAATGGGATCCAGGAAAAACAGTTTTAAGAGGAAATACAAGCCTACCTCAAGAAACAAAAATGTCTAACAGTCTAACCTTACACATAAAGGAACCAGTAGAAGAACAAACAAAACCCAACATTACTAGAAGGAAGGAAATAATAAACATCATAGCAGAAATAAATGAAATCGAGACTAAGAAAACAATAAAAAAAATTAATGAAACTAAGAGCTGGTTCTCCAAAAAAATAAACAAAATTGATAAACCTCTAGCCAGACTCTTCAAGAATAAAAGAGGGCTCAAATAAGTAAAATCAGAAATGAGAGAAGTCACAACCAACACTAGAGAAATACAAAGGATTTAAAAGACTATGAGCAATAAATTGGATAGCTAGAAGTAGATAAATTCCTAGGAACATATAATCTTTCAAGACTGAATAAGGAAGGAATAGAAAATCTGAACAGACTTTCTGTTCTCCTCAGCAAACAAAAGTCCAGGACCAGATGAAGCATTCCAAAAAATTTCAGATGAAGAAATGCTTCCAAATTCATTCTACAATGCGAGCATTACCCTGATACCAAAACCAGACAAAGACATTTAAAAAAAAAAAAAGGAAATTACAGATCAACAGCTTTGATATAGATGCAAAAAAACTTCAGTGAAATATTAGCAAACCAAAGCCAACAATACATGAAAAGGATCATATACCATAGTCAACTGGGATTTATTACTGGGATACAAAGATGGTTTAATATCCACAAAACCAACCTGATATACCACATTAACAAAAAGGAGGGTAAAAATCATATAGTCATCTCAATAGATGCAGAAAAAGCATTGGACAAAATTCATCCATTTATGATAAAAACTCTCAAAGTGGGTACAGAGGGAACATACCTCATCATCATAAAGGTCTTATATGACAAACCCACAGCTAACATCATACTCATTGGTGAAAAGCTGAAAGCTTTTCCTCTAAGATCAGGCACAAGACAAAGATGCCCACTCTCACCACTTTTATTCAACATTGTGTTAGCAGTTTTAGTTACAGCACTCCCACAAGAAAAAAGAAATAAAAGGTATCCAAATTGGAAAAGAGGAAGTAAACCTGTGCTAGACCCTACAGACTCCACTACAAAACTGTTAGAATAAATGAATTCAGTACTGTTGCAGGATACAAAATTAATATATGGAAATCTGTTGCAATATTATGCATTAACAAACAATCAGAAAGAGAAATTAGGAAAACAATCCCATTTACAAGTGTATTAAGAAGAATAAAATACATGGGAATAAATTTAACCAAGAAGGTGAAATACCCTAAAGAGAGAAACTGAGGATGACACAATAGAAGAATATACTGTGCTCAAGGTTTGAAAGAATGTTGTTAAAATGTTCTTACTACCCAAAGCAACGTACAGATTCAGTGCAACCCCTGTCACAATACCAGTGGCATTTTTCACAGAACTAGAACAAATAAACCTAAAATTTGTATGGAATAGCAAAAGACCTAGAGTAGCAAAAACAATCTTGAGGTATCATGCCTCCTGATTTCAAACTATATTACAAAGCTATAATCATCAAAACAGCATGGTATTAGCACAAAAAACAGACACATAGATCAATAAAACAGAATAGCCCAGAAATAAACCCACTCATATGGTCAACTAATCTACAACAAAGAAGGTAAGAATATACAATAGGGAAAAGACAGTCTCAATAAATGGTGCCTAGAAAATTGGACCACGTTCTTACACCATATACAAAAAATAAACAAAATGAATTAAAGACTTAAATGTAAGACCTGAAACCATAAAACTCCTAGAAGAAAACGTAGGCAGTCAACTTTTGGACATCAGTCTTAGCTATTTTTTTGGATCGGTTTTCTCAGTTGATAAAAAACAAAGCAAAAACAAACAATTGGGACAATATCAAACTAAAAAGCTTTTGCCCCACAAAGGAAGCCATTAATGAAATGGAAAGGTAACCTACTGAATGGGAGAAGATATTTGCAAATAAGGGATCAATATCCAAAATATATAAATAACTCATTAGTATAAAAAAAAAACCTGATGAAAAAATGGACAAAGCACCTAAAATAGATATATTTTTTAAAGAAGACATACAGATAACCAACAGACACATGAAAAGATGCTCAACATCACTAATCATCAGGGAAATGTAAATCAAAACCATAGGAAGATATCATACCTTTCAGAGTGGCTAGTATCAATACAAGAAATAAAAAATGTTAGCAAAGATATAGAAAAAAGGGATCCCTTATGCAGTGTTGGTGGGAATGTACTTGTTGCAACCACTGTGGAAAAGAGTAAAAAGGTTCCTCCAGAAATTCAAAATAGAACTAAAATCAGATGATCCAGCAATTCCATTTCTGGGTATCTATCTGAAGAAAATGAAAATTCAAAAAGATGTATGTACCCCTGTGTTCATTACAGCATTATTTATAGTAGCCAAGATATGGAAACCACTGAAGTGTCTATCAGTGGATGAATGGATAAAGAAATTGTGGTATACATACACAAAGTGGAATATTACTCAGCCATAATCTGATTTCAAAAATGAAATTTTGGTTGGGGCGCCTGTGTGGCTCAGTCAGTTAAGCATCTGACTTTGGCTCAGGTCATGACCTCGTGGTTCACAGGTTCGAGCCCCGCATCAGGCTCTGTGCTGACAGCTCAGAGCCTGGAGCCTGCTTTGTGGATTCTGTCTGTCTGTCTGTCTCTCAAAACATAAATAAAACATTAAAAAAATTAAAAGAAATGTTTTTTAAATGAAATCTTGGGGTCACCTGGAGAAATATTGCCATTTGTGACAACATGGATGGATGTAGAGGTCATTATGCTAAGTGAAATAAGCCGGAGAAAGACAAGTACCATGATTTCACTTACATGTAGAATCTAAAAAATAAAACAAAAGAATAAACAAAAAATGGAAACAAACTAATTGGTGGTTGCTAAAGAGAGGGTGGAAGGGTGAAACAGGTGAAGAGGATTAAGAGGCACAAATTTCCAGTTGTAAATAAGTCACAGAGATGTAAAATACAGCATAGGGAATTAAAATTTTAATGACAATGTGTGGTGACAGACAGTAACTAGATTTTTAAGTGCTTATTTTCTAATTTATGTAATGTTGAATTACTTTGTTACATACCTGCAACTAATATTGTATATTAATGACAATTAAAAAGGTTTTTCTAATTGAAATAATACATTTTCTTGTTTAAAAAAGGAAAAGATCCCTTCTTAGTCCTACCTCCTTTTTTTTTTTTTTTTTTTTTTTACCTATGGCCAAGTTTCTCTTTTTTTAAGGGCTACTTCTTTAAAGAGTAATCCATAGTCCTTCACCCCTCTGCAATCTGACTTCCCTCTTCCTCTCCTGAAATCAGTTCGTTCCAGGTCGCTAATGATTCCCATTTGCCAAATCCAGCAGAAACTTCTCGAGCTTTGTGACAGTCTTACTCATATTATTTGACCTCTCCACTGCCTTGGATGCCACTGACCCTCTTTTTCCTTCTTGAAATTCTCTCCTTTCTTGGCTTTGCTGCTCCTGGCTCTTCTGCTTTTTCTCCCTCCTATCACCTGCTCCTTCCCAGTCTTCTTCCCGCATCCACTCCCTAACTAATACTGTTCTGCCAGGATCCAGTCTGGGTTTTCTGTTTTTCTAATATGTGCTGTCCTGGGCTAGCACTTATGGCTTCACCTAACACCTGTAGGCTAAGGGCACACAAATCTCCTGCCTGGACTCCTGGACTTTTCCTGGACATTCTGCAAACAGTTCTAGTCCTCTGCCCCAACTGAGCTACCTGTTGCGCAAAGACCATTCCTCTTCCTTGTTCCCTATGCCGGTAAGTGGCCATGCCATTTACCTAGTGGACCTAGCCGGAAAACTGAATAATCCCAGGCTCCTTCCTGGCCTTCACTTCCTGTTAGTCAGCATGACCTGTGGATTCTTCTACAGAAATCTATCTTGTGGCAAGCCCACTCTCTACAACCCCAGAGTAGCCATTTAAATTCTGTCCAGGCCCCCATCATTTCTCGCCTAATTTACAAAAAAGTTGTCCATCCCTCTGTCTCTCCCCCATCCCCTTCTGCTGCCGGGGTTCTTTTAAAGTCACAGATCTAACCATGCTGTCCTCCTGCACTTCTGTGGCAGCCCCATCTCTTTTGAGGTAGATGTGTAGCAAGGCATTGGGAGACCTCTCGTTTCTGGCTCTGCCCTGCCTTTCTAAGCTCCTACCCATCTGTACATGTGCACTGCTCTTTCTTCCTCCCACACAGCCGGTCCCCTGAGAGCACTTTGCTCACACTGGCCTCTGTGCTGTCACACGTGCTGCTCCCTCCACCTAGAACTCCCCTCCTTCCACACCTTCAGATTACCAATGGGCAGTTCTCTGAGGCCTTCCCGAGCAGGTGCTCTGCAGGTTTCCCTCACCCCTGCAGGTATGTCTCCCGGTCTCAGCACTCCGCCTTGTGAACTGGAGCCATTTGCTTACTTGCCCGTGTATCCCACTTGTCTGCATATTCTTTGCTATTAAAAAGCCATGTTTTCTCCAAAGCTCCAGGGCCTAGCACAATGCCCGTCACATATTACGTACCCTGCATCTATTTATTGCATTGAAACATATGCTGATTTTAGGTTTTTACCACAGTGACAAGTCATAGAGGTTGTAAGGTTGGATTTCATTTGCATTAAATTCACTGGGAGGTATGATGATCACAAGTAGTGTTTTCTGACGAAATGCAAATAATCATCCATTCTTTATTGAATACATTAATAGTAAAATTAATGCTGACATGACTATCTTAAAGGAACACCCGGCTTTGCCTCCTGGATATGAATCACTCCCCCAGGGGTCCCTGAAGTGGCTGTGAACTTTTCTCTGCATCCCCTAGGCAGCTCTGCGTGAGGCAGTTTACTGCTACCCAAGCACACACTGGGTCCACAGGTCCTCTGCAGTCCCTTTTAGTACTCAGAGTGTAAGGGAAACTGGCCCCTGGGAGTCCCAACTCGTTCCGTCCATTTCCTAAAGAGCTTGGTCGATTGAGCCAACTTGCCCACGTAAACCACAGCAGGGAAGAGCCCTTGGTGTCACCCTGATGGGAAGTTGCAGGCGCTTTCCTGGGCTTCGCTTTTATGTTATTATTTACCCCCTTGCTTCCCTTTGGATGGTCTGCCTAAAGGAGATTTTCAGAGACTGTCTTGCAAACCCAACCTGCCGTGAAGATGGGAGGCAGTGAGAAAGAAGAACAGCCTGATATCTGGCCCTGCCTTTGAAACCCTTACCTTCTCTAAGCACAAGAGTGTGTTCCTACTTCTAAATGGCTGGAAAAAAATTTTTTTTTAATTTACATTAAAAAGCACCAGTAAGGAGATACATTTTAATACCTCTCAGTCTTCCCTCTCAGGAAATTTACGGTCGTATTTGACTTTAGTGCTTTTGTGCTACAATTGCCATCCTGAGGGAAAAGAAAAGCTGATTGGCATTATCGTCTTAAAAGCCTGTGGATTTTGTGGCCACCACCATATCTCCTGAACACATCTTCTCCAGACACACTCGGCTTAGTTCCTTTATCTTTTCTGCATATATTGCATTTTCTAGTTCTTTGTGTCTGTTATGACCGACCCCGTATAAATTATAGTAGTAGACACTGACAGGTGGTAGAGAGGAGACAGTAGATGAGGTGCTTCTGCGGGGAGAGAAGACAAACGTGAAATATATTCACACCCAGAAACATTAAACACATAGATAACTTTAGCAGTACAAATAATGTTAGATGACCGTGCTCAAAGTTGGTTAGTTATTGTGAGAAGAGGAGTGGTAGTTAATGAGCAGTGTTTGGAAGCAAGAAGGACCTAGCCCAATAAGGAGAATCTGGAAGTCATTGCTCATCAACTGTGTTCATTGACACATTCATCTCCAGCCCTTAGCACAACACCTGGCTTGTTGTATGCACTCAGTAAGTTGTTAACTGGTTAATGAACGGACTGGCTGTAGTACTCTAGGAAGAGTCTACCAGTACGATTTGATTTGTAAGTTTATAATTATTTCTTACATCCTGTGTACTCTGTCATAGAAGTCTTAGGATTTTAGAGCAGGAAGGACTAAGTGGCAAAACATCGAGATGACCCTGCCCTGTGTTTGTTCCTGCTAAGGTCCATTTCAGTCAGTTTCCTTCTCCCACAGTGTCCGGCTGACCTACGTTTGTGCAAACCAACGGAAGAGGTAGAAGCTAATCTTGAAATGATTTTCCAGCCTACCTACTTGATTCACTCTGTCTCCATTTCTTAGCCCTTCTGACACATTGCTTTCATTTTACTTTATTTAAGGGATTTCATTATTAAGCATTTGCTGTTTAAAGATTATTCCTCCCATTGAGCCATGCTCAAACATTCCATGTCCCCTTATTGGACTATCATATGTTGCTACACTAGCTGCCCCACTCTAAGACTGCGTCCTAGGTTTCCTATTTGGCATGTATCTTTAGGTCTCAAGTTTTCCTGCAAATGCTTACATTATATATAAATAGGAAACTATAAATGCAATGTTGTATTCAGATTGGATCCTTGACTAGAAAAAAGGACATTAGACAATTGGTGAAATTTGAATAAAGTCTATAATTTGCATAATGTTTCCTTTCTTAGGTTTGGTCAATGCACCATGGTTGTGTACGATGTTAACATCGGGGTAGCCAGGTGAAGTACATGAGGGTTATAAACATTTCACAAATAGAGGAAATGTTAGAAACCTGTAAACGTGCTGGTTATTTTTAAAACAATTTTTCAAGCAGAAGAAAAATTGCAGAATGCCAAAGTGTACTTTAGATAATTCCAGGAAGTGTAAGGAAAACAAATAACAATGCCTTTCCCTGCTATGCCCCTTCCTATTCAGTTCCCTTCTAGGTCCATCCCATCCATTCCCACAGCTTTAACTGTCACCTCTGTGCTGATGTCAGAAATGCCCTGGAGTATTCCACATCTCTTCATCCCATATTTCCAAGGCCCATATTTGCTGGCTCTCCTACAAGCACTCTATATTCAGCACGTGTGAAACTCAGTTCTGTATCCCCTGCCCTGACAGCCTGCCCTGTGTAGGCCAGTGACATCACCATCCTGTCACCCAAGCTAGTTACTTCACTCTCTTTTGATTCCTTTCTCCTCTTTCACAGATTCTAAACATTGTCAATTCTTCATCCAAAAGGTCTCCTGTTACCTATCCCCCACTTTCACTGTCCTCCTGTGGTTACCCTAAAATAGACTCTCAAATACCTGTCGGGACTATCTCTGCCTGCAGTCTGCCCATAATCTCTACTGCCTTCAGAAATTGGGCATGACAGAGTATATCAGTGTCACTTTCCTGCTTAAAAATGTATAAATGGCTATATATTGCTTCTGGCCTAAGTAGCAATAACATCTACCTACAAGAGACATGCATTATATAGCTAAATTAGATAGTCAGCCTGCCTCCCTCTTTCCTCTACTCCCACCTTCAAGAAAGTGGAAGGAGTACAGGCCTTTGGAGTTAGAAAGTCCTGACCTTGAATCTCAGATTTGTGACTTTGGACAAATTAGTCTTTGCCTCAGAGCATCAGTTTTTTCTCACATAAAATGGAGGCTATACTTACATGTAGGGCAGTTGTGAGAATTAAGTTAAATGATGATGTATGTCGGGGCACCTGGCTGGCTCAATTGGAGGAGCATGTGGCTCTTAATCTCAGGGTCGTGGGTTCGAGGCCCATGTTGGGTATAGAGATTACTTAAATAAATAAAACTCTTAAAAAAAAAAAGAAGGAAAGAAAGAAAAGAAATGATGATGTATGTCAAGTGCCCAGCCCCCAGTGGGTTTTTCTTACTGTTATTGGTGCTTAATACTATAGGGTGCCAGGAGGAATACATCTCTCAATCATCTCTGTCTGGTATGCGTGTTTTTGAAAATGGAAGTGGTCTACCTTCCACAACAAGGAGCCTGTCTGTAGTAGGGAAACTTATCCCTCACGTGGAGGAATAGGCACTTTCCCCATAACCTACCCACCTGGGCTTGGAATGTGTACCCCCTTCCTGCCACAGGTGTGGCCCTGAACCATTAGAGATGAAGAGTCCAGCCTCAGGTACTATAATGCATTTCCTAGAATATAAGTGCCTTGCCATTCACTCAGTCTATTCTCATTTCTGTGGACAAAACAGGGCATTTTAGCAGAATTTTTCAGAGCCTATCATACTTACTAGGAGAACTCCAAACAAGCATATGCCTGTACCAGACTCCATGGGGGAAGGAATTTATCTAACAGGTGCCCTTTCTTCAGTGGCTTAGTACAGTGGCTGACACATAGTTGTGCTTAATCAGTATTGGATAGATAGAAAGATGAATGGAAGGATGAAGGAATGATTTAATCTCTAGGATTTGTCTATTAATGCATGCATAATTGAAAGACTGAATAATAAATTTCCCAGTGAGCTGGATATTAGCTCAGGGATTCTAAACCTTGGCTGCACTAATCACCAGGAGAATTTTTGTTTCGTTTAACACTGATTTCTGAGTTCTACCCATGTTTATGCCCCATTATTTTCTAAAATCTCCCCCAAGTGATTTTAATAGACAGTCAGGGTTGGGGTCAAACATGCCTGACCATTCTAAAAATATGTATCCTGTGCATAACTTACCATTCTCAATTAACAGTTTATATATCTTTTCCTCACTTGACTTAACTCTCCTTGGCTTATTACTGGGAATGTCTTATTCACAATTTTCCACCTAGTGCCTGGCACAGTGTTTGGTATATAGAGGACAGTTATAAACGTTAATTGAATAAATTGGTTGTTTCATTTAGGATACAAAAAAAATCGCACAGTACCACAAAAGACAAAAAAATGCTGGCACCATGAGTTTTATTTTGGGATGTATGTGTGTTGGTCGGGAGGGTTCTAACCGTCTATACTTTGGTATGATTTTTGTCCATAATCCATTGTTTTTTTTCTCTGTTCACAGTCATTTATCCAGATACTGTAAATTGACAGCAGCTAAATATATTAGACTCTGTCAGGGAATCCCAATTTGAAATATTTCACCCCATTAATCCCATCTGTACCTATGCACTAAAATTCATCATGATATATGCAAGAGGATAGTTCATTAATGTGATATCAAGCACCATTGTCCCCATTAAAGAAAGCCATAAAACCCTCTAGACAAAGACACACAGGTTGCCACACCGATTTTCTCAATTCCATAATCTAGTAATTTAGGCATAGAACTGGAAAGATATTTAAAGACATCATGTTCAGTAGTCTTTATTAAACATTGAAGAAGCTGGAGCTAGGTGGGTTTTAGGATTTGTCTGAGATGACACAACCTGTGAGAGACACAGCTAGTGCAAGAAACCTGATGTTCTAACCCACCGTGGATTGCATTAGAGTCAAAGGTCAGGATAAATTCCAAGAAATGCCCAATCTTCTAAGACTGAATCAAGAAGAAATGCAAGATCTGAATAGACAAATTATAAATAGTGAAATTGAATCAGTAATCAAAAATTTCCAGCAAATAAAAGTCCAGTACCAGATGGCTTCATAGGTGAATTCTACTAAACATTAAAAAAGAGTTAACACCTATCCTTCTCAAACTATTGCCAAAAAAAAAAAAAAAATAGAAGAGAAAGAATACTTCCAAACACATTCTACGAGGCCAGCATTACCCTAATACCAAAACCAGACAAAGACGGTCAAGAAAGAAAGGAAGGAAGGAAGGAAGGAAGGAAGGAAGGAAGGAAGAAAGAAAGAAAGAAAGAAAGAAAGAAAGAAAGAAAGAAAAGAAAGAAAAGAGAAAGGAAAGAAAAGAAAAATAAAAGAAAAAGAAAAAGGAAGAAAAGAAAATTACAGGCCAGTATCACTGATGAACATACGTACAAGTATCTTCAACAAAATATTAGCAAACCAAATTCAGTAATATATTGAAAGGATAATAGGCAGTGATCAAGCGGGATTTATTCCAGGGATTCAAGGAAGTTTCAATATCCAAAAATACACAGATAATCCACATGATAAACCACATAAACAGAGGGATAAAAATTATATAATTATCTCAATAGATGCAGAAAAAGCATGACAAAATTCAGCATCCACTTACGATAAAAACTCAACAAAGTGAGTCTAGAAGGAACATACCTCAACATGATAAAAGCAATATATGACAAACCCACAAATAACGTCATACTCAATGGTGAAAAGCTAAAAGCTTTTCCTTTAAGATCAGACACAAGACAAAGATGCCCACTCTCACCACTTTTTAAAAAAATATTTTTTAATGTTTACTTTGTCTACTTTTGATGGGGGGGAGGGGCAGAAAGAGAGAAAGAATCCCAAGTAGGCTGCACACTAGCACAGAGCCTGACAGGGCTTGATCCCACAACTGCAAGACCATGACCCAAGCCAATATCAAGAGTTGGAAGTTCAACCAATTGAGCTACCCAGGCGCCCCTCACTCTTACACCTTTTATTCAAATTATGGAAAATGATAAAGCTGAGAAAAAGATAAAAAAAAATAATAGACCATGAGGGGAGAATTAGAGAACTAAGTGATTTAATGAAACGTAATAATATCTGTATCATAGGAGTTCCAGAAGAAGAAGAGAGAGAGAGAAAGGGGCAGAAGGTTTACTTGAACAAATTATAGCTGAGGACTTCCTCAATGTGGGGAAGGAAGCAGACATGCAAATCCAGGAGGCATAGAGAACTCCCTTCAGATGTAACAAGAATAGGTCTCCACAACATATTACAGTGACACTGGCAAAATACAAAGATAAAGAGAGAATTCTGAAAGCAGCTAGGGACAAATGGGCCTTAACCTATAAGGGTAGACACATAAGGGTAGTAGCGGACCTGTCCACTGAAACTTGGCAGGCCAGAAGGGAGTGGCAGGAAATATTCAATGTGCTGAATAGGAAAAATATGCAGCCAAGAATCCTTTACCCAGCAAGGTTGTCATTCAGAATAGGAGAGAGAAAGGCTTTCCAAGACAGACAAAAACTGAAGGAGTTCGTGACCACTAAACCAACCCTGCAAGAGATCTTAAGGGGGAGTCTGTGAGTGGAATGCTGTAAAGACTGCAAAGGTCCAGAAACCTCACCACAAGCATGAAATCTACAGATAACACAATGACACTAAATCCATATCTTTCAATAATAACGCTGAATGTAAATGGACTAAATGCTCCAAACAAAAGACATAGGGTATCAGAATAGATAAAAAACAAGATTCATCTACATGCTGTCTATAAGAGACTCATTTTAGACCTGAGGACACCTTCAGATTGCAAGTGAGGGGATGGGGAACCATCTATCATGCTACTGGAAGTCAAAAGAAAGCTGGAGTAGCCATACTTATATCAGACAAACTAGACTTTAAACTAAAGGCTGTAACAAGAGATGAAGAAGGGCATTATATAATAATTACAGGGTCTATCCATCAAGAAGAGCTAACAATTACAAATGTTTATGCACCCAATTTGAGAACACCTGTATATATAAATCAATCACAAACATAAACAATCTTATTGATAAGAATGCAGTAACTACAGGTGACTTTAATACTCCACTTACAACAATGGACAGATCATCTAGGCAGAAAATCAATAAAGAAACAGTGACCTTGAATGATACACTGGACTAGATGGACTGGAAAGATATATTCAGAACTGTTCATCCAAAAGCAGAACACACATTCTTCTCGAGTGCACATGGAACATTCTCCAGGATAGATTACATACTGGGTCACAAAACAGCTCTCAATAAATCAAAAAGAATTGAGATCATACCATGCACACTTTCAGATCACAATGCTATGAAACTTGAAATCAACCATGAGAAAAAGTTTGGAAAACCTCCAAATGCATGGAGGTTAAAGAACACCCTGCTAAAGAATGAATGGGTCAACCAGGCAATTGAAGAAATTTAAAAATATATGGAAACAAATGAAAATGAAAACACAACAGTCCAAACCCTTTGGCATGCAGCAAAAGAAGTCCTAAGAGGAAAATACACTGCAATCCAGGCCTATCTCAAGAAACAAGAAAAATCGCCAATACAAAATCTGACAGCACACCTAAAGGAACTAGAAGCACAACAGCAAAGAAACCCCAAGGCCAGCGGAAAAAGAGAAATAATAAAGACTATAGCAGAAACAATGTAGAATCCAAAAAAAAAAAAAACCCAAAAAACAACAAAAAAACACATTAAACAGATCAATCAAACTAAGAGCTGGTTTTTTGAAAAAATAAACAAAATTGATAACCCCCTAGTCAGACTTCTCAAAAAGAAAAAAAGAGAGGACCCAAATATATAAAACAAGAATGAAAGAGAGATCACAACCAACACCACAGAAATACAAACAATTACCAGAGAATACTATGAAAAAATGTATGCCAACAAAGTGGACAATCTGGAAGAAATGGACAAATTCCTAGATATCCACACACTACCAAAACTCAAATGGGAAGAAATAGAAAACTTGAATAGACCCATAACTAGTCTAGAAGAAATTGAATCAGTTTTCAAAAATCTTCCAACAAATAAAGAGTCCTGGGCCAGATGGCTTCCCAGAGTAATTCTACCAGACTTAAAGCAGAGTTAACATTTATCCTTCTTAAGCTGTTCCAAAAAATGGAAATGGAAGGAAAGCTTCTGGACTCATTCTATGAAGCCAGCATTACCTTGATTCCCAAACCAGACAGAGACCCCACAAAAAAAAAGGAGAATTACAGGCCAATATCCCTGATTAACATGGATGCAGAAAATCTCAACAAGATACTAGCAAATTGAATTCAACAGCGTATTAAAAGAATTATTCACCATGATCAAGTGGGATTCATTCTTGGGCTGCAGGGCTGTTTCAATATTCACAAATCAATGTGATACATCGCATTAGTAAAAGGAAGGATAAAAACCATATGATCCTGTCAATAGATTCAGAAAAACCATTTGACAAAATACAGCATCCTTTCTTAATAAAAACCCTCAAGAAAGTCCGAACAGAAGGAACCTACCTTAACATCATAAAAGCCATATATGAAAAGCCCACAGCTAATATCCTCAGTGGGGAAAAATTGAGAGCTTTCCCCCTGAGATCAGGGACATGACAAGGATGTGCACTCTCACCTCACCACTGTTGTTTAACATAGTGTTGGAAGTCCTAGCCTCAGCAATCAGACAACAAAATGTAATAAAAGGCATCCAAATTGGCAAAGCAGCCAAACTTTGTCACAGATGACATGATACTCTACATGGAAAACCCGAAAGATCCCACCAAAAAGCTGCTAGAACTGATACATGAATTCAGCAAAGTCGCAGGATATAAAATCAGTGTACAGGAATCGGTTGCATTTCTATACACCAATAATGAAGCAACGGAGATATCAAGGAATTGATCCCATTTACAATTGCACCAAGTACCATAAAATACCTAGGAATAAACCTAACCAAAGAGGTAAAAGATCTGTATGCTGAAAACTATAGAAAACTTATGAAGGAAATTGAAGAAGATACAAAGAAATAGAAAAACATTTCATACTCATGGATTAGAAGAATATTGTTAAAATGTCAGTACTACCCAAAGCAATTTATACATTCAGTACAATCCCAATCAAAATTGCACAGGCATTCTTCTCAGAGCTAGAACAAACAATCCTAAAATTTGTATGGAACCACAAAAGACCCCAAATAGCCAAAGTTATGCTGAAAAAGAAAGCCAAAGCAGGAAGCATCACAATCCCAGACTTTAGCCTCTACTACAAAGCTGTAATCATCAAGACAGTATGGTATTGGCACAAAAACAGACACATAGACCAATGGAATAGAATAGAGAACCCAAAATTGGACCCACAAATGTATGGCCAACTAATCTTTGACAAAGCAGGAAAGAGTATCCAATGGAAAAAAGACAGTCTCTTTAGCAAATGGTGCTGGGAAAACTAGACAGTAACATGCAGAAGAATGAAACTGGACCACTTTCTTACACCATACACAAAAATAAACTCAAAATGGATAAAAGACCTAAATGTGAGACAGGAAACCATCAAAACCTTAGAGGAGAAAACAGGCAACAACCTCTTTGACCTCAGCCACAGCAATTTCTTGTTCAACATGTCTCCAAAGGCAAGGGAAATAAAAGCAAAAATGAACTACTGGGACCTCATCAAGATAAAAACCTTCTGCAATGCAAAGGAAACAATCAACAAAACTAAAAGGCAACTGATGGAATGGGAAAAGATATTTGCAAATGACATATCAGATAAGGGGCTAGTATCCAAAATCTATAAAGACCTTACCAAACTCAACACTCAAGAAACAATAATCCAGTGAAGAAATGAGAAGACATGAATAGACACTTCTCCAAAGAAGACATCCAGATGGCCAACCAACACATGAAAACATGCTCAACATCACTCATCATCAGGGAAATACAAATCAAAACCACATTGAGATACCACCTCAAACCAGTCAGAGTGGCTAAAATTAACAACGTAGAAAACAACAGATGCTGGTGAGGATGTGGAGAAATGAGAACCCTCCTGCACTGTTGGTGGGAATGCAAACTGGTGCTGCCACTCTGGAAAAACAGTGTGGAGGTTCCTCAAAAAATTAAAAATAGAACTACCCTATGACGCAGCAATAGCACTACCAGGAATTTATCCAAGGGATACAGGAGTGCTGATTCATAGGGGCACATGTACCCCAATGTTTATAGCAGTACTTTCAAAAATAGCTAAATTATGGAAAGAGCCTAAATGTCCCATCAGCTGATGAATGGATAAAGAAGATGTGGTTTATACATATAATGGAATACTACTTGGCAATGAGAAAGAATGAAATCCTGCCATTTTCAGCAATATGGATTAAACTGGAGGGTACTATGTTAAGTTAAATAAGTCAGTCAGAGAAAGACAGATATTATGTTTTCACTCAAATGTGGAACTTGAGAAACTTAACAGAAGACCCTAGGGGAAGGGAAGGGGAAAAAATAGTTACAAAACAGAGAGGGAGGGAGGGAGGCAAACCTTAAGAAACTCTAAAATACAGAGAACAAACTGAGGGTTGATTTGGGCGGGGGCGTTAGAGGGGGAAAGGGGTGATGGGAATTGAGGAGGACACTTGTTGGGACGAGCATTGGGTGTTGTATGTAAGCGATGAATCATGAGAATCTACCCCCAAAACCAAGAGCACACTGTATACACTGTATGTTAGCCAATTTGACAACAAATTATATTAATTATTGGGGCAGAGAGAGAGAATCCTAAGAATGCTGCACATAGCACAGAGCCTGATGTGGGGCTTGATCCCACAACTGTAATACCATGATCCAAGGCGATATCAAGAGTTGGATGCTCAACCAACTGAGCCCCACAGGTGCCCCTCAATCTTACCACTTTTATTCAACATAGTATTGGAAGTCCTAGCTATAACAATCAAGAAAAAAAAAAAAGGCATCCAAATTGGAAAAGAGAAGTAAAACTGTGACTATTTGCAAATAACATGACACTATGTATAGAAAACCCTAAAGACTCCACTAAAAAATGATTAGAACTAATAAATTAATTCAGTACTGTTGCAGGAAACAAAATTAATATACAGAAATCTTTTGCAATTCTATACACTAATAACTATCAGAAAGAGAAATTATGAAAACAATATCATTTACAGTTGCATCAAGAATAAAATACCTAGGAATAACTTTAATTGAGGAAATGAAAAACCTGTACACTGAGAATGGTAAAACACCGATGAAAGAAATTGAAGCCAATACAAATAAATGGAAAGACATACCATGGACTGGAACAAATAATATTGTTAAAATGTCCATACACCCAAATCTGACCGACAGTCTGCAGATTCAGTAGAATCCCTATGAAAATACTTAAGCCATTTTTCACAAAACTAGAACAGGTAATCCTAAAATTTGTACGCAGCTACAAAGACCCTGCGTAGCCAAAGCAATCTTCAGAAAGAACAAAGCCCTGATCTCCAACTATACTACAAAGCTATCATAATGAAAATACAATGGCAGTGGCACAAAAATAAATGCATTAATTAATGGAACAGAAGAGAAAATCCAGAAATAAACCCATGCTTAGATGTTCAATTAATGTTCAACAAAGGAAACAAGAACATACAATGGGGAAAAGACAATCTCCTCAATAAATGATGTTGGGAAAACTGGACCATTTTTTTTAAATCATATACAAAATAAACTCAAAATGGAGTAAAGACTTAAATGTAAGGCCTGAAACCACGAAACTCCTAGAAGAAAACATAGGTAATAGGTTCTTGGACATTGATCTTAACGTTATTTTTTTTTGAATCTGTCTCCTCAGGCAGAGGCAACAAAAGCAAAGGCAAAAACAAACAAAAAAATCAAATGGGACTACATAAAACTAAAAAACTTTTGCACAGTGAAGAAAACCATCAACAAAAAGGTAACCTACTGAATGGGAAAAGAGATATGCAAATTACATAACTGATAAGGGATTAATATCCAAAATATATAAAGAACTCAATTCAATATCATAAAAAGAAATCAATTAAAAAATAGGCAAAGAATCTGAAGACATTTCTCCAAAGATGACATACAGATGGCCAACAGACACATGAAAAGATGCTCAACATCACTAATCATCAGGGAAATGTAAATCAAGACCACCATGAGACATCACCTCACATCTGTCAGAATGGCTAGGATAAAAAAGACAAGTAACATATGTTGGTGAAGATATGGAGAAAAGGGAACCTTTGTGTACTATTGATAGGAATGTAATTTGCTGCAGTCACCATGGAAAACAGTATGGAAGTTCCTCAAAAAATTAAAACTAAAACTAAAACATATGATCCAGCAATTCCACTTCTGGGTATTTATCCACAGAAAAAATTTGAAAAGAATATGCACTCTTACATTCATTGCAATATTATTTTTAACAGCCAAGATAGGGAAGCAACCTAAATGTCCATCAGTAGGTGAATGGATTAAGAAGAGGTAATATCTACATACAATGGAATATTACCCAGCCATGAAAAAGAATGAAACTTACCCATTTGCAAAAACATGGATGGACCTAGAAGGTATAATGCTAAGTGAAATAGGACAGAGAAAGACCAATGCTGTATGATTTCACTTATATGTGGAAACTAAAAAAAAAGCACACAAAACAGAAACAGACTCAAAGACACACAGGGAATAATATGGTGGTTGTCAGAGGGGAGGGGGTGGGGTAAAGGATGATAGATGGGAAGGGGATTAAAAGGTACAAACTTCTAGTTATAAAATAAGACACAGTGGTGCAATGTACAGCACAGGAAATGTAGTTACTAATACATAACAACTTTGTATGGTGATAGATGGTAGTTAGATTTATCACAATGATCACTTCATAATGTATATAACTATTCAATCACTTTGTTAAATACCTGAAACTAATAGAATATTGTGTGTCAGCTACACTTCAATAAAAAAAAAAACAAAAACAGAGCATTACTTCTTTTTGTCCTGAAATAAACTCATTAAGGAATTAAAAAAAAAAAATCAAAGACCAAACTTTTACTTCCATCTTAGTATCTGTTAGAAAGAAAAAGGGTGGGTATTGTTACAGTTTCCTCAGAGACTGTTGGGAGGAGGAGTGTTGGTGCAAAGGGAGGAAGGTAGAGGAAAGGGATCTTGAATGAGACTTTGAAACTTACCAGGAAGTGTGTTTTGTGGCAGTCAACACAGTTCATTTGTCTTTCTGTCCTTGTTTTCAGAATTTTCCCCAGAGAATACCTCCTTCAACAGATCCACCTGTATTCCCTCGCTGATCTGCAGCAGGTAAGCACTCAGAAGGGCCATTTCATTGCTCTTTTCTCATTGGGAAAGTGTCTTTGTTGATTATGGTATAGGTACTGAATTCTGCCATCATTGGGGTAGTTTCTTCATAAGCCCTGATAATCAGTTTCTACTCAGAATGAGAAAAAAAATTTACTATAAAAAAATATTACAGGACAATAAGAAATGCTGGCAAGGATACGTAGAGACAGGAGCTCTCATACATTGTTGGTGGGAATGTGAACTGGTTGGTACAGCTACTTTGGGAGACAGTTTGGTGGTCTCTCAAAAAGTTAAACCAAGTTACAATATGAACCAGCAGTTAGTTCCACTCCTAGAATATACCCAAGAGAATTGAAAACTTATGTCCATGTAAAACTTGTATACCAATGTTCAGAGCAGCATTATTCATAATACCAAAGAATAGAAGTAACCCAATGTTCATCAGCTGGTGAGCAGATAAACAAAATGCTATATATCCACACAATGGAATATTATTTGGCCATGAAAAGGAGCAACATACATGCTACAACATAGGTGAATCTTGAAAACATCATGCTGAAAAGAGCGAGACAGAAAAGAATATATATGTATGATTCTGTTTAAATGAAATGTCCAAAATAGGCAAATCCACAGACAGAAAGTGGACAGATGAGTGGTTATCAGCACCTGGGGAGAGCAAGGGAATGACTGGTGATGGCCTGGGGGTTTCCTTTGAGGCTGACCAAGGTGTTCTGGAATGATAACGGTGATGGTTGCACAACTTTGTGAATGTACTAAAACCCACTTTGGAAGAGTGAAGTTTATGGTATGTGAATTATATCTCAATAAAAAATTATGCAAAGAAAGAATATCTGAAAGGCAATGACTGTATGAAACTCTTTGACTTGTGCTTAAGTCACTTAAGGGAGGACCTTAAAGTTTAATAAAACATAAGAAATCATATAAGAGTCAAAATCATCTTTTAAAACTTTTATTAGTGCTCGTCCTTTTAATGATTGACCAGGTTAGCAACCAAGATGAAAACCAATATTTTTTCTGTTCAACCCAAAGTCCTGAATATGTTAAGCTTTGGTTAATCATTTAAATCAACAACTCACTGCCTAAGAAGCTTTTAGACGCTAAAAGCTTTCCATATATCTATCTATTCTTTCCAGAGTCAATTAAAAAGATAATTGTGACAACTTCCTAAGCATCTCAAATTATTCTGATTCTGTTCTTTTGTTTATCATCGTTGTCCTCTGCTGGTTTCGCCCACAGAAATGAGGTCCACTTAAAAACTGTTCAGATCCTTCAGTCATTTTACAAGACTTTAAAGTGTTGTTGTTTTTTAACTTCAAACTTTGGTGTTTTCTTTGTACAGTCTGAGGGAGGAAAGTTATTTTAAATGGTAGTAGTTTTAGAGCATTTAGTTGGAACGATCTGAGAGAATAGGAGTGTTTTAATTTCCATGTGTACATCAAGTTTAACCTATTTGCACATATCAGCTTGTTCTATTCTTCAGTCCTGTATACCCTTTACTACCTAATCGAGCGGCAATGATCTGCTGGCTGGGGTGGGAAAAGGTATATTACAATTGCCCAGTGGTGTTCAAGGAGAAGAATTGATTAAAATATCTATTACACACTTATCTATTTTCTAGAACTTCATTTGATCATAGTATCTGAGAACCCATTTGAGAAGTATGTTTAAAGGCATGGACATAGTCTTGTAAGGGTGGTTTAAAATAGAATGGGTGGGTTCCAAAGTGAGTAGTTTTTGAGGAAGCCTTTTTTTTTTTTTAAAGCTTATTTTGAGAAAGAGAGAGAGAGAGAGAGTGCATGCCCATGCAGGCAGGGAAGGGGCAGAGAGAGAGAGGGAGAGAGAATCCCAAGCAAGCCCCACTCTCAGTGCAGAGCCTGACGTGGGGCTCGATCTCAAGACCTAAGCTGAAATCAAGAGTCGGAGGCTTAACTGACTGAGCCACCCAGGCACCCCTGAGGAAGCCTTTCAAAAATGGTTACCAGATGAAGAGAAGGAATCAGAGCAATTCCATATTCATTTTGGGGTATCAGAGTAGTGTATCCATTTGGCACGATAAAGCCTGCTATTTAAAGCTTCCCTATGCCTTGCAGACTCCCCCCGCACCGCCCCCTTGTATAATCAAACCACATATGCCACGCAGCTCACTTAAGTCAGTGACAGCAGTATTCCTGGTGGGCTGGACCATTAGCCCCTGGAGCCCCATAAGCAGCTTAATCAGTTTTCAGCCTCAGTAGTAAAGCGATAGAGGCAATCAGCAGCTCATCAAACTCCCCGGGTTGGGGGGATGGCTAGAGCTCTGTGCATCCATTTAATACACAACAGCTCACTCTAACCTGGTTCTTTGTGCCTGGTTTTAAGATCCTCAGACTTATCATATTTAGAGGAAGTTTAATTCAATTACTTTTTCTGCCTGAGGTGGTTTAAATTGAATTTAGCTTTTGATCTGTCCGCATCTAGGCTATCAGTACTGAAGGGCACCTCCACCCCATTTTCTCTTAGTTTCTCAGTTTCAGGCATGTTTTCTGAATCCGGACTGTTCTTGCAAATACGTAAGAGAAGGGAGCACAAGAGGAGAAAAAAATGCACTATTGGTCTGTGACAGAGTGTGAGTGACAGCAGGCAGTCCAGCCTAACGAATGGAGCTGCCGGCCCTGTGCTGTCCTGTCCCCTTCTGTCCTGTGTGTGGCTGCCCGGTCATCCCGTTTCATGTCAGCTTTAGCAGTTTTAAAGTTATTTCCCCCCCATTTCATTTCCCTCTGCACTCCTAAAATAAAGGTTTCTATAAAAGCAGATCTAGCACATCAAATAACTACAGAAAAATGAACTTCAGTTTATAAATTTTGCAGGGGGTAGAAGGTACGCTACAGGAAGTAACTGAAGAGTTAGACACCTTGAATGACAATAACATAAATATCCTTCCCAAAGGCATAGACTGCTCTCCACAGATTGCTCCTCAGTGAATTCGATTTTTCCCATTAGCTTTTATTTAAAAAACAAAATGTGAACATCAACCAAAAATCAAACAAGGTAAGAATTTGGTGATGGTGTGGACATCACCAAAAATCAAACAAGGTAAGAATTTAAGAAACATGGTAAAGGGGGACTTACGATTTAAGCGTCTATAATCTTAAAATAACAAGTACACAAAACACTAGTAATACCTAAGATAAAGGTGCTGGAAGAATTCTGGTATCAAAAAATTTGCTTCCTTCTCATATCTCTGTTTTCATTTATATAAGTAACAATCCCAAAGTTGAGGAGACAGACTCAGTTCAACAATGTGGCTGGAGATTTCAAGCTACCTGAATGCTTCTGATGTTACATTCAAGACCAATTGCTTCCCGCTTCTCATTTTCTAAACTTAGTGGCCTCCTTTACACACATTCTTCTTTACATCTGTACGCTTGGGTGTGAGGAGACGAACCGCACGGATCGACCCTGCTTAGCGGAAGAGGCTCCCTGCACTTGTTCTGGGAGCTGTAGTTGCCTGCTTGCTGGCCAATGAGTGCCAATTATCAGCAAAGGTTATATAGCTCATGCTGGTACCGAGTCCCCAGTTGTCTGTTTATTTCACCAGTGATTAAGTTGCTCACTGGGTTTTACTAGCACCTCATAAAGGTAGTAGTTGAACAACACAGTCATTACGTGGCTATAATCAGTTGGCAGCATTATAACATGCAACACAGAAGATGGGACCAAGTACTCCTCCTGCCTTGTAGCAGGTCCAAGGACAGCAAAAGACAGGGGCGGAGGCTCTCCAAATCCTAGGAACTCAGAGGGGCACTGACTGGAGCCCATCATTTCTTAAGTCTAGAATTTCAGGTGAATCTCTCTCCAGGATAGTAGATACTGTTAGAGAAACTTATTCAATCCATGTTCTTTGAATATAAGTCTAACATAATATATTGTTGATTTTTTTTAATGTTTATTTTGAGAGAGGGGGAGGGAGAGCAGGTATGCATGCATGTGACTGGTGGAGGAGGAGAGAGAGAGAGAGAGAGGGAGACAGAGAATCTCAAGCAGCCTCCACACTGTCAGCACAGAGCCCAACACGGGGCTTGATCCCAGCAACCATGAGATCATGACCTGAGCTTGAAGTCAAGAGTCAGATGCTTCACTGACTGATCCAAATAGAATCATAAGCAGAAGCTTTCTTTCAGGAGGTGTGATTGCAGTGTTTGTTTTTTAAATGACAGAGCAGTTCCTTATAAAGGAT
Organism: Lynx rufus; assembly: GCF_022079265.1. Classification (NCBI taxonomy): domain Eukaryota; kingdom Metazoa; phylum Chordata; class Mammalia; order Carnivora; family Felidae; genus Lynx; species Lynx rufus. The sequence continues at coordinate 28,362,968 of NW_025814834.1, forward strand.
TTGGCAGACAAGGACTAAGCATATATCAATGAATGAACAAGTACTGAGGCATGTTTTGAATGGGGGAAACCGAGGCACTGCTTTTTAAAAGCTTTCTCCTGCTTTGATACTTCAAGAAGGGGAAGTAGAAAATAATTTGTGTCTTGTTATTTTCTGTCTGTCCAGCATTTTCACAAATCCATGGAAAGGCTAAATTAAGATAGGGATATGATAAAAAGATAAGCCCCAAGGAATCAGCAGGAACAATACCATAACTCTCAATGCATTAGCTTTCTGCAGTAGCTCTCCCCTTTCCCTGTAAAGTACGCGACAGACCGTCTTCTTACTTACATTGCTGATAGGAAAATTCCACATTTTACCAATAGAATACATTAGTATATGTAAGTTAACATTCAAGAGATTATTGTTGCTCTTAAGGAACAAATCAGAACCCTGGTTTAATAGCTCATTCCCCAGACTGTGTAAGTGATAGGAGAATTCTTCTCAAGTTCCTTCTGTTTGCCGAAAGGAAAGGTCAGATTTAACTTCTAAATTTTAGCTACCTGTGCTCTTGTGACAAAACCTAAAAATGTATATTAATGACTAACTCTTCTGGTGTTACTCACCTTTGGGGCATATGTAAGCTAAGCATTGAATGATTCTATTTGTACATGATTCATGAGAAAGGATACTGGAGGATCCCATGGGTGAGGCAGTTGGTTAAAGTAGCCCCTCCCATCGACTCCCTCCACTGCCTACCCCCTACCCCCAACACGCACCCCGCTGTTGTGGGACAATCTGAGGAGCTGATTTCCCCATCATCCACCTTCCCCCAGCCCTCAATTTCAAACTAGACCTTACCTTCAAGTTAAGGCAATTTAGATTCCAGTTAATACAGAATACTACCTGAGAAGAATAAATTATTTTGTTACAAGTTCTTTTGTCTTGTTAATAAGTTGAAAGCACAGGATGATATTCAAGAGGAGATATACTTCAACAGATATGATGATGCAAAAAAGATGGAACAGTCTGGAATTTGGAGTACTTACTAACAAGATGTAAAGTGGGAAGGATGCCAGAGGGGAGGGCCCATAGCACTTACGAGCCATGAAAAGAGAGAGGAGTAAATCAAATGCATACTACCTTTCTAGAGTTGCCTAGAATGGTCTGAACTGCTTGCTTTATGCTAAAGCAGTAAACACTTACATTAAGCAACTAGGCATGTGAATATTTGATGTATCAATAGATGGACGGATGGATGGATACATTCACTATCCCCAAACTTATTAGCACACTCTGTCCCCAAAGAGAAGCAAACTAGTTTTAGCCCCTAAACCAAACTCTAATGCTGCTCTATAAAACAACAATGTACAGAATTCTAAAACCAAGTAAGAATCTACACCTTTTTTGTATTGGGATAATGGCACGTTGTTTACTGTTGCAAACTTTCTGCACACTAAACATTCCTAGACAGCTGACTTTTCAGTTAACTTTTTTGCCCCGTACCCATACGACTTAGGAATTGTCGTCTCTGTGACCTAAACATTTGTCAGAATTGGGTCCTACCGTGAAGATTATCTACTCTTTCCTAGCTAGTGAGTGCAGCCACTAAAAGGCAATGTTTAAGACATTTTGAGGCCACTTTTTAAAAACATGCTTTGCTGAATTCCTCTTTGAGGAAGTGTGTGAGTGATCTTGCACGGCCCTGCCCCACCAAGCAAACAATCAGAGAAAGTTATTCTCTGTGGGCACTGTTTGTCAGCAGACAAAGGCCGAGCCTAAGTGGGCACCCAGCACAGCTGCCCTTTCACCGAAGAAGCAACAGGTGATGACCTTTCTTCACACGAGGCTGACATCTTTGAATCCACAGTCCACAGGAGCACAGCGCCTCGGTGCCCACAACCAAGTCACCAGTCTCCAAGCCTCAACAGCCTGAGGAATTGTATTCACAGCCTCTCAGCACCCCTGATCCCCAGACCATTGTCCACCCAGGCATTAGCGGGCAGGGTAACTAATTAGGAGCGTTCGGGCTTAACAAGAAGAAAAACAAAGTGTGACAGCTTGCCTGTGTTGTTCCCTGGCTAGGGCCTGTGTCCGCTGCAGCCACCACTGCCCTCAGAAGCTTCTGGGGTGATCTGGGGCAAGATAGGAGTGGGGCCTCCGTGAAAACATCACTAAATCTTCCTTAGCTACTTTAGCCACCGTTGTTCTACTCAGTGAGCTAGAAAAGACCGTAAGTTACTTGGGGGAGGGGAGGGCACACATCATTCCTTTTAAATAAGCAGGTTTTTTAAAAGTGTGCAAGAGGTACAGGGAAGAATTGAATGTCATTCTTTGAAGCATTCACAGGTTGGCATCAGAGCAAATGGAAAACTCACTGTTTCTCAGGAGAGGTGTATCTTGAGTAGGTGCTGAATAGTCCAGGCCTCGAATTCAGTCTTCCACGGGGTTTCAGATCTTGGGGGAGGGGGGAGTGACGACCACTGCTAAGTGCCTGGGCTGGAAGCTGGGTCTGCTGACTCCTTGGCAGAGGCCTTAAATCTCTGGAGTTTTGTTGATCTTGACTACTGTTTTTTTGGTGTTTTGGTGATGGGGCCAGTTAGCTGAGCTAAAGCAGGTGATTAACAAGGTAGTGATACAGATTGTTCTTTATGCCAGCCGGTTAGTCTTTCTTTGCTCGGAGAACACTTTGTCTGTCTGCAGACCCAGGCCCCACACCCGACTACATCCACACACCTGGTCCAGAGACACAGTAAAGGATTGAGGAAGGTGGGCTGTGGCAGAAAACGTGGTTAGCTAAGGGCAAAGTATTGCCCTTCTTGGGCAACCAGGCCAGAAAGAGGACCATGTGTTGTAAGTGCTGGATAGAGAGCCTCAGTCTCCAGCTGAGAAAGAACTCAGTTGAGATAAGGATTCCAGAAGTCAAATGTGAGCCCTGGAAGTATAAACAGCATGATCATAGGGGAGGTCGCAGCCACAGAGGTAGGTGGTGCTCAGTCAGGGCTGATGGAGATCACTTTCCTGGAATCTAGTTTCCTGGCTCTGCTTCTACTATGGCTTCCAACCAGCTGGGGTTTGTTGTTGTTGTTGATTTGGGGGTTGTATTATTGTTGTTTCCCATTTATAAAAAAGCAGTTATGGGGCACCAGGATGGCTTAGTCGGTTGAGTATCCAACTCTTGATTTCGGCTCAGGTCATGATCTCGTGGCTCGTGCACTCGGGCCCTGCATTAGGCTCTGTGCTAACAGTGAGGAGCCTGCTTGAGAGTCTTTCTCTCTCTCCGCCCCTCCCCTGCTTGCACGTGCATGCTCTCTCTCAAAAATAAACATTAAAAAGCAGTTATATTACTGACTAGGCAAAGGCCTGCTTTCAAAAACACTTTACTTAAAGATATAGACAGAGTAAGGTTAGTGTCGATCTTACCATTGGTGGAATCAGACCCTCCCTGCCTGGCCCCTCAGCTTGCCGCTTCACACACAAATGTTGTTAGTCGCTAGGAACAGGCAAGAATGAACTGCCATCAAAACTAATCTGTCACGTGGTCAGATAACTGTCACAGTGGCAGTTGCTCAGTGGGGCCTAGTTCCATGCATGAGTTACCTATTGCTGTTTAACAGATTACCCCAAAACCCAGTAACTAAAACAGAAGTAAACCCTTGTCTCCCAGGTCTCTGCGGGGCAGGAATGTGGGAGCAGTCTAATTGGGCATTTTGGGTTCAGGCTGTTCGGAGGCTGCAGCCCAGGTGTCATTTGGGGCCACACTCATTGGAAGAAGCCCTGACTGGGGCCGGGGCATCTGCTTCCAAGGTAGGTTACTTCCACAGCAGCCGAAAGTTGGTGCTGGCCATTGATGGGAGCCCTCTGCCCCTCCTCATGTGGGCCCTGCCGCATGCTGCCTCGTGGGGGATCTGAGCAAGTGAAAGCCAGCAGAGGCTACTCTTTGTGGGTCTTTGCCTCTCGAGTCAGATAGCCATCACTTCTGCCATATTCTATTTGTTTGACATAAGTCACTAAGTTGGGCCCACACCTGAGGAGAAGTGCACTGCCACAACCAGAGAGCTTACAATTTTGAGAGAGACAGACAGACAGACAGACCGAGCACGAGCAGAGGAGGGGCAGAGAGTGAGGGAGACACAGAATCCGAAGCAGGCTCCAGGCGCCAAGCTGTCAGCACAGGGCCTGATGCAGAGCTTGAACCCACAAACCGTGAGACCATGACCTGAGACAAAGTTGGACACTTAACCGACTGAGCCACCCAGGCGTCCCATAAACATGTTTTAAACCCATCATATCCTATAATAGCAGCCTGTCCTATCTGTATACTTCTTCTATGTATGTATTTTGAATGTATTTTTTACCGTTTAAAAAGCATTCTTTCCAAAACAACCTTGTGAGGTCGGCAGCTCTGCCTTGTCTCATGCCCATTTCACGGGCAAGAATGCAGACGTAGATAAACTAGCTGGCTTGCCAAAGCTACACAGCTTCTGCTAAGTGACCGAACCAAGACTGAAACCAAACTTTCCTGCCTCCTTGTCCAGTGTTCTCTCTGCTGTACCATAGGAGTGTACGTGTTAAGCAGGCAGCCTCCTGAGTAATCTCACACTCTTGGAAGCAGCCACCATGTTGTAAGGAAGCCGAACCAGCTCATGCACAGAGACCGCAAAGAGAGGCCACATGTAGTCATTCTAGCTGACAGCCCCACTGAGTCCTGGCGGACAGCCGTCATCAGCCACTAGGCATGTGAGTAAAGATACTTTCAAAGGATTCCAGCCTCTAGCTTTCAACTCTTCTCAGCAGAGGCAACAGATATCATGGAGCGGAGAAAAGCCATCTCCACCATTTCCTGCCTGAGATTCTGACTCACAGATTCTGAGAATAAAATGATGGCCCTACACCACTAGGTTTGGGGTATTTTGTTTTGCAACAGTACTCACTGGAACACCAGTAACTCAGCTGTTAGATCACAGCCTCTAGGAAGCTCTCTGAGTTGAAATGTGAGGGTCCAGGCTGAAGCCAGACGGAGGGAAATGGGAGGAGAACTTTCAGGCCTTGGTAGCATCAAAGCCATCAGTGACCTAATCTACAGTGTTTCTATCAGGGAGGCAAACAGGAAAAAGGTTTTATTACTGACATTTGACATTTCTGAAGAATGTTCCGTCTGCATGCTTCAGGATTATTTTGAAAAATTGTCCCAACACACGTTCACGGAACATGTATGATGGGATCACTTGACTTTCCTTAGGAATGAATGTGATAAAAAAATCTGAGTCTCCAAGCTAGAGCTACAGAGAGCATGGAGTTCATAATTTTTCTATCCCACCTGTGCTCCTGAAGCAGGAGCCCAGTTCTCAGTCACCAAACCCTTGGCTGCACACCTATTCATTCATTCATTCATTCATTCATTCAGATGTTAATTAAGCATATACTCATAACTACATGCCCAGAGTTATGCTGGCCTTGAAGTTGAGAGCGCATTTTCTCAGGAAAGGACTACTGAGTCTTACTGATTACGGTCAAACTCCTGTACTCTATACTCCGTCTTTGCGTCAAGAGCTTCTGGTAGAGGCTGCCCATGACTGTGTTCAACCTAATGACATCCAGCAGGATTTCACCCCTCGATGCCTCATGCCAGCCACTCTGCCACATTTGTAGTTGGTCTTCAAGGGGCCAGAGGGATCTTGAGAAGGCTGTCTAAGTGAGGTATTGAAGGCTAAGGAGGTTTCTAGCCTTTTCACCAAGTTCATTCACTGGATGTTGCTCCAGGGACGGAACGAGGGAGGATGGCAGACTCACAAGACAGCATTAGCATTTGTGTCTTTGATGACACCACTGGCTGCACGTGATGGTGAGCTGCAGTTCCATCTATGTTTGGAACGTGGTGCTTTTCAAGAATACCGCACCCATCCTTCTGAGGAAAAGTTAGCTGACTGGGGCAGCTTTTCTCATTATTTGTTTTGAAATTTCTGGCCAAGCCCTAGTGAACCATCAACACATTTGCTCCTGGAATTTTAAACAAGATTAAAGTCATTTGTGACAGCAGGGAAGATCTTTATAGCCCAAGAAATCAAGGAAAGGTAGAAGGAGCAGCATCAGTCATTCAGGAAGCTACTGAAGCATTAATAAGCCCAGACCTCTGTTAGCTGTTGAACAGGTTTCTTGTCAGTCAGAAATTCACTTCTCTCCCAAGAGCCGGTCATTCATTTATCTATCCATACAAGAAACAAGTGATAAATGTCATATTAGGTACCAAGCACTTCCTGTGCCAAGTGCTGGGGACAGGATAGAGAAGGCACAGCGCCTGCCCTCTCAGAACATTCTCTCCCAGTTCTGTACTGGTATGCCAAGCACATCGGAGGGGCAGCCTAACCATTCCATTCTGCATCTAAAGGAGAGAAATAAGAGAAATGGGGCTTTAGCACAGGGTTATGTTGACTCCGGCTTCCGCAGGGGCCAGGCAAGTGGCATGGCATCTGTGCCTGACGCAGGCCCAAGTAGATGCTTCAGGTCATGACGAGGAGCCAGAGTACATCCTCCTCTGAAGGGGACAGCTGTTACTCAGTAGCTCCGGAGCTGTCATCTCTTCCCATTTTCCAAGAGAAGCCGGAAATCCGCATTTTTATGTGAAATTTCTTTATATTTAAACACTCTGCAGGCCAAACAAAACACAGCCACTGGTTTTGACCTCTGCTTTATAATAGAGAATGCTCGCTTTTGTTCCTTCAGAACTAATGAATGCTCAATTATGAGAAGGAATTTGGAGGTTGGTGTTAGATTATGCTCCTCAAAAGGCTGCAGACCCCACCCTGAACCCTCGAGATACTAATTGACACACTAGCACAGGCCGACAGCTGGGCTCTGGAAGTAGGAACACACGAGGAAACAGGCCAGCTAGTCCAGGTCACTTTGGGAGGTCAGGGCAGCAGTGCAAACATTAGAAGGCCGAAGACAAAGGTCAGGTGGCAGCAAGGAAGCCCTCCGTTTCCTCGAGCTGTTGGTTAATGAATCATATTCAAAAACTATCACCAGATTCCCCCTCTCTGGCACTGCTTCGTGAGGTGGAAAAATTAAATGGAAATCAAAATTACCATGGCTGTCGGGAGCTTTTCAGAGACCAGCAGGCCAGTGCGAGGCCAACATAGGATGAAGTTTCTGCCTGGAGCAAAGGTCTCCAAAGGATACCTGGTGTTGGGTATTGCAGAAGGGCTGGATGGAACAGGATTATATACTGGAGCCTTGGAGCCCGGCTGCCCATATTTGAATGCCAGCTCACTCCAGACTCACTAGGTGACCTTGAACTAATCACTTGTCTTAATAACTCAAAAAAAAAGCTTCATCTCTGAAGCCGGGGATAATAATGGTACCTTCCCCAAAAGTTGCTGTGAGGCTCAGAGGAGTGAACCTACAATGCTGCTTGACACGCAGAGCCTAGGAGCTACAAGCTTCACTGGTGGCCCAAGTACTGGGGTTAGTGTTGCTAGGAGAGGTGGGCCTTCCCTAAATGGCTCCCTGTAGCTTTCTTCAGTGGCAAGACACTGCATCTGTGGATACCGATGGCAACGGCCACCGCAGAAGTAATGTTTGTTCTACCTATTTGGGCCCTCAGATTCTGCGTGGGGCTCTCGGCCACTGGATCCTACCATAGCTGCACTGCGGTCACTGCACGGACCAGCACCTTGATAGGGAAGAGAAACCCTGGGTGGGCTTCCTCCTGCCTCTAGGGTGGTCCTAGACCAGGCCTCCCCAGAGGAACTGCACTTCGAGGCCTCCCACCCTCACCCCCTTCCTGCCCAGGCAGTAAGAACTCCCCAGAGGGCCATGCTAGATAGAACAAGTCAGAAGCACGTACTGGCCTCCTAGCTTCGCCATCTTTCTTTGGTCTTGCCAGGAGGCCTTCAACACTTGAACCAGAAGCTGAGTTTTGGCTTCCCCCAAACGGTAGGCACCTTCAGTACTTGTCTCTTTGAAGAATGAGTGCCCTTTTGTTGGTGGGGGTGGGGGGGGTGGGGGGGGTGTTGTGCACAGATAATCTCTTCAATTTTAACAAAAAGCATTCTTTAAATTTTGTACAATCCTAGAATGTGCTGTGTGTGTGTGTGTGTGTGTGTGTGTGCGCGTGCACGCTTAAAAAATACTGAGTCCACACTGTTTCTGTAGCTATAGAAGGGAGGAGCTTACCAGACTGAACTTTTGGCAGAAATAAAAAGGACCCATGTTTCCTTCCCACCTGCAATTATAGTTTTACCAGCTTGTAAAGCACCCGTAGAATTTGCAGTACATTCTTCCTTTGCAGGAGGGGAGAGGCCCTGCTGTGAGGGTAATTGGCTTTCTAGCTTCCTTTAATGTGCAGGTGGAAGGGACCTGTACTGAAGGGCCTATACTCTTAGGATTAACTGATGTTGAATTGTGTTTAACTTCCACGCATCTCCCTGAATACATGTGTTCCATTAAATCTTAGGAGTGGAAACACAGCTTATAACCTCGGAAAATATCCCCATCCCTATCACTTCTTATGGCTTTACAAAAACAGAAGTGTTTTTTTTAATGGATTAAAAAAAATTTTTTTAATGTTTATTCATTTTTTGAGAGAGAGAGAGAGAGAGACAGAGCACAAGTAGGGGAGGGGCAGAGAGAGGGAGACACAGAATCTGAAGCAGGGTCCAGGCTCCAAGCTATCAGCACAGAGCCCAACGTGGGGCTTGAACTCCCAAACCATGAGATCATGACCTGAGCCAAAGTCTGATGCTTAACCGACTGAGCCACCCAGGTGCCCCTTAAATGGATTTTTAACCACCGAAGGGATTATGTTCAACCCTGTTTAACCCTTGTGTTAAAGATACATGGCATCTTTAAATGACAGTTTCACACAGTACGTCCAACTTGTATGACTTTTTTCCTCAAGCTTTGGCTGTTTACAGTATTCGTACCCAGGAGGAGAATCTCAGACTCTTCACTACTTTATATCTAGAATTCTAAGTTACCTTATTTGTGAAGTGAAAAGGTAGAGTTAAACAATTTTTACAGCCCCTCTCCCAGCTCTAGGAACCCTGGTTCCATGATCCTTAAGAAGTGATTAAGTTGTGGAAGCTACTCTACATGTCTCTATCTACTTTCTGGGATTTTCTTGCCAGTTTTCATAAACTAGCAAGGCTCTGAGCATAGCAAGGAACATGGAGTGAAAGCCAGATAGCTGCTCCTTCAATCAAGGGACAAATGTCAAGATTCCATTTGCCAAAGATCAACTGATGTTTTCACTTTTTGTCCTTAAACAGCAGTTTTAATCTTTTTCACAAACTTAATCCGAAGGACAGCTTACAAAAACAAGTTAAATATACTGATTTTATACAGCCCTTAAAAGCAAATTACCTTCTTAATACCTTACAATCTAGTGGCGGCTAGAATAGTCCCCAGCACATAAAAGTTGGCCAGTAAAAATGTGCAGAATATGCCAGCTAGTGAGTTTGCTCCTAAATGGGCAGCTTCGATAGGTTATCTGGTGAACTAGGAGTTGGAGTTTGTGTCAGAGCTAAAAGCAGAGAGCCCCTTGCAGCTCGGGTGTGCATGAAGGACAATGAAAGAATGGGGCATCATAAGGGAAGGCTTAGACCTGAAGAAAAAGGGAATTCAGGGAAGGAGGTTGTTGAATGGATTCTTGGCTGGAGCAGAGGTCAAGGGTGCAGAGAGAAAGTCTAGGTAATCACAGGTAGTAAAACTACCGATTGGAGTTTCATCTTTTTCTCTTTTTTCTGTCTGTTGCCCTCTGGGGGCAGGGCAGGGGATCATCTGACAGACAGAAGGAGCTAGAAAGGGCCAGGATTCTCAGGCTGCTTGCTTTTTCCCCAAAGTTGTTAAGGCGCACTCTCACCGAAGGCAAAGGCCTCCCATTTCATAGCACTCAGTCAAGGAGGGAGGAGAGAGACATTCAGAAAACCTACAACCCAGGACAACAATAGTTCATCCTTTACCAAGTAACATAATACCTCCGGCACTTAGTCTTTGTAAAATGAGAACACTGTACTAAATAATTAGATTAATCATAGCTGTTTTTTTATTACATGTTTAAAAAAATGTGACTTTTATTATAGAGTGCCTACTTGAGGCCAGACCCTGTTCTAAATCCATGTAGATTACCTCATTTAATCCCAACAGCCCTCTGAGGTAGGTACTATCATTACTCATCTCTTGCCCAAAGTCATTTAGCTGAAGTAGAGGAGCTGGGATTCAAACCCAAGCTGTCCTGTTCTAGTACATACCTTCTCGTTTCCATTTTATATGAAATGTTTCAGACTTATCAAATCCAAGAATAACAAATACGACCAGCTGCTCGATTACCCCTGCAGTTGAAGGATTCCCTTCTCCAGTGGGCACACACTCTGAACCACTACGTTTACTATTTGCCACCAGCACTAACATTTCTTTATTTCTAGAGGCATCCTGATACCAAGATCTACCTGGCAGCAAGGCCACGCCCTACCATTGCTGAAGCTCCACTAAGTCTTATCACTGGGTAGAAGGAAAGAATAGAAGGCAATGAGGAGAACAGAACTACATAAATGTTCCCATCACAGCCTCAGAGTACCAGCACCACATATGTAAAAATCCAGTGCCTGGGAGACGCTGCGTAGATGCTGTGGTCATAGTGCTTAGGCCCAGTCCTGCCCAGGTTCCCCCAAATAGTCCATAGCCCCTAAAGTTTCTACAGTTTTAACCACTACTGTGGTGGCCAAAATATTTTCATTCTGTCCAACCCAGTGACCAGTTGTCAAAAACAGCAAACTTCCAGAGCAAAGAACTGGATAACCCACAGAATATATTATAGCACAAATGGGAAAGCAGGCTAACTACATATGGACTTATGATACTGTGAATTTGCTTTTGTTTTTTGAAATTTTGGATTTAGCATCTTCTATAGTCATCACTAAGGCTGACCTGTGTCAGTGTGTGTTTATATATTTATAGCTAGTCTGCTTCCAAAAAGGACTTTTGTGGTAGAGCATCTCTCTCTCTCTCTCTCCCTCCCTCCCCTTGTGTGTGTGTGTGTGCGCGCACGAGTGTGTGTGTGTTCATAACTGGCTACTTTTAATTCTCATCACTTGCCATTGGTTTGAATCATTGGCATATATACTTATCAAAGATGAGTCTTTGCTGCTCAGGATCTGGCGTGCCTGGAGTTCTGCTAGCATCCCTCCCACAGAATGTGGTTAGAAAACCCAACTCTTCTAGAATTGCCTTCAGCCTAAAGGTTCCCTTAGCTACTGGAAGAATAGAGGACAAAAATCTGATGCAGCTGACATTTTAGGTGTGTATATAATTTACCAAATTGTTGACCACTCAGCTCTTAGTCAGTGGTCACAAAAGGAATTAGAAACCCTCCCCTGCTACCCCACAACCCAAAGAAGGAAGGGTGTTACTTGGCTTTGGCACAGAAGCCTGCTGGCACACAGTGTCAAACAGCAGCACAATGGTACATTTTGGCCACAGAAGGCTTTGGGGTGGCGGAAAGGGCCAAAATAGTTGTGGCATAAGTTGGCCAAGATATTAAGCAGATCTGAGTTTAATTTGACGTAAAGATAACAACGCTTTTTTTTTTTTTCGTTGTTTGTTTGTTTTGTTTTCCAACTGGCTGCTGCTTTCTCTGTCTCCATGGGACCAAAGATTTCAGCCAGGAGCTAGTTCATAAGGGCATTCAAGTCCTTTCAAAGTGAGACATGCAATGGTCTTTACACAGGCTTTCACGTTTGGCTGGGCAAGATGGAGTAAGGATAAAAAGGCACATGGGGATCTGGGAGAAGCTGAAAATGGATCTTGAGGCTTGAATTCCTCTATGACTTTGCTTAAGCCACATTGCCTGAGCTTAGAATAGAGAGGCAGGCAGTCTGTCTCCTTGGGATAAGGAAAGATTTGGAACTCGGCTACTGTGAGGTCTTGGCCCCTACTGTGTATTCTGGTTTGTTTTGTTAGCAGGAGCAAGTTATTCTCGTTTCTTGCCTTTGGGGTTTTCTTCAGCACACTTAGAAGCTAGGAGTCTCCACCCCACTGATAGGGTGGACAGAATGGGATAATGAAAGGGGTGGAGAGACAAGTTGATTCAGCTGCTTAGGATGAGGAAGGCCAAGAAACTTCAGGCCTCAGAGCTAGCTTCTGGACACATCAAGGGTGGGGATGGAAGGGGCACCATGAGGACTGAAGTTATCTCTATCTAGGCAAGAAGCCATTCTTCCTAAGAGGCTAATGGGGCCAGCCGGGCTAGTTAGGAAAACCAATTTCTTGTCTGAATCGTGACTTTATTACCCGTGAAGTGGTTAACAGTGGAGGAGAAGCTACAGTATTCTGAAAAGTAGTCAGTGAAGTGTAACCAATCAAAAGGGATTATGAGATATACCTAAAAATGGTTAAAATGGTAAATGTAATGTATATTTACCACACTAAAAAGAATATGTAGCTTCTTTAAAAAAACAAAAAGATTAGGAGCACCTTAGGAAGGCTCTCCTTGACTTATGTATGGACTCTATTTCATGACCTTCTAAGTATTTGTGAAGTGCTAGGTACCATGTTTTGTGATGTGGTGGATTTAAAATGTGTAAGACAAGATGCTCATTCTAGATGGGCAGTATGCTGACGGGGTCCTCCGAGTGGGAAGGAGGTGCATTTAGGAGGAAACGAGCAGTCCCTCTACCCAGGATCTGGAGGTGCCTACCCAATTTCCAGACTGGGAACAGAGACGGTGCAGTTTTAGGATTCTCGCCAAGACTATGCTATGCATTCCCCACATAAAACGTTACCGGAGTTCGTTCTTAGGCCTGCTTGTAAGAGTCTTTAAAAATACTGGCTCAGTCGGTAGAGCATGCTACTCTTGATCTGAGGGTCATGAGTTCAAGCACCATATTGGGCATGGAGCCTACTTTAAAAAAATAAAAATAAAAATGACCTATACGTGGAAAATTCAACCTTGAATGCAAGTCTTTATCCACCCTGCACTCCACTACTAAGAACAATACCTGGGCAAGAGGAAATGCCCAATAAATATGGAGTGAATGAATGAATGAGTTACAGGAAGAGGAAGACAAGTATGAGACTGAGCTCAAAAGGGACTGTATGTTAATTTGAGCCACGATATTGCATAAGTGAGCATTTGTGACCTGAAGATCTCACTAACATTAATCTTTTTGTGTTTTCTTTTTTCTTTAGGACTATTTAGTCCTGAGTTCAGACAACTGATTTTCGGTAACCGCTATAGTTCAGCTATAGCATGCCCTCTGAAAGGCAGTGGAGCATAATGGTTGAGGGAATGGAGCCTGGAGCCAGACAGCTTGGGTTTACATCTTAGCTGTACCCCTTACCTGCTGTGTGATCTTGAGCGGATTACTTAAACATAGTATGCCTCAGTTTCCTTATTTGTAAAATGGGGTTTATTAAAGTACCTACCTCACAAGATGATGAGATTGTGTTATAAATACGTGAAGTTCAGTTGATTTACAACACCATAATAAGGCTTTTATCATGCATCCCGTGACTACAGGTGCTTTCTCTTTTTTATTCTAACAGTTCAAGCTGTCCATGAATAGCAAGAACACTTTAATATTAGAAACTCTGAAATGTTACAAAGGGGATTCCCTACCTGGACAATCTGACATATATTTCACATCCTCTTTCTACCACTACTGCCAATCTTTTCTAGTTTAGATGACCCCAGTTTCTCCATCTCTGACATAGATAATAATTTACCTTATATGGCTGATAAGGGAACCAATAAAAATATAGATAGATATAGATACACACACACACACACACACACACTGAACTTTTATTGAAGTGTGTAAGCAGATTAAGCGTAATAGAAAATGCTTTTTCAAATGGCTTAGCAGAAATCACTAATACTGGCATTTTTAAAAATACATTTAAAATAGTAGTTGACTGGGGCGCCTAGGTGGCTTAGTCGGTTGAGTGTCCAACTCTTGATTTTGGCTCAGATCATGATCCCAGGGCCATGGGATCAAACCCCGCATTGAGCTCCATGGTAAGCATGGAGCCTGCTTAAGATTCTCTCTCTCCCCTTCCCTCTCTCCCTCTATTCCTCTCCCCTGTTTACACACATTCTCTCTCAAAAAATTAAATTAAAAAAATGTTTAAAAATACAATACATAGCCATCATGATATAGAGCTAAAACTCAAAAATGAGAGTTTGGTGGGGTGATATTGCCAGTGACACTGCATTTAAGAATGATAGCCTTTTCTATTATCAGGTCTTCTAGCATATTCTAGTCATAAATTGTACGTAAGTATGCACAGATATGTATTATACACAGTCATGCGTTTAAGGAAATGGTCTCTTTTCCGTAATTCGAAAATTCCTGGTAACTCCATTTTATTTCATTAATGCACATTCTCACATGCTGTTAACTACCTGCTTCCTAGGATGCCGTACAATTTATACTGCTGACATGACCTTGTGACAGAATCATGAGTACTACAGCTAATTTGGAATTCTTCAAATATGAATGAAAAACACAGAGGAAAAATTAATAACCTGTGAATGGGGAAGGGCTGGGGCGGCAGAAGCAAGGGAGGAAGGCAGCTTGGCCCAGGAATGGCATTGGAAGCGGGGAGAAGAGAGGGAGCTGGCTGCCTCAAGACATGTTATTTTTACTGTGGCTTCTTGCTCCTCTCCACCCCCACCTCTTCCAGTCTGAGCTTTGAGTACAGTTGAATTTTCACCACAGAACTTGGCTAGGTCTCCTCAGGGACTTTCTCTTTCCCATCTTTCCATAAATTATAGGTTTGCACATGAGAACAGAACAGATGATTCCCATTATCTTTTGGGTTGGGTTAGGATTTTTTTTTTTTTTTTTAAACCTGCCCACTCTTAAATGTGTATCCTAGTTCAGGGAGGTGGAGCTTTTGTTAACATAGTGGCACATCCACCAACAAATTGATCCACTCCTCTTTAATAAGATGGTTTTAACCTGGTTTCCTTGACCAGTATGATTACGATCATTTTCCTGGGCCTTTAAATACTCACAGGAAGTCATTGCTCCTGAAGAACCGGGCCTTGCCGGAGCTGTTCACCAGTATCCCCAGCACTTGGAACACCACCTGGCAGAATGCAGACTCTGCATGTGTATGTATGGATATTTTGGTCCTTATTTTAGTGGTGAAGTGACATTTCCAGGACACTAGTATATTTTCATAAACGACCCATTCAGATCATTGTAAAGTAATCGGATAGATCCAAAAGTGTTCATTTTCCCCAGAGCATAGGGACCATTTATAGATAAGGTGTAGAACTCACTAAAAGCTAGAGCCACTGCTAGTAGTTACTAACGTTTAATGAGCTCCAAAGCTGAGGACTCTCTTTGACTAGATACACAGACCAGATGCAAACTCAAAGGAAGGGGAAAAGGAATTTACTGTATTGCATCTGAGTTTATTGTGCTCTTTGTGGTCTCCTAAAGTATTCAAGCTAAGCTCTCTAAAAGAAACAGGTCCTAGGGAAAGGTGCAAAGAGAAATGAAAAGATGCGGCCTAATTCCACTTCCAGCATCTGGAATATTCTATTGCTTACAAACATAATAAAAGTACAGTGAAGGAATTTTTTTTTTAAATGTTCTTGACAGTGAGGGAAGAAGTGGGAAAGGACAGATAACATTTTTAAAAAATGGTTAATATTTGATGCAGAATTCAAAACTGAGCGACCTTCCTGAAAAAGCAAAACAAATAAGGATGAGGACTTGGCCTGATCAGAAGAGAAGTCTAGCAATAAAGAGGTCTGTAGAGAACAGGGAGGCAAGTTACAAATGGGGGGATCATGACAGCAAAAAAGAAAAGCAGAAGTGTTCGACTTGGAACAACTGGAAGAAGAAACAGCCAAAGCTGAGTGGAGAGGAAGAATAGGCAATAACGATGTTACCAAGAAGCATACTATAGAGACAGAAGAAACAGTTCCTCCCCTGGAAAATGGACAGGGACTAAAGAAGATGGATGTTTTTGAAATCCAGATCCTTCTGAATGAGGCCACCATCAAGGTAAACCCAGAGTAGGGTCTAGAGTTTGCTATAAATTTCCAAGTGACCTTATCTTGTAGTTTAACAAACTAAACATGTATTTGCCCGCTATCTCTTGCCCTACCTAACCTTGAGCAAGATCTACTAAATTAATACCCTCTCTTTCTACTTGACTGCCCTGGCAGTGCTGTTGTTCTCTCTGTACTAAATATAGTTCCAGGGACAAAAGGGATGAAACACATGAAAGGCAACAGCTTAGCTTATGTTAATATATGTCTTTCTTGTTCAGGACCAACTAATCCATCTCAGGAGCCCCCCAGAACGACTCCTTTTTGATGTTAGCTTATTTATTTGATGATAGTAGTGATGAGTAAGTCTGTCCTTACTATATTTCACAATATGAATTAAATCATAACGTGTAGCCACTGTGAGGGTTAAATCCTGTTAATTCTATTGTTTACTCTAAATAGAGGGGACATTGATTTCATAATTAAAAGCCTAATATATTTGGATGGCCTTGTTTACCTAAGTAGCGATTTACAGTTAAGATCCCAAAAGCCCTTCTGTATGGTGTGACCTTTTTGTGTCAAAGGCATTGTGTGGTATGCCTCAAAGGCAAAAATATATCCTTCAACCTTGCTCTTAGCCAAGAAAATTGGGCATGGAAGGAAACAAACCAAACAAACAATAAATTGCCGTAGATGCATGTGCACTAAGTTATTCATTTTTACTCAAATTAGTAAAAGAATGGTCGTTCTTATTTCCTAGCTGTTCTTTCCAGAAATACGTTACTATATTACTATGTGCCTGATACAGCTTAATATAAGCCTTCAGTATCCTAATTTGGCATTCCTCAAAGTGTGGTTTAAGAAGAACAACATTTTTGAGCTCTTAATGTGCTATTTACATTTCTAAGAGATTTGCATGTATCTATCATTCCATCCTCACAACCAGCCTGTGCAGTGGGTTTTATTATGACGCCCATTTCTTGGATGAAAACCTTAGGCAGAGCAGGTAAAAATAATTTGCCCAGAGTCACCAGCTAGGACATGGAAAAGTATCAAAATTCAAACTCAGGAAGACCAACTTAGCCAGTGCTTTTCATTACTATACAAGGACATCTCTGATTTCATGGAATTTCTACCAAAATGCAACTGGTTGGTACAAGAGATGGACAGGGCATTAAATGACATTTAATCACATAATGAGAAAATTATTCCCTTCCGCTCTCTTTCTGTCCTTGAGGTTAAATTAAGCAACAACTTATTTTGGTGCGACTTGAACCCCTAACATCTGCTAATCTTTTTTTTTTTTTTTTTTTTTTTTTGAACAGAGTTGGTGGCAGGCTCAGGGTGTTCCAGCAGTTGTGTTACCTTGATTTTATGGCAAGGGATGCTGGTTTTCCATTTGTGGTATTCATGCAAGGCTTTCATTTTTAAACAAACTTACTTAAGTAAATGACTCCATTTAAATAAAGCATTAAGTAAACAACACAGGTGGAATGCAGCTATGACAACGTTTGTGAAGGTGTTTTCACACGATTGAAGTTTGGGAAACATTGTCCTGATTCTTCTATTCTGAAGTGCACTTTGACGCAATGTTTTTGGCAAACACTGAGTGAGATTCCTTGTGTTCTTATCAAAAAGATCCCTCCCTCCTTCCCTCCTTGGGGGGGGGGGCTCATCTGCCACGGAGTTTTCACCAGAGCATAGAGAAGAGAGAAAAATATATTGTACTGAACTTTTTTTTCCCCACAATAACCTATTTTATTTTGCCTTCCTGAGAGTTTTTACTTTATTTTTTTTGTAGTGAACTTTTAATCACACCTCATAATTTTTTCTTCCTGAAAACATACTATTTCTGCTTTTTTGGTGTTAAAATTCCATTACCTGCTTGTGAAAGGATAATGATAGTCAAGAGATTTTTGTTTGGTTTTTAATATCCTTACTCGGCAAAAGTAAAAATTAGAAACTTAAAAAAAATTGCACCGATCCTTAAAACATGAAATTTGGGTGCCATTGCTCAGTCACTGTTCATGGTAGGATTCCTGTTCGTTGCCTAGCAGGCTTGAGTACTTCAGGAAGGGTAATGTGGAATCATGCCAATCTCTTTCTAAAGTGCATTCAAGCCTTTTCTTCAGGGAAATTATTAAAGCACTCTGCTTGTGAAATTCTCTTTATTCTCTAGGTTTCTGGTTTTCCTATCAGGACTGCAATGCTAATTATTAATAAAATCCTTTTTGAAAGTTGCAGTGCCCCTGAAATAGTTACTGTGAGCAACCAATCCATTGGAATGCTGATATTTGTTAAAATGTTTATTTCATTTTTCACTTCCAAAATGGAAAGTTCAGAGCACAATTGAGAAATACTTGGTCATTGGTTTTTTGTTTGTTTTTCTTTAATGTTGCTGCTGTTGCTTCCGGGACTTAAGAGAATAGAGAAGCTAAAAATCTTGGACATATTTAAGAAAAAAAGTCACTTATTTTTCTTGACTTCATGCTTTGATCAAAACATTATTTTACATGAGATTTCAGAGTTGATCTAGAAGGAGGCCATTGGGAGTTGCAGAAAGATTTGTAAAAGGGAGAGGAGGCCCCAAATGCCCAATGTCAAGGAGGCTGGAGTTGGAGGGGTTAATTTTAAGTCCAAAGCACAGACAAGTAGCAAAGTTCAAAGACTCCTGCAAAATTTAAGATGATTTCTCAGGATAAGTCAGAGTCAGCCAGGGAAGATCTGGCCTGTTGAAGGCTGGCATTGGCCAGCAACCCCGAAGCAACAGGATCAACGCCACAGTCAATGCTCTAAGGAAGACAATAGAAACTAGTCAAAGGTCTCAGACTGAGACATTCCCAGCCCCTAGATCACTCTGTAAACTCAATGGATATGACTGGCTTTCACATTTTTTATTTCACTAACTCTAAGACGTCTGAGTAGCCCTGTCCCTTATGTGGCTTTCCTTGTATCTTAAAGGATCTTTGTAGAGAGGCAGGTTCTCATCCTTATCTACCCAATGGCCTTACTTTCAGCAGCAGATGGCAATGGCTTGTTCCTGGCCTGACACTAAGCCCCATGTCCATATGGAGTCTTTCATGATCCAGTACAAAGGGACCTGGAACAGGTCTATCAGACTAATGTCATCTTTTTTCTCTTGGGAGTAGCCATGACCCAGAGAACCTTCAGAAAGCAGGGCCAGACAAATATGCGGATGTTCCAGCAGGCTAATAATTTAGCATCTTCCTCATTGGTACTCTTAACTTACTTTCAGTAGGTACTCAGATGGTATTTAGTGTATTTAGTAGATAAGGAAAGGGAGCGACAAACTGATTATCAATAAAAATACATTATACTTCTTTCTGTTGAGAATGAAGAATTACAGGCACCTGGGTGGCTCAGTCGGTTAAGCATCCAACCCTTGGTTTTGGCTCAGGTCATGATCTCACAGTTTATGGGTTCAAGCCCGGCATCAGGCTCTGCTTGGGATTCTCTCTCTCTCTCAAAATAAATAAACATTTTTAAAAAATGAAAAATGTATTACATACTCTAACAGTAGCACTACCTTTTTAACTTACTTGGAATGAGATTCCTAATAAGTATTTCCATAACTCTGAACTGGATGGTGTTAGTCACAGCCTCTCCAAGAGTACAAGCAACATACAAGGATATAATTATAAGGTCTCGATCAAAATATACTTAAGGTGTTTTTTTTTTTTTTCTGGCTTTCATCTCAGCAAAATGTTTCCAAGTTTTTCAGATACCAGATTTGGTCACCATCAGTTTTTCTTTTTCTTGCCTAATTGTCTTAGCTAGAACCTCCAGTAAAATATTGAATAGATGTGTTAAAAACAGACATCCTGGTCTAATTCCTGATCTTAAGAGTAAAACATTTGGTCTTTCATCATTAAATATGCTTTTAACTTGAGTTTTTCATGGATAGCCTATATCTGTTGAAGAAGTTCCCTTCTTGTCAAATGCTTTTTATCACAGGGAGGGGTTGGATTTTGTCAAATGCTTTTTTTTGTTTGCATCTGTTGAGATCATCTTGTGTTTTTTGTCCTTTATTCTATTAATGTGACTTAATACAATGTTTGATTTTCAGATGTTAAACCAACCTTGCATTCCTGGGATGAATCTCAATTGGTTATAGTGTTTAATTCTTTTTATATGTTGCTAGATCCAGCTAGCTAGTATTTTATTGAGGATATTTGTATCTTTTTCCAACTCTATAGTTCTTAGTTTTGGTCTGCAATTTTTACAGAATCAGGCAACTGTAACATTCATGCAATGAAGCTCGTCTCTTGCACCCACATTAACTGATTGGTCAGATGACTGGTGCATCATTCCAGGATGCTTTTCCTGGCTTACAGTTTCTCTGTACACCTTACATGTGCTTACCACCAAAATGTTCAGTTCTCAATATATAAAGAAGTTTTTAAAATTTTTCACTGCTATCTACTTATCCTCTAGAGGAACTAGTTCACATTTGACAGTAATTTAAAGAGTAGCTGTGGAAATGTGAGCTCACTGGCACCTTATTTCCAATTTATTTGGTGATAATGTTGTACAGTTTACCAATTCATGTCCTAGGACTGGCCGGGTCACACTGTAATCTAGCTCTGATGGTGGGGGCTGAGAAGAACCTCCAAATTGGACTCTGATGTTTGGGTTCATCATCCCTGATAGTCACAGAAGAGAGCTCTCTGGGATTCTTTCCATTTTCTATTGTACCAGCCACAGTTTTGGGCAGCATAATCCCATAACAATATTCAGATCTTCCCCTTTTGTGACTTCCTTTGGGAGAAGGGAGACAGAATGCCTAGCCGAACACATTAGGTACCAAAGCTTTGCCAACTGGTGGCGAAGTCCCACGTGTGGAGCCTCCCAAACTTTGAGTGCAGGGTTCATTAGGATAGCTTGTTGAGCAGGTACTGAGACCTGGATCTGCTTTTTAGTCTGAACGAACTACATCAGTGGAAAATGATGTTTGTTACTTGATTGGAGCTTTAGGATTAGGCAACTCTCCTTGTGATAACTCAGGCCTTTTATAACTATTTTCAGAGAAAGAGAGAGAAAGAAAACAAGAGGGAACAACTCTGACCATGGTCTAAAGCCAGGCTTCTGTCACTAAGCAATCAAGAAAAAAGCTCAAGTGGCCCTTGCATAAGTGGGAATTTGCGGTTTCTAAAGCTGCCCATTCCCCAAACGACTAAAAGATGTTATTGGCATTTGGCACTGTTTCCTATGTTTTGCTCTCCTTAAATTTCTCTTTAAAAGGGTTTGAGTTTAAAGGCAGAACCACTGAAAAAATGCAATTGAATCCTAGAGCTGTGAAAGGCCAAGTCCAGAGTTAACCCCAGGAGGCCCTGTTTTGTTCTTGTTAAGGCTTATTCCCAGGGGATGCCAGGAAGTCTAAGGGTAGGCAGAAGAGAAGGAAGAGACTAGTCCAGATCAGCTCTAGGATGGCACCACCATGCGCCAAGGGCTTCCCGCCCTCACCAGGCCAACTGACTCCACGATGTACACTGGAAAGACTAGGGGAAAGGGACAGGAAATTTAGGAAAGAGAACCCAGAGCCAAGGGCAAGAGAAAGAAGACTCGCTGGTGGCACAGCCTCCCATACCACAGGCTGTCATGGGACAGAACACAAGACTTCCAAGGGCTTCTTGGCCCCAACTCACTTTTTTAAAAGTTGTGTTTTCCCCTAGATTATTAAAGTCTACTCATGGCACAGAATTTGGGAAGCACAAACAGTTAGTAGGGAGAAAATGAGAAAATAACCGTCAGGCAGGATGGCAGAGAGTTTCAGATCCCAGCCCTTGGTAGGTCAGACTTTGAGTCCCAGCTCCACTGCTCAGCATCCTCATGTACAGCGAGGGGAGTAAGATCTAACGGTGATGTGAGGATTCAGTGAGATCACATACCTGGCCACGGTTAGCTGCTGCTGCTGCTGCTCCTGTCATTACCATTAGCCCACCACCACAGTTAACAATTGGATACACATCTGGCTAGGTCTTTCCTATGCATGTATAGGTATAAAACATGGCTTATTCTTTACAGTAGATCAATTTTTATCTTGCTTTAACTTAAATAACCTTCAGAAGCACTAGCTCTTTGGGGCGCCTGGGTGGCGCAGTCGGTTAAACGTCCGACTTCAGCCAGGTCACGATCTTGCGGTCCGTGAGTTCGAGCCCCGCGTCAGGCTCTGGGCTGATGGCTCAGAGCCTGGAGCCTGTTTCTGATTCTGTGTCTCCCTCTCTCTCTGCCCCTCCCCCGTTCATGCTCTGTGTCTCTCTGTCCCAAAAATAAATAAACGTTGAAAAAAAAATTAAAAAAAAAAAAAAAGAAGCACTAGCTCTTTTGCTTTCGTGTGGAAGATTCTATTGCTATAGTTGAATGCCTTTTCCTTATAAATAATACGAGGATATATATACATCCTTGTATAAAATCTTCAGCTTCTGATTATTTAAGGTAAATTCAGAAGAGGAATTATTACAGTCAGGGTTTGAACTTCTTAAAAGCTCTAGATACATTTTCCTAAATCTATACCTGCCAACACATCAAGTTCTCTCTTCAGATCTCTGGAGCATCAGCCAGGGATTTTAAACACATATACGCACATGTGCATACACACACATTTTTGGTAATTTTAGAGGCAAAAAAAAAAATTCCTCATCACTGTTTGATTTTGCCTATTTTTTTTTTATTATTTGGGAAGCTAAATGTGTTTTTGCATGCTAATTACTACGTTTAAAAAATTTGATCACGTCTTTTGCCCATTTGAGGACAGACTATTTTTTCCCCCCCCCCCACTGAGTTTACATGAGTTCCTTATATGTTACGGGTCATGTTTTTCCTAGTTTTGTTGTTAGCCCTTGGATTTTATATGTGATCTTTTTGATAAACAGAAGTTTTCAGCTTTTATGAGTTCAGATCTGTCCACTTTTCCCTGTTGTGATTTTTTTTTTTCCTGTGGCTTTCGAAGCCTTTCTCCATAGTTGAATCTGATAAATGATAAGTTGCATTTTGTCTTTTCAAATAGTTCATTTCATACATTCAGTAAGAAATTTCTGGGATTTTTCTTCATTGTATAAGTGAGGATAGAGGGGAAGTTTCCCCCCAAATGGTTAAGTAGTCATTTCAGCCCCTTTTTTAAGATACTCCGTCCTTTCCATGCTGACTTTTGATTCCATATTCATATAATCTAATTACGTGTGTGTCCTGGGATCTGTTTCTAAGCAATCACTTCTATTTCCTCAGTAGCAATTCCAATGGCCAGTACCAATCATGTGAATTTTATGATATTTTCAGGTCTGGTAGCACAACTATATCTTCATATCCTTGTTTTACAAAATTGTCTCACTTACGCCTGCCGTTTTATCCCTCCAGATCAACTTTGAAATCACCTTGTCAACCCAATTTCCTTTTTAAATTATTTTAATAATTGTACTGACTCCAAGTTGAATTTTTGCACTTTTTGTACTTTTTCCTAACAGTGAGAATTTTTAGCTCGGGACTTGAAAAGAAACACATGTAGCTTAAACTTATGTAAGATTAATAAGCTAAAAGAATTAACTTATTTTACAATCCTAAATACAACTATGATTGAATGATCACAGCCAAATGCTGCCAAAACTTGTCAGGAGGCAGTTGCAGAGCCAGCCACTTCCTGTCAAGTTAGGAGCCTTTTACAGACTGCGCATTAAGATTCATTTTTGAGGTACAGAAGGAGCTGAACATGCACCAAATGTTCAAATGCTTCAGTGTTTTTTATTCTACATAATCAACAAGAATGTTAGCTATTCCAATGATAAAATGCTTTTCAAGAGCAGTTCAAAAATTGCCCACTCTGGCCTTTCTGGCTGCCCACAGCATTCATCCTCTATTGTCTCATGTTTGGAGAGCCGACTAGCTCATCCCTCAGGAATTGTGCACGTCCCAGGAGCGCGTGAATCACACGTCCCCTGGAGGCTCTGCTAAAGTGCACGTGGTGTTTAACTGGCAGCAACCCCTCTGCCCTCTAGGTTCACGCCATGAAACCATAACCTCATCTGGTCAAAGGCTTGCCATTTTGTTGGGACAAAGTTGGCATTTAAGTGTTTGGTTCCGGGGCCTGCAGTAGGAATATCCCAGAAATATCCTGTTTCAGCTTTTTGAATACAAAGGTTGAACGCACTTGGAAAGGCCCGAAATGGAAATGGAGCAGGACCCATTCCTCCTTAACAAGTGATCTGTTTATACCCATGGAAGGGCAGCAGAGCAAGATAGGGTCAGGTGGTGGCTAGAGGCAAAAATGCCTTAGAAACTAGGTGGCATTTGGGCCAGGTATGAGAGCGCGTGCCTGGAGAGGCGTGGTAATGGAGTAGGAATGACTAGGCATGGAAACCATACGGGCCTGAGTTGAAACTCCAGCTTTGGTGCCTGTTGGTCCTCTGACCAGGCGACCAGTCCGTGAAGCTCTCTATGCCCAAACTTACTGACCTGTGAAAGGAGTGAAGATGCTACTTATCCTGGGCAGTTGCAATAAGAATTGGAAGTCAGTATAGAAAACATCCAGAACTTCTCCATAATGATAGCAATAGATAGTAGTTATCAAGCAAAACTTTTTGAGGGAATGATGAGGTAGGCAGGCATCATGAGAGCAGGAGACAGAGGCACAGTAGATAAAAACTAGAAGCAAGTTTGCAAAGAGTGGATGTACCTAGCTTGTGGGAAGACCTTGCAGGCCATACTAAGGAGTTGAGACCTTATCTTATAGGGGCTGAGGAGGCCTCAAGGGGTTTTCATTTAAGAAATACCAGCTCTAGGAACGTACTGAAGTGGTTAGCACCGGGCCCTGGGAGTCCAGCTCCGTACTCCACACGTTTAAGCTGGGCGACCTTGAGCAAAGGACGTAAGCCTTATGAGCCTCAGTTTTATCACCTGCAAATTGGCAATGATAACAGTATTGACCTTTCAGGGTTCTTGTACATAATATTTATTTAGTGCTCACAGTGTGCCTGCAAATGTTCCAATTACTTGACTTGTATTAGCTTAATGGAGAAAATGAGTTAAAAAGCTTAGGGAAGTGACTGGCACAAATTAAACAGTCACTGCTGTGGGGGTGGTACAACAGCTGATGTCATTTTCATCACTTGGTCAGATATTTTAATAAGATCCTGCTGGTGATGCCATAGAGAATGGGTTGGCGTGGTTGGGGCTGGAGGCCGAGAGAGCAAACAGGACAATAGTTTGGCACACGTCTAAAATTTCCTGGAGTTGTACCTAAGATCTGTGCACTATACCTTATGTATGGGATACCTCAACTTAATATATGAGGTAGCCAGTGAAGCCTCTTCTCCCAGCTGACAAGAAGCTACTCGCCAACTTCCTGGAGTTTCAATGAGCTGAGTGCTCTTCACTTAAAAAAAAAAAAATTAAATAAATAAAAATTAAAGGAGAAAGACTGACTGAGGGAACAAAGTAAAATCCTTTTTTGATTACTGTGTGCCTGAAGCACAGAGGCCCCGAGGAAAACCGAAACCTCTACGATTTGTACGAAACTCTGACCTGCTTGGTAGTTTTCCTTCACTAGAGCTACGGGCAGTAGCACACGACTGTAGAAGAGTCCTCTCTTCTGGCCCAGTGACATAGAGATGCCAGAAGGGAGAAAGGCAGGCCATTGGGTGGTGTGGAGAAGGAGGCTGCTCACGGTTGATCTGCCCTCAGCCCTCTGGAAAACTGGCCCCTTGCCGGGCTTTCTTTCTTCGCACACTTTTCCATTTAGATTTTGCGGAAACTCTGAACATGTCACATGTGAGCATGCTATTCAAAATGCTTTTCTCTTTGAACCTGATCTTGTCTTTGAATGTCCTCCTGTTGTAAATTCACGGTTTTCATTTTTTGCTTAAGGCCAAGTCTAAGGCAGGTCAGTCAGCGCATTGACTTCTCCTTGGATTCACACCAAACTACGTGACAAAAATGTTCAAGTTGGGGAACAGACTTCCCCTGCACAGTACGCTGGGTGGTATGAAATTATTATAACCTTTGAATATCTGGGGAATGGATAAAACAATCCGATACTACTACTGTTTCTCCTCCTAATGACTACAAAAACACAATTTAAAACTATAGGAATTTGTTCACCAACCAGGTGATCAAGATCAAATAATGTCAGGGGAGGGAGCTGTGAGGGCAGGTCATTTCTGAGAGGGCAGGAAAGAAAAAGTAGAACCGCCAAAGGGCATTTAAAACATTTAAGTGAGATTCATAGAAAATGCAATATGCATCATTATTGCTTACTTACTGACTCCCAGTTAGGTATTTAAAGAGATAAGATTAAATGTCTAGAATTCAGTGATAATTATGTAAACAAAAACCTGACCTTAAATTGCCTGGTATTAGATAGGGCTATTGACACTCCACATATCTTATAAGTCATTCTAATTGAATGGGGCAGTGTTACCTTCCAAAACCTAAAAACACCCATAAGTCAGAGAACATTCTGATTAGACACACAGGTCTCCTTAGATACAAGCATCAAGTCTAATGCAGTCATGACAGGTTCACTGATAGGCAATTTTCAAGACCTTTTGTGAAAATAAACATTATCAGAGACGAGTAAAAACACAGGCCATACAAAACCAGAAAATGAAGGTCATCTACATTTTTGTAAAGTTTACATATATGCATATGCAAATTACATTTCTAAAGCCATGCTTTGTAGAGCTGTCGTTTTTTAACAATTTAAACATTATGAAAGTTAACTTGCATTCATAATTTAAACATGAAAAAACAGAATTATATATATATATATACATATATTTTTTTTTTGGAAAGTATGAAAAGGCTAGTTACTTACAAATTGAGGTTTCAGGGACGAGCAGAGCTCAAACTCTTCCAAAATGACTGGAGAGAATAAGGAAAGCAGACTGGCTTAAGGCTTTTATTGCGGTTAGGGGGTGGGCCTGGGTGAGGATTCCGGTAGGAAGCAGGAAATTGGGTGGTTTGAATCTCCTGCAGGTGCTAAGGAAGAACACGTCCCATCAGCTTGCCCAGGTGTGGGGCACAAGAAGAGGCAGGCATGAGGTTTAGAAGCTGTTTACAAACATCAAAATAGAGTTTAACTCTGTATTACAAACATCATCCACACAGTCACCCAGTCACCAATTTGTTCTTCCAGTGTTACCACCCAAATTTCTCTTTTCTCTCCACTCTTACTACCCCCCCCCTTTTACTTCTAAGAAGTTATCACCTTTGAATGTCTGATAGCTTTCTTTCCTTTTTTATTGAGGTCTAATTGACGTACATTATATTCATTTCAGGTGTGCAACATGATTCACTGTTTGTGTATATTGCAAAATGGTCACCACAACATAAATCACTACACGTAGTTAACGACTTTTTTTTCTTGTGATGAGAATTGTTAAGATCTACGCTCTTAGCAACTTTCAAATGTGCAATACAGTATTAATTACAGTCACCATGCTATACATTACCCCCCACCCCATAACTTAACTATTTTATGGCTGGACATGTGTACCTTTTGACCCTCTTTACCCATTTCACTCTCCAACCCCCACTACCCCTGACAACCACCACCAATCTGTTCTCTGTATCTGTGAGCTTGGGGTTTTGCTATTGTTGTTGTTTTAGATTCCATATATATGAGAATTTAGATTCTCTTAGCATAATACCTTCAGTGTTCATCCCTGTTGTCACACATGACAAGATTTCACTGTTTTTTTATGACTGAGTAATATTCCTCTGTGTGTGTGTGTGTGTGTGTGTGTGTGTATCACAGTCTCTCTATTCATTTATCCATTGATGAACACTTAGATTGTTTCTATATTTTGGCTCTTGTAAATAATGCTGCAGCATTAATGGGAGTACAGACATCTTTTCTCGTTAGTATTTTCATTTTCTTCAGATAAATACCCAGAAGTAGAATTGCTGGATCATATGGTGATTCTATTTTTAGTTTTTTGAGGAATCTCCATACCATGTTCCATAGTGGCTGCACCAAATTACATCCCCACCAACAGTTCACAAGGGTTCCCCTTTTTGCCACATTCTTGCCAACACTTGTCATGTTTTGCCTTTTCAATAATAGCCATTCTAAAAGATGTGATCTGATAGCTCACTGTGATTTTGACTTCTGTTTCCCTGATAATTAGTGATGTTGAGCACTTTTCATGTACCTGTTGACCATCTGTATGTCTTCTTTGGAAAAATGTTCAGATTTTCTGCCCGTTTTTTAATCAGATTCCTTTTTGCTGTTGAGTTGTATGAATTCTTTATATATTTTGTATATTAACATCTTACCACATACAGAATTGGGGTGCCTGAGTGGCTTGGTTGGCTAAGCATCTGACTCTTGATTTCAGCCCAGTTCTTGATCTCAGGGTTGTGAATTCAAGCCCCACATTGGGCTCCACACTGGGTGTGTGAAGCCTACTTAAAAAAGGGAAGGGAAAGGGAGGGGAGGGGAGGGAAGGGGAGGGGAAGGGAGAGGAGAGGAGAGGAGAGGAGAGGAGAGGAGAGGAGAGGAGAGGAGAGGAGAGGAAAGGGGAAAGGAAAGGAGAAAGGAAAGAGGAGAGGAGAGGAAAGGAAAGGAAAGGGGAAAGGAAAGGAAAGGAAAGCAAAGAGGAGAGGAAAGGAAAGGAGATAGGAAAAAGGAAAAAGGAAAAGGAAAATATATGGTTTACACTAGGTTGCCATTTCATTTTGTCAATGATTTCCTTTTCTGTGAAGCTTTTTAGTCTGATGTAGTCCTATTTGTTTATTTTTGCTTTTGTAGCCATTGCTTTTGTTATCAAATCCAAACAAAAATCCTTGCCAAGAATGATGTCAGATGGCTTACCACCTAAGTTTTCTTCTAGGAATTTTATGGCTTCAGGTCTTACATTCAAACATTTAATCCATTTCGAGTTAATTTTTTGTGTATGTATAAGATAGTGGTCCAATTTCGTTCTTTTGCATGTGCCTGTCCAGTTTTCCCAGCACCGTTTATTGAAGAAAATGTCCTTTCCCCATCATATGTTCTTGGCTCCTTTGTCATTAAGTGACTATACACATGTGGTTTATTTCTGGATTCTATTCTGTGCCAATGAGCTATGGGTCTCTTCTTATGCCAATACCATACTGTTTTGATACTGTAGCTTTGTAACATAGTTCGAAATCGGGGCGCATGATGCCTCCAGCTTTGTTCTTCATTCTCAAGATTGCTTTGGCAATTTGGTGTCTTTTGTGGTTCCCTACAAATTTTAGGATTGTTTGTTCTATTTCTATGAAAACTGCCATTGGAATTTTGGTATGGATTCCACTGAATCTGTAGATTTCTTTGGATAGTATGGGCATTTTAACAATACTAATTCTTCCAGGGGACCCTGGGTGGCTCAGTTGGTTAACCGTCTGACTCACTATTTATGAGTTCAAGCCCTGCCTCCAGCTCTGTGCTGACAAGACGGAACCTGCTTGGGATATTCCCTCTCTCTCTCAAAAATAAATAAGTAAACTTTAAAAGAAAATACTGGGGCACCTGGGTGGCTCAGTCGGTTAAGCTCAGCTCATGATCTTGCTGTTCCCGAGTTTGAGCCCGGGTTGGTTGGGTTCTGTGCTGACAGCTCAGAGTCTGGAGCTTATTTCAGATTCTCTCTCTCTCTCTCTCTCTCTCTCTCTCTCTCTCTCTCTGCCCCTACCCTGCTCACACTCTTGTCTCTCTCTCAAAAATCAACATTAAAAAAATAATTTAAAAAAATACTAATTTCTTCCAATCCATAAGCACAAAAATCTTTCCATTTATGTGTTTCATCTTCAGTTCCTTTCATCAGTGTCTTATAGTTTTCAGTGTGCAGGTCTTTCACCTCCTTGGTTAAATTTATTCCCAGGTATTTTATTCATTTTGATGCAATTGTAAATGGAATTGTTTCCTTAATTTCTTTTTCTGATATTTCATTACAGAATTCTATTTTTAAAGTCTGCCCTTCTCTCCCCTGACATACCATTCTGCAGAGATAGCTTTTGTTAACTATAGCCAGTCTGTCTCCTTCTAGATATTTCTACTCATTTACAAATGTTAACCTTTTTTTTGCAAATGGGATCAAGCAATACTACCTTTCTGCATCTTGCCTTTTTCACTTAATAGTGTTCTGTGGACATCTGGACATACGTGCACATTTAGTACACACAAAGGTTTACCTCATTCTTTTATCAGCTATATGCATAGTCTAGTTATCTTAATTTTTAACTAGTGCATTCTCTATTAGAACCAACACTGCAGCAAACACCCTCGTTTATTTCTCTGAGCACTTGTGTGACTATGTAGTGAAAATGAGTTAATGTGGGACAGCCAGGTCAAAGGGTATGTGTGCTTTGTAGTTTCACAAGTATTGCCACTTGCCTTCTGAAAAGGTGGAACCAGTTTATACTTCCATTCAGGATCTTGAGAGTGCCTGTTTTCCTACACCCATGTTAAATTAATTAAACATTAAATTTTTTAACATTTATTTATTTTTGAGAGAGAGAGAGAGAGAGAGAGAGAGAGAGAGAGCATACATGTGCAAGTGGAGGAGGGGCAGAGAGAGGGAGACAGAGGATCCAAAGCAGGCTCGCACTGTGAGCACAGAGCCCAATGTGAGGTTCGAACTCCCGAATGGTGAGATCATGACTTGAGCCCAAATGAAGAGTCAGCCGCCTTACTGACTGAGCCACCCAGGCACCGCTTAATAACATTTTTAATCCTAGCCAACCTGAGCAATAAAAAGTAGCTTCACACTATTATTTTAATTTGTATATTTTGCCATTGTAATTAAGATTGAGCATCTTTTTTTTGTTGTTTGCCATTTGTAGTTTGTGTTCATTGCCTATTTATTTCATGAGCCTCTATTTAAATTACGTTGTTGGTCTTTTTGTTATTAATTTGAAAGAGCTCTTTCTTTATTAAGGAAATTGGCACTTTTTGATATAAATGGGAGCTGTTTTTTCCCAGTTTGTTTTTGTCATGTCATTTTGTAAGTGGTATTTTGTATTTTACTAATATTTTAATTTTGCATGTTCACATTTATCACTCTCTTATGGCTTCTAAGATTATAAAATATTTTCCCCATGTAAATATTTTGCTAACATTTTTCTCTAATTTTTTTTGTAGTTTTAAAATACTTCTATGGTTTTCTTTTTATAGTTAAATCTTCAATTTATCTGCAATTACATTTTCTTATGAAATGAGAGATTCAGTTTTATTTTTTCCACAATGTCTCACCAGTTGCCACAGCATCATTTATTAAATAATTTATCTTTACCCACTTTTACTGTATAGTAAGTTCCCATACACATTTGAACCCATATCGTGCATTTATAGATGCCCAGCATACAGACACCACAAACACAGTAGATAATATTCTTGAAAAACAGGATGTATGAAATCATAATCAGTACTGTGCGGTGAGTGGTGGTTTACTACTTGTTGACGCCTTGAGGCGAGGAATAAAAATTACCAGTTGTCTTAAGACAATGGCATGCAAGCTAATAAAGAGCACCTATTCCAGTTTATGTGCAGGGTTTGTTTTTCCTCACATCAGTAACCCAACAATGTATTAGATCAGAACCTTCTAGCCAGAAACCCATTTTGGTTTTTCATTTAATCTTAGGCACTGCTGGTCTCATAAAAGCTGTTAAGTAATAATAATGTTGAGCACTTATATTGTGCTTTCCATCCCTAAGTGCTATCTAAACTTTTAACTAATTAAATGCATTGACGACAGGAAGGGATTTGCAGACGTCTTCAGGAAAACCGATATCTGGTTGCACACCTGTGAGGGATGATTCCTAAAAAGCATTAACTCCCTCTTTGAATGGCACTCAGCAAGCAGAGGAATAAAAAGCTGGTGACATTATTTCACTTCTTTTGAAAATTTCCTTGGGTATCTTCTAATTAGTCTGGTTAAACTCACCTTTTATCTATCTCCCCAGATATTCCCTTTCTACATTCCTGGGGGTATTCAACAAGCTTCTTTTGATGTCTTCCCTGTTGGTTAATCACAAAATCATAGAATCTTCAAACTGAGAGGGATCCTTATTGATCCTGTAGTTTTGAACGACTTAGTACAATCCCTTTATTCTGTAGATAAGGAAACTGAGGCACGGAGAAGTGAAGTGACTTATAAAAAAGGTTGCACAGCTTACCGGGGACATAACTGGGGATAGAAGCCAAAAGTGTCACTCCTTTATCTGCTGTTGGTCAGCCCTGTCCTTTGTTTCTCTTTGTGAGCATTTGAATTGACCTTTTCTATTTTCTTAACTTTTTTTTCTTTTTTGTTTCCATCCTTTCCCTACTTCTCCTTCCCTTCTTCACTTTCTGCCTGTTATGTGTCTCCTGTCCTTACATGATCAGCTAATATTGCCTGGATTTCTCCTGTATTTCCGTATCTCTTCAAATGTGGAGTCTTTTGTTGTTTCCTGTTAAGATGTTTTATAGTGGTCTCTACTCAAGCCCTCTCTGAAAAGCCATACTTCTTTAATTCCTCCCACATCACATGCGTAGAGGGAGTTGTTCTGTTTTGCTTTGCTTTTCCCAGCTGTAGTTGCCACTCCTTTTAAGAAGTTACATCTCTAGTTTTGGTAAATAGGCTAGGGTTTAAGTTGATGGTAAGTCCATTTTTGTCACAGAATTTGGTGGTTACTTTAACTGATGAATTTCCCAGTTCAACTGATAATAATATAATATTTAAAATCATGTTCCATATTCAGAAAACAACACAAGATGTGACCATTTAAGAGAATTTGCACACAAGGATTAAATGTGTTGGACAAAAAAAAATCTGTAAGGCACAGCAGGTCCAGTTCAGATGGAAATCATGGCGATAAGCCTGGACCAATGCAGGCTGTGCGTCTTGTTTCCGTGCAGGAACCAAATCAGTTTAGAAATCCATTTCTACATGGCGGGTCAGTAGGCATCCAGAGACCTCAGAATTCTCAGGCTGAGCCAAACCCAGAGGCTGCACTCTGACCTAAGATATCCTTAGAAAGGCTCCTTCCTAGAGTAGTGAAATGTGCGTAAGAGGGGGAGTCTGGGTCTGTCACCAGCTGGCCAAGTGATCTTGGGCAGCACACATCACCTCTAGACCTCAGTTTTCTCATATATTAAGGAAGCTGAGTTTAAAAGATCACTTAGGGCCTTTCCTTATTTACTACTCAGTGAGTCAGTATTATCTTAACTAGAGCCAAAATGAACAATAGAGACCTAAATATAATTAATTTCAGACATATAACTAATAAACTCAACAGAGAAGTAAAATTCTGCTGACCATACCATGAGAATTTTCTGGAATTGTTTCCATTTAAACTATTTTAATTATTTTCCTCATAATTACATGTGTACCTCTATCAGACTGTATGGCCTGTTTGGGGGGCTCACAACATGTGGACCCCATAATTGTACTCACCCTTTGTGAATGTTTCCACTGGAGTTCCTTGAGGTTGTGGCCTGATGAGGCCACACCCCTGGAGGCACTTTGCCTAGTGCAGAAAACCTGTCTGAAGTAGGCCCCACCCGAGATATTTTTCTGAATAAGAAATTTGTGTTCTTGGGTTCATCTCTGTTATTCACCCATTGAAGACAATTGAAATTGAAAATTTTTTTTCTTTTATTCCCTGAGGCTGTTTCCAGCAGGAAGCAAAATGTGATCTGATAGAAATGATGATGACCACTCACAAATCTACCCAATTACATCAACCCAGATTAAATTATCACATAGTTTACAAAGTCTAAGTAGAAATTGTCACCTTTGGGAGAGGCTCAGATAAGAGCTAATTGGTGACGTCATAATCCACCCTCAGGGAAGTGCTTCATTAACCAAAGTTTCAGTCCTGTGAGAGGGGTGAGGAGCAGCTAATTAGAGAAGTTTTCTGTTTATATACAAACAACCCAGGACTGAGCCATAATAAGGGGCTCAAAGGTTAGCAATGGGGAAATGGCCTTTCAACAAACTTTTTGAAATATGAAAATCCCCTTTACTAGTTATCCCCCCTCCTTTTTAAGTAAGTTCTGAGCCCTATGTGGGTGAACTCACCACCCTGAGATCAAGAGTCAACGTGCTCTGCCGACTGAGCCAGCCGGGCTTCCTTAGTTATTTTCTATTTTTAAGAAAAATAATATGGTGGCATGCTTTTTATTTTTTATTTTTAAAGACTTACAATTAAGAATAGTAAAATTTAGAATTGAATGAAAATTAGGGATATTCTGTGTGCTAGGGTTTTCCAGCCCGGGAAGAATCTACAGACTGCTTTTTCCTAGCTCTTCACAAACTCACCTGGCCGAGATCACTGGACTTCACCATACCCACCTGTTAACGCCGACAAATGGCACTCAGAGAAAATATAGTGAGCACAACCTCTCTCATGGTCCTCTGGCCAAGCAAATGCCAACTAAATTATATTTGAAATCATTTTACAACGTGTGACAGTTTTGATTCTTTCATCTCATCAAGCTAGCTTGTTACCACTGGTGAGTGGCAGGTGGCTTTGTTTACCATGAATGGGGTCTTTGGGTTAGACTTTTAAGGAGGGGCCGTTTGTCAAGTGCAACAGGCCTCTTCATCACAGTATTCCCAACAGTTGTCCCGAGTCTAGATGTTACACAATGGCTGAGGAATGCCTGTATTGAGATGCAAGGTAACTGGACAAATCAGGGGGTAGGAATTAGCCAGTGCATGAAGAGATTCAATGAGAAAGAGTTTTTTCTTTTTTCTTGTCCAAGTCACTAGTGGTCTGTCCCTCTCCCCCCGTAGATCTTGAATGTTGTGGTGGTGCCAAGGGAGTGAAGGCAACGGACACAAAAGAATCATTTGTGCCCTTTTCCCAATCCCACAGATCTCTATTGGCCACAGACCTTGAACATGACACTGCAATTTCCTGGTGCCACACATGAGTAATAAGCAGCTGTTTCTGAAACTGTGGTTTGGAGAAGGCAGCACTAGGTTATTTTTTAACTTAATTGTAATTTTTGATTGGTCTGCAAGAAAGTAAATCAAATAAAGACTGTTGTCTTAGTCTGCAAGAAAGCCATAGGCCTCAAATTCCAATGCTGACCATCTTGACCAGAATAGAAAGGGGGGGAAACGTGTGTATCCCTGAACTGGAAGTTCAACCAGGCAGCTTTCGTGGGCTGCAGTCACACAAGACGGATAAGCAGATTTAGTATATTTGTCAGCCAGCTGGATCATGAAAAGTGCTATTTGGCGGCTCCTGGAGTTTTAGAACTACCTGAAATGATGAGTGAAAAGAATTTGTAGAAAGATTGCAAAAGTAAAAAAAAAAAAAAAAAAAAAATAGCAAAACGGGGAAGAAGATACCAGCTTGGTGTTGATTTTGCCCTTATCCTCCCATGTGATGAGAGGACGCATAGTTTTAAATTACAAATGAAAGTGTGTATTCTTTGACTACCTGACCCTTAAAAAACTCTGAAATAATCACATATGCACAGTCTCCAACTAGGTAGATCAGACTAGTACGTTCCTTAGTACAAGAAATTAAGTTTAATGGAAAACAGAAGCAAACTCCTTTTCACTATTTTGGACATCTGCCTTTTCTCAAGGAGATAGGGCAGTTTGGCATGGACAAGGTGAAGGAGGTTGAGTGTGGGGGGTGGGAAAGGGGGGAAGAGCTACATATGTTTTCTGCTAATTACTTTGTCATAATTTTATCCACATAGGCTGGCACTTTGGGGACGATAAATGGAGGGATAACCAAACCTCATGTCAGAGATCTATTTCACCTTCACTCGTGACTTATCTAAATGACCACCTGGTTAACTAAAACCAGTAGCCTTGTTATGCTAAACATGGAATGGCCTTGTGACTTTTGATGGATTGTGATGAAGTTCTATTAACTTGTGACCAATTTAATTACAAGAATGAAAAGATTAAGAAAGACAATTTCCAAGTGTTGCTAAAGTATTATATGAGTGATTCAAATCAAGCTTGAGGTGTGTTACATGTCTTTCCCCAGCATTCGGGCTGCCTGTCTGTCGTATGAGCTCTGTTCTCTCAATAACAGCAGTGTTGAACGGAATGGATCTATACACTTTACATTAATCTCAACTGATCCTATCCAAACAGAAAGACAGTCTGATGCCTTTTAAAAATGACATGTAGGGGCACCTGGGTGGCTCAGTTGGTTGAGTGGCTGACTTCGGCTCAGGTCATGATCTCGCAGCTCATGAGTTTGAGCCCCGCGTTGGGCTCTGTGCTGACAGCTCAGAGCCTGGAGCCTGCTTTGGGTTCTGTGATTGTCTCTCTCTTCCCCTACCCTGCTTGTGCTCTGTCTTTCTCTCTCTCTCTCTCTCTCTCTCTCTCTCTCTCTCTCTCCCACAAATAAGTAAACATTAAAAGTAAATAAAATAAAATAAGTAAAAATGACATGTAAAAAAAAAACCTTTTTGGGGTGCCTGGTGGCTTAGTCGGTTGAGCGTTCTACTTTAGCTCAGGTCATGATCTCACAGTTCATGAGTTCAAGCCCCACATCAGGCTCACTGCTGTCAGTGAGGATGGGATCCTCTGTCCCCCTCTCTCTCTCTACCCGTCCCCCCTCTCATGCTCTCTCTCCCTCTCTCTCTCTCTTAAAAATAAACATTAAAAGAAAGACCTTTTTTTCTCCCCCTTGCTATAAATCACAAGTGTTTGAAATAAAGAATCTAAATCATATAAAGTTTCTGTTTCGATTAAGATAAGCTAATAATAAGCTATGGTTTATTGATTACTTGCTCTAAGTTAGACATTATGCCCAGTACTTTCATTATGTTAAATCTGATCCTTCCTTCAACGCTGCAAGGTAGACATTATCCTGATTTTTAAGTTGAGGAACTAAGGCTCAAAGAGGTTAAGTAACTTGCCAAATTTGGTCTCATGGCTGGAAGGCAGATGAAGTAGAATTTGTGCTCTGCCTTGCTGCTTCCCCTTACCCAGAAACAACTAAGTTCTGAGGGAATATGGAAAACTCTGTAATGTCAATCTCTCTGGGAGACTGATGAATCAACTCCCACACACCAGAAAAATAGTCAAGTCGACAAGAAGCAAAAATGATAGATTTTTTAAAAACAAGCTTTGACCAGTTTTATTAAGGATGCACTTTTGTGATTTACTTTGTCCTGGTTGGTCCTGGCTTGCTCTCAGTGATATCAGAATCTCCTGGATCGACTCTAATCTAAATAACGCAGTTAGTGGAACTTTTCCTCATGCTGGACCCTATCGAAGACTTGTTACTCTGGGCAGTAATACTGCCTAGGGAGGTACTCCAACTTAGGGTTGACACAGAAGACTTCTCTCAGGTTGTGCACTTGCTGGCCACCTATTGGCTTGTTGGACATTTGACTTTTTGCTGCCCATAGTCATTTTCCAGGTCCATTGGTATCCTGGCAGCTCTTTTCTACTTTGTTCTCAGTTGGAACCTGAAGATAGTGGCTGCTTGGGCTTTGGTCTTCTTTGGCGCCACTATCTTCATGGTGTTTATGGAATATGTCCCTAGCCTTAAGCCCCCACCAAGATGGCTAGGAATTGGGAATGAAAGTTGCAAGACTCTTGGGGGCAGGAGGAGATGGCAGAGGCGGGACATTTGGTTTCTTTTTACGCAGTTGTTCAAAACAAAGATAGATCTGGTTTTTAAAAAGAACCCTAGGAGATTTCACACCTGGAATCTACTTCTTTATAGTAATAAGACCTCTAGACCAGAAGCCCTAATAGCTAGATTCTGTTCCCAGTGTTGCTAGTAGTTGGATTCAAAGACAAGACTTAAACCTCCTACATATATCTGTACCTCTGGCAAACTGTAAGTATGAAGTTTTCCTTTCTGTAATATTAAAAAATTCAAAAATAAATGTATAGACTATTACCTCACTGTCCTGGAGGAGAAACTTTCAGCATCTTCAGCTCTTTGGAACGTGGCCATGAACCTAAGCTAACACATAGGAAGAGTAATTAATCAAGTGTAAAGAAGCAAAAAAAGTTCCTGAACAGCTGAGCAACCACCAGGTCCACGCACTCTTTGTGCTCCTCCCCAAATCACACAGCAGAATGACTGAAAATGTTTGTGACACAAAGACAGCCCTGAAATGTGACTGCTGCTGCTGCCAAGGAGGGAAAACAGGAACACCTCCCTGGTCAGTCAACAAGAGCTTACGTCCCTGGCAGAGAGGGGACATTTAAGACAAGTATGAGACTCAGTCTTTGCCTTCAAGCAATTGACATTCTCAGATTTCTCCATATAAAGTCACCATTTTATAGGTAGTATCACCATTTTTATATGTTCGATCTAGTTGGATAAACAAAACAATCACATGTTAAACAATAGTAAAGAGTACAAAACAGCATCAAGTTCTGTATTAAGTTATATGATGTAAAAGTAAATTATACAAAGCACAAGACATTCATAACAGCTGAAGTAGCCAAAGATGGCTTTCCACATCAAGCTGACTAGATCTGAGCTATGAAGCCTAGATGAAATTTAAATAAGTGTTAAGAAGTGAAACTTAAGATAGAGGAAATGACAAGGGTGAGGGCCCAAGAGCAAATGTAAGCACATTCTACACAGGGAAAAGTTTTCTCACAGCATAAGTTATACAGTGAAAAATGGAAACTGAACTTAGATAAATAGTATGGATGGAATCAGCTTATGGAGACACTTGCACACCAAGCAAAAATGTAAGCTCCAATCCCGTCCAGTTCATTCTTGTATTGAGTGCCTGGGACACAGTAACTCAATATCATTTTATGAAATGAATGAGTGAAGAGATTTTCTTAATGATAAAATAAGAACTCACCAAGATTTGAAAGAAGAGATGATACTTGATAAAAGCGATGTCCAAAACTGATTAGTATATACACTGGATGGACCAAAGGGAAAAGGCTGGCATCCAGAAATAAAACTAGAAGATTATTTCATCAGTCTAGAGAACAGTGATAATAGGCTGGGGAAGACAGGAAAAAGGGACTTACACCAGAGATATTCAAAAAAGAATCAACGTGAATCTTGAAAACACTATGCTGAATGAAAGAAGCCAGCCACAAAAGGCCATATATTGTATGATTCTATTGATATGAAATGGCCAACATAGGTAAATCTATAGAAGAAAAAGTAGATTATTGGTTGCCTAGAGCTTGGGGGAGAAGGGATAGGTTAGGGGGCAAATGGGAGTAACTTCTAACGGGTACAGGTTTTTTTGGAAGACTTGATGAAATGTTCTACAATTGACTGTGATGATGGTGCACATCTGTAACTATACTAAAAAACACTTCATTGTAGACTTTAAATAGGTGAATTACATCGCGTGTGAATTACATCTCAATAAAGCTGTTATTTAAAAAAAGAGGGAGTGAATAAATATGGTGAATGACAATATATGTGTTTGATGGAGAAAATGAGCCACTCACTATAGATTCTATAATTTCCAGTTTGATTCTCATCGAAATACCAAGAATATCCACTAACACCATTATTACTTAAAATTTTTTTAGGATCACTGGATGATAAAGTAAGGCATGAAACATAAGAGATACAATATTAGAAAGGAAGGGACCAAGTTATCACTTTCAGAAAACCCCAAGAAATTACCTAAAAAAGATTTGCATTCATGAAAATTCAGTAATATATGTAAGATATCCCAATGTCAGTATATTCTAATATATAAGCAGTAGCTAATAAGAAAGCATATTATACAAAAGTTTAACCTTGAGATAATCTAAATAGTAGTGTGAGTAGCTTAAACTGGGGGAAAAAAACCCAGAAAATTTTATTAGGCAATAACAAATGAAGATTTAATAAAATAGAGATATAGACAAGGTTCTTTGATAGGGAGAATAAATATTATAAAGATACCGATCCTCAAATTAATTTTTAAAGTTTATTAAAGTCCACATGTAGGAATAAATATACGTTTCTGACAGTATAAGTTTGTTGAAGTATTTCAGAAGCCTTCAAAATGCAAAATGTTCGTACCCTTTGTCTCAAGGAAGTTTTCTAAAAGAAAAAAAAAAAAAAAACCTTTATGCACGAGATGCCCAGTCTTCTCCTTTAGATCCTCCTTTCATGTCTTCCTCCATATCTTCCCTTCTCACCATCTGTCCCTTCAAAGAACCTTTACTCACCTGGTTTCCAGGCTCTTCTATATACTGCTGTTTCCCCCCTAAATGAACTATATCTTGTTAGAACATCTCTCTGAATGTGTCACTAACCTTAATTTGTTTAGGAAAGAGTAACATAAGTAAAACCAAACTCAGCTGCACTGTTGTTACCACAATTTAGAGCTAACCCTATGACACATTGGAAAGTGTTTGATATAAGATTTGGTAGTTGTTGTTTCTTAGAAAGTGTGTATCGTGTGTTGGTATTAGGAGTACCTGTTACTGGGGTTTATCGAAGTTAATGGTCCTTGAGAAAACAAATAAAAGGAGGTCTATCTATGGCTTCTAAAGGAAATGGAGAGGAGAGTAAGTTAAAGAATGGTGGAAATGTACCTGCTTAACTCAAAAAACAGCAGCATAATTTCTACCCCCTTTATTAAGAAAAAAAAATCCACTCTTATAAAGCAGTGAACTTTATTTTTCTGTTCACTTTCTGCATCGTAATACAAAAATAGTATACATTGTTTCTTATAAAAAGAACTACATATATACAAAATGAAAGACTTGCTTTTCCAACTTGTTCCCTTCCTTAGAGTTAACTACTGTTACATTCATTTTTAAAACATGAGATTATTCCATGATGTTTAAAAACCACTTTGAGTTTTTTATCTCCAGTATTAGGTAGAGCTTCATTTTTTGCAAAATGCTTTATTAGATTCCTTGCAGTCTTTTATTTTTATCAGCTACTGCTATTTATTCACCTTGACATTGTAATTTCTCTTTAGGTATGACTTACTACATTTCCCTCAGATGTTATTTTTATGTAAAATTGTCATTTTAACTCTGTATTTATTTGAAAGGATCCAGCTACTAGCAGTTATTTCCAGCTACTTCCAAACTAACTTTAATGTTCATTCTTTTCTTATATCAAAATCAGCATGTATATGCAGGTGCATTAATGAGAGAGAAGTAAAGGCAGATGTTTTTCTTGTTAGTATTGAACTGCTGAAGTCTTTGAAGCTCATGCAGTATTAGTTCAACGAGATCTGACTAACACTGGTTCCAGACTCATGGATGTTTGCAGGCTAACCGGTGAGGTAACAGTGGGAGGTAGGCAGATACAAGACAGTAGGGCCTGGCGGGGACAACTGTCCGCTGCAGAGCACGTGCCTCAGTAGGAGCAGACGGCCCCTACTCACAGCCAGAATCATCATCATGTTGGAATTCAGGCCTAGTTTTGCTATATCTAATGATTTTTCAAAAGAAGCCAAAAATATGGGTATTTATGTGAAATCTCCCAATTATTAAATTGGCTCACTTTTTAAAACACTGAGAGATTAAAAAAAAAAAAAATCCTCAGGCTGAATGTGGCCCTCAGACGGTCAAGTTGCAACCTCTTTATATTAACATACTTATCAGCAGCAAAAGAAACCTATTTTTCCACATTTGTTACATGTTGTTGGGGAGACGGTGAAAAGGCTATCCTATTAACTCATCAGAGGAAAGGGATTACTGAATTTACAGCACAACATTCGACATTAATATTTACCTTGTATGTGTCCTATTTTGGGAAACACACCATACTTAGGCCACACCATAACGGTATGCTGGTCTACGAAAGTAGAGTTCCCCATTTGTTGGTCCTCAACTCCCTGTATCACACTACAAAGAAAGAGGAATACAAAAGAAGTTTCAACATCTTCATTTTCCAACCTCCAGTGGTTTAAACCAGAGAGCTCTTTTGGAGTGAAAATACTACGTCTTTTCTTTCTCAGCGTTGCTGAGAAATTATAATTAGAGGTTTTCCTGTTGTGTAAAGGAAAGGAATTCCAGTCCTCCTGCGTCTGCAAGACTTCTGTTCTCAATGAATTTGCTTCCCTGTCCCATTTCTCTTTCTGCAGGTGATAGAGGGGAAGCTGGCTCCATTCTTGGGCAAGGTCATTAAATTTGCCACCTCACACGTGTACAGCTGCAGTCTTTGTAGCCAGAAGGGGTTCATCTGTGAAATCTGTAACAATGGAGAGATCCTCTACCCTTTTGAGGATATTTCAACAAGCAGGTACAGAATCTCTTGTCTTAACAAAAGTATACCTGAATATGTCACATGTCGTTCTGTTTGGCCTGATCAGGCCGACTTTTAGTCAAGTACCGTATATCTGTCTCTTACCTTGTATCAGATTCCTCTTATTCTTGGAGAATATTTTTTGACCTTTTGGTTTCCTATATTTATTCCCAACTCACTTCACTGTCTTTATCCAGAATGAGATAACAGAGTTGCAAAGAAACATCACCTATTTCTCCCTTCTTAGGTAACAAAGAGGGTTCAGATTCATTTTTAGAATGAAGATTAGGGAGGATGAATCCTCACAACATTTCAGGGCCAAGTGATAGGCAATGGGAAATTGCAGTCTCAGAGCAAGGCCAAAACCGTCCCAACTGCCAGGAATAAAACTACAAGACACTGGGGAACAGCTGTCTGGCTCGCCACATGCTTTTCTCCACAGATGCGCTGCAGTGTGGCGATGAAAGTTTTAGGATCCAAAGGAGGGAAAAGTGGGAGTTTATGTGGGATTATTTTTCTAACCAAAGTAATATTTGGGCATCATCACATTCGTTGGTTGATGGATGATTTTTCCCCCCACTAACTTGAGACCAGGGTTTTTACTATTGCTTTTCTTGAATCACAAAACGATACGTATCACTTTTCCTTTCATCCCAAAAGCATCATAGAAATATATACTGTTTCTGTATCTGTGCACTGGCTTCTTTGGCCATGAAATCATGCCTCATTTCCCACCCAGCAGGGCTCACTTACACTGTGGTTCCGAACAGAAGGGAGGCATTGTAGCCAGGGGGAGTTGAAGCATGTAGGCTAGAGCTAAGATATTAAGAGTTGACTCAGCCCTTCTGGCCTCTTCTTAAACCCAAAGACTCTTTGTAAATATACAGGAACTTGAGTTGGCCCCACACATAGAAAGATAAACACATACGCACACATATACATGCTCCAGCCTCGTTTCCTGAGTACAGGTACTTAGCTCATGGCCTAGAGATTATATACTTCTTAAAAATGTGCACCACACAAAAACTTGTACACAAACATTCGTAGTAGTATTCATAATAGCCAGAAAGTGGAAACAACATAAATGTCCAGCTGATGAATGGATAAACAAAATGTGGTATATCCATACGATGGAATATTATTCAGCATAAAAAGGAATGAAGTACTAACATGCTGTAGTGTGGCTGAACCTTAAAAACATTATGCCAAGTGAAAGATGCCAGATACGGAAAGCTGTATATTTTATGTTCTGTGTATATGAAATGTCCCAAATAGGCCAATCCAGAGAAACAGAAAGTACATTAGTCGTTGCCTGGGGCATGGGGGAAAAGGAAGAGAGTAACTCCTAATGGGTGCAGATTTCTTTTAGGGATGATGAAAATGTTCTGGAATTCGATTGTGGTGACAGTAACGTGGTCTTGTGAATACGTTAAAAATCAGTGAATTGTATACTTTAAAAGAATGAATTTTATGGTATGTGAATTAGATCACAATCAAAAGTATTTAATAGAAAATAAAACAAATTAAAAAATGCTTCCAACTCTATAAACCATATGCTGGATCACAAAACAAGTTTTAATAAATTTTTAAAAACTGAAACCATACCAAGTATGTTCTCTGACACATTGAATTAAGATCCCCAGTAGCAAAAAAATATGAGAAACCTCAAATATTTGGATAAAAAAAACAGTACACACTAAAAACTTATGGGTCAAAGAAGAAATAAATCACAAGAGAAATTTTAAAAT
Organism: Lynx rufus; assembly: GCF_022079265.1. Lineage (NCBI taxonomy): Eukaryota > Metazoa > Chordata > Mammalia > Carnivora > Felidae > Lynx > Lynx rufus. The sequence continues at coordinate 28,406,837 of NW_025814834.1, forward strand.
ATTTTGGAAAAGGGGCTCCTGGGTGGCCCAGTCAGTTAAGCATCTGACTCTTGATCTCAGCTCAGATCTTGATCTCAGGTAGTGAGTTCAAGCCCCACATTGGACTCCATGCTAGGTGTGAAGCTGTATCTATCTATCTATCTATCTAATGAATGAACATGAAATATAAAATGTCAAAATGTATGGAATGCAGCTAACATAGTACTTAGGGTGAAACCTATAGCTATAAATATATCATGGAAAACATGTCAGAAAAAAAGGAAAGGTCTCAAATCCATTACCTAAAATTCCACCTTAAGACACTAGATAACAGAGCAAACTAAATCGAAAGCAAGCAGAGGAAGGAAAGAGTAAAGATTAGAGCAGACATTAATGAAATGGAAGATAGAAAAAAAAATACATTAATGAAATCAAAAGTTGGTTTTTTGAAAGAATCAACAAAATTGATAATCCTTTAGCAAGACTGACCAAGAAATTAAGAGAAAAGAAACAAATACTCAAAATCAGGAGTGAAAAAGGAAAAGGCAGTTAAAAGAACTATAAAGAGATACCACAAGTGACTTTATTCCAACAAGTTAGACAACTTAGATGAAATGGACAAATTTCTAGAAAGACAAATTACCAAAATAGACTCAAGAAGAAGTAGAAATATGAATAGCCCTATAACAAGTAAAGAAACTGAATTAGTAGTTTTTAAATCTGCTCATAAAGAAGCCAGATGCCTTCATGATGAATTTTGTTGAATATTTTAAAAAATAATACCAGTCCTTCACACAGGGATAAAGAGGGGCATTACATCATGATAAAGGGATCAGTCTTCCAAGAAGACACAACAATCCTTAATGTGTATGAAGAGAGTCAAAAGACATGCAGCAAAAAACCCCTAATAGAACTACAAGGAGAAACAGACAAACCCACAATTATATATCCACTATTATACTTAGAGACTTCAACACCCCTCTGTCAGTAACAGATCCAGCAGGCAGAAAATCAGTTTAAGCATATCGTTAAACTGAAAAGCACTATCAGTCAACTGGATCTAATTGACATCTCTGCCAATTCATGTTGTTCATCCAACAACAACAGAATATGCATTCTTCTGAAGTTTACATGGAACATTTAACAAGAGAGACCACATTCTGGGCCACAAAACACATCTGAAGAAATTTACAAGAATAGAAATCATGCACAGTACGCTCCCAGGCCATAATGAAATTAAACTAGGAATCAGTAACAATGTTACTTTTACGGTACCTGTAAAATCCCAACGTACTTGGAGATTAAACAATATGTTTCTAAATAACACGAGTTGATCATTGATGTCCACACAAAACCCTGCACAGGGATGTTTATAGCGGGTCTACTTGTAATCGCCAAAACCTGAGAACAACCAGGATATCCTTCAGTATGTGGATGGTTAAATAAACTGTGGTATACCCATGCAATGGAGTATTCTCCAATAATAAAGGAAATGAGGTATCTAGACACAAAAGGACATGGAGGAACCTTAAATGCATATTACTAGGTGAAAGAAGCCAGTCTGAAAAGGCTGTATACTGGATGATTCCAACTGTATGACATTCTGGAAGAGGCAAAACTGTAGAGACAGTACAAAATCAAATCAAATCAAATCAGTGATTACCAGGGGCTTGGGAATGCATAAGGCGAGATGAATAGGTGAAGCACACACAGGTTTTTTTAGGGCAGTAAAATTATGCTGTACGGTTCTGTAATGGTACACACATGACGTTTTACATTTGTCAAAACCCATAGAACCGTAGAACACAGAGTGAGCCTTAATTTAGATTGTGGACTTTAGTTGATAATAATGTGTGAATATTGGTACATTCACTGTAACCAGTGTGCCACACTAATGTAAGATATTAATAGAGAAAACTGGGGGTTAAGGTAGTATTATGGAAACTGTACTAACAGCTCAATTTTTCTGTCCATCTGAACTGTTCTAGGGGTGCCTGGCTGGCTCAGTTGGTAGAGCATGCGACTCTGGATCTCAGGGTTGTGGGTTCAAGCCCCACATTGGGGGTAGAGGTTACTTAAAAAAATGAAAGTTAAAAAAATAAATAAATAAATAAATAAAAGTGAAAAAAAACTGTCCTAAAAAATAAAGTCTATTTTTAAAAAAGACAATTCATCCAGCTGAACAGTTGACTCAAATACCAAAGCTGATCAATGTGAATAAACTTTATTAGAACAATTTTAGACTTACAGAAAAATCACAAAGATAGTACAGAGAATTACCATAGACCCCACACCCAGTTTTTCTCTTATTAACATCTTACATTGATATATTTGTTACTATTAATGAACCAATACTGATACATTATTATTAGCTGAAGTCCATAGCTTTTTCAGATTTCCTTAAACTTTTTCAATGTTTATTTATTTATTTTGAGAGAGAGTGTGTGCATGCAAGCAGGGGCAGGGCAGAGAGAGAAGAGAGGGAGAATCCCAAGCAGGCTCCATTCTGTCAGCACAGAGATCAACACAGGGCTCGAACGCACGAACCGTGAGACCATGACCGGAGCCAAAATCAACAGTAGGACATTTAACTGACTCAGCCACCCAGGTCCCCCAAGATTTCCTTAGTTTTTACCCCATTATTATTTCTGTTTCAGAACATCTCCCTAAGCTCCTCTTGGCTGTGACAACTTCTCAGACTGTTTTTAGGACATTGACAGTTTTGAGAAGTACTAGTATTTTGTAGAATCCCTCTGTGGGGATAGACCTGATATTTTTCTTTTGATTAGACTGGGTTTTATGGGTTTGGGGAGGAGGAGTGCAGAGATAAAGTGCCATTTCCATCATATCATATCACAGGGACATGCTATCAACATGACTTATCACTGCAAAGTTTGTGTCAGGTTTCTCCACTGTTGATACTCTTCTCCTCTGACCCTTCTCCATTGTTACCCTCTTTTAAAGGAAGTCACTATGGGGGCACCTGGGTGGCTCAGTCAGTGGAGCATCCGACTTCAGATCAGGTCATGATATGGTTTGTGAGCTCGGGCCCTGCGTCGGGCTCTAGGACTCCCGGCTGTCAGCACAGAGCCCACCTCGGATCCTCTGTACCCCCCCCCAACTCCCTCCCCCTGCTCACGCTCTCTCTCTCAAAAATAAACAAGGCTTTAAAACATAAATAAATAAAGGAAGTCACTATGTGCAGCCTACAGTTAAGGAGTGAAGATTATGCTCCACTTCCCTTGGGAGTGGAGTCTATACAAAATCACTTGGAATCCTGCATGAGTGATTTGTCTCTTCTTCCCATTTATTTTTTTAAAATTATCTATTCATGTCAGTGTGGGCATGTGCATATTTATTTTATATTTTTGGTTATAACCCAGTATTACTTTACTTTGTTGCCCAGACTGTTCCAACTTTGGCCATCGGCTCTTTCAGCTGGTGCCTGCATCACCTTGACACCCTCCTACCATTGTGGGATGTTTGTTTCCGAGAATTTCTGTACTTTCTGGTGCTACCAGACATTCCAGACTCATCATATATATTTCTTGCCCTAATCCTACAAGTAGCCGTTTCTCCAAGGAGCCTGGGTTCCTTTTTTGGAAAATATTAGAAACCAACATGAGGGCACTTAGACTGCACACCCGCTTTTAAAGCCCTCGGTCCCAGGACTCATCCCTTGAGGAGGGATGAGAAGAGAGATGCTTCCCTCTGACTACACATCAGAATTTCCTGTGAGACTTGTTGGGTTGTTTTAACTCTGAGCATCTTTATCTTCAGAGTCTCCCCGTGTGATTCTGCATGGCAGCCAGAAGAAAGAATCACTCCTCTAAGATGGCTGTGGCCATAGTCAGACGTGCCAGATACTTACAGTCCGAATGACCACATTAACACGTCTGTGGACTCAGAGGGCCCTTCACCCAGCAGGAAGGAATATGTAGCTATTTAGAATCTTCCGTTTCTCTCTTGGTCAGATGCAGTTCTCTAAGCTGCACAAATGTCTGAGAGCAAAGGAGCCCTTACCAGCCTACCTGGAATTTCAGGTTGATAATACTTCCCAGGACCCCGCTGAGCTCTCTCTAGTGGTGTCCAGTTTCCAGTGAAACGCTGGGAATGGTTTATGCAAGTCTGGGGTAAAAGACAAAAATAAACACCAATGAAATATTTATTAAAGGAAAACTTTAATCTGAAATTGAGTTGCAGATTTAAAACCTGTCCATAAAAATGTGCTGAATAAATGTGATAAATAAAAATAAATTTGAATAGTGGGGTAGATTTTAAAATTTAACTGAAATCTTCATGGATAAAGTTCTGTAAATCTGGGATTTGCTTCAAAATAATCTGATGGTGGGAGAGAGGGAATAGATATAAATGAAAGAAATTGATAATTGTTAAAACTAGATGATAGGTACACAGGGGTTTATTACACTGTTCTGTGTACTTCTGAATATGTTTGAAATTTTCCACAATAAAACATTTTTAAAAATCTGTAAGTAAGGGGGCCTGGGGGCTCAGTCGGTTGTGCATCCGACTCTTGAGTTCAGCTCAGGTCATGACCCCATGCTTAGCACGGAGCCTGCTTTTGATTCTCTCTCTCTCTCTCTCTCTCTCTCTCTCCCTCTCCCTCTCCCTCCCTCTCCCTCTCTCTCCCTCTGCTCCTCTCCCCTACTCTCTCTCTCTAAAATAAAAAGTAAAATCTATAAGTAAAAATCTTAGAAATGAAGTATTTAGTGAATTTGTCACCACATAGCCTTGACCATCTTGCTAAAGTCAACACCTCTGTGACCTCAGAAATATGCTTAATATCCCATCAGATCCAAATATCATCTGAACAGCATAATTACAACTCAGTAAAAAACATTCTACAAGCATTACAACTATTCATTTTTTCAATAAATGACTTACTGAGCATACTGTGTTCGTGCATTGGGCTAGGCTCCTGGGCCACACGGTGAACATGGCATGTTCCTTGCTCACAAATAGTCCACAGTCCCTGGCAAGAGACACTGAGCCATCAGGCAGTTGGGTTGATGTGTGGGCGGAGCCCTGGTCTAGGGGGTGGACCTAGAGCTCCAAGAAGGGACATCGTCCAAAGCGGTCATGTACATTGTAGGTGAAAAAGCAGTTCCACAATTTCTAAAAATGTTAGCTCTGTGTTGAACTTTATCTGAAGCACTGATTTATTCACGTCCGTATTAGAACATACTTGGTTTTAACATGCTTATTTGATTACGACCATATGTCAAACATGGGTCAACTCTTCATAGTTTCTTTTCCTTATTAAATTAATTGTTATGCAGGAGAAGGCTTCATGAATATGTAATTTAAAAATATAGCCCTAGCATTAATGTTTAGAACACCGTCTCTGACAGACATAGACAATGTGCTGGGGTTGTAGGAAATTGCACTAATATTTACTAGTGCTGGTGCCAGCAATTTACATATCTCGTCATTTAATTCTTATGCCAGTCCTCTGAGGGAATATTGTTACCTCCATTTTAATAATGAGGAAACCTAGGTTCAGAGGAGCCAATTAACTTGGCCCAAGAGATAAGGCCAAAACTTGAACCCAAATATATCTGACTCTCAAATCCATGCTTTTTTCATTATACATCACTGTTTCTTCTGTACCTGTCGTCTTCAAACCATTTTTGCAGCGTACCCTCGAACAGAAATGTGAAGAAATTACATCCCTCCGTCATTAAAGAAGTGTCCCCCCAAACGGTTATTCTGAATTCTCCCCATATTTGCCACCCTGAAAGTTTTTACACTTGGAGCAGTGAGCCAGCTAGATTAGGGCGGGGGAAAGACACGACTTTCTTTTGCAAAATGGTGGGGGGCTGTGGTGAGGGGGTGTGGGGAAAGAGCTTCCTTCCGCCCCGTGCACAGCGCTCGGCAGGTCGGGAGGCCCAGGGGCGCCTGCGGGAGCTGGAGATCTGCCTGACTCAAGCTGAGTGGACAGACCCCACTTGCTGCACTGTCCTCCCCACTTCCACTCCGTTCAGCCGATAATGCGGACAGTTTCACACTGAGGTAGTCTTTCTTCACCAACACAAATTAAATGCATACCTCTCTCTAGTTTAAAAAGGAAAACACTCGGACCCAAACTGCAAGATTTTAAATACAAGAGGGAGATCCAGAATCACAGAACTTAAACTTAATCCAGTATTTACCCTCCTAGAGGACTAAACGGAAAGCACAGCTTTAGGAGAGAGAAACATTCTGTTAAAACAGCAATAAAATTCCACATCCTAAAGACAGAGAAATGACAAAAACCGTACCCTCCTTGATTGAGAATAAGAAATAAAACTCTAACTTCAGAATTACAAATCAGAAGGTTAGACTGATACCTCTCTAAGACTTGAAGGGAAAACAGTGACTATGAAAGCAAAGAAGTTGCATATATCCACAAAATGACCCTGGACTTAGATTTTTTAAAAGAAAAAAACAGTCCTCAAATTGCCTCCTATGCCGCTTTCTTTCTGACATCTCTACATACCACTAATCTTCCCTTGTTATTAAAGACATAATGCTGCTAAAGAGACCATCCTGCCTCACACATTTGTGTGTGAAGATGCCATTCCTGAATCTTGAAATGCTTCCAGATCACAAGTACATAAATACTTCATCTTAAGAACACTCAGCATGCATTTTAACATGGGACTCACAAGATATACCAGCTATCATAAATCAGTTCCATCCTTTCTGTCTGACCCATTTGCCTTTGTTAATTTTTTCATGTGACATACAAATCATCCCCACAAGTTTTCCAATATGGAAAACATTGCACTTCTAGACTTTATGACCCTATACCATTTGGGGCTGTATCTAGATGTGGGTATACTATCAGAAGATTCTACTTAACACTGAATTTGGTGTATTCCATATAGTAGGCATTCCATAAATACTTATTGTTTGGTTCAGCTCTCCCCAACATATCATGTGCACTCATTAAGAACACTGACAAAGCTTTTTAAGTAAACTGATTCAGAAAGTTTAAAATATTTGCTCTATGTGAAATAGAGAATAGATTCTTTATGATCTCACTTACATGTTAAACCTGAAAAAACCAAACTTACAGAGAACAGAGTGGTGGTTGCCAGAGGCAGGGGTGAAGGTGGTCAAAAGGTAAAAATTTCCAGTTATAAGATTAATAAGTTCTGGGGATGTAATATACCACATGGGGACTAAAGATAACAACACCATATCATATATTCGAAAGTTACCAAGAGAGGAGTAGATCCTAAAAGTTCTCATCACAAGAAAAAAATGTTGTACCTATACCAGTTGATGGATGTTAACTAAACATTGTGGTAATCACTTCACAACCTATATACATATCAAATCATCATGTTGTACGCCTGAAACTAATACAATGTTATATGTCAGTTATGTCTCAATAAAACTGGGGGTGATGAAATACTTGGATAGATAGAGGAGCATAGTAAAAGTCTGAATAACACTACTTTTACGTAAGCTTTGTCTGTAAGGTTGAAGCAACTGACCTACTATGTGAGGTATTTCTGTGGTGTGAGCATCGGCCTGCCCAACATTCATTTCTCCAAGGAAGGCATTCGAGGTGTTCTTCCTGGAGGGGGCTGGGGGGCTCCAGTGGCTCAGTGGTGACTCTTCTAAAAGCAGTCCATGTTTTTTGAAGCGCTGCGGTTTGGAGAAGCAGATTGAGCATAACTTGCCAGCTTTTCTTTTGCTGATCACTCCCTCCTCTCCTCCAAGAATGACGATTTCACTGAGGACCTTGAACTTATCAACACCAAACTCTTACCGGTTAAGTCAACATATTTGGACACCATGTTCAATTTGCACACATTTCAGGAACATTTCCTACATCTGTCTATTGAGAATGAACACTGGCCTCATAGAAGAGTCCATAGCAAGTGAGTTTCTAACATGGCCTCTCCTCTTTTTCATTTTAAAAATTTATTTCTTTAGGTTAACTTATAGAAAAAGAAGGCCTGGGCACCGGGGTGGCTCAGTTGGTTAAGCATCCAACTCTTGGTTTCAGCTCAGGTCATGATCTCTTGGTTTGTGAGTTCGAGCCCCAGGATGGGCTACTCACTGATAGCACAGAGCCTGCTTGGGATTCTCTCTCTCTCCCTCTTTCTCTGCCCCTCCCCCACTTGTGTGTGTGTTCATGCTCGCTCTCTCTCTCTCTCTCTCTCAAAATAAATAAGCTTTAAACAAAGAAAAAGAAAAAGGCAGCCTCCCAAAGAACTCAGTCCAAGCCCCATTGCTCTCATCCATCTGGCCAAATTTCAGAAAGGTCCAGCTTGTACTGAAGAACATGCAGACTCCTCCCAACACTCTTGACCTTGTGAATTGGTCTTTGTCATCTTACATTGCATGGCAATCCACACCACCTTGCCCCTCAGGACCTCAACTTGTTGGGGAGTGGACTTTGGTCTTTGCCGTGGCACTTTTCTGCCCTTCCTGAAGCTTCATGAACACACTAAGTTTCCAATAGCTAATTGTAGTCAAACCTCATAAAGGTTTGTTTAAAAGAGAGAAAGCAACTGCTGTATTATAAAGGATAGAATTACGTCTTCCACAGAAGATGCTGAGATGTGCGGTTTTCCTCGGCACAACTTGAGCAGTCCATCAGGGGCTGTGTTTTCTGTGCCCGGGTTCCCTTTGATTTGTCCCTGGAGGATAAACATGGAGACGGCTTTCCTGAAAGTTGTTGCTTACTTCGGTGCCTAGAAAATCACCAAACCCCAGATTCGCCAGCAGCCTTACAAAGGCTCTTACATTTTTCTGGGAGCCAGTTCTAGTTTGTCATTTTCTGAAAGAGAGGTTCATGTTTAGGCAGGAATTTTTTGGTGGGGGTTGGGGACTAGAACACACTCCAAGGTAGAAGGAGAGGGAAGGGCCGCCCAGAAGCCGGTCTTTCCTTGTGGCGTCCTATTTGTTCAGCCTTCGTTTTTGTCAGTCCTTGCACAAACAGACTGAATACCTGGATTATTCCCTCATCTGGACTCAAATACTCATACATTACATACCCTTTCTCACTAATCAGCCTGACACATTCCTTTGTTGGTAAATGGTTCCAAAACAAACACTGTCAGTGTACCTAATTAGCAGGTTTGCGGGCTGTGCTCACAGTCCTGTTACATCCTGTTCAACAATAGAGAACAACAGCCCTGGCGAGGTCGGGCTTACAGGGAGGGAACCGCTCCCCCCAACGCATATACACTTTTTTAATGATATTTCCTTTCTGTGGCTTTTCTTGGGAAGCAGCCACTTGGTGAGTACTGTGATGAGGTGTGGGATTCTTGCAACAGCTAGAGGAAGTTTGGACTCCTCTTCGTAGGCACCTTTGCTTAGGAGCCATTAGTTTCCATCTGCTTATTGTTCTTCTCTCTGGTACTGGAGAGGAGCGCAGTGAGGAACTTTCTCCACGTCCTCTAACACTGACGAGAGAGGACAAGATCCCTGCCTGTGTTCTAGAATCATAAATGAACAGAGATGGAAAGGACTGTGGAGAACATCTGAATATTTTAGGGGTAGAAAATCTGAAGCCCAGGGAGCTCGCAGGTTTTATGAGGGGCAGAAGCCGAGGAGCAACTTACCAAGATGGAATTCTGCTCTGCGGCTACATGACTGCCAGCTCTTAAATGTATTTATTGTATCAATGAAGGTTTTCCTTGATTAAAAAAACAAAACAAAAACAAAACAAAAAAAATAAATTAAAAAAACCTTGAACGCAATGCTAGTTTTTTTTGGCTTTTAAACTTCGGTCAAAGAGTAACTTGGCAAATAACATCTCACCTTGGCCTGGTGGCTCCTATATTCACATGTCAAAATGTTTCAGAATGTCTGCTAACACAGACGAGACTTTTGTGAAACACTCAGCGCTGACCTGACCCTGTATGCCATTAAGCCACTTTATAAATACAGTGCACTTATAAACACAGCCCTCGCTGGTGCGGCTGCCATTGTATTTTGAAACCATTTGGTCACTTGAATAGATGGCTGTCATCTCTACCTCGACGCATTTCTTACCAAGCTTCTCGTTAGGTGTCTGGTTAATACTGTGTTGTCATCTTATCTCTAAGCATTTCAGACAACTCAATTTTTTGTTGATTGGAGGGAGTAAAGTTCAGCATTGTTTTTTTTTTTTATTTTTTAAATTTTTTTTTTTCAACGTTTATTTTATTTATTTTTGGGACAGAGAGAGACAGAGCATGAACGGGGGAGGGGCAGAGAGAGAGGGAGACACAGAATGGGAAACAGGCTCCAGGCTCCGAGCCATCAGCCCAGAGCCCGACGCGGGGCTCGAACTCACGGACCGCGAGATCGTGACCTGGCTGAAGTCGGACGCTTAACCGACTGCGCCACCCAGGCGCCCCAAGTTCAGCATTGTTTAATTCATGTTGTAACTTTCTGACTATAAAACTGATACGCATTACAAAACCTTTGAAAAGTACACAAAAGTATAAAGAGGAAAATTCTCCATACATATGTCTGTATGTTTACTTTTTAATAAAATATGTATATATATATATGGTTTTATTATTTTACTTTTTAATTTTTTTATGTTTATTTTTGAGAGAGAGAGACAGATAGCAAATGGGGGAGGGCCAGAGAGAGGGAGACACAGAATCCAAAGCAGGCTCCACACTCTGAGCTGTCAGCACAGAGCCTGACACAGGGCTCGAACTCGTGAAATGCAAGATCATTACCTGAGCCAGAGTCAGAGGCTTAACCGACTGAACTACCCAGGCACCCGTAGAATATATGGTTTTATACCCAGCTTTTTATCACATTATATCAGAACCAAGAAAATAGTTTATCTATAAACTTTTATTGATGGCTACTTTAACAGGAAAAAAAAAATAATTGGTTCTAAAATCATTAAGATCCATTTAAAAAAAAGTAGAGGCAGACTAATCCACAGAAAAATCACTGGAGTAGGAATACAGAAGTCTAGATGTCATCCCTAACTTGGCCACTAATTTGCTGTGTGACCTTTGACAAGCCACCTCCCACCTCCAGATTTACCTACGAGGTATATGGCATTGTTTTAACCCCGTATTGACAAAGAAGTTAGAACTTTATTTCATTCTGCTCCTTTGTTTAGCATTTGCAGTAGTCTGTTTAATAGTTTGTCACAATGTTTTCAGTGAAGTTGACTATTTTTGGTACAATTTACCCAAAGGGATTAAGATATAAATTCAAATTGTGATTCAGTCCACCATTTTGAAATAATGTCAGCTCCATGAGGAAATGGACTTTCCTATTTTGCTCACTGCTCAGTTTTCTGCATCTAGAACAGCACGTAGTAAATGCTCAATGAATAATCCACGAATAAAGAGTTTGCTTTACTTTTAGTTTTTCAAATCTGTGCTTTTTCACATATTTTATTTTATTTTAAATAAACTTTAAACTAATTTCAAGGAAATTGTCTGCTTAAATGTAGACATTGCCAAGATATATGACTTTATCGAGTGATAGCTAGCATTCTCTCATATGTTAGGAATAGATATAGTTTTCTGGCCCAATGAAAACTTTCATGTCAAAAACTTGAGTTTTGCTCAACTACTCAGTTTAATTTTCAAAACGTGTTTTCAGTCATGTTTCAGTGTGTTTTTTCCTTCCCAGTGGGACTGTAAATAAGTAACCTGAATACACAATAGGAAAGAGAGGAGTGTTTACCTTTCCATACAAAAAATGTTGATTCTTCAGCCTGAGCAGTATGTTCTGAAATGAACTGTCTTATGCTTTAGAATTACAAAAAGGTACAATAGTAACTTGATTTCATCAGCACATGTTTCTGATATTTTGAGACTTTTCTTGCCTCACTAATTATGGGAATACAGATAGCAAGATGTTATAAACGCTATCTTTTAAAAATCCTTTTTTGTTTTTATTTCAGCATCTAACGTATACTATCACCTTCGTTATAAACCCCTTCAGTATTCTGAATATTAAACCACTCGGTGGTGCATCAGGAAACATCTTCATTTGCTGTCTGTAGCTATCATTAATAATCATCTGTTCAGTTCCTAATGCTTCCAGAACACTTAGAGTAGAGATAAAAACAGCCTATAGATAGATGTTCATTCTCTAAAGAGGTCGCCGCTTGGACTGAATTAGATCTATAAAGCATAGGACTTGGTATAGAGTCAGAGGAGCTTAGCAGTTATCTGCCTGTCACTCCCGCCCCCCTGATACACGCACCTTTCCTACCCCACCTTCCCCAGGGAGGATGGCATCCCCGCCCAACACCACACCCACAGCTAGTAGGAGATGCAGGCGATTGAATTCCAGTATAGTCCCCTTTTTGCCTCTCCTTGTCACAGCACCATCCTGAAATCTGAGGGAACGCACAAGCTGTCCAGAGGAGGGCAAAAGATTATATCACCTACCCTTAACTAGTCTCACTTCTGGTGATAGTTGGTGTAGGGTGGCCGGGGAGAGGTTCTCAACAAAAGTATAATGGGAAGGATCTTATAAATTTTTGATGAGAAAACAAGATCACGTTAAAAAAAGTAGTAATTCATGTGAAAAACAGAAATGTGGGAATTTCCTTTTATAGAACTGGTAACATAACAGACTAATTTCAAGTCCTGAGCGAGTGGCCGATTCAAAAACTGCATTGGAAACATTGGAAGCCACTCACTGGAGCTGACTGGACTTCAACTGAAAGATCTAGTTTGGCCTCGAGAGGTGGGAAGCTGAAGCATGTTAAAGCTGTTCTCTGAGAGAAGAGTTAACACTTTTTTTCTAGAAAGAATCCTTGATGGTGGAGAGAAAGGCAATTTAAATGAAAAGACTTAGCTGGAAAGCAGGTTCCATCAACGATTTGAAAGAAAAATGTCAGAATCGAAAATGAAAAGAGATAAGCAAATTTTCCGTGGGGGCAGGATGGCCAGGTAGGGTGGAATAGGTGCTACATGGTTTTCATACAGTGCTTCAAAGAGGCACCAGCCAAGGGACTTAGGGACAGCAATCACATGAATGTCAAAGCAGAAAGCAAGATGACTTTTCCCTTCCTCCAGCTTCCCTGAGAATGTAGTTGAGGTACACTGTTTAAAAGAGAGAGTCCTAATCAGGGGAACCTTAATATTTAGAGAGTACCTAAAAGCAAGCAGTACTTAACCCTTCTCCACACCTAAACACACCCAAAATTTTCATACTTCGATTGTTCTCCCTGAGGGGTCTAGAGAGCTTGCCCAGGCCACCACTCAGAAAACTGAAAGAGAAAAGGCTTATTAGTTAGCACAGCACTTTACTAACCAGACCTAAGCTAAAGGCTCCCATTGGCTTCCCCCAGTGACTGTACTATTGCCTTTGAAAGTTTCCTTTACCGATACACTAGCCTGTAGCCTTCTCTACCCTATTCCTGTCTTACGAATATACATGTTGAAAGACAAAATTTTCAATGACTCCGAGGTGTCTTACATGTCTGTTTATTGCTTCCATACTTAGCATAACTACTTCTATTAGTGTGATTATCAGTTCTATTCAGCCTTTACTAATACGCAGAGTAAAAACAAAAGTTCTGAATAACGTGCTCACTGAATGAAAGAGACTGCTAAAACATGCGTTCTTATTCACACCTTCCCGTGTTCAATGATAACGTATACCATGTTTTAAGCATTTTTGCAATATTTTTCCAAGGTAATACATCCTCTGTTCATGCAAAGTAGGATACTTTGGGGCGCCTGAGTAGCTCGGTCGGTTAAGCCTCTGACTTCAGCTCAGTTCAGGATCTCATGGTTCATGGGTTTGAGCCCCACATTGGGCTCTGTGCTGACAGCTCAGAGCCTGGAGCCTGCTTCGGATTCTGTGTCCCCTCTCTCTCTGCCCCGCCCCCACTCGTGCTCTGTCTCTCTCTCTCAAATATAAAAATTAAAAAAACTTTTTTAAAGTAGGATAATTTTAATTACTAAAAGTGTACACATTACTAAACAGTTGTATTGTTTCATAATTTTATAAACATGTAAACAATAAGTCTATTAGTTTAACTTATCAAATTTACATAATACTTTTATTACTATATAAAGATGAAAAAAAATCCGAGATATTCAAAAAGTCAAATATCTAAAGCCAGGATTAGTCCTTGACTAAGATGTTTACACAGGTGCATTTCATTTTACATAAACCTCATAAATTACACTATAAATTTGTAAATTAGTTGATTGTATACATTTCAAAAATTTTTTTATTTAACATTAAGATGAGCAGCTGTAAACTTTCCTAATATATTCAGTATAGAATTTGACCTCTAAAGTTGTTTACATGAAGGGAGACTGTTTTCGCTAGATATAAAAATGTATTATAAAATATACACTACAGTGCTGGCATAGGAACAGACAGATCAATGGAACATGATTTTGGAACATATGCAAATAGACCCAAGTAATATGGGAATTTAGTACATGATAAAGATGCACAGCAAATTAGCAAAACAAAAGATGGAACTTTCCATACAAGAAACTGGGAACTAGACAGCCATTTGGAGAAAGAAAAGGAATGCTGGATTTGATCATACTCTTTACATCAAGATAAATTCCAGATGGATCAAATATTTTAATGTAAAAATAAAACCCATAAAGTACTAGAAGAAAATATAGGAGAGTTTTTTTGTAATCTTAAGTGTGGAAGGTCTTTCTAAGCTTGACACAAACTCAGAAGCCCTGGAAGCAATATGCTTTTAAATATTTTTTTTTAATTTTTTTTTTCAACGTTTATTTATTTTTGGGACAGAGAGAGACAGAGCATGAACGGGGGAGGGGCAGAGAGAGAGGGAGACACAGAATCGGAAACAGGCTCCAGGCTCTGAGCCATCAGCCCAGAGCCTGACGCGGGGCTCGAACTCACGGACCGCGAGATCGTGACCTGGCTGAAGTCGGACGCTTAACCGACTGCGCCACCCAGGCGCCCCTTAAATATATTTTTAAAAAGTTAGGACCCCTGGGTGGCTCAATTGGTTAGGCATCTGACATGCGATTTTGGCTCAGGTTATGATCTTGGTTTTGTGAGTTCCAGCCCTGCATCAGGCTCTGCGCTGTCAGATTCTCCCACTCTCTCTGCCCCTCCCTTGCTCATGCTCTCTCTCAAAAATAAATAATAAATAAACTTTAAAAAAATAAATAAGTATATTTTTTAAAAGTTAAATGCTTAAAGTTCTCTAAAGACAAATGTAAACAGGAAACCGGGAGAAATATTTTCAACACATTTAACAAAGTGTTCATTAATTTCCTGAATATGAAAAATCTTTAAAACGCAGTAAGTAAAAGTCATTAGACAATGGGCAAAGGACAGGAACTAATTTACTGAAAAAATATGCAAATGGCCAATATCTGAACAGCTTAGTGTCACTTCCAATTAAAGAAAGTAAAATGAGGTTCTTACCTATCAGCTATGAGAAAGTATTAATAGATATGAAATGTAAGGCCCAATATAAAAACATTAATTAATACCACTTTTTATTTTCATTTTGCAAAGTCCGTATTTTTGTTCTAAATATTTACAACAGTGCTGTCTAACATATTAGACAGCCCTGCTGCCTTTGGAAACAGTTGGCCTAAAGCAGCAGTTCTCAAACTTTTATATTCATCAGAATACTCTGGAGGGCTTGTTAAAACACAGATTGCCAGGTCCCACCCTAGAATTTATGATTCAGTAACTCTGGAGTGGCACCCAATAATTTGCATTTCTAACAAATTATCTGGTGATGCTGGTTTGGCTGGTCCAGGGACCACACTTTGAAAACCACTGGCCTAGAACGAACACATCGAGTATTAGAAAATTATGTGATATCATCTTGTTAAGAGAATTGTACTGGTAAGGGGAGGCAAATTAGGGGAAGTCTAAAGTAATGACATAACACTGCGTCTTTCACCTGAATGTCTTTCTCCTTCTAAGTTTATATCACTAACCTATTCCCAAGCAAGCAGTCATCTTCATAAATCTAGATATGGTTTACCTTCTAAACTTTTTTGCATTTTTCTACTATATCCCTCCTCAAAAATGTCTTTTATTTTGGCCCCCTTAGGAATCTTAGTACTTTGAGGAACTGAAATGTAATATGAAATAGAAATAGAAATAAATAGACATAAATCCCGTTCAGAGTCTTAGATACATATTATCCTTATAAATTATTATTTCTTTTAAAGAGGCTTACTTCAAAACCTTGACAGTTAAATTTTACACTTTTACATTAAAGAGGTAGACTGGGGACTCAATGGAAGCCCATATGTAAGCTAAGTTTTTCTGTTTTAAATCTACATTAGCCAAATATTATTATATTCACTGCCTTTGTCTTAGATGTAACAAGACATTTCTAAACATTTCTTGGGTTCTCAGGTGTGTTGAACTACTTTAGCAACTTTTACAGAAAGCCATTGCTCCTCTTTATGGTTCTCTAATGGCTACAATTATAATATATTCTATTTTCTGGAAATCAGAAAATTCTGAAATCTTCCTGCAGTTTCTTTACTTTCTCTAATATTAAATGAGATTCTCCTAAAGTAACCCCAAGAAGAGATGGACCTTTGTTTGTTAAGAATTATATTAACTGCCAGGTGAACCATTAAAAAAAACCCTGAGGAGCGCCTGGGTGGCTCAGTCGGTTGGGCATCCGACTTCAGCTCAGGCCATGATCTCACAGTCCATGAGTTCGAGCCCCGCGTCGGGCTCTGTGCTGACAGTTCAGAGCCTGGAGCCTGCATCGGATTCTGTGTCTCCCTCTGTCTCTGCTCCTCCCCTGCTCACGCTCTGTCTCTCTCTATCTCAAAAATAACTAAAAACATTAAAAAAAATTAATAATAATAAAAAGAACCCTGAGAAGTGTCAGAAACACTAGTGTTTCTCTATCCCCAAGTAACTATTTCACTCAGGTCAAACCTATTAAGATTTCATACACATACACAGAGTATGGCTGAGGTCTGTCACCATCCACAAATTAGCAAGAAGCATTTATTAAGCATTGGCACTAAAGATAATGTGATTTACTGTTCCCAATAGGATAGCAAAATTAACAAATGAATTAATTAACCCTTGTTTACATTCTATTTCAAAGCCAAGATTTTAAGTAAAGCTTTTGTCAAAGGTATTAGCTGAGCTTGGTTTACAAACTCCAAGTGCAAGACTTGTGAAAGCCAAATGCTTTGTGGTCTGCAATCAGGGAAAAACTCTTCCTTAATTAACTCTGGGGATTAAAAGGTAAATAAAAAGATCTCTGCAGGCATACCAATTGTTCTTCCCATGATCTGAGTCTTAGCAGGTATTTGGGGGTGTGCTGAGTAATTGAAAGGGACACGTGGCTGATAGCAGGGGAAGGAGAGCCAGATTTCATGATAGAAGACTGGCGTCAAGTCCAGAGGTGATCACACACTTACCCACCTGGGACCAGAGAAGCCACCACCTACTTTATTTTATTATCTCATTTCATTTTATCTATTTACTGACTGACTGGCCTATTACCCATGGGAAAACAAATAGTACCTGGCTCGGAATCATATTACAAGGATAATTTCTATAAAAACAGGGGCAAAAGGCCATACAGATGTTGCCTAATTTATTTATTTATTTTTTTTAATTTTTTTTTTTCAACGTTTATTTATTTTTGGGACAGAGAGAGACAGAGCATGAACGGGGGAGGGGCAGAGAGAGAGGGAGACACAGAATCGGAAACAGGCTCCAGGCTCTGAGCCGTCAGCCCAGAGCCTGACGCGGGGCTCAAACTCCCGGACCGCGAGATCGTGACCTGGCTGAAGTCGGACGCTTAACCGACTGCGCCACCCAGGCGCCCCCAGATGTTGCCTAATTTAAATGTCCAATATTGATCTGGCTGTATGTGTACTTACCATTCAGAACTATTGGAATAGCTTTACAAACTAGCACATACACACCTAATCTGCCAGACATCTGGCCAAAGAAGGTAGATCTTTTCCAGTCTCATACAATTCCAGTCAAACCATATGGATACCTTTTTGTCCCCATCTCCCTACCCCTAACCAACAGACACACGCGCACGCACACATGCGCGCACACACACACACACACACACACACATTGAATAATCCCAAATGTAGTCCATTTCTAGTTCTGCATGGAGCCACGACAGTTCTGTAAGCCAACATTCCCAGACCTTTTGCCCTCTTCCTCCCCATCCCACCAGCTTCCCCTGGAGTAGGGGAGAGAGGCATCTGGAGCGTGTGGATTTCTAGTAATCCTGGCTCAATGCTTCACTGGAAGTGGTGCTCCAGGCAGAGGCTGTGAAACTTGGACTGTCCCCAGCCATCAGCACTAACCGTAACCTGTTTCTTATTGAAATTGCCTGTAACGTGTCTTTATTTTAATCCTCCTATTACCCCACAAAAGAAAGAATCTGTTAGATTGTTTAAATCCCGTTTAACTCATTTTACCTTAGAATGTTTGCTAACATGTTCTGTGTATTCTTCTAAACAGCATACATACATATATACATACAGGGAGTACAAACCTAGCACATATGTATACATATGCAGACATACACCTTATGTGATTTTCTACTTAAGCAAATTATAAATGATTGGCTTATATTCATTTACTTACACAAGAACAGAAGAAAACACCAACCCCAAACATTAAAATAACCAGGCACCAATAACTACCTCCCTTAGCTAAGAGATTTAAATAATCATCTCGGTTTCTTGGAAAAACCAATAATAGCTAGTGGCTCTGTGGGGCGCCTTACATAGTAGCCATACAGCAAACCGCACTCGCATGCCTGATAACGTGCACTTATTTCGGCACCCCACCCTGTTCGTTGTGGGCTCGGCAGAGTAGAAATCAGCCAGAGCGCTGCCCCGCTCTGCAGGCCTGTCCTTTCACTTGTCAGAGATCCAGCCAAACTCAAGCCTGGATTTCAATCCTAATGAAATATCTGAGGTCATTGCCTGAGCCAAAAATAAAAATGCAGCAGGAGAAGAATCCGACATGGACAGAGCAGAAGCATTTCAGTGACCTCAACTTGGGGCAGGGGCCTTTAGCAGCTTCCCATGGCCCGCCCGCATGCAGCTAGAATCTGGAAGACACAGACAGAGCCGTCGAGCCTGTCTCTAATTGGTCTCACATCATCAGCATTCCAGAACAGGAAACTATCTACAGCCAGGAATTCTTGCCTCTTTGCCATAATATTTGAGAAGCAAACCTTTTCCCCTGCACATATTTAATTCTGTTAGTTTGCAGCAGGTTAGCTTTCTTGGTTTTGATACTCGAATGAGAACACTGTGTCTGTGGCTATCAGATTTCCAGGGTATGAACCTCTCCCTCACTTGCCTAGGTCAGTAAGCTAATTTTTAGGCCAAAGACCATTCATAAAATGTATAGCATCTCATTCGATGATGCCTTTACTAAGACATAGAATGAGATCTGCTGGTGGAGCTATGCCCCTGCCTCCAGCCCTAGGAAGGGGACCAGTTTTCCAGGGCACACGTGGACATTAATGGCACTGCCCCGAGAGCTTCCAAAGAAGCCAAACTAGAGTTCCTTCCTCCTTATCCCACATCATATGGTATGTCCAATGCTCACTCACAGGCATACAGTTCACTCCACTGTGGCTGTCCCAGGGGTCAAAACGCAAAAATACTTGCACATCGGATGAGAAATGACTGCCGCCTCTAGCCAGCCCCCACACCGCCCCCAAAATAAAAACCCCACCACACTGAACCATTCTGGCTTTTTCTTTGGGAGAGAGGGTGTTGATGACGGTTGGGAAAGTACTTAGAAAGGAATCCTTAATGTTTAATTGAAATGTTCTGAGATAGAGGCAGAGTCAGCTCCTTTTGGCCAAACTCCTGAAAATCAGAGCTGTATGTACTCGTCTATAAGCTATTTCATGGTTTCATTTATCAATGCAAATAAATAAAATTTAAAGTAATGCTCTCACTTTTTTTATTAAAAAAAAAACTTTCTTACGTTTATTTTATTATTGAGAGACAAAGTGAGACAGAGCATGAGCATGGGAGGGGCAGACAGAGGAGGAGACACAGAATCCCAAGCAGACTCCAGGCTCTGAGCTGTCAGCACAGAGCCCGACATGGGGCTCGAACCTACCAACTGTGAGATCATGACATGAGCCGAAGTCAGACTCCCAACTGACTGAGCCACCCAGGTGCCCCGGAATGCTCTTCACTTTAAGGATCCTCTCATTCAGTCCCAGCTTGTCAGTTTGAGATTTTCCAAGGAGTGGCCAGCAAGGCTGTATTCCCACTCATCCATCCACAGACATTGGGGCAAGAAAGTATGGAAAGAGAAAGATAAAAGCCAGAGAGGCCTTTACCCCTCCTGCACAAAATCTGCAAGTTGGAAGGAACCTTAGATAATCCAGCCTCCCCTTTAACTTCCATGGGGAGCGAGAGCTTCAGGGATGAAGTAACTTACCCAAGATCCCAATGACCATGGGGCCAACCTGGACCAGGAAGTCCGGGCTCCTCATTCTAGCTGAGCCCTCCTCTCTTTAAGAGAAACAGCCCAGATGTTCTTGGCACGGAGCAAATAAATACTACTGGGGGCCAACCCACCAAGGTGGCTTTTGGGGAAGACTAAAAAAATCAGAGTGAGTAGATAGAAAGTTAAGGGTTACTAAGCAGTACACAGAATTGTGTCATGGGTATTAACTTCTTAAATGCTGTTCTGAATTAATTTTTAAAACCATGGGATGGTTAATGCTAGTGAATTTCAGCTCTGTTAACCAAATGATGTATTAAAAATATATATTTGTGAAAACGAAATGAATAAGTAACACTATGCTGGACCTTACTGGTTGGTGTGAGTATAAGCCACTGGTTGGCACTTGCATGGGGAGGGTACAGTTTAAGCATCCCCTGGA
Source organism: Lynx rufus (assembly GCF_022079265.1). Classification (NCBI taxonomy): domain Eukaryota; kingdom Metazoa; phylum Chordata; class Mammalia; order Carnivora; family Felidae; genus Lynx; species Lynx rufus. The sequence continues at coordinate 28,427,658 of NW_025814834.1, forward strand.
CACTCCCTCTATGATGCCTTCTCCAGATGAATTAGGTCAATGGTTCGCAGCTGGGATGAGCTCCCTGCCCCTCCCAGGGGACATTTGGACTTCGGGCAGCATCTAGAGACACTGTCAGTTGTCACAACTTGGGGAGAGGGATTGCTACCAGCATCCGGTGGGTTGAGGCCAGGGATGCTGTTGAGCACCGTGCGGTGCACTGGGCAGCCCCCTTCAACAACAAACAGCTGTCTGGCCCCAAACGTCAATAGTGCTGAGGTTGAGATCCCTGGATTCAGGGAAGCAGTGGACGTTTTCAGGAAAAACCCACTGGATGGCTTTGGTCAATAGCAACTATGTCTCCCTGGGGTTGCATTCCCTGTGACGCTGGAAAGGAGGACATAGGTCTTTGTTCTCCGTGATGTACAGCAACAACCAGAAAGCCATGAAGCTGCTGATTGCTGGGAGCAGGTAACTCAGAAATGACGATGAAACTGGCCGGCTTTCATTTGGTTTATCACTCAGGGACACGGAAGGATGGGTCTCTTTCATTATCTGCTGCAATTTTGCACACGGATGATTACATTGATAGATTTACCTTATGTGCAAGATGTGTTCCTGAGAAGTTGTCTGTTAAGTCATGTTTGAAATATAGTCGGGAAATTCAGGAAACACCAAGGAGTCAGTGAATTCTTTTAAAGTGAAAGGGCCTTTTAAATAAAGTGCTATTCTCAAAGAGGAGCAAGCCTATATATTGCGTTGTTTAATGTAAATATTTCTCCTGCACATTTTTCTTATAGAGCTCCATAACTTTTACGTAAGAAACTGTTTCTCTTCCTCCTTCCTTTTCCTGACCTTATTCTTTTCACTTAAAAGCAAATCAGGGAGAAAGTTAACAGTAGGCTGTCTGAATTTGGGAAGGTCATTGACCAGTCCGTCCATTATACTGTTCCAAAGATGACTGCTGGGTTACAAATGGTTAGAAAATAGGACTTGGTTACATTCTGAAATCGTTAATTTTTTATCTCAGACTTTTTTTCAGTTACTGACCTTTGGCTGGAAAGAGCAGGTGTACTCAGCCCCTCCATCACCCCATGGGTGTCTGCTGCACCGGAAATACCCAATAAGACTCACCCCTCCTCACTTAAGTGGGGTGTGGGGGTGCTGGTATCAGCAGAGATAAGGGGGTGGTACTGAAGGAACCCAGCGGTTTTCCCCTTATCAATCACTGCCCTAGGGCAACATCCCTAGGTGTATAAATCACTAACTCAGCAGGGCAAAAGGGGCAGGAAGGAGGAAATTTATTTGATAAGGCTACCATTAGTGTCACTTCAGTGATAGGAGGGTATGGAGGTGTGACCCAGTGAGGACAAAGACACTGCCACTGGGGAAGAGCTGACCCAGACAAGAGGCACTAGGAGACCTGGGTCCAACCTTCATCCCACTGGAAAGAGGGAGGAGCCAAGGGCAGGGAGATGCTAGAGATGATTCTACCGGGTGGACCGTCCTGACCAGTGTGGCTCCAGCGTCAAGAAAGCAGGTCCTAGAGTCACCACGAAGGGTGGTGTCACACTCACCTGCTCTTTAGAGCACTTGCCATTGGAATATCCTTCCGTATACATTCACCCATTTCTGTTCCACAGAACTCCGTGAGTAGGAAGGAAAATGAGGAAACCAGAGCAGTGACTTGCCCAAGATCGCTCAAAGAAAAGGTTGTGATTTGAGCACAAGTCTTCTGATTGAAAGCCTTGCATCTCCCTCTAGGATGGCACATTCCCCCCACTCAGATGATGAGGCCTCGGTATGAGCTGTGGCTGGGCTGTCAGGAGTCCTGGATTCTAGTCTCAACTCTGTCTTTAACTCACTGTGTCCTCATGAGACAATCACTAGCCCTCTTAGAATCTCGGTTTTCTTATCTATGGCATGAGGGGGTTGATCAAGATGTCCTCACGTCACCGCGGGTGTTGTAGGTGTGGTCAGATTGAAATGAAGACTCTCAGGAAGGCAGCAGCAGCAGTCTTGGCTGTATTATTGAGCACCTACCACATGCCAGGAACTGTGCTAAATGCTTTATTACCTCATTTCAGCTTCACAACACTTCTACGAGGTGCATGTGAATGGAAACTCTACTTAGCAGATAAGGAAACCGAAGTTCAGAGAGGTGAAGTGACTTGCTCAAGGTCATTGTCTTAGTCGGCTCAGGCTGTCATACAAAATACCACAGACTGGCTGGCTTAAACAACAGATATGTATTTCTCACAGTTCTGGAAGCCTGGAGTCCCAGATCCAGATCTAGCAGGGCGTGGTTTCCGATGAGAGCTCCCTTCCTGGCTCACAGATGGCCACCTTCTTGCTGCCTTCCTCACACGGCCTTTCCTCTGGGTCCACACAGTGGGGGAGAAAGAGAGAGAGCTCTCTGGCGTCTCTTCTTACAAGGACACGAATCCTATCAGATCAGGGCCCACCCTTATGACCTCATGTAACCTTGATTTCTTCCTGAAGACGCTATCTCCAAATGTGGTGACGCTGCGGGTTAGAGCTTCATCATAGGAATTCGGTCAGGGCGGTGGCAGGGAGGAGGTGCTGCACAATTCAGTCCAATACAGCCGGAAAGTGATGTGAAGGTGGAATTTGAAGTCAAGCCATGTCACTCCTAGCCACCCCTGTGTTTTACTTGCCCAGAGAGCTGAGCTCGGGCAGAGACTGCCGCCACCGAGAGGTCCTGTCTTTTGGTCTCTGAGCAGCAGAGGAGTCTCCTGGGTACGAGGGTGGGTGGGTGGGTCCTTTCACCAAACTTTCTCAATCTGGACTGGTCCTGGGGCTAAGTCAGAGGCAGGCTAGGAAAGGGTGCCCCAAAGACCATCCTATGCCCAGGACTGAAGCCCAAGATACTAGAGAAAAAACAAAAGCAGCACAAACTGAGCCTTGAGGGCTGTTTCCTTCATAGTCCTCTTCGAACCTGGTCCAGTGCTGGGCCCCGCATGCACTGTTGCTGGCTGGACAGAACCACGCGGGCCCGATTCCCTGGGCTCCTGAGATGAGGGAGCCATTGCTTGTCAGGGCTGTGTGGAAGGGTGGGCGCTGAATCCACACTGGCAAGCCACCTCCTGGAGCAGCTACAGTTGTGCTTGACAGTTACTCATTATTAAAGACTTTGCAGGAAAAACAAGTCATTTGGACTCCTGTGCAGGCTTCCACTAAGCCAAACAACAAACTAGTCATCCACCTGGAATGCCTCCCCTCTATAAATTACAATATCTGCATGTTGCCTTCAAAAAATACCCTCTTCTCCACTCTCTCGTGCTTTACTGTCCCCACTTGTGTTATAAAGATGGGCTTACAAAGGTGGGGGGGGTCCCTGATTTTTAAAAAACTCAGAAGGACAATAGACCAAAGGATATCATTCAGAAAAGTGTCGTTTGACTTTTCCAAACTGTCGGATGAAGGCAGGGAGTCACGGAGAACCACACAGCCCACATTAGCAGAAGTGGACAGCACCGTTTTCACGGCTAAAACGCCGGGGCCGTCACTGGTATTCAGAGCACAGCATTCTCGTTCTCCGTCACTTCACCCCAGAGTTACTACCCACACTGCTGGCCCAGGGATAGGAAACTAACACACAGAGCTTCTAGAACTCTGTCCACTGTCACCACGATCACACAGTTGCTAGTTGACTGCTGACCCCCCTCCACTGTGAGCCATAAGCCTCGCCCCAGCTAGTTCTAATCAGAAAAAAAAAAAATTCTTTTTTCAAGGGAAATTCAACCTTGAGCATCTTGGAAAAGGGAAGAGCCCATTTCTGTGAGTCATCTCTCTCCCCGGTGGCGGGGCTAACCCGGAGTGAATGTACTCTGAGCTGCACAGAGGACTGGACTTCAGCTATTTTTGTCTTGCTCATCTCAGCCTGGTTCATCATCTCCCACGTTCGGCTTTTGCAGGTGTGAAAGCTGTGGAGCCGTTTTCCATTCTGAATGCAAAGAAAAGTCCGTCCCCTGCCCGAGGTGCGTCCGCCGAGAGCTGCAGAAGAAGCAGAAGTCTTTCTGGCGGAGGCTGAACGTGGACGAGAGCCTGGAGGAGGCCTGTAACATGTTCGAGCTGTCCTACCAGAACACCTGACTCAGCAGGGGCCCGAGGACAGGGACTGACCTCTCACCGATCCATCAGCCCGGCGGCCTCCTGACCAGCCAGTTAGGTCCCTTTGGAGGAAGAGTATGTCTCATCTTCAGCTAGATATAGATATATATTTACATACATATACACACATACCTAGACGTCCCGTATGTATGTTCTGTGTAAATCGCCGTCCAAAAGGTCCGTGAAGCCTCTGTGGCTCAAAGAAAATACCAGTAGCTGAATTAAACTTAGCCATGAATTTCAGCAGCTTGCTCCCAAGCAAAACCCTGGTTCTCACACGATGCTTTATATAGCCCAGATTTTTTTTTCTTGTTTTGCTTTGTTTTGTCGTTTGGCTCTCGGGGGCCATCTTGTACGCGGGACACAGGAGGAAGCATTTCCTACAGAAGCACAGAACTTCGGGTTGCGTTTGTGTTATTTATTTTGAGCCTTCACAGAGGATGCGGTGACCGAGGCAAGCCCTCGCCATCGCCCGTGTCACAAGAAAATCTTCAGAACACGGGGATAGATGACTCCGGGTCACCTCAGTTTCTGCCGTGCAGGTGGGGATCACCTCAGCTGAGCCGAGTGGCCCAGAAATGAGGAGTGTGAGCTCCCTCTGACAGAAAGCACGCACCCCTACTTTATGAGGAGAGCTCCTTCTGGTTTTGAAGTTAATCTCAGGGGTTTTTTTCCTGAGGAAAAAAGAAAAAAGAGACCTCTGAGACCAATAGCTGCTTGTTGTCGTCGGTCTGTTTGCTGGTTCGAAGCCCAGCGCCACCTAAGGGTGCGACGCCCCAGCATATTTGGTTGAAAACGGCTTTCTGAAGGGCAGTTTTCCCAGGGTTTCGTGGGGAATATTTATGATTTTTTTTTAATGGTGCTGGCCTGGGGAAATTTCCTACGATTGTGGTCAAACACGTCGGTTTCTAGACTGTGGATATTGTACGTACATTCTGTGAGGTGGCGTTCAGTTTCTTTTCACAGAATCTTAGGTAGGCACGTCCTTCCTATTTATTTGAAATGCTTTATTTGTCATTGTTCTCCATTGCACTTTCACTTTGGCCTGTCAATTTAACCACATCTGCTTTCACACTTTTCAAATTGTTTACAAAATCAAAGTAACATGGGACTTCAAAACACCAACAGTAGACTATTAAGAAAATACCAAACTTATGAATACAATTAATGAACTAAATGTAATAGTATTGTTTAAATAGATACACACACACACACACACACACATAATTGCCACCTTGAAACAAAAATGCTAAAGTCATATCCTAGGAATAGGAAATATAATGAATCGCTTCACCACTTAGCAGAGCCGTGGCCCCCACCGCCATGCCCTGTGGGAGCCAGTAGAATAGTCGTGACCAAAATGTCAAGTAGGCTGGCACTAGAAATCATGGCTCCATTCTTTCCACCATAATCTTCCCAGAGCAGAAAGATACACTGATAATGAAGCAATTTTCAACAGGCCATAGGAGACGATTCTGTATGTTTTCCCCGAGCAGATGCCTCCAAGGCCCTCAGAGTTGGGTAGTTTCACCGCTGTTGGGATCTGGAGAATCAGTGGCTCACAAAGTATAGGATACATTTCACCCCATTACTGCTTCGTCCCCACACCTTGCTCCCTCCAGATCCTAACTCTTGAAACCTCTGTCCGTGTAGAGGCGTGACATTCCGGACTGACTTTTGTGCCGACTGCTGGATGCAAACATTTCACCTCTCAACCCATGCCAGTTCCTTTGGCCCCGGACCATTCATTTCAACTTAATAGCTTCCCACCACACATGCATGTATTTTCTGACTGCAGCATCTGTAACCAAGGGCATAAAAACTTGTTAAAAGGCCAAGACCCCATTCACGAGACACCTTACAGTGACTTTTACTCTTGGAAAAAACAGGTTGACTTCCCCCCACCCCAACTCCGGTTATAGAGAACATTGCACACAAAAGATAAAGGGTGGAAAATCTCAAACAAGCACTTGGCAAACAGGCAAACAAATTTGATCCTCTCCTCCTTTTTCTTCCCCTTCGTGAAATACAGTATTTATATTTTCCAGCCTCAGAGAAGATAGCAGAACATGATCTTTCACAAGAGAATTATAGACCTGCTTATTATAAAACAGATGTGCTCCGATGGCAAAGTGCCTTTTCCCCTCCGCCCCCAGCTCCCCATCGCCGTAGTTTGCTTCTGCCTTCGCTGTAATTAATGTATCTGTGATCCCGCCTGTCAGCGAGGCCATCCCCAGCACAGTGCGTTGGGAGACCTGAAGTGCAGGCCCCCTTGCCCCCTCCAGCATGTTTGCTCTCTGGACAGAATTTCCTGTCCCACCTCACAAGCACCTAGCGTCAGACCTGCTGAGAGGGAGAGATTCTGGACCCCTGTTCTAAAGGCCTTTGTTTTCACGGGTGCCCATTTAGAGGTCCTTGCTAAATACTGGCATTCCCTGGGTACTCCAAAGGAGACCTTTCTACCCACATCATTTTCTGCTTATTTTCAAAAGGCGAGAGAAAAAACCAAACCGTAGATGTGCTGGGTCCTTTGGCTACCCAGAAGCGGAACAGCATCCCAGCTGCTTGTTTTCCCTCCTTTTCTGTGTCCCTGACGGCCTGGTCGGTGCTGCCTGCCAGTCGACACAGCAGTCCACCACCACCACCAAAATCTGATAGGACAGAGTGGAGCCAGCTTAGGAATTGGGTCTGTCATGAAAGTTCAAAATTGCTGTTTTCCAGCCCAGAAATGCCTTAGAGCACATGAACGCCCTTACTGTTTTCAACCCAAACAAATGACTCGGTACACTGTTAGGTAATTGTTCCACTGCTCAGGAACTGTCGAAACAAAAGCAGATCTGTGGATTACCACCTCCTTCAGAACCAAGCTAATACCTGCTTTCCCTCCTGTTCCCATTCTCATCCCATATTAAATATCTCACACATAAAACACACGAGAAAGCGGCCAATTAATCTCCTAGAGCCGGCGGCTGACTCCAGGGAAACTCTTTTCACTTGAAAGGCCCATTCCCTGGTGTATCACTTGAGGAAATCCCTCCTAACAGTGCCAGAAGCTCATGTGTGAGACAGTCCAACCCTGGTAAAATGTTGGCATCTAATCCTGCAGTAGAGAAGCCAGTTCCCAAAATAGAGCCCAGTTGTACCGCTGCAGGAAGGCCACAAAGTACTTTAAAAGCAATCAACTGGAATCAAGTCGTGTTCTTTCCAGGGCTGATTTTCCCCAAAGTTGAAAGCCTCTTTATATGAAAACCATGTAAAGTCTCATCATCCCCCTTCGCCCCACTGCCTTTTCAGGGTACTTGTGTTCCAGCCATTTTCATATATGTAGTAATAAAATGTGATATTTTTAGGAGCTTTAATACTTGATTAGCTGAGAGGGTAATCGCTTTTCGATTCTACTAGACTAGGCCTCCACCAAAAAAAAAAAAAAACAAAACAACAAAAAAAGGGAATATGATTAGTGTTTGGGATTTGTGGTTTCCAGCTAACTCAGTGGTACTTCGGACTCCTGCAAAGGGACTGTGCCATGATCTCCTTCGGGCTGCAGTGAGAACCTCGGTGTTTACATCACTCTAGCAGCCCTACACAGCCTTTGCTTAAACTAAGCGAGTCCACTTGGATGAGCTCTGACCTCTGGTTTTGTCTCTGCCTGTGTACACACTGCATACTGACACTGGACAGTTTCTTCCTGTGCCTCCTTGAAAAGGCTTGGCTTCCAGACCTGTGGGTTTGTTCTCTATCTACTGGCCAAAAAACGGCATGTGTAAATTACTGTATCAGGGTAGGACCGGATGCCACACCGAACACTTCTGCAAAAAAGAGGCATTACCTGAGGAAGCCAAGATATATTTTGTTCCTAATTTAGGGTAAAGCCAATGCTGCTGTTCATAAGTTTGGGCAGAATTCTTCATCTCCACTGCTCTGCTGCACTTTATTGAAATAACTGGATTAGGAAGTAACTCGTCAACTCTTGATTCTAACACTGTCTAGAGTCAATTCAGAAGTTATTTTATTTTATTTTTTTACTTCTCCCACTAAAGAGAGATGCATACAGTTTCCCCCCTTATTTTTTGAATTTTCTGTCTCAATACTTTTCTTACTCTTAAAATAATGTCATAAAGTTAGAGAATTGGGGGCAGAACTGACAGAAATGAACACTCTCTCCTTGGCATGAATTGAGTCTGTAGAGGTACTGTCTTCCTTCCCTTGGTTCTTGTTAGCAACTGAGCATTGCTGTATTGTGTACTGTGGCCCATTCTCCTGACCCCGAGTCTAGTAGAACCCACTGCTCTAGGTTGAGCCCAGGACGGGTGATAAGCCCTGCTCAGTTAATTTAAGCAGACAAGTGTTGATTTCTATCATGGGGGCAGTTAAGTCCTAGCACCCAGCACTTCCTGATGGTAGACAATTCTAATTTCATTGTATTCAGACCCTCTGACTTGAGGGGTTCTCTTTAGTATGTCTTCGTGGATGCATGCCAAGGTAAAGTCTCAGTCACTGTTGAACTCTAGGTAAAAGTCAAAAGCGTGGAATGTCCTCCTCGGCACCCCCGTAGTTGTCAGGGGCTTTATTTCACGTGGGTTCCTGACGATCGTGTGATGTGGCACGCTCCTCATCAAGTGGCCTTCGATGTGGTGGAAGCCAGGGTTAAGCACAAGGGAAGGGACAACTGCTGTTGGGGTTCGGTTCCTCCCTGGAAAGAGAAGCCATCTTGTCAGAAAGGCGTGACACAAAGCCACAGTGGTTGCCTAGGGGAGAAGACTCAGGCGCATAAAGCAGCTTGTAGCTCGGTGGAGACTCCTTTCTCCCGGCCGTAGCGCTGCAGACCAGCCTCTCTCCCCAGCCCTCGATCTTCCTCGCCCCAGTCCTGAGCCGGGGCCAGCGTCAGGCCTCATGGCTGTAACCCGGCCGGCAGACCACTGGAGCGGGTGCTCCTTCTCCATGTTGGTCTTGCCATCCGCCTTTCCCAGCAGGAGTGCCTTACAGCACTGCCTAGTGCTTCTGTCTCCTCTGTGGACCCACCTGAAGCCTGCAGGGCCCTGCGCCTCAATCTGGATCACTTTGCTTCCTCTCTGCCGGCCACTCCGTTTTACAAACGCGCTGGCGACCTGCATATTCCACACGCATGTCAGACCTTTCGCCTTTGTTTAACCTGGTGCCTTCACCTCACGAGCAAAGGATTCCTGTCGGGAAGATATCATTAACGCAGAAGGGTAGAAACATGGGCTTCTTAGCTCCGTCAACACTTTTACCACGAAATACAAAAGACACGACTGCGTCACGGTTGAACTTCGTTTTACGCTGGTTCGGGTTTTGGGTTTTGGTTTTTGATCACTCTTGTTATTTGTTTGTTTGCTTGCTTTCATTAACCAAACTCAGGGGAATGTCACGATGTCACCAAGGCCAATGAGGAGAGATTATCCAGACTTGAATCTGTAGAGTCGGTGAGCTTAGCCTTCTTCAGGCTAAAAAAGGTATACAAAAACAATTTTCTTTTCATTTACCATATAAAGGTTTTCCTTTTTGCGTCACCACCTGTTTCCCAGGTAGGAGTGGGAAGTCTCTTGAACACATTGTGATGAAAATGTTTCCGTGTGGCATGGGCAGTCCATTGAGTCCAATTCGGCTTTTGCTGCTGGAGGCCTAGGTTCTGATTTTGGTCACCTACCAGAATCTTCTTTTGAATAGCCAGAAGCCCACCGAAGAAGATTGGGGGTGGGGTTGGGGGGGGGGAGTCTTCTTTAATGAACAGTAAAAGGAGGGAAAATGCTTCGTTTGCAAACGAAGAGCATGGAACATGGCGGTCGGTGCACAAGACTTCCACTCGACTTGTTCTCCTGCTCCTGGGTCAGATCCGTGTCGTCCTCCCTTCTTTCCACTCATGCATGACAGAACCCACTAAAATTCTGGGCTTGGGCAATTATATCACCCTGTGTTGAACTATTTGAAATAACAAATGTGCTATACATGCTATTTCTGTTTTCTGGAGTTTGTTGCCTTTCGTCTGGGCATAACTTATCCATATTTTTGTTTATATCATTTTCAAATATCAGTAACCATAATAATATAAAGCAAAGCTGTATTGTTGACAAGAGCCCTAGTTTTTATGGTCATCTGTCGTATAATTTAAGTGCACCAGTTCCTAATGTACAAAGTCATCTCTCTCTCAATAAACAATTCAGAAAATACTTTCTGTTCTCATAACAACTTCATTAAAACACTGTTTTCGCAGGGGTGGTGAAAACCCGAGATGAGCTCTGGATGTTAACTCAAAGTCAAGATTTGAGATTTATTGAAAATGGGCTACTAGGACTTTGAAATATCTCTTAATATTAATCTTACAGGGGTTCCCCCCCCCCCCGCCTAAATTCATCGACTCACAATACTCTCACAGCCCTTCCTATACCTGTGAAAAATAAGAGTGTAACTTTATAAAAATGCAGATGTAGTTTTTTCTGGGCCTTGTGTGTCAAGGTGGCATGGTTTCTTTCAGGTCTGAGAGAAGCCCGCCACAGCTCATGCGTGGAATGTCTTCCCACCGTAGCTCCTCCCCAAGCCTTCTTGTCCTGGTTCATCTCGCCACCGTGCTCCCCAAATTAGATAGACAAGTGACAGGCAGTAGGCCACCAGGCAAGGACACTCGTCTTCCCGAAGACCATATTTAGGGGGCAAAGAGTGAAAAGTAGAGGAGGTGCTTACGTGAGAGACAGCAGCCCTCTGGTTGGTGAGAGCCAGGCAGGCACGTCTGTACTACGTGGCCAGGGCCGGCCCTGGCTTTTCCGCCACCGAGACCACGGGTACAACAGTTCTCCACCAGGAAACGTAAAACACCATTTTAACTCACTTTCTCAAAGACAGACATCGGAGACTAGAAAAGGTGCTCCCAGTTAAACATTTACCAGAGGTGAACCCTGAGCCTCACCCCCCAAGACACACCTCAACGTGTCCATATCCAACCTCTGCTCCCCCTCCCTCAGGAAACCAACTAGGGCTCACGCCCATTCTGCCCAAGGAACAACTGGACTTCATCCTCACAAGAAACCTGTTACAACCCATGATAAAGAGAGACGAGTTAATGTTTCACAGAACCACGCTAGACACGGGACGTGGTCAGAGCCTGGATTCATCTGATTCACGGGACAGGTCAGCTTCCCCCCAGTTGTAGTAACCTGCAGCAGCCTGAGAACTCCAGGAAGTTTGGCGTCATCACAGAGAAGATATGCAAAGATGTTTTCAGAAGGCTAGAAAGAGACACTATTTTATTCATCTCTCCCCACCCCCAGGAGATGTTGATTTGAATCTCCCTTAATTGTTTCCCCCAGTCCTGTCCTTTGATGATGGCTCAAGATGATGGCTTTAATCAGTGGTTCCCACATCAGAAACACAAAAACAAAAGCCAAATGTCAGGACCCCATCACAGACAATTGAATCCGAATCTCTCTGGATGGGGCCTGAGTGTTTGTATTTCTTAAAAGCTCCCTGGGTGATTCTCCTGTGTTCTGAAAGTTAAGAACCACTAGATTAAATGAAGCAAGTTGCCCTGAAATAAACATTTGCTTGGCATTACTGGTGGTCCGCAGTGGGAAAGATGTCAAAGGGATGTGGACGGACTGAATGGCCTGAGTTGCCCTCTAGCCAACAGCTGTTGCCACCCCTTTTCCCAGCAGACTCGGAACAAGTACTTTGGAACTTGCCGCTCATGGGCTGCAATCGCTTTCGTAAAACCCTACCTTTATACCCCCTGTATTTTCTTCCAGGGTGTGGTTAGCTTCTGTTTCTCCAGTATATCCTATCTCCGGACAGCCTGGTGAATAGAAGTGGCCAGGTCATGGCCACAGGTGACTAAGCTGGCTACAAAGGCAGCCTTGTGTTCTCCCTTTCATTTTTTTCCTTCCTCCATTTCAGCAGGCTATGCTGCCTGCGTCCTCAAACGCATGCATGCACGAGTCTGCTCCCACCGCAGGCCCCTCGGTGCACACGGACTTCATCACTCTCGATAGTGGTGTTTAAAATGGAAAAGCACTAGGTGCTTCTTGCCCAGAAAGATCAGGGGAATTCATGAAATCTTGAGCTGTGTCCAGATTTGCCTCGGGTCAGTAGAAGAACTAGACTTGCAAATGAACCGGAGTCATTCCACGATCCGGGCACCTATTGAACTGATGAGTTTCAACCTCGGTTGCCAGTGACGGGTGAACCGAAGCAGCCAGTTCCTTCCCTCTCCTTCCTTTAGGAAGTCAGTAGCTTTGAAGACAAGTATTCCTCGTTCATGAGCTTTTCCAAAGGGTTCAGAGTCTTAAAAATTATAATCTCCTCCGTGCCCGCAGTGCTTATCACATGGAAAACACCCACAGCGGTGATGACTTAATTCAAAATCACCAAAGGCAGCCACGAGTCCTTTGGGAGCAGGAATGCAACTAGAAATGAACTTGGGTCTGCTAGGGCCTTACCTGGGATTTGTTCTAAAGCAGCATCAGTTGAAACTACATTCCTGACTGGGGGGGAGGGGGGAAGTTTTAAGTTTCTTTTTATTATTGTTTCGGATTCCGACGGGGGTAGAGAATTATTCCTCCCCCAGGATAATAAAAGCCTCTGGTACATAACCAGGAAGCCCGAGGCAAAATACACCCAGCAGAAAGATACAGTTTACTCTCTCCTGTTGGCATCTATTTCTTCACCACTTGGGCAGAGAAGTCTAGCAGGAAGAATAAATTGTGACTAGCTGAACATACGGGAATTCTGGTTTATACTCAGTGACTTCCAGTTTACCTGGACAATAGGGAGATTTGTTACTCTACCTTTATTTCATATTCCTCCATTGAGAGCTCCTGGTTTTATGCAAATCCGCTAGAGTTCACCAGTTCATGCCACATTTCAGATCCTACCGGACAATCTCGGGCAGCTGCCGGTCTGGGGAAAATTCCAACAGCTTTTATCCAGATGCTCCCAGACACACTGATATGTGAACCACTTTCAGTGACTTCCATGTTCTCCCGGGATGGTCTGTTGTTCTGAAGCTGAAGAGCTGCTATTAGCACAGTAATTTTTTCAAATGAACATTGAGCTAAATTATCTCGAATGTATGAAGGAACATCTCTCACTGTGTTACGGAAAATTGCCTCCCACATTACAAGACTATACAAAGCACATATTAATTTGGGGCCCAAGGACATCCAAATTGCCTTAGCTTCTGGGCTGTATTGTGATGACACTCTCTCAGTAATATCGGGTTCCAAGGACACCACAAGGTGCACACCGTTAGGAAAATAAACCAGAAGCTTTCTCCATTAGGATCCCCGCATGCATCCCCAAGCCCAGCTAGGGGCATTTTGTTCTGAGATTCAAGCCTTTTGCAGAGGAAATGAATTCCGATTGCATAGGCAGGGAAGTGGATTTGAATTCTAAACTGGGTCAACTTCCCCAGAGGGCTTTCTCATTCTGGAGGGAGTCCTGGAGGGAGGCAACAGAGGAAGCAGCCATGGGGCAGCCCCAGCGACCGCGAGCCCCAGCGACCCCATAGCACCCCTACGACAGGTATCTCAGGAATTAACTCCAGCAGGTGCACATTCAAATCCAGGCCAAGGTGAGAGGGGAACGTGCAGGCTGGGCCCTGGCTGATAAAGTGCCAGTGCTGCCGTGAGCATTGTCCGCGTGTGGCCCGGCCGGCAGCGAGCCCTGAAAACTACGCCTGTCTGCATCGCCCCCCCAGCACCCAGTCAGCTCACATGCAGCCCCCCACGGGATGTCTCAAAGATAAAAATAAACATCTTTTAAAATAAAAATTGTGAGGCGCGCTTGGGTGGCTCAGTCGGTTGAGCGGCCGACTTCTGCTCAGGTCACGATCTCGCGGTTCGTGAGTTTGAGCCCCGCGTCAGGCTCTGTGCTGACAACTCAGAGCCTGGAACCTGCTTCAGATTCTGTGTCCCCCTCTCTCTCCGCCCCACCCCTGCTTGTGCTATGTCTCTCTCTGTCTTTCAAAAATGACTAAACATTTAAATTTTTTTTCATAAAAATTGTTAGATTTTTGCCTCGTTTGTCCCACCCTTGCCTTGTTTTTCATTTTCTACTTTTCTGAGGAAATATCACAAAGCCAATCACAGACATCATGACAGTCTATCTCCGCGTGCTTTAAGTACACGTCTAAACAAGATGTGTGTTCTTTTCCAGGTGGTCACAATGCCATTACACACCTAACAAAATGAGCAATGGCTCCTTGTTTTCACCCGGTACTGTTTCAGATCAAACTCATCTTATTATGTCCAACACATCTTTTGTTGTTTTGTTTGCCCAAACGGTAAAGCTCTTACAAAGTAAAAATAAGATTATGCGGTGCCCCCCCACCCCCGTCCCCAGAGCTTGATAAACTGTAAAAGGCTGTGCAGCTTCTGCAGCCTCCCTCCCGCCGTCTTTAAGGCACACCTGTCCCACTCTTCCTGCAGAGGACAGGACTCTCCAGGCCGGGTAGTCCCAGTGGCCTCTCAGTCAAAGTCTCCTCCCTCTTGGGACCCGCGGCCCCGAGCTGGGCCAGCAGGAGCATGAACTTGAGGGCAGCTGAGCACGCACAAGACTACGAGACTACGATCGACCGCTGAAGGGGCTTGTCGGTTCCTCCGCCTCCCTCGGAGCCGCCCTGAGCTCTGCTCTGCCCAAGACCTGGGGGTCGGGGGTTATGCCTTATATCCTATCAACTATGCAACAGCGACTTCTCTTCAACAGCTGCTCCCTGACGCAACGCCCTTCCCACGCAGGGAACCGTCTCAGCACGATTCCTTCCCTTTCTCTGCCTTCGCCATCGTACCCCGACCGAGTACCCAACAGCACTGCCACGTGAGGACGCAAGAGTGAACCCACCGGCGGAGGGCGCCATCCCTGGCCTCTGTACCCAGGCGACAGCCCCCGTGTGATGACAGCAGCTCACTAAGGGTGCTGAGGAACCGACTAACTGAAACGATGGGCTCATAGGAAAGGGTTGGTTCCTACAGGACTGGGTGGAAAGACAACCCTTTATTGCAGGCACGGCCAAGGGTTCCATCTGGGGTTCCCTGGCGCGCGCTGAGACCCAAGCCATTGGCTCCTGCTCTGACACTCTGGTCCTCTCCGGTGGCTCCTCAAACCTCGTCTGTCCCCCTCGATGCCCTCACCAGAAAGACCAGAACTCAAAGGCCCTCTATTCAGTTCTCCCCTCGGATGAGCCTTTCACTCGAAAGCATAAGAAATATTCATGAAATAAAATTAAAAGGTACAAAAACCTGTGAGACAGAAGGGCTCTCTGGCGGAGTCCTCCCAAATAAAAGACTCAGCCCAGGTATTTTCTTGAAAATGCTGCTGTTTGCAATGTGGTTAGTTGGGCACGTTTCTGACCTTTTTTTTTCCCCCACCAGATACAAATGGCTATTTTATCAGATTGTTATTTTAAAGCAGGAAGAAGCCGGGGCGCCTGGGTGGCGCAGTCGGTTAAGCGTCTGACTTCGGTCCGTGAGTTCGAGCCCCGCGTCAGGCTCCGGGCTGATGGCTCGGAGCCTGGAGCCTGCTTCCGATTCTGTGTCTCCCTCTCTCTCTGCCCCTCCCCCCGTTCATGCTCTGTCTCTCTCTGTCCCAAAAATAAATGAACGTTGAAAAAAAAAAATTTTAAAGCAGGAAGAAGCCTAAGATTATTTATGATGATCAAAGCTTGCCAACTTTAATTTTGCCTTAATAAAACTCCTGATCTCAGGCCACAAAAAGACAGAGATAATGGAAGAAAGGGATTCCCTGTGGCAACGTTAACATCACCCCCGGAGCACCTGTTGTCAACCTGCCCCCCCACCCCCCCAGCAGCAGCAGCAGCAGCTGGAAATGTTAGAAATGCATGTTCTCAGGCTCCAGACCTGGGGGGGGGGTAGGGCCCAGGGATCTGTGTTTTAGCAACCTTCAACCCCAGGGATTCTGATGCAGGCTGAAGTCTGAGACCCAAGGGGGCATAGAGGAGGTCTGCGGATAATTCAGCCCTCCCCGCCTCCTCAAGACAGCAAGCCTTTCTGGAGCCTCCTGTAGGCAGAGTGCTGCGTTAGACGCTGGGGATGCACAGACCACACAGGTACAGCCTCCACCCTCCGGAGCCGCCGAGTGACCGGGAAAGGCCGGCGTGGCCGCACATAGGGCCTGTTAACCCGCAGTGTTATTCCAACAGTGAGATGTATTCCTGACCCCTGCGCTCGGATGCTGGGTGACCTTGGGTTAGACCCTGAAACTCTTAGCGAGGCTACGAGGCCTCGGTTGCCCCGCTGCCTCCTCTGTGGAGATAAAAATAGTCTTCAAGTTATGGGGCCGTTGTGAGGGTTAGGTGAAATCATGTGGATAAGGCACTTAGCACCAGGCCTGGCACACAGGGGAGGGAACTGGATGCCAGGTGCTGTTGTTTTCAGGGAGCAGAGGGAGAGCCTGAAAGAGGATGTGGGTCAACTCCACCTGGCCAGGCAGAGTTTCCGGTGGAGGGCACGTTTGAGGCTGGTCTGGGAAGGTGAGTCAGCGTGTGTAAAGGAAGGGTGTGGGCTGGAGGCAGGTGGCTCTGAGGCTCCTGCAGACTCCGGGTGGCATTCAGGGGCTTCCCACGGCTTCTCCAGCGGGCCCCAAGAGTCCCACGGCATTATTTGGCTACCATTTTGTTCCTGTCTACAATCCTGCCCAGCTCCACTTATGGACCAGCGTACAGGTGGTCCTTCTACAGCTCCTGGACTTTGTGAGAGTTTGCTGCACCCCACGGCAAGGGACTCAGCCTTCTCCCTTTCCGGCTGCACCCCCTCCCCCGGCCTCACTGAGAAACGTGGTGGAAGTGGGGACATCACCACGCACCAGCCTCAGCGCCCGCCTTTCCACCCTCCTGTGGAGAGTTTTCCTCAGAGCCTTTCCTCACCAGGGTCTCCCACTTTTCTATCAATTAGCAGAAACACCAGAAGGGTGGATGTAGAGGTCAGCGGGCGTCACTCAGGTTCCCGTCCCACAGGGTCAACCGGAGGGGCCCTCACCTCCTCCCACCCCCCGCCACCGCCACCATCACCAGGACCCTGAAGTTGTCTGAGGCAAAGTCAGCTTTTTTTTTTCCCAAAACTATTTTTTTTTTCTCCTTCATTTTTATTATTAATTTAGAAAGCCCCACACAAGCCCCAGTCCTGTGCCCCCTCTGCGGATCTGTCCCCCTCTCCTCAGGAACCTGGGCCTCCCATCCTCCTCCTCCTCCTCCTCCTCCTCTCCTTTTATTCCGGTGGCCGGTGATTGGAACAGAGCGCCCCCCTCTTCCTCCCAACCCCACAATTGTCACCACCAATTAGTGCATTGTTAGGACACACAATGGCGTTACTGTAGCCAGTGGAATTGGAGGTCTTTGTGCTTCCCCAGTCGGCCGTGGGGGCAGTCAAGTCTCATTTAGAGACTTAAAACACAACGCCAGAAGAAAAATGCTATCAGAAAAGCAAAGAGAAAAAAAAGGGGGGGGGGGGGCTGAAGAAAGGGAGAAAAGCACCAAAGAGATAAAAGAAAAAGAAAGAATGAGAAAGAAACAAGAGGAAAAGAAGAAGGTGAAGTTGAAGATGAAGGGAAAGAAGGACGGGAAGCAAGCAAGTGTTGAAAGAGAAGGAGGGAAAAAAAGTGCTATTCAGGAGTTGGCCCAAACTCATGAAAAGACCCGAGTGGTTGCTACATACTGAAGTCCCCCTCAGAACACAAAAAGGGGCTCGGGCTTAACAGTAATTAGTGGCCTGATTGTGCTTAGAACACTGTGCGTCTTTAGAGGGTTTTTCCAACTTTCCTATTTTTTTTTTTTTCAGTTCTCACAAATAAAGGGGGTGGGAAGAGAAAAGTAGGGGCTGGGGGAGGGGAGGGCCTGCAGGCCACGCTCTCCCCCCCCCACCCCACCCCCAGCCTGGGGGTGGGGGCAGCCTAGCCTTTCTCTTTGACAGGTAAATTGGATTTTATTCTCTGAAGCTTGTAACTAATTACAGAGGGTATTTTTCTGTAAGAACGCGACATATGGGTACGTTTTAGAGTCACTATTTTGTTTGTTTCAAGTACCTTTCGAGCAGCCTGGCCCTTTTCGCAGCCCGCAAGATGCCCCCAGAGGCCCGGCCCTTCTTCCATCCAGGACCCACCGGTGGTGGACTTTTCCTATCAGCCAGACTTCTACGTCCAGAGCCTTTTCTGCTCGTGAAATTCATGTCCCAGTTTAAACACAGGACCAATCTGAGGAAGCAGCCTCACTCCTGAGGACTTGTCCGACAGCTCTTGGGCTGATAACAGGACCTCCCCTGTGTCTTTCCTCTCTCTCTTCCTCCTCGCTGATCCCTAAAACAATCGGAAATGCTCCGTGCCTCTTAGAGCTAAGGCACAAGGAAAGTTCTTTGAGGGAAAGAAGCCACCCTGAAGTTAGGCTGGTCTCTTGGATGCCCAAGTTCATTCTCCACATTCATATTCCCTCTCTCCCTCCCTCTTCCCTCCCACCTGGCCCACACCACACTTTCTAGAAAGTGCAAAGACGCACCAAGTCCAGTTTCCCACAGAACAAAGGTATTCTTGGGGTGCCTGGGTGGCTGAGTCAGTTAAGCATCTGACTTCAGCTCAGGCCATGATCTCATGGTTCGTGAGCTTGAGCCCTTCTTCTCTCTCTCTCTCCGTCGCTCTCATGGACTCTCCCTCTCTTTCTCTGCCTCTCACTCACTTGCTCCCTCTCTCTCTCTCAAATTAAAAACAAAAAAATCTACCTAAAAAAAAAAAGCAAGAATATTCTTGTGTTGCTATTTTTTTAACAGTTTTCTTGGAACAATGTAGCCCAATGCAGTCAATTCCTAACTTGTACCAGTTTTTTATTTCCCTTCAAGGGCACAAAACATGCCTCCCCTTTTCCTCTGTCTAGCTCAGACCAGACTCCTATTAATGTGTTTCACAGATAAGCTAATGGAGGCATCATCTGCTCCTTGCAAGGTTTCCATAAAATCGCTGCCCCCCCCCCCCCCCCCGTCTTATAAACAAAGCCGCCAGAATTTGCCTGGGACTGTCTAACCATTGTGTCTCTTTTTGCTTTTCCATGTGTGAAGTGGAAGCGAAAAAAGTGGGGGTGGGGGGGTGGGGGGGGCTGTTCCCAGGCATTTACTTGGGAGGGAGGGATATTGGGGGACACCCAGGAAGGCCCAGACCAGAGTTCTCCTCTACATCCCCAACCGGCGGCCAAGGCAGGTGGCTCTACACTTGGGTGAGCTCACTGCAGTCACTATGCTCACTCCAAGGCCCAGGAGGAGGATGAGAAGAGAGATCGGATCAGAAGGGAGGAGTCCTGGCGCACAGCCGTGCCGGCACTGCGCACGTCCGCTTCTCTCCCTGCCGACCGCCGGCAGGTGCCCTGCGCTGGCTCTTTTCATCCCTCCTTGCGTGTTGGGGGGACTGTTCCAGGCTCCCTCACCCCCACTCCACCCTGAGAAAGGGCACGTCCTGACTCAGTCGGGAAATGAAAAGTGAAACTCTCTGATGGTGGTGGCCCATGCCATGTCACCAGTACCCAAGTCGGGAGATGCTGGAAACAAGGATGACCGAGCCTCCTAGGGGCGGCGCCTCTAGGGCACAGACGGGTTGGCTCGGTTGCCCCAGATCCGGGGTAGGGCAAACAGGGTGAGGGGCGCCCTGAAAGGGTCCTTGGCGAGTGGCCTGTGGCACCGACTCAGCACCTCCCACTTGCCCCCCGCCCTCGGCCTCTTGCTCTGGGAGGGGTAACGGGAGCCCCAGGACGCCGGGACCTGCAGGTGACGTGGGTGGAGGTCAGCCAACTAGGACGCGGAGCCTGAAGACCCCGAGTCGGGCAGTTCAGGTGCGCAGCGCACGCCCCAAGGGCTGTCCGAGGAGTGTCCGTCCCCAAGTTACCACGGCCGCCGCCTACGCATCCCTCGGGCCCGGTCCCCTCACTGTACCGCTCGCCCTGCTCCTGTCCTGATCCTCTCTCCAGGCCGCCTCAGTCAAGTTCTGAATGGCGAGCTCCAAGGCAACGGAAGTGCGTCAGGGCTCCCGGTGCTTCTTTGAGTGACACTTAATGAAATGCTACGTTAAGGAAACACATGCTACCTTAAGGTCACTCCAGCGACCGTTCTGGCGCTGTGCGTGCAGGTTTATTGTGACTGTCCTCGCTTGGGGCCATCAGGGCCACAGCGCAGGTCACCACTGTCTGGGGCCGGTGAAGCAGCCTCTGTCCAGTGGCGCGTGCCTTAGAGTACGGTCCGAAAGAACTTTCTGCGGTGAGGGAAGCGTCCCCGGGGCTGGGCTCTCCAGTATGGAAGCCACCGGCCACATGTGTCGTGAAGCACTTGAAATGTCAGGGGTGCCTGGGTGGCTCAGTCGGTTGAGCGGCGGACTTCGGCTCAGGTCATGATCTCGCGGTTCATGAGTTCGAGCCCCGCCTCGGGCTCTGGGCTGATGGCTCAGAGCCTGGAGCCTGTTTCCGATTCTGTGTCTCCCTCTCTCTCTGAGCCTCCCCCGTTCATGCTCTGTCTCTCTCTGTCCCAAAAATAAATAAACGTTAAAAAAAATTTTTTTTAAAGAAATGTCATAGCTAGTGCAACTACGAATATGAACGCTCAATTTTATTGCATTTTAAATAGCATAAATCAGCCCCTTGTGGCTAGGAGCTCCCACATTGGACAGCACAGCCTTCCGTGATGTTGCTGAACCCTGCTACAGCCAGGGAGCAAGTCGGCTCCCAAATCTTTTTGCTTCAGAAAGACAACTGCCCAAATCACAAGCCCTTGAGCACCTCCTGAGGAGAAAAATTTCTAATTAAAGGCAAAAACAGTCTTTTCTGTCTCCCTTGACTGACACCAGCAACTTCTCTCCACTCACATTCTGCTGACAACCACAATTTGGGGCTCCCCGGTGTAGACACACAAGGTCTTACCTTGAAGTGAGAAAAAGAAGCCTTCCACACCTAGGTGTCGGGGCGGCGGGGGGTGGGGGGTATACCCCGGGGAGTCAAGGGATTCTGTTATGGTTTCCAAGGGCAATAAGTCTAGTCTACATTCCTTTCCTCCAAAGTTGTCAAAGGATTCCCATTAACCTTAGTGATGGCTCTCCACAGGGCCTGCGAGGCCGGGGCCACTGTTCTGGGTGCGAACCAGTGGAGGGTCATCTGGCTGCTGGCTTGTTAAAGACTTTGAGTGAAGCAGAGAGAGAAAGAGAATGAGAGAGAGAGAGGTTTCCATTTTCAAGGTACATTGTTTCTTTCAGTGAAGACTTCTGTAACTGATACAGGTAACCATAGATCACCTGGGGACGATTTCAAAGACGAGAGCAGCTGGGTGAGTAAAAATCACAGCGGATCTCGATGGCCAGGAACCAGGACGGCACAGGCACATCACAGACAAGCCCCTGAGCTTCTTGGTATTTAAAATGATCCACGCGCTTGCAGAAAAGACAAAACCCCTAAAGGATTTGAATTATAATTCCAAGTGCTATTTTAAATTATCATCAAAAGGACAGATTAATTTTTTCATACCTCCCAGTAAAATGGGGGTCCGTTTCTCACCTTTGCTGCCACCCCCCCCCCCACCGCTACCCCCACCAGGTTCCTTAGGGGCCTTTCCTATTTAATAGGCCCTGCAGCAGGCAATTCTAGAAAATGAGTTACACTAAAGACTGGAAGTTAGGATGGGCACGGGGGAAATGAGAGCTGGAACTTTGGGGGGGGGGTCTCCCTTTAAAGTTCTGCTGATCGCATTTAAAAACAGGCACGTGGCATGCTTTCCAGAAATACAAAATTCAATTTAAAGAGTTCTTCCTCATCTTTCTTCTCTGAGGATAGGTGTTCATACTACTTATCGTCAGCTGACTCTGAGGTTTCAGAGGCTCTGAAATGATTGTCCACTGCAAATAGACTTTATCAGTCAATGCCTGGGTCTACTATTTAAGAAGAGCTGTGTACAAAAAAATAAATGTACCCCAGGCCTCTGGCCCTGGAGACGTCACTGTTTATCTGGCGTGACAAGAAACAAAGTTCAGAGAGCAATACAGGAACAAATATGAGCCCGTATTAAGCTGTGAGCTGCAAACCCCCTGTGTGGTCAGGGTTCAAAAGGCAGAGATCTCTGTGGGCTCTAGTCAGGAGACCAGCAGAGCCATTCCCGAGGGGGGACAGGTTGGAGCGTTCGTGCTGGACCTTGGAGGCCCCTCCAGCGCCTCAGGGAAGCGGTCCCAGGAGGAGGCGGGGCTTGGCCACTGAAGCTGTGGGCCTGTGAGGCTCATGGGGTCGCTCGAACCTGCATCCCGCACCCAGCCACGGGGCAGGAGCAGACCTTCCTGCCCCCCTTCCATGCACATACCCAAAGTCAGCCACTCTCGGCCACGGTTCCTGGTAGTAACCTCGATCCAATACTGGGGTACCAGGGACACGGATGAGAAAATAGTTTAAAGCTCAGTGTCTGCCACCAAAGTGACAGGGACGAATTCCCAGCCCTACTATCTACCATGAGTCGTGTCAACTTATGAATTCCAGCCAGTGACCTAGCCTTCCGGAGCCCCCCACATCTGTCAAAGGTGGATGATAATGGTTCCCCTGCACGACTGCTGTGAGGACTAAGTAAGATTAAATAACAAATGTACAATGTCCAGCAAATCATTTATATAACTTATATTTATGATATGAACCCTATACCAATCTTTTGTAGAAGAGGCAGGAAGGCTAAGTGAAGAACTACTCTCTTTTCTGTGCTTTTCTTTTCTAATTTGTGGGCTGTTTGATCACAAACTATTCTCATTTTGACCAAGCTCACTGCAGTACGGTTTCCCTGCAGTGCCTTTCAAAGGACAGAAACTTGAATGATCTACTATTTTCATAGCAATTTGGCTTAATTTTTTTTCCCCCCGAGACCGGCAGAATAGGTTAAACTTAAGGAAAACGGTGCTGTGAGGCTAGCAAGAAAAATTTAATTTAGTTTCTGGATTGGACTGACCACGGTGAATCCTAAACAAGAAACTAAAGAAACCATGTGCTGTCGAAAAGCACTTCGGTCACTGAGAGAGCACCTACCAGGAGGCAGGCCCTATGCTGCATCCAGATGGCCGCCTGTGCGCTCGTAAGTAAAAGTTCCCATCAATAAATATTTCTTAAATACTCAAAGAGATAAGGACAAGTGCTTAGATCTGGAATGATGGAGAAACCGGTTTTGAAATGTGAATTGTGTGCAACCGATAAAAGAATGAACATCCAGATTGGATGAAGATTGTCTAAAACCCCATTAAAAAATCATACCAGGGGGCGCCTGGGTGGCGCAGTCGGTTAAGCGTCCGACGTCAGCCAGGTCACGATCTCGCGGTCCGTGAGTTCGAGCCCCGCGTCGGGCTCTGGGCTGATGGCTCGGAGCCTGGAGCCTGTTTCCGATTCTGTGTCTCCCTCTCTCTCTGCCCCTCCCCCGTTCATGCTCTGTCTCTCTCTGTCCCAAAAATAAATAAATGTTGAAAAAAAAATTAAAAAAAAAATCATACCAGACAATGGGCAATTTACGGAAAAGAGAACTTAAATGGCCACTGAGCCCATAAAAGATATAATGGGAGATGATTAAAAAGCACGAGTTAGCATAGGATTACATACGATCCCGCAAAGAAATGATAGCAATGACTCAAATAAATCTTTGCATACCCTGTTCATAGCAGTATTAGTGTCCATAGTCAAAAGGTAGACACAATTGATGGAATGGATAAACACAATATGGTACATAAATACAAGGGATTACTCAGCCTTAAAAAGGAAGGAAATTCTGACACAGGCTATAACATGGATGAACCTTGAAGGCACAACGCTAAGTGCAATAAGTCAGACATAGGAAGATAAATGCCATATGATTCCACTTTTATGAGGACCCATAGGGGTCAGACTCATGGGGACAAAGTAGAAGAGACAAAAAAGGGGGTGAGGCAGAGGGGGAAAGGGGGAGCTGGTGTTTTGTGAGCACAGAGTTCAGGGAGGGAAAATGAAAATGTTCTGGAGATGGAGGGGTGGTGATTGAATGTTAATGTGCTTAAGTCACTGAACTGTACCCCTAAAGATGGTTAAAATGGTCCATTTTATGTTATGACTATTTAACCACAATTTAAAAAATGTATTTCCAAACTTGGATTCAAAAACGCTGTTATCCTAGGGGCACCTGGCTGGCTCAGTCAGTGGAGTATGTGACTCCTGATCTCAGGTTTGTAGGTTCAAATCCCATGTTGGGTATAGAGATTACTTAAAACATAAAACAAAATCTTTAAAAAAAATCACTATCACCCTTTCAAAAAAAATCCCTTAAATATATCCTTCTTTCTTCTCCCATCATTGAACTTCTTTAGTGTGCCTTTACTATTAAAAATGCAAAAACTGGGGTGCCTGGGTGGTTCAGTCGGTTAAGTGGCCAACTGCTGATTTTGGCTCAGGTCACGATCTCACGGTTCGTGAGCTCGAGCCTTGCATCCGGCTCTGCACTGACAGCATAGAGCCTGCTTGGGATTCTCTCTCTCTACCTCTCTCTCTCTTTCTCTCTCTCTACCCACCCCACCCCCCATGTGCATGCTCTCTCTCTCTCTCTCTCTTTCAATAAATAAACTTAAAGAAATGAAAAAAAATTTTTAAGAATGAGGTAGGCAATGAAAGAAGTCTAAGACAAACCATAATGTGAAAAAGTTGATATACACAATGCTTTCCATTTATGTTAAGAAAAAGAAATACATTGTATGTGTACAACACAGAGGAAGGTCTCCCAGGAAACACCCCAAACTGGTCACAAAACTTGCTTCTGAGGAGAACAGGGTGGGGGGAGTAAATGGAAACTTGGATTTACTTTTACTGTGGAATAATTTTTTTTTAATTTTTTTTAACGTTTTATTTATTTTTGAGACAGGGAGAGACAGAGCATGAACGGGGAGGGGCAGAGAGAGAGGGAGACACAGAATCGGAAGCAGGCTCCAGGCTCCGAGCCATCAGCCCAGAGCCCGACGCAGGGCTCGAACTCACGGACCGCGAGATCATGACCTGAGCCACCCAGGCACCCCTGGAATAATTTTAAAAGAGATCCATAATTCCCCAGTATCAGGGGAGGAAGGCTGGAGTCTCCTGCCCAGTGGGCTTGGCAAACTGGGTCCAGGACTGCCATCTCTGACTCGGACAACCTACTACAAAGTGGAAAACAGGCTAACGCATGCGGAGGGGGAAGGAGACCTTTCGGACTGCGAATATTATGAACAGTTGTCTGTAAAAATAAAACGTATCTGTGAAATCACGAGTTTCAGTTTTCAGTGTGGAAAATATGGCCCGCGCATTTCTGCTTGGGAGGTAACAGCTCCGCCTTGAGCCAGAAATAGACGAGTCTAGATACACCACATGTTATTGGTGCGAGGTAGACAGACTATTTAACTCCTTCCAGGATCTGTTTTCCCATCTGCAAAATGGGTATAACAAGAATACAGATGGTGGGGGGCGGTTATGAGGATTATAAAGCATCTGGCGTGTACCAAATGCATAGGAAATACCATTAACATACACAACAAAGTCTCATTTCTTTAACAGGGTGCGTGGAGTCTCAAAAGCCAAAGCCAAAGCCAGTTCTCTCCCTTGTGCAGAACCCAGCATCTAAAGAAGCATTCAGTAAATAGGACCCTGGGCCTTACCCACCGGATCCGCGGTCCTCCAACCTCAGCCAACATCCAAATGGTCTGAGGGGCTTGTTAGAAATACAGATGCCCAGAGTCCATCCCAGCAACTGTGACTCAGTGGGCCTGGCGTGTGGCCCTGGAACCTGCTGTCTACCTCCAGTGCTGGACAGGGTGCACTTAAGAACTCCTGTTCTATGAGAACTATTTGGAAAAGATGAGGCAGAGCTCAAATGCCCTCCTTTGCCCCCGCCAAGTCTGCTTTCCCCTATTCTGCCTCCTCTTCCCTCTCTGCAAGAAAACGACCCCTCTTTTTCTTCTTCCTTCTCCAGGGTTTTGGGAAGTGCAGTTTCTAGAAAAAAATGTGCTTGCTGTTTCTTGACAAAGCTTCCACAGGACTGTTTTTAAAAACAGAAAGCGGTGGCGGGGTGGGGGGGGGCACCTGGGTGGCTCAGTGGGTTAAGCACACGACCCTCCATTTTGGCCCAGGTCATGATCTCCCGGTTTCCTGGGTTCGAGCCCCGTGACAGGCTCTACACTGACATGTCGGAGCCTGCTTGGGATTCTCTCTCTCTCCCTCTCTCTCTGTCCCTCCCCCGCTCACTCTGTTTCTCTCTCAAAATAAACTTAAAAAGAAGAAGAAGAAGAAGAAGAAGAAGAAGAAGAAGCAGAAGAAGCAGAAGAAGAGAGGAGGGGGAAGGGAAGTGGGGAAGGAAGGAAGAAAGAAAGGGCGGCTTCCTGGAGGTGGGCAGGAGAATGCCAGGAAGCAGGGGGCTCTGAGGAAGCCCTTCACATTTGTCCCAGAAAGACGAAAAATCCTTCGAGATCCCATCTCATGGACAGAAAGACCTTTTCCATCCCCTGCAACAACATCCAAAGAGTCTGTCTTCCAGTTGGAGAAGTAGCGGAAATCAGAGAGTAAAAACTGGGCTAGAGGAAAAAGAGGGGTGCAGAGCGGGCACAGGGCGGGCTGCAAACGGACAAGCGCCGGACATAACAACGTGACGTGGATGTACGTTCAGGCCAAGTCTAAGTGTCCGTTTCTCAGTACCTTGTAAACAAAAAAATATATAAAAATAAAGACTCACCTAAAATGCTGCTTGCTTGCTTTGTGCGTGTGCGTGTGTGTGTGTGTGTTTCTTGCAGCTTTGCAAACACCAACTAATGAATCCGTCTGGCCAGGACAGCCCCTCCGGAGGGAGGTAAACAGTCACAGGCTCTCAGGGCCTATCTGCTAAGTAAACCACAACCACAATGGGCGAGAAGTTAAGCAGCTCGTGCGGTGAGAGGCTGCCTAAAGTTAATTAATTGCCTCACGTCTGTTGCTGATAAAGCAGGTCTTAAAGGGTGGCTGTTTTCAAGTTGTGCAGCCTTAGGTGGAAGTTGAAAATTAAAAGAGTTGCTCCTCTAAGAGATTCGTGACTTCAGGATCAAACCTTATTAACACTAGTGGCGCGAGGTGGAAGGGAGAGATTTGAGGAGGGAAGAGTGGCCCCGTTCAAGTCAGGCGCCCACGCTGCCATTACCCTGGAGTTTTACTTCAAAAGACAGTAGAGACGCGTTTCCCAGTTCGGGGTGGTGACGGGCATCCAAGAGGGTCCATCCGTCTCGTCCAGCCGTGACCCCTCCCTGTCATACCAGCACTCCCTTTGTCTAGTGTGTTATTACTTCCGTAAACTTTCTATGATAGAACATTCCACCGTAAACCCGAAGCTCCACCCCAGCCACGCGCCGCCCAGCCTCAATGACCATCAGCGCAAGGTGAATCTCATTTCATCTAAACCAGCTGTTCTCAGACTTGAGTTTGAATCGGAATCACCTCGGTGGGGGCTGGGGCGGGGAGGGCTTGTTTCACGAAGTCTGAAGGGAGACCTGAGAATTTGCATCTTCCCAGGGGCTGCTGGTGCTGCTGGTCAGGAAATCACATTCTGAGAACCACTCATCGATATTCTCACTCCCTTTTTTTTATTATTATAAAACCAATCTCCCATAGCTTGTCACTTCACTTGAAATATTCAGTGCTCTAACAAATAATGCCATTATCACACCTGAAAAATACAGATAATTCATGAATGTCATCAAACACCTCGTAAGGGCTCAAATTTCCAAATGCCTCATAAATGTCATCATTTTTTTTTACAGTGTATTCTAATCAGAATCCAAATAAGGTCCATATTAGGATTGTGTGATGTGTCTTAATGTCTTTTCGTCTTGAACCATTAATCCTCCTTTAACTCTTTTATTTCCTTGCAATTAACTTGTTGAAGAATGTTTATGGCTTTTTAAGAGGTAGAATAGCATAGTGGTGAGCTCCCTGGGGTCCAGCTGCGCGCTCGTGACCTTGCTGAGTTAGTCACCTTCTCTTAGCACCGGGCTACTGGTAAATGTTTAACAAGCAGCTCTCAAGGGAGGAGGGGAAGTGGGGGAAATCCAAGCCCCGATTTGTACTTTTGCCAATGTCTCTGGTGACTGCACCGTACCGTGGCCGATTTCAAGTTACCAACATGCTGTCACAAAACACAGAGCCTGGAGGCGTGTGGGGTGGCACATTGTCACACAAAATGTCCACGGTCCCGACACGAGAGACATGCATAACTCCCAAGCGCAGACACGAACAACTCATAAGAAAATAATTGGAAAGTGATGACTTTTGAGTACTTATCACCTTTGTTTTTAATATGACTTATGTGTTATGGGTCTATTTAATTTTTATTAATGGCCATGTTTAACCACTAGCTTGCCAAATTCCTGTAAGTTTAATGGTCAGTGCCGGCTGCCGTATACAGCTGTCCCTCCGTCTCGCAGCCATGAATGGGAGGCATCACAGCTCTAACGCTTAGCGGCGAGGCTGAAGGAAGACCGTGCACTGGGGCGTGCGGTGGGACCCAGTGCGTGCACTTGACCTAGAGGACATCAGATAGAGTTACTTGCTCCCGGGGTTGGGCTGGGAAGGCGGCCATGTGGGGGCTTGTGTCAGATCACCACCTACAGGGGAGCCGTTTTCAGAGTTCCAGGGGAAGAAGCAACCAGAAGGGCGAGAGCGGCAGAGGTGGCCCTTGGCCCTGGCTCCATCACCACACAAATTCCAACCCGCCAGAAGAAATGCTGTGTAGAAGAACTGACTCAGGCCTGCGCCCCTCCCCTCCACTTCACGAGGCCACTTGATCTGTTTGCTAAAACCAAGACCCTTCTTTTGAGGTAGATCAGGTTACTGGCAAGGTGATTATTGTTTCTAATGGTCTGCAAACAGGTTCTCAGCTGTTAACCCCTCCAGCCTCCGGGGACACAGGGACAAGCCAGACTGGGCAGAGGCAAACCTCCCTGGGAGCTCAGGGGGTTGAGGGATGCTAAAAGAAGGAGTCTGGGCAGGGGTGGGGGAGGGTGCGCAGCGCCTGGGTGGCTCAGGTCATGATCTCTCCGTTTGTGAGTTCAAGCCCCACATCCGGCTCTGTGCTGACAACTCAGAGCCCGGAGCCTGGTTTAGATTCTGTGTCTGCCTCTCTCTCTGTCCCTCCCCCCACGGGCACTCTGTCTCTCTCTGTCTCAAAAATAAACATTAAAAAGAGAAAAAAAAAAACAAGACTGGGTTTAGAAGGGTCCTGTGCTAGTGAACAAATGAAGTTCAACTGCAGGCTGAGCACTGACACCTGCATTAGTTCCCCGCATAGCCTGTGACTCTGTCCTGACTCCCTCCGCTCCCAGGAGCACCCCCCTCCCACCCCCGCCTGAGCGTGACCCAGTGGGGCTGGAGAATGCATTGTCCACAGAATATGTAAATAAAGGAGGCAAGGTCAAGTGACACTAAACCCTGCCTGCCGGTCACCCTAAGCTCTCTGGGCTGCTACTTCCCAGCAGTGTGAGCTCAGGCAAGTTATTTAACTTCTCTGAGGCTCGGTTTCCTCATCCATTCGATGGGGATAACAACGATTTCCACTTGTGGGGTTGTGGGGCAAATTATAAGTAATGCGTGTAGGGTACTTAGCAAAGTTCCTGGCACATAATAAGTACACAAGAAAGACTAGCTGCTATTATCATTGTAATGCACGTGGATACTGTCATCGTTGATAACAAATCTATTAATAGTTATTCCTTTCCATGTATTTTCTCATTCAGTAAATATTAAAAGTAGCATAGGGCACGTCTTTGGGGAAGTTAGACTTTAATTTTTTTTTTCATGTTTATTTTTGAGAGAGCGGGACAGAGTGCAAGTGGGGGAGGGGCAGAGACAGAGGGGACACAGAATCCGAAGCGGGCTCCAGGCTCCGAGCTGTCAGCACAGAGCATGATGAGGGGCTCGAACCCATGAACCATGAGATCATGACCTGAGCTGAAGTCAGATGCTCAACAGACTGAGCCACCCAGGCGCCCCAGGACGACTACCCTTTAAGAAGGGTCTTCACTCTCCAGAAAGCACTCATCTAGATTCTGGGAGCATTTTCTCCATGCCCCTCAGGGGGGCTCAAGCCCATGAAAGATGACAGTGTTGTGCACACTTGAAATGGCAAAAAGGCAACGGGGATTATTAAAGAGCGCCACCGGAGAGGACAAGAAGAGAACGAAGCAAGCATGAGGTGTGGGGAGTCTGAGGCAAGCAGAGGGAGGACGAGGGCCCCTTAAGACAGACGCCATTTGGGGCACCTGGGTGGCGCAGTCGGTTAAGTGGCTGACTTCAGCTCAGGTCATGATCTCGTGGGCCCGTGAGTCAAACCCTACGTCAGGCTCTGTGCTGACAGCTCGGAGCCTGGAGCCTGTTTCAAATTCTGTGTCTCCCTCTCTCTCTGCCCCTCCCCTGCTTGTGCTCTCTCTCTCTCTCTCTGTCTCTCAAAAATAAATAAATATTAAAAAAAAAAAGACAGACACCATTTAGAAAAATATGATGTCGCCAAGGCATTCTTCTACCCCGCCGTGGTACCCACAAACTCTTTCTAAGCATGCTGACACGGAAAAGCGGTGACTCTTTAACATGAAAACGGGAAATTGTTGACACTCAGAAATGGCCGTCTCAACCTTGTTGCACGAAGGCTTTCCTTCAGCTGGACGTGTAGTCATGGAGCAGATTACGGCACAGTGGGCAGGCTGAGCCCGCTTATGTGCAAGTATGTGCCCAGAAAGAGCCCCAAAAGGTCACTGCATGAAGTCATGAACAGCAGTCAGCTCAGAAGTGTGAAATCTGGATGTAGGAAAAAGGCTTTTGCTTACTTCATTACTTCTTTATAAAGTTTTGTGACGATCACATACCACTTCTTTCCCTATTTTAGAAATTTGGATATAATTCATCTTTCTGAAGTGCGCAGATCGTAAGTATACTGATTGATCGGTTCTGGCAAATGTACATACCCATGTAGTCCCCACCCCTGCCAAGATCTAGAACATTCTCCTCATCCCCAAAAGTTCCCCCGTGTCCCTTCCCCAGTTAATCTCCTCCCCTGGTCCCTCTGTTTCCAGTCCTTGCAAACAAACACTGATCTAATTTCTAGTTCAGCCTGTTCTAGAACTTCATATGAGCTGAATCATACAGTACATACTCGTATCTGGCTTCTTTCACTCAACACGTCAGTGAGATTCATCCATGTGGTCACATTCCTCAGCAATTTGCTCCTTTTTATTGATGAGCAATATTCCATTGCATGGACCCACACCAGTTCGTGTTGTCGTCTGTCAACCATCACCTGCTTTCAGTTTTTTGATTATTAGGAGGAAAGATGCAGAGAAACTCATCTCCAAGCCTGTAGGAGGGCACATGTGTTCTCTCCCATAGGCAAATATCTGGGAGCAGGGTCGCTGGATTGAAGTTGACGGTGTTACACATTCTCACTGGGGACCTCGTGACCAGGATGAAATGGAGCCAGAGTGGTGGGGGTGGGTGGGAGAGGAAGACTGGAGTGAGGAGGATGTGGCATTCTAGGGCAGAAGATGCCACGGACGGTGATTTGGAAGGCCCCAGCCTCAAACCGGGTCTTCGTCTTTGGGCAAGTCGGGGGTCCAGTTTCCTCATCTGGAAAAGAACAGCCACCGTGTTAAAGAAGATGGAAGATGGGAGCAGGTGGTTTCAGGCAGGCCCACCAAGAACATGGGCGGGTCCCTATCAGACCTCTCGCCCTGACTTGGAGGTGGGAAAGCATGGCCAGCGTCCCTATCACTGGGCATAAGTGAGGAGAAGGTCATGCTCGTCTTGGCTTTCTAGGTAGCTAGGGAAGAATGCATGAGTGACTAGCTTCAGAAAGTCAGTTCTGTACGGTCTCTAGCTCATAGCTTCCCAGGACCAACTTCTTGTGTTCCGCACCTCTTCCTCCGTAATCCGGCAGAGCAGGGGGGCCAGGCCCGGATTCGCATGCTGGGAGCCAGTCGTCCGCTGGGAGAGGAGGGAGCCACGTGAAGGACCAGGCAAGGTACAGGGATGCCCTTCGGTGCTTGTAGAGGGGAGCTCTTCGATGGGACCTCAGCTGTTGGCCCCGGGGAAGGAAGCACAGCAGAAGGCTAGAGCTGGTCCTTGGGCGACCGCGTCACCAGCCACCCTGCGCCCGTGGCTGCTACTCCACACGCTTGTCCTCCTGCCGTTCTGTGATCCGATGGAGTCCCGGAGAGCCGTGTTCTCGCTCCTCGTCTCCCCCAGTTCCCTGCAAATAGTAAGAGCCCATTGGACAAATGAACACACCATGCTTCCTGTGCCTTCACGTTGGGAAGAGGCTGAGGCGACCCTTTGAAGGCCGCGCAGGATGGCTGCGTTGCCCGAGTGACCTAATGCCGGGATCGTTATTTCCAGAGCGTTACATTTTCCCACTGCCAAGCCCAAGTTAAGTCTCAAAATTCTCAGTCCCTCGCATGAGACTTTCCCTTTTGTTTATAGGCAGGAATATTTCCCCTCTGTGTTCCTGCCTCTGGCAAGGCTTTACACATCGTCAGGATGTTTAAAAAGCACACCGCTCAAAGTCGAGCTTCGGGGAGGGGGGAGAAAAAGAGGATAATGTGAGCATTATTTTGGATTTTTTCCCCCTCCTGGCCAGGCCCATGGCTGTGGCTCCGATTACAATAATTTTGCCTGGATCTATTAGGTCTTGTTTTATCAAAGTGACTTACTCTTGTTTTTCTTTCCTCGCTCCTGCAGGCATGGCCTTGGGAGGGAGACAGTCTGGCAGCTGTGAGAAGCATAAGGAGCAGAAGGGGAGCCGGGGGCACCGGGCCTGGATGCGGAGCGGACGCCTCTCCTCTGGACACGCACACAGCGCCCTCTGATTCTAGCGCCCAAGGAGCAGCATCGCCACGGACTTTGACTTCGCTTTACGAAATAAAAACCAACACAACGTGTAAAGTAAGCTGAGGTTCTTCGGGCTCTAGTCCTGGCACAGCTCCAACTGACTGGGAGGAGCCACTGGGCAGCTGGGCCCCTCAGGGAGCTTCCATTCAGAAACTCCAGTAAAAGAGTAAGGTAACAAAGACAAAGGGTGTCCTTAGAGGTTACGGTGAGCGCTGAGCACCAAGGCTTGGGGATGAGAAGAAAAGCAATTCAAGGAACTGCCATCTCCCCGCCTGTCCCTCACTTTCCTTCTTCCCGGTGTCCCGGCCAAATACAACAGCCCCTCAGCCACCCCCCATCCCCACGCCCCACCCCCACACAACGATTTCCCTCTGGGCTCCAGGTGTTTACTTGGTCTGGAATGCTCTTCCCTCAGCCCCTAAGGGTCAACTGCTTCCTTCCCAGGGTGTGGGCCCTGGGTGTGGGACAGTGGCCCCATGCACTCCTGGGCACATGAGCATTTGGGTGAATCACTGGATCGTATTCTCCCTGTTGTGTGCAATGGGCCAGCGTTAGCTTCCTTGGAGGATTCTTGTGAAGACTAAATTAGAGAGTATGTATTCAGCATAGTGCCGGAACATAATAGGTGCTCAAACAAATACGGGAGGGAATAATAATACAGAATAATGCATGAGTGTTCGGGGAGTCGTGGAGCGTCAGATACAATCAGAAAGGGATCCAAGATCCTGAGCTCTGACTGCTTGAAACGCTATCTTCCCTGTCACAGTGCATGGCATACAGTCAGCATGTGACCAACACTCACCCAATGAGTTATTCCATATGGAAAACCATGGATGGCAAACTAAAAAGTCTAGTGTTTATTTTGTCTTTTTATTCAACTAACATTAAGTGTTAACTGTGTGCCAGGCACTATGGCAGCCTCTGGGGAGACAAAGAAACCGGGCCCTGTCCTCCAGATGGCTACAGAAGTCAGATTTTAGGAGGGATTTGGGGATGGGGGTGGGGAGGAGGGTTGGATGAACAGAACCCTGGGGAGGGTAGGGGGGAAGCCGAGAGAAGCTAGCGTGGCCTGCCAGGCCAGGCAGAGCTGAGGGTGGCCAGAGGGCTGGTTTGGGTGACAGGCCAGAGGAGAATTCTCAGCAGGTAGAGGGACAAGGTGGCATGAGAGATTTCCACAGAGGGGACTCCAGAATCCCAGGAATTTGTCTGATCCCTGAAGAGCAGGGGTTTTCCCAGCACCCCTGGGAGGAGGTAGCACCTCTAACCACATCCCACCCTCCACCCCCTGCCCTTCACTAGAAACTCTGTCCGGTCCACAACAGGGCATACTGGGGCTCACACTGACCTTCAAATGTAGGGAGCAATTTCCCAGTGCAACCCACAATACAGAGCCCAAGACCCGAGGCTCAGAGGCTTTCCAAGAGGGAAGGAACTGGGCTGAGCTCAGAGGAGCTTAACTGAACGTTAAGCAAACACCTTTCATTGTAGCAACTCAGGGTGTTTCCATTCGTCTCCTTAATGTGCAATTAACTGTTCCCACTTTATGCCATATTGTTTCTCTTCCTCTGCTCTCTTGCTCCCTACCTCTCTCCATGGGGTGAGATTTTAATTTATCCATTCATGTAACAATTATCCATTGAGTACCAACATGCCAGAGATACAAAGAAAAACAAGACAGAACCCCAGCTTTCCACCTTGGCAACAGTTATTGAATGTTAAATGTCATCACAGCCTTTGACTCAGTAGGTTCAACTCCCAAGAATTTATTCTAAAGATACACTCCCACAGGTGCCAACACTATTACATAAAAGGACAATTCTTGAACTATTTTAAAATACCAATTCAAAATTGGGAATAATACAAAGGTTCACCAATAGGGAACCGATAAAATTGATTATGATAAATGTAAGCAATAGGATACTCTAATGGTCAAGAAAAGGGTTGATCTTTTATGAGTATGTGTGCCTCCATGCTGATTTCGCTTTATTTTGTATTGAAGCGTACTTGATACAATATTATATTAGTTTCGGGTGTACCACAAAGTGATTCAACATTTATATACATCGAGAGGTGATGACCACTGATAAATCTAGCTGCCATCCATCACCATAGACAGTTGTTACATATTAATAACTATATTCCCGATGCTGTACATTGTATCACTGGGTCTTCTTTATTTTACAACTAGAAATTTGTACCTTTTAAGCCCTTTCCTTTCTTTTACCAGACTCTACCTGCATGCAGCCCCTCGTCAACCACCAAATTGTTCTTTGTATCTATGAGTCCGTTTTTTGTTTTTTAGAGTCCACGTGTGAGTGAAATCACGCAGTATTTGTCTTTCTCTGAGTTATTTCACTTAGTGTCATGCCCTCCAAGTCTATCCATGTGGTCACAAATGGCAAGATTCCATTCTTTTTCGTGGCTAATATCCTATTGTATGTACCCAGCACATCTTCGTTATCCATTCATTGCTGACAGACACTTAGGCTGCTTCCGCAGCTTGGCTATTATAAATAACACTGCAATGAACGTACGGCTGCACATATCTTTTCAAATTAGTGTTTTCCTTTTCTTTTTTAATAAATCCCCAGAAATGAAATTGCTGGATCTTATGATGATTCTGTAAAAAAGACTGATCTTTAGGGGCGCCTAGGTGGCTCAGTCGGTTGAGCGTCCGACTTTGGCTCAGGTCATGATCTCGCGGTTCATGAGTTCGAGCCCCGCGTGGGCTCTGTGCTGACCGCTCAGAGCCTGGAGCCTGTTTCAGATTCTGTGTCTCCCTCTCTCTCTGAGCCTCCCCCGTTCATGCTCTGTCTCTCTCTGTCTCAAAAATAAATAAATGTTAAAAAAAAAATTTAAAAAAAAGATTGATCTTTATGGAAGATAAGGAAAGATCATTAAGAAAGATGATTCAGTGAAAAGAGCATATATATCATTTTTTTAAATGTATGCAATTATATACATACGAGGTCTATCTAGAATCTACAGCTGAGCTGTCCAACATGGTAGCCATGAAACTTGAAATGTGGCTGGCTGGAACTGAGATATGCTGGAAGTACAAAATGCACAGCAAATTTCAGAGACTCAGTACGAAAAAAAGGAATGTAAAATATTTCAATTATTCTTTATTTTGATTACCTGTTGAAATGATAACATTTTGGATATAGTGGGTTAAATAAAACATACTACTGAAATTGATTCTACTTTTTTAAAAAGTGCTTTTGAGTACATCCACAAGAAAATGTATAATTATGTATGTGGCTCATATTATATTTCTATTAGACAGCAAGCACTATTCTAGCTTGGAGCCAGCAAACGATTGTCCCGGGGCCAAATCAGGCTGAAGCCGACTTTTATAAATTAAGTGTTATTGGAATACACCCACGCCCATTTGTTTAGGTACTGTCTGTGGCTACTTCCCGGCTATAAGGATAAGACTGAGTAGTTGTGACAGAGACAGTGTGTCCACAAAGCCAAAAATATTTACTATCTGGCCCTTTATAGAAATGGGGCCTCAGTGTTGCCCCAACCCCCATTCTAGAAGAATCTATAGGAACCACAGTCTATAATGGCTACCTTTAGGGTGGAGATGAAGCAGATTTTTAGTTGCCCCCATGCCCCACCCCATAATAAGATATTATTTTTGTCAGCAGGGAAGAAAAACAATTAAAAGAACTTTTAATTAAGAACCTGCCCTCAAGAAGTGTGCATTCTAGTAGGGGGTCAAGCAAGCAAGGAACTGAAGAGTCAAGGAGAAGTACAAGGTCATTGTTAGATGTTTGAAATGCCAAGTAGAGAAGAGTAATAACCAGTGACTGCTGACAGCTTAGAGATGGCCACAGTGTGCCAAGTAATGCTTTATAGATCTTATTTTGTTTTATCACAACATCCTCATTTTACCTTTGAGGAAATTGAAGCCTAGGGACAAATAACTTGCTTAATGAAACACACCAGTCTCTACTGGGGAGTTACCCTGGAGAAGCGATCCGTCAGATCAAGGAAGACTTTTGCTAACTATAGCTCTCCCTGACTCTATCTCCCTAACTAGCATTTTTGTCTGTTTTTCTATAATCGGCTTGAGCGGGTGGGGGCTATGCTTCTCTGGGATGTTCTAAATGTCTTTAAGAATCTTTTCATTATAAAGAATGACCTGTTTGTAAATTACTAAAACTACTCAGAAGCAAAAAAGTGACTGTGCCATTCTGCACCCTCCCCCCCCACCACATCCCCAGTGCTCCCACTGGAGGGTGGCCTCCCAGACTTCATACTTAAAACATACACAGTGAGGGGCATCTGGGTGGCTCAGTCAGTTAAGCGTCTGACTTCAGTTCAGGTCCTAATCTCACGGTTTGTGAGTTCCAGCCCCATGTCGGGCTCTGCGCTGACAGCTCAGAGCCTGGAGCCTGCTTCGGATTCTGTCTCCCCCTCTTTCTGCCACTCCCCCACTCGTGCGCTCTCGCTCTCTCTCTCATAAATAAACATTAAAAAAACACACACACACAGTGCTTTTAGCAGAAGCAGTGTGTGATGATACTGTCAGGAGACTGGCTTTTATCACCTAACAATAAAGCATGGACTTTTTTTTACATGATAGCACTCCTGATCTACTTAATTTTTTTAATAGCTACACGTGCTTTTAATAATCCTCTTTTTAAATGAAAACATCGGTTAAAGTTCTGATGGAATACTGGAAAAATACCTCTTAAGAACGACTTTTACCCTTTAGTCTTTGCTTTCAGGAAGTGGATTTATGTTTACGGCTTCTCCCAGCAGCAAGCTAGGGGCAGCTCTGGCTGTGTTGGAAAACGTGTTGCTCATTAGTTTTCAATCCCTAACAGTCTGCAGACAAACAGCCAGAAATGCAACTGAACGCAGCGTCTTTACCCCTCAGGTGCTTACACAATCGGCTGCGTTATACACCTGTAAAACCCAAGATAATAACTGTCCCAGTAATTACGACTTGCCAGGGGAATGTCAAAGTCATGTCCAGGCAGGGTAGGTGGAAGAATAACACCGTAGTGTCTGCCTCTCTTTTTCTACTTTTCCAGCCACCAACCTCCCTTGAGCTTTTTCTCCTCGTCCCTGGACTCCTGTTGAGGTCTCCAGGAGCCTCCTAACCTCAGACACTCTCTGGTACAATCCACTTGGCATGGGGTGGCCAGATTACACTCCCCCAAACACTGTTTTGTGCATGTTGCCCTTGGATCAAATACCTAAACAAGATTCCAGATCTTTATCTTGGCATCCAAGGTCGTCCTCAGTGTTGCCCCAACCCACCATTCTGGTCTTACCACCAAGTCACTCTCTAAGCTCATCTTCCCATCTCCACCAAAGAGGTCCTCTTCGCCCCCAGTTCGTCTTGCTCATTCCAGACCCTGCCTCTGCTAAGAGAGCTTCTGTCTGGCTCTACAGTCAGCTCCCACAATCCTCTTGTTCTTTCTAAACCCTTCCTTAACTCAAATGAAATTTTCCTAAAGACTTCTGAGTCCCTCAAGCCCAAACCTTTCTCTGATCTTACCATGTTTCGATTGTTAGTTACCTTTTATATATAAAGATTGTGTACACCCCAACTAGGCTGTACCATTCTCACATATCACTTTATATCTTCTGTAAAATATGTGTGACCACCTTCCATATAATACATGGTACAGATAAATATTGGTACAGATTCATTAAGAGTATTTAGGCACCCAACTGCCTGGGTGGCTCAGTTGTTTCATGATCTCATGGTTCACGAGTCTGAGTCCCGTGGCCAGCTCTGTGCTGACAGCTCAGAGCCTGGAGCCTGCTTTGGATTCTGTGTCTCCCTCTCTCTCTCTCTCTCTGCCCCTCCCCAGCTCACGCTTTGGTCCTCTCTCCCTCAAAAATAAATTCTAAAAACATTAATGAAAAAAAAAAGAGGATTTAGGTTACTTCCAGTATTTTACTAGAAAAGAAATGCTGTTTGAATAATTTTGTACATCTGTGAATATTCCTGTAGAACAACTTCCTCTGGTGAGAATTGTTAGAACAAAAAGCATATCCATTTTTAGTTTTGAAACATATTTTCACATTGTCCTCCTTGAGGAACTGTAATAATTCACACTCTTAACCATAAAGTTTGAGGCACAGCCATCATATTTAGTGTTTTTAAAGGAATCCATTGAGCAGAAGAACCACACTTGATTAAACGATTCCCTTATTTTTGTACATTTAAGCTTTGTCCCTATTCAATACAGAAATCTACGTTCATGGTCCCAGAAAGTGAGAGAACGTGATCCTTTGACTTATAAATCACGTAGCTTCTCCACAGAGCAACAAAAATCCAAGCACCAACTATTTCATATACACAGATGTACTCCTAAAACAGTGTGTAAAAGTGATATTTTTGTAAATAAAGTCAAACAACCAACCGGAGGATTCAGCATAGTTCCGTAGAAACAACACAGATTGAAGGTCAAAGGTATAATTTTTCATCTTTTTCTTACAAGTTGTAAGACTTTGGACAAGCCGCTTAATCTCTCTGAGCTATAATTTTCCCCTCTGAAAAGGGACCTAGTATTTTATGTTTGTTTGGTTTTTTTTAATTTTTTTTTCAACGTTTATTTATTTTTGGGACAGAGAGAGACAGAGCATGAACGGGGGAGGGGCAGAGAGAGAGGGAGACACAGAATCAGAAACAGGCTCCAGGCTCTGAGCCATCAGCCCAGAGCCTGACGTGGGGCTCGAACTCACGGACCGCGAGATCGTGACCTGGCTGAAGTCGGACGCTTAACCGACTGCGCCACCCAGGCGCCCCTAGTATTTTATGTTTTGATATGAATGACAAGGTTTAAAAAAAAAAAAATCCATCTAGCTTGAGCTGCTGGCCAGCTCAGGAACCATGCCTCAGTCACTGTTTCATCCCCAGTGTCCACAGCAGTTCCTGGAATGTAGCATATAATCAATATGTAACAAATAAATGACCAGTATTTTATCTACTTGTCCATAGGATGAGTGCCTCGTCAAAGGTCAGATAATAAACGACCAAGAAAAGTTAGAGGTGGTCAAGGAAGGAGCTCACACGGGCACATCTACCTACTAGTCTGGCCCATTACCTCTCCATTTGAATTTGACCAAAGACTCCATAATTGTCCCCAGCTTTGCTCTATTCCAAGTGAAGAGCTGTCAGGAAGGTGCCTTCTATAACCCATTTTCAGGGTCATTCCCCTTCCTTGCTTATGTATCCCACACTCTTGAGACATTGTCTCTGGTCTCTGGGGAAATGAGACTTTGCATCTGGGCTCCAAGTCTACCTCCCAGCCCTTAGACCCAACACATTCTTGGGGCCTCTGGGTGGCTCAGTCCGTCAAGCGCCCGACTCTTGATTTCAGCTCAGGTCACACTCTCATGGTTGGTGAGATGGAACCTCAAAGAGGGCTCTGTGTTGGGCTCTACCCTAGGCGAGGAGCCTGCTGAAGATTCTCTTCACTTCTCACTCCCCCACTCTCACTCTCTGTCTCTCAAAAACAAAAACACCCACGTATTCTCCAAAATCGTCCCATTTCCAACTTAATGGATCTCTCCCTTTTATTTGGGTAAAATGTTTTATCTAGACGAAATTAAAATACCCCTGGAACCTCTCTCCCACCTTCCCCAACCCTTCCTTAACTCTCTACCAATGGAGTTCTAGGACCCATATTACTTTTCCAATATCTTCTCAAGCTCTCACGGTTTTGTGTCTGCAAGCCAGCTCTGTAATTTGTGGAAAGACCCAGAGAAGTTAAACGATCTACCCAAGTTTACAGAGCGAACTGGGGAG
The DNA here is from genome assembly GCF_022079265.1 of Lynx rufus. NCBI lineage: Eukaryota > Metazoa > Chordata > Mammalia > Carnivora > Felidae > Lynx > Lynx rufus. The sequence goes on from NW_025814834.1 coordinate 28,468,430, forward strand.
GGGAGCGGATTTTACCTCTGATCTTCAGGTTCTGGGTCCAGAACCAGTTCAACAGCCCTCCTCTTCCCTCTGCTCACTCCCCATGGCTTCACATTTGTAAAGTGCTTTTGTTTGTCATATAGTCATAACAGTCTCAGGGGGCATGGCCCCATCGCTATTGCTAGGTACCAACCATCTCAAAGTTCAGAGGCTTAAAATAACCATCACTTCCTACTCCAGCTCCCGCGTCTGCGGTTCGTGGGGACGCCGGGTAGGCAGAGCAGCTGATCTTGGCTGGGTTTGCACACGCATCTCAGGGGCAGCTGGACAGCTCTGTTCTGGGCGGGGCTGAGCTGGACTGGGGCAGCTTCCTTGGGGGCCCCCTGCCCCACATGTCTCTCAACTCCCCCCTGGGACCAGTGGTCTAGCCCAGGCAGGCTCCTCTCATGGGAATAGCAGAGATGCAGGAGAGCAAGCCCAACCACACAAGCATGCCTTCAAGCCTCTGCTTGTATCCCACCTGCTAGCATCCTATTGGCCAAAGCAGGGGTCATGGGCAGAATCAGTGGGTCAGAGGATACACTCAACTCTTGATGATGGAAAGAGCCACAGAATCACATGGCAGAGGGTAGTGATAGAGGGCAGGATAAAACTGGAGGTCCTAATGCAATCTACCATGGCCGTCAAATATCAAGCCATCCTAGTGAAGCTAAGTTTTCTTCTTGCCTAAGAGTGTAGACCCGTTCTCCAAAGCACGGCCCCCCTTCACATAGGCCCACGGAGTACAGGGTGTAGCAGGAGCGGACGCTGAAGGCACTTCAGTCGCTGGCGACTTGAGTGCAAGGAGGCACTTCGGCGGCTGCCGCGGGTAAACAGAGAATGAGGGTGACAAGCCGGCACTGGCTCCAACCTCCCGGCTGTGTCTCCGGCTGTTCCCACCCTAACAACTCCTCGCACGTGATTCACTGCTCCAGGAAGAGAGAAGTAATTGAGGGTATAATTTATATTGGAAGACTTGCTCTGAAGGAAATTAGACAGCGACAGAGCCAGCACTGTGGCTCCAAGGGAGTTTCCTGCCAAAGACCAGAGCAACTCAACCAACCAGTGTCCAGGGATATGGGAAGCAGGGAGAGGAGACAGACCCCTAGGGGTGGGGGCTGGGGAGAGATCTCAAACAAACAGTAGCAGCGCGCCTGGGTGGCTCAGTCGGTTGAGCATCCGACTTCGGCTCAGGTCGAGATCTCACCGTTCACGCGTCCAAGCTCCGCGTCGAGCTCTGTGCTGACAGCTCAGAGCCTGGAGCCTACTTCGGATGTGTGTGTGTGTCTCTCTCTGCCCCTCCCCAACTCATGCTCTGTCGCTCTGTCTCTGTTTCTCAAAAATGAATAAACATTAAAGACATAAAATAAAAGGGACAGTCGCAAGAAACCCCAAAGCAGTCTTAGAGCAGAAATAGAAAGAGGCAACAAACCCCACAGTTTCTGAGATGTGTTTTGCTTTTTGGAAGCGTTTACGAAATAAGGCTTACACGTGTGACACCAAGTTTTCCGTGAAAACTTCTCGACACGATCTCTCTCACGCTCTACCCCTTCCGTTGCCAGGATAAACATGCTAGGAGGGCAATCGCATACGTCACGAAATGCAAACAAACTGAACAAACTCGGGGAAACGGAGAGCCTCCAGCTCCCAACTCCGATAGCTCGGTGGTCATCCGTTCCAAGTCTCGTTCAGGTTGGAAGCTAGCTACACAGAGACTTTTGTAGTTACGCAAAGAACAACACTCACACGTGACTCGCTACAAATGTTCGATTAAATAGTCATAGCAACATCACCTCACCAGCCACAGAGTGGTAATGACAAAGGTCACAAACCTGTGCGTCTGTGGCTTAGAGGAAAAGTCAAAGCCCTGCAGCCCAGTGATGCCCCTACCTGCGCTTTCCGCCCCCCCCCCAGGGGTTCAGGCCGTCTCCAATCTTCTCTCGTTGAGTGTAAGGCCTCCAAAACCTTTCTTGGCCGGTCTCCTCACCTGAAAAAGAAAGTGGTCAAACTACATGCTCATCAACGTCCATGCCAGCACACACAGTACTTCGGTGATTCCCCCCACCCGCCTCCTCCAACCGCGCCTTGAAAGAGTGAAATCAGAGTGCCAGGAATCTTTGCCCAGGTATTTAGTAACAGAGGTTGCTTGGCACAGATATATAAAATCAAAACCACAGCGGAGATAACAGCAAGAAGAAATGCTCCAAGTGAAGCTACGCCAAACTGTGTGCCCTCGAGCAACTTACTTCATCCTTCGTGCCTCAGTTTGCTCAGTCTGTAAAATGGGGGAAATAAAATAACCTACTATTATTGAGAGTTCCGAGGACTGAGTGAGACAGTGCGTGAAGCATTCAGTGAGGGGCTTGGGCACGTAGAAAGCACGCCATGCGTTTTTTTAAAGTATTAGCTGCACATGTGACTTCGGCAACCCTCGGGACGGCAGGTATTTCTTTACTGAGAAGGAAATGCTGAGAAAATTTGTTTATAAATGAAGGATTTTGTTTAAAAAAAAAAACCCCAACTTTTTCAATTCTTATTGACTTGCTGATGTGCAATAGGACTTATACACGTAACACAAGAGGTGACAGCCTGGCTCGAGGCAGAGGGGAGTTTGAGTTTCTTATTTGCTCTCATTTTCTTTCACCTGTATCTGTGCGTTTGGTTTTCTTGCATCCCGTTTCCCTACCCTCAACCAGTAAGACGTGGTTCTCCATCGTGGCTGCACGTCAGAGTCATCTGAGGGAGCTTTAAAAATCTCTGCACCCAAACTCTGCTGTTGGAAGTGAGGATAGAGGTAGGGGTGGGGTTAGATGGAGGGCAAGCATCTGCATGCTTCTAGAGTGCTTGTCACGTTCTGATTCGTGAGCTGGGCCCAGGGGACACCGGTACCTTCCGTTTGTAAAAATTCGCTGTGCTGCATACTTAGGACGGCGCACGTTGCTACATGCATAATATACTTCAATAAAAAGTTACACAGGGACCTCTTTGCTGAAATTGCACTGAAGAGCAATTAAGTCAAAATCTTCAGGAGTGGGACCCTGGCATCAACGTTTTTGTAGAGCCTCCCAGGTGGTTGCAATGTAGAGCCTAAGTTGAGAACATGCTGCAGACGTTCTTGAGGCCACAGGGGACCCGGGTCTCAGAACTGGCATTCAAGCCAATAAGTAGAAAGGCCCTTGGAGCATCTAGGTAGCAGTGTTCCTACCACTCACCATTTCGTACTAGACCTATAAGGAAGGAAGAGGCACGGATGTGAGCTTCTGTTGCAATCAGTGATTTGCTCATTGCACATGAATCCATAAATGCAAGCCTCAAGAGCACGTGGATGGGAACCGGCAGTCCTGTGGCTGTCCCTGTCTCCAGCACCTGCACGGGGCTTACCGAAGTCACCCCAGCTTTGTGTCTCTTAAGAGGAGGCTCTGGGCCGTGCTTTCTGCTTACCTCCCCCAAGTTTCCAAGAATCTTAAAATCAAAAAAAGGTGTTCCTTACGTGCTTCCCGAATCTCCCTTTTATTTATTGCAATTGTACCTACATCTTCTCAGAGTCTGGGGGGAAAGGAAGAACGATGCTGTTCAACATATAGTTGAACATCATTAACACACTTTTTTCTCTCTCCTTTGCTCTATATTTCAACATTGCAGGAATATTTTGGATTGTTTTCCTGAATGCTATTCACTTAAAGCAATTTTTCATAGGGGCGCCTGGGTGGCTCAGTTGGTTAAGCGTCTGACTCTTGTCTTCGGCTCAAAAGTCACGATCTCATAGTTCGTGGGTTCGAGCCCCCGTGTCAGGCTCTGTGCTGACAGTGCAGAGCCTGCTTGGCATTCTCGTTCTCCCTCTTTCTCTGCCCCTCCCCACCCCCCACCCATGAACTCGCACACTGTCAATAAATAAATGAATTAAAAAAATTTTTTTTTAATTGGCATCATCCTTATATTTTATTTTATTTTATTTTATTTTATTTTATTTTTTTAAATTTTTTTTTCAACGTTTATTTATTTTTGGGACAGAGAGAGACAGAGCATGAACGGGGGAGGGGCAGAGAGAGAGGGAGACACAGAATCGGAAACAGGCTCCAGGCTCTGAGCCGTCAGCCCAGAGCCCGACGCGGGGCTCGAACTCCCGGACCGCGAGATCGTGACCTGGCTGAAGTCGGACGCTCAACCGACTGCGCCACCCAGGCGCCCCCTTATATTTTATTTTTGATAGAGAGAGAGAGAGACAGAGCACAAGTGGGGGAGGGGCAGAGAGACAGGGAGACACAGAATCCGAAGCAGGCTCCAGGCTCTGAGTTGTCAGCACACAGCCCAACACGGGGCTCGAACTCACAAACTGCGAGATCATGACCTGAGCCGAAGTCGGACGCTCAACCGACTGAGCCACCCAGGTGCCCCTAAAAATTTTTTTTATAAATGTGTCTCCTCAAAACTATAATCCTCTTGAACACTTAGTGTTACTGGATAAAGATTTAACAAGTTAATTCAACAGGCACTTACAGGGGCTTGCTACATAGAAGATTCTGGGCTGGGGGTGCATGGGTGGCTCAGACGGTTAAGTGTCCGGCTCTTGATGTCAGCTCAGGTCATGATCTCGCTGTCATGGGATCAAGCCCCGCAACAGGCTCTGCACTGAGCATGGAGCCTGGTTGGGATTCTCTCCCTCCTCTCCCTCTCTCTTTGCACCCCCCCCCCAAAAAAATAAACATTTAAAAAGAAGAAGAAGATTCTGGGCTGGGCTGTGAACGCCATTGATTCCCACCTTAAAGGAGCCCACATTGAGGTAGAATAAGACATAATACTAACACAAGATGGGCTGTCAGACATTCTGCAATATAGTTTACAAATAAGCAAACCACAGTAGTATGAAGTCAAAAGATAAATTCTACAAGTGACAATCACCAAAGTTGCTTTAGATAAAAGAGCTGGGTCTATGGTTGAACAAGGATACTTGGAAAATTGCTGATCATCTAAAGGTCCATAAAGTGTTATAACTATTTATTTTTGTATTATTTTCCCTCACAATGTCACTTCCAATTTGAAGTTTCACGCTTATGCTAGAGTCAGAAGTTTTTTCTTTAGAAAGAGTAACTTACCATCTTTAAAAATAAGCGAGAGTTGTTTGCTTCTGTTTTAGATGAGATCGACTGCATAATTTTGCTAAAAAGACTTGAATACTTTGCTAGCCTCAGAAAAATCACTTAATTAATAAACCATCAAGGATTCAGGAGCAATGGTGTTCCCCAAAACTAAACCTAAATATGTCCTCATAAAATTCAAACTGATGAAGTCCACATTCTGCCAAAGGATGTAAGCAGTGGCGTGGTCAGTACAAGAGCGCTGATGGAGAGGCGAGAATGGTCTGGAGACAGTGGTGCTAACGGTTCAGGCTGATGTAGAGCCCGAAGTCCCTCTAAATGTTAGAAGGACCGCTCATGATGTCTCTTCCAAGATTCTTCAAGCTGCTTCCTGGAGTCCAGTGATCTCTCCATGACTTGTTTCCTAGCCATTTAAACATCTTTGTAGATACAACACTATGATCCATGAAAGGAAAATTGATGCTGGACTTCATTAAAATGAAAAACTTCTACTCTGTGAAAGACACTGTTAAGAATAAGACAAGCCACAGACTTGGAGAAGATAATTTGCAAAACATGTATCTGATAGAGGATCTATATCCAAATATACAAAGAACTCTTAGAACTCAGCAATAAAAAAACAAACAACGACACCCACTTTAAAAAGTGGTCAAAAAATCTGGACAGACACCTCACCAAAGAAGATACACATATGGGAAACAAACATATGAGAAGATGCTCCATACCATATTAGGGAATTGCAAATTAAAACGATGAGTAACTACTACACGTCTATCAGAATGGCCCACATCCAAAACACTGACAACACCACATGTTGACTATGATGTGGGTCAACAGGAACTCTCATTCATTGCTGGTGGGAATGCAAAATGGTACAACTACTTTGGAAGACAGTCTGGGAGTGTCTTACAAAACTAAACGTCCCCTCACACACATGCAATCCAGCAAGCCTCATGCCTTGGTATTTACCCAAAGGAGTCGAAAACTTACGTCCACACAAAAACCGGAACACAGATGTTTAGAGCAGCTTTATTCATCATTACCAAAACTTGGAAGAAACCAAGATGTCCTTCAGCAGGTGAATGAATAAACTGTGGTACATATAGACGCTGGAATATTATTCACCACCAGAAAGAAAAGAGCTATCAAACAATGAAAAGACATGGAGAAACCATAAAATACACACTACTAAGTGAAAGAAGCAATCTGAAAAGGCTAAATACTGTATGTTTCCAACTGTATGACATTCTGAAAAAAAAGGCCAAACTATGGTTGCCAGGGGTTGGAGAGAAGGACAGATGAATAGGTAGAGCCCAGAGGATCTTTAGGGCGATGAAACTATTCCTTATGGTACCATAATGGCAGATACTTATTATTATACATGTGTCAAAATCCATAGAATGTACAAAACCAGCAGTGAGCCCAAATGTAATCTGTGGTCTTTGGGTGATAATGATGTGCCAATGGAGGTTCATTTATTGTGACAATGTACCACTCTGGTGTGGGATGTTGATAATTGGTACAGCTGTGTGTTTGCGGGGGAGGAGGTATATGGGAACTCTTTGTACTTTCTGCTCATTTTTGCTGTTAACCTACAACTGTTCTAAAAAAAAAAAAAACAACAAACCACCCCAAAAGTGTTTATAAAAAAAAAAGAAAAGAAATAAGCTATCAAGCCATATCAAAGCCATGAAGGAAACTTAATTGCATATTACTAAGTGAAAGAAGCCAGTCTTAAAAGGCTATATACTGTATGATTCCAACTATATGACCTTCTAGAAAAGGCAAAAGTGTAAAGAGAGTAAAAAGATCCGTGACTATCAGGGGTTGGGGTGGGGGGTAGGCAAGTGATGATTAGGTGAAACACAGGTGGTTTTTAGGGCAGGATGCTATTCTGCATGATACTGTAACAGCGGATACATAATAGTATTTGTCAAAACCCATAGAACTGTACAATATAAACAATGAGTGCTTTTTTTTTCAGTTTTAGGTGTAGAATTTAATGATTCATCACTTATACACAACACCTAGTGCTCAGCACAAGGGCCCTCCTTAATCCCCATCACCTATTTAACCCATCCCCCCACCGACCTCCGCTCTGATAATCTTCAGTATGTCCTCTACAGTTAAGAGTCTGTTCCTTGGTTTGCCTCTCTTTTTCCCCCCTCTGTGTTTGTTTCTTAAATTCCGCATACGAGTGAAATCATACGGTATTTGTCTTTCTCTGACTTATTTCTCTTAGAATGACAATACACTCTAGTTCTACCCATGTTGTTACAAATGGCAAGATTTCATCCTTTTTGATGGCTGAATAATATTCCATTGTATATACATACCACATCTTCTTTATCCACTCATTGTTTGATGGACATTTGGGCTCTGTCCTAATTTTGCTACTGTTCACAATGCTGCTATAAACATCAGGATGCATGTTTGAATTAGTCTTTTTGTATCCTTTGGATAAATACCCAGTAGTGCTGGGTCATAGAGTAGTTCTATTTTTAACTTTTTGAGGAATCTCCATACTGTTTTCCAGAGTGGCTGCACCAGTTTGCATCCCCACCAACAGTGCAACTTTCTCCACATCCTCACCAACATCTGTTGTTTCCTCTGTTGTTAATTTTAGCCATTCTGCCTGGTGTGATGTGGTATTTAATGGTGGTTTTGATTTGTATTTCCTTGATGAGTGATGTCAAGCATCTTTTCGTGTGTCTGTTAGTCATCTAAATATCTTCTCTGGAAAAGTGTCTATCTGTGTCTTCTGCCCAATTTTTGACTAGATTATTTGTTTTTCGGTGTTGAGTTTTATAAGTTCTTTATAGATTTTGGACACCGACCTTTATCAGATAGGTCATTGCAAGTATCTTGTCCCGTTCAGTAGGTTGCCTTTTAGTTTTGTTGATAAGAATGAATTCCTAATGTCAACTATGGGCCTTGGTTAATAATAATATATAAATACTGGCTCACCAGTGTAACAAATGTGCCACACTAAGACAAGATATTAATAACAGGGGGAGAGGGGTGCCTGGGTGGTTCAGTTGGTTGAGCGTTCGGCTTTGGCTCAGGTCATGATCTCGCCATCTGTGAGTTTGAGCCCCGCATCGGGCTCTGTGCTGACAGCTCAGAGCCTGGAGCCTGCTTCGGATTCTGTGTCCCCCGCCTCTCTCTGTCCCTCCCCCACTCATGCTCTGTCTCTGTCTCAGAAATAAATAAACATTAAAAACAATTTTAAAAAAATAACAGGGGGAGATGTGAGTGGGAGGAGGGCATATTGGGAATCCCCAGTATCTGCTCAATTTTCTGTAAACCCACAACTGCTCTAAAGTCTATTAGTTTAAAAAAAAAAAAAAGTGCAGCCCATTGCTTGGCCAGTTCTGTATGTACCACTTATTTAAACGGTAAGTCATTTTTGCAGTGTGCCCCTGGGCAACAAGCAATGACACAGCACAGCCCATGTGGGCTGAAGGGTTTCGAAGCCAGCAAGTCCTTCAGAGCCATCCCCTCACTACAGCGTGAGTAGGAAGGCAGAAGGGGGACCAGACTGTGGTGTATGGTACACGAGCTTCCTTTTTTTAGCTACAACCGAGGAGTCACCGAGCACACACGAAGGCAGCCCAGCAGGGGTGGCAGCATCCTGAAGAAGAGCTACACTTGCGATTGGTTTAACCAAATAATCTAAATAAGCAGATAACAGCCAAATAATTCACCCTCCGTGATCTTCAGTTTCCCCGCTGGTACAAGTGAGGGTGTTGCTACGGATGTTGCCGTGATGTTTTCAAGCCTTCCCTGATGTTCTCAACAAACACACGGGAACATTCTTACGTCTTATGATGATGATAAGGAAGGGGATATGCGTGATCGTTTAGGACACGAGATACATTATTAAGGAAGATAGAGGAGGGCTCTTCTTGAGGATTCCTGTTTTTCAAAAAGCTTTTCTAGGGATTAGAGATTTTGTTACTTTCATTGCTGTTATTCACCCACTTGTCACTTGACATCTAAGAGTCTAAGACTCTATACCTTAAAGCTAAGAGTCATACCCTCCACCCATGATAAAGACCTCAGAAGTTATATTAGCCCTGCAAATAGGTTTCTGTCAAGCAGGGCCTTCTACTGATAAATTTGCTAACCCAAAAGCGAGAAGCAATCTACCCCTCCAACCCGATAGCTCTTCAAGAGTGGTGGTTCTGCAATGAATTTAAAAATCAGAGACAAGAAGCACTTCCCCCCACTTGAGATTGGAAAGTGAGCATTCAGTAAGAGAAAACCAGATCCAGAACTGAAGAAGCAGGTTCAAGCCTGTGAAGTTCTAAGTATCACAACTGCTGAAGAAATATTTAGCAGACCAGCAAATAAGCACAGTGAGTCCAGGCTCAGTGAGACTGAGGCTTTCCCTAAGCTCCAGCCAGTGACTACTTTCTCCCTCTGTGTGGAAAAGAGGATTGCGAAGAGACTTCAGATTGAGATTCACTTGAATAGTTCCTACTGCATTGCTCACTGGACAGTATTCTTTTTCCTCCCCAAGGTGGTCATACAGCAAGGTGGTCGCCTCAACCATTCATTCTCATCCCTTGGCATGAAGTGTCTCAGCACAGATATCCAGCGTGCAGTGGTGAGAAGGGTAGGCTCCTGGAAGCAAGACAGAAGGGAGTTCTAGGGGCGCACCCCCAAACCAAAAGGACTCAGGCTACAGGAGCTCTCACAGTGAGAGCCACAGTGAGAACCTATTTTCGGTCATTGAAGCCTAGTTTGGATTCTGGTTTTGGAAAAAGATAACATTTGTTCTAAAAAAAAACTAGAGGATTTTTTCAGGGGGAGAAGGGGTTCTCTCCAGCCCTGCTTTAGAGCTAAAAAGGAAAAAGTGTTGAGAATAACAAACTTTTTCTTTTCATGAATTCATGTAGTAGATGTCTCAAAATGACTGGCAAATATTTATAATTCATAGAATGTTAGAGGCAAAAGGGTGCCACAGGGCCCTCTGGTCTCCTCATTCTATAGTTGAGAAAAATGAGGTCCAGAGAGGTTAAGTGTTATGTCCAAGGACACACAGCTCACTCACAAGATAAGACTTGAATCCAGGGGTGCCTGGGTGTCTCAGCTGGTCAAGCATCCTACTCTTGGTTTTGGCTCAGGTCATGATCTCATGGTTTGTTAGTTCAGACCCCACATCAGGCTCTGCGCTGATAGCGCGGGGCCTGCTTGGGATTCTCTGTCTCCCTCTCTGCTTCTCTCTCTCTCTCAAAAATAAATAAATGGAAAAAAAAAAGACTTGAATCCAGATTGTGCATGTACTAGCCAATGCTCTTCCCACCATATTGTGTTCTGTTTACCAGCCCCACAAGAAGATACCCATAGACATTAGTTTTTATTTTTTAATTTTTTTTATTTTTTTAAAATTTTTTTTAATGTTTATTTATTTTTGAGACTGAGAGAGACAGAGCATGAATGGGAGAGGGGCAGAGAGAGAGGGAGACACAGAATCGGAAGCAGGCTCCAGGCTCTGAGCCATCAGCCCAGAGCCCGACGTGGGGCTGGAACTCACGGACCGCGAGATCGTGACCTGAGCTGAAGTCGGACGCTTAACCGACTGAGCCACCCAGGCGCCCCAGACATTAGTTTTTAAAAGCTTGGCACTAAACGTGTGACTAATTAGAAGAGTGCCCCACCACCTTGAAGCTACCAGCTAAGATCCACTGTGCCGTGTCTCAGCACACCTGAGGCCTTGTGGGTAACCGGCTCAAAGCAAGATTATTGTCTCAACTCAGCTCCCTGTGTCCAGGTAGCCACAAAATGGAAATCGCTTTACTTGGGGAAGAACGGGATGGGATGAAAAGACAGCATGTTTAAAATGGATAAAAGAAGGTACTTTTTTCCCCACTCTACACAATTGACCTGGGGAACTCACTGCAGCGGGATATTAAGATCAATGGTGAAGATTTGTGTTTTAAAAGATTAGACATTTCACATGCATATCATCGTGAGCGAGGTTCAACAGGATGAAAGTCCTCGAGCTTCAGTGCCTAAGCTGATCACCAGCTGCGTCCGGTAAAAAGAAAAAAAGTTGTCTACTTGGTCATCTAAGGTCTCACAGGAAGGCAGGTTTGGGGTTTTCCACTCCAAACTAGTGGTGTAAACCCAGTGTGCATTTTATTATGCTCAGGGATGCTGTCGGCCACGAGTTAGCAGGACAAACAGTAAGGGATGGCTTGGTTTTGCTTCCTGATACCCGGGGCCTCAGTTGGGAAAACTTGAGGCTGGGGGCTGGAATCATCTGGAAGCTCCTTTTGCATACGTCCAACTCCTGGCCTGGGATGACCTGTCCGCTCATTCAGCTGGAAACGTCACCTGGAGCACCTACATACAGGTTTCGAGAGGGAGTGCCCCGTGGAAGAAACATTTCCAAAGACCAGTGCTCCAAGAGAAGCAGGTAGAAGCTGCATGACCTTTTATGACCTATCCACGGAAGTCCCGTTGCATCACTTCCGGCATAATCTGTTGGTCAAAGTCATCACAAGCCCACTGAGATTCAAAGGGAGGGGCACTTAGGACCTCCCACTTCCCTCCTCTACGGGGAATGGCAAGTTTACATTGCAGAACACCTCGGATGGGAGAAGTTTTTGCAGCCACCTTTGGAAAATCCGATTTCTTTTTTTTTTTTTTTTTTTCAACGTTTATTTATTTTTGGGACAGAGAGAGACAGAGCATGAACGGGGGAGGGGCAGAGAGAGAGGGAGACACAGAATCGGAAACAGGCTCCAGGCTCTGAGCCATCAGCCCAGAGCCGACGCAGGGCTCGAACTCCCGGACCGCGAGATCGTGACCTGGCTGAAGTCGGACGCTTAACCGACTGCGCCACCCAGGCGCCCCTGGAAAATCCGATTTCTTAGGCAGGCGGTGAGGGATGTGAGGTTGCAGGAACATACAACCGATTGGAAACAATTGATACATAAACAGATAATCACAGCACAATAAAATAAACTCAAGGTAGTTACTTCCTCCTCTTTTAAAAGCTGCCATAAGAATTCTTTCCCCGCCCCCCCCTTTGATAAGAGTCATCACATTTAAGTGTTTTCCATCATTTTCTGTCTTGCCACTAGACTGGAATCTCCATGCATTTAGTTCCCTGCTGCAACTCCTCCGCCTAAAAGATTACCAAACCCATAATAGGCACTCCATAAATATTTGTTGAAAGAGAAGGAGTAAAACTCTGTAACAGAGGAGTGGAGGAAGGGTTGTGGGAATACAGTCTACAACAAACAGCTCAGCCAGACAGGAATGACATTTGAGCGGGTCTTGAATACTTTTGAAGGATGAATAACAGTTTTTCTGGTTAAAAAAAAAAAAAGGGGGGGGGGAAGAGGATAAATGTTTGTCCTTAAATTTCTTCAGAGACTTCTATTACCCAAGTTTAAGTGGGCAGATCGTCATCCTGAATCCACAGACTGCACGTAGTAGTCACGATGTTCTCAGTTGCAAGTGACAGAAAACAGTGACTCAGTTGGCTTAAGAAACTAGCAGTGTGTTGCATCACATAAGAAGTCTGGAGGCAGGCGGTTCAGGCAGCCTCAATGTCATCCCTCCTCATGTGTCAGCTGAGCCCTTTCACGGTTGCAAGATGGTGCCCACAATGGTAGGCGCTGCACGCAGACAAAATAATATCCAGCAAGAGAGAGGGCTGCTTCTCCTCTGGAGTAAAATCTCTCCCATCAGCACGCCTCCTTATTGGCCAGAACTGTGCCCTGTGCACCTGTCTAACCTATATACTAATAAGAGGAAATGGGGGAGCACGATGGGTTGCACCAAATACATGTTACTTCTTGAGGCTTGGACTGAGTCCCCTTGGAGCACATGGCTGTGCAGAAAAGTGTAGACTCAAAATAAAACAAAACCAAAAACTGGGGTTCTGTTAGGAAAGAGAAGAGATGAGTCTTGAGTATCAATAGTGTTTGCAACATCATGCTTGGCGAAGGTTAAGGTTCTGTTTTCTCACTTAATACTTCCATTTATTTCTTTGTTGTGCTTTTTGCTCATTTCCTTTCTCCTTCTGCATTAGTAGTCAGTTGAATAAGTCCAGCACTGTGTCAGTAAAAGCATGTTATTTGTAGAGTAGATGTATGGATCTAAATTTAAAGATAACATTAATTAGACACGAATGTGATTTCAGGTAAAAACGTTGATTCAGATGCTTCTGTTACTCCCTGAGAGCCACTTGTCCTGTGCTCTTCTGTGGCCTTATGCCCTTTACTTGTGCAGATTCCTCTGTCTAGGAAGTTCTCAGTTTTTTCACCTGTAGTAGATACTAGGATTGTTTCTGTTATATCCTTCTAGAAATCTTGTTGGAGAAACTGGACACTTGAAAATGATATTTCCCAGACTCTCTTGCAGCTAGGGTCTGGATACAATATATGTTTGGTCAACCAGGTGCATTCCTTGGAGATCCAGCAGGTGCAAAGGGAAGGCACCAGGCTGCTTCAGCTGAGGCTGGCAAGCGCAGTCTCAGAGGTAATGCTAAGAGGCCTCAGTGCTGGACTCCATCCTGTCTCAGTGTCTAGTCGCCAGGTTCATGGGTGTGAAGGCAGCTGCGGCAGCAACACCACTGATTTCTGGGACTCGGCTACTGTGGTGGTCCCTTGAACTCAACAGTCCAGGTAGCCTCCTGACTTCTGCCCCTCCAGCCTTTCCAACAATTTTGTGAGGCCCTGCTTGATTCTCAGTATTAAGTCTTCCTCTGCTTGAAATACCCGGGGTGGTTTCTCTTTCCTGTACTAAACTCTGACTGATAAATTGCCTAACTCCTATTCAGCCTTCTGGGCACAGCCCAGGTCTTCCTTGAGCCACCAGGTTGAGATAGGTGCATCTGCGCTCCCACCATGCCCTGCCTGGAAAGTCCCTGCCTCATCATCTTTGCACCCCAGCACCAGTGCTTGGCCCACAGCATGCGTGACATCAATATTTACTGACCTGGACCTGCCGAGATGCCAGGGAGGTTCTAAGTCTAAAGGGCGTCCCACTTCATGCCTGGTCTGCAAAGCTCAGAGAACAAATTGGCTCTAGTCTCACACTGGAGTCTAGGTGAATCCAGAGTCTTCAGCTTCTTCACACATTAGCCCCTCCTCCACAAGAGGCCGCACCAGAATTGAAGATTCACCCTGGTCCCTAGGAAAGTGATGCAAAGGAACAAGGAAAGTTGCTTCTCTCAAGATTTACCATCTGGTGGTTCTCAGGACCCTCTCTGCGGGGCTTAACTTGAGGTCTGCAGTCGATGGCCGCATAGGCTTTGGAGTCAGGAAAATCTAAGTTGGAAGCTATGTAACCCTGTATAACAAGTTATTTAACTTGTCTGAACCTCCGTTTCTTAATCTATAACATGGAAATAATAATATCGCCCTTACAAGATTCCAGAGGCAAAAGAGATGATATACATAAAGTGTTATTATTGTCCCCACTGCTGTTAACCATATCATCACCATACCACAGTTCTGTTGCTTTACACAATTTTTCCTTCAGTCCAAACAGACTCACATGCAACTAGGCTGCGCTTCTCTATACTTTCTCCTGAGGTGCCCCATTTGCACCCTGATGTGATTAACCCCTTTGGCAGAAGATCCAGCTGGGCCCAAGGTTGGGGCTGGACTGAGAAAATAACAAAGTCATCTGTGTCAGTCATTCTTGAGCCTAGCTAAAAATCAGGATCACCTGGAGAGTTAAAACAAAACAGCAATACAAGCAGGCAAACAAACAAGCAAAACCAAAAAAATGAGATCTCAATGGTCCCTGAACTAGAGATTTTGATTTAATAGGGCCCAAGCATCAGTGTTTCTTAAGACTCCCCCAGGTGATCATAATGTGCCGCTAAGAGCCACAGTTTAATGTGGGAAAGATTAGTACTTCCATTACCTTTGGGGGAAGAAAAAGCTTTTACTTTTCTATAATCTCCACCATACCACCGTGGTGGAGCAGAAAGGACTAAAGATTATCGTTGAATTATTCCTCTTATAATGTGAACGAGGCATTCTCATTATGCACATGGGTAAATGACTCCTCTTGTTAATTCTCTGATTAGGGACTTGGTTTCCCATGTAGAGGGGTGTGATCTGGTAAGAGAAGAGATCAGAAACGCTCTAGGACATGGAAGGAGCCAGTCTGGAAACACCTGCGAGGGATTCATGTCGGCTGGCAGTGTCTCTTCTGGGCCAGCACTGTGTACGTTTGCAGAGTGACTGGCTGGTTGCACTTGCATTCAGGGCAAGTGAAATGATCTCTGCTTTGGCATAAAATGTATCTAATGTCTAACTACCAGAGATGGCTGGTGACGGCTGAGAGTGTGCTCCAACAAAGTGCATCTAAAAAGTGTAACTTTCCCCCATTATTAAAGTAATACGCAAAAGAGAATATAAAAGGTTGGGAAAACAGAAAAGTAGAATGAACCATAGTGGAAACTAATAATAATGACTAAGACTATATAGACTTCCCAGGCACTAAATGAGGTTCTAAGCCCTTTACCGTATAAATTCATTTATCCCCTCACTACAACACTATGAAGGAGCGAACTATCTGTAACTCCATTTTGCAGGCAAGCAGAGAGCCCCTGGAGCTGTTAGGTGGTTGAGCTGCTAGGCAGGGACAAGGCTTGGACTCATGCTGCATTTGTATATGGTCAACCTCAGAGATGTAAGAGAAGCTGCATGCAAGGATTCAATGCCAGCTGCTAAAGTTTAGGAAGGTAATCTCATTCACGTTGTCAATCATTCATCCACTTATTTCACAAATATTTACTGAAGGTGTTTGTGTGCAGCATACGGTTCCAGGCTTGATTATGAAGACACTGAAGATTATACAAAGTTAACCTGTCCAGTCATTCCTATAGCATGGAACTCTCAAGTGTGTCAACAGAATAATGCATAGATAAGGAACACAAGTCTAGTGAGATTCAAAATGCTCCAACTATTCCCTGATGACAAAATCCAAAGCCAGTACCTCAACACTTTTGGAATATCACACACTTACTTGGTAAAATGTTTAATTTTTTTTAACGTTTATTTATTTTTGAGACAGAGAGAGACAGAGCATGAATGGGGGAGGGTCAGAAAGAGGGAGACACAGAATCCGAAACAGGCTCCAGGCTCTGAGCTGTCAGCACAGAGCCCGATGCGGGGCTCGAACTCACGGACCGCGAGATCATGACCTGAGCCGAAGTCGGCCGCTTAACTGACTGAGCCATCCAGGAGTCCCAAATGTTTAATTTTTAAAAAATGTTTATTTATTTTTGAGAGAGAGAGACACAGTGTGAGTGGGGGAGGAGCAGAGAGAGAGGGAGACACAGAATCCGAAGCAGGCTCCAGGCTCTGAGCTGTCAGCACAGAGCCCAACGCAAGTCTCAAACCCACAAACTGTGAGATCATGACCTGAGCCAAAGTCGGATGCTCAACCGACTGAGCCACCCAGATGCCCCCCTTGATGGAATATTTAGCATTGTTCTCTGTATTTTCATTAATTCATAAACACGCTGGACAATAATTTACGTTGAATTTCATGAATTTCGCTTTGCAGAAACATGTTTAACATAGTTGTGTCTTCAACTCAGAAACTGATGTTTCTTGGATGAATGGATGGATGGATGGACGGATGGATGGATGGACGGACGAATGGCTACGTGGAAGTACAGATGAGCGAATTCATTGACAAGAATGCTTCCAAATTGCACCTTTAAAAAATCACGTAGTGTTTTCTAGTTTGTTAAATAATAAATTATGAGTCGGGAGACCAATTTGGTTTCTATCCTTCTGATGGACTAAATTGGTCACCTCAAGTAAGCCATTAGGGTACCCATTTCATCTGATTGTTGCAACGATCAAATGAGCTCTAAATGAATTATTTAGCAGCCTGCCTAATACATGTTAAACAGCGTATTTTAAACTGCCTTTAAACTGAAGTAGTATGTGTAAAAAAAGCAAAATTTTAAATGATACAAAAACTATACAATGCAAAATAAGTCTCTCTTGGCAAAGTTTCCTGCTGTTGTTACTACTATTATTAGAGATCTCCAAGCAAAAATAACATTTCGCTCTTGATTAAGAAGGGAGAGGTTTACAGACCAGTAGATAACATCGTTTGAATCAGAACCAAGTGAAATAACACAAGTATTCTGGCTAAATTCCAGTGTGAGTGATTAACATTCTCCAACTTCAAATAATTTTTATTATTAGCCAACACTTGTCCATCCCCAATAATACACACGTTGCATAAAGGGCACAGAATGAGACAGCCCTTGCTTGGCATTTTCACAGTCTGCACATACTTTCCACTGAGGGTTTCCCTTTCTTTCTGATTGCTATTCCATAGCTTTTCAACTCCCACTACTTTCAACCCTGGGATGTTTGCCGACCCAGAGTGCCAAGTGTTTCCAAAACACAAAAGAGGTTAAATATGAACACCTGTAGAATTTCAGCGCATGAAAGGTGGAAGGTACATTCTAAATATATCTATTAATAGTTTTGATGCTTGTGAAACAACTGTATTTATTCACTTTAAACTTTGAGTCTGGGATTAATGCACATATCTTCATAATTTTCCACAAAGCCTTGGTGATGAGCCGGAGGGAGACGGCTCTTCTGCAATCCAGTCTCCCAATCTGTACAAACGGGATCCAGGACAGAAGAACGACGATAACTGCAGTCTATATGTCTCAACCCTTTAGTCCAGTCCTGACTCCTTGAAGTACCCAGGCCCTCCTGTTCCCGCCCCCCCCCCCCCCCCGCCTTCTTCCCAGAAGAAGGAAGGGGTGGGGGGAGCAGGAAACAATGCAAACCCTTTTGTAAGCGTGTGAATGAATTTCAAGAATGCTAAACACCTCAGTCTCCCAACCTAATTAGAACACGTAGAAAAGAGGCATTTTTAAGACATTTAAAACTTGCAGCATAATAACCTATCTGGAGAGCGCCACTGTGTGTCCCAGCAGTCGGGGCACCCAGCTGGTCCTCCCTCCTGCCGGGCCTGCTCCCAGCGCCCCCGCTCCCCAGAGGCGAGCCAGTGCACGGCTCTTACAGCTCGCAGCCCCGGGGGGCCAGGCGCCCTACCCGCAACAGATCCGCGAGCTGGCGCGGCTTCTCTCCGCAGGCGATTTCGGAACTGCTTGGGCTTTTAAACTTCGACAGATAGAGGACTAACATCTCTCGAGTCTTCCAAAGACAGGAAGAAAATCACTTTATGGCGACAATAAGAGTTTGTTAAGTGCAACAGTAAAGGTTGAAGACTAGGAGATACAGGTAGTACACGGGTGGGGACAGTGGTTAAAACTGGGATGCAGATACGTGGGTTCGAATCCTGAGTTAGCATTTGAGCGCCTACTATGTGCCAGGCGCTCGGAATACTGGGGTGAAGGCTGCCTATGTTGCGGCTTTCTTGGGGAAGTATTAGCTCGGTTGCCTTGGTCAAGCTTCTCAACCTTTGTTCCTTCACCTGTAAGGAGTACCTGTCTCACAGGATTGTAAACATCTGAGATCTTGTATTAAGGTATAAACGATTAACGCGCTGTCTGGCACGCAGTAGGGACTCAATACACCTTCGCTCTTCTCTCAGTGTGAGCTCACCTGGTAGGAGGACAGCGCAGAGCGCAGGCAGGTGCCACGGTTAAGAATGATTCTTCGAGCGGTTCTTTTAAACAAGCGCTGGACTGTGAAGATTTTTAGCTGCAGAGAGACCTGGTAGGGGCCCTGGAAGCAAGGGTTCATAAGCCAGCCTATTACAGGAAAGTGAGCCGGGGACCGCTGAGCGCCCGCAGCGAACTCCGGAGGGACTTCTGGCAAGGGTTTCCCGCCGGGGGTCTCTAGAAGGAGCGATTAGCATTCGCCCCGCCCCCATCGCTCTCCGGCCAGCTATTGGCCGGCTCTCTTCGGCGGCCGGCTCCGGGCGGGGCCGGAGGGCGCAGGGGGAGAGGCCGAGCCCGCGGGGCAGTGGGCGGGGACGCGCGGAGAACGTGGCGGGGCGGCCCACCAACCGAGCCCCAGCGCGAGGGGGCGGGGAAGGGGCGGGGCCTCCCGGCGGGCATTAGAGGCAGGTGACCCGGGCGGGGCGGGAGAGGCCAGTCAGCCCGCGGCCGTGACTCCACCGTCGTCGCCGCCGCGCGCGCCGTTCGGTGCCCGCTGGAGGTGGGCAAAAGAGTGAGAGAGTGCGGGGGAGGAGCCGAGCCGGGCGCGTCCCGGGAGCGCCGCCACCGCCCCCAGGAGTCCGCTGGAGCGCGGAGCCCCCTGCAGGGGAGGAGGCGAGCGGCCGGCGGGACGCGGCGGCGGGCGAGCACCATGCAGTCCCGGCGGGGCTAGCGCCAGCTGCTCGCGGTGCAGTGAGGCGGCGGGATCCCCAGGCTGCCGCACACCGCCTTCCTCTCGCCCAGGTGCTGCCAGGCGCGCTCGCCCTTCGTCCGGCTCCCGGACCCCGGTAGAACGCACGGTCGGCTCCTGCTCTGCCCCGCTCGGATCATGCGGGGGGCCCCGGAGGAGGAGAGGGCGAGTGACCGGCCTGCGGCGACCGCGTTCAGGGTGCGACCTCCTCTCTGAGAAGCCCCCACCTGCTGCCATGTGCCTCGCCTCGGGTACCCAGCCTATCGCCAAACTTTCCGGGTGCCAGCCCGTCTCTGAGTCGCATTTCTGAGAGACTGCCCCAGGAACAGGAGACCCAGGCTGGCTGACGACTATCTGCTTTTCAGGATCCGCGAAGGTGAGAGCCCGCGCCTAACCCCTTTCTTTCCGTTCGTTTCCCGGTTCCTCCGCGCTTTTCCTGGCGGCTGAGCTCTCTGACCCCGGGGTACAGCCTAGAAGGCCCAGCGTTAAGGGAGGAGGGGCGTGGGGGTGGGCCGGGAGTCAGTAGTTTGGTTCCCGGAGGTGGAGGGGAGGGAAGGAAGAGACATTAACTTGGAGATTTGGAGAGCGCTTGCGGGGACTGAGCGGTTGACTCCCTTCTAACTGGGAGTGGTTGCAATTTTTCTTCTCCCTCAGCTTCTTTTTTAAAGAGTACTTCTCCTGGAATCGGAGCCCTAACCGTCCCTCCCCAGCCCTATCTGGCGAAGAGCAGAGCGCTGCCTGCGGAGGCAGCGCCTTCCCGAAACAGTTTATCTTTGGACGGATTTAAGAGAAAAAGAAACCAACAGGTTGCCAGCCCCGGCGCCACACACGAGTCGGCGGAAAGGCCGGCCCGGTTTCCCCGGCTGCGTGGGCCCCGCGCGGGCTGCGGCGGGCGCGGCGAGGGGAGGGAGGGGGCTATGGCTCGGCCTGACCCGTCCGCACCGCCCTCCCTGCTGCTGCTGCTCCTGGCGCAGCTGGCGGGCCGGGCGGCGGCTGCCTCCAAGGCCCCAGTGTGCCAGGAAATCACAGTGCCCATGTGCCGCGGCATCGGCTACAACCTGACGCACATGCCCAACCAGTTCAACCACGACACGCAGGACGAGGCGGGCCTGGAGGTGCACCAGTTCTGGCCGCTGGTGGAGATCCACTGCTCGCCGGACCTGCGCTTCTTCCTGTGCTCCATGTACACGCCCATCTGCCTGCCCGACTACCACAAGCCGCTGCCGCCCTGCCGCTCCGTGTGCGAGCGCGCCAAGGCCGGCTGCTCGCCGCTCATGCGCCAGTACGGCTTCGCCTGGCCGGAGCGCATGAGCTGCGACCGCCTCCCGGTGCTGGGCCGCGACGCCGAGGTCCTGTGCATGGATTACAACCGCAGCGAGGCCACCACGGCGCCCCCCAGGCCCTTCCCGGCCAAACCCACCCTCCCGGGCCCCGCGGGCGCACCGGCCTCAGGGGGCGAGTGCGCCGCCGGGGGCCCGTCGGTGTGCAAGTGCCGCGAGCCCTTCGTCCCCATCTTGAAGGAGTCTCACCCGCTCTACAACAAGGTGCGCACGGGCCAGGTGCCCAACTGCGCCGTGCCCTGCTACCAGCCCTCCTTCAGCCCCGACGAGCGCACGTTCGCCACCTTCTGGATTGGGCTGTGGTCTGTGCTGTGCTTCATCTCCACCTCCACCACGGTAGCCACCTTCCTAATAGACATGGAACGCTTCCGCTACCCTGAGCGTCCCATCATCTTCCTGTCTGCCTGCTACTTGTGCGTGTCGCTGGGCTTCCTGGTGCGCCTGGTGGTGGGCCACGCCAGCGTCGCCTGCAGCCGCGAGCACAGCCACATTCACTACGAGACGACGGGCCCTGCGCTGTGCACTGTCGTCTTCCTGCTGGTCTACTTCTTTGGGATGGCCAGCTCCATCTGGTGGGTCATCCTGTCGCTCACCTGGTTCTTGGCAGCTGGCATGAAGTGGGGCAACGAGGCCATCGCGGGCTATGCACAGTACTTCCACCTGGCCGCGTGGCTCATCCCCAGCGTCAAGTCCATCACGGCGCTGGCACTGAGCTCCGTGGATGGGGACCCGGTGGCCGGCATCTGCTACGTGGGCAACCAGAACCTGAACTCGCTGCGCGGCTTCGTGCTGGGCCCGCTGGTGCTCTACCTGCTGGTGGGCACCCTCTTCCTCCTGGCGGGGTTCGTGTCGCTCTTCCGCATCCGAAGCGTCATCAAGCAGGGCGGCACCAAGACGGACAAGCTGGAGAAGCTCATGATCCGCATCGGTATCTTCACTCTCCTGTACACCGTGCCCGCCAGCATCGTGGTGGCCTGCTACCTGTACGAGCAGCACTATCGCGAGAGCTGGGAGGCCGCGCTCACCTGCGCGTGCCCGGGCCCCGACGCCGGCCAGCCGCGCGCCAAGCCCGAGTACTGGGTGCTCATGCTCAAGTACTTCATGTGCCTCGTGGTGGGCATCACGTCGGGCGTCTGGATTTGGTCCGGCAAGACTGTGGAGTCGTGGCGGCGCTTCACCAGCCGATGCTGCTGCCGCCCGCGGCGGGGCCACAAGAGCGGCGGCGCCACGGCCGCGGGGGACTATGAGGCGAGCGCCTCGCTCACGGGCAGGACCGGGCCGCCGGGCCCCCCCGCCGCCGCCGCCGCCGCCGCCGCCTACCACAAGCAGGTGTCCCTGTCGCACGTGTAGGACGCCGAGGCCCAGAGGGGCCGGGAGTGGAGGGAGGGGGGTTGTTTTGTTTGGTAGTTTTGCCAAGTTCACTTCCGTTTACCTTCATGGTGCTGATGCCCCCTCCTGGGGCAACTTGGAGAGAGGGGAAAGGGGCCCTTTCAAAGGCCGTACCGGTCCCAGGACTTCTCGAAGGGGCTCAGCCCACGTGTATTCTATTTTGTGTTTCTTACTACCTTTTGTTTTTGTTTTTGTTTTAGGGGAACCCTGTTGTTAATTTATATGTAGTTTTCTTAATTTTTAACTTTGTTGCATTTTGGCAACAAAATTTACCTTTGCTTTGGGGGCTTTACAATCCTAAGGTTGGCATTATAATGAAGTTCCGCTTGGTTCAGGTTTCTTTGAACTGTGTGGTCTAAATTGGGAAAATATATTTCCTATACTTGTGTCTTTAAAACAAATGTGAACAGTGAAAGTTTAGGTTGCTATGAATGACTGGGAGGTTGTCAGGTGTGATTTTTCAGCTTGTTTTCTTTCACTGCTTAAAGTGTCCCAGACGCTTTAAGGCTGAGCTGCTGGTCTCTGTTTATAGTCCCTAAGTTAGAGGAAACCCCAATTCATGTCGAGGAGGGGGAGCATAATGGGGCTAGGGCCTCCCCAAAGTGACAAGGTTAGAGAGGAGAGCGTTTAACGATTTTGTGTGCCATACTAGTTTTGTTTATTTATCGACCTTCGGTTTCTTTTCTGTAGTTCTGGTAATCATTCTTATCCCTAACAGCACCCAGCATGGTCTTGAATAAGTTAGAGGTAGCATCATAGAGTGCTGGTGTAAATATTTGGAAAAGTGAAAATCTCGAGGATGGGGATTGGTTGAGCTTGAATTCTAGACTGGTAAAATGGCAGCTTTGTGCCAGAGAAGGAGTGGGTGGTTAACAGGCTTCAGTGATTCCTTTTTTTTTTTTTTTTTTTTTTTTAAGAACTCGTGTTCTGATTTTGGTAAAGGTAAACCCACTCCCTTCTTCTGGAAGTACTTAGAGATGGTTGTTAAAGGAGCTGCTTTTTAGATTTAAGGACTAAAATGGATATACCTCCAGTAATTAGGTAAATTTCTAACACTTCTCTTATCTGCTCCACCCCATCCCACCTTTATCATGTTAAACAGTCTTTTTGCTTTTCTTAGTCCTCCTCTCCTGGAGAGCTGTGATTAAGAAACCCCACCCACCCTTGAATGGGGTGCTTGAGCTGGGGGCAGGGAGGCTGGCTACCTGTGAACAAACATTGGCAGCAATGAGGGAAAATAAGTGTCCCTGGACTTTGGACTCGTTTATTAGGCAGATATTCCAAAAGCAGCCAAACATTGCTCTCTGCAGTCTCCCCAAACAAATGACACCCATAATGCACGTGCAGAAGCTTTTAAAATATGGCTCAGGGGACTGCTGCAGGAGGAAAGCTGTCCTCTCTCCCCCACCTCAATATGTTTTTCTTTTTGCCGAGCACACACTTGCATGCACCCACATGCACGTACACATGCACTTTGCTATTAGGGAATTCTGTTTGCTTTCCGACATGCTTAACCATTCATTAATATATGAAAGCCTATATATGAACACACACACACACACACACACACACACACACACACACAGGTTTCTTTACTATTTAAGAATTCTGTTTGCTTTTCTAATCTGTTTAACTGTTCCTTCATGAAGAGTGTGAGGCCATGACTTGGAGAAGGAGGTGACAGTGCAATGACCAGCAAAATACCAATGACCAGGGTTGAGTGGGGACCGAATTTAGGAAGCTCAAGTGACAAAAACTATTAAAATTTTAGACGGACTCCCTAGGAAAATGACGAGTCTAGGCATTTGTGCTTTATTTATACCAAAGTTGGGAATGTAAGATTTAAACCCAGGCCAGTTTTCACTTCATGGATATTAAGGAAACAAATGCACAGTTCCCATAGCGAACTTAAACACTCTGCTTCAGGGAGAAGCCTGGTATTGTAGTTTGGGGGACTCTCAAAAGCTGCTCGCTTTTATAAAAACGCACTGCTCTTACACACTCATACTCTGAATCAAAGTTAAAATTTCAGCGGATTCGACAAAACCTAGTACATAGAGCTACAGAACTTTTTGCACATCTTCTTGTCCTTACTCAGAAGCTGCTTCTTAGGACCTTCGAATAGATCCCCTGTCTGAGGGCCAATTCTTGTGTTTTTCAAATGAGGACCTTTCCCCGATCACCTTGACCTCTTCCCTCTTTTAGTATGTCTTCCCAGAAAGTACACAGATGGTCATGACGCCTCCGGTCATTGTGCTTAATTTGGGTTGACCCCTTGACTTTTTTCTTTGTGGAGGAATCTAGAAAATGATGCACAGTGCATCTAAAAGCTGTGGGATGAAATGGATGAAAGTGGGTTAATTCTTCATTTTTTAAAAAAATTAGTGTTTCATTTGGGCAACATGCCAAGCCTCACAAAAACAACCAATTTACTGTGAAGGAAAAAAAAGAAAAGCAGTTGAAAAAGGACAGTGAGCCAAGGAGGGGCAATATAAGTAATGCCTTTTGGGGTCTAGTTGCACACCACTTTTCAGAGATGCCCCTTTGTTTTCAGTCTGTGTTCTCGCCCCCGCTCTTCCTCTCCCATCCCTCAAAGATAAAGCCTACCTGCTTCCCTAGAGTCTTCCTAATGTCAACTACCCCATCCCCCACCCAGGGGAGAGAAGCCAGATCTATTTATGGCCACCCTCTCTTTCCATCCCACATGCTATTTCCCCCCGATTTGCATTTTTATTATGCAGACAGTTCATACTCATGAAAACAATTATAAAATGAAAGGTTGTGGGCGGTGGGGTCTAGCAACTTCTTCACAGATAGCTTTGTGGAGTTGGAAAGGATTTATGGTTCAGTTTAATGTCACATGTACAGCTTCCAGGTTGTCCCTTTCACAGGTCGGTTTTAAGCATTGTCTCGCTTCATGAGTTGGGGGTGAAGATTTAGAAAGTTGTCTAAAGGAACTAATGTGACCCGTCCGTGGATCCGTTGGCCAGACTTTTAGGAAGTCTCTTTAATTTATATGATTTCCCTCCTTACATTTTGGCGTTGTCTAAATTGGCTGAGAATAATTTTTCTTGGTGCCTTATTGGTTTATCTTTGCAAACCTTTGTCATCTTTTCACATGACCGTTTCCAATGACGGGCCTGTGTGTGTGTGTGTGTGTGTGTGTGTGTAATTGTGTGCATGTACAGGCTTAAATAATGTGCCGACAGCACTGTTTCCAAGTTGGTATTCATTAGGCTGTTTCCTCCTGGGCCAGGGCTGCACTAATCCTGACACTGGCTGCCAGGAGAAAACCTCATGGATCCCACACCGAACCTTAATAACAGCATCCGTGACCTGCACTCTCAAGTACAGAATGGAAACCCCAGAGCTAGGAAACGTAGTTGTATATTTTAATGAACTGCTACCCCTGCTAAAGGGGCTTCTTTCACTTTTGTGCTCTACAGAAAGACCAAGGGGGGTAGGAGGGACAAAGCTTTGAATAACTGCTTTCTAACACCAAATGTGGCAAACAGGACAGAGAACGTCACACATCTAGGCAGGTGTGAGGTACAGTGGCTGAGAATTGCCTGCTCCCTCTGCGTGCCCTTTCTTGCCTCCAAAGTCCAAGCAAGTGATCCCAGGGGGGAAAATATGCCTGGAGGGGGGAGGGTGGTTCTGAGGGGAAGAAAAAAAAAAAAAAAAGCTACCAAGACATTAAAGCAGGGCAAAGGGTGGGCAGGATGTGAGGGACTAAGTAACCTGACTCAACTCTCAAAAGCTTCTAGCAGCTCACTGACAATTGCAGGATTCATTTCAGCCAGGACTATCTGGTACACCATTGTGAGACAATATTACTTCGTGTTGTTACAAACTGTATGTATAGTATGTATGTGTTGTGGGTGTGTATATACATATAATATATATTATATATATATATGAGAGATTTAGTGACTTTGATACGGGTTTGGTGCAGGTGAACTTATTACTGAGCCACATGAGGCACATACCGAGTCAGTAGGTGGCGTCCAGGGCATTCAGTACTTTTTTTTTGATTTTCACCCGTGTATAGTGCCTATCACTGCAGCATCCTCGCCGTCGCGTCCGACCCAGAATTCCCCAATCAGAGCCAGCGATATTTTCTTTGTAGACAATCAACTTGAATCTATAAATTATTATTGGCAGAGGATTATAATTTTGACTCCGTAACATTAACAAAAGGAAACCCAGACATTCTCGATAGGTAGTTTTTGGTTTGGTTTTGTTCCTGGAAGTCCGTAGAGCAGCAGTTGTACGTGGTTATGTTAGTCTCAAGATGCTTAATTTGCTGACCTTATTATTTCAGAAGAGATTTTGTATGTATTATATTTGTGGGGAGGTAAAGTAATGGTTTGAGATTTTTATCAAATATGGAGAGTAGTTATTTATGAAAAACAAAGAAATGTCTATTTTTGTTTCTTTGTTCCCAATTAATGTAGATAAATTTTAAAGTGCATTAAAACAATGGTAAAGAAAATAAAAAAGATGCTGTACAAGTCTTTTTCTCCTCATGCTTTTATGAAGACACACACTGCTTTCTAAGAGTGCTTGAGGAGATATGTGGATTCTAACGTCATAATCAGATTTCTCAGATGTACTTAAAGAGGCGATGCTTTTATTAGTATGAAAATCAAGCCAATTCCAGTCACCAGCAGCAAAACTAATGAAAACATGTTTTACTTGAATGTACTTAGGTTTCTGCTGTCGATCCTGTGATTGTTTCATGAATCCCTTGAAGAAATGAAGGGAAATACACGTAAGACCAGCGACCTTGCCTGAGATCGTTTTCTATTTTATCAGCCCTCCATCTGTACTTGATACTGAACCTCTTTGAATAGAGGTGATGCTGTTGTGTGTCTGGTTGGGGGGGGGGGCAGGGACTCTCAAAACCGTTTGTCATTCAGCAGTTAGATCCACAACTTGGTATTAAGCCCTGAATACAAGTCAGGGAGCCCAGAGAAGAGGCTAGAAATTGATTTAGAGTTGGCACCTCCCTGATAATCTGCTGCCTGATAAACCTGAGATACTATTGTCAGAGTCCTTTCTCCTGGCTGCCTGTTGGCCAAACGCAGAGTAGTCCCCAGTCCACGGACCATTGCCTGTTAATGCCTGGGATGTCCGTGTTCTCCAGCATCGCTCTGAGGCATAAGTATGTCGAAGACGGGTAATTAGGGTCTTCACGTTTTGTTGGAGGGAGATAAGACAAATCTAAGAGGTGGACAACAATATGAGCGTGTGTAATTTAATGTCAGAGTGAGTGCTGTGAACATTGTCAGATTCATATAGAAGTGAGGACGGTTGGGAGAAGCAGAATGGAAGACCCCGTTGTTGAGCTGAATCCTGACGGAAGAACAGAGCTGCACCTTCCATGTGCAGGACTCTGGCGGTGGCACACCCTCCCAGGGCTTCCTCATTGCTCATTTCTCCCCAGTGGAAGAGGGGGTAGGAGTAAAGCCACAGGCCAGGGCAAAGGGACTGTAGGGACTTAGCAGGTTGGAGAAAAAGGTGGGGTCCAGAGTATTATTGGTAATAATTCTTTTTAAATGTTTATTTTTGAGCAAGTGAGAGGGGGGAAGGGCAGACACACACACACACACACACACACACACACACACACACACACACAGAATCCGAAGCAGGCTCCAGGCTCTGATCTGTCAGCACAGAGCCCGACACGGGGCTCGAACCCACAAACTTTGAGATCATGACCTGAGCTGAAGTCCGGCACCTAACTGACTGAGCCACCCAGGTGCCCCGGTAATAATTGTTTTAGTGATTTAGAGCTTTTTAGTTTGTCACCAATGGAAATGGGATTGAGAGGCAGTAGAATGGATGCCAAGTCTTTAAAGACTTGGCAGCTAGACAGCAAGGGATTCAAGTTCCCGCTCCTCCATTTATGGGTTGTGTGACCCTGGACATATTAATCTCTGAGTTTTTCAGCTTTCTCATCTGTGAAAGAGGCAGAATAGCACTGATCTTAGGGCTGAGGGGAGCTAAAGGATGAGATCAGGTTAAGGTAAAGCAAGGAAGAAGCAACGGTTTAGGCATGGAGCAGAAAGCGAATGGATAGAATCTTCTGGAGTTCCTACTAAAAATGTAGATTCCCAGGCTTAAGCTCCAGGAATTGAGATTCAGTAGGTCTGGGGCCCATAAAGCTGCTTTTTTTTTTTTTTTTTAAAGAAAACTTTATTTTGGACTTAATGTTTATAGAAAATTTGCAAAGATAATCCAGTTCCTGTATACCCCTTAATCATTTTGCCCTAATGCTAACATGTCATCAAAGGTCACTGTCAAAACGAAGAAGTCAACACTGGCACGTTACCATTAACTCCAGAACTTCATTCGGATCTCACCAGATTTTCCACTAATGTTCTTTATCTATTCCAGGATCCAATACAGGACTCCACATTGCATTTAGAGAAGCTTCGTTTTTCATAGGCACTTTCAGCTGATGAGAGGTAGGTGGTCTGGGGACCGTATCCTGAGAAATAATAGGGCAAGTAAAGGACCGAGCAATCGCCCCATCCTCACACTGGGAAGACGAAGCAGTTTTGAAGAACAAGGGGGGGATGTAGACGGCTGGTGTTAAAAAGGTGGAATGGAATCCCCTCCATGAGACGAGGGGGGTTACGTCAGGAAGTGAGGGGCCCGTTCCTAATGCCAGCTGAAATGAGTCTTGGAGCTGGAAGGAAGGTGGGGATGCTACCTGGAGTGAGGAGATCCATCTTGGGTTGGGGGCAGGTCAGGGGAGTCAACAAAGGCAGTGTGTGGGGAGCTGCTTTGGGGAACCCGGGGAGGGCTCCAGTGGGTGACTGTAGGAGCTTACGAGGGGCAGTTCAGCCTGGGAGCCCCACAGTCCTATATTTTCTGGAGCCTGATGAAAATGCTTTCGAAATAGGTCACAGTAGTAACTGACGTCACGCACTACCACACTGGGCACTAGCAGAGGTGGAGCGGGGAGATGGTCTTGTTGAGGGAGGACCCTCACCAGTGGCGGGAGGTGCACACACTGAAGCTGTGCCTTGGAAGACTCTCCCCCCACAGTGAGATCGGGGGGCCCCGTCTGGGTGCCAGAAGACAAGGTGGGTAGAACTGAGAAGGGTAAGAGGAGGAAGGAATAGGTGTTTTAAGAAAAAGCTAGCAGAGTGACTTTCGGTCTTGAAGTAGACGCTATGGAAACCTTCCTGAGGACTTTAGGTCCGGAGGCAATCACTGAATTTCTCTACCCCCCTCAGAGGACGTGGTTCCCTCCGCAGCAGCTCCCATCATTACCACCTAACCTGTTGCCTCTTAAAAGAACGTTAACCTTCTTTCATTTGATTTGAGATTCCTCATTTCTGTACTATTTCACTTAGTTCTTTCTGCACCCTATAAATGCTAAACCACAGATATTCTTAAAATTTGTATCCTATTAAGTACGTGTTGGCTCATGTGCCAAACCCATTAAAGACAGGGTAGTGGAAACTGCCTCAGAAACCAAACCGACCGCACCCGTGTACCTCAGGAACAGGCCTTGCCGAAGGGTTCCCAGATCTGCTTTCTTGCCGGCACAGTGTCTGGCCAACCAGGTCAGTACGT
Source organism: Lynx rufus (assembly GCF_022079265.1). NCBI lineage: Eukaryota > Metazoa > Chordata > Mammalia > Carnivora > Felidae > Lynx > Lynx rufus. Next base: position 28,498,205 of record NW_025814834.1, read on the forward strand.
GGCTAAGACTTCAGGCAATCAGGTCCTTAACTTGCTAGATGCTGCGTGTGATCTAGATTCTGCACAGAAACGAGCGCTTACCTGGGAGTGGCTGCCGGCTGCCGAGCGCTTTTCCAAGCAGCTCCACACTCCAGGATGCAGCCTCTGGTTGAGGGAACAGCTGTAGTCGTTTTACGTGTGACTAGAGAGAAGTTTCGGTGATGAAAGACCAATTTAGCTAACTTCTATGCTGTAGCTAAACTTTTCCAAAAAACATTGTATAACCTGAATACAGAGGGAATGATTTTCCTGTGAATACTGGCTTCAGCATGTTTTTCCTTTAAATCAAGTAGTATTTATACATACAGGAAAACTAAACCAAGAGATGAACCTCACACTGTTACAAAACCAAGATTAAGTGGTGTTGGATTTCAGTAATGTATGAGCATATGGGGCACATTCAGCGTAAATGTCAAAGAAAAGGTCGTGATGGAATCTGATACAGCAGGGAGAGTTTCTCTTTAACCAGAAGCACTGGGCCCGAAGAATCTTAGAATGAACCATATGAAACTGCTGATAGGCAAGCATTTTTTTTTTTTTTTTTTACCTCCAGAGATGGCAATTTCATTTGGTTCGAACATAGATTTCAGACCTTTGTCTTTCCCTTGTAAAGGAAAGAATACTTAAAGGCTCAGTTCACAATATATCAGAGTTAAAATTTCACTGAGAAAAACTAAAATTGAAGATAAATGAGACGAGATGGTTCGATATAACCCTTCCCAGGTATAAAACCCTGAGAAAACCGCCATAGGTACTACCCCATTAGCAACTGGTTTCCAGACCCTGCAACATTTGTCAGAGAACCTACCAGCTTTCAGTGATGTTTATTATCTTTACCCTAAGTTGACTTGACTTCTCCTTTATCACAATGGCTATATTGCCACCTAGAATTAAAACCAAAGGGGAGAGAGTAATTTGTGGTTCTCCTGCTACCAGCTTGTTCTTGAAGCTAGTCTTACAGTGTTCCTCCCCCCCCGCCAGACTTTAACATCTGACCCCTCGTGTCAGCATTTCTGCTTAGTGGCTGGCATAGTAAAGGGGAGACAGTCTTAATAGTGTTTTGAGACAGAATTCCCTTTTAAATGAAATCAGATCATTTATCCTCACCAGCAGTTTCTCAAGAACAAAGTGATTAGCTGATGATGTGACCTTCGGTAATGAATGAAGGTGGAAGGGAATACGGCCAGACTCTCAGTTTACTGAGCATTGCTCGAGTGGACAGGGTCTTAGTTTTTAACTTTTTTTTTTTTTTTTTTTTAATTGAGAGACAGAGCATGAGCATGGGGCAGAGAGAGGGGGAGACACAGAATCCGAAGCAGGCTCCAGGCTCTGAGCTGTCAGCACAGAGCCCCACGAGGGGCTCGAACTCAAACCGTGAGATCATTACCTAAGCCGAAGTTGGAGGCTTAACCGACTGAGCCACCCAGGTGCCGCAGGGTCTTAGTTTTACAGACACCTTATGGAGATTTGGCATATTTCTCACTGAAATGTTAAGTTTGAAGATAGCATATTAAAGTCAAAATATGTGGGTGGTTTTTCTTTTTATAGCAATGTTCCTGTGCTTCCATTTTCTTTTGTTTTTTAAGTTTTTATTTGAGAGAAAGAGCACGTGAGTGGGGGAGGGACAGAGAGAAAGGGAGAGAGAGAATCCCAAGATTCTGCTGATAGTACAGAGCCTGACAGGGGGCTCAATCTCATGAGCTGAAACCACGAGTAGGACACTCGACCAACTGAGGCACCCAGGCTCCCCTTTCCAACCAGCCTCCAGGTTTTCAAAACTGCTGGAGATCCTCATATAGCTCACATTCTGACTCTACAGTATTCCTGTAATTCCTTTCTCTCTGGTATATTCTACCGAATCTCTCAGTGTGCTTTTTTTCCCTCTTGGCACAATAATGAACCGTTGAAAGATGCCATCTACTGCACTGTGCCTCCGAGCACTATGGCCAGCGGTTTTAAATGTACCAAACTACCTGCAGGTCCAAAAGAGCAGAAGCCAAAGAAATACATGACTACATTGGAACCAGAGGCAAGGATCAAACCCATCACGAATGGTCAGTTTGAAAATGCTTTAAGACCCTACTATTAGAGCTGACTGAAAGCATTTCAGTTAGAATACTATGTGAACTGAATGTTACACACTAGCCATATTTTAATTAAAATAGAGTTTATTAGCTTTTCTTTTAATATAAACATGAGGAAGAAAAACCACATACGTTGTAGCATTCTTTTCAAAATAAGACTGTAATCAATACTTGAATCTCCAAGCTCCGAACTCCACAAAACATTTTTTTGAGGTGGTAGATTGTAATATTTTATATACTGTTATTTATCATTTATGTCTCTGTCCTTTAAAAATGATGGAACCTGCAGCACTCAATAGAATATGAAGCCTTGCTATACTGAGAGAAAGTATTCCTGGCCCAGAAATGCTGTGTTTACAGGCAAAATTCCTAGGATTACATTTGAGAAGGTAGGAGAAAGATCTCACGTGGTTAAGAACACGAATCTTTTTTTTCTTTTTTTCTTTTTTTTTTTTTTTTTAACATTTCAAGTTTAGGTGACATCATTACCAATGTCCTAGAAGATTGATTTCTTAACTCCCTGCCCTTTAAAGCCTGAGGTGAGGGTTCCTCTTAAATAGCAGGACTTGAAACGAGACATCTCCAGCCAGGTTAACACGTAGGATAGAAAAGCGGTTTCCTATCCCCTACTTTCATATCACTACTATTAGAGTCCAATTCCTTTCAGTTTATTACATGTGAATTACCATTGCTCTTCATAATCCTTACCAAATCTAGAAAAAAGAAACTCAGGTGATCAAAGCAGGTAAACGGCACAGCCCTGCAAAGGACTACTTTCAAAGGGGAGGGCATGTCTATGAAGGTACAAGGTATCTTTAAAAGTTTTAGTGCAACTTTAAGCTTTGATACCTGTGGAAGTATAAATGCTATAAACTGACAAAACACCATTTAAAAGTTTAGGTATTTCTTGTAAACTTAACTAGTTTTGTAAATTTTAAATATTAAACTTCTAATTTTAATTTTTTGCTTCAGCCAATGTTTGCCATCTTCAAGAGGGGCTGAAACAAAAAATTAAAATTAAAAGCTTAATATTTAAAATTTACAAAACTACAGAAGTTTACTAGAAATGTAATTAAACTTTCAAGTGATACTTTGTAAGTCTGTGGCATTTATACTTCAGCAGGGCCCTGGAGGGCCCAAGCACACCGTATTTAAGCTGAAAGTTGCAATAAGATTTTCAGGACACCTTCTATTTCACTACCTGCTTGTTACCACTGGACCACCATGTTGGTTGGAATTATGAAAATATATTTTAATACACACATTTAACAAAGAGGAAAATCGTCAGAAAATGAGAAGCACCATTATAGTTCACAAGAAATGCAGCGTGGACCCAACAGAAGTAGATAATCGATAACGTACTTTCTCGTTTATGATCCCAAACATACTAATAATGCTAATAAGTAGTGCTTGCAAAGAATTTGAACGACAGGTGTTATTTGGCAGCTTTTTGGTTTAAACTGATTGCCAATAACGACCAGCAGCTTCAATGGTAAAGTAGGGAGGAAGAACCCTTCGATACCTCACAACGCTACAGTCTGTTCCTAAGTGGCTTTATGAGTTGTTAGGAGTCCCATGTTTTAATGGTAATACTGCATTGATTCTAAAGAAATATGCAGCAGTGTGAGGGAGGGGCAAGAAAAATAGAAAAACATAAAAGTTATGTAGTTAGTGTCTTGTCTAAAAATTTTAAAACCTCACTTAGCTCACAGCTATAAGCCTACATAGTAAGCAAATATCTGTGTGTGGGTTGGAGCTTTTGCTTTGGAGTGGTTTTTGTAACTCTGTTTACATTAAAAAGGACAAACGAGTGTGTTGCATTGACAAGTTCCATTCTTTCCTATGAGCATAATCCTTGCGGTCCACGAGTCTCTTGACTTTCTTTTAGATGAAAATACTAACTTTGCTGGTTTTTGAGCAGGAGAGGTGGTATTTCTCCAGTCCTTGTAGGTGAGGGGTTCGTGATGTTACAACCCCTCCTTCCTCCCTTAAGAGAGGATGGCATTAGAGCGCTGAACACCAATGAAATTATCAGCGCTGAAAGACCTTCTCATAGCAGCTCTGCACAAGTCTTTGTATTTGTCTTCACACAATCTGGAAATGGCCTAGAAAGTCAAACAGAACACAAGAACAATTTAAAAACAAAAAACCTTAAAAAAAAAAAGCATCATTGGTAAGCCACACAGCCACACTCCTTCAGATACTTCACAGTTACTGCTACCTTGGAGAGCTGGGGTCTATGCTCCCAGATTCTGGGGATGCTCCTTCCTGCCAATTCACTAAGGTAAAATCCTTAAGAGGCTATGATTGATCCTTGGGGCAAAGAAGAATTTAAAAACTGGGTTCCAAAGATGTGAAACGTATTGTGACAGGCTCCTAACAGCACCGCACTTGCTCCTTCAACATAATGAACATGGACCTGGGCAAAAATCAGCATTTTCTCAGCTAGTCAACGTCTTTCCAGTCTGCAGTGATTATCACATACTCTCAGCAAATTCTCCCAGGGCAGACACGTGCTGGACTTGATTGGAAGGTAGGAGGTTTAACGCCTGAAGTGCCAAAGAGGGCTGTTTCACTTGCACATCAACCAGGGCAGAAAATACCTGATTGCAAAGTGCCACCCAAGGTACCCCCAAAAGTGTCCATTGTAAATGTGTTTGAAATTTCAGTTGTGACTACTTCTGCTGTACGCTCACCAACAGTGATAAGGCATACGTGCTACTTTGTCTCCGGTATGTTACCATTTCCGTTAAAAGCCCTACACCAGTACTGGAAACATGAAACACGCGATATACAGTCTAAGTACAGGTCTCTCAGGTGAGCCACTAATGCTATGCTTAATAAACTCATGGGATTGAACTGTGCTATCTATAGAAAACACCAGCATGAATTTGCAAACCGAGTAAAAGACAGTTAAGAGCAGTGAGTCGATTATGTATGTAGACATGATTAGGGATACAACCATACATTATTCACGAATGGTTATATGGAAGGGTAGAGGTTCAAATGGATCAAATGGAAAACCATTAAGAACAGGTTAAATCTGATTTAAGATATTCTGAATTATGGTCACAGAAGAGATATCTATATACTTCTTTGAAATGATGTGAGGCCTTTATATAAATCATAAAAGACACCGGAAAAATGCTGCCAAAGGGTTAATAAGCTCTTCGATGTGTTTATTGAAAAGCTTTCCGTTTTGCGAATCACTGCTGAATGAGATTTAGCCACCGACGTGGGTTTTTTGGTGGCTGACAGAAAAGCCTGACTGATGACTTCACAGCCTTACCTCTAGGTTCTGTGCTCTTTCTTTGCTAAGAGGAGCAAACAGAAAATTCAAGTTGTTGTCATCTGCTAAGGAGCGAAGGTCAAAGTAGTATTTGGCATAAACACTGGCGGGAACATTAATATTAAACTGAAGTAGCTCCAAAAAATGCCTTTCCATCTCATTCCTGGGGGAAGAGACAAAACCAACACAGGACAATTTTAGTCAACTGGGCTATCTTCAAAACTATCATTCTGAGCTACTAGGAGAGCTCTAAATTCTGTTTTGAAACAAATAAAGGCTCCCTGGCTGGATTAATACACTAATGCTCCAACAAGGTACAGCTATTTGTGGTCCTTTCTGCATCCCAGCACTTTGAGTTTGGGACAAGGGGGAAGAGGTTATGGCCCTCTTATGCACTCCTGCTGCTGACTCAGGGGCTCATTCTTCAGAGTTCCATTAGTGCAGCTGTACGATTCATGCTCCACGCTCACTCACAAGGCCCCACTATAGTGATCAGATGAAAGGAGTGATGTGTGCTGTTTATTAGCTCTGAAGAACTTGCAGACATTTTCACCGGGCCGATAACAGGAAGGGGCTTATTGAAGTAGAGACGCACCAACAAAAGGAGTGGGCACATCACCACGGCAACAAATGGATCCATCGAGAGCCACTGCTATTATCTCTGAGGGGGAAAAACTCTTGAAGCAACAAGGATTCATCTCAAATAAATAAATAAATAAATAAGCTACATTCGATGGAAAAGGGAATCCCCTCCCCCAGTGCATGGGACTATGCCAAAGGGCATTCATAAATGTAAGTTTCTGTTCACCTTAGTCTTACTAGGGCAAGAGACTGTCACTATGACAGGACAGGATGTACTTTTTAAACTCTGACAGGCAGAACGATCAAAGAGACGTCATGGCTAGTCAACTCACTTTACGATAGGACCTCTGATAGAGCACTGGACTCCAACAGCATGTCTCATGTTGGGAATGCAACCCCAAGATGTGTCACCACCCCCTGTCAGAACAGAGTGTGAACACAGCCGCCTGGGGCGAGTTCAATAAAACAGGAAAGGAAAGTGTTGGGAGCAGTCCTCTGCTACACGTGACTTTACAGCTTCCTTGCCAAATATTTAATAAATTAAAAATTTACCATGTTCACAGTAATCCTTTTAGGGAAATACATAAAAATGGCAAATACCTGAAAAAACGCAAGAGGCTAATTTTATAACCTATTTGGTTTCTCGGTTTTAATATTTTAATCCACCGGACAGATCGACAAATGCCTGATGCTCTCCTGTATGGAGAACATTCAGAATATGAACAGAAGAGATGAGGTGCTCGTTTGTTGAATTTTAAACCCAATCGAACCTACTTCCAAATTTAATTTCCTGTTCATATGGCTGCAAGTCTATAGAAATGTAAATCAGATAATGTTTTGATAATGAGCTAATCAGGACTTAATTTACTACAGGAATAAATGCACTTCACTATCCCTTTTATATTTCCTCCACTAATACATTTTAATTGTGTAGAAATACAGTACTTCATAGGATTAACATGTCTATAATCAAGGTTTAATCACCGAAGAAAAGCATTATGCCTATAGGATATGCGTCTTCTGGGTTGTGTTTTAAATAGCTAGATGGCTGAATAGCACACCATTTACGGGCACAGCAAATTTTCTGAAGAGCAGCTGCTCAGTTTAACTTACTCTTTTGAAGGGAATATATTCTAAAGCGTGGATGCTAGAAAGTGCGAAGAAAAAGTGGATAGACAGCAATTTTTCAATTGAGACTCAAAATGAGACCATTACACATTGAAGGCAACAGCAGGGGGACAACACAAATGTGTATTAAACACTTCGTTGTGATACTTTCCAGTTTCCAAAGACCGTAAACAAAACAACCTATTATAAACATAGCTCCTGGTGCTTCTCTGACCGTGTAAAAAACTTGTTTACAACGAGTCTTCCTGTGGCTAGACACTGCCACCACTGCTCCTGGAACTCGCTCTTACGAGCTTCCACACTTCCCAGCGGGCTCTGATGTTCTCACTGGAATCAGAGGCCCAGCCAGCTTCAACACGGGTTCTCAGCTGCCGCCACGGCAGGGCTAGTGTTCAGGACTACACGTTTTTCTTCCTTTAAGGGACCAGAGCTTGAAGACTGACAACAGTGGTGATCAAAGTCTCTTTAGCTTCTGCGACTTCCCAAACCACTTTTATTCATTTCAAATCCATTATTTGCCATTACACCATTTGCTACTGGGGCCGCAAGCAGTATGTCCACACCCACTCCGTCCACGCTGTTCTCAAAAGCCATTCTGACTGCCACCGACAATGACTGGTCCCTTCTCCTAGTCAGAAGTACCCTCACTTCAGCTGTAAATATGCACTTTGGTAATTCTGAATGACGATCTTATCTAGAACAACAGGGAAAGGTAACAAACACAAACTTGCCACTGCCTGCCAAGATCTTAATCTTCCTATGCTGTTCTGTATAATCAGGACATGTTCTTCCACATCTTCTCCAATGCCACCCACAAAGACATGTTCACTCTCAGGGGGGCACTCCGAGAGTCTACTGCGAATCCCTCTCTGGCTCATTCTGCCTACCATCCTCGGGGCCCTTCACAAAAGCCAGGGTGGCCAAATCGAAAGCCCTCGCTGAGTTTGGCACTTCACTCCCATGTTCACATGTCATCTGTCGGGGGCACCCTCAGGATTAATCGAAAGCCCCACGAGGCACTACTGTGGTTGCTGAGTGCCCTGGAGACTCTTCAATGGGATGGGCAGCAGGTGATGTCCCAGGGATGCCAGAGAAACAGGAGCTCCCGAACTTCTCAGAGCTATTTTTAAACAGGAGCAATACACCTAGGAGGGGAGGAGGCAGAAGAACAGGGATCTGAAACCTTCATACATGTGGCTACTTTTGTACCATGGTTTCTGTAACAACAGAACTTGAGATAAAAAGGAAAGACCAGCAAAAGCTGAGTCAGGGTGAGGTATAACCTCTCTATAGTCTAGAGGCCCTAAGGCCTTAACAGTGGCCAAACATTTATCTCAAAGGCCAGACATATGCCTCTTAAAGATGGGCTGGAACGCGTAGGCAGGTTGAAGAGAGCCATGAAGATATGTATTGTACTGTGTTGATAGTAAGCCTGTAAAATGTATGCCAAAAACCACCAGAAAAATACACTTCAATTTACCAAGGAGATTATTACAAGTAACACATCAAGACCTATCAATTAATGATGGGGAAATATGAATTGTTATACCATAGCCGGATAGTATGTAATTTTAATGCCTATTGCAGTTGTCTGCACAACGTAACCTTTAAAAATACTCTTAAAATGTAAACTTTACCGGAGCAAAGGAGGCACTGAAAAATGGTTAGAAAGTTCACCAAAACCTTACAAACTCACATGTCCTCAACTGTAATGTCCTTGAGGATCTGGCAGTAGTCCACATTCCATACAGCCTGATCGTCCCAAACCTTGGAGGCAAGAAGAATGGCTCCCAAAACAATTCTTTTCCAGTTAGTGGGACAAATGTCGATCTCAGCATAAGTTAAAAGCCTTTCTAAGTAAACCTGCAAAAGTAGAGCACTGGTCTTTCATTTTAGTTCAGTTTAAGTGCTGTGATAAGAACTGTTAGGAATGACAGATTTCATCTGTTTTTGACATGCCTTTTAGTCTTAGGTTCTACAAAGACTTTGCTCCGCCAGCCAAAGCCAGAGGCCAGGTCACAGTTGTAGGTCGGATACTTGTTGCCTACTCTGCCCCTGCGGATTTCCAGCCCAGTTTTGGTCACAGGAATGACTGGACGCCTCAGCAAAGGGCATCCTGAAGACAGGCACCGGGCTATTAACCTTCCCATTCATAAAGGGAAAAGATTCAGTACAACCGATTGTAGATTCAAGCCGTTCAATAAACCTGATGGCCTACCATGTGCTGTGTACCAAAGCTGGCTGGTGGTTACATGGTAATGTACAAATACTTGAATATGTAAAACCCTGGTGATACTGAGCACATGTTTGCCTTCCCCTTTTCACAAGCAGTCCTTTGGCGGCATGAGCCTGGAGATAAAAACTGGTGGTCAAGAGAGCCTCCCAGTGGCTGCTGCGTGGCACAGCAGGACAGGAAGTAGCAACAGGTGTGCCTGGGCCAGTCTTTCCAACTGTCGAGTAATCCCCTATTTAGTGTCTGTTACGGGAACATAGGCACATACAAAGGACAGTCCTCCTGGCCCCTCTCCTTCACATCTCTATTATCCCTTCGTGATAATTCACCCTGTCTTACACAACCTACAGCGTACTCAATTCTGTTGGTTTTAAAGGGCTCACAGCTGCCAGGTTCTAGATCACTGGGGCTTCTCTAAAGCCGCCTATGAGGTGATTTCATGATTTCTTTTACTGTGTATCAAATGCCCAGTCTGCAAAGACCGGGGTGGAGTGAGCAGCTGAGTAGAGATTACAGAGCTAAGCTAGGATTCGTTACCTCAAAGGGTGCTCTGAAGAAGAAGGGTGCCATCTGACAAGAAGAAAAGTCCAATTTTAGAGTTATGTTTACTGTCTGAAGGTTGTCAGATTGCCAGCTCAGATTTGCAATATTGTCCAAACTCAACTGTGTTTTCAAAAACAAGTGGTTCTTGAACACTACATGTTCTTAGTGAAATCCTGCTCCCGACCCCCAAAACCCAGCATTCTCAGGTGTCCTAAGAACAACCCTTGCTTACAACAAGGTTCACTCTCTACTTTACGGGAATAATGAGAGGCATGTGTAGGACACTGGCAATGTCTTGATTTCCTATCACCTTCCCTGGCAAACTTGGAACCTGCCCAATCATTCATGCCCCCGGCTCTACAGTGTCAGTGGAAGGGAGGTTTCTTCTCACTGAAGTGAACTCTTTTTTCCGTGATCCCATCTCACAATTCCCTCTTCTTGAAGAATGTTTCCCTCTTTGCCAGAGATTTCCCCCAATGTGAATGTATTTACATTGCCCCCCAGCCTAACCTGCCCTTCCCCGCCCCCCAGCACAAAGCTTCCTTCAGTTTTGCTCATGGGAAAATGCCCCCTGCTGGCTTCTCATCTCCCATTGTCTTAACCCTGGGCAGTATGCCCCCCTGCCCCTGTCACTCAGGAGGTTACTGGTGCTTTCACACATAGAAACCAGAGCTCTTCACCCCAACTGTCTACTCCCTCAGCCTTGCCCAATAACCCAAAGGGTACTGCCATTCACCTACTTGCTGGGGCCCAAACCTCCCTTAAGTTAATCCTGCTCCAATCCATTGGCAATTTTTGTTATCTCTACCCTCATTGGTAATCTGGCTGATTTCTATTCTATTTGTCACTCCTCAGCTGTATCACTGTCACAGCCTCCTGACCTCTCTGCCTCCACGCTGACTATCGCTACAGTCTACTCTCCCCAGAGCAGCCAGGACAGCCTCTTAAATTAAGAGCACTTCATACCCCTGGGGGAAGATCTGCTAAAGGCTTCCCACCAAACAAATAACAATTTACCTTCTTCCCACAGCCTATAAGCCTTAAGACCCCATGAGATACGGCACTGCCCTTCTGTGACCTCATCTCCCATGTTCTTCCCCTCACTCCTCACTCTGACCAGTGGACACTTGCTGTTCCCTGAACACGCAAGATGTGTTCCCATCTCAGAGTCTTGCTCATCATCTTCCCCAGTTTAGTTTGGTCACGGTTCAAGCGCTACTTCTTTAAAGAGGCTGTTCCGATCAGTCTAATATGGCAACCCCTCCAATCACTGTACCCTGCTTTCTCTTGGTATTTACCACTGCCTGAAATGTTTAGGTTAATGCTCACTTGAAAAAAACACACACTTCTCTCTTCCTCACTGGAATATAAGCCATATAAAAGGCAAGACCTTTATTCAACCTGTTGTCTCCTCTACCTCCAACACTGGGAATAGTGATGAGGTATCCAGTGGGTATGGAATGAGCAACTGATCGGCAGCATTTGGCATCTGGACCACGCTCTCCTTGAACTGAACCTCTCATCTTGGCATCTCTTTTATTATTCTCTCCTGGTCCTACCACTATTATTCTCTCTCCTATCACTCTAGCCGCTCCTCTGAGGACCTGTCCCTCATATGTTGTTAGTCCTTCCAGGTCTAGCTTCTATCCACTTTTTAGTCTATACTTTTCTCTACTACTCTTAATTCCCTACCTCTAGAGCTCAGGTTTATGCTCGATTCCATCTATTCCAGTGATGACCAGACAAGATCACTCTGCTGTCTCACGGTAATGTCACACTTAACCTAACACAGAATTCCCCTTCTTCCATTCCAGATATTCTCCTTCCTGCATCACCTGGCTCTTCAGATGCAAGCACCACTGCTGCCCCTCTCCAGCATGGGCTAAGCACTCCAAAGGGTTTATAGTTCAATGAAAAGGCCTGTCTGATTGAGTGCCCACAGAGGGGTCTCTCTTCAAAAGCATAAGCCTCCTCTCCTGAATTCTAACTGGATAGGAAGGGAGTGCAGGCATTGACCTAAGTATTCTTTCCCTACAGACCATGCGGGTAAGCCTCCACTATAGGTCTGCTGTAGGGAGGAGTAAAAATAATCCCAACCACCTCTCACTTAAATAGAGTTTATTTTTCAAATGATAAAATCTTATCACAGGAATCTGTATGAAGAACACAAAGGTCCCTTACACAGCTGTAGCTTAGCAGGCTGACTAACAAAGCCTTTCTGAGTCCTTCTGGCACTATAACCCTGGGCAACTTCACAGGCAGGCACGAGAGGACACCAGGGATGGATTAACACCCATCGTCCAAGGAACAGAGAACTGAAGGCAATAGTTCTCAATCAGGACCCACGTCAGAACTGTCTGGGGAATACTGAAATAATCTGGGACTCAGCTGAGACCTACATTGAATGAGTGCCTGCCTGTGGACCAGATGGTTTTGTGACTGCCCCCATCCTACCCACGCCCACCAGCACACCCTCTGTGTGTGAACATGTGTGTGCTGTGTGTGCATCTGTGTCCTGAGGTATGGAGGGAGAAACCGGAAATCGCTCCTGCTGCCTTTAATAGCAATTGTTTTGTGATGAGAAAAGCAATGGCAACATTTTAAAGAATAATGATTAGTCTCAAACTCAAATTATATTAAACTCGAACGTGTGTATGTGACTTTCAATAGGTTTCTCCTAATAAATTTCTGATGATCATTTCAGGAACCTACTTTTATGTGAAAACCAGGACCATACCCTGTGCGCAAGATAGAAATTTCTAAAGATGCTTTAGGAAAGAAGAAATATCTTACCAAAGTTACTATTGCACATTCGGCTGTTAGCTGTGCAGCACTGAAAAGAGTACGAACAAATCTGTAAATAAATTTGTGTTCAGGATCATGCTTAAAGTACTCCTCTGGAACTTTTTCTCGCTGAAAGAAGAAGAAAATGCAGTGTAAATGTCTGTCAAAGAAAAATACCTAAGTGCCCGTAATATAGCAGTCTTTACTTGTGCCCACGTGCCCCTTAGAGTAATTTTGATTGCGTGACATGCCTTTCAGTCTTTTGAATATAAACAATGGGATCTTAAAATACCACAGTGATTCAATACTCACCACCATTCATTAAAGAAAAATACAGGCACGACCTCAGAAAATCGGTTATGTGTTCCTTCCTACTTTCCCCCCACAGCAATCTAACCAAATGCAAACTATTTTTAGGCTCAAGGGTCTGGTTGTTCAGACAAGTCATACTTCTCTGCAGTCAACTTTGAAACACCATTTTCAGTTTCCTGTAACCATAAGGCACTAAGTGTGTGCTGACCTATGCAACAGTCACCAGCCACCTGTGGCCGTAGAGCACCTGAGAAAGTGACTTTTAAAACTGTTATTTTAAGTGATTTAAAATTTAAGTAGTCTTCTAATTTTCTTCACAGAGATCATAACATATTCATTAGGTTTATTTATAAATATATACAGTCTGATGTTACTGAAGATTAGCTTTTAAAAAGTTCTATTTTCTGTTATTTGGGTACGTTTACTCACTTTGGCTCACAAACTAGACAAAGCAGCAAATCCGTTCTTACTCTTTCATATCCCTTCTACAACATTCCTTTTGTGAAATGATGACACAACATGGGGTAGGGAAGAAGACTAAAGATGAGTCTGACTTCAAGCTGGAGCGAGTAATTTTCTTTTAGCAATTAATATCAAATCAAATCAGCATGAAATAAACACAACTGCATGAGAGAAAAATACAACTTCAATAAAACTGACACTTACTGTGAGTGGATGTGATCTCTCATCAAAAATATCCAAGGATCTATTTGCATCTCTATAAAATAAGAATGCATTTAAAAAATTAATTCAGGAATTAATATCTTAGTAATATATCTGCTGGGAGTAGAGAGGGGAGTGGAAGAAGCTTAACCTTCAACAAAGCAAACAGTTTTATAAACTCTTTTGTATTCTGGCCTTAAGAGGGTTTCCTGACCTCTTTTTACTCAACACATCAAGTTCTGTGAAATCTTTCCTACAATGACCAGCCCAAGCCAGAGTTGCCTTTAACACCGACTTTCCCTAGCCGGCACCGCTACTGAAGCCAATATATTTTCACTTCTCTAACCACACACTGGAACACAGAAAAACATTTCATAAAGCCATAGTGGTGGGCAATAAAGTCTTCAGAATTTTAATAAATGTGAATATGAAATTCATGGTTTTCCCTGTTTTTTCCCTCTCTGTAGTTCTCTATATTACACATTCTTATCACGTATTTCTTCTTGTCTCTCTTCAATAGTTTGAGTTAAAAATGTAATCTTCTTCTTAATTTTCAAAGTCTTTTTGTTTAAAAGTTCACCACACTAATACATTGCGCTCATTTAAACAGTGGTTCTCCAAGTGTGGTCTACAGGTCTCTAGGGTTCCCCTTTTCAGAGACCCAGGAAGTCAGAACCGAGGGAAATATTAAAGACATTACTCGCTCATACACTTTTCACATCTGCAGTGATTGTATAAAAAAATAAAAGGGAGTAAAACTGCTGGGTTCTGAGCATGAATCAAGGCAGTGGTACCCAACTGTACCTAGTCATTCTAGTCTTCACTGCCACTTGCAGTTGAAAAAAAATTCTGCTGTACTTAAGAACATCTTTGGTAAAGCAGGCAAATTTAACAGTTATTAAGCCTTGACCCTTCTAATATTCTGAATAAGCAGAAAGTATATATGAAACACTTCCACATACTGGAAGATAGTTAAGGAAAAGCACTTGCGACTTAGTTGTGAGCCGAACAAGCCGCTTTTTTCATAGAGCACCGTCTTTATTTGAAAGCGCAACTGATAGTCATTCTCTTAAAAATGAACAAAATGAGGGGCGCCTGGCTGACTCAGTCGGTAGAGCACGTGACTCTTGATCGCAGGGTCGTGAACTCAAGTCTCATGTTGGGCATAGAGTTTACTTTAAAATAAAAATTTTAAAAATTTTTTTAAATTAAAGTGAGCCTGAAACTTCAAGGAAATAACTAAAGTATTTGTTGCCAATGATAAAATTCAGGCTATCAAGCTAAAAAAATGAGGATTTTGGAAAACTTGTACCTTTCAATGGGAGCTTCAGCTACTGTGAGCTTGATAGCTTCTCAATACCTAAAACACTTTTCTGGTAAGACTGCTGGTCTTTTTTTTGTTAGTATCACTAACAAAAGTGAGATTTTGATACTGTATAAAGAAATGTGAACTAGTACTTTCCAACTGATCAGTGCATATCATTATAAAATCACATACACGTAAAAGATCCATTCAGTGTGCAAGACAGATAGATCAATGTATTAACAGAGTACAAATTCACGGACAGGATTTAAAATTCTGTTACAATTTAAGAAACTAGCCCTTGTGGACTTTTGGTGCAGCATCATAGAACATCCACGGTTATCTGAAGGCTTTAAAAGCACACCTTTGTCCAACTATGTATCTGAAAGAGGCCAGCTCTTCTTCATAGTGTTTCTTCAAAACAAATCACTGAAGACAGACAGGGTATGAGAATGAGCTGTCTTCTATTAAAACAGATATTAAAGAGATTTGCAAAACTGTAAATCAATGACATACTTTTCACTCTCTTGTTGTGGATAATAGCTACTTTTTAATAAAAGATATGATTTCTGTTAACACTGGGCTTCCCAATCGGGGATGATTTTGTTCTCCAGGGGACATGTGGCCAGGTCTGGAGACACAATGTGGAGGGAGGGAGAGGGTGCTACTGGCATCTAGTGAGCTGAGGCCAGGGATACTGCTAAACATCCTATAATATGCAGGCCAATCCCCCCAAAGAATTGTCTAGCTCAAAATTCCAATAGTGCCATAAAAACCATGTTTTAACATACAGTGGATTTAATTTTTTAATTCTCAAATTTAATTTCTAATACAGTAAATATAACCCACAGGAACAAATACTCTTTGGGTCTCAATATTGTAATAAAAGCACTCTATAAGTTTACTCTAATGATATCTATAGTTGTTACCTAACACTAAACTTGATATCTAGCAAATTAGCTGGAATAACAAGACAGGTTTGAAAAGAGCTCACCTGTTCTTTATGTGGTAGTATATTGCTAAGGTCACACTGTGGAGGGAAAAAGAAAACTGTAACAATTGATTTTACCATGTTAGGCATGAAGACATTTTCTTCAGAGGGGTTGGGAGGGAGAGAGGCTCTTCCCAGAGGCCTAGTGGCCCTGAAATCCTCTAATTCAGAGCAGTTTATATGGGCACTTTCCCCCCTTGTTTTAGTTCGTTGGCTTTGGCAAAAATAGGAGGACCAAACTGCTAGGTAATATGCTGTTAGAAGACAAGTTTTGGCTGATAATTACAAATTATAAATTTATTACATATTTTCCCTGTCATTTGTCCTTCTACCCACAGAATCTTTCCTCCTGTACAAGTTTTATCGTTTGTACACATGCTTAAATTTAAGCCATAATGTAGTTTTTGTATTAAAAAAAAAAAAAAAAGAAAGAAAGGTTAGGCCCTGCATTTCAGTTGATTTAGTTCACTATCCACCAACCCACCCATTTTCCATTATTTCCCTAAGAGTAAATTAAAGTGTTCTGTACCAAATAAAATCATTTAAAATCACTTTTGCATAATTAGAAAATTTAATGGTAAGTATAAGTACCCACAAAATCGATGATAGGTCTAGCTATCCCGAAATAAGTGGTATTAACAATGCAGCATCATACTACACATATAGTATTTAATGACAGGTATTTCCAAATTAGTTTGAATAAAATATTAACGAACAGATAGATAGAAGTCTCTCAGACACTCTTTAAATCACTAGTCCTAAGTTATTCAGATGTTTTGTATTAGGCAACAAAGGGGTTCTCCTGGTTAAGTTATATGCTTCCCTTCACCCTCAAAGTATCTAAAATGAAGCTCAAAACAATTGAGGGAAGGCAAATCTGAATTTTAACTAGGTCTGTTGGGTGAGCACTTGTAAAAAGGCCTATAACGTTATTAGCATCAAAGATGGATACTTCTATAGTGCTTCAAACAGTTTCAACTTCAATTTGATTTTAAGATCACAGAATTCAAAGTTCTATGATGAAAAGGACCACTAAACCTTACGTAGCATTTAATGAAACAACCCATCTTACCAATAAGGAACCAAGGCTTAAAACTGACTTGCCCAAAGCCCCACAGATGGTCAGAAGCAGTTCTCATTCTCCTACACTCTAACCAGGCAGTGGTTCCCCAAGCTTGCTGCACACTAGGATCACCTGAGGAGCTTTAAAAACTGCCTGGCTTCCACCTCAAGATGTTCTGATTTAATTGGCATCGGGTAGGACTTGGGCATCAGAAGGGTGTTTAAAGGTCCCTAGGTGATTGCAATGTGCAACAAAATCTGGGAATGAATGAATCATCCAGAATGCTTTTGTCCATATAATTATGCCCCCTATCCTTCCTCAGCCTATCAAAAGGGTTGTGAGAGTGTGGTGGGGGAGGGGAAAATGCATGTATTTGGAAACACAGATCTTGAAAAAAGTTGTGTGATTCTAATAGCCCCCCTCCCCACTGAGAACAATGCCCTACCCCAATGTAAACATTTTTCAAAATCATTCCTAAAAGCCACTTTGCCC
Source organism: Lynx rufus (assembly GCF_022079265.1). Lineage (NCBI taxonomy): Eukaryota > Metazoa > Chordata > Mammalia > Carnivora > Felidae > Lynx > Lynx rufus. The sequence continues at coordinate 28,515,711 of NW_025814834.1, forward strand.
TATTAATTTTCTCAGTAAACCTTTATTTCACCAATAATGAATGCACTGAATCAATATTTTTTAAACTTAGAGCAAATTAAACTTAATGTACTTCCACAAATTAGACTAAGTTGGGAGAAACAAGTATGAAACCTACTTGTCTGAGCAAGATTAATCTTTAAAACCACTTTTGAATTATATACTAAAACATTAGAATCTTTTGAACTCAAAAGCTGGGGACTCTAGCCAAAGTAAAGTATTCTTTTACACGTGGGTTTAGTGTCTTGGCTGAATAAAAACATTCAGTGATCACTTGTTAGGTGCAAAAACTCAGGATTTTAGACTTTTGGGGCTCAGGTTTTGCTGAAACACAATTTAATCTCAACTACTGTTATTCATAAGGGAGAGAGGAAAGTTACATTTTTGTGATTGTGAACCTGCTGTCTGTAATTAAAGTAGAAGTTACTAACAATTTAAGTAGCTGAAAAAGCTTGGTATGTTAGAAAAAAATAAGTTAAAAGCTAACTGTTTTGAAGACTGAAAAATAAAAGTAAAGATGAGAATATTAATATTTTGAAGTAGTGTTTCCATACTGTGTTCTGGAAAATCCACACTCCTGTCTCAAAGAGACATTAATAAATGTTCCTTGGCCAATCTCAAAGAAGTCAAGAAGCACTGCATCCTGTTTTATTTTTTCCTCTTAAATAAGCTTGAAAGGTTCATCTTTAGGGTGTTCCGAAAGTGCAACTCCAACTGTGGATTATGAAGTGCTCTCAGAAATTAAGGAATACTTGTCATCATCACAACGCTGTTCATGTTTGCTGAACTATAAACCTAACCAGCTATGTTTCCAAAACCATCTCTGTTCTCTGCTGTACTTTTTTTATATATGGACTGATACAGTGGGGCCTGGAGATATATTTCTGTATCCATACACACATATAAAATTAAAATTAAGTATATCTACTAAGTTAAAATTTCCAGTTGAGCAAATCTCATCCATAAAGCATGAAGAATTTGTTCCTTAAGATAGGCTCGATATTTATTTTCCCCCTCTCTGAGAGATAGGAAGGAGAAGTTAATTTTCACACAGAAAAAGGGCAGGGTAAAAAAACGCATGATAGGGAAAATCTGACAAAAATTCAATTACGTTTAAATGTAGATACACTCTGGTGCCAGTAGGGGACAAACTGTTCCTTCTTTCAAGAGTAGCTTCCAAAGTAATACACGTTGTGTTAGACTTATGACTCATAAAGAAATACTTTTTCCTAGAAATACCCAATAAAAAGCACCTCTCCCTCTCCTCATCATGTTCAACAATGTCTTCACAACAGAAATGCACCAAGTAAGAGGTGCACTCTCTCTGGGATTTCTTATTTGCTAACTGGCTTTCCCTTCCACCAGGTACTCTAAGATTAAAATGGAAATTGAATACTCAGATTTAGGTCCTTGAAAGCAATATAAAAGTGATACCAGTTTCTTAACCTGATCACTGAAAAGGACAATCAAGTGACTGAAATGACCAAGTATAGCTAGGATGCTGTTTTAGCATAAGGGGGTCTGTCACTCAGCCCTTGGCAACCTAGTTGTACTCACCATTTTATTGTGGTTCTAAGATTAGGCTGGCTGACTGTGCTGTCATCTAGAAATATTGTTGAGCATGAGCTATACTTTTTAGTAAGCTGCCCTGGAGATACCTGAAGGGGAAGGGAAATAGAAGAAAATGTCACAGTAAGTTAAACCTATAAAAGTGTGTTTTTTCCTCGGTTAAAATGTCAAACGATAAAGCATTACGTTTTTTCTTATACTTCATGAACTGCTTGAGTGTGCTATCATGTGCAGTGCTATGGGAAACCCAGTGGATACTCTAAATTCCCACATGAGGTTTAAGTAATGGGCTATGAACTACTGCCCTTGATAAATTACCTATTATCAAACCTGATAAGCACCTATTATAAATTCCCTTTATAACAAGGTAAAAAGTTTAGAATAAGACTTCAGTGTTTTTTTTTTTTCTTAAGCAATGAAAAGCAGCTGAGACTTCCATTTCTACTATTCATTTACTACAATAAAATGTAATGCCTTGTAGAATATTGATGCAAAAACATTTTATCGCAGTAAATGAAAGCCATCAACAAATGTGTCAGTTCAGGAGACAGTGTGATGAAACAAACGTCCTGGAGTCAGAGGCTGTTTGTACCAGGGCTGCTCTATCACTAATAAGCGAAGGGGCCATAGGTCCCTCTGGGCCTCAGTTTCCTTATTTGGAGGGTAAGAGTATTGCTTTAAGATTCCCTCACATCCAAAAACAGATAAAACAGCTTACGACAACTTAACTTTGACTTCATGTTTGAATAAGATTGCCATCGCATTACTCAGGTGAGAACCTCAGAATACTTTCCATTCATTTAAAATTTTTATTAATTCTATTCTATTCTATACGTGCCTGCCTCACTCATGCTGCTCTCTTTGCCTACAATGTCTTTTTCTTCCTCCATGTCTCAGCAAGCTTGATCTCATCTACCTCCAAGGAAAGATACCTTTGCCAGTAGTCACACCACAAAATTTCTCTTTCTGTACACTCACACAGCTCATCTGCCACTTGTTACATGCTATCAATTGCTTACAGGGTGTCCCCCTCCTTAGAAAGTAAGCTTCTCCAGGAAAAGGAGGACTCTTACTCCTCCCACCTCCAGCTGCTGAGCACAGAATCTGGGGCAAATCAGGAGTTCCATGAGTGTCTGACAAATTATTTAAAAATCAATTACAGTTGGAAGGTAAATCTTACTACAGATAGAAATTTATCTGCGGAATTTATCTGCAGTGGTGTCAGGAGAGGTGACAGTGAGCTTCCGGAGACCCTCTATGCAATAATAAATGATCTTTAAAACACTTTAGAAGTATCCATTTATCTGTGAAGAGCCGGGGTATACAGCAGCAGTCACATACTGAAACAGCCTAAACTCTGGTAGGACAAATCTCTTCCTTAAAGTAAGGCCAATAACTGAGAAGTCAAAATGGCAGCATTCAATACCACAAAATACCAACAATTTTAGTGCTTAGTTTGTTGGGTTTTATTTTTGTTTCTGTTTTTTTACTAATTCAGATGAGCCTTCCTTCCTCCTATTAATATAAAATAGGGTTTGCCATCCTGTCATACTCTCCCACTGGCATCCTCCTCAAATACAAGACAGATGGGGCAGAGAAAAAATCTAGTTGATACTCTTTAAATTATAGAGCATTTAAAAACTGCCAGCAGCCAATAATCAGAAATATCCACATGGCATATAAAAACGCCACTTCACTTATTAATAAAAAATTCCAGACATTATATTTTTGAAAAGTATCACTAACTTCTCCTTTAAGCCAGAAATGTTCAACTGTATCTAAAACTGTTATGTTCCCTAAGCTATTCAGCTAATATGTAATTTACTTTAAGAATCTCAAAAAATACAGCATGAAAATGAAAATTAATTCATTTAAATACTTTCATTCTAGGGGTGCCTGGGTGGCTCAGTCCCCTAAGTGACTTCGGCTCAGGTCATGACCTCGCAAGTCCGTGAGTTCCAGCCCCGCATCGGGCTCTGTGCTGACAGCTCAGAGCCTGGAGCCTGCTTTGGATTCTGTGTCTCCCTCTCTCTCTGTCCCTCCCCCACTCATGCTCTGTCTCTGTCTCTAAAAAATAAATGTTAAAAAAAAAATTCTAAATGGGAAGAAAGTTATGTTTTTAGGCCACTACTACTGTGTATAATATAGTGTATATTACATCATAAGAAAAGTCAATTCTGACCAAAAACCTACACTGGGGAGCTATAAAAAGAATAGGAAGAAAATGCACCAAAGTGTAGACTAGTTGGTAAAGCTTTGGGTTGGTTATATTTACTCCCACTTTCCTCCATTAAAAATGTTTTTTCTGGGACACCTGGGTGGCTCAGTCAGTTAAGCGTCTGACTTCGGCTCAGGTCATGATCTCATGGTATATGGGATGGAGCTCCACATCAGGCTCTGTGCTGACAGCTCAGAGCCTGGAGCCTGGTTTGGATTTTGTGTCTGCCTCTCTCTCTGCTCCTCCCCTGCTGTGCTCTGTCTCTCAAAAATACATGTTTAAAAATTTTTTTTCTATTATAAATGTATATTGGTTTGTCTCTAAAAATATTAGTGTGAAACATTAAGAAATTTTAATTACATGTGGCCTTATAGCCATATTGGGCAGGGGAGGGAGTTAGTGAATCAGGAACTTACTGTCTACTAACTAGATCTAACCAAAGAAACATTGAATACTTCCCCATCAGTCCAGGCCTACTTTTCAGTATTAAGTAATATCCAATATTCAACTAGAGAGTGGCAGAATTAAGTCTCTGAGCAAAGCCTGGATATATTAGCTGTAATTACTTATTAGCTTAAAATTAGCTGAAATTTTAAGACAATTGTCTTCTAAGGTTAAAGGCTTAACTGTTGGTGGCTTACAGCCTCAATAAACTATACTGACAAACACAGGGTTATAAAATGCAAATACTAAAAAAAAAAAAACCAAAAAAACAAAAAAACAAAACCAAAGAGCAAAAAACAGTACTGGCAGTGTAGTTTTCATAGATATTATTTCAGTGGTCACTAGAAGAGACAAAGGCAGGATTTATCTTCATTGAGCACTAACAGAATAGGTGGGCTTTTACAATCTTTACAACAAAAGGAGAGGTTATTTCATAGACTTAAGGTTCAATGGCAAAGACTAGAAAATAATCACACCTAGAAGTCTAGGAAGTCACAACCCAAAACTTACCATCAAAGGTCAAGTACCTGTTGAAATCCTGCCCCCACCCACTGACTTTTCCATTGTGCCTACTGCTGAAGTTCACTTTTGTGTCTCCCCTTTTTCACAGGACAAGTTTTGTCTTTCTTGCAATATAACTTAAAAATTCTCAGCACTTTACGCATTAATAAAAACTACGCTTTATCTATGTTGTGCATTAATGGGGCAATATGACAAGGTGCATGGTTTGAATTGTTAACCAAAGCCTTAGTAGAAAAGTATAATACGCAAATTACAGGGATAACCAAAAATACTGTCTGATTTAATATGATTAATTGTATTAAATTAAAACAGATTCTAAGTTTGAGTTAAACATGGTAAACGATCATGTATCTATTTCCGCTCCCCCTCCTTTCAGAGGTTACACACAACACAGGATAAACAGCAGGTGATTTTTAACGTGTGAAAGATGACCTGACTAGACAAAGGAATGGCAGGTGACATGGAAGAACACAGAAAACACAACCAGGATGCTACAGGAACAGGAACAAGAAAGCCAGTTGTCTTAAGAAGCCACGGCAGGCTCAGAATTCTGAGGCTCAGCCCCAAATCTCCACAGTGAGGCCCATCAGTTAACAAGGACTTCCAATGAGATCTGAGATAGGCAGGGACCACTACACATTTAAGAGAAGCCTCCAACAAGAGACTGAAACAGGAAAAAGAAACTGATAGGAATGATAAAATTAAGAAGCAAATGAAACTTAAAAAACTCTTAAAGGCCCTCAGAAAGACAAGAAATTGCATTGGTGAAAGAATTAAAATACGATAAATAAGCATAATAAGAATAATAATGCTATAAATAAAAATCATTTAAAGGTCATTTTTTGAGACCTTTATAAATTAAAAATAAGATAAAACTAAGTATTCAAGAGAAGGGTCAGAGCATAAAGTCAAGAAAATCTCTAGGAAGTAGAACAAAAAGACAAAATGAAAACAGAAGGGGAAAAGATTAGAGATCCATGCAGCAATACTGGTCTAAGAGGCCCAACATCTGAATAACAGAAAATACCAAAACAGAATAAATAAATAAATAAATTAATTAATTAATTACTTTACTAGGAGGAGGGATGGTCTACAGACTTACTGGCCCCAATAAAATGAAAAGGTCCATACCAAACCATATTATGAAATTTCAGAATCCCAGGGACAGGGAAGGTACTCAAAGGTTCCAGAGAAAGAAGGGATGAGGAAACAATGACTAAAATCAATAATGCACAATGTCAATAGACTTATGAGCAACACTGTAAATGAGAAGACAAAAGAGAAATGTCTGTAGAACTGCCAAAATTAGTTTCAACCTAGAATTCTATACTTTCTCAAACAGGAGTTTGAGACAGGCTAGATCTCTAAGAACTTCTGCCCATTCCTAGAAAAATGGACTCCAGTAAAACAAGGGCATTTAACAAGACAAAGGGAAACAAAGATTCTAGGACACAGGGGGACCCAAAACATGACAGTAGTTATGTGAGATCCCAGATGACTTCAAGGAGATATCCTAGGAAAACAGACACAGAGCTGGCCTAGCAAAAACCAGTCTACTCTACTGGAGTAGAATGACAAAAGGCTGTCTCCAAGAAAAAAAATGGAACAGATGTGTTTTAGTAAACGAAAAATATTTTTGATAGACATGTGACAAATGTTACAGCATTTGGGGGAAAAATAGCTGTTAGAAAATAGGCAAGTGAATATCGTCAGGAAATTAATTCCACACACACAAAAAATGGGGTATGTGAAAGTAGGAAGGCCCGCCAGGGAGCTACTTACAGCATTTGGCTGTGTGAGATCATGTTGGCTAGGAAAATGGGGACTGGATTACCCTGGAGAAGTGCTGAAGTGCTCAGGTTTCAGAAATGTTTAAGAAAAAGGATGAAGTGTATACAGGAGAAGGCAGAGAACTACATGGCTCAGCAGTGAGTATCTGCACAGTCATAAGAAAACATTGGTGCTGATTTAATAAGAACCATGATACAGGCTGAGGGAACAGAGGGAGGGAGGCAAGGCCAAGGTGAGTGAGGGAGCTAAGCTTTCACCTGGCATGACAGCAAGTGGATAGACAGCGCTACAAATTAACTTGGTATATTTTTGTTACTTTGGTTAAAAAATAAGATTAAAAAATTAAAGCGAACAAACTGAAGGTAGAACTTTATATCACAATCATGTTTTTAAAATTTAAGTCAAATGTCAGGACCCTTAAAAAATGAGGATTACTAAGCCAAAGACTTTCCTGAATACATTTCATAATGAGGAAAATAGAAGAGATTTAGAAAACCTACAAAAAGAGGTCCACACTAACAATACTGGATCCATTACATTTTTTAGGAATAATGGCAGACACATTTTTAATTCAAACTATTAATTTTTTAACTTTTCAACTGTTTACTTACATGGTTTAAATGGTTGCTCTTCCTCTTTTCTCGCACTAAGAATAAAAAAGATTAACTGATCAATTCTGATACAAATGCCATAGAAAAGTAAAAGTAGCTGCTAATTATCTGATGGATTACCAACATACAAAAGGAGATCAAATTCCATTTTTAAAATATAATTTCCAACAAAATTCATAATTTAAATCACCTAGCAAGATGAATCCTATAGTAAAATCTAAAGACTTAGTTTTACTTTTTGACTCGGCAGATATTCCCTGTTAGGTACAAATGAAAGGCTCCCCACGTACAAAAGAAAAGGACAAAGCAAACCACACCAGTAGTAAAAATTTAGCTAATAAAAATGTTTATCTGTTCTATATCTGAACCACTACACAGTAGTATTTTCTAATTCTCTCTATATAGCTTACTTTAGTTACCAGGATCTGCCAGCTCTAAGAACCAGTCTCTGGCCAGGCACTGATCTGTAGATGCATCTGTATCCTGGAAGCATCCTGAAGCACTTATTGGTAATCTACTAATACAGCTTACTAAAAAATAAATGGGTCATTACACAACTGGAAAGTAATCTACCTTAAATTTCTATTTTAATGAGTATGTTAACCTAACTGGACATATCTACAGCACACAAAATCACTTTGCTCTAACAAAGGACAGCAGTAGAATAAAAGGGTCCAATGAGGGTCTCGGGCCACACTTTGTTTCCCACACTGTCTCCTTTAATGTGGCGTGACATCAGAGGTACGCACTCCTTATGACTGAGGCGAGAGAGACATGAGATAGCTTTTAACTGTCTCCACACTGTCTGTATCAGGTGGGCAATCCATGTTTCTGGATGAACCTGAGAAATACAGCAATGCTAACCAGAAGTGATCTGCTTGCGATAGGCTAAGTACACACACTATGAACATGCAGGTTAAAACACTCCATTATTTATTGTGCTGCATCACTTCAAATATTATGGAACCCTCACTTCTTTTATTTCTGTCATAATCAACTGAAAAACTTGGTCACGTATGGCTTTTTAGTTCAAATAAATGAGGATTTAACATAACATTAAGGAAAATAAGCAGGAAAGCAGGAGTGCTAAAAAATCTCCAGTTCAGACTCTCATTCTAAATCAAGGGCACAGGTAATGTATACTAGTTTCACTTGTGGAAGCGAACCTTCTAGGAAACCCCACAGGCTATGTTTGTTCCTACAAATCCTGCCACATCACTACGTTAGGATGAGGAAGTTTTGAATAGCTCAGAAGTTCTGAATGGCATAAATGTGGATGTGAGATAGGCTTGTTTGGTTGAGCACTGTGTAAAATGGGGCCAGAATCACAGATTTAATCCCCATAAATTGATGATTTTTTAAATTTGTTAAATGAAAACCAAACTGTGGCCTAAATCCTATCACTCATCTCTAAAATGTGTGCTCTTTGGAACAGGGGAAAAAGACAAAGTGGTATGAGTCAGACCACATCTAAATCATGTGGTCAACCGACTGTGTTGATAAAGAGGTGGCAAATGTGTGAACAGTCCACGTGTTCTGCCAACTAAATCAGTGACAACGAAAGTATATCATCACATATTAAAATAAGTGAATACATGAAAAAGTGAAACACTTAAACCAACGTATGAGTTCTTCTAGGTTCCTTCTATAATACACAAAACAAAGACGGTTTTCAATCTTTTTTTCAGAAGAAAAAAAATACTGTCTTACCATCCGTTTGAGATTTGCTCAGGAAAATTGTGCTTGCCCTTGGATGGTCAGAAGGGTTTGATTCCAAAGCTAAGTCTGTATAGGAAGAAAAGGTATGATGGTTTGAGTAGAAAAAGACATGATTTTAAAAATAGCTACACATCAATTTGAATCACTTAGCAGTCTTGGGAAGAGTTTTTAGTAATGACAAAAAGCCAATTTTAGTAACAGGAACAATATAAAAAATATACCAGGACACTGCAAAATTGTAGAATCTCTCCACACCTGTGGAATAAAACCAGGCTATGTCTTAGACTTTTATTCTAACTTGCACCTAAATAACCTATGCAACTTTTAGATGAAATATGTGCCTTCCCCCTCCTACTTACTAAAAATCCCATTACCATCCTTTAAGCTGATATTAACAGCATATTCTAGAAACAGTCCCAAGAAGCAAGTTATGCTGTGGCTAATTACTGTCAGATACCAGCTCAATATATCAAATGTGCCAAAACCAAACAAGTTGCTTTTGGCAAGCTTGTGTTCCTTAGATAATCAAATGGCTAATTCTAACTCCATTCAACAAATGAACTCACTGAATTAGCTGTGGTTTATGTAGGGAGCTATACACAGGAAGAATTAAGAGGACTGTATGTATACAAGGTTCAATGTTCTCATCTTTAGGTACACTTCCATAATAGCAAGTGGTTTTTAACTTTTGCCCTTGATTTCTAAAGCCAAACTCTTGCTTCTTCTGTCCATGCTGCATGATTCATTTGGGGCTTCAATAAGAGTACTTTCTGGAGCAGATCATGAGGCTACTTGTAAAAAATTTTTCCCATGCCTATGTAAAAGGTATGTCTGTCTATAGTCCATCCTGCACCAAGGTGGGAAAAAGTCTCTCTATTCATGCAAGAATACAAAAACAGGTCCTTGAATTTTCATAGAACAAGGTTTGCCACCATATGGGAACCAAAGTTGTCATATAAAAAACAAAACAAAACCAAAACCTCTGGTGTGTCTAAGATTCCAAATAAAATGATCCCTGCATTTCCTCAAGATGTTTAGTGAGAGTCTGGTAAGCAAAGCAGTTTGAGCAAAAATAGGAAATGCACAAATAGGTTTTGTCTGGTTCCATATAATCTTTGCTCTTTTTAAGCTCTGAAATATATTTTTGGGTTACTTCATTGTGTTTGACAAGACAGCTTGATATTTCTATCAAATAAATGACTTTCATATTGCAACAACCTTTGTAAGAACCACTCAAAATTATCTTAAAAAGGAAAAAAAAAACCCCCACAAAACTTTATGACACTCAGCAATGTCCATCTCAAAGCATTTAGTCAATCTTGTAAGAAACTGGGCCAAGATCCTGACAGAGTATGGTTAAGAAACCACATAATAATTGTTCTGTTTTTAAAAGGGGTGTTGGCAGTTCAATCAAAAAAAAAATTTTTTTTTTGAGCATATGACTTTGTCTCAGATCATGATCCCGCATTGGTGGGTTTGAGCTCCGCATCGGGCTCTGTGCTGACAGCTTGGAGCCTGGAGCTTGCTTTAGATTCTGTGTCTCCCTCTCTCTGCCCCTACCCTGCTCATGCTCTGTCTCCTTCCATCTCTCAAAAAATAAAATAAAATATTAAAATTTTTTTTCTTTAAACACTATCTGTGGCTATTAGAGAATCAAAATGTCCAATGATATATTAAAAACTAATCATTCTTACAGTGAATCCTGTCTAATTCAGCATTTCATAAAATTTATCTACCTAGAATCCTTTTTTCCTCCAAGTAATATAGTTAGAATCTTGCACAAACATCATTTGGGACTTCCTGGTTTAACAGGAATCTGAACCATCCATTTTAATGGTGCTGCCAGCACTAGAAATTTACATAGCTAAACATAGCTTTGTTCTTCATGGAAATTCCTTCACTGAATTTGAAGTTTGTTAAAACTGCTTTTGGAGAAACTATTCAACATTTTTATGTAAAATACCCATAAAAATTAAACTTTTTTCACATATTTGAAAAATGAGACAGTGTCAGCTATTGGGAAAATAAATGAATTCAGCTGTGCTCAAAGCGACAAAGACTCTCACAGCTGCCTCTAACCTAAAGCTTCCAAAAGAGTTCATAACCAACTTCCTACCAAAAAGAAAGCAAATATACTGCATTTGAATCCAAAAAATAAACAGAAATGTTTGCAGAAGTAAACATACTATGTATCAGTGCCTATGGCACCACAGAAGTTCAATTAAATCTTTTCAATGGGGGGGCACCTGAATGGCTCAGTCAATTAAGTATCCGACTTCGGCTCAGGTCATGATCTCACGGTTTGTGGGTTTGAGCCCCACATCAGGCTCCGTGCGGACAGCTCAGAACCTGGAGCCTGCTTTGATTCTGCATCTCCCTCTCTCTCTACACTTCCTCTGCTCTCGCCCACTCTCTCTCTCTCTCTCAAAAATAAATAAACATTTTTAAAAATTAGGAAAAAAAATTAGGGGTGCCTGGGTGGCTCAGCTGGTTAAGCATCCAACTCTTGGTTTGGGCTCAGGTCATGAGTTCAAGCCACACATCGGGCTCCATGCTGACAGTGCAGAGTCTGCTTGGGGTTCTATCTCTCCCCCTTTCTCTGCCCTTCCCTCGTGCTCGCTCTCTCTCTCTCTCAAAAGTAAATAAACTCAAAAAAAAATTTTTTAAGTTAAAAAAAATTAAATCCAGGAAAAAGAAGTACCAGAATCAAAGGAGAAGAAGCAGGCTACACATGTACACACACCCCAAACCAAGATGTTCTACTACCGATCTAAGTACAAAAATCAAGAGCTGGGATAAAAGAAATGGCAACGTGCAGGAACAAAGCAAAATTAGCCCAAGCGACAAGAAGGAAACTGGCACTGCCCCTACTCCACCTAGAGTTCTAGGGTGGCACGTGCCCTGGGACTTCCAAAGAACCACTGAGCAAGGCCAAGCTGTGGGCTCCCAGCTAGCTTGGAGCTGTCCCATGTTTCCTTTGCTATCATTGGGGGAGGGGGACCTTGCTAGGAGATATCAAGAGAAGAGAGCAGAACTGAGACAGGTTCTAAGAAGGCCATTTAATTCCTGGGTCAAGTGGTACCCAGTTTACTCCATGAACTCTGGTTATAGGAGTCAATATTGTTTTTAAAAAATTTTAAGATCAATTTTAATTTGTCACTGAAAGGGATCTGGTTAATCGGCAGTAATGATGATCACATTAAAGGTGCAAATAGATAAAACTCACTTGCTCACTCCTTTAACAAATATCATGAACAAAAATTTACAAGAGTCAAAATAATACTTTGTTTAAAAATTACTCATAAACTCACAACCATTACTTTGTTACTTATACTCTTTAAAAAAAAAAAAAAGAAAAACTGTAATCAGTGTACCATTTATGTCCTATTTTGTTACTGACAAGTGATCTTTACCCCATTCCAGTATATTTATTGTTTAATGTATATACAATGGCCTACCAAGTATTATTCCTATACTTTACTTAGCCAATCCCTATTCTTAGGGTTTAGGTGCTTACAAACTTCTTATATTATGAGGGAAATCTTCATATACAAAGTTTTTAAAAAACAATTTTGTTTTTTATCTCCTTAGGAAAGATCTCCAAAATAGGATGACTAGGCCACATGTTTAGATCATTGTCATGGCTCAATGTATTGCTGAGTTGCTTTCTAAAGAAAGGGGGGGGGGGTAGGGATATTAGTGTATAATGCTATCAACTCTACCAGTTTCAGCTCCTACCCCGGCTTTGATTACTTGAAAGAAAAGATTCCTACTGATAAAAATGAGGAAGTCCACAGTCTCTAATTTGCATTTCTCTGATTACACAGTTTGACTATTTTCCCCACAGTTAACAATGCTATTGCCACTTTGGTAAGTTGCTATGATTTGTATATACTGTATGTATTACACCTACTAAGACCCTGATGTTGTCAGTCTTCATGAGGTTTTCGGAAAATAGTAACCTTCTGTCTTTAGCCTGCGACAGTTGTCTATATAACCTGCACTTTTTGCTAATGACAAAAACCACATTGCTACTTTATAGAATGGATATTTAAGCCACTAGACTGTAAACTCAGATACACACACACATTTCCGTGCTGTCCATTACTGTCTTCTCAAGCACCTAAGATAACTATGCGAAATCACACTATCACAAAGGTCATACTGCCAACTATTAAGCAAAGCATTACCACCTCCCACCACCATGCACTCACATATTCATGCAAGCACACGCAGTGAGAGAGATGGCATGAAATTACTATACATCTTGTATGCGAATCTGGCCCAAAATTATTTCTTTGGACGCCTCTAAGAATTTTTTAAGTAATCTCCACACCCAATGTGGGGCTTGAACCCATGACCCCGAGGATCAAGACTCACATGCTCTTCAGACTGAGCCAGCCAGGCGCCCCACGAATGTTTTTAACCTAAGAGAAATATTCCTGAGTTCATGATTAGAGGTTATGATTAAAATTGTATTTTAATACCCATCACTTTTTTTTAAAATCAATTTAAATTGCAACTTAATTTGACAGCATGACAGGTTGAAGCAGGAAAAGTAGAACTTCAGAAAAAAATTAAACTTGGGTCTTAATATAAATACAGAGGAAATCTGTAAAACCATTGACATCCAATACTGCTTTTCCCCTAAGATTCTATCAGTTATACAACTCACAGATGTTAAAAATGTGAAAACACAGGCAACTTAGAATAAAGGAAATGCATTATTAGAGGCTAAATGTGGCAAAATTAGGCAACTAGAAACTGTCAGTAAATGATTTTTCCTTGTCAAAATATTAGAGGGAGAAGGCAGTGACCAGGAAACGACCTGACAGAGCAGCATATTTCACAAAGCGATTGATTTCAATATATTGATTTCAATATATCCCAATTAAAATAGAAGATGTCAGCAGTTTCTGGGCTAACTGCTGGGTACCTGTTCACTTAAGGCTTCCTGCATTTACTGAACTACACTATCATCCTTATACTGTACGTGCATTCATTTTATGGCCCATTAACAAAAACATTTCAAGTCTTACAATTGCCATGTGATTTTATCTGAGTCCACACTTTTCCACCCCAGTCAGGTAATTTCTACCGTATGGCCTTGAGCTGGTCACCAGAGGGCACACAGAGTGTTCCCGCATCCCCCAATCTACTCCTTGCTTGAGCTCTCCTTCCACTTCCTAGCCTCTGACAATCCTTCTAACTCTGGCTTTCAAACTACTGTACCTGACTCTACCTTGCTTCTCAGTCTTGCCTTGTTTTAATCCTCAACCCATGGTTTGGTGACTCTAACTGAGATGTGACATTTCATACAGTGAAGTACACCTTTCTTCCTTTATATATTTCTAAAGAGTATTTTTTCTCAGTTTCCTGAACTTTTAAGTACATTTCTGGGTTGCAAGTTACCTCTATTTCATTTTACATTGTGCAATGTTAATATTTTAATTCTAAAGCTTAATTATTTTAATACACACATGCACAAAAGACTGAGGAAAAAAAGTAGTATACAGAGGCACCTAGCTGGCTCAGTATAGAGCATGTGACACTTGATCTCGGGGTTGTAGGTTTGAGACCTATGCTGGGTGTGGAGATTACTTAAAAATAAACTCTTAAAAAAAAAAAATAGCATCCCACAGTAGCCCGCATGATGAGTCATTCAATAAATTCTATTCCTATAGACCATGTATCTTTAATTTACATTCCTGATCTACTGTCTCATTGTTAAAACTGGGACAACTCAATTTATACCTCTCAAAGCCGGTCTTCTCATGTGTAAAACATATCATTCCTATACTATGTAACTCAACTTTGTGAGGAGCAAAAGAAATGTAAGAGCAATCTATATATCATCTAAAGCACAATAAGTGACAAAGCTTTCACAAATGAACTCAAAAGCAAAAAGTGAATATTTAGCATTTCACTGGAAAGTGTATGAAATGTCCACTCATTACTCATACCCAAATATCATCTTAAGCAAATATGTGCTTTGGCTGCCACTAAAGGGAAAGGAATAATACTCACACAATCAGTAAGAATTTCTCTCATTGATTCTGGTTTCTTTAAGCAAATATGCATTTCTCTTGCTTCTGTCATGCAGATTACTGTATGTCCTCTCCTTGTTTTTTTCATGCAACATATCCTGGAGATCACTTCATAGCAGTGAAGACAGACCTTGATCTTTTTTTTACAGCTCCATAGCTATCTACTATGTAGATGCAACACTTGATTTTACTAGCCCCTTACTGGACATACAAGGTACTAACGATATTTTGCTTTTGAAAATAATGCAACAAAACCTTTGTGAATATGTGGTTTCATATCTGTGGGGTATATCTTCAGAATAAATTCCTTAGAGTAGGATTGCTGGATTTAATGTACCTGCAGTGTTGTGAGATTGTGCCAATTTCTCTTTCACAGGGTCAAACCACTTTGCATTTTCACCAGCAATACATGATTATTTCTTCACAGCCTCACCAAAGAATGTAGCATCAATGGATTTTCTCCCAACAGGAGAGAAACTACAGTATAGTTTTATTTCACATTTCTTCTATGCATAAAAATGTTTAAAGGTTATCTGCATTTCTTTTTCTGTGACTTGCCCATCCATACGTTTGTTGCCTTTTAAATTCACTGAATTTAAGTCAGCCTATATTTTAGACCCTTATCTTCTGTTCAATTCACTGTTGGCTCTCACCTAAACTACTGCATCAGCCTTCTACCTGCTCTCCCTGACTCCAACCCATGCCTGCATTACACATTCTCACACAGTAGCTAGTCTCTTTTTCTTTCTTCTTTCTTTCTTTCTTTCTTTTTTTTTTTTTTAAGAATTAACATCATTCCCCCACATATAATCCTCCATTGGTTTCCCATTACAACTAAACGAAGATCCGTGTTTTTCAGTCAAGGCCCAATAGGCATACAAGGTCTTAACCCACGGCATTTCTCATAGCATCCCTCGCACTCTGGAGCCAGTCCATGTCTTTCTGTCCTTTGCTTGCACCAAGCATATTCCCAACTGAGGACCTCTGCAAGGAAGCCTCCTGTCCTACACCCTCCCACAGCTCCCCCTCACTTTTAAGGCTGTGTACTTGTCACTTGAGAACAGCCGTCTTTAACCACTTCAAGTAAAACTGCCCTCCCATCCTTGGCTTTCTTTCAGCACCTCACTACCTGACATTCTTTATTATTCATGTGCTGTCTGCCCCTAGGTCCTTCCAGAATGTATGGAGTTAGGGTAGGGGCTTTGTCATGTATACCACCCGCTGCCCAGCATCTGGAACAGTGCCCAATAAACATCTGTTTCAGTGTACCCCAAACCAGTTAAGTTTCTTCCTATTTTCCCATCTCTACTAAGATTTCTTCTAATGCTTCTTTTGATTAGTCATCTTAGACTGGCATTACTTTCAGATCTCTTAGCGTAGTAGTTATTCAGAATTAAAGACACAAGACAGGCTACCAAGAACCACAAAAATCTAAAAGAGGAATTCTAACATCCAGTGAAAAACCAATGGTAACTGTAATTCAGTATAAGGACATTTAGTGTTAAACTACTTTACCCACAAAAGGACTCATCCTGCAGACTTAATTAAGTCATAAGACTTAATTTCCATATACCATCTGAATTCTAAAGGGAGGTACAATGCACCAGTTTTTAATCTGTGCCCCCTGAATAAAGCATAATAACGGGATTGTATACTGTTTTACTATAAAAGATGCCCAACCATAAGGGGTAGGTAAATGAATGGTGCTCCCACCATTCAACAGTACACTACACAGTTATGAAAAGGCATGTAGTCGAGCTACGTGCAGCTGCACGGAAATATATCCTAGAGTGCTCTCTAGGCATCAAGCACAGTGCTAGGAGCTTTAGGTCGTTGCTTTCCTTTAAAACAAAATGCTATACAGCAGTACATGAAGAGTTAGCTCATTTTTGTTAAATAAACAAAATGTTATGTTTATATACATACAGCACATTTAGGAAGAGTAAATGCCAAAATATTAATAAAAGTTCTGGATTTTCTAAGTGAATGACTTTTTTATATTTTCTAAATCTTTTATATCAAATGCTTATTGTCATTTAAAAAAGCCAAAAAAAAAAAAAAAACCAAAAAAAACAAAAAAAAGGAGGGTTTAAAATAGCTACTGGAAAGAGGAAAGATCCGTTGCTCAGAGGTTTTTCCACATCATATTGCCAATTCCTTCCCTACTCACTCCTCGGGGGAAGGGGGAAGAAGGGGTCACTTCAGAGAGCACTCTGGCCAGCAAATCAGTGAGGCCTGTAAGGTCAGAACATAAAGACTGTATGAAAAGTTGGTAAGTAACAATAAAATTGGATAATAGGACGTCAGTATCTTATTTTGTGTCATTGATACACCAGTTAGAGTAGATACAGGGTTAGGTAAAGGCAAGGTAGTGGAGATATTCTTTAATCTTTTTTCAATGTTTGTTTATTTTGAAAGAGACACAGACAGTGAGCAGTGGAGGAGCAGAAAGAGAGAGAATCCCAAGCAGGCTCTGCACTACCAGCACAGAGCCCAAAGCAGGGCTCGAACTCACAAACCACGAGAGCATGACCTGAGCAGAAACCAAGAGTGGGATGCTTAGCTGACTGAGCCACCCAGGTGCACCTAGAAAAATTCTTTTGAGTCTATCTGAAATCTATGCTAGGTTCTTAGAATATTTCTTTGAAAAGGTTTGAAGAAATCACATTTTTCTGAAATGTTTGAGAAAAACAAGGCACAGCATTATCTATGGATGACTTTTGTCTAAGAAATGAAGTAAATAAATTCTTCATCATAGAAAAGCCAAAATGCTTTATATCTAAGTAGGTATTTCTTAGTTTCCAGGGAAACTGATATAAAATTTTCTGAAATAAAGACATTAAAAGCAAACTTTCAATGTGCCTGCACTTTAGAGTTAGTGTTCTGACCTTGTTTCTATGTAAATCTAATAGGCAAATGCTGAAATTGGGAGTTCTCTTATCACTTTATTGAACTTCAAAGAAAATTTTAAGACAAATTGAAATGAAATTTTAACTATCACGTTAAACATAAAGGGTAAATTCTATACTTACAAACTTTTTTCTTTAACTTTTTTGGTTTAATACTCCTTACAGTCCTATGCTTAAGGTACCTTACCTCATCAGCTTTTCTTTTTTTTTAAGCTTATTTGAGAAGGAGGGGGCACAAGCAGGGGAGGAACGGAGAGAGAGGGAGAGAGAGAGAATCCCAAGCAGGTTCTACACTGTCAGCACAGAGCCCTATGTGAGGCTCGAACTCACAAACCATGAGATCACGACCTGAGCTAAAACCAAGAGTCAGATGCTTAAACGACTAAGCCTCCCAGTCATCCTTCTCATCTGCTTTTCCTAATGTTCCTCTGTCCAGCGTATTCCTGGCTTCAATTTGAGGTCACCAGAACAAACTCTTTAAAATGCATCAACCTGTTTCCCTGACAGGTTAATCTAGGCTCATGGCTTCCACTTTTATCTAGTCTTACCTATTGTAATGAATGTACAGACAGGAGAGAGGTAAAAGTTGCTTTGAGTTGTGAACAATCAACCTTGAATGGAAACAGTCATGATGACTACGTTGGGATAGGTCTACCTTATGTATAAACAAGGTGAGAGCTGACTATGAGAGCTGTACAAGAGCTGAACCCAGCAATCTGTCACCTCCATGTGAGTCTCTTCTGTTTAGTAGCTGTGTTACACAGTCATTGCCCATCTCTGGGTCTCTCTTTCCTCATTAGCAACATGGGGAGAAAACCTGCAGGCTTATTTGTAGTCGGAAGGGCCAAATGAGATTGACATGAAAATGTGCTGTAAATCTTAAAAGAATTATGTAAAGGTCCCATTTGGTCTCTTATCCAACACTACCCATCTACTAACTAGTTTGTAAAATCACTCAGAAGCTTACCTTTCAACACCAAGCAGAATAGAAGTTTTCACAAGTATTCACATGCTTTGTGTTTAAACGTCCAATTAATTCATTTAATTTGTTCATTCTTTTACAATATTTGAATATTCTGAAAAAGCAGTACTTCCCCATTACAAAGCCATGTCCCTCATATGGGTGAATCCACAGGCTTAATTATTATAATTCTTAAGAGCCCCGCTGAAGTTTAAGTAGAAAAAGAGCTGTAAGACATTTCCTCTATAAGCTATGGCATTTAAATGAAACGAATGGGCTAATGGGGCTTTAACATCTTTATGATACAATGTTTTCTACTTCAAAGAACATAAGGCTCATTAAAGAGCCACATGGTTATTAAAGAGCCACGTTGTTACTCAGAATTATTTTTACCTAGTCCTCCCTTTCCAAAATTCCAGAGGCAAAAATCAAACACTTCCTCTTTGCCCTCCCCCCTCCCCCAAACGTTTAGTCTGAAGAACTTTTACCCCAACATTCTTAAAGTTGAACAGGATTCTATTGGCAGGAGCGGGGAGGAAGGAGAGGGAGCCATGGAGACAAACATTCTGTACAAGATCTGACACTTTAACTGCCAAAGTTTATGTTACAAATTAAGGTCTAAATTTATGGTTTTTTCTCTTTGGAAACTTTCTACCAATAGCCTCATGAACCACTGCCCCGCTCATTTTTAGAACTGGCAGCATGTAAGTTAAGTCTGTTAAATCACTGAGATAGGGCAGAAGACACTTTTGTGCCAAAGTGGGAATTTTAAACTCCCTGGGTTCTCCGTTCAGTAAAAGGAAAACAAGAAACAAAAAACTACATTCTCGCAGCCCTGGCAGTAACATTTCACACTGTTCACAATGAGTTCAAGTCTCTTCTGCCATCATTTTCATTCCGTCTTCAAACTATAGTTAGCATTAGGCAGTTTCCATCGAGGCTACTGGAAACAGCCTACTTAAGAACACCGCATAGACTTCCGCAGGCCAATCTCTATTTCGAATTTCCTACAATTCGTCCGAATCGTCCCGCGTGTCAACTACCTTAATGGTAGGAGGAAGGGTACCATCAGGCCCTTACTTGGTCCCTTTACTTAGGTAAGGATAGGCAGATGAGGTGGATACTCCCAAGTTGGGGTATTTACATTTCCACCGAGAAAGGGGAGCGCGTATACCAAAAGAGTCTTTATAAAGTCTCCGGAGACGTCCAGGAGACCCCCAAACAGGAAAGGGCTGCGGGCTGGACGGTCTCAGGCCGCGCTGGGAAACGGGAATACGGGAAAGAACTAGGCGTTCGGGCAGGGAAGAGGGAGAGAAACTGGCCGGACACGACGGGGAAAGAAGAAAGGATGGGGACGCCAGGCAGAGCCAGCCTTCATCCCCGGCGCCCAGCCCTGAGAAAGCCCGCTCCGGGCAGGAAGGAGCCCGAGGCGGCGGCTCGGTCCCGGGGGACTCCGGGGGCGGCGCAGGCCAGCGGTCCGCCAGAGAGCGGACAGCACCGGCCCCCGAGAGGGACAAGAGGGCCCCGCCTCCTCCTCACCTTCGGGCATCTCCCGGTCGCTGATGTGCTGCAGGTGGTGGCCCTCGCCGGCTCCGAAATCCAACTCGGCGGGCTCCACGGCAGCAGGCGCCGGGGCTACTGCCACCGCGTCCCCGGCCGCCGCCTCGTAGATCTCAGACTCGTAGTTTGCCTCCACCGGCCCCGTGCGCCGGCCCACCTTGGGGCTGGCATTGGGGGACACGCAACAGGTCAGCGTGTTCCCCATGGGGCGCCTCCACTCCTCGCCTGCGCTCGCCCCCGACTCCGCCGCGCTCAGCAGCTGCCCCCTCCCCCAACAATGGCGCGGTCGGCACCGGCAGCCCCGGGCTACGCCGGGGCTGTGCCGCGCATGCAGGCGCGGCCTCGCCCGCTGCCCGCCGGTACGCCCCGCCGCCGGGCCCCGGGCAGGGCTCCGGCCCCGGCCGCACCCCCGCCGCCGCGCCGCCGCCGCCGCCGCCGCCTCCCCCGAGCCAACTAGTCTGTGAGGGCGGCGACCAGCCCGGCTTATTTAAAAGGGGTGGGGACCCGACGAGCGCTGAGAGGCGCAGCCACTGCCGGCAGAGAGCGCGGTCGGAGCTCCTCCTCCTTCCGCCACCACCTCCCGACTGCCCTCCGCTGGCCTGGCTGGCGCCTGCCAACCGGAACACATTCTGCGGTCACCTGGTTACGAGGGACCAATCACACCCAGAGTTCCCTCCACGCGCCCGCCTCGGAGCGGAGGCACGTGACTCGCAGTGCCCCGCCCCCGCCCCGCCCCGCGGCTGCTCCGCCCCCCGCGCGGCGCGCCGCCGACCCCGGTTTCCATTCATCTCGCGCAGCCCGGAGCTTTCCGGTCCCGTGGGAAGCGCACCGGGCGTTAGTTACTCTAAGCCGTCCGGGTCGGTGGTCATTATAGAAAGTCTCGTTAGTAAAGAGCCGATTCCGTTAGCAACTCGATTTCACCGGGTGTGACAGCTGACTCATTTGATCGGCCACCGAACTTAGTTCCCCCCGAATTGTTGAACCGTTTTTGTAACTAAACGCTCCTCCTCTCTTGCCTTCCAAACGTTAGTTTTCGCCTGCAACTTGACCACAGCAACCCCCGGAGCCCTGGTCCTCCTCTCAGTAGAGCGCTGTGGCTTTGTGTCTTGAATGAGACCCGAGGACACGTCACCCTTCACTTCTTTCTCACTAAAATAAGGAACGAACTCGTCCCTCCCGGCCCGGAAACGCTGGGTTTCACCGACTCGCTTTTCTCCCCTCTGCTTCCCCCTTTGATGGCAGGAGTTTCCAGATTTCCCTTCTTTGGCCAACAACCCACAAAGCACGATTTTCTCATACAAAATTGAGACCCACAGAGTGAGGTGGCACGGTCCTGACCTGATGGAGATGATGATAATGATAGTTAACATTTGGGTAGTGGTTAGCTAATAGCGCGCCCAACCCCATTCCAAGTTAGGTAGGTACCCGTTTAACCCTCGACAACAATCCTTGCACAGATTTTAGGGAAGAAAGTGAGACGAATTAACATTCCCAAGGCCAAGTGATTGCTCGGGTGTGGGGCCGGGATTTGAGCCCAGATATTGTGGATCCCCACAGGCGCCTTATTGTGATTACCAGAAAATAAAGGTAGAAGTAAAACTTGAGAGGAAGTGACACTGTATATCAGGATATTTATTTAAGGGAGGACAATTTTTTTTTAGTGTAGATTTGTAAATGTTTTCCCTTCACTCAACATTCTCTCCCATGTGCCCGTCACTGCATGTGGGAAACCTTCGGGCCCTCAGTGAGCTCTCAGGGATGACAAGACAAAGGCTCAGAGAGTCCAATTGTCTGAGGTCACGCTCCTCCTGGAAAGTGCTTGTACCTGGGGTTCAAACCTAGATCTAACTGACCCCAAAGTACATGCTGGGGGAAAGAGGATGGATTTTTACCCTGGGAACACAAGACGATTGAGTAATAGGAAGCTGGCGTGTCACTATCAGATGGTTTGTCATGAGGTCACTCCCAACAATAAGGACTGAAGGATGCAAGACCAATTCAGAGACTTTATGTTCAACTAGGAGAGAAGGCAGTGGCAGTGACTGAAGTGGGGGGAAAGGACTTGAGATCTTTGGGGAGGTAGAATTGCAATACTTGATGACTGGGTATGGAGGGAGAAGTGAAGAGGGGAGGCAGAAATGGCTGCTAGGATTCTGGCTTTGAGGACTGGATAGAGAGCGGTGACTTTTTCCCAGAGAGAGAACACAGAAAGAGGAATAGGTTTGAGGAGGAAGATAATCTTTGCCCTATGAAGTGACACATCCAAATGGAGCTCTCCGGGGGAAACTTGGGTCTATAGCTCTTTTGACTAAGTCTGTTTTGTGATATCCCAACTTACATTTTCAAAAATTACACACATATTCAACCCCCCAAAAAGTAATTGGGGTGATTTCCTAAAGTTGACATGCTGAGAATATAACATTTCCTGGTGGTTACTTTCATAGAACAGCTTGGAATCTATGGTTTTAACAAATGGCGCATTTTATGTAAAACAAAACTGTTAAATGAAAAACTATTTACAATTGTATTGTCGTTAGAACATATAGAAAGTAATGAAGCCATGGGTACAGAAGTGATGGTCTTGAGAAGATGTGTATAATTTTAAAGATTTTTTAAAAAGGCAAACTAGGTGAATATTTAAGTGGCATTTAAGTGAAACCTGCAAAGGTGAGCAGTGAAGTCCAAGGACCTGAGCACTAATCAGAAAAGACTGATTGATTGGGTGAGTTCCATGAGGTGTGTGGGGGCAGGGGGGTCACATCTGCCTCTCATCTCTGCAATGGCTGCATCTAGAACAGTGCCTGGTCAGTAGGCAGCAATAAGCAATTCCCTGAAGAGTCAAGTGTGGGAAAACTACAAATGCCATGGGTTATGGCAACTGGGTGATTGGGGATGTGTTGTGAGCCTGGTGGCCGGCAGTGGGCAAAGAAATGAATAGGAGTTGAGAAAGTGAAGACCCCAACTGAGAGCTTCTTTTCCTAAACATTTTGACTGAGAACAGACATGCAGTAGCAGTTAGAGGGAGATGTATGGCTAAGGGGTACATTAAGAAAAAAACCATCCTCAATGATGGAGAAAAGGGAAGCAAAGAATAGTAATGTGATTTGAATTAAGCAAGAGTTTGACTCTGTGATATAACCTGAGACCTTGCATATGGCTGCTGATGGCTGAATTATCTCTTGGGATATATCTTGTGATTAGTGTTTTACATGGGTTCGGAATAAGCCCATTCATTCATTTTATTCATTCAATACCTAAGCTGTAGTAATACCACATGCCACATACTTTTTAGGTACAGAAGATGTTGTTTTGACCAAGATAAACAAGGTTCCTGTTCTCATGAAACATATCTTCCAATAAAAGAGTCAACAAGCAGTGTTGTCCATCACACCTCAAAATCATGGCCCAGGAATAACTACTGAATCTTTATTCCAAACAGTAGGGTGGAGGAAGGGAATGGAGATTTTTAAGAAGATGCATATAGCATAGAACTTACATATCATTGACTTCAAGCTTAGCCATATGGCCACACACAGCTCTACGAAAGGATCAGAAAATGCAGTCATATAGCTGAGGAACTAATGCATAGGGAATAACTGGGCATTGGATGCTAACTCTACCCTACAATCTTAAGGTAAGATTAGAGAAGTCTCAGCTTAAAGCAAGGAAGATCATAATACAATTTCATATCCCTTTGCAAGCATATATGGAAACTTATGCAAAGAGTTCTATAGTGACTTAAGCTAAGAGGACAAAAAAAGTGGAGAGAGGCTTAAACTATAGAATAAACTACCTCAGATACAAGAAAGATTTTATGGTGGTCAGGTGATTAGGATTACATATTATATGTGTATTGTGACTAATTGGATTCCATCTTGAGTATTGTGACTAGTTGGTCATATAGAATAGGATTTTGTGTGTAACTAATAGGTAGGGTTTCTTTGGGCAGAGTCTCCCCTTATCACCGTATTCTCAACGGCATATGTGAACAAAAATGTTAAGAATTATTATTAGACCTGATTTGATGTGGAACAACTGGACTTTTCTCATTTCTGAGTTTGGAAAATTATAATCGGTATCTCTAAGCAAGTAGGGCATTTGATAGTGCTGGCATTCATATTTAAGTAATCTATCCAGTGTCTCTTCCATCTGACTCTTTCTACACCTTCTGAACTGTTCTTCTACCTTCTCTCTTCTCATAGCATGCAGGTTTCTTTCTGTCCAGTGAGTCAGTCGAGATAAGAATGTTAATTTGAATTGATGCTCTGAAAAAAATTAAAAATGTGTTAGTTTGGCATTCCATTAAGGGCAGTTAATGTTCATTGGACACGTAGTTCTGGCCCCAAATGTCCACTGTGATTACAACTCCGAACATTAGGGCGCTAAGACAAGTTCTAGGAAGGGCCTGCAGTTTTAAGAGACTAGGAGTTTCTTTTTGCCCTTCCTGGAGCCTTTTCTCCTCTCTGCCGTTCTATGGTTTACTTGCTTCCAGTTGCATTTGTCTAAGTGCTATAGGAAATCTAAAATCTTAGCCCACAGCCGGTGCTTCCTCAGATCACCTTCCGGTAGGGCTGGAAGAGCCTTTCTCTCCCGCTGAGTGCTCCGTTCAGGATCCTGGTTTTCTACAGCAGATGCGGCTCTACCCCTAGCTCCAAGGGCTGTAACCAACCGCCTGTGATCTGCACTTCACTAGTTTCAGGAGGGAACTGCCCTCCACACTTGCCCCGGAGACAAACTCACTGCCAAATCCACTTTGGAACAAGGCAGAGTATGAATAAATACATTAAATGTTTTCAGTTGTTTTTTACCCAATCCTGCCAATACTCCTTCCCTCGGCATCTCCATGCTTTGCTATTTCCACTTGTTTCACTTGAGTGATATCTTGGTGCTTTTAAGATGTGTCAATTTTACTCTTAAAATGGAATCCTTGGCCAAATTGGTTTACTGAAGTTAGAACCTTTTTCTTGCAATGATTTCACGTGTTCCCTCGGTTTCTTCTGGTAGCCTTTTTGACAGCAGCCTCCTAAAATCAAGCTGATATTAGAAACACTGTAGGAAGAGGAGTCTCATTAAACCTGACAGCAGGGAAAAGTTTAAAGAAGTCTTTATAACCAAGTTTGTTCCCTGGAAACAAAACTCACAGATTTTAGGGCATGATCTTTTCCTCATGATGAGTCCATTGCCTGTTGTGGAGACAAATCAATTTTTATCCCCACAGTGCGAGATCCACCCTGTACTACCTCTAGAATGTTTTTCAAATTTTAACATTTATTTATTCTTGACAGACAGAGAGCTCGAGTGGAGGAGGGTGCAGAGAGAGAGGGAGACACAGAATCCGAAGCAGGCTCCAGGCTCCAAGCTGTCGGTACAGAGCCTGACGCGGGGCTCAAACCCACGAGCTGTGAGATCATGACCTGAGCTGAAGTCAGACGCTTAACCGACTGATCCACCCAGGCGCCCCTAGAATTCTTCTATCAGAAAGGATTAGGATAGCAAACTGGATTGATGTAGGGGCCAGGAAATTTGTCTTACAAGACACGTTTGGGGGCACCTGGGTGCCTCAACTGGTGAAGCATCTGACTCTAGATTTCAGCTCAGTTTATGAGCTCACAGTTTGTGAATTCGAGCCCCATTGCCAGCCCTGAGCCGCACTGATGGTGCAGAGCCTGCTTGGGATTCTCTCTCTCTCTCTCTCTCTCTCTCTCTCTCTCTCGCTCAAAATAAATAAATAAATTTTTTCACAAGAGAGAGACACATTTGAATAGCACTTAAAAAATGAACAATTTAGGGGCGCCTGGGTGGCGCAGTCGGTTAAGCGTCCGACTTCAGCCAGGTCACGATCTCGCGGTCCGTGAGTTCGAGCCCCGCGTCGGGCTCTGGGCTGATGGCTCAGAGCCTGGAGCCTGTTTCTGAGTCTGTGTCTCCCTCTCTCTCTGCCCCTCCCCCGTTCATGCTCTGTCTCTCTCTGTCCCAAAAATAAATAAACGTTGAAAAAAAATTAAAAAAAAAATGAACAATTTAAATTGCATTTTGGGGGGACTAGGGCCTTGGCCCCTCCGCTGAGCAGCCTTGGCTTCTATAAGGGTGATTCTTTGAGTAATGTCACACACCCCATGAGCTATTTCTGCTCAGTTCTATTTACTATACAGATAACATAGAATGCTCCTCTGGGGGGAAAAATACTCTAGTTATATAGTCAGTGCTTTGTCCAGAAGAGGCAAAACAAAACAAAACAAAAAAGGCCCCTGAAAACAGCTGAAGCCAGGGCCCAAACCTGATCTGCCCTGTTCTTGGTAGCCACAGTGTTAGAGCTGGCCCATCTTGACCATTTGATAAACCTCTACTCATTCTTTGAGGCTTCTATCAAGCGGAGCTTGGCTGCCAAGCTTCTTTGACTCCCTTAAGGCTGTAAAATTCTGCATCTGCACTGCAATTAGTACCTTCTGCAAATCTCTACCGTGACACAGCCTTGTATCATATGATGATTGTTATGTATGTATCATAATTGCATGTATGTATGCATGTATGATATTGTTTTCTTATTTGAACCCTCGCCCTCCTCCCCATTAAACCAGGCACTCTCTGAAGACAGAGCTATTTTATTTAGGTGTTTGTATCCCCGGCGCTAAGTATGAAGCCTGGCTTGCCACTGTCCCACACGCTTTTCTTGAATGAATGGGTGCGTGAATGAAAAAGTTGAGTCGAGAGCACCAAAAATCACAATTCAAGAACGACTGTAATGATTCCTTACTTTTCAGTATTCTCTAGTATTCTCTTCTGTGCCTCTGCGTCTAGTTTCTGTTCCCTGATAGCATGTTTAAAAACGGCGGCTATTTTATAATCCTCTCAAGTGCGTGGGTGAGGAAGGCAGGCAGGTCACAGTGGGAACTGGGCATCCCTGCTCTGGGACCACTGCGGCCTCAGCTGGAGTGCGTCTAGCAACCGGGGCTGGGCAGGAAGGCTCATCTGGGGCCACAGGTCTGAAGCAGCGGTTCTGGGCCGTCAGCCGGGCTCCCCCTGCTTCTGGGTGTCATGACTCACAAGCTTGCTTCTTCACTCACACATGGGGGGCCTGGCCTGCCAAGGCCGGAGCGTCTGGGACTGGTTGGATATGCCTCCCAGCATGGCTCTCTCCTAGTAGTCAGACCTTTTCCCAGACACAATTATAAATCCCAGCATGTTTCACTTCTCTGGTAAACACTATTTAATATAAAAATATGGGGGAGGAAGGGAGAGGTGTGGTGAGCAACATTCCTTCAATTAAAACAAAAAAAAAATCCTTCAAAGCCAGTTCCTTTACTGGAAGTAAAGTTAGGAAGTTCGTCCAGAACATCACCTTACAATGGATTACGTTAAATTTACAGGGCGCCTGGGTGGCTCAGTCGGTTAAGCATCTGACTCTTGATTTCGACTCAGGTCATGATCTCGCAGTTCGTGAGATGGAGCCCCGCATCGGGCTCTGTGCTGACAGTGTGGAGCCTGCTTGGAATTCTCTCTCTCTCACCCTACTCTGTCCCTCCCCAGCTTGCACTCGCTCAAAATACATAAGTAAATAAACTGAAGAAAAAAAAAAAAACAACACAGCAACATTATGTTAAATTTTCTGTGACCAAATCTTTCTGCACTACCTGGCATCTAAGTAATCCCCTTTCCCCCTTGGTCTCTGAGTGTTTTAGTACTGAGAAAGAATGGGGATTTCTGCAGGTGCCTTCAGAA
This sequence comes from Lynx rufus, assembly GCF_022079265.1. Classification (NCBI taxonomy): domain Eukaryota; kingdom Metazoa; phylum Chordata; class Mammalia; order Carnivora; family Felidae; genus Lynx; species Lynx rufus. Next base: position 28,543,796 of record NW_025814834.1, read on the forward strand.
ACAAATGTGCCGTTGGTTACATTCCTTTTGTGATGTTTCGAATTGTATGTTTGACAATAGCGTTTACCTTAAATCAAATATAGGAGCAATAGGAGAAAATTCTTAAAATCTACATGCTAAGAACATCATATCTTTCTAGCGATTACTTCGGTAGCACAACTTAGTATCTACAGTTTCAGCAAATGAAGTGTCCGGTGTAAAATAAAGCCACTGCCTGAAAACAAGACTTTAAATGTTACTATCGTTGCAATGTTTAACTAGTAATTGCCCTGTGAACGCACACTGTGAACCGCTTGACGTGCATAAACTAGTACAGCCACAAAAATCTCAGGATGTGGTAATATGAAAGCCCCTCAGGGCAACTCTCCACATGGTACCATTGACCTGCCGATCAGATCCCATTACATAAGGATTTTCCCTTCTCTTGGGAAGTAGATGGAGGAAGCATGCTGTTTGCTGTTGCCTATTTTTGAAACAAGGTATGCCAAGGTCTCTGTGCCCTTCCCCAGAAGAATGGGGGGGGGGTGGTGGTGGTGCAACGTTTGCAAAGTCTGCTTAGCACTATCTTGGGTAGAAATCATGCTTTGCTGGCATTTTATGTTTCTATAAAAGAACAGGGAGACACTCGCCCCTCAGAGTCCTCAGTGAAGTAAGAAAGCCGTGATTAGTTAGCAATTGTGATTAGGTGTCTTCAGAGGAGAAAGAAAGAAACAGGGGCAGAAAAATACAAGTTCCCTCCTGGTATCCCTGCAGGGGCTTAACTCAAGGCCAAATAGTCACAGAGAGAACAGTGGCAATTCTGAGGCTCAGAGAGAGTTTGGATAATTAATTATAATTAAGTGGTAATTAATAATGATGTGAATAATTGAGGGTTCCCTACCTTCAGGCTGTGGGCTGGAGACAGTAACACTCTGAGCCATAATGGAGCCCGAGACAAAGGGGAAATCAGTAATATGTATCCCATCTTTACTAAAATTGTTGATAGTTCGTTCATTACAGGCTTTTTTTTACATAATTTTGTTTTTCAAAACATTCCACTTATTTACTATTTATCTCGATTGCCGAGTTTTTGTGTCCCCTTAAATTGGGCTCCTGTGGCAAGTGCCTCACTCACCTCTCCTTAGCCCAGAAACAATGGAAGGGGCACTTGGATACTGCTTGGCCTGACCTGGAGGTGGGAATAGAGGGAGTCAAATCCTTGGGAGGGAGTCAAATCCTCTGATCCTGGGTGTCCTGAAATTTCCAAATTACTGAGAACGCGATAACCAAATTCTAGTCTGGGATTAAAGACAGCCCAAGTCTTCTGTGTACCATTATTGCTACATGTTACAGATGAGGAACGGAGTCTCAGTGCATGTGACAGACATGCCTAGATGACAAATCTAGAGAGTGGCAAGTGAGGACTTGAATCCATACCTGGGCGACTCCACAGGCTGTACATCCCACCATTCCCCACAAAAATGATAAATAATGTATTTGTTTTTCTTAATACTCAGCTAAAAGTCATGACACAATATCTTCTGTTAACTTTTAGTAACTTTTTTCTTCATATAGAAGTAGTATATATTCATTGAAAAGAAATAAGAAAATATACATAAAGGAGAGAAATCAAAATAAATCAAAATCCTACCCCAAGAACCACCTACTGTTAGCGTTTTGTTGCATCTCTCTCCAAGTTTTATTTTAGTAAAGATGCATTATATTTTGGGGCGCCTGGGTGGTTCAGTTGGTTAAGACTCTGGCTCTTCATTCAGCTCAGGTCATGATCTCGAGGTTCATGAGATCGAGACCCATGTCCAGCTCTGTGCTGACAGCACGGAGCCTCCTTGGGATTCTCTCTCCCCCTCTCTTTCTGTCCTTCCCCATCTGGTGGGCATGTGTGCATGTGCTCTCTCTGTCTCTCTCTCTCAAAATAAATAAATAAACATTTTTTAAAAAGGATAAATTATATCTGTATGATTTAAAAATAAAACTAAGCTACAGACAGTAGTTTTTAATGTGCTCTCTTAACAGTATGCTGTGAACATCTTTTTCTGTCATTGCTTTTTTTTGCAGAGTAACTTGCAATAGCTTCATAATATGCATTCACTGGTTCATGAATATTTATTGAAGGCCAGCTACTCTCCAGGCAGTGACCAGGCACTGGAGATGTGTCAGTTAACAAAACAAAAAATTTGTCCCTCTAGGGCTAACGTTTAAATAGAGGGACACCTTCCATAAATGTTTTATTCATTCTTAAAATAAATAAATAAATAAATAAATAAATAAATAAATAAATAAATAAATAGAGGGAGACCTTCAAAACATAAATGAATCAATGTGTGTCACTTAATAGGGACACTATTTTGGATGTGTCGGGGAGTCTTCTGTGACAGGAAGCTGTTTGGGGCTGAACTCCACCCCCACCGTGGCCCCCTGCTCCCCCAATTCATATGTTGAAGTCGTAACTCCCACCACTTCAAAGTGTGAGGCACAAATACTGCCTATATTTGGAGGCAGTGTCTTTTAAGAGGTAATAAGTTAAAATAAGATCATTAGGGTGAGCCTTAATCCAAATGACTGGTATCCTTTTAAGAAGAGGAAGTTCAGGTGCCTAGGTGGCTCAGCTGGTTAAGCGTCTGACTTTGGCTCAGGTCATGGTCTCATAGTTTGTGGGTTCGAGCCCCGCGTCGGGCTCTGTGCTGACAGCTCGGAGCCCGGAGCCTGCTTTGGATTCTGTGTCTCCCCCTCTCTCTGCCCCTCCCTCACGCTCTGTCTCTCGAAAATAAAATGTTAAAGAAGAGAAAGTTTGGACACAGACATACAGAGAGGGAAGGCCACGTGAAGACACAGGGAGAAGATGGTCACCTATAATCTAAGGAGTGGGGCCTGCTACAGGTCTTTCCCCACACGGCCTCAGGAAAAGCCAACCCTGTCGGCACCGTCTGGGACCTCCAGCCTCTAGAACTCTGGGAAAAGCAGTTTCTGTTGTTTAAGCTACCAAGCTGGGTACTTTGTTATGGCAGCCCTAGCGAACTAACAGGGGCAGAGAGGTCCGAGTGCAGTGAGAGGGTACAAGTCCCGCAGTACGCCGGGAGCGGTGAGCACCAAGGCCCTGCGGTGGAGCTGGCTTGCTCGCTCTGCACTAGAGGGAAGCAAAGGAGCCAGGTTCCTGGAAGGGTAACTGAGGGGAGAACGGAAGGAGGTGAGGGCAGAAGAGGAAGCGGGGTACCACTAGGTCCTAGAGCACCCTGCGGGCCTCAGAAAGGGCTTCAGAATATAGTCTGCAAAATAGGAAGCCGCTGGAGAACCACTGGAATATATATATACATACAGTTAAAAAACTGGCTTTTTAAAAAATGTTTGTATTTTGAGAGAGAGGGCGAGCGAGCAGGGGAGGGGCAGAGAGAGAGGGAGACAGAGAATCCCAAGCAGGTTCTGCACTGTCAGTGTGCAGCCGGATGTGGGGCTTGATCCCGCCAACCATGAGATCATGACCGGGGCCCAAATCAAGAGTCGGACACTTAACCGACTGAGCCACCCAGGTGCCCCGGACCTAGCATATTTTAACAAAGGTCCTCGGCTCCTTTGGGGAGCCCATGTATCAAAAAGTTTGGAACCCTCTTATCCATCAATCAACATGTGGCAGAGCATGGTAAAGGTTTGCAGCGAGAGGCTTCAGGGACACTGGCCCCGAGTCCTAAGCCCTCTTTGTACCCCCACCATCCCACTTGGCCATCCTACTCCCCTATCTGATAAACTGGATAAACCATCATTTTAAACCAGACTCAGACTTGTTCCATGAGTCCTCTTCCACAGGGTCATTCAGCGAGACCTCTTTCCCCATTTCAAGGCCTTCTGGTGGCTATCCCTTTCTCTCCCTTATCTCTTCTCCCTCTTGCTGGATCTGACACCCAGGTTCTCAATCCTCAGGCTCCCTCTACCCCAACTCAAGCCTTCCTAGCTCACTGGCACCAGCTGCCGTCTGCTAGAATTCCATCTTACTCTTCTCTCCCCATTCTCATGCCCTCATTCCCAGGAAATGGAGAAATGGAAGCCTTATCTGATATCTGTAAGTGAAATTTCAGGGAAGTAGACGATGTCTGTTAGTCGGATATGGGACTGAAGTCATGGCTACTCTGCCCCATTTGGAAGCCTCACGCCTTCTGTTAAAGGAGATGTGGTTTATACATACAATGGAATACTACTTTGCATGAGAAGAAATGAAATCTGACCATTTGCAGTAACATGGATGGAACTGGAGGGTATTATGCTAAGTGAAATAAGTCAGTCGGAGAAGGACAGATACCATATGTTTTCACTCATATGTGCAACTTGAGAAACTTAACAGAAGACCATGGGGGAAGGAATGGGAAAAAAAATAGTTTCAGAGAGGGAGGGAGGCAAACCATAAGAGACTCTAAATACTGAGAACAAACTGAGGGTGGATGGGGGGTTGGGGAGAGGGGAAAGTGGGTAATGGGCATGGAGGAGGGCACTTGTTGGGATAAGCACCGGGTGTTGTATGGAATAAAATTTGACAATAAATTATATTTAAAAAAAAATCAGAGGTAATGGGTAGAGGGGCAGTTAAGTAGCTAGGAGTTGGACTGAACTTTGACCAGCGTGTTCCTCCAGGGAAGCTTTTGTTAGTTTCCAGATTCCTCTTAGGCTCCTGAGGGGTCCTCTCTCATGAGCCCTCATCAGTAGCTTCCTTTAAGAATGTATGTACAGATGTTTACCTCCTGTTCAAGGTCTGTCCATGTCCTCCACCAGCCCCCGAGGCCTATTGACTCTATCAATGTATACTTATCCCGCTGTAGGCTGCATTTTGACTGTTATTCACTTCACGAAGACCAGAGATCAAACTGTTCTCTCTCAAGAACAATAAACACATAGAAGTGGAAAAAAACAAATGGATGCCATTAGTAAGGGTGCCAGTTCAGCCCAGACTCTTGGGCTGATCTGTTCACTTGACCACAGATGAGAGTTGACATTAAAAAGACAGGTAGCTGAATATTCCCAAGTGCAAACACCGCAGGGCTGAAGAAGGGGAACCCCAGGAGGGTCACTGGCCTAGGTCCCTGCTCTCACAAAGGGCCTCAATGCCACCAGGTTAAACCAGTATTTACAGAGAAGCATTGGTAGGTTTGAAGAAAGAAGATCATTTCCTCCCAACTTATCTCTGTTTCTCATTACTGGGCCACATCTGTCGTGAATGTTGAACCAGTATTTTTAATAAATCCCCTAATAATTCCCTTAATCATCCTGGGAATAGCATAATTATATTGAACTGAATGTGTGTGGGTGTGCATGTGTGGGTTGAAATTGTTTACTTCTTAGATACTGACATTTAAAATATACCCCAAAGTTGTAACACTATTTTGGCATTTCTTTTTCTTTTTCTTCTTCTTCTTCTGTTTGTTTTGGTTTGGTTGGTTTGCTTTAATATGGAAGTGGCCTGTGCTTCTCCTGACCTCTGAAAGGCCTTATGAAAACCTGAAACCGAGGCAAGGTGACAAAGTCTGGTCATTTAGCAGTAGGGCCTCCTCATGTTACTTCTTTACTTAGAAAAATAAAATGTTGTTGCAGAAGATCCCGAGTTACAAATGTTCTTCCTAGGCCAGCCAGTTTCTGAATTCTTAGATTTTTTTTGTTTAATTTGGCTATCAGGGAATTTTCTAGACTGGAAACATCTAAGCAAGACCAAAACAAAATCTCAAGGGTGAATCCACATCTTCCAGGTTGAGTGAGAATCAGATATGCCTCTGGGATGAAGTGAGCAAGGGAATTGATTTTCACCCTACACAGTCATCTCAAAATCAGATAGAAGGTGAGTGAAAAATTATACAGGTTTCTGCGTATCTTACCAGATTCTCATTCCTATTTTCTTGGGCAAAAGAGCAAAGTGCCTGGTGTACTTTGTTAAGAACGTCAGTAAAACTGTGGTTTAATCTTTGTAATTGTCATTGCTAACCAGACACTAACGGTGCCTCTAGGTTCAGTAGAGAAATGACAGCATAAAACTTCTTAGTGACACTCATACTTCATAATAATACCGTCATCTTGAGTTTGAGGGATCATGACACTGTCTGTATGTAGTTTTAAATTCCCCAGTGATGCCAAATATATTTGTGTCAACAGACGCTGTTCCAAAATACCGGAGTTCAATTTAGCTGAATACCAGGGGACTGACTCAAATTACGTTGAAGGAAAAAAATATATCTTTAACCAACTCAGATGGAAAAACATGGAAAATCTGTGTTACAAAGGGTTGTAAAGTAGTAAAGTAAGACGTTTCCATAAAGGCTAATACATTTTGTATTTTCTTTAATTATATTATTGCAACCTTTTTCAATTCCATATGTGAAAATGCTGTTTTTACCAACTCATAATAGCATCTAATTCATTACTATTAACACATCACTGTTTTTAGAAATGTGGAACTTTGTCTTCTATTACAGAACTATTTAATATAGTGAAATACCGATAATCGTAGTAATAATAATCACTAATGTAATATCGAACTCTAAGCAAGTACTTAATATGAGCTAGAAGCTTTGCTAGTTAAGCACTTTTGTGGATTATTTTATATAAACCTCCTGACAACCTTATGAGATAGGTAATTTGTTAATTCTTATTCTAGTGAATGGCTAAGATTTTTATTGAGAATCTGCTATATGTCGGGCACTGGACACGTATTAACTCATTCATTCCTCACAACTCTCCACAAAGCAGGTGCTCTCATTATTCCCATTTTAGGGATGAGGAGACTAAGGCACAGAGTTGAAGTGATCCGCCAAAGGCCAGACAGCTGTAAGTGACAGAGCCAACCCTTAAACTCTGTCTCCAAGCTTAATCTCTTCCTTACTAAGCAGCCGCTCAACACAAATTACATTTTTTTTTTTTGAGCCTTTTGTGTGTCAGGCACTGTATCAAGTGATCTTCATGGGTAAGTTATTCCTCTTTGAGGAGCTCATTGTTTTCCCATTTTTCAAATGAGGAAAATGAGGCACAGGCCACTTGCTCAGGGTTCAAAACCTGGTCGGGCCTGACTCCCAAGCTCGTTCTCTTTCCATTGTATTGCACGGAAAAAGATGGTATGGCTTCTGAAGGTGCCTGGTGACTCTGAGGGAAAAGTCTATGTTTTTTTTTTTGTTGTTTTTGTTTTGTTTTAAAAATTTTTTTTTCAACGTTTTTATTTATTTTTGGGACAGAGAGAGACAGAGCATGAACGGGGAGGGGCAGAGAGAGAGGGAGACACAGAATCGGAAACAGGCTCCAGGCTCTGAGCCATTAGCCCAGAGCCTGATGTGGGGCTCGAACTCACGGACCGCGAGATCGTGACCTGGCTGAAGTCGGACGCTTAACCGACTGCGCCACCCAGGCGCCCCGGGAAAAGTCTATGTTTTGTGGGAATCCAATTAATCAGGTCCTGACGTAGGAGAAACATTCGATCAATATAGCATGCTGTATGTCAGACACACAGGCGTGGACAACTGGACGACACCCTCTCCATGGGTCTCCCTGCACCTTCCAGCATTGGCCCAAGAAACAGAGAGCAAAGAAAGGCAGATGAGGCCGCCGTCTTCAGAAACCAGCCCTAGAAGGACTCCGGCAGTGTTGTGGCCACGTCTGGAAGACATGGGGTCAGAATGTGGCCTCACCAGTGCTGATTCCACATGGTTTTAAGCCACTTGTGAGGGCCAGTGTTTGAAAGGTTCAAGTGGCAGGCAAGCAGTGGAAGCACCGGAGAAACCATCCTTGCAGGGTGAAAACCCGCTTAGTGGTTTTTCCTGTTATTCATTTTGAGTTTCCTCTTCCTTATCATTGAACATTGTTTAAGGAATTACTGAAGTACGAAGCTGCAGCAATTTCTATTTGCTTAAGTTGCTTTTTGACATATATTCTTAGCCTCAGCTTTTGACAGCAACCTTCAAAAATCTGGCTGTGGTGCTAGGCCAGGCTTGTGCACTGTGCAAGAGATAGTTCTCCTGAAAAAGAGGTGCTTCATTTTCCTGAACCATATACACAATTGTCCCTTTTCTTTGATTCTTCAGAAATGAGTCTTTCACACAATAACCCAATGTCATTTCTTCTTCCTGAAATCATCTCATTTTATTGTATTTTATATATATAAATAGGTATACACACACACACTATATTCATATAATCACAAATTGACTTACAATGCTTGAGTTTTCAAAGAAAAGAAATACACAATAATAAATGTATAAGGAAAAATTATATGGCACCTAGCAGGTACTCAATACATTTTGTTAAAGTAAAATAAAATACATTTGAAAACATAAATTATAAAAGATCAAGGCTTGTCCCTGGATTTAAAAAACACAGTTATAGCCTCAGAACATAACCAACCCCATAAACAAAGATTTATGCACAGATATTTATGGCAGAAAACATGGAAACAATGTAAATAGGCAATTAGAATTATGAAGTAAATGGCATACCCATGAAGAAATATTATGCAACCATGTAAATGATGCTTATAACGTGTTTTAAGAACACAGAGAAATGCTTTTGTAATGCAAAATTTATCAAATAAAGGGAATAAAGAATAAGTTCAGTTCCACAAGGATACAGTGAAGGGGTGCCTGGGTAGCTCAGTCAGTAGAGCATGCAACACTTGTGGGTTTGAGCCCCATGTTGGGTGTAGACATTACTTAAAAATAAAATCTTAAAAAAAAAAAAAGGATACGTTGAACAGAATGAAAAACTGGAAGGGAATATGCTCACATGTTAATCGGGTTTCAGGGTAGTGAGACTACTTTTTTCTCTTGCTTTTCCATTTTTCAGAATTTGTCTCAAATAATGAAGATTTCTTATTTTGATAATTAGAAAAAATGAAAAAACTAGAAAACATTTCTACAGACAAAACTTATTCATACAGCAACTCAAAATCAGCGAAAAGTTTATACATTTATGATATAAGTTAAACCCATCGGGTGGTTTTAAATATAATCCTGTAAGAGTCACATAATTGAGTTTCCATAATGCTTGTAGGCAATCTGTTCCAAAGTATGATGGTCAAACATTTCAAGCTTACCTTCAATTATTTGGTTTCAATATAATCCACGATGAATCAGTGACTTTATAGCAAATATGTGTGCTGTCGTATTCTGATATCTTTCTTTTAGTAAACAACCTACCATCTCACCTTTTCCTTATTTTATCATCCCTTGATTGTTTTTATTGCAGCATCTATTTTCTCAGGCTCTTGGGGTGCTAATTCTCCCATTCACTGTCTCCTGACTTTCTTTCCCGTTGGATCATTTCCTCGTGAGGTCTGTAGTTTTTCATTGCGAGCATATCTTTAGCAAGATGCATTGTTTCTTCTGTTGTTGCATGTGCTTTGAGTCACAAAAGTGCCCTCAAAGAGATTTTGCATTTGCTTCTGGCGTGGCTCTCTGGGATTCCATTCCATTCAGGACCCACTTTTATACTAATTTCTGGGCTCGGAAGTCCCATACCATGTGGACAGTATAAATTTAGATCTTATACTTTTGCCCGGGTTTCTATTTCTCAAAGGAAACTCCCTCTTACACACAAAGCACGCAGGGCACAAGCTTCCTGTAGGCCATGGGTGTGGTCTGTGTAACATTCTTGTCACCAAGCGGTCAGCCCTCCCTGGACTCTGCTCTGCAGCAAAGGTCTTGGTTCCAGCTCCCAGCTGGTATGAGCCCTCAGTCACAGCCTTCCTCTTCACAGAGATAGCACTAAAATGCCAGCCCATGGCCATTAGGGCCGACGTCTGGGTAACAGTGTCCCTGGGACTTCCTTGTTGTCTCATACACCAATTGCTCTCATTTTGAGTTCCATCTTTTGTTTTGGTACCTGGCTGTTTCCTTTCAAAGGCCACACACACACACACACAAACACACACACTTTTAGGGTTATTGCATTTTATTCAGGAATCCTATGGTGTGGAGTGGAAAGAATTGCCTCAGCTAAATTTCAAGTCCTCAAGAGGTTTTTGGGAGAAGAGCACCTCAGACCGTATCATTAGCACACCCGGTGTGTTGCTGTCCCTTTTGAGGAGACTCACAAGAGACTAGTCATTAACAACAGAGCATCTACGTTTTTCCAATTTTTCACCTTTTAAAATAAGTTCAAGGCTCAAGGAGCCTGACTGGCTCATCAGTTGAATGTGCAACTTTTTAAAATTATTATTATTAATGTTTGTTTATTTTTGAGAGAGGTGGGGGGGGGGACAGAGGGTGAGCCAGGAGGGGCGGGGAGGGAGAGAGAGAGAGAGACACCGAATGTGAGGCAGGCTCCAGGCTCTGAGCTGTCAGCACAGAGCCCGAGGCGGGGCTCGAACTCACAAGCCATGAGATCATGACCTGAGCTGAAGTCAGACGCTTAATCGACTGAGCCACTCAGGCGCCCAGAGTGTGCGATTCATGCTCTTGGGTATTAAGCTCAAGCCCCACGTTGGGTGGAGAGATTACTTAAAATAAATAAATTAGTTAAAAAAAATAAATTCCAGGCTCTTCATGTATGATAATATGATCTTCATTTCCTTAAATTCTTTTGTTAGAATTTTTTTAATGTTTATTTATTTTTGAGAGAGAGACAGAATACGAGCGAGGGAGGGCAGAGAGAGGGAGACACAGAACCCGAAGTAGGCTCCAGGCTCTGAGCTGTCAGCACAGAACACGATGTGGGGCTCAAGCTCACAGACCGTGAGATGGTGACCTGAGCAGAAGTCGGATGCCTAACCGACTGCACCACCCAGGCGCCCCTCCTTAAAATTCTTTACTGGGTAGAAATGCTCTAAGCATGGCATCCTTTATGTGTGTTGAGGTGGGCAAAAAAGGTAAGAAGTTTCTCTAGACTGTATTCTCCACCCTCGTAGTATCATCTGAAGACAGCTTCAACACCAAACCATGGTCAAACTAATTCTTAAAAAGTAAATACCAGGCTTCATAATGGCCAGCAGAAAACTAGATTTACTTCCTGCATCTTTCCCAGCATTTTTCTTATGATTAATTCCAAAGGGCAGTGTCACCCAGATGAAACATAATTTATAAAGTATGTGCTGTGGCTGCCCAGGTACCGTAATAGGGAAGTGAACTGGGCTTCCTCCCTCACCGTGAGTTCAACCCTGGCCGAAGGGAAGAGCCCAATAGAGGGAAAATGAAACCTACCTTAATGGGGGCATCCTTCACCTTGTGCCTCTTCTCCAGGCCGGGGGTCAGTCTTGCTCCCAAGATCGCTGGCATTTATAGCCACATCCTCCTTATTGGTGGAGAAAAATTTAAGGCGGGGGGGGTGGGGAATGCTGGGTACACATAAGCACAACCCAGGGGTAACTGATCAATAGGTTCTGATTTTTATCTGCATCAATAAGATGAGTTTTCCTCCAATGCGTGGACATCTCAACAGAGAGTAACGTTTTTCAAAAAGACATAAAACTTGTTTCTTGCTGGGGATAGAACACCACCAAGATTTTTGGAAGCTCTTTTTGCCACCTCGTTGGCTTGTTATCACTCATTTCACTGCAGAAGTTGCCCAGGGCTGAAGGCCCCCAGGTGTCCACTGGGCAAAGCCGGGGCACCGAACTTAGCACTGCCCTGCAACCTTCCCTGACACAAGTTTCCCTTTGCAGCCCTGAAATTGGTTCGGTGCTTCTGTCCAGATTTCCTTGCTCGTAGCTCAGTGGGCGGGTCTAACCCTCTCATTCTGATCCGTCCGTGTCTCCGCTCCACCACTACTGGAATTTCCACTCATATCGCTGCCCTTCCACCGTAAATCTTCCCCTCGTTATTCCTGAACTCAGTCCACACGGGCTTTCACATGAGCCAACAGCACATTTGCCACCTCCGCTTGTGTTAACCATTGGCCGCAATCTTCTAAGTGCCAACAGATGAACCAGTGTGATTCAGGCAGGAAAGGTAGAAACGACTGTGACAGCTCTTTGGAAAGCCAAACACTACTTGCTACCTCACTTGTGATGGGAACATATTCTGACGCACAAGAGGCATCTGAATTTATTAGACTGGCACAGCTATAACGTAACTACTGATAGCTGGGGTTTTTCTCACAGTCTGATAACAGCTTTGTTGCATGATAGCCCTTGGTCATTTATTGCTTCTTGTGGCGAGACACACAGAAAAGAGCGTAATTATGCCTTGACTGGCTGACTTGGATTTGTGACTCATTTGATCAGAAATGTGTGCTCTAACCATAGTAGTTTAATTCATAGTCGCAGTTGGCCTGAGAGTAGATTTAAAAACAAGACTAGAGAGCACTTAGGAAAAAGAGCTGCTTCCCTAAGTTAGTGTTTCTGCTTTGCTTACTATTTTAGCCCCAAACACGCTTGAGTTTTGATTTTGGCCCTGTAACTTTGTAAAAGTTATACAGGTAAGTCCAAAGGGCTAAATAGGGGGGCGCCTGTGTGGTTCAGTCGGTGGGGTGTCCCATTTCGGGGATGGTTCATGACCTCACGGCTTGTGAGTTCGAGCCTCGCGTTGGGCTCTGTGCTGACAGCTCAGAGCCTGGAGCCCGCTTCGGATTCTTTGCTCTGTCTCTCTCTCTCTCTCAAAAATAAATAAACATTAAAAAAAAAGGGGGGGGGGCTAAGTCGGGAATTAAAAGGTCATAAAGTCTCTTCACGTTGCTTCAGCCTGGAGAGATGGACCTGTCCAGGATCTTCCATGTGTGAAGAGCAAGAAACAGCAGGGAGTGGAAGAGGAAGGGGTCGTGAGCAACAGGTCTGTGGTACAAAGATGAACGTAGCTGTGTCAGTGACAGAAAATGGGCAGAGAGGAGACAGGCCAGGTCCCCGGCTTTGCCCCACGCCCAGGCACAGGAACGGTGGTACAGCATCGGCCCCAAGAGAAGATGAGAAACCCAGATCCACAAGGTCATGGCACTGAGAGGTCGCTGGTGTGGAACGTTCGTAGGGTTGGTCTGGGATCATCTGAGGATCCCAGCGGCGAGCAACTGAATCTGGTGGGAAAATAACTGTGAGTGGAAGTATTGATTTCTTGACCACACTTTGTAGATATACTGGATGTTGTTTCATCCAGTTGTTTGTTGTTTCAATCAGAGGATCGAAGTCAAGACAAGGGCTTATGAGAATGGGTGGGAAATCTGGAGTCGGCACGTAGAGGCCCTTATTCAGAAATCTCATAAAAATCAGGAGTAGACACAAGATAGAAACATGAGGCGCATTGACAAGGACGAGCTGAAAAACGGTGAAGAGGTCAAAAGATAAGACACTGAACACCCTTCAAATGGGATTTCTCCCAGCATTTGAACTTTTTGAAATCTCACTATCCTCAGGCAATCCTCAAAGAACATAATTTATTTTCTACTTAATGACTGACAAAGGGGCTATCAATTTCCCATAGAGGCCATGTGATGGTGAATTTTATGTGTCAACATGACCAAGCTAAAGGATGCCCACGTAGCTGGTAAAACATTATTCTGGGTGTGTCTGTGAGGGCCTCTCTGGAGGAGATCAGTATCTGATTCCATAGACTGCATAAAGGAGATTCATCCTCACCGGTGTGGGTGGGGAACATCCAATCTGCAGAGGGACTGAATGGGACAAAAAGGCAAAGGAAGAACAAATTCTTGGCTTTTTCTTTTTGAGCTGAGGTGTTCACCTGCCCTTGGCCATGAGCGCTCTTGGCCTCAGGCCTTTGGACTCCAGGACTTACACCAGGCCCACCCCTACCCACTACACACAGTTTACAGGCCTTCAGACTCAGACTCAATTATACCACTGTTTGTCCTGGTTCTCTGGCTTGCAGAGGACTGATCACAGGACTTCTTGACCTCCATAGTTACGTGAGCCAATTCTTGGAATTCCCCAAATTCCTATGATGTATATTATGATCTATACATTCACACATTTCATATCCTATTGGTTCTGTTTCTCCAGAGAACTCTAATGCAGGCCATTTCTTCACATAAAGTCTTCTATTATAGGGAGAATATAAACCACATTTAAAAGTACAACCAGGCTTCTTCTTCTATTCCCTTTCCTTCTTTTCTCTTCTCTTCCTCAACAGTTCAGTCTTAAAGCCATGGGGTGAGCAAAACAAGAGATGTGTCTGTGGGAGTAGGGGGCCGAGTGGGGAATGGCCCAGGGTGGGGTACCAGAGTCTGCACGGAGAGAACAGGTATCTTGTTAGAGGGGTAGCCTGGCACAAATGTCAGAGCCCTCGTGGTGTGCCAAGGCTATCCCGTGGAGACCAGTCTTGGTATAGTGGAGGTGGAGGTTCTAGCCTGAGTAGGGTGAGGAGGTAAGGTTGCCAGATTTAGCAAAAAAAAAAAAAAAACAAACAAAAAAACAAACAAAAACAAAAAAAACACCAAAAAAAAAAAACCCAACCCCCCCAAAAAAAACCCCCAAAACCAAAACCAAAACAAAACAAAACATGACACCTGGTTAAGTTTGAAGTTCAGATAAACAATAAGTGATATTTTTAGTATGAATATCTTGCATGAATTCTTTGAAGTTTCTCTGAAATTCAAATTTAACTGGACATCCTATATTTTGCCTGGTAACGGGATGACGGGGGACATTGACCCAGAGGGTGGCCTGGAGTGGGGGTGTTGGAGCTTGAGTGGGGTGGGGAGGGCATCCATGAGGATGGGGAAGTGGCCCAAAAGGAGGGGGTCAGAGCTGGAGTAGGGAAAGGAGGGCCTTGGCGTGGGAAGTGGAATGGCAGAGGAGTTGTGAGGTTCCTGGGGCTGCTGTAACAAATGACCACAGATCTGGGAGCTTCATGCAACAGAAATCTATTCTCCCCCAGATCTGAAGGGCAGGGGTCTGAAATCAAGATGTCTGCTGGCAGTGCCACATCCAAATACTCTACGGGAGAATCCTTCCTTGCCTCTTCCAGCTTTGGGTGGCCACAGGCATATTTCTCGGCTTGTGGCTGCACAACTCCAACCCCTGCCTGGGTCTCTATGTGGCCTTCCCCTCTTCTCCCTGTGTGTCTCTCCCCTGTGTGTATATACTTTCTAAATTTATTTATTTTTGAGAGACAGAGAGAGAGCATGAGCAGGGGAGGGGCAGAGAGAGAGGGAGACACAGAATGCAAAGCAGGCTCCAGGCTCCGAGCTGTCAGCACAGAGCCCGATGTGGGGCTTGAACCCACGAGCCATGAGATCATGACCTGAGCCGAAGTCGGACGCTTAACCAACTGAGCCACCCAGGTGTCCATGTGTATATCCTTTCTAAAGACAGTGGTCATTGGATTTAGGCCTCACTCATAATCCCCAAGCCCCCTTTTCCAAATAAAGTCACATTCACAGGTTTTAGGGGTTAGGATGTGGACATGTCTTTGCAGGGTGGGGGGGGGGGGGGAGCAACCATTCAACCCAGTCTAGTAACATATAGGGAACTGATCAAATAAGAAAATATTTTAAAGATAATGCAAGTCTGGGAGTGCCTGGGTGGCTCGGTTGATTAAGTGTCCGACTTGGCTCAGGTCAGAATCTCACAGCTCGTGAGTTCAAGCCCCACATCGGGCTCTGTGCTGACAGCTCAGAGCCTAGAGCCTACTTCGGATTTTCTGTCTCCCTCTCTCCGTCCCTCCTCTGCTTGTGCACTCTCTCTCTCTGTCTCTCTTTCTCTCTCAAAACTAAATAAACATTTAAAAAAAATTTTAAAAAGATAATGCAAGGTGTAAGAAAGTGGTCTGGTTTCATTCTTCTGCATGTTGCTGTCCAGTTCTCCCAGCACCATTTGCTAAAAAGACTGTCTTTTTTCTATTGGATACTCTTTTTTGCTTTGTCAAAAATTAGTTGGCCATATATTTGTGGGTCCAATTCTAGGTTCTGTATTCTATTCCATTGGTCTATGTGTCCGTTTTTGTGCCGATACCTTACTGTCTTGATGATTACAGCTTTGTAGTAGAGGCTAAAGTCTGGGATTATGATGCCTCCCAGTTTGGTTTTCTTCTTCAATTAATAAACTCAAAATGGATGAAAGACCTAAATGTGAGACAGGAAACCATCAAAACCCTAGAGGAGAAAGCAGGCAACACCTCTCTGACCTTACCGCAGCAATTTCTTGTTCGACACATCTCCAAAGGCAAGGGAATTAAAAGCAAAAATGAACTATTGGGACCTCATCAAGATAAAAGCTTCTTCACTGCAAAGGAAACAATCAACAAAACTAAAAGGCAACCGACAGAATGGGAAAAGATATTTGCAAATGACATATCGGATAAAGGACTAGTATCGAAAATCTGTAAAGAACATACCGAACTCCACACCTGAAAAACAAATAAACCAGTGAAGAAATGGGCAGAAGACATGAATAGACACTTTTCCAAAGAAGACATTCAGATGGCCAACAGACACATGAAAAGATGCTCATCATCACTCATCATCAGGGAAATACAAATCAAAGCCACACTGAGATACCACCTCACACACGTCAGAGTGACTAAAATGAACAGATCAGGAAACTATAGATGCTGGCGAGGATGTGGAGAAATGGGAACCCTCTTGCACTGCTGGTGGGAAAGCAAGCTGGTCCAGCCATTCTGGAAAACAGTGTGGAGGTTTCTCAAAAAATTAAAAATAGAACTACACTTCAACCGAGTGATAGCACTACTAGGAATTTATCCAAAGGATACAGGAGTGCTGATTCATAGGGACACATATACCCCAATGTTTATAGCAGTGCTTTCAACAATAGCCAAATTATGAAAAGAGTCTAAGTGTCCATCAACTGATGAATGGATAAAGAAGTTGTGGTTTATATATACAATGGAATACTACTTGGCAATGAGAAAGAATGAAATCATGCCATTTGCAGCAACATGGATGGAACTGAAGGGTATTATGCTGAGTGAAATAAGTCAGTCAGAGAAGGACAAATATCATACATTTTCACTCATATGTGGATCTTGAGAAACTTAACAGAAGTCCATCGGGGAGGGGAAGGGGAAAAATAGTTACAAACAGAGAGGGAGGGAGGCAAACCACAAGAGACTCTTAAATACCGAGAACAAACTGAGGGTGGATGGGGAGTGGGGGAGAGGAGAAAATGGGTGATGGGCATTGAGGCGGGCACTTGTTGAGTTGAGCACTGGGTGTTGTATGTAAGCCGATTTGACAATTATATTAAAAAATAAAAAATAAATATGCACCCTTAACAAAAAAAGATAATGCAAGCCTGGTTTTTCCTACAGAATAGTTTGAAAAGACATTGAATTGGAATTGGGTGTATCACTGTTAACTGATGGTTTTCAATATATATAGGTAAGGTCAGAAATAATTCTAGATGTAAATGTCTGCCTGTGGGTGTGTTTGTGCTGTCTACTGGCCAGTGACACCCCAGTAGCAAGAAGTACATCTAGTGACCAGATCTTGCCTTCCAAACACCATTTCCCAGTAAAGGAAATCAGGTTTCCTTGGAGAAATAGTTGATTCTAGGGCTGGTACAAGGAAAGTACAAAGCAAGCCTAGAATATTTTGCTATACCAGAAAACAAAAAGGTACTTAAAGAATAAAGTGGTCATGTTAAGGACACAAAAGTCAGCTGGACAGCTTCCAACTACCAAATCAGGGACAATCTGAGCATCAACATAAATGATGAAAAAAGTGAATTACAATGCAACATCTAAAACAAGAATCCACAAGTCCACACTGGTATACATGGATGAATAAATCAATTGCAAGTTTAATAAGAAATGGGATTTTTTTCATACTTTTGAAGGACCATCCCACAAGATATTTATCAGCTACAAAGGGGAAAAGAGTAATTTTACAATGAAGAGGTCTGGCAGACACTATCTTAATCAAATGATCAAAGTGGCCATCATCAGTCACGGCACAGAGTTAAATCATGCACCACCTGGTAGGATGCAGAGAGAACTCAGCATCAGTTCTGTGCTCTTCTTGCCAAAAATCCATGCTAATCTTAAGTTTAATCATGAGGAAACAGGAATTAAACACAAATTGAGGATCATTCTACAACATAATGGTCTTGGACTCTTCCACAGTGTGAAGCCAATGAGAACAAAAAAAGGCTGCACCAGGGGCTCCTGGGGGGCTCAGTCAGTTAAGCATCTGACTTCTGCTCAGGTCATGATCTCAAGGTTCGTGGGTTCAAGCCATGCATCGAGCTCTCTGCTGACAGGTCAGAGCCTGGAGCCTGCTTCATTTTCTTTGTCTCCCTCTCTCACTGTTCCTCCCAGCTCATGCTCTGTCTCTGTCTCTCCAAAATAAATAAATGTTTAAAAAAAAAAAAGAAAAAGGCCGAACCAATGTTCCAGGATGTAGGCCACTAAAGAGATACGGCAACCACATGTAATACCTGATTTGGAATTGGATGCTTCTGCTGTAATGGAATGGTTGGAATGTAATGTTGGTTAAACTTGAATGAGCTCTAAGTATTATTTTTTTTAATGTTTATTTTTGATAGAGAGAGACAGAGCATGAGTGGGAGAGGGGCAGAGAGAGAGGGAGACACAGAATCCAAAGCAGGCTCCAGGCTCCGAGCTGTCAGCACAGAGCCAGACGTGGGGCTCGAACTCACAGACCGCAAGATCATGACCTGAGCCGAAGTCAGACACTCAACCGACTGAGCCACCCAGGCACCCTGAGCTCTAAGTATTATTAAGTGGTAGTGGAGTATCAGTGTTAATTTCTGGATTTTGGTTGTTATTTTATGGTCATGTAGGAGAGTGTTCTTAGGAAAACACACAGAGAAATATTTAGGGGTGATGTGCTAGCAGGTTGATATCAACTTACTCTCATGATTAGGGAAAATAAAATGTTTTGAACAGTACTTGCAATTTTCCTGTAATTGTTTCAAAAATTTAAATCTATTGTTATTTCAAAATTTCACAACTGAAAAACATACAGCTGGAAAGGCCAAGAATTCTGTTCATATATGTTCACTGCAGCGTTACTTATAATATCAGAAAACTAAAAACAATGAAAATGTGCAACAATTTGTACAGAATGATTTCAACTGTATTTAAAAAGATGGAAAAAAAGATTAGAAGGAAATGTATGAAAATGTCAAGATTATGTTATCTATACGGAAGGGTTTCCTTTTTTTGCAGGGGCATGTATAATATACAGAAAGGTTCACTAGGACTAGATAGTTGAAATTAATCACAAGCTGAACAGAAGTGAGGAAAGTGATGAAGTGAAATAATCTGAGGTAAATAGAAGAATTTAACAAGACAATGAAATCGCATCATGTATGTCTTTAATTTCTGACAAGTCAACTCTGCACACTCAAATTGTATTTTTCACACAATCTAGGGCTGAAGTGCAAGCCAACAACTTCATCTGTTACCCTAGCAATAGAAACAGTGATGGACTCCTGGAAGAAAAGCTGGCTGTGCTACATTTATTAAGAAATGGTAAAGGGGGCACCTGGGTGGTTCAGTTGGTTAAGCGTCCGACTTCGACTAAGGTCATGATCTTGCAATTCATGAGTTTGAGCCCCTTGTCAGGTCTGTGCTGACAGCTCAGAGCCTGGAGTCTGCTTCAGATTCTCTGTCTCCCTCTCTCTCTGCCCCTCTCCCATTCATTCTCTCTCTCTCAAAAAAGAAAAAAAAATTAAAAAAAAAGAAATGGTAAAGAATATCCTAATCCTATTACTATACCTTGGGCAATTCAAGGGATTTTCCAGAGTGATTGTCATACAGCAGATACAATTTTCATTTGACATGCTGTGTAAAATGTAACCTTTGTTGAAACAGTGACTCTTGTCTTGATTTTAGAGTACATTTCAACATTGACTTTAATTCCTTCTGGGGTTCTTAACTAAATAGCCTGAACTTGCTTTTAAGTTGAGATATAATTCACATAGCATAAAATACATTCTTTTAAGGTATATATTTGGTCTTAATGATCAGTTTAACATGGCACAAGAGAACTACAGAGCAAAGAGAAATTTCATTTTAAGTAATTCTACAAATTTTCTTAAAGAAAAGGACATTCAGATTCTAACATTTGGAAAGGAAAGACCAAGCCGATGGGGAAAGTTCTGACTGGCCCCTTCATTGACATGGCAGGGGTTCCTCTGAGCCTGGAGACCCTGAGCCAAAGTAGACGTACACAAAATTTATCTTTAGTGCCCCCCACCCCTCACCCCTCCACTCTCTTTTTCTCCTTCCCTCTCTCTTCCCTCACTTTCTTCCATTTTGCCTGGCCTCTGGACAAACACTCTTCCCCTGACCAGAATCCACCTTGGGGTGAGGAAGAATGTGTGGAATCACAGGTAAGTCTGGAGCGACATTTTGTCATTGGTGTTATTTTCCGACAATCAGTGCTGACTGGGCAGCCACTGTGTCTGAGGCATTCTGTCCTGGAGCTGTGGGGATTCACACTCCTTGGGGCTACACACCTCGGAATCAAGTCCCTACCTGTCCTGCCCAGGCCACTTCATGGTCTCCCCAGTGCCAGAGGCAGCCTGGCACCCAGAGAGGGCAGCAGTCTGGGGGTCAGGTAGGACTGGCTGGAACTTTGCTTCGTGGTTTGCTGCGTATAAGATCCTGGCCGATTGCACTCTCTCTCCAAGCCTCACTTTCTTCCCGGTAAAATGGTAGTAAGGGTAGTCCCAGCTTCTAAAAGATGTAAAGATTTTTTAAAGGATCCTTCAATGTTACTTCTGTTTTGTATTAGTTTCCTGTTGCTGCTGAAACAAATTACCAAAACAACACAACTTTGTTGTCTTATAGTTCTGTGAGTTAGTTTAACATGGGTCTCACTGGGCTAAGACCAAAGTGTTGGCAGGGCCACATTCCTTCTGGAGGCTCTAGAAAAGAATCCATTTCCTTGCCTCTTCCAGCTTCTAGAGGCTCTTCCCCATCCCTCCAGGCTCTGCTTCTGTGGTCACATCTCCTTCTTTGACCCTCTTGACTCCCTCTTGTATACAAGGACCCTTGTGACTGCACCGGGCCCAGCCTGATAATCCAGGATGATCTCTCCCTCTCAAGAGCCTCAACTAACTCACACATGTAAAGCTCCATTTGCCATGGAAGGTGACATATTCACAGAATCTGGGGATTAGAACATGGACATCTTGGGGGGGGGGCATTATTCTGCCTACCATACTTTTTCTTCCCTCCCACATTTCCTAACCCCACGGGTGTCCCCAACCTGGCCCAAACCTCCCTTGACTGCTTGACTTCTCTTAGGTCTCCTACTCATGCCTTTGCACTTCCAGCCATCACCTTCTCTTTCTCTTCCAGTCCAAATCCGACACATTCCATGAGTCCCACCAAATCATGAGTACTCTGGCGATGCCTTCCCAGGCCATCCAACCCACAAACATGGCTTCCTAAACCCCACCACATGGAGTTAGCAGCACCATTCATTTGGTAAACCCTCTGCCTTCCTGTCATGTATTCATGCCACACAAGTGCTGCAAAAATGTTGAATGATTGGAAGAAGCTCCACCACCAGACTCATTAGCAAATTGAGAGCCATGCCTTTTCGCCCCAGCTTTATTGCGATGTAATTGACATATAACATTGTGTTAGTTTAAGGTGAACGGTGGTATGATATGATATAGGTATATATTGCAAAATGA
Source organism: Lynx rufus (assembly GCF_022079265.1). Lineage (NCBI taxonomy): Eukaryota > Metazoa > Chordata > Mammalia > Carnivora > Felidae > Lynx > Lynx rufus. The sequence continues at coordinate 28,565,325 of NW_025814834.1, forward strand.
TCAACATAATTAGGTTAATTAATGCATCCATCACCTCACATAATTACCATTTGTGTGTGTGCATGTGTGAGAATATTTAAGATCTGCTCTTTTAGCAATTTTCAAATACACAATGTGGGGCTCGAACTCACAAACTGTGAGATATGACCCGAGACGAAGTCAGACACGCAACCGACCGAGCCACCCAGGTGTGCCTGTTTCTTTAGTTTAGAGCAACCCCAACTTACCTCTTGCAAAAACATACCTAGGGCATACCTTCTTTTTCATTTGGTGTTAATGACAACCTTCACTAACAATTTTGCCTCAACCTTTCCTATCCAACTTCTTATGCTGTCTGGATTTGATACCCATGTGTATGGTCAATAGAAGCTCTTATAGGAATACTTGTGGCACCTCTGAGAAGTGCTCTGGAGGCCACCATGGCCTGTGGAGGGTAGGGGAGAAGTCAGAAGTGAGAAGCCTCCTTAAACCTTCTCATTCTACTGCAGGATGACCTTCTTCAAAATGTGTGGCCTTCCTTAGTTTACACGTTGCTAGTATATTGCTTAGGCTAACTTATTTTTCATTTTTTAAGGGTTGTGGAAAAGGGGCTCAGTGACTGTGCATCTATTATTCTATCTTACCCCCAAAAGAGGGATATCACTGTTTCATGCGTCATTTGGCTTTTCTAGACCAGGAAAATCACTTTCTGTGTGTATGTATTCTACATGTTTTTCCTTTGCTATTCATATTTTGAAAAATATCTTTACTAGAACTTTCTCATCATCGGCTAATTCCATTTATTGGGCAATGCTTTCTCCCAGTCAAGGAAAGGGACAGGGCATTTCTGGGTTGCTCGTGGCCTTAGGATTCTAACTATAAGCCATAAATTCACATCAATGTGCACATCATAAAACACTACTTGTCGTCTCCCAATTTTGAAAGATGAGTTGAAACCTTTTTAATATAATTCGGCAAACATTTACTCCAGGAACACTTTGCTGGGATTTTGGGGAATAAATAGATGAATAAGAGCCAGTCCTGGCCATCCTAGGCAGATAAGACACAAACACAGATAACTGCACATGAACTATTTCAGGCATCCCTTCTGACTCACCACTGTTGATACACTGGGCCTGAGACCAAGAAAAATTGAACCCAAGATTCAAGAAAAAAAAAAAAAAAGCCCTTTCAACTTAACTACAGATTTCTCAGGTTTTAAATAACATCACAAAGACTCTTGACCGCTTGGAACTTGGCTTTTCTAAGCAATACAAAACCGAGCAATAGAAAACAGCGCTGCTTCTGTGACTGTGTTTTACAGTGGAGCACAGGTGTGGGGTTTTGCTGGTGTTCAACCATGGAAGACGAATATGTAATGTTCCCCCTTCCCTTTAAGGAAAAAAAAATCAGGAAGGAACTTAAATACAAGGCTTTTCCTCCCATTTTACATTCAAACATGCCTTGCAGGAAATGAACAAATAGTCATTCTCAAATGTAACATTGTGCTCCTTGCGCTGTAGCACAGAAAGAGCTTTACAGGAATTTCGTGTGTTCCGGAAGTTGAGTTTTTAAGGACAAACGTGGAACTTGGATTGTCACTTCCTGTAGTGTTGAAATGCCAAATTCTTGAGCCCAACACGTAAGATCTCCAAAACCTCATCCCGACTCGTTGCCGGCCTCCTGTGTGTGTCCTCCTCACTCCACGAACCCTGCCATGTTTTCATTAAAAACTAAAAACTAAACACTACTTAATAGCTTTCAAATAAAACTTGAACATAGCTTTTTGAAAAGGACAAGAGGTTCTTTCAGAAACAAAGATGTACATTTGTGCCTTTAAATACTTTCACCAATAAGAAAAAGAGAGATGGAAATTCTAGCCAACATAGGAAACAGTAACAAGATAGAGTTGTCCCGTGGACCACCAATAATTATTTCTAAGAAATAAAGGAAAAAAGAAAAAGAAAAAGAAAGAATTAAAAAGCTAGAATTACCTTTAAAAATGAATGTAGCCCAGAAGAAAAAAAATCAAAACCATTTTAAAGGGAGATTTTAAAAATGACATATTGGGGACACCTGGGTGGCTCAGTCGGTTAAGCATCTGACTTCAGCTCAGGTCATGATTTCATAGTCCGTGAGTTCGAGCCCCATGTTGGGCCCTGTGTTGACAGCTCAGAGGCTGGAGCCTGCTTCAGATTCTGTGTCTCCCTCTCTCTCTGCCTCTCCCCCGCTCATGCTCTGTCTCTCTCACTCTCAAAAATGAATAAATGTTAAAGAAAAATTTAAAAAAATAACATATTAATGTATGTCATGCTCCTATAAATTTTCCTCCAATTTAGTACAAATATTTATTTTGTATTTGACTAGTTCTACCTGATATTAAAATAAATAAAAGCTGCAATAATTCAAGCAGATGCTATTGGAAAATGACTGGAGAAGTAAGTTAATAGAACGGAACAGATAGCTCAGAAATAAATCCTAGTATATAGAATACTTTAGAAATTTATGAAAAAAGAGAGGATTTTTCAATAAAGGGGGTTGAGAAGATCTTAGCTCTTTAAGAAGAAATTCCTCATCTCATATTCTATAATCAAATGTGTTCCAAGTGGTATTTAAAAACGAAAGGTTCAAATAAAATAGTAAAGCCTGCAGACAAAGTAGACAAAGTGAACACTTATCCAACATCAGGAGGAGAGGGTTCTTTGAGTTCGGAAGTATGAAGAGGAATCAAAAGAAGAGCAGCGTAATATTTGATCACAGAACTCCCAAACTTCGCATATTAAATTCAAGCAGAAGTAAACAACCAATGTCCAGTCAAGTGGTGCAGCAACCTCATGCTTGACAAAATGTCCCCTCCCACCTCTGTCCCCACACCCATTACAATCCACAGCAATTGTAAATAGGACATTAAAAGGGAAAATGGGTGCCTGCGTGGCTCAGTCGGTTAAATGTCGGACTCCTGATGTGGCTCAGGTCATGACCTCACAGTCTGTGAGATACCCAAGGCTTCAGCTCCCGCAGGTTCATGAAGACTAACCACCTCTAGCAGATCTTTGAGGACACAGACCAAGCTGGAGCTCCCCCTTGTCATAGGAGACTGAAGGAAGGTTGCTCACACATTGCTTAGAGGTATGGATTCATTAAAAAGCTGCAAATGTTGGGAAGTAGGAACTCAGACAAGCTTGGTGTTGAGAGGAAATCTGTGACATCTACGATAACAAAGTTAACCAGGAATACCAAAATACTACTGTGTAGTCAGTTCTGAATTGGGGGTGCCGGGGTGCTGTGAGGCACAAAAGCAATATAGTCACACAGGAAGGCGTGATCATGGAGGGAAAGAGAAGGAAAGAAAATAAAAGATTAAGCGCTTTTCTATTAAAAATGAACCTCCTGAAAAATAAAATTCCAAAACCATATTAAAATATCTAACATAAGAAAGAGTGTGAGTCCTACTTTCCCACTCTAGATAAAATTGATTTTATGAAATTATTCAACAAGGAATTCAAAATAAAAAATGCTGATGATGCACTAAGAGATAAGTGAAAGTAACCTTTGTATTCAAAAAGAACAGGGGTGACTGGGTGGCTCAGCTGGTTAAGCATCTGACTTTGGCTCAGGTCATGATCTCATTGGTTTGTGAGTCAGAGCCCTTCGTCCAAGCTCTGTGCTTAGAGCGCAGAGCCTGCTTCAGACTCTTTGTCCCCCTCTCTCTGCCCCTCCCCTACTCATTCTCTCCCTCTCTTTCTCTCTCTCTCTCTCTCTCAAAAATAAACAATAAAAAGCACAAAAATTTGAAACAAAAAAAATCAATAATGAAACAAGAAACAGGTGGATCTGAAAGAGAAAAAAATAGAAATAGAAAATATAGACATTAAAATTAAAAGATCAATTGAAAGGATGAATTTTAGGCTGGAAATATTTAGAGAGAGAATTGAAAGAGAAAAATTCACCCAGTTCCTGGCCAAAGAAAAGAAAAATAGGAAAGAATGATGAAGCAGTACTGAGGATCTATTGCAAGGATTCCAGAAGAAGAAAATGAAGGGAAAGAGCCAAAATCCTCAGACTGAAAGTGTATTGTACGTACCAAAAAGATAAAAAAGTTAAATTGCAGGGTGAGTTCAAAACAGCAAGGACAACAAGAAAATCTTAAGGGCTATCATAAGTAAAAGACAGGGTGTGCAATTAGGCAACAGTCTTCCCATCAGATGACACAAAAAAGCCAGTGAAGTAATAGCTTCAAGGAACTGAGAAACATAGATGTCTACACTGCTAAACTCTTGCTATGTGTATGCAAAAATGAAACCATTTCAAATAACCAAGTGTAAGACCAAGAGATTAGCCACCTGCAGACCAGGGCTGATATTTATCCAGTATGGCACTGGCATGAGCAAAGAGACTGCTTATGGTTAGTGTCTGTTACTGTTGATTAGTACCCATGCTATTCTAGGATGTGATATCTTTAATATCACCTCTGAACACCTCCTTACTGGTTAGTAAATACTGTTGCTCTAAACACTCAGGTGCGCTCCGGCCATCTCAATCCTGCTCAGACCTATCCACGATTTTACAACTAAAGCCTTAATGGCCAGTAACCCAGACAGAAGATCCGACTTTGGCTCAGGTCATGATCTCACGGTTTGTGAGTTCAAGCCCCATGTTATGCCCTCTACTGTCAGCACAGAGCCTGCTTCGGATCCTCTGTCTCCCTTTCTCTCTGCCCCTCCCCCACTAGTTCTCTCTCTCTCTCTCTCTCTCTCAAAATAAATAAATAAACTTAAAAAAAAGAAGAAAATCTAGTCACATGCTACAACATGGATCAACCTTGAGGCCGTTATGCTAAGCAAAAGAAACCAGTTGCAAAAGACAAATATTGTATGATTCCACTAATGTAGTTAAACTCATAAAAACAGAAAGCAGACTGGTAGTTGCCAGGGGCTGGGTGGGTAGGGGGAAATGGGGAGATGTTGTTTAATAGAATTTCAGTTTTGTCAAATGAAAAAGTTCTGGAGATCCATCACATAACAAGGTGAATATACTTAACACTACTGAACTGTGTACTTAAAAATGGGTTCAGATGATAGATTTTATGTTATTTTTTTTTTTTACCACAGTACAAAACAAAACAAAACAAAACAAAACAAACCTAAGCAATTCTAACTTAATATCTTTGGGGGCAGGTGGAGTGCAGGGAGGGTAGGCGGTGGATATTTTTAAAAACCTCTTGTGTGATTTTTAATGTGCTGCTAAGGTGAAAGCCACTGAATTATGCCTAAAATGAAACCACATGAAATTTGAAAGAAAACAAAGAGAATGGGAAAGAGAGCGGAGAGATTAAAGACAAAGAGAGAAAAAGGGGAAATACTGTTTGTAAAAGCCCGTGCAGCAGTTACAGTCTCAGACAAAATAGAATATGAAGCAAACCCTTAGGTAAGCTGGGATGCCACACCAGGACCAAGGGGGAAAGCCATGTGCCATCATGAATGGTATGGGCTCAACAACATAGTTACTACATATGGGAAGCAGGAACTGACAGAATGGTAGGAGACAGTTACAAATCTAAAATCATGGTGGGAAATGTTCAACGCCTTGTTCAGAAACTACTAGATCAAGAAGACAAAAATTTTGGGCAAGGATAAAGAATATTTAGAAAGTAAAGCTAGCAATCTTGATCTAGTAGGGATACGGAGAACCTGGAAGGGTAAAAACAGAGACGGTTTCTTCTTTTCGCAAGCACATGAAGCGGTTATAAAAACTGGCAATATACACAGAGGAAGGCTCCAACAAATTTCAAAAAAATATCATATAGATTACAAAAATGGGTAATTTGTAATTTTTCATTCTTGAGACGTTTCTGAAGTTGCAGCAAAATATTATTTGATTAAGTTGGGTGTAGGTTCATGAGTGCTTGCTCTATTATTCTCTAGAGGCTTCTTTACGTTTGCAACATATGAATAAAATATTTTTAAAAATTCAAACCACTAGAAAGGTATGTTTCCAACAAATACAACAGCAAGTTAATACCACTTTATATAAAGAGCCCACAAAAAGATAAGAAAAAACTCTAAAGGGTTTATATTCAAGTGCACAAAAGACATGGACTAATATTGAACGTGAAGAAAAACAAGTACTTAAATGGAAAGACATTCTTTCTGAGTAGAGTCAAAGAAGTAAAAATTAAAATTGTGAAGTGCTGTGCTAACCAATTTGTGATTTAAAAAACTGATGATACCTACTGTTGGTAAGGAGGTGATAGTACATTCCCTGTCATTCGCTTGAGGTGGGAATCTAATTTGGTTAAAACATTTTGGAAAATAATTTAATAATACACAACAAGAGCTACAAAATTTCCCATGTGTTTTGACTCTGTAATTCCATTTCTGAAAATCTGGCACATGGAGATGGTCCAAAATATATTAAAATCTTTATGTACAATGATACTCAGAGCCATGTTATTTATAAGAATTAGTAACAAATTAAATACACAAATATCAGGAAAACAATCCCATCAATTATGACATATCCTCTAGAAATATTTTGTAGCCATTACAATCTTGCCTACTAAGGTTAGGCAATAACAGAGAACACGCTCACAACAGCACGTCAAGTGAAAAGACAGAATTCAAAACCATTCGTTATGATTATTAATATTTGTAAGAGTGACGACATCAAAATGTTAGACCTGGTTATTTTTTTGGATGATGGGTCATCTTTTTTCTATTATTCTTATTTTCCTCTTGTTCTTTGTGTTGATATTACTTTAATAATAAACTTTACATGGGCTGCTTTAATGTTCCTGCATTTTTCCCAGGTCGTGACTGATTGGCAGATTGTTAAATATAAACTGTGGACTTTCTCCCCTTGTGAGGCGCCTACCAGGACCTTAGCAAAACAAAGACTCCTTCTTCGGGATCACGGTTTTCTCCTGTTAGTAGAACACGTTGAGGCCCTGGCTTGGACTCAGGTCCTCAGCTGGCTGCAGGTGACAGCCATGGCCTCAACCCTCCATTTGCAATGGACGTAATCGCCCTGCTTCTGAACTGGGATGGGAGAGGGGAGACGGATTTGCACATGTGTTCAGGTGGAAGACAGGGAATCTTGAAACTCAGGCTATACAGGCTCCCACGTGATGAAATGTGAAAGTTAAATCGTTCCCGTAATTTAGAACAAAGCAGCAAGTCAAAGGATCCTAAAAGGATTTTAATTACTGCAAGAGTACAGAGTCCCTCCACATAGATTCCTTTTCTAAAAACTCTGGGGGTATAAATGTAATACTGAGACCACACAGAAAAGTGAGATTACAAAAGAGAACTAAGTAATTTAAACAAAAATTTTCCACAAAAAGCATCTTTTCTTTTCAAGTCAAAATATTTTGGCCTGTCTTCGCGACATTCTTGGACATTTTCCCCATGGTTTTCTCTAAAGAGAGACGGCATCTCCCAGGCAAGAAATTATATTTTGCAAGCATTTGAATGAAAACACTTTCCGAATCAAACTTTTGTTTTGTCTTAATGATTGAAATAGGTTCTCGTTTCATAAAGGTGTATTTGATCCTCCTACCAAATAAAGCATGTTTTGATTATTACAATGTTTGCCAATGTAGCTATAGTCCGAAAGAACACGTCCAGTGGCTGAAATCAGCCTTCCTCTCTCCCTCTCTTCCTTCCTTTCTTCTTTCCTGTCTTTGCTGTCTTCCTTGAGTTACAAACTCAAACCAGTGTAGGGAGTGAGGGGGCAATGGTGAAGCAGACAGCACGGGCCCCACGGAAAGTGGGAACTCACTGGTCAGCAAGAGCCACTAGGCGCCTTGCAGGAACGCAGGCCCAGCTCCTTAGCCCAGGCTAAGAGACTGTCCCATTTTTTTTTTTTTTTTTACAAAAGAACAGGATTCTAGATAGTCTATCAGGTTTGTAAATGGCTGAAACTAATTCAAATATTTGTTTCAACTGAGCAGGCCAATAGTGAATGGCCAGTTTGCAGTTTCTCACTTGACCTGTTTAAGCTGAACAGTCCCTTGCAAATCATGGGGTTATTATATGGATTAGTACATTTTAAAAATAACAAAAGCTATATTCATTAAGTATTTACTTTGTGCTAGGCCATTTTTTTTTTTTTAAGTTTATTTACTTTGAGAGAGACAGAGTGCGAGAGGGAAAGGGTGGGGGGGAGAATCCCAAGTCGGCTCTGCGCACTGACTGCACACTGCAGAGAGCCCTACGCAAGGCTCGAATGCGTGAAACCATGAGATCATGACCTGAGCCGAAATCAAGAGTAGGACTCTTACCGACTGAGCCACCCAGGCGCCCCCTTCCCCCCTTTTTTTTTTAATTTTAGAGACAGAGTGCATGAGCAGAGGAGAGGGGCAGAGGGGTGTGTGTGTGGAGAGAGAGAGAGAGACTTAAAAATTTTTTTTAATGTTAGTTTATTTTTGAGAGAGAGAGAGACAGGGAGTGAGCAGGGGAGGGGCAGAGAGGGAGGGAGACACAGAATCCGAAGCAGGCTCCAGGCTCTGACCTGTCAGCACAGAGCCCAACATGGGGCTCGAACTCGCGAACTGTCAGAACGCTTAACCAAAGTCAAATGTTTAACCGACTGAGCCACCCAGGTGCCCCTGGTGAGAGAGAATCTTAAGCGGGCTCCACGCTCAGCATGGAGCCCGATCCAGGGCTCAATCCCAAGACCCTGGGATCATGACCTGAGCTGAAATCAAGAGTCGGATGCTCAGCTGACTGAGCCTCCCAGGTGCTCCATGTCCTAGACAATGTTTGAAGTGCTTTACAGGTATTCATTTTGTCCTCATATCTACCCTATAATGAAAGTACCTTGTAGCCTCATTTGGTAAGAAATTGAGGTACAGAACAGATGAGATGATGCACATCAGCATGCTTATGAACATCAGACCGTGTTACAGGAACACAAGGCAGTACTATAATTCTAACAGAGGAGAAGACGACTCTTTTGAAGCATTTGAGGGAAAGTTGAACAACAGTATTCTGAAAAGCAGGGTCTAGATGTGTTCTAGTTATCTTGCTGTGTAACAAATCACCTCAAAACTTAGTGGATTAAAACAACAATTTATTGTTATCTCTCATGGTTTGGGGTTTGATGGACTCATCTGGGGAGTTCTTCTTGGGGTCACTCATGCAGTTATAGTCAGATGGCTTCTGAGAGTAGAGTCATGGGAAGGATTCTTCACTCACAGGTTAGTCACTTGGGCCAGGATGGCTAGGAGAGCTGGGTGCTGTTTGGGCATGTTTCTCCACAGGATCTCTCCAGGTGGTTAGCTTCAGCTTCCTCACAGCATGGCGGCCTCCAGGTAGCTGGACTTAAATGGTGGTTCAGAGCTCCAAGAGTGCACCTTCCAAGAGACAAGAAGCAGAAGCTGCCAATCTGTGAAGACCTAGGCACTGAAACTGACATGGTCACTTCCATTTATCCTATCAGGGAAGGGACATATTGCCCAGATTGAAGGAAGGGAACATAGACTCTGCCTCCTGATGAGAAGGCTGATATAGAATGAGTGGCCATCTTTAATCTGCCAAGAAATGGCAGCCGAATGGCCAATCTCCATTATCCTAGTGGATAGGTTACCACTGGGATGAGTCACTGGCAATTTTTGTCCTTGTTCTGTCTGAGTTCTATCTCCATGAGAGTGTGATTATCCAGGCCAAGGAAGGGTAGGCCCCCTTGATCACAGTCCAACCAAGGACATACAATAGCAGAGCTGTGGTTCCTCAGAAGAAAATCAATGTGTTCTCAACACGAAAAGGATGAATGGATGCTACAGAGGTTAAAAACAATGTTTGCTTCCAGCATTTATTGTTTTAAATCTATTTTTGTCCAACATGAGAATCTTCACACAAACCCACGCATCTCACTTCATCCCCTTCACGCTCATAACTTATTCTCTGTGTTCCTTGTTTGATTCAAATAACAAATGTCTACTTGCAGCAACACTAGGCAGGTGTAGGCTCTGTCAGGGGGATCAGAGATGAGTCAGACCTGGAGCTTGCCCTCCAGTTGTTCACTCTCCAGTATGGGCAAAAGAAAGTAACAGTAATATCAGTGAGAAAAGGGCAAGTGCCATAAGAGGCATAGATAAAGTGCTCTGGAAATTCAGAGGAGAGAGAGAGATTACTTCCAGCTGCACCCTTAATCACATACTGCCTCACAACATCTCTTGTATTGTTGTCTTGTCTGGTTATTAAATCCTATATTATTGAACAACAGCAAACCAGTCATGCTGAATAATTCACGGAATCGCTCCTTCCTCTGCCCCCAGAGCGTCAGCTCCTCTGAGGCAGGGGAGAAGAAATGACAGGCATGTGGCAGGGGCTAATATCTTAAGAATATACTTAAGAATCCCAGCTTCAACAGAAGAGAACATCAATAAAATATTATCTGAATAAAGCCTTTCTAGCCCCATAAATATAGACCTTTATTAGGTTATGAAAATTTCTCCAACGCATTAAACAAAATAAGAAATTCAAAGGTTGCCTTTCTCCATTGGCCCTACTTTTATTTTCCCGGTAGGAGGAAATGTCTTTCTATTGGCATCTCCTTCCAATTACTGACATCTTAGTTGCGTGTGTTCTCCCACCTTGGCTACGTAGAAATGCCAAATAAAGGTGACTGACTGCAATAGTAAAACACATATTGGCAATGGCTCTAGAAGTCATCTACATGTAGTTAATCCCAGAATTCTTCGCAGGAAGTCCTTTTGTGTGTGTAGCATCACAGTATTGCCTTTTGGCATCACATCCAAGTCTTTCTGGAAAGTGTACTGTTTTCTTTTTTTCTTCTTCTTCTTATTTTTAAATGACAGATGGTTAAGAAATATCTTCTGCACTCTTATAATTATTTTCCTCAGTTTTTCTCCATTAAACGGCAATTACCCTCATGCATAATCTTTCTAAGTAGTTATTTTCTAGCTCCTGAAGAGAATAATCACAGTGAAGGCATTCATCTTCTGTACTTCATGGTTTTTCTCAGCATGAAACTTCTATTGAATATAATTTGTACCACAGTAACTAACACAGACACTTAAACATGCTTGGCAGTTAATTTTTTTAAGTGGACCAAGTTTTCAGATGAAACATTCATCTGTTTTACAAAGGGTAGTTTTCCTGGATTCTACCCAAAATTTCCTTCAAAGAAAATTAGGTATATGACTGCTGTACTTCAAATATTTTCCAAGGGAGATGTGGAGTGAAAACATTTTTTCCCCATGGGTTAAATTTATACTGTGCTAAGCATTTTACAAAACATGCAAATGATCTGATCTGCTTTCTAGAGAAGGAAAACTCCCTTTGGATTTACTTCTTGGTGCTAGCAATATTGAAAAATGATTTAATTTACATTACACCAAAAAACCCACTTTAGATAGATTTGACAGTTAAACATATAAATCAAGTCATAGCAAAGTAGCAGAAAACAGAAACTAGTAGTTATGATGTCTTTAGAGGAACTGTAATTTACCTAAGCTTGGAAGAAATAAATGAAATATCAAAGGACAAAAACAAGAAATTTGATAATTTGTAAATTGTAATATTAAATATGATTTTAACAAGCAATGTTATTTTACCAAGGTCACTCATGATTAATTTAGAAGAAATTATTCTTGGCCTTTGGTATTCAGTGATGTCCACATTTCATAAGTAATTCCAAAAGCCAACAACATAAAGAACTATGCTATTTTGTTGAGGCAAAATATGAATTGTGCTGAGAACATGGTATGCCTGACAGAGTCCCTCACTGGAAAGTATCCTGACCCCCAGCACCTGACTTTGAGGGTGGCCTCATCCTTCAAGACGCCCACTGACTGGGACACACCCAGTCTCAGAAATCACATGTTAACGCATTGGTATGAAGGGAAACATTCACTACAATGGTTTTTCTCAAATGTGGAGATTCAAAAAGCTTTCACCCAGGATGCATTTCTGGAGGATGATATAATCACTGGAAAATTCCCTAGAATCAGATAGAAGAGAAATAAATGGAAAGTTACCGAATTTCTAGAGATATTTCCTGAATTAAGACTCTCTTTAGCTGGCTTTAGGAGAGTTGCAACTTTGAATATGAAAGATGATGTACTAGGGAATCGGTGCTACTGTTAAAAAAAAAACAAAACAGAAAAAAGAGAAAAAAGGAAGAGAGGGAATTATAGTGGGGAGAGGACCCTGTCTCAGAATCATAGAGAACCACCACCACAAGCAGTTAACGTGATTCCTGACAGGAAGTCCTCACGATCTCTTTGGGCAATATACTAACACACCAAGTTGGACAATGCCCAGAATTGCGCAGGCGGAATTATGATAGTATTCCCAGCCATACCTGCATTCCTTCGTACTGCCACATCTCCTTCCTGTTTCTTTCTGAGCTTGTCACACTCTCATCAGCCCATGTCTGGACCCTCAAAGTCCCTCCAGCTGGTCTCCCCAGGCTCCAGTCTGTTCTATCACTGATCTGGAAAACGCTTTCCCCAGAGGCTACTATGGAAAATGCAAGTGTGGCCATGTGTCTCCCAGCTTTAAAATGCTCCAGGGAATGGTCCACTGCCTTCAAGAGACTGTTTCCAATTCTCTCTTTTTTATTGTGGTAAAAAACACATAACACGAACTTTGCCATCTTAGTCATTTTTCGGTGTACAATACTTAAGTGTTAACTATATTCACATTGTTGTGTGATGATAGATCTCTAGAACTTTTTCACCTTGCAAAATCGAAACTGTACCCATGAAACAATAACTCCCTCCTTCTGTCTCCCCATAGTCCCTGGCAACCACCATTCTATTTCTATGAGCCTGACAACTTTAGATATCTCACATAAATGGGGTCATGCGGTATCTGTGCTCTTGTTACTGGTATATTCTACTTAGCACAGTGTCCTCAACATTCATCCATGTGGTAGCCTGTGTCAGAATTTCCTTCCTCTTTAAGGCTGAATAATATTCCATTGTACATGTTTGCCACATGTTGCTTAGCCATTCACCCATGGACGGACATTTGGGTTGTTCCTACCTCTTGGCTATGGTGACCAATGCTGCTGTGAGTGTAGGGGTATCAATACTTCTCCAAGATTCTGCTCTCAATTCTTGTGGATAAATACCAAGAAGTGGGATTGCTGGATCATATGGTAATTCCATTTTTTGATTTTTTGAGGAATTGCCATACTGTTTTCCATGGTGGCTATTCTATTTTACATTCCTGCCAACAGTGCACAAAGATTTTAAGTTTTCCACATCCTCACCAACACTTCTATTATCCTCACTAATTGTCACCCCCTGGTGACTTTTGAAATGGAGCATCTTTTCATGTTTGTTGCCCATTCATATGTTTTCTTTGGAGAAATGTCTATTCAAGGCCCTTGTCCATTCTTTAATCGGGTTTTTTGTTTTCTTGTTGTTGAGTTGTCATTCCTAATTCTTAAGCCTGGTCTACATCCCCCATCATCTGGTTGCAAGCCTCATTTCCCTTCTCTCTGTACCTCATATGCTTCTCTGTGGGGAGCTCATTTTCATGAGGTCTTCTAATGGAGGAGCTGTGTTTTGATCTTTTCACATGTTGTTCCTGACAGGGTGCTCCCCTCCCTACCTCAAACACATCTTGACTACTGGAGCAAAATCTATCCCTGCCAGAAAGAAAAATTACCTTGAGGGAATTGTCCTGGGTAGGACTTCTCTCACCACGTCCTGAAGTGCACTATTCCCTCCAACCACTGTGTTTTCTCACTTCTGGACCATCAATTTACCCTGTGTGCAGGGCTGATGAGGTGGGTCTGCGATTTTTATTATCTGTCTCTCCTACCAGACAATAAGCTACCTAAGGTCAGAGTCAGTATCTTATTTAATATTCAAACTCTGATGCCAACCATGGAGACTGCCACGTAGTGGCAATATTTTCTGAAGGAAGGGAGGGGAGAAGGAAGAAGGTCTGGCAGGCAGGTGAGCAAGCCAGCACGGAGGCAAACACATAACCAGGCTTCTCCTCTGTGCTTTGACTCCCTGTGCTGCCCACTTCTCTTCCCACAGGACAAGAGAACTCCAGAGACCCAGTGACATGGCCTGCCATATTCGGGTCCCACCCGAACCGCTGTCTCAACTTCCCAAAGCTGAAATGGCTCAGCCCTCACAAAGCTTACCCTCTGCTTCTGATGCAGGGTCCAAAATGGGAGTTTAGATCCAGGGACTACAAACTGATGACGGTCCAGTGCGGTCTGGCAGATAGACGACCAGGTCTTGGATTACTGTGTAAAGTATCATTTAGGAAGCATCTACTCCAAGGCAGCCAGCATGCAAAGGCCTTCAGACTTGTTGCCACTTTTCAACCCCTTTCCAATCCTTTGACAGAAGAGTTATTACCCTCATTTTTCTAATGAGGGAAGTGACACCCGGCCAGGATGCTAGCCAAGTTACTTTTAATGCTAAGGCCATGCTCTCTTTGTTATATTGTGAACCTCAAGGTCAGAGTTGTTTTAGATTTAAAATAGACATGGTCGTTGTTTTGATAATCATTTATTAGGTATGTGCTATAGGGTTCACAGCCTTAGAGTCTTTTAAGCCTGAGAGATACCTTAGAGAACATCAAGTCTAATCCCCTCAATTTACAAATGAGGAAGCTGACCTGACTACAGTGAATAAAATGATATAATCATGCTCTTCAGAGATTTTTCTATTTGATTTTTAAGCGTTCTTTTCTGAATTTAAAAGTAGTACAAGCTCAGTGCTGAGAAACCGAAATTTAAATGAGAAAGATTTTAAATCCATAATTCATATTCCAACAACCCTAACACTTATTGATAAACATGGCTTTAGACTTAGCTCATTGGTACCTCGTTTTCAGCCTTAGAAAATAGATGTATCTGTTAGACAAATGACTATATATTTGTATGTATACACATGTACAAATATAGTAAGTTGATATTATATTCTTTATAAAATATGGTATTGTTCTCACTGAATATATTTATTTTATTAAAATTCTTTATAAATATTCTTAAATGATGGAAAGAATTTTTACCATAATCATAAAAATAATACTTTATCAGTGGGGATAAAATTTTTAAATATAATTCCAAAGTAAAAACTACCTATTATCCCATCATCAAGGGATAACCATCATTAATGTCCTCCCCCAACCCCCCCCCCACACACCATGGAGAATGTTTTCTGCTCTGTGTGTGTGTATAATTGAGACAAATGGAATAGATGTATGTATGTATGTATGTATGTATGTATTTATTTATTTATTTTAGAGACAGAGTGTGCATGAGTGGGGAAGAGGGGCAGAGGGAGAGAGAGACAGAGAGATTCCATGACCCTGGAATCATGACCTGAGCCAAAATCAAGTTGGATGCTCAACCAGCTAAGCCACTCAGGCACCCCCGAATAGACATTTTAAACCCTTGATACATTTTGCCAAATTGCTTTCCAGAAAGTTTGCGCGTATTTAAATCAATAGCATCAGTGAATGAGTGTGTTCATCTCACAATGTCCTCACCAACTTCAGATATTTTAAAAAATCTTTTGCTTATTTTATGATGGGAAAAATGGTTATGAATGTGAACTCATTAACATATTGATTGTTGTGAAAATTATTGCTTTTAATTGTCTCATTTTATGAGGCAAATAAGGTTAAGCATATAA
This sequence comes from Lynx rufus, assembly GCF_022079265.1. NCBI lineage: Eukaryota > Metazoa > Chordata > Mammalia > Carnivora > Felidae > Lynx > Lynx rufus. The sequence continues at coordinate 28,580,944 of NW_025814834.1, forward strand.
TATTAAGAGGTCTGTATAACTAAACTGTAGCTTCTATCATGCCTATTTAGGCTATGTTTTTAATGTTTATTTATTTTTGAGAGAGAGTACAAGCAGGGGAAGGGCAGAGGGGGCAAGGACAGAGGATCTGAAGCAGGCTCTGTGCTGACAGCAAGGAGCCCGATGTGGGGCTCAAACTCACAAATCGTGAGATCAGGATCTCAGCTAGAGTCCGAGGCTCAATTGACTGAGCCACCCAGGTGCCCCTATTTAGACTATTTTCAACCAAAGTAACAATGGCTTAAAAACAGTTTTGCAGGGGTGCCTGGGTGGCTCAGTCGGTTGGGTGTCCGATCTCGGCTCAGATCACGATCTCGTGGTTCACGGGCTCAAGCCCCCCGTCGGGCTCTGTGCTGACAGCTCAGAGCCTGGAACCTGCTTCGTGGATTCTGTCTCCCTCTCTCTCTGCCCCTCCCGTGCTCATGCTCTGTCTCCCTCTCTCTCAAAAATAAATAAAACATTAAAAAAAAAAAGTTTTGCAATAATCACATTACATTAAATGAAAGTCAACAAAATAGGTACCAGGTAACAACATAGGTCAAAGAGCTTCAAGAACAAATGCTATAGAAGATGAAGTCTGCATGTCTCTGTAGTCTGTCTGCCTCTTTTTCTCTACCTCATTCCAAGGGAAAGGGAAGATACGTGAGCACAATGAAGACAGAGCCCACCTGCAATCAGAATTTCTTAAACGGCCCATTTGTGTATATTTTAAAGCCACTGACAACTTTAAAGCCACAGGGATATACAGCAAAGTCACGATTCACACGACACTACAGTTAGAAACCTAAATTTAAGCCTATAGAAAAACTTCAGTTTCTGGTCCAGTTACTGCTTTCCTGAAGCTCCCCAACGTCGTTGGATGTGCCCCTCTTGTCCCTTTGCATCTGAATGTTTTTAGACAAAATATCTCTACCGGTTAAATTTCCGGTATGATTTATGTGTCAGCGTTGATCCTGACATTGTAACTACAATGCCTGTTGAAGATGAAGGGAAATCCCATTTATGGAGCATGTAGTGACTGGGGTTGGTACTGACGAGAGAAAAACTCTCTACAGACCTGACATATAAGGAAAGCCACTTTAGGTTTCTAAGTCAGCATGAATGTACATAAACTTTATACCAAAAGCCTGATTTATGGCCCACCAAGCATATATTGCACATTTGCTTTGTCAGCGAGTGCCCTAGAGGAAAACCATCCTGTCCTTACAATATCGACCGATGCTCTCCCACTCCCCGCATTCCTTGCTGTTAGAACTTGTGATTCCTGCTTATATGTTCATCTATAATCTTTTGAGTTTTCATAAGATGTAAAAAGCATAGAGTTCTGTTAATACTGTCCATTCTCCGGAGCACTTGCTTCCCTGTAAAGAGGATGTTTCCTGGGCAGCTGTCCTAACTTGGGCTCAAATAAGACTTTCTTACTTTTTAGAGATTCTAAAAATGTTTGTTCGTTTTGTGTCAACAGTATTCAGACCTCACAGCCCTGGAAAGGTCTTCTGCCCCACCCGAGGGGAGGTGCCTGCTGATTTGTGATGCCAGCCTGTAAAGCTACCCTCAGCGTCTCTAGATAACTATGTGAGATAATCCTGGGTGAAGGAGCAAGGGTGAAATGGAAATGTTTGGATTGTATTTTGCAAATAGCAAGACACATGGGAACAGATGCAAACTTCTGAAATCTTTTACAGCCTGTGAATGTAATATGATGCTGTCATTAGTGTTACCATTTGAAAAATGAAATTCTTTCACAGTGAATGTATTGTCTGGTCTGTGACTGTTACTTGTTGGTGATTAATGCTATCATTGTTTTGGAAACTTTGTGTTAAAAATGCATGATAATCATGATAAAGGAAGCATAGAATTCCAACTCTTTATCCCAACATTCAGGACCTTACATAACCGTGACCTAACAAAACTTTTAAGCTTGATCTCTCCCCTATGCAAATCTATGTTCCAGGAAAAGTAGTTACCCAACATTCCCTCCTCACCTCCATGCTTTGTTAGTGACAATCACACCATCCAAAATGCCCCTCTTACCAACACGGTCTGGCAGGTCTGTCAATCGAAGATCATCCCAAATGCCACCTCCTGCATGACATTTCTCTCCAGTGGACTTTTTTTCTCTACTCTGACAAAGGTTCTTTGAAGATAGAAACTATATCTTACACAATAGGAATAACAGAACTCTCCCCTCCTTCCTGAGTATAAAGTTGTTGCAAGGAAGTGACTATCCAGCCAGGGACCATATTGGCCAATATCCTACATACAGGTCTGCCCAAGTGACTTGTTCTTACCAGTTGAATGCCAGTGGAAATGACAGGTGTTGCCTGTGGGCTGGGTGTTTTAAGAAGTGTGCATTCTTTCTTTACTCTCCTACCTCTTAGGCAATTTGAAGCAAAGATTCTGATGTGCTAGGGGATGGCAGGAGCTCAAGACAGAAGGAGCCCAAATCCCTGAATCACCAGGTGGAAGAAACTTGCCTGCTGACCTAGGACAGCATCATTGAGCTCTTAAGTGAGCGTGAAATTAACTTCCATTAGGTTAAGCCACTGAAATCTGATGTTTTCTTTCTTATAGAGCTAGAGCCATTTCCTGACCAATATAGCTTGGTAGCCTTTTAGTGTTTGGCTCATTCTATTTTATACAGCAGGTGCTCAAAAAGTATTTGTTAAATTGAAGGGAAAATTCAGAGACAAACACAAAAATTATGAATTATATTGTTAGAACACAGTTTGAGATATCTGTTGACATCAAAATGCTCTTCCAACCCTATCTTCTTAAAAAATACTCCCCGCTCAAGTCATTTGTTTTACATGATGAGTGCTTCCACGTTGAGATCAGTTGTCACTTTGTTCTTGGCAAAGAGAAAATAGGATGTTTTGAAAATTGACGGTCATTCTAGTTGGATGTGGATGCCAAGTTTCTTCTGGTTATATGAGCCATATGGCATAACTGTGAACAAATAATGGTAAAATGAAAGATAATCCTCTTTGATTGTCAGATTCTTGGGTCAGGTTTCCCAATAAGACATAACTAGTAGATAGGAACCTTGGCCACTAGCACTTCTGTTCATACTCCCAATTAGACTTTCATTGTAACATGATGATGTTATTATTGCTGGTGTTACTTCTTAGGTTGTGCTAAGTCATACAAAAGGGAGCGGTTAGCTCCAAGCTCCAATTGCCACCAAGTCAAAAGAAGTATGGGTCATCAGCTCTCCAAATGGAACTTCAGGCTGATTCAATATAACTGGGTATTTATTGGATATCGCATTTAAAAATCAGTGTGTAAAGCTTGACGAGTAAGAAGGTGATAAGGTAACCAGAAATTTGTTATGTCTGGCCTTTTTCTCCATATTTCTAGTACTCAGTATGGTCAAGGGTGAGATCTTTATCTCATCATGTGGATTCAGTTACTGTCCAGGGTCATTGCGTATAGCCCTCAGGACTCTCTGGACCGTTTCTTGCAGGGCAGGTCTACTAGTGACAAATTTTCTCAGGATTCTGTTTATATTTGTGTATTTGAATGTCTTCCAGTAGTACATTTTTGAAGGGTAGTTTGCTGGATGTACAATTCTGTTGTTTTTGTTTCAGCACTTTGAATAGGTCATCCCATGGACTACCGGCCTCCAGTTTCAGGCGAGCAAGTCTGTTGTTAATTCACGAAGGGTCACTTGTACATAATGTGTCATTTCTCTCTTGATGTTTTCAAGATTCTCTCATCTTTGGCTTTAGAGAGTTTGTCTATGATGTATTTCTGTGTGGATCTCTTTGGGTTGATCCCACTTAGAGTCTGTTGAGTTTCTAGGATGTGCAGATTAATCTTTTCCATCAAATTTAGGAAATGTGAGCCATTATTTCAAGTATTCTTGCTGCTTCTTTTTTCTCTGTCTCCTTGTGGACTCCCATTATACATGTGCTGGTTAATTTCCATTTCCATATTAAATTTTTTTCATGCAGGTATAAATACTCCTATAGGTATATCCCTATAGATAAAATTGCTAGGTTATGGCAGTGACATTAAGAGTTTTGATAGATACTGCTAAGTGCCTTCTCGAAAGCTTGTAATAAAGGTGCCCTTGTACCAACAATGTCTGAGCAAGCCCATTTCTCTTAGGTACTTTTTATTGATTTTGCTGGAGATTCTTTTTAATATTGGATGAGATACTTATTTTTAGTTGGGCAGTAGTTCCTCACATAGTCTTACTGCCTCTGAGAATCTTCCATAATGCCATTGTTACCTGCTTTGCTAGTTTCTCCTTGAATCATCCTCAGAAAACATTCATGAAATAGGAAAAATGATGGGCATATTTCCCAATGCTTTGTTGTTCTATTTTGTTTCTCACTAAAAAGAAGTCTGTTCATTCTAAATTACCTCTGTCTCAAATGCTAGGCTAAACTGTGACCCTTCTCTGGGCACTCAAGGCCATGATGAGACATACAATGTACACACAGTTTTGATAACTGTTTTTTTCCCCAAACCACCTGATGTGAACACTTTATAGTGTCTTCTACGATATAGTTTCTAATGGTTGCACAGGAATTCATAATTGCAAAACAACAAACAACACTGATTTTGGTCATTTTGTCAGTTTCTGATTTTTGCCTATTATAAATAACACTGTAATGATCATTAATGATCTTTAGGAAAGCAGAGCCCTATTTTATTTTTTTGTTGTGTGACAGCATCTAGCACAGAGTCTGCCTCAAAAAAGATACCAGTGTGTGTAGAATTAAAAAGTGGAGAAAAAAAAATAAGCTTTTATGTATTTAAACCTTTATTTATACAAAGTTGATTATTTTCTTCAAAAAGTGCCTAGAGGAGAAATTGATGGTTAGGGAGATCTATGTATTTTTCAAACTCTTGGTCAGTATTTTCAAATTGCCAACAGAAAGTTTTTGCCCATTTACGTACCCACCGGGCGTGCATGGGATTCCCTGTTTCTGCACCCTGGCCGACTACTGATTTGTTGAAATCTACGTAGTTGATGGTTGAAGAACAGGGTATTCTTACTAGTTTTAATGCACATTTCTTGTAGGACAAGTGATGTTGAACTTTTTAAATGTCTTTTATTATTTGCTCCTTTGACCAGCAAAATTTATTGCTTGGGAAGGAGGGCTGGTCTCTCTCAGGGTCCTGGGGGCCACAGCCCAGGGCTACTCAGGTAACAAAAGGGCAGTTCTGTGACTCACGATCCACCTGCTTCTCAGGCAGTTTCACAGGGTATCATCCTCAGTGGGAAAAAGAAAAGCAAGGAGACGTCCAATTGTACCTTGCTTCTGGCAGGTTCACCTCTCCCTGCACCGTGACCCAGGCAATTTGAGTTTATTTTTTGGATCTTAGGAATCCAGGGGCAAGCTTTTGTCACCACCTCCTCTGATACTCACCTTCCTCTAGGCAGAGAGGCCCCAATATTTTTTGGTTTTGCACCTATGTTGGCAATTTTCAAGCATGTTTTTCCAGCTTACATCTACTAACAAAATCTATGCATGTATTATAATACCCATGTATTAAGTACATATAAACCTATTACATGAAACTCAAAATTTTAAAGGGTGAGATTAAAAAGACATAGAGAACTGGCAGTTCCAATGTTCCTTCTTGCTGCTCAGTGATACTGTCTTTTGGGCTCTGCACGTTAGAATGCAGCCCTCTAGGGCACTTGCAGGAAAGTGGGTTGTCTCCTGTCTGAGCAGGTGGACTATTTATACATTTCTTAGGCAGCTAGACCGCCTCTACCGCCGAGCAGCTGGCTGTACAAGTAGGCACTTTCTATGGGGCGCTGTAGATGGGCACTTTTTTTTTTTCACGTTTATTCATTTTTGAGTGACAGAGAGAGACAGGGCGTGAGTGGGGGAGGGGCAGAGAGAGAGGGAGACACAGAATCTGAAGCAGGCTTCAGGCTCTGAGCTGTCAGCACAGGACCCAACGTGGGACTCGAACTCATGAACTGTGAGATCATGACCTGAGTCAACGTTGGACACTTGACCAACTGAGCCACCCAGGCACCCCTAGACGGGCACTTTAAACTACTGTTCAGTAAAATGAATGCTGTGCCCTCTGATGCAAACTTTCTATGAGGGCCAAGTCCAGAGAAGCCGGACTACCAGAAGCCTTTCTCGCTCTACTTATTCTCTGCTATCTAGCAATCAGTGGCTAATCTGCTTGTTCAAAGACTGCCTTGACATTTGAGTAAAGGAAAGTGAAGCAGAAGCACCATGAGGACCCACCCTTTGAGGTTAGATTTTGCATCAGAATGATCCAGGTGAGTGAAGTATTTATTGTGCAAACATGTGAAGTCTCTGTACAGAGAAGGAATGAGAAAGTCAGGCCCAGGGCCTGCTGATGCCACCCTGAAGGGCCATGCGGTATCTGAAAGGGCAAGGGTCTTTGGAGCCAGACAACTGGATTGGAACTAGCTTTGGATCGCAAGCCTGCCGTATGCTGGCAATATAACCTTTGATACTGAGGTTATTCAGTCTCCAGGGAGGGGAGAAATCATCTCATTTTAGCAACATCATGAAGGTCAAACAAGAGGATGCCTGTCACCCATTCAGCATGTGGTAGCTGCTCAATACATAGTTGTTCATTCCCTCCTCACCCTCATTGGGCCATGAAAATTTCTTTCATGCCTGCAACGTGCCCTAACTTCAGGGTTTGCTTCGTTTTTCTTTCAGCATTAATGACGTAACTCATTTCTCAGAGTTGCTTTAGCTACCTAAAAAATGCCCTTAATATGAAACTCCTATCAAAAATTTTTTTTAATGTTCACTTATTTTTGAGAGAGAAAAAGAGACAGAGCACAAGCAGGGGAGGGGCAGAGAGAGAGGGAGACACAGAATGCGAAGCAGGCTCCAGGCTCTGAGCTGTCGGCACAGAGCCCGACATGGGGCTCGAACCCACAACTATGAGATCATGACCTGAGCTGAAGTCGGATGCTTAACCAACTGAGCCACCCAGGCACCCCTGGAACTTCTATTTTAAAAGTCTGTGCTCCATTTGATCATGTCTATGTCTGTAATACAATCAAGTGGGTTTCTTTCTTTTTTTAATGTTTATTATATCTTGAGAGAAAGAGCACAAGCAGGGGAGGGGCAAAGAGAGACAGGGAGAGAGAATACCAGGCAGGCTCCTCTCGGTCAGTGCAGAGCCTGACCTGGGGGCTTGATCCCAGGAACCATGAGATCGTGACCTGAGCCGAAAGCAAGAGTCAGATGCTCAACTGACTGAGCCACTGAGGCGCCCCCCACAGGGGTTTATCTCTGATGAAGTTAGTGGCCTCAGGCACTTCCATAATATGACTGGCATCAGAACTATTTTTGGCATCAGAAGCTGTTCTTTGTTTGTTTGTTCAATTACAGGCAACTCTAGTGTTCTACAAATTCACATATACTGCAAAATGCACACTCACACCCACTGAAAAAACCTGTTTTAGGAGAAAACTTCTCCATCCAGCTTTCTGTTCGGCTTTCCATTGCTCCTTATTCCGTTCTGTAAATACAGGTTTATATTTAGCCCTTTTTTGATTCCCCATATGTTCCTTCTAAAAACATTCCCTGTTAAGGGATTTTCCCTAGTTGATCTCTTGGAGAACCACTGAGTGAACACGACCCTGTGTAGGTATGACTGAGGTTTGCATGCTGGCGGCCTCACAAATAAACCAAGAGTCAAGGAAGCTCTGACAACAAAATCGTGCCCCATAGCTCTCCCTCTTTTGTGGAAAACTTGCTGCTGATGGAGCAGAGGGTCAAATACCGTGTGTGTGGAGGCCGATTTCATGCCCTTTTCCTGTCTGTTCTGTGGGGAGTGGGCAGCCAGAGGGTGGGAAAGGTCAGGTCACAGCATCACAGACCCCAGGTAGCCAGCGTATCAGCAGGGAGAGGCCAGGGCCAGCAGCAGGGCAGGCTGCAGTTCCCAGTTCCCAGCCCTGTCAGGGCTCTGACTCAGCCCTGCAGTTCTCTGAAGGTCCTGCCTTGGCCACCTCGCTGGCCTCAGCCTGCCCCTGCACTCGGATAAGCAGCTTACTCTTGGCCAAAAGGACAGGCAGGGAGAGGGAAAGGGCTTTGGAGCCGTTGACACTGGCCCTGCAATCCCTCCACTGGCCCCATCGGATCAATCACTTGGGGCCTCGGTTTCTCCATCTCTCAAGGGGTTAACGTTACATACTTGGCACGGTTGGGAATGTGTGTGGCTCTTACCAGCACTCAATGAACAAGCTTATGCCTCCGTGACCGGCCCCCAGACTCTACTGGTGGCCAGTCTATGTTGGGGCTCTCTCTTGTTTTCCTGCAAGTTTAGTGCCTATATCATAAAGTACATCTTGGATTCCCTTTCAGTTCTTTGTCTTTTTATTCTATTGTTCTTGTTTTCAATGTCTTTCATTCCAGTTGATTTACCCCAGTAGATGGTGAGTGCTGCTTCTTTCTTTCCAGAAACTTTGTTTCCATGGTTGCTGAAGGTTGCCACACTTACTTACCTTGATCTAAGGGCCCCCTGAAGAAAATCACCACAAGCATGGGAGCACATCCTGAGTTCTATGCTTAGCTTGTCGAGACAAGGAATCTTCCTCCAGCCTTCATCAGCCCCAGTGCCTTTGAGGGCCAGGTCAGTGAGGAGTGCTCCCTCCCTCCTCTGGCAGTTCTGACTGCCATGCTCTCTGCCCTCTGATACGCTCTGCGAAGACAAAACTCCTGACATGTGGATCGGTTCTGTCCCTTTTCTCCTGGGGGGGCAGGCGTGCACGCAGAACCTCAGCTCTCTGCCGCTGCTCCGTGCTGTAAGAATGACGTGGGAGGCCTGTCCTGATCCAGCGACCCCTGAACGCAGCCGGCTGAGTCAGCTTGGTTTTGCCTGACATAAGCCATGCCTTCCAACTGCTTCGTTCTCAGTGAATAAAGGAGACGTTTTTTGCTTCCAGTTTTATATACTGTCTTATTTCTCAGCTTGTTTAGGACCCAAGGAACAGCAGAGATGCAATTTATTGGGGGTCCCTTCACAAACCCCAACAGTATTGTCAGTGAATGAAGGCGGCTAAGGGCAAAGCAATAAGGAACGGGGACTGGGGGGGGTGGTATTGCGGCAAACTGAAGAGAGAGCGTACCATCCAGTGAGGGCAGGGCCGGCTCAGCTCTAGCTCATCACTATCTTGGGCATTTGGACCCACTTTGGCCAGATATTTCAAAATTTTTAAAGAAAGCCCAAGACCCTGATTTTTACCTGATACCTCCGTACTCTTAAATGTTGACAATAAAACTAAAAAAACAAAACACCATGATGTCGGAGATACAAAAGGCCTCTGTAGGCCAAAGCTGTCTGAAGGTTGTGGACAGCTGCCTGCGTCCTGCCCTGGACCCTCAGGGCCCCATCCTCCCTGGTCACGTGTGCACGTGACTCTACTTCCATCATCCCACCTGGAAAACATCCTTATACCCATCAGGAAACTCCAAATGCCCTGCATCTTCTGAGGAGGGGCGCTGCTGTGAGTTATTTACATGAGAGAGGGAGGGCAGAGAGAGAGAGAGGGGGAGAGAGAGAATCCCAAGCAGGTTCTGAGCTGCAGGCACAGAGCCCAACTCGGGGCTCAAACTCATGAAACTGTGAGATCATGACCTGAGCGGAAGCCAAAAGTCATCTGCTTAACGGATTGAACCACCCAGGTGCCCCGATGACCTCTTTTGATCTCATGTAAAATGTATCCACTTTGATGGTTACACATAAATTAACAAGCACAGGCAAATGAAAGGCCAATGGTTCCATCTCTTTCCAGAATCATCAAAAGATAAAGTTAACAGTTCCTTACCCAAACGGCACCACCCCATGGGTATTGCTGAACCCCAGGCTGTTAAAACACGTGTAAAAGATGAAAGCTGTTACGAACTCTTAGGCACCGTTGACTCAGAAGTGTCTAATAAGTGGAATCTGAACTAAACACCTTTGAAGTAAGGTGGGCAGTAATGTGGTATGATGGTTCTGGTTCTGAATCGTAACATTCATTCGTTCGTTCATTCATTCAACAGATATTTACTCAGCAGTTCTTTCAATACCATAGCTGTGTTTTCGAAACCCACCGGGAGGCAACACTGAAAACTTCTCCCCAAGTTGCTGCCTCCATTGTGCTGAAGAAGGAGAACATGGGGCTCACGGGCCAAAAGGCTGTGAACAGGTGTTCCTTCCCTGGCAGAATGAAAAACCCACACGTTGCTATTACGTTGCACATTCCCTCAGAGCACGCTGCTGGGTGGCTCCCCTCTGCTCTGCGGCAGCGAGGCCCTATGAAAACTTGGACTCTGAGAAGCTACAGAACTTGAGAAGGACGGTGGTGAATGTGGTAATGCCAGGACTATATACGCTTATCTGTTACTGACACCAACCCGATCTTTATTCCTTAGGCTTCGTGCATGTGCTTAAGACTGTCACTGTTTGAGTGTAGATGAGTGTCATCCAGGGCAGCCAGCCTCACCCCGCGGTGTCACGCAGGGCTCTGTGGCTCCCACAGAGGGGCTGGGTAGATGATGCAGAGACGTTTCTCCCACCTGCTGCGAGCTGTTAGTGGGGTTTGGGGACCACAAAGGTTTCAGTGGGACTTAGTCTTCACAGTGGTCTCATGCCATGTCCCCCTTGATTGAGGCTGGTCTCTGGAAAGTTTCTCCCCTTGGCCGGGGATGGGGGTCAGGGTGTGGGGGTGAGGGAGGCTTTTGCATTTTCTATTCCATGGCTGGGAATGCCTCCCTGCCCCCACCTTTAGGGAGCCTTTTCCTTCAAATCTTCTACTCTCTGAAACTTCTAATCTTTTATTTATTTATTTATTTATTTATTTATTTATTTATTTATTTATTTATTTATTTTAACATTTATTTATTTTTGGGAAGAGAGAGACAGAGCATGAGTGGAGGAGGAGGAGAGAGAGAGGGAGACACAGAATCTGAAACAGGCTCCAGGCTCTGAGCTGTCAGCACAGAGCCCGACGTGGGGCTCAAACTCATGGACCATGAGATCATGACCTGAGCCGAAGTCGGATGCTTAACCGACTGAGCCACCCAGGCACCCCAACTAATCTTTTAAACTTCCATCGAAATGTCACCCCCTTAGAGTCCTCTCCTTCCACTCACATGGCCGGTCCTTGTGTATTAGTGAAGAGAGGCCAGGCAACAAACATTGCAATAGTGAGTAAACTCCAAAATTTCAGTGGTTTACCACAACAAAGGTTTATTTCTTGCTCACGTCACAATCCAGGGACTCAGAAATCCAGTTCCTCCAGTTTGTCCGCCTCTGAGGGCATGAAATGGGCAAGAGAGGGCTCTGGGGTGAGGGACGTGACATGGCCCTCATCCTAGTGGCCACAGCCCAGCTACACGGCCCCAAGTTACCTGGGAGGGGGCTGGGAAAGCCCTTCCCTTACAGAGATTATTTCAGTTAATCCTCACAGCAAGCCTCTGAGGTCAATGGGAATAGCCTGTTCATTTTATAGACAGGATACTGAGGTTGAGATGCTACATGACTCCCTCAAGGCCATGCAGCTAAGTGGCAGACCTGGGATTAGAACCCAGGACACCAGGACACCAGCTTCCAGAGTCCCCTCAGACACAAACTCTTGTGTTGCCTATGTTGCTTCCATGTTAAAGAGAACAGGAAAATTGATAACATATCTAATATATATATATATATATGTATTTAGTGTTAGAAGCTCAGAGTTTTACAAGTATTCTTGTTATTTATTCCTTAAAAGCAGTAGTTTGGACAAAAAACACAGTTTTGCTATGCAGATGTAGGAATGGTTTAGATGAATGGTTCTCAAAGTCTGGCCTTCAGCTCCTGGGGAATCCTGAGACCTTTCTAGAGAATCCACAAGATCAAGACGATTTTCATAATAATACTAAGATGTTTGGTATTTTGCTCATTCTCTCAAGAGTATACTATGGAGTCTTCCAGAAGTGCTCTACACATGATGATGTCATTGCTGTGATGCTAATGTGTAACAGAAGTCAAATTGTTACCTTAAAATGAATTAACAATATAATCTACTGTGTTGGGCTTTTTTTAATAATTTTTTTGTAATGGTTACTTATTTTTGAGCAAGTGAGCGAGCGAGCGAGCGAGAGAGAGAGAGAGAGAGAGAGAGAGACAGAGTGTGAGTGGGGGAGGGGCAGAGAGAGAGGGAGACACAGAAGCTGAAGCAGGCTCCAGGCTCTGAGCTGTCAGCACAGAACCCGACACGGGGCTCAAACCCACGAACCGTGAGATCACGACCCGAACTGAAGTCGGATGCCTAACTGACTGAGCCACCCAGGAGCCCCACTGCGTTAAGTTTTAATTTCTTAAAACTTAAAATTTCTAATATGATAAATATCAGTAGATACAACCCATACAAAGAAAAGTTCTTTGGGGTCCTTAATAATTTTAAAGAGCATAAAGGATCTCGAGACCAAAATGTTTGAGAAGTGCTACTGGGTTAGAAGTTAAAGGCAATGTGTTTTTTGATAACACTTTAAACTCTAGTGTATGGCAATTAAGAGTCTCAGATTAAAAAATATCTTTTGAGGGGCACCTGGGTGGCTCAGTCAGTTACACATCTGACTTTGGCTGAGGTCATAATCTCGCAGTTTGTGGGTTCGAAGCCCGCATCAGGCTCTGTGCTGACAGCTGGGAGCCTGAAGCCTGCTTCAGATCTGTGTCTCCTTCTCTCTCTGCCTCTCCCCGGCTCACGCTCTTTCTCTGTCTCTCAAAAATAAATAAATGTTTAAAAAAAAGTCTTTTGAAAATGTCTATGTCTCAATTTATCTTTCTACTCTTTTAAAAATTTTTTTACTTTTTTATTTTAGAGACAGAGTGTTCACACATCGAGGAAGGGCATAGGGAGACAGGGAGAGAATCTCAAACAGGCTTCCTGCTCAGCGAGGACCCCATTGCGGACTCCATCCCACGACCCTGGGATCATGACCTGAGCCAAAATCAAGAGTTGGACACTCAACTGACTGTATTACCCAGGCGCCCCTCAATTCCTTTATCTTTAAAATGAGGTTATAGTACAACTATAATACTAATCTATATTACGTTAAATAAAAGATTAACCCAAAACCTTCATCAGAGTAGCTTGGATTAGAATCAAACATTCTAAAAAATACGGAGAGGAACATTAACAATAAATTGAAAGAAATTTCTTCAACTTTCTGTTCCTTTTCTCAACTCCATGCTTTCTCAATAATAGTAGAAAAATGTGTCCAATTTGCTTTCACAACATTCAGTCCCTGAAGGCTTATACTTTTTGGAGATTAGTAGTCTAACCAATTTGTCTTGGCCCACATTAGTGAAAAAAATCACCACAGGTGAAATTTCACGGTAACAAAATTCATTTTAACTGCATACTGTGTAGACAGCTCTTGAACTTGGGTGATGGCTTGGTGTTGTCTCATGCCGCTATCATTATGGCAAATTTCAGTTTAAATAAATCAAGTGGCCACTCTCTTCCTGTTCACTGCAGTGGCTATACAATGCCACAATGGCTTGATATTTATAGTCCATTTTACCTTCACATAGAGGGTTACCCATGTGAGCAGATCATTCACTGTAATAGAATCCAATGTCAAAAGAACTTGATATTTATAATCCCTGTTGCTTTAACAGAAGGGGAACACACAGTAGCCCATTTACAAAATGACAGATAAGACCTGCCTAAGCGCACAATAATGTTTTGATTTAAGGCTATTAACAGAGTGGATTTATTTAAAGTGTTCTTGTTTTTGGAAATTTTAAGATTCTAAATGAGAAACGGAAAAAAGTAAACCAGAATAGTCAAATACTGCTGAGTTAATAATAGATGGTCTTATTAAGAGATTACTATATGCAGGGGTGCCTGCGTGGCTCAGTCGGCTAAGCATCTGACTTTGGCTCAGGTCATGATCTCACAGTTCGTGGGTTTGAGCCCCGTGTTGGGCTCTGTGCTGACAGCTCGGAGCCTGGAGCCTGCTTCAGCTTCTGTGTCTCCCTCTCTCTCTGCCCCTCCGCCACTCACACTCTGTCTCTCTCAAAAAAATTTTTTAAAAAGATTACATGCAGGTATTGTATGTGGTGATTGATGTTTTAGCTCACTGACCACCCCCTCCTCCAAACAGTCCAATGATGTGGGCATTACTATTATTCTACTTTCACAAAAGGAAGGAAACAGATCTTTGCAGGATTTCAACTCAGACACTATGACCCAATAACCCACATTCTCAACCACTATCCTATTCCAGTTTCCACTACAAAATGGTGAGTTTTAGTCAAATCCAGAGTTAAAAAAAAATGCTTTTCGTTGAATTTTTGTCCTCATTTGTTCTTGCTGCTTTGGCTGTTATGGGTTGAATGGTGTCCTCTCAAAAGATATGCTGAAGCCTTAACACCCAGGACCTGTGAATGTGACCTTATTTGGAAATGGGGTCTTTGCAGATTTACTTAAAGATGAGGTCGTACTGCATTAGGGTGAGCCCTAAATCCAATGACTGGTGTCCTTATAAAGACTGGGAGAGTTGGAGACAGAGCCCCAGGGCGAAGACGGCCACACGAAGATGGAGGCAGAGGCCTGGGGTACGCTGCCACGAGGCAAGGAAGACCACGGGCCACAAGAAGCTGGAAGAGGCAAGGATGATTCTTCCCATAGAGCCTTTGGAGGGGCTAAGGCTGGCCTACACCTCGATTTCAGACTCAGCCTCCAGAACTGGGAGGCTGTGTTTTGTAAGTTACCCAGTTAGTGGTCCCTTATTATGGCAGCTCTCGGCAACTAATACATCGACTTCATGGGCTGGAGGCCCAGCTGAACCAAGACCCTAAGACTGAGGTCTCAACTGCAGTCCTGTGCCCAGCACAGAGTAGATGCCCCCAGAAGAGATCCCCTTCAAACCAACAGATGACAGGACCAAACTGAGCTAATAATTTGGTATGAGTTCTAAAACTATTTTGAAGGTCTAGTTTTATAGTGAGATCATGGAGAATATTAAAAAAAAAAGAGAGAGAGAGAGAGAGAGATACTGCCTTAAGTATTTTCTGGAACAAGGCAGAATATAAAGGAAAACAAATGAGGTCTTTGAATTTTGATGCAGTGAACTTGTAGGTAATGGAGAACCACTAAAATGCATAGCTATAAAGATCATGTGCGGGCCGAGTGATGGCAGTGGGCTTCTAGAAGGAGAGGTGGCAGGGTCATCCAGCAAGACAGGGCACTGACCCATGGGGTGGCGGGGTGCTGGCTGGGGAGTCAGGCTTCAGGCAGGCAGCCAATACTCCAGTGTGTGTGTGTGTGTGTGTGTGTGTGTGTGTTGTTTGTTTTTAATTAATTAATTTTTGAGAGAGAGAGAGAGAGAGGAGAGAGAGTGCGCACGCAAGCAAGCAGGGGAGGGCAGAGAGAGAGGGAGACACAGAATCCAAAGCAGGCTCCAGGCTCTGAGCTGTCAACACAGAACCGGACAGGGGCTCAAACTCACCAATGGTGAGATCATGACCTAAGCCGAAGCTGGAGCCACCCAGGTGCCCCCCAACCTCCCAACTCTTGCACTGCACTGCGGTGGAGGTGGCACTTTTGGTATAGGGAGGGGCCACCTCTTTCTCCTAGAATGGGCAGAAAGATGTCTCCGGAGATCATGCTTCCATTCCACCAACATTTATCAAAGTCTGTGCTAACTCTGGTCATCTGTTGACAGTGAGTGTGGAGAGGAGACTTTTGTCTTTCAAACACATGTTCATCTGCTAGGATCGTTATCTGTTGTTTGGCAAGTACGACAGTAAGCTAGCTATGGCTAAATTATACACCGGGATCTTACAGAATGTTTACATTGGTCTACTTTGCACTTTCTAAAAACAAACAACAGAAAACATACTACTCATCATGACTCTTGTGTGCATCAGGCACTCAAGCCAGCTTAAGCAAGAGAAGGGAATGTATCATCAGGTTACACTTGTGGCCCATGGGCCCTGGGAACCCAGGTGCAGCCAGGAAAGGCTGTGGACAGGAGAGCCCCCAGCTGCTCTCTGCAACCCCATACACACTCCACGCACACCATGCTGATGGACTTTACATCTCCTTTGTTCAAGGGTCCAGCCCAGACTGAATGCGTCAGGATTGTTTTGCTTCTGCAGGGGACAAAAGAAAGCAGTTCAACCTGGCTTAAGCTAATTAGGGAATTGAACAGCTCAAATAACTGAAAATTCCCAGCCAGCTGGATCCTGGTGCTCACAGGGCACTGTAAGAGGCAGCCTCCCCCTCCTCTGCTGGCTCAGCCCTCTTGGGACCAGGTGACCAACAGGACCTCCAGACTTTATATCCTTTGCCAACACTCTGCTTTTTGGAGAGTCCCAGCAGGTCCCAGGAACCGCTGTAGGTAAGCCCAGCTTTGGTCACATGCCCGCTTCTGGACCACCCACAGGCAGGTGGAAGGAAATGCTCATTGCCCAGGCCTGGAGCCGGGGCCAAGGTCAGCCCTACCCCAAACATATTAAGAGCAAATGCTACATGAAGTTGACTGTTGGGTATGGTACTTTAGATAAGTTAACTTGTTTGAAACTCAGCATCATGTCTGTTTACTAATTGAATCGGCACTTTATTCCCTTTTATAGGTGGGGAAATTGAGGCACTTATGAATGCGTCTTGGTCAAGGCCTCAGAGTTGTAAGCTGCAAGAGCTGGGGTTTGACCTAGACTCCCAGGCCACAAAGGCCGGGCTCTTGACCACTAGCAGAAGGGATCTGCTACCAGCCAAATGGGACATGGATGCTGGGCTGATCACAATAACAGATGTCCAATAGCCATTCTGAACTCTCGCTCTGAGGAGAGAACTACGTCCCCAGCCTGCTGGCCCAGGGTGATATCATGTTGTACCAAGGTGGCTGCTTCTGCTATGACCTAGTACATGGACTCGTTCCAAAAAACAGAAGGGACAATACAATAAGCACCCTTCCATCATTATTCTCTGGGGAGGTGGTCGGGAAAAGGCAATTTGATCATGGGGATAAAAATAAAAAGCTATCAACCCTAGGCCTCTGGGTGTACTTAATATTTTATCCCATCCAAAGTTTTGTCTCCTACAAGGGGGTGCGTGGGCATGAAGAGGCCAACAGTCTAAAGGTGCATAGGGAACCCACTAGGCTGGAGGAGACGCCCAAACACGTTCCCTTTTCAGTTGTCTGGGTCCAGGAGGGGACCCAGAAAAGAAGCCCAGTTCCCCCTTGCTGTTAGGAAAAAGCACAATCATTTACAGATTGTTATGGTTGAACTGCACTTTGAAATTTGGATCATGGAGAAAGTGAATCTATTTTTTGCATATCCCCAGCAAGACTGTCAGGAGAATTGTCTTCAGGTCTTAGAATCCCGGATGGATAAAGGTGGTCTGTAGTCTTAGCTGATGCTGCCACTGGGGGCCCAGGAGTCATTATGGGCTAGGCAGAGCTCCAAAACAAGATCTACTTTACTGGAAAGCTAAACTACGCCACCCACTCAAAACTTCTACCTAATGCTTGAAATTTCCATCTCTTTCACACCTGTGTTCTGTCAGCTTCTGCTATTCGATGTACTGAGAAAAAGTGAACGACAGCTTCTAGATAAACTGTAAGTAAATACAATCAGACAAACGTCCTATGTGAGTGGAGTGCTGGAGAGGTTGTGAAGGTTTTGTTTTGTAAAGCCTTCGGTGTGATTTGAGAATCAACAGCAGAGACGAGGGAGAAGGAAGGAAGGAGGGGCCAGGCTTTATATGCAAGGAGCCTGGGGTCTAGGGAGCTTTAGGAGTTACTTGTCACCCCAATTAAAGTATTAGAGGCAGAATTTACATTTTTCACCATCTTTCTTGTGCCCCATCCTGGTTCCCCACAGGAAAGGGACAAAGAGAGAGAAGAAGAAAATGAGAAGAGAGGAAAGCTGAGAGGCAGTAGCAGCACAGAGACGTAGAGGAGGTAAGAGAGAAAGGAGACCCCAGGAGAGGGAAAAGGAGAGGGAGAGAAGCCCAGACAAGAAAAAATAATATTGAAGGAGAAGGCAGTTGGAGGACTGCCTCCCTGACTTCAGACTTACTATAAGCTGCAATAATCAAGACAGAGAGGTACTGGTGAAAGAACAGACCAACAGATTAGTGGAATGGAGAGCCCACAAACAGACCTACATAAATATAATCAACTGATCTTGGACAAAGATCTTGGAAATGACAATACAATGAAGAAAAGACAGTCTTTTCAACAAATGGTGCTGGAACAACTGGACATCCACATGCAAAAACATGAGTCTAGACACAGACCTTGCACCCTGCATAAAAATTAACTGAAAATGGACCACAAACCTAAATTAAAATGCAAAGCAATAAAACTACAAGATAACACAACAGAAAATGCAGATAACCTTGGATTTGGCGATGCCTTTTTAGATGCAATGCCAAAGGCAATATCCATGAAAGTAAGAATTGGTAAGGTGGACTTTATTATAACAAAAATTTCTGCTCTGCAAAAGACACTGTCAAGAGAATTAAAAGACCAGCCACAGACTTGGAGAAAATTTTTGCAAAAGACATATCTGATAGAAGATTGTTATCCAAAATATACAAAGAACTCTTAAAACTCAACAATAAGCAAATCATCAGATTAAAAATGGAGGGTGCCTGGGTGGCTCAGGCAGTTAAGCATCTGACTTCAGCTCTGGTCACGATCTCATGGTTCATGGGTTCAGCCTCACATGGGGCTCTGTGCTAACAGCTCAGAGCCTGGAGCCTGCTTCAGATTCTGTTTCTTCCTCTCTCTCTGCCCCTCCCCCCCCTCAAAAAGATGAATAAACATTAAAAAATTAAAAAAAAAAAAAGGGCCAAACAACAGGTACATGAAAAGATGCTCGGCATCACTACTCATCAGGGAAATGCAAATCAAAAGCATTCTGAGATATCACCACACATCTGTTAGAGTGGCAACTACCAAAAAGACAAGTGATAACAAGTGTTGGAGAGGATGTGGAGAAAAGGAAACCTTAGTGCACTGTTGGTGGGAATACAATTTGGTACAGCCACTACGGAAAACAATATGAACAGTGTGGAAAGCTCCTCAAAAAGTTAAGCAGAGAGCTACCTGTGATCCGGTAATCCCGCTTCTGGGTTTATATCTGAAGGAAACAAAATCGCTATCTTGAAAAGATACCTGCACCCTCATTATTTACAGCATTGCAAATATTACTTATTGCAGCATCATTTACAATGTCCGAGACATGGAAACCTAGTTCTGTTGACAGACGAATGAATAAAGAAAATGTGGTGTATGGTGTGACATATATATCATATAATATATATCATATGTATTAGAATATTATTCATCCATAAAAAGGAAGGAAATCCTGCTATTGGCAACAACACGGTTGGGTCTTGAGGGCCCTATGCTAAGTGATGGAAGCTAGACTAACACTCTATAATATGACTTATATGTGGTATCTATTTTTTTTTTAATTTTTTTTTTTAATTTTTTTTTTCAACGTTTATTTATTTTTGGGACAGCGAGAGACAGAGCATGAACGGGGGAGGGGCAGAGAGAGAGGGAGACACAGAATCGGAAACAGGCTCCAGGCTCTGAGCCATCAGCCCAGAGCCTGACGCGGGGCTCGAACTCACGGACCGCGAGATCGTGACCTGGCTGAAGTCGGACGCTTAACCGACTGCGCCACCCAGGCGCCCCATGTGGTATCTATTTTTAAAAAAGCCAAACTCAAAGAAACACAGAGTGGAATGATGGTTGCCAGGAGCTGGGGGTGGGGGAAACGAGGAGATGCTGTTCAGAGGGTACAAAGTTATAGGATGAATAAATTCTAGGCATCTAATATTCAGCATGGTGATTACAGTTAACAATACTGTATTATGTACTGGATAGTTGCTAAGACCGTAAATCTTAAATGCTCTCACCACACACATGCACAAAATTATAACTATGTGAGATGGTGGATGTGTTAACTAACCTTACTGTAGTCATTTTGCAGTACATACATGTATCAAATCATCACCCTGTGTACCTTCAACTTAAATATGTCAATGATATCTCAAAAGAGCTGGAAAATAAATAAGATAGGATAAAGAAAAAAGTGGGTCAAAGACTTAGCAGACACTTCATTAAAGAAGATACACAGTGGCAAATAAGCATATGAAAAGATGCTCCACAACCGTAGGTCGTTAGGGGATTGCAAATTACGACAACTACAACACACCCACCAGAATGGCTAAAATTCACAACACTGACAACGCCTGAATACTGACAAGGATGTGGGGCAACAGGAACTCCAGGAACTGTCATTCGTTGCCAGTGGGAATGCAAAATGGTACGAACAGTTGGGAAGTCTGGTGGCTTCTTATAAAACTCAACATTCCTTTACCATAAGATCCAGTAATCACACTCTTTTGTATGGACCTATCATAGGAGTTGAGTAAAAAGATCAGGGGTTATGGAGGAGGGAGGGAGATAAATGGGTGGAGCACGGGTTTTTTTAGGGAAGTGACACTTCTCTACATGATGCTATAATGGTGGATATAAGCCATCATAGATTTGTCCAAACTCATAAAATGCTCAATACCAAGAACGAACCCTAAGATAAACTATGGACTTTGGGTGATAGTGATGTGTCAATGGAGGTTAATGAATTGTAAAAAATGTCCCACTTTGCTAGGGGATATTGATAATGGGGGGAGGCTCTGCATGTGCTGGGGCTGGGAGTGAATGGGAAATCTGCACCTTCTTTCCAATTTTGTTGTGAACTTAAGACTGCTTCAAAAATAAATTCTCTTACAGAAAATTTTTTTAAATAAAAATAAACTGAGCAAAGAAAAAAAAAGTTGGTAAAAGACCTTCACTGCTGATCTCGGAAGTTCACTTAAGTCCGCTTTGCAGCCCCAGCCTTCTGTTGGAAGGTTAAAGAAATGCCTACAGAGGCCGGCACGCCCCCTGCAGGAGGGGAGGGGTGAGGTGAGGCGAGGGGATGGTTTAGGGTTGGCCTGAGGCTCTTAGAGCGGGTCTCAAGCGGAATTAGCAGGAAGCTCTTAAAAGTACCAGTGCTCGGGTCTCCTCACACTGAGACTTTCCCTTGGCAGAGTCCAGGCAGGGGGAGGTGAAAAGCGCTCTCCTACATTCTAACGTGCAGCCGGGGCTGAGAATCGCCGTGACCGAGCGGCGGTGGGTGGGGGACGGGGCTGGAGGTCAGAGTACTGGAAGGAAAGGAAATCTTTCCCGAGAAGAGGACACCGCTGCCCGCGCGGTCGCACCCTTGGGTGCTCACTCCAGCCGCGCTTTCCAAGGGCCAGCAGCCTAGGTCAGTGGCTTTCACGTCAAACACAGGTGTCGTATCGTCAGGTGCACCAACGTGGGCACTGGAAGGAGGGAGACTAGAGCCTTGGGACTGCAGCAACGCCCGGGACCGGGTGTGGGGTCAATCGCGCGCCCCTCGGCTTCCCTGCGCCCCCGGAGCCCGTTTTACTATGGAGGCCCAGGCGCCGCGTGCGGACTCTGAGTTCGCGCTCTAGTTGACATGGGCTTTGTCACTTTTCCTACTCTGTTGCCACCAAGCGGTGATGACGCCGCTTCGGTCCTCACTTTGGTGACGCGAGGACAAATGGGTGACCGCGTATACTTCGGAGCAAACTTTCTCCTACACCTGCTAACTGGCCACCTTTAACAGGAAAAACAGGAGAGCACACAAACTAGAAAAAAACCAAAACCAAACCACGCAAATACACACATGCACACATACACACACAGTGCGCGCGCGCTTGCGCAGGGGTGAGAACGAGCTCACAGGAAGGTGGAACCAGCGCAAGACCTTAGCGCCAGGTTGGTGGTCTCCCTCTCACCGGCCGCCAGAGCACCCCGCGCCTTCTCCGCGCACCTACCCGCGGCTCCACACCTCGCTGCCTTCGCCCACGCTGCCCTCGGCGGCCGGGAAACCGATTTGGTGGTCTGAATACTTTGGGGACCCACCGGAGGGAGGCCTGATGCCCTCTCCCCCAGCGTCCTCCTCCAGGGCGCGGCCAGCACACCTGCGACGCCGCGCGCCCCAGCGCTCGGGAAACACCTGTCTGGGGGAGGTGGGACCGGAAACGCGTGTCCCCCGGCGCGCGCCGCCCACCCCCGCCGCCTGCCGCGCTGCAGGCGCCCGGCGGTCTCTCGGGTCCGGGCCCTTTAAGGCGGGTGGTTGCGGCAGCCGCGCTCGGGGCGGGGCAAACAATGCGCGCCACGCGGGGCCGGATCCGCAGCGGTAAGTAGGGGCGAGGCCCGCCTCGGGCTGGGCTGTGTCACTGCACTCCCGGTGTAGGACCCGTCCCACGTGGCTGGGGGTGCCGAAGGGCCCAGTGGACCGGCTGCCCGACCCCCACTTCTACCGGTTCCCGGAGCCCTGGGGCCCGCCGGAAGCGAGTGCGTACCTGTCGGCCCTTAGGAGGGGGCGGGGGGGGGCGGGTTCGGGGGACTCGGGGCAGGCCTCCGAGCCGCGGACGCCCGAGTCCACCCCGGACCCGGGCTCTCGCTCTCCCCGCCGGCGACTCGGAATCCGCCAGTGTGTTTCACTTCCAGTCTCGGCGAGCTGGAGCTGCGTCGACCGTGTATATCCAGCTGGTGTCAAAAAGCCGGATAATCAAACCGTTAACACCCAGTCCAAGTGCTGGTTCGGGTCCTCGGCGGTAACTAGTGAACGCACTGAATTTAGAGGGGGTGGAGGGAACACCTAAGCAAAACAGCAGGAACTACCCTACCGGCCGCAGCGGGCGGTAGCTGCAGTCTGCGTGGGCCTGGCCAGTTTAGAAAGAGCCGCGTTCTCTGCGGCCCTGGGCTGTCAGCGCCGCTCCGCTTCAAACGCGGCTGGGTTCGGAATTCACCCAGTGGTGACAGCAGAGTGCGTAGGGCATCCTGCAGGAGTTGCACGGTCTTGGGTTCTTGTGCCCAAAGACACCTTTTAGCATGGATTCCGGACTAAATTTCTCTCCCCAGAAGGGGAAGAGCCATGCAAAAAGAATTAGACAAAGGTTCCCCCCACCTGTGTTTCTTCTTTTGAACATGTAAAACGACCTTAAAAAAAACATTTGGAGCGATTTAAAAGAGAATGAGTATTTCTGGCCCTAGCGTCACGCGAGATTCTTTTGCCCAACAGCTTTGAGGGAGCAGAGAGCTGGATGCAGGTGACATGGCCCTGGTGCCCTACGAGGAGACAGCGGTAATGGGCTTGCAGAAATTCCACAAACCTCTTGCCACCTTCTCCTTTGCGAACCACACGATCCGGATCCGGCAGGACTGGAGACAGCTGGGAGTCGCCGCGGTGGTTTGGGACGCGGTAAGTAAGACCCTGGGGCCTCTGACCACAATTGATTTTAAGACTGGCTTTCTTCTTCCTTTTTTTTTTTTTTTTTTAAATAACAGATTTATTGAGATATAATTTATATACCATACATTTCACCTGTTTATACAATTCTGTGATTTTTTTTAAAAAAGTAAATTCACTGAGAGGTGTAACCATCACCATGGTCTATTTTAAAAACATTTTCATCCCCCAGCCCCTCCAAAAATACTTATACCCATTGGAATCTCTTACTTCCCTGCTCCCTCCCCCAACCCCAAAAGATTGCATTTTGAGGGTGAATAAAGGAAAGCTGAGGGAAAGTAAATTACTTGCCAGTAATATACCCAACAGGAAAGAGGGAGGGAGAGCTGGAAGGAAGGCAGGAAGCCCCTAACTGCTTTGGACTCTCATTAAGTTAATTTTTCACTTAAGTTTCATTTTGAAAATATTGCACAAAGAATACTGTAAAAAGTGGGAGAGCCCAAAGTGAAGATCACATGTTTTCCTGAAGTTTTCCGTAGTTGTAATGGTCACAAAATTATACTATTAGTTGCTTTGTTTTACTTCTTCCTCTCACAGCACTGTTCTGTCAGCTTTTGTGACAGTGACTTGCCCTTAAGCAGCTCGCAGTGGGAACTCATTTAATGTTGGATAAATGATAGATGTAATTTTGTGGTCTTAACATTGCGTTAGGGATGCTAGAGAAACATTCAGGTGTAAACATCTCAATGTATTGTAGCCTCTTCTAGGAATCTAGTCCAAGGTGATTACATGGAAAGTATTCCCAGAACGACTAATAGGGCACATAATAGTGAGGAATGGGTGAGCCTTTTGAATGCTCACCAAGAAGAGGAATTGTTACTTATGCTACTAGTATGTGGCTGTGAAAGACAAATTCTGTTTAAAAATTATGTTAACAACATACAATGCTTTTTAAAAAAAATGTTTATTTTAGAGAGAGAGAGGGAGACAGGATCTGTGCTGACAGCACAGAGCTGAATGCGGGGCGTGAACCCGTGAACCGAACCATGAGATCATGACCTGAGCCAAAGTTGGACGCTTAACCGACTGAGCCACCCAGGCGCTCCTACAATGCTTTTATAGAATTGTATGCAAATGCTAACTCATGCATCAGGTGTCCAAAACTTTGGCCCAAACTTCCTTTCCCATGCCTGATAATATGTGGTGAGGGCCCCCAGTGATGCAGGACAACACGAGAGAAGCACGCAGCTCCAGGAGCCCCGGGTGGGAGCCACTCTGCCTCTTCCTTTGGGTGACATCGTGGCCTTGCTGCCTTGAACTTGGGGGTTAGGAACTGGACATTCCTTTAAGCAAAATCACAGAGACTGTTCATGTAAGCTCCACCAGGGTCGTTTTGTAAAGTTTAAGTGACACAGTAAGAAATGAAACTTCCCAGAATGAGCAGCACCCTATGTTGTGTGGGCAGCGTCATCCACCCCTGCTGTCCCCAGGAGGGACCTCGGTGGGGCCTAGGCTGCGTCCGCTCTAGGGTCATCTCCCAGCAGCAGCCGAGTTTCTGTGTGTGTTGTTGGACTGCAACCTTGCAGTGGGAGAGAGGGTGTGATGTCTTCCTGCCAGTGTAAAGCCTGTCCGAAACCCTTGGGGTCCTCCGGCACTCGTTGACACGCAACGCTGTGTTTTGACTCAGGCCGTCGTTCTCTCCGCGTATCTGGAGATGGGAGCTGTGGAGCTGAGGGGCCGCCGTGCGGTGGAGCTGGGGGCCGGCACCGGGCTGGTGGGCATAGTGGCTGCCCTGCTGGGTGAGTGCCGTATGCTGGCTCCCTCCTTTGCGAGTGGAGCTCATTGACAGGTGTGTTTGCTGCTTCCCTGACACAGACCCAGACCGGTTTTTCCCTTACTGGATGTTCTGTCCCCTGTACTTATGAGTCACCTGCTGGTGTCTTTAACTCCAGTAAGCCTCGTTTCTTCTCTCTCTCTCTCTCTCTCTCTCGCTCTCGCTCTTTCTCTCATCCTGTTATTTATACTTCCCATGAAAGACTGCTTTGCCCCCTTTGGTTGGTTGTTTGTTTGTTTGTTTTTTGTTTAAGCAAACACGTTTATTTGGGCATTTAGAATTGCAATTCAGGAGACAATTGGGTTGTCTGAATTAGGTCCCTGATCCTTTCAGTTTTATGCCAACAGTATGATCAGAAGGCAGTTTTCAGTTCAAAGAAAATTGTCGTATTCATGTACATAGTTTTTTACACTTTAGGGGCCTTCTTGTACTCTGTTGGATTTAACCCTGTGCGAGGCAGGTAGAACAGATAGTCTCATTCATTGCTGAGGAAACTTTGCTGGTTCGTCTCTTCTGAGAAGGGTCGGCCCTGCTGTAGTTTGTACTGACATCTTATATTTAAAAATTCTCTTCGCGGTATACAGTTCTGAATTGGTATCGAGGTTTGTCCTTTTTTTTTGTTTGGTATACAGATATTAATTTAGGCCTACAGTATTTTTAAGCTTTGTTTTTATTTTGTTATTTATTGTTGACTCCTTTCTTCAGCTTCTGGCTCATGCCGTTCAAGCCACCTAGTGGGTAGACCAGCCTCTAAGATACAATATATAACATTCATCACTTCAACATCGTCACCCAGTGCTCTTGTCAAAATGCAGCTTCTGCTTCTGTAGGTTGGGGTCAGGCCTGAGAACCTGCATATCTAACAAGCTCCCAGGGGATGATGATGCAGACGCTGTTGGTACTCAGACCACACTTTGGTGGTGAGGAGCTAGAATTCCATTCCATTGTGGACAGGTGCTCGAGGACCCACTTAAGCCCCTCCTTTATTGTGTCCTCTTTCCGGTAACTTATTTCTTTTTTTAGTATTCTTTTCTGTGTTTAGATCTAGCCTTCCAAAATGTGGTGGGGAACATGGGCAGCGTGGTAGTTAACGGTGTGTAAATGGATCTAGGTCTCCATCCAACACCACGGCACCTTCAGGTACTGATGAGGCCCTCGCTCGTACACTGCCTTTTGTTCTCCTCAGGTTAGCCTTACGGCATTCCTGTGGGTGTTAGGTTTCATTTTTTTATTTTGTTTTACTTTATTTTATTATTTACTTTATTATGTTATGTTATTTTTACAGAAAGAGAGCAAGTGTGCGTATGAGCATGGGAGGGGCAGAGAGAGAGAGGGAGAGAGAGAGAGAGAGAGAGAGAGAGAGAGAGAGAGAATTTCAAGCAGGTTCCATGCCCATCGAGGAGCCCAACTCCGTTCCATCTCACAACCGCGAGATCATGACCTGAGCTGAAATCCAGAGTACGATGCTTAAACTGACTGATGCACCCAGGCGCCCCACACTTAAAAATTTTTCATTTTGCCGGTGAAACTGGGGTTCTGGGAGGTTAAGTCACTTTGTGGAGTCCTTTGAGGACTCAAACCAGGTGCATCAGACACTTACTGTCTTTCCTTGACACTAAGTTTGCTGATGTGGGAGGAGTTAACTGGAAGGGAAATGAGGTTTCTTCTGTTTCCTCTGGACAAGCGGGTCTTCATGCAGAGCTGCGTCGGCTGGTGCAGAGACTTGCTAGTTGGCAAAGTGCATAGGTTTAGAGTTATACTTGGTTTTGACACCTTTTCTAACTCTTACTAGCTGTGTGACCTTGGGCAAGTTGCTTAATCTCTCCACTTCAGTTTCCCTATAAAATGGGGATAATAATCAGTTCCTGCCACATTGAGGATCCAATGAGATCATGCACAGAAGTCAGCTCCTTGACTAGCGCAAAGTAAATGCTCAATAAATGTTAATTGCTCCTCTGAGTATATCTGTTTGTGATCTAGAAATGCGGATCTGTGAGGTTGGGTAAAACAGGATGATGAGGTTCTTTAAAGACTAGCACAGAGTGGGGGACTAGGTAGTTGTCGCCCCACAAGACGATCGGCTTTGGGAGTGGGCTGGGACAGAACAGCACAGTGTTCTCTCGTGACTGGGGGGAGGTGCGCTTCCTGGCCTAGCTTCACCGCCCCCTTTTTCAATCCTTTCCTGCCGCGGAGCAGAATTCACTGCTGCCTTATTTCTTCTCCCCACAGCCCTTGGTATACTTGCCACGTTGTCCCGGCCTTTCTTACAAGCCCGTGTTTCTTGTGTCTGTCTCTCCTGGCAGGCTGAAGCTCCTGAGGCTTGGGACTGTGTCTCATCCTGTGTGTCCTTGGCCCCAGCCAGACCCCACTTGCCATGCGGTAGATACTCAAATAGTTCTGGAATAAGAGTTGGGCAAACTGGAAAATCATGAAAAGTAATGTTTCTCTTACAAAAGTGATGTAACTCTTTTCAAAAATAGCCCTAGAAATTGAATAAAGGGGGAAAAAGCCTAAAACATTCTAGTTATTCATGACTCTGCAACATAAGTACTGTTAGCATTTTGGTTTATTTCCTTCCATTCTTTTGCTTCCACTTGTTTTTTTTTTTTAATTTTTTTTTTTAATATTTATTTACTTTTGAGAGAGACAGAGACAGAATGCGAGTGGGTTAGGGGCAGAGAGAGAGGGGGACACAGATCTGAAGCAGGATCCAGGCTCTAAGCTGTCAGCACAGAGCCCGACGCGGGGCTCGAACTCACGAGCTGTGAGATCCTGACCTGAGCTGAAGTCGGACGCTCCACCCACTGAGCCCCCCAGGCGCCTCTCCACTTGTATATTTAATCACAGTTGTAATCATGGTTATAGAGGTGTGTGTATGTGTGTGTATGCACCTATGTATGTACGTACACATATGTGTGTCCCATTTCATGTTCTGTCGTGCGCATCTCTCTGCACTCCTTTGTGATTTGCACACCCGTTATTGTTGTGACTGCAAAGTATAAGGCATTGCTTTTTAGGGTGAGACCTGAGGGTAAGAAAAAGTTACTCTCTTTAGAATGGAGGCAGCGAGAACGAGAATAGGTGGTGATTTTGAACGTGTCAGAGGTTGATTGTTCTCCTTTTTAAAAAAGTATTTTCATTTTTCGTAACCCGAATCATTTATTCCCAAATTCAGGGAACACCCACCATATGCCAGGCCTGGGTTTAGGTGCTGAGGCTTCCGGTCTTCTCAGGAAGCTTCCATTCTAATTCTGATGGGGAGGAAGGAGAAGACAGATTCTATTAAAAAGCCAGGGAAAAAAACCCGGTAAGTTCTATGCAGAACTTGAATAATGGGTGATGAGATTTTCCTATTAAAAGAAAAAAACAGCTTTTAATTACTGGGCAGTTCCCACATTCTGTCTATTTAGTCTGTCCTTCTCACTGTGCCCCCCTGCCTGGTGGGTAGGTCTACTTCGAGCTCTCTTCCCCTCGGGAAATGAAGGCTTAACAGAGGTTAGGTAACTTGCACAAGGTCACAACACTCCTGGATTGTGGAGTTAGAATTGGAATGCTGTTCTGACTCACACCCTCGTCCTTAGTTTGAAAATCTCTTTATACTGTGTGGAAAGTATTCTTAGAAAAAATCATCCCATTTTAAAGATAGGGTTCTGTAAGTTGGGGTGGGGTCAGGGAATGTGGTTTTCTTTTTTTTTTTAATTAAAAAAAATTTTTTTTTCTTTTTGGTGTTTATTTTTGAGAGAGAGAGCACAAGCAAGGGAGGGACAGAGAGAGGGAGACAGAATGTGAAGCAGGCACCAGGCTCCGAGCTGTCAGCACAGAGCTCAATGTGGGGCTCGAACCCACAAACCATGAGATCGTGACCTGAGCTGAAGTCGGACCCTTAAACACTTAACTGACTGAGCCACCCAGGCCCCTGGGAATCTGGGTTTTAAAGGCTTCTGAGGTGATTTGATGCTCAACCAAGTCTGGGGAAGAGTCTTAAAATATGCTCAGGAAGAAGTTGTCTTAGTTTTCTGTACTTGTAGTGTAAATCTCCACTGAGCTTTCCACTTGTGTGTATGTTTCACTGAAGGCTGGGCATCTCTACCTGCCTGTTTCTCAGCGCCTCAAACAGTATGTGTGTTTAAACTTGAACTCTTCTTCCCTTTGCAAACTCGACCTTTTGTTCTCTTGAGTTAGTGTGGCCATCCAAGTACGCACTCAGGCCCACCCCTTGACCCGCGCCCCATAGCCTCCCCACCCCCATACCCCCCCACCCCCCCCCCGCCAGCCCCGCCAGCCCCACTGACCCATCTTCTAAGGATTTCTTGATGCCAGTTCTCCCTTTGCGTTGCCCCCGCCCGGCTGGAGCTCTCAGCATCTGTCTCCTCCGTGAGGCCCTGCAGGTCCCCACCACCTGACCTCTCTGCCTCTGCTTTGTCTTCTCAGAGCCACTTCCCAGTAGACTGAAGTGGCCCATCCATGATGCAGAAGTGCTGGGGTGGTCGGTACTTAAACACCACTTTGCCTCCCCACGGCCGAACACCCCTGAGGCTCTCACCTCATTCTGACAGACTGTCAGGCTCGCTTTGCAGATCCGCGCACTGTTTTCGGTTCCAGGGACTCACACGCTGCTTCTGGTCCGTCCCTTCTGCCTCGGATGCCCTTTCTTCACCCTTTCCCCTGGTTAGTGCCACGTCTTTCCAGTGTAAGCTCAGATTTCCGTTCCTTCCAAATCCTCTCTTTGACCTCTGGCCCTCTCGGAGAATTCCTCCCTTGTGAAACTTGCCTGGAACCCCAGGTTACCATATTTTACTCCCCACAGTGTATCACAGTTGTGTTTCTGGGTCTCTCCCTCATGAGGCTGAGCTCCTAGAGGCCGAGCATCTTCTTGCTCGTCTCTGTGTCTCTAGTACATAGCACGTGTTCAAATGTTCCAATAAGGTGTTGCTCACAGAAGTGCAAATGGGAAGTGATGGTAAGCGTTTGCGTGTTCTCGGTCCATTACCAAGTGAGAGGCCACGGGGTGTGTGGTGCCGGGTCCCTGCCCATTAGTCCTCATGAAGTCAGCCTTGCCTCGGAGGGCACCACCTGCCTGAACACCTTGTGAACCTCCCTGGGGCGGGGGGGGGGGCATTTCCTCCCGTCTTCAGTCGTGGGGGCTCTGCCCTTCCCCGCTTCTCCTGTAGGCTAACCTCCAGGCGAAGGGCGGTCCTCTGCTTGTTCCAGGCCTGTGACTGTGCAGCCGAATGTGGCTGCAGGCAACACAACAGCTGCCCGGTCTCTCTTCACCTTGAGGATCCAGGAATGTTGAGGGGGGGAGGGGAAAGTGGGGGGGGGGGCAGTGGATGCTACTGTGCTTCCTCTCCTACTCTTCTAGCGTCCTCCCACCCTCTTCCTCCATCCACCCTCCCAGCCAGAGACGCGTCTTCTCATTTCACTGAGGAGACTGATGCGGTCAGAAGAGAACTTCTGTACCTCCCTCACTGCCTCCAGCCCTGCTGTGCCCCACAGTGTCTGCCTTTGCTCCTGATGTGCTTGCAGCCAGCCCCCCCCCCCCCCCTTCCACGCACACACTGTCTGTTTTCTTCCCTCTTTCTGCCTGGCCCTTCCCATAAGCCTGCAAACTGGCTGGCTCCCATCTAAAAACAGAAAACAACAACAAAATGTTTTTGAGAGAGAGAGAGGTGCAAGTGAGTGAGGGGCAGAGAGAGAAAGGGAGAGAGAGAGAGGGAGAGAAGCAGGGCTCGAGCTCACCCGAAGTGGGGCTTAAGCTCACCCAATGTGGGACTTGAACTCAGGAGCCATGAGCTGAAGTCAGATGCTTAAGGACTGGGCCACCCAGGTACCCAAAACAAAAAGTTTTGACAATGTCTAACAGAAATGTATTTTCTGTAGCGGGAAATGTGTAAGATGGACCTGGGATATCTTGTCCCACCAGATAGCAAGGAGGCTAACAAGGACGACATGGCGTTGTGTCAAAAGTCTGCCGGCAGTGTTTGAACATCAATATTGATAATGGCACTGGATCCAAATATATCAAATATGTTTAATCCGTGAGTTGATGATACAACAACAGAATAAACCCCATCAGTCATCTCTGGAGGCTGCTTTGGAGTCCAGTTCATAAAAGGGGAGGGAGGAGCAAAATTTATCCTGCCTTTCCTATTCAGTTCCTATACAAAATGAGTAACAAACTATAATCGAAAGAAACTATCCTTTATAGAAATTTCTCAACAAACAAATGCAAAAGGAATGTAGTGAATTAAAGATCTGGGCATTGGGTATTCATGCCTGTTCACGTCACAAAAGTACAGCTTACCAGGTACTACATACCCCTTGATGAAGAACATATCACCACCTCTGAAATAGCCTTGCTCAAAAAAGTCAAATTTACGGGAGATACAGAGGAGAGAGGAACAGACTAAACTATATAAAATGGCACGGTCGGTGAAATCCAGATTGTGGGAAACTACAGGACAGATGATTTGTTTCTTCCCCAAACTGAAAGGGGAAACAAAAGATTGTAGGGAAACTGATAGATTAAAAGACACTTAAGACGTCCCTGTGCTCCTCTCCGTAAACAAACACCCAAAAGGAAACCACAGGCAGGGCTGCCGTGTTCAGGGACGGACGTCTGGGAGACGAAACGTGAGTGGGTGGTAAGGAAGAGCTTCCCGGCAGAGTCAGGGTTGGCTGCTCTTGGGTGGGCGTATTTGGGAGCTGGCCCCGGGGTGGGTGCGTGGCGTGGTTACAGCAAGGGGCACACCACCAGCCTCCTTCACCTGGGTCACTGTGGGGGCCTCGTCACAAGGCCCCTTGCTTCCGGCCTGGCCCTACTGCTAGAAAGTCTGTTAAAGCCTAACCTCACTGGCGCTTCCGCTCAGCACTCTCCATTAGCTTCTCCTCTCGGAAAAAGCCAAAGCCTTTCTGAAACCTGACGTGTGCGGCCCTCGGTGGTCTGCCTCCTGCTTATTACTCCTTTGGCCTCATCTTCTGCTTTGTCCCTCCTGCACTCGTTCCTACCATTCTGGCTGCCCTGGCCTGCCCACCGCGGGCCTGTGTACCTGCTCTTCTGCCTGCTGGGGATACTGCCCCTCCTGCGATGCACTTTGCCCAAGTCACTGTCTCGGTGAGGCCTTCCCTTATTGTTCAGTCTGCAATGTCCCACCCGCTTTCCTTACCTCTGGACATCTGTCTCTCTTTCCTGCTTTATTGTTGCCCTAGTGAGTGAGTATCTCCAACTAACGTACTGGTCATTCTGATTTCAAAAACACCTCTTATTGCCTGTCTCTTCACTTGAAACTAAGCTCTGAGGTAGGGGTTTTTGTCCCATGGTCGACAGCAGCCACTTGGATATTTATGCAGTTGATAGAGGAGTGGCCAAGTCGCATCAAGGTCCTACCGAAACTCCTGGAACACCTAGCAGATTAGAAGTAGCCTCAGAACCTCAGAAACCCTCCGAGGCAGGCATCGGGAAGGTCTACGTGCAAGAAGTATTCAAATGAACACCAAGGTGATCTACAAAAGACTAGATCACTACAGTATTGCCAGCAAATACAGACCGTTGTTATGAAATCCAGACATAAATTTCTAAGTCAAACCAGGAAAAGGCTGTCTGTGAGCTTGACTTTCGGGGGAGACGGGAAGTGACTCTGCGTTCTTCTCGTTGAGGCAGCGCGCTGCTCGGCCAGAATGGTCAACGCGGTAGGTGCGTGCTTGTAAAGTCCAACAACCGGAGCACCTTTGTCAGGGTCACACGGAGCACTGTAAACGTCAGATTGAATTCCACCAGCTGCCGCTGAGGGGGTGCTTGCCGTATCCGGTGTGGAACCCCGTGGGGGCGTGACCCACGAAGGTCACAAACTACAGAAGGCACGGAAGCGAGAATCTTATGAAAGAATGTAAATTACGTTAAATTTCAGAAGTTACAAAGTCAGAACTGAACAGGATTATGCATACGGTTCCTGCAGCACAGATGAGGTACTTCAGGGCCGGCCTTAGCTAGTCGCTTCATTGCTGTCAGGGTGACTACAGTTCGGTCTTCTCCCAGCCGTATTGGTTCACGGCAAACATTTAGTTCATGGTAAACAACTCGTGAGAAACGTTAATGAAATACTGCCTCCTTTGCCGTATGCATGCAGGAACTCAGCATTTAGTAAACGTGATCTCACGTTTTTAACCTACGGTACTTTAGTACAATCTAGGAATTTCTAAGTTTAACCACTTTTCAAAATATATATGTGTACATACATACATATATGTATATAACTTACGTGTATATATATACATGTGTGTGTGTGTGTGTGTGTGTGTGTGTGTGTGTGTGTATATATATAACTTAAATACATACAGGTTGGCTGCTTCCTAACAGCATAAGGAGACGTGGACTGGGATTTCTTAATAGCCAATTAATCGCTCCTTGACTCTTTTTAAAGCTTAGACCTGAGAAAGTAGCCTTTCCCTGTTTTTGGTATCTTGTCTTTATAATCATTTGCTCCTAGATTTTTCTTTTGTGGATTCCATTTTACCTTCAGGTCTGACTCGAAGATCATAAGCTAATGAATAAAATGTAGTGGTAGATACCTGTGGGAGGTGGGCCAGTTCCACCTGCAGAATCCAGAAGCTTCAGTGTAGGGTCGCTGGGGGGCTGTGCACTTCAGAGGCACAACTTAGCAAACAGATGTGTCAGAGGGGCAAATCCAAAGTTCACTTTTACCAGTAAGTGGTGCAGAGGAGCTGCTGGTCATTTTCTGATCGTTTGCAGCCATCCCTGAAGGACATGAGCTTCTGGATTTCGGGTGGAATATTAGAGACACTCCCCCCCCACCCCCCACTTGACTTGACACCCCTACCTGTTAGTTGTATTGATGTGCACATGACTCTCTCTCTCTGTCCCACATTCTAGGTGCTCATGTGACTATCACGGATCGAAAAGTAGCATTAGAATTTCTTAAATCAAATGTTCAAGCCAACTTACCTCCCCATATCCAACCCAAAGCTGTTGTTAAGGAGCTGACTTGGGGACAAAATTTGGGGAGTTATTCACCTGGAGAATTTGACCTGATACTTGGAGCTGATATCATATATTTAGAAGAAACATTCACAGATCTTCTTCAGACTTTGGAACATCTCTGTAGCAACCGCTCCGTGATTCTTTTAGCTTGCCGAATTCGCTATGAACGGGATAACGACTTCTTGGCGATGCTGGAGAGGCAGTTTACTGTGACTAAGGTTCACTACGATCCTGACAAAGACGTACATATTTACAAAGCACAGAAGAGAAACCAGAGGGAGGACTTCTAGTTGGCTGTAATTTTTAGGAATGTTGTTATTGAGCATGTCGGTGAAGGTCTTAGCCTGGGAATTGAACCACATTTGATGAAATGGCTCCTGAACAAAAAGCCTAACCAACCAAAGGTTCCCAAGGGACAAAGCACATGTGCCGTTTGAAAACAAAGTGGCACTTTGTCCCACTGCTGTGACTTCATAGTCCTATTTTACTCTGAAAAGTCCAACTAGCGTTAAAGGAATGTATGAGATAGCTGTATCCCATACTGCCCCCTCTTGGTAAACAATTTTCACTGGTGATACAATGAAGGGCTCGTATAAAAGGGCCTTCAAAGCAGTGAGCTTGTTTCGGTGAGGCTAACCCATGCAAATTCTATTAAATACATTCTGAGATACATGTTTAGCCCAGTTTTCTAATTTTCTGAATATAAAGCCAGAGGCTTAATGTATATTCCCTGAGCTGTTGATGCTCTTGAAATCTTTTGTCTGCCCCATTTAGGTTTTAAGCATTACTTTTGGTTACTTGAGATTAGGATGTGAGTTCCCTGAGGTCTCATTTCATGCTTTTTGGCTTCATTTCCGATTTAGGCATACAAACAAATGAAGTAAAAGTAAAAGTAGAGTTACGTCTTGAAACCACCATGTGCTGCGCCTGGGATGTCGTCTTCAATGGCTGTAGTTTTCCCCTGGCACTCCCCTTTCTCAGATGTTGTGTTTGTATTTCTTTCCTAGGCTTTCCCCTCCTTCGTATAATGCATAAGATGACGTTGAAAACAGTTCGAAATCTCACCCCTTCATGGGAGGAGCTCCCCGAGAAGCTCCTTCCACGTTGTGCTTGTAATTGCTTATTCCATGTCTGGATTCCCCAGAAGATGGGGAGCTTCTGGGGACCAGGACTGGTGCCTCCTCCAGGGCTGCGTCCCAGCAGCCAGTGTCTCAGGGCCAAATATTCACTGAATGAAAAACTGCATTCCATTTAGAGGGTACTGGTATTTGGGTTAAATGACTGCTACATTGTTTTATGATTATCTTTGACAGACTTTATGAATGAAGTCTCTCTCTCTCTCTCTCACACACACCCCCCCTTTTTTTTAAGCCATGTAAAAGCTTGACAGTTTAAACAAATTCAGATGACAAGAATTAAAATCTCAGTATGGTTGAGGGTACTGGAGATAGATCTCTGTAAATCATCGGAAACAAGACCTCCTTCCTCTTAACCTTTTAATGACTACCTTGGATGTGAAAATACCCAATACATTATTTTCTACATATATTTTAGACGTTTTACTTTTAATAAAGATGAATTATGAATTAAACGTTCTGAGCATTCTGTGGCGTACAGGTTCAACACAATTTTGATAAATGCACGTGACATAGAAATATCCATAGTCCAGCAAATCCGTAAAACGCCAATACTGTGCTATGAACATGGAAGGTCTTTTAAAACAAGTAAAACACAAGCC
This sequence comes from Lynx rufus, assembly GCF_022079265.1. Taxonomy (NCBI): domain Eukaryota; kingdom Metazoa; phylum Chordata; class Mammalia; order Carnivora; family Felidae; genus Lynx; species Lynx rufus. Next base: position 28,616,830 of record NW_025814834.1, read on the forward strand.
CTGCAGTATCAACACTGTAATGAAATGAAAGGCTGGTCCCCCACTCAGGTATGTTCTTCGAAATGAGTATTTTAATTGGGGTTCAGCTCCTTTAATATCCCTGACTTTGCAGAACAGACATTAAAGTGGTTTTGGGTGGGGATGGAAAACTTCAAGATGTCTGGGTGCTCTACCGAGTGAACGAAGCATTAATTGGTGGTGTTGCATGTTCATAAAACATTGAGGGTCAGAAAAGGTTGAAGGTAATTTTTTTCTTAATAGATGTCAATAAAAGGCAAGAAAAATTCAACAGGAATAATTTGGTGTTTAAGTGAAAAATCAAATGATTTTTTTTGTGTGTGTGTGTTTGGGTTTAAAATGTTGTCTCAGGCAAAGTTCCCTGGGGAAATACACTCAGAGATGGACATTAGGGTGTAGAAAGTTTAAATGGGAATGATTTCAAGGTCGACATCTCTGAGGTAGTAAAAGTAGTAGGATTGGGAAATAGGGGGAAATTAGGCTGGGAGGCAGTCAGGAGTCCTCAGAAACGAGAGCTAGGACGGCCCTGTAGTTGGGCCATACTAAGCCAAGAGGGCAGGGTTTTATATCCCTGCATAGATTAGTCACGTGATCTAAGGGGCATACCCTTAGGATGAAGAAAAGACCTGGAGAGAACTCAGCTGAGAGCCATCATCCAACATTGCCAGAAGCTGGGGAAGTGAGTGCTTAATGGGTGTGTGGGGGTGAGGGATGGGGCTGGGGGTAGACGTTATATCTGGATAGTATGCCACAGTGTCCACTATAAATGTCAGGAAAGCTGTGATGGCTTTCTCTTATGTTAAAGGATTGACCTCAGGAACGTGCATTCTAAGTGTGCCTGTCTTATCCTCAAGGATAGAAACCTAGTCTAAACCAACTATATGCTAAGCATTGATTTTCACACTGCTCAGTTTTAGAACTCTTAGTTCTCCAGTGACTTTTCCCACAATTAAGATCAAATACTGGTGCCAAGATGCTATGTTAAAATATATGTAGGACGTCAGGTTCTTAGAACTACCACTATAAAGTACGCTGTCATTCCCTGTGCAGATTACTTATTTTTTTTAATGTTCATTTATTTTTGAGAGAGACCGAGTGTGAGCAGGGGAGGGGCAGAGAGAGGGAGACACAGAATCCGAAGCAGGCTCCAGGCTCTGAGCTGTAAGTACAGAGCCTGATGCGGGGCTCAAAGCCACGATCATGACCTGAGCCGAAGTCCCTGACGCTCAACTGATTGAGCCACCCAGCTGCCCCAAGATAGCAGTTTTTAAATCAGGAAGAGGGGCACCTGGGTGGCTCAGTTGGTTGAGTGTCTGACTCTTGATTTCAGCTCAGGTCATGACCCTAGGGTTGTGGGATTGAGCCCTGTGTTGGGCTCCACTCTGAGTGTGGAGCCTGCTTGAGATCCTCTCTGCCCCTCTTGCCCACCCTCTCTCTCTCTCAAGATAAAAATTTTAAAAACCACTTTTTAATATACCAGCATGGGGCCTGACATCATAGTTGGTGAAATAGTCCTGTGATTTATTTTTGTGTCAGAGACATGGTCGTAATTGTACTGCTACCCCACAACCTCTACCTAGACATAAGCAGCATTCTTTTTTTTTAATTTAAATTTTTAATATTTATTTCTGAAAGGGCAAATGGGAGAGCAGGGCGGGAGGGGCAGAGAATCTGAATTGGGCTCATGCTGATAGTAGCTGGCCTGACGTGGGGCTTGAATCCACAAACCATGGGATCATGACCCGAGCCAGAGTCAGAGGCTTAACCCTGAGTCATCCAGATGCCCCGAAAAGTAGCATTTTCAAGGTCTTTAACAAGAACGAGGCAACATGTTGCAGTGAGTATGGAGAGCCTTGTTCTGGGAAAAAGAGAAACTGACAAGAACTGCATGAAATCAGGGCAGAACTCCGTTCTTTTTTTGTGACTTTAAAGATTGAGGATTTGTTAGCTCTGACGTTTCTTTCCAATCTTCAATCATATTATGCTTTTCTTTCTACAGCCAGTAAGTGTTATAACTTAACACTAGAAGACATGGTATGCTGAAAAATTAAGTTTCCTACCTGAGAACTGTTTCTGTGGTAGAGGGGAAATCCCTATAACAGAGGTGTGAAAAGGGGGGCCTATCTGCTACAAAACCTTGTGTTGAGGCTGGCTCTGCCACTTCTAACTCCTAAAAATTACATATACTATAAAGCTTGACATTAAAAAAATACCAACGTGATCTTTTTATTAATTTAGCAAATTATTAATGCTTAGGAAGCAACCTTCAAATATGAAAACCATACTTAATAAACATTCCCACTTCTCAGTATCCTAAAGATAAACTAGCTTATATTTATACTAACTTGTGTGTATCTGGAAGAGTCAAAAGTAACAACCTACATGTTCACAAAAGAGGGTGCTTATTAAACTATGATACATCTACACAATGGGATACCACACATCCGTTAGAAAGACTGAGGCAGATGTACATAAACTGAAATAGAACTGTCAAGACACATTCAGTGAAAAAGTACCATTTATGTAAAAAGGGGAGAGAGGAGAGAATAGACATTACATTTGCATGTATATGCACAGATTGTCTCTAAAAGGATACACAAGAAACTGCTTTTTACTGCTTCCCCATTTGTCATATTTTCCAAACGTACATACTACTTAAGGAAACGAAGTTAAAAAATGAGGACACTATGGAGAAAGTGAAACGAAAACTTAAGAGAATGGGAGAAAATAATGACAAATCGTACTACCTGGTGAGGCTCTGGTATCCAGAATATGTAAGAAACTCATAAAACTCAACAACAAAAAACACCATTAAAAAATGAGCAAAGGACTTGAACAGACATTCTGAGCATTCTGGTTATTCTCCAAATAACCACAGACACATGATGATACGCGACATCGTTAAACGTTAGAGTTGCAAATACGATTGACAACGAGCTAGCTCTTCACACCTGTAAAGAGGGGCATAATTAAAACCAACGTTGGTCAGCGCACGGAGAAATTGGGACGCTCACATATCAATCATCATTGGCAGGAATGTAAAGTGGTGCGGCAGCTCAGGAGAAATTTGGCAGTTCCTTAGAAAGTAAACATAGAACTACCATATGGCCCAGCAATTCCACTCCTGGGTATGTATTCAGAACTGAAAGCAGGGACTCCAATACCTGCATGTGAATGTTCATAGCGGCATATTCACAAAAGCCAAATAGCGGAAATATCCCAATGCCCATCAGTGGATAAATGAATAAACTGTGGCATATATGACGGATTATTCAGCCATAAGAAGGAATGAAGTACTGATAAATGATTTTGAGGAACCTCAAAAACATGCTAAGTGAAAGAAGCCAGGCACAAAAGGTCACATATGATCCTATACGTAAGAAACAATAGGTAACTATAGAAATGGAAAGCAGATTCATGGTTGCCTGGGGATAGAGGGAGGGGAAAATAGTAACTCTTTAATAGATGGAAGGTTTGATTTTGGAGTGACGATTTGGACCTAGATATGCAGTTGGTGGTAGCTAGCACAACGTTGAGAAGGCACTAAGTGCTACCGAATTGTTCACTTAAAAATGGTCTATGTTGTTATGTGAATTGCACCTCAATTTAAAAAAAAAAATAGCAAAAAATAGCATTGAAGTGCCTGGAAATACCTTTCCTCTTCACTTGTTAGGACCTCATCAGAATCCTAAGCCCCAGTTTGGTCAATATGCAAAAGAAAGATGTGGAGAAATGAAAAATGCACAGTGGAAGGTAACACTAAGGCAGTGATTTTCTGGGGTTTTGCCTTAAGCAGCATAGTGGAATAGTGGCATCATTTACAAGATGGAAAAAGCCAGCTGAGAGATGAACGGATTTAGAGGAGAAATGAGAGGTTCTGTTTTGCAATCTGAGTGGAGATGACAAATAGGAGAGTGTAGCACCAGAGCTAAAATTGTGTGAACATCTTAGAATGGTTTCTTCGGCTGTGTCCTAGAGCTTCTTGAGGACAGGTACTTCTTAGTGCTCAAGTATTGGTGAAATAAGCAAGTGACCACAAAGGTATGGATAAAGAGAAGAGAGGCACTCTATCCTTTTATTGGAGGCTCAAGCACCTGGACACGGGTTACAAGGAGGGTGACTAAAGGTCCCGATTTGCTCAGCACAATCCTGGTTTACACCTGTTGTCCCTATTAACGTCACCCTTTCACTCTCAAAAATGTCTGCTTGTACAATCACCTTAAGTGGTCACACTTTGTAGAAGAGAAAGAATAAAATGTGTGCAATTCCTTCAATACAATAGCAGGTGTAACAAGCTTAATAAATACGTCATGGCAATTTTTTAAAAAAGTACCTTAGAATAAATGCAACTGCTTATTTTCAGAAATTAAATCAACAGGAGAGAATCTTTTATTATGCTTTAAGCAAAGAGCAGATTAACCACACCTCCTCCCATTTCCTATGATCACAGAACTTTAGAATTACAAGGGGGCCTGACAAGTTAGCGATTCTCATTGTTCTTCCAATTAAAACATGTATTTTCTGACACTGGAGACAGCTGGTCATATGTCTCCATTGGTTTTCTCAATAGGGCGGTAACATCTCCACATCTTCAAATAGGCACTGTTCAATCTTTCTGAACAAAGAAATCTTGTGCTAAAAATGAGGAATACAGTAAAATTAAATAACTGAAGATATGTTCTGGTTTCTCAAATTAGTTTTCCGTTGCCGTGCAACACAAGCTTGTGATATATTCTAACATAAACTTTGCTCATTTAACAAAAGTAATAAACTGAAGTCCCAGAAAATACAGCTTAACACTACTGGCAGAAACCAAAATCGAGAGATCCCATCCCCAAAAAAGAGACTTACAGAGTTTTTAAAAGCATGTTTATGTGACTGCACATAAATGTGTGTAAAAAGGGCATTAGGACAGTTGATACCACAAAGATTACAGTAAGAAAAAGCACTTTCTGACAATATTTCACAAATTCACAAGGATCACTTTAATATACAAAGCAATTGCTACCATTCTGAACACAAAGCAGCTACTATGTACATAGTGTTAATAAAATGCATTATAACTCAGTACATTTTCTCTCTTTACACAGATAGAGCACAAAAAGATTTAGGTAAAAAAATTAAAACAGGGATGTTTCTAGAATGTAGGGAATTTTATTAGAAATGTATTTCCCTCATTATATTTACTTAATATTCAACTCCAATAGTAACATCAGAGTTAAAAATCGATACCCTGTTTTGTGCTGATAGTTTTGGGGGGAGGTATTCTTTACCCCAATCCTCAAGGAAAAATTAAAACAAAAACAAACACCATCTTTCTCTCTAGAAACTTCCCTGATTATTTTGTTTCTAAAAAGTCTCAAGTGATACATCTAGGTTAGAAATAATTCCTTTTTTGGGTGGGGAGGACAAATGACATGTGGACAAATCAGTTGGGGACGACTCTACATGGAAAACTGCTAACTAGCACTCCTCTTTGCCACCCCTCCATAAATCCATACTCACAGAACAATGGTGACAAATTATTTCCCACTTTTAATATAAATAATTTTTATTACATACACAAATTGGAGTGGCACCTGGATAAAAATATGTCTATAAAGCATTTTACCAATTCAATTTTAAAAACGTAAGAAAATAAAACCTCCCAAACACAAAGATAGATCATTTCACTTGGCCAACTAACATAAGATTACTATTTGCAGGGATTTTCTTCCTTCCCTACCAATTTTTCAACTATCTCAGATTGACTCTTAATTTCTGAGATGCTCCTTGGAAGCTTGGAAACGCCCATACTTCTGTAGGCAAGTATCACATAATGCCTGTATAAAGGAGGTAAAATCTGATTTTCCTACCATTTGCCCCTTTTCAAAGACATTTCCCAAAGATTGTTCATTTTCCTTTTACTTGCTGGTGAGAATAATTAAAAATGTATCAGGTTATATACCCAGCTAGGACCTGCACCCACAGTACCAGAATGCAGACAGGTCAATATTTTCTCTCTGTGCTAAAACAACTCTGCCTGTTTATATCATCTTCACAGGCTTTGTTCTATTTTTTTTTTCTATTTTTATTTTTTTAAAAAATAAATTTCAAGCTAAAACACCTGAAATATAATCCCTCCACTCAAACGTTATCTGGTCCCTCTTAAAGTTTGCCCCCCTGAGGACACATACAAAGGCTTAAGCTACATTCACTAATCAGTACGAACTTATCAGAAGCATATGAGACAGATGGAACTTCAGCACCCTGTTTGATTTATTTGAAATTCTTCCATTCTGACTCAGCTTCATGATATGTTCAACCCCTCAGGGATTAGTGCCTCTCCTAGCCATTGATTTGAGAAAGTCAAGGAAACCAGTTCCTAGTACATACAGTGACTGTGCAGTCAACTTAAAAAAAGTCAACGTATCAACATTAAAAGTATTCAAGATGTAGGCAAACCATCCAACAAAAGTTCTAGTTGTGCTTTGTACAACAGAGTGAGCAAATGTATCCCTCAACTCTTCACCTCCAGGCAGCTTACCAAAGCGCATTGCGCTTTCCCTTCTCACCGGACCTCAGTCTGATTTAGGTGTTTGATGGTAACAAAGCCAATTTTAAGTGAAAAAACCTCAGTCAAATCATTCCATGTGGTCTCCATGATGATGGTAATTAACTGCCTTGAAAACTATTTTACTGTTCTAGATAACTTGATGGATATCTTGGCACCCTACAGACAACACTAATGTTGGAATGGGAATACAGTCTCATTTAAAATTGAAAATAAGTATCAATTTACTCCAGTTGCTTTTCCTTCTATCTTTATCCATGATGTAAAAGAATCCCATTGGGTTCAAACTCATCTTTTAATTAACTGGGCTAGTCAAATCTAATTTCCTGTTACTTTTCTTTCACAGCTATTTATAAGGCTAGCCTTTAGGTGCTAAAATATTTTAATGAAATTTTCCATTTAAAAAAGTCACATGATTTGAAGAGAGGAAAATGACATAAAAAGCCAGTTGACAATCAATTGATGAGGGAACTTTTCTCAAGTTGCTAACACCCAACAGGGTCATTTTTTAAAAGTGCAAGTTACACCAAACATTTACAAAGAATATAATGCAAATATAATCCAAATAAATATACAACTTTTGTATCAGGTCAACGGGAAACAGCATACTAAAAGTTTTCAGAGCCAAAAAGGCAACAAAATGAAGCCTCTTACAAATAACTGAAAAGGTGTGTAATGACTGTTCTAAAAACCCACTTTAATTCAAAAATCATAACTTTATATTCGCCTTATTTAATCCTGCAAAATGAAGCAGACTTTTTGATCTTCGAAATAAAGAGACCAATTTATGCTAATAAATTGACTGTTGCTGATCACAAAATTAAAAACATTTTTAAAATGTAAAGAAGAAATCTAGATTGAAGTCACTTCAAGTAAGTAAAAGCATCCTGGTTTAAACACACCGGTTGTTTCTTCCTAAGCCTTTGTATGATTCCACATGTCACCCCAAGTGGTCAAAATGATAGTAGGGATTAGGCCTGAGAGACAGAGATAAACTTCAGCCAGATGACTTCTGATCGGACAGCCTGCCTGACTGGTATTGTGCTTTCAGATTCTAGCACTGCTGCTGACCTACCATCAAAACACATTTTTCTGAAAAAAATCCCTGCTCAAATGAAAACACCCAAATTCCTCCCCCAGGATGAGTTTTGAAAAATCAGTGGTACCTTTTAGAAGCTATCTGCAAAATGTTCTTACCACTGTTATAGCTGCCAGAGACAAAGCATAAAAACCAAATACTTTGGGGGCGGGGGAGTTTTCAAGTGACTAGTAACATACATAAAAGTATCAAGCCAAAGAAAACGAACAGTAAAAATAAAATACTTGGAAGAAAATTAGAAGACAAAAATCAATCATGAGTGCTGGAGTAAATGCAGTCCAAGAAACTACCAAACGGGATGCAACAGAACACGCAAAGATGTAAAATTTCATCTGACCTCAATATACTATAATACTCAGCATTCCTGACTTAGGAGCTCTCAGAGCTTCAGATTATATACTGTATGTATTTATATATATGTACACATATATTATACAAATGCCATTTCCCCCCCAATAATATCTAAACGAACAGAGCACCTATGACAATATGATGGTTGCCAATATGGTACTTGAGTTTGAAAAGAATGAAATTAAAATTAGATCTGATATCAATTTTTTAATAAGGTGGACACATTGGATCTAGCCCTTTCTAAACCACTTTTCAGCTAAACACTATCAAAGTTTGAAAACTTGTAAGAGTAATATATCAAAAATAAACCCCTCCCACTTCATTTTTATTAGAGTTAATCTGTCCTATAGATAAAAGTGCCACATGGCCCTATATTTGCAAAGTAAGCGATACCAAACTTGCTATTTTCTAGGCAAATCAGTAGCATATGTACAGATTCCTATGATGACATTTTCATTCCCTTTTGGCCAATATGAAGAGAAAAAAACATTTATTACTGGTAATGTGGCCATATATGTTCTTGGCTACAAGATTTTTTTTTTTAAATTATGTCATTTCCTTAATAAAGATTCTCAAAGTTGCATGCTTAAAAACAAACACCTTTTTTCCAATTCTTGTTAAAAAAAAAAAAAAAGTCTGCACAAAAGATGCTTAATTTCTATCTGTATAAACTGAAATTTTCAAGTCTCTTTATGGGTCTAAAACAGATTTAGCAACAGAATAGATTTCTTACCTCACCATTAAGTAACTGACTTCAAACCAGTGCAATCATCCTCAAGGTACAAAGGACCTGGTGTTTGTAAAAACTTACAAATTCAACCAGCTAATATGGATGTGACTGCCTTGATTCATCAGGGACTAAGAGGACCACCAACTTTTCTAACTAAACAGAATGCCTCAACTTTTGGAAACATTTTACTTTGGAGAATACAACTTGCTAAATACTAGGCAATTTTCATTTATAAAGTTTATGACATTCGAAACATTTTGACTCATTAAGAAAGAATTCTAGTTTGTGAAAAGATTTGTCACTTTGCTTGGTTTCTGCTGAAGTTTTGGAAAATGACACATCTATGCTGGTATACAAATAATTTTTATGCTACAACTTTCCCCATTAGCTCAGCAGGATAAACATCAAACTTTACAGTCGTTTGAAAGCCTTCTTGAGAATCTGGTGAATTGTCCAAATATAAGACTACATCACTCAATTCTTAGAATGATGCTCCTTCATAAACTCTGTTCATCCTTGAAAAGAGACAATGGTTTGTTACAAACAAAAATAAACCATTTACAAATATTAATTAAAAACCTTACTTTTCAAAAGGGACCCAACAATTAACACCCACATCTGTATATTTTGTTAATACATTAACAAACTTTTAAAAATAACCCATGACTAAATATAAAACATTAATTTTCTACACTCTTCTCTTAAAAGGAATAACCTTTTCAAATGAGAAATTATATCTAACATTATGTCAGTTTCCAATTTTTAAAATCCACCTTAGTCCTATTTTTTTTAAAGGGTAACTTTTGTAAAGATTTATCAAGCTTAGTGAATGAGTAGTTAATAGTTAGAAGTAGTATTGGAAACAATGTATGATACATATAAATACAGACTGGTATAGTCAGGGGTTAAAACAGGTAGCTCCTTTGCAGAACAACAAAGGCTATACAGCATATTGGAAAGCTCAAGCACAACTATCCTTTTTAGGAGAAAACCAAAAAAAAAAAAAAAAAAAAAAAAAAGTTTTGTAAGAATGACAATCCAAATATTGTAGTACAGCAGTCATTCAAATACGTCTGAAGAAAATAACTCTCGTGTACATCTAATACTGTACTTTTTATAACTATATCCTTACACTTTCATTAAAAAATTCACTAAGGATACTCTGTTAAAGTATGTTAATATGGAAAAGATTTAAAATCAGTATTTTTCTACAACACAACATTTTATAAACAAAGATATCACTTTGTTTTATTTAACATCTTGAAGGCTTTCCTGTTGGTGGTATAGTGTAAGTGCAAATGGGAACAGTTTAATTAGAAATATCTTTTTAAGTAAATGAGTGACATAAGTATTTTTGAAGGCGATGACAAAAACATTTATTTAAAAACCTTGTTACGTAACTCAAGGGGCTGGTTTACTAATGAGCATCTTTTTACTAAGAATTTAGTACTAACTAAAACAAGCTTTGTACTTTTATTTACTTCAGTTTAATTTAAAATTCAAATACCATGCTTTTTCATTCAGTTGGTTACTTCTTTTAATGTATTCAAGAATGTTGAACACATACAGAACTGAAATAAGAAGCAACAACTGCCCTACGGAAGAGCTACAGTTAATACAGAAGGTCAAGGACAAGTTGTCAGTATTGAAGAAGAGAATGTACATAGAAAGCACTTCGAATTCATTCTTAATTTCTTCAACACCACACTAAAACTCTTTTTTAGAGGGTATATCTCTTTGCAATTTTACATAATTCACAATGAAAATGTGAAAACACGTCAATTTGGCAATCAACACTTCTTCATTGCACCTTACTTACTTTATGCATGCGGCCCACACATTACTTCAGCTCAAGAGGCTGGGGTAATTCTGTCCCTAAGGCAATCAAGGAGCTCAGCACAAACCTTGAAATCATTTAAAAAAAGATTTTCTTTTCCTCATTTCCCCCATCAATTTACAAGTAAACAAATTATTACTTCTTGAAGAGGGTGGGGGATGAAAAGCAGAAGTCTCTTCATGATTCCTGGTGCTGAAAATTTCTTGAGGGGAGACGTGGAGGCAGGTGTTGGAACATTCACAGTTTAATGCAAAAGCACAAATGAATGAAATTCTGTAGTTGCTTTCAGGCAGTTTTGCGCATAGAAAAAAAGAAATGTTTAGAAAATAAAATGTTTATTTTGTCTTTCTGCTTGAGGCCAAGCCAGTCCTTTTCCACCATGACAGGTGAAATTTAAATCCCAAATTAATCTGATTTGTGGCAGTAAAGGTCCTTAAGTGCTTTTAGCTCCTCAATGAGAGTCTTATTTTGGTTTTCAAGCACTGCCACTCTGTTTTCTAAACATTTCACATATTCTTTCTTCTTTCTACGACACTCTCGTGCTGCTTCCCTAGGAGCAAAGGAGGACAGGAAAAATTATGCAACATTTATTTCTATATCACTTCTTTTGGCTTAGAATGCTTTTAGATATTTAGCTCAAAGCAACAAATATTTTAATATACATTAGGCATTTGAAAAAACTACACAGAAGGACTTGGAAATTGCCTCATGTAAAATTTTAATATACCACAGATGTTTGATTTAAAAAAAGAACCCCGAATGTGAAAACCCCACAAACAACCCAAAGGGCTGAATGATCACTTAAAATTGTATCACTGGTTATTGACAGGATCTGCCTCATACCTATAAAACTTGAAATTCTATAAATATCAATAACTAAGAAAAGACCAAAGCTAAATGTCAGTGTGCAAAACATCGTAAATTGAACAGAAAATTCTCACAAACTCATCATTTCAGGGCATTAAAAAAAGACAACAACAATCTAACATGAGTCTCTTCCACAAATGATGTTGAGAACACTGTATATCCACATGCAAGAGAATGAAGTTGGACCCTTAATTATGCCATGTACAAAAACTAATTGAAAATGGACTGAAGATCTAAATGTAAGACCTAAAACTATAAAACTTCTAGAAGAAAACACAGGAGAAAAGCTTCAAGATGCTGGATTTGGCAGCGCTTTCTTGGCTATGCCACCAAAAGCATAGACAACAAAAGCAAAAATAAACAAATTGGGTCACATCAAACTTAAAAAATTCTGTTCATGAAAGGGCACAATCAACAGAGTGAAAAGGCAACCTATGAATTGGGAGAAGATATTTGCAAATCATATATATATCTAACAGGGAGTTAATATCCAGGATATAATCCAGAAATTTTACAACTTACAAATCAAAACCACAATGAGATACCACCTCACATCCATTAGGATGGCTACTATTTAAAAAACAAAAACTTAAACAGAAAACAGCGAGGGTTGACAAGGATGAGAAGACATTTGAACCCTGTGCACTGCTGGTGGAATGTAAAATTGCCCAGCCACTACAGAAAACACTACAGTGATTCCTTAAAAAACTAAAAATAGGATTACCTTGTGATCCAAAAATCCTACTTTTGGATATATATCCAAAGAACACAGGACAGGATATTAAAGAGATATGGGCAAGCCTCCATCCATAACAGCATTATTCATAATAGTCAACATGCAGAGGCAACCCAAGTACTCATCAACAGACGGATACACTGAAAAAATGTGGTACACATACAATGGAATATTATTCTGCCTTAAAAGGAAGGACATACCATCACACACTACAACGTGGATGAACTTTGAGGACATAATGCAGCAAAATAAGCCAGTCACAAAAAGGACAACTGTGGATTCCACTTATTTCAAGTATCTAAAGTAGTCAAACTCATAAAAACAGATAGTAGAGTGGTGACTGCCAAGGACTCACAGAAGGGGAAAATGAGGGAAGCTGCTTTTAACAGAGGTTCAGTTTTGCAAGGCAAAAAAGTTCTGGAGATCTGTTGCACAATACTGTGTACATATTTAACACTACTGAACTGTATGTATACTTAAAAATGGTTAAGATGGTAAATTTTAAATTTTTTAGCACAATTAAAAAATTACTAAAAAAAAGTTAACACTAAGAATAAAATATTTTCTAGCAAGCTATGAAGGCTAAACTAGTAAATAAACTCTTATTTTAACTCTATGTGAATAAGGACCATATATTATATGCTCAGTCACTAGGACTGGCATGAGGTAGGTCCTTATGACTAAGTGAACCAAGAGTTGAAAGCAGAACGGTCCTAAGTCTTTAAACAATGGAAAAAAGCAGCAATTTCTAATCACTCATTTGCAGCAGTGGCAGTACTTAGGAGCAGTATTATCTTCAGTGTCCGGTTCTTAGGTTTAAGTGGTTACTTCTTACCAATTACATGGCCACAAGCAAATTATTTAACTTTAGTTACCAGACTGTAAAACAGGTAATATTACCTACTTCAAAAGTTTTATGAGGATTAAAGGAGTTAATCTGTAAAAAGTGCATGAAATGGTGGCTGGCACTTCCTAAATGCTACTACATATGTGTTAGCAATGACTGTTTCTAGAGAACTCTAATGTCTTCATGCCCACATAGCCTACTGGTTCAGAAAAAAGGAGCAAGCCGACTTTTGGAGTAAAAAAAGCTGCACCTGATGATGTATTATCCATGACAGATACAGACAATATATGATCCACTGCATCACTGTACCACTGGTGAAAATTTTTTTGGAAAGAAGTTAAAAATGGCCCAACATTCAAATGCATGATGGACATCACAAGTCGAGAAGTGCTACGAGGCCAAGAGTGATCTAAAGGGTCACAGTGGGCTTGATTCAGAGGTCAGGCTGGATGTTCTGTGTATGGGGTAAATTCTAACAAAGAGAAAGCATGTATTATGTATATACACATTTACAAATCTCATTTTATCCAGGGCTGACTCATCTTGTTTTCCTTGCTTTCTCCTTCTCCATCATCTGAGAATTTACAGTCCACAAGTGCTCATAGGAATGCTATATCTACATGCTAGTTTCCAAAAGCTAAACTAACATGATCCTATAGGTTAGTATCTCCTAACTTTGTTGTACAAAAATCAGTATACTACAGTGTTGTGAAAGATTAGACTAGGATTCTAAAAAAAAAAAAAAAAAAAAAGAACACTGGGCTACGAAAATTAACTGCTTTCTTTCATCTAAGACTTTTTTTTTTTTAATTTTTTTTAAATGTTTATTTATTTTTGAGACAGAGACAGAGCATGAATGAGGGAGGGGCAGAGAGAGAGGGAGACACAGAATCGGAAGCAGGCTCCAGGCTCTGAGCCATCAGCCCAGAGCCCGACGCGGGGCTTGAACTCACGAACCGAGAGATCGTGACCTGAGCTGAAGTCGGACGCCCAACCGACTGAGCCACCCAGGCGCCCCTCATCTAAGACTTCTGATCCTTTCCATATACTAATGTGAATTGAGACTCTCTCCAAAGAGCAATTCTAACTAGCATGTCCTAAACTGAACGTGAGTATACAATACTTTTTTGCGGGGGGCGGCGGGAAGATACCAAATAAATTTCAAGTAACACACAGTCTTGCAGAACGATGCTCAAGTTAGGCTCAAGTTAGGCACGGTTTACAATAAACAAATTTGGATACAAATTTGGATACAGTATGACATATTAGCAAGAATCCTAAACTGAAAATCAGGAATCTTGGGTTCAGATTCTGGCTTTGAAACTAACTAGTTGAGTAGCTTCCAATAGGTCCCATGCAAGAACTGTTTCTTCATCTTTTTGTTTTTTTTTTTAACGTTTATTTATTTTTGAGACAGAGAGAGACAGAGCATGAACGGGGGAGGGTCAGAGAGAGGGAGACACAGAATCTGAAACACGCTCCAGGCTCTGAGCTGTTAGCACAGAGCCCAATGTGGGGCTCGAACTCACGGACCGCGAGATCATAACCTGAGCCGAAGTCGGCCGCTTAACCGACTGAGCCACCCAGGCGCCCCTCTTCCTCTATTTTTTAAAAACAGGACTAATCAAGATGCCTCCAACAGGACTGTTAGGTTCGTATTAAGGAGTTTGCAAAATCAGGGAATAAATGTGGCATGTCATTCTAAAGCACCAATTTTGATTAACGGGTCAGAGGGGTGGCAAGCATTTTCATGTTAAAATAAGCATTACTGTATTTTGGAGTAGAATACAAAATACAAATGAGCTTTAAATAAAAATTTTAAAGAAATCCTTAGCTCGGAGAATGCTTCTTAAAGCTTCTCAAAAATTTCTAGCTAAATATTTTTTAAAAAACAGAAGAAAGTGATAGGACTCTCCCAGTGGATTGGTCTGACACAGTGTGAAGATTAAATTGACCACTGAATGTTTCTTCCAGTAGAGAAACAGGATTTTAGGAGTTTAAGCATTCATGCAAACAGATGGCTTATAGATTCTGAAATTGATGTGATAGGCATATTTTTAGAAAAAAGTTCTTTCACATAATGTGTCTCAACATCCTCCTCCATTCACTGACCTAATTCTTTGCCTCCATATGATACTCTTATTCTGTCTCACTTACTCTTTCCATTTTCAGCATCTTCAGTAATTCCAAACTACCTGATTTTTTTCTTTTGTCTTCAAAGAAGTTTATCAATTGTACTTTTTCTTTTTTAACAACCAATTTTTTGTTTCGCTGATTTTCCTCTATTGGTTTTCTCTTCAGTTTTATGGATTTTAATTTGCTCTTTTCCCCCCTAGTTTCTTAAGATAGAAGTTAGGTTGGCAAACATTTTTTTGGCTTTTTGGACCAAATGGACTCTGTCACAACTCCTGCTGTTGTAGCACGGAAGCAGCCATGGATAACACGTAATTGAATGAACATGGCTGTGTTCCAAATAAAACTTTTTTTTAAGTTTCCTTGTAAATTTATTTGAGAGAGAGAGAGAGGGAGAGAGAGAGAGAATATCAATCCCAACCAGGCTCCGCACCGCCAGCACAAAGCCTGATGCAGGGCTCAAACTCACAAACTGTGAGATCATGACCTGAGCCAAGATCTAGAATTGGACACTTAACCTACTAAGCTACCCAGATGCCCCTCAATAAAAGTTTATAAAAACAGGCAATGAGGTACAGTTTGCCAACCCCTGCCTGACACAGAGGATTCTTTTCTAATGTTAGGTGTTTAAGGATACAAATTTCCCCCTAAGCCCTGACTGAACTGTATCCCACAAATTTTTGTTGTTTTTTAATTTGCACTTAGTTCAAAATATTTATTTCCTTTAAGACTTCCTTTTGACCTATAGATTTAGAAATGTTTGATACTTAATTTCCACACAATTGGGGATATTCCCAGATGTTTTATGGGCCAAGCACATACTTTATATTATTTCTATTCTTTTTTTAAAAAAAAGTATTTATTTATTTCGAGGGAGAGAAAGAGACAGCAAGTAGGAGAGGGGCAGAGACAGAATCCCAAGCAGGCTCTCCACCATCAGTGCAGAGCCCAACAGAGAGCTCAAACTTACAGACAGACCATGAGACCATGACCTGAGCCAAGATCGAGTCAGATGCTGACTTGACTGAGCCACCCAGGCACCTCTATTTCTATTCTTTCAGATTAACAAGTGTCATAAAAATGCCAAATAGGTATAACTGGTTGATGTCATTCAGGTTGTATCTTTATTTTCTATCATTATTGAAGAAAAGAATGCTGAAGTTTTCAACTATGATTACAGATTTGTTCCATTCTCTGTTTAGTGTCATCAGCCCTGGCCTACTGTATGTTAAAATTGTTAGGAACATACACCTACTCTAGTAGAATTAGAGGCCTATGATAATAATGATATTATTATTAGAGGCCTATAATGATAATAATTTTATCATTATACAATGTCCTTTATCCCTGACAATGTTCCAACTTCCTTTAGATTGCTATTTGCATGGCCTACCCTATTCTACCCCTTTCCTTCCAATCTACCTATGCTTCATATTTGAAAGGAGATTCTTATAAATAATGTATAGTTAGGTCTTGGTTTTTTAATCTGGTTTGTCTTTTACTTGAGTTAGACCATAGTTAGCAACCTGTGACCCATGGGTCAAATCTTCATAGTCTGTTTTTAATAATTTATAAATTTCTAGCCAGACTAACCAAGTAAGTGTGTGTGTGTGTGTGTGTGTGTGTGTGTGTGAGAGAGAGAGAGAGAGAGAGAGAGAGAGAGAGAGAGAGGGAGAGAGAAAAACCACAGATTTTCAATATTAGGAATCAAATCCCTACTAGTCTTCTATACCCATCAAGAAAACCAAAACCAAAAATCCAGAAGTATTTAGTTATAAAGCTAACAAAATGTATGTAGGATCTATATGCTAAAAAATGTAATTGTATTCATAGAGTGGAAGACACATACTTTGAAAATGCAAAGGAAAGAGAACAGTCCAAGCAATTCTGTAAAAGAGCAAAGTTGGAGGACTCACATTATCAAATTCAAAACTTACTATGAACTACACTAATCAAGACAGCATGGCATCAGTGAAAGCATAAACACAAAGACCAATGAAACAAGCTAGCCAGAAACAGACCCACACAAATACAGATAGATGATTTTTGACAAAAGTACAACGGGAGTTCAACAAAGGATAATCTTTTTAACAACTGATGCTGGAACAAATGGATGTCCACACACAAAACATGAATCTTGATACACCTCACACCTTATACAAAAGTTAACTCAATAGGGATCATAGACCTAAACGTAAAACATACATCGTAACACTGAATAGAGATCAAGTAGAACTCTCAAACACTGCTGGTGGGAATGCCAAATGATACAGCCACTTTGGAAAACAATCTGGCAGTTTCTTGTAAAGTTAGATATACACTTACCATTCCAGCTGGCCAGCCCACTCCTAGATATTTACTCAAGTGAACTGAAAGTTCATATTAACACCTGTATATATTTATAGTAACTTCATTCATAATGCTCCAAAACTGGAAACTATGATGAACGTCAAGGTCAATGGACAAACAAACCACAGTAAAATCATACAAGGCAGTACCAGGGGTAAAACCAACTACTGATCCACGCAAGATAATCAATGAATCTTGAATGCATTCTGCCAAGTCAAAGAAGCCAGATCCTAAAGGCTACACACTGTATGATTCCATTTATATGAGATTCTGGAAAAAGCAAAATCCAAAGGATAGAAAATAGTTCAGTGGTTTTGAGGGTATGGGAAAGGGGGTAGAAGAGGATTAGCATGTGGGTATTACATGGGATTCTTTCTAGGATGGTATAACAGTTCTGTAAGGCACTGTGGGGGTAGAAACCTGGTACCATACATCTGTCAAAACCAACAGAAGATAAAAAGTAAACTACATGCAGTCCCAGAATTGAATGAAGATGATGACAAATCTAACCATACTATAAGTGTGATATAATAACCTCACTGAAGAAGGTAAAGAAAAAAGGAAGAGACCCAACTCAATAGCTTTGAAAACACTGGTACTTTAAGGCTAAGAACAAAAAGAACTGCACATACTGTATTGTAATTGGTGAATCTGTTTCTCATGGATGTACAAGTTAGCAATTCAGTAACTATTTTAAATGTATACTACACTTAAACAAGTGTGTAAATATACTTAATGGGAAGCCAAGTTTCTGGTCAGAGAAAGAAGTTATAAATAAGCAAAGTGGAGGAGACTAAAATGAACCCTGTGGCTATAGATCAGAGTCAGAGAAGCTAGTATGAATTCATATTTATTTTAGTAATATACAAATACAGAAATTTAGATGTGTGCATACATCGGCTAGTACACATACATATTTAGTGACACCACCTTTTGAGAGGGCCCAGAAGTGCGATACCTGGTAGCAAAGAGCATAGGTGATGCCCTCTTCTTGATTTCTATGTACCATTTTCCAATAAAAGGAACTTAGGAAGAAATGGTTAGTTCCAAGGCTAAGGCAGGGAACACACAAATAAGAAGCTGAATCTGGACAATCTTGTAGTGTCAGACAATAAGGACATGTTTAAAAAAAAGGGGACATGTCAAAAGGATAAAAGGAAACCAACTTGTAAGAGCTCCCAAAAGTCAAAGCTGGAATAATCTGAACATAACAAATAAATAGTATTAAGTTATAGTGCAATTTATAAAGTAAGTATCCACAATATATTTATTTATACATATAAGTAAGTAGGGAAGAAGGGACAGATTTTCCTTATATAAGAATTCCAGTTAATAAATGTATTAGGGACAGGGGAAATAGAAAAACCCTCATCTGAATATCACTAGTGAATACTAAAATTAATGGGCAAAACTTTAAAGAGAAATAAGGTATCTGCACAGCCTTCAAGTCTCTCCCCTCAAATATACCAATTACAATGGTGGTTTTTTGCCTATGACCATAAATTCTTTGATATTCTCCTTTTTGACTTTCATCTCTCTTTGAATGTGGGCTAGATTCAGTGATTTGCTTCTAAGGAATAGAGTGTAAAACTAGAAAAATGGTAACTCTGCAGGAGACACCTGGACCCCACTTTAACCAAGGAATCAAAGTTAACATCACCACCACTAACAAGTCATACTGGTATGCGCTACCTCAATACAGTATGACAAGAAAGGCACGTTACACCTCTGTGGTATTATCCCTCCAAATCCATTACCTCAGTCTGTAAGAAAATGTCACATAAGCCCACCCAAACCGAGGGATATTCTAAAAGAAACCTGACCACTACTCTTCAAAAGTGACAAGGCCATGAAAGTCAAAAGAGAAAGCGTCACAGTTTGCAGGACATGAGTAGGCATGGTGACTAAATGCAGTGGGTAGGTACCCTGGACTGGATTCTGGAAGAGAAAAGGGATATAAGTGGAATAACTGAGGATATCCGAATAAAGTGTACAGTCTGTTTTATAGTATAGTATTATGGTATACAACACTACGTTGTATACTACACCATATAACATATTGACTGTGTTAATATAACATATAATATGCTGTCATATACCCATAGTATATGACAGATGTTAGCTTCTTAGTTTTGGTAACTGAAGCCTGGTTATGTCATATGCTAAAATCAGAGAAAGCTGGATAAAGAGTATCTAGAATTCTGTACTACTTTCACAACTCTTCTGTAACCTAAAATTATTTAAAAATAAAAAATTAAGAACTATACGTTAAAAATATATTATTTATTTTTGCACATATATATTAGGGAAAAAATTATACTCCAGAATGTTAACATTTTGGGTGGCACAATTAGTGATGATTAAATTTTTAGCTTATGTTTTCTAATGTGCTTGTATAATTAGCATGTTTCACATGTGTAATAAAAACAAAAGTAGGGGGCACCTGGGTGGCTTGGTCAGTTAAGTGTCAGACTTCAGCTCAGGTCATGATCTCACGGTTCATGAGTTCAAGCCCTGCATTGGGCTCTGTGCTGACAGCTTGGAGCCTGGAGCCTGGAGCTTGGAGCCTGCTTTGGATTCTATGTCTCCCTCCCTCTCTCTGCCCCTCCGCTGCTGGTGCTCTCTCTCTCTCTCTCAAAAATAAACATTAAAAAAAAATAAAAACAAACTCGCCCCCACCACCCAAACAAAGTGGGATTATACATACTCTCTGGTAACCTGCTTTTTTCCACTATGAACATCTTCCTATCTCAATAAAAATGCCATCTATATATTCTTAAATTTATTTATTTTTTTAAGTTTATTTGAAAGAAAGTGTGCGCGCGTGAGAGAGCGTATGAGTGGGGGAGGGGCAGAGAGAGAGAGAACCCCAAGCAATCGCCAAGCTAGAAGCATGGAGCCGGATGCGGGGGCTGATCTCATGAACTGTGAGATCATGATCATGAAACCAAGAGACGCTTAAGCGACTGAGCCACCCAGGCGCTCCCCTCCCCCCATCTCTATTCATTCTTAAAGGTTGATTGTATGTGGCTGAATGTATACAATGTGTACAATGAACATGCCTTAATTTACATGGCATACCCTTCAATTGTCTGGAATTTTTCCAAAACTATTTTTTTTTTACCTCATTTCTAATTCATTTTCTATGAATTTGCCTATTCATATCCTTAACTCTCTTCTGACTTGTCAAATGTTCCTAGTTTGTTTGCTTTGCTACTGTATCTTTTGCTTGGCTAAACAGGGGTTTTATATTTTCATACATGTAGTCAAACCTATGTAACCTTTACGTTTATTACTTCTGCCTTTAGGAAATCTATTAAAATCCTCCTGCATTCTAAAATCATACAACAAGGATAGTGAATTGTATTACTGTCATAATTTTTTACTCCTCCCTCCCCAAGCGAAGAATACACAAGTGGATGCCATGTTCACCCCCAGCAAGCAGATGATTTAGAAAGCATTGCCTTTTCCCCTTTGCTACACAAGTGACATGCTTTGTCAGAAAAGGTGCTTCTCCTTTAGTTGGGAGCATGTGGAAGAGGGCCAAGCAGCTGGCTTAGCAGCTGTCAAATGTAATGTGAGGAAGAGGCTTTGTTGTTCTCAGACACTGAGATTTGGGGTTTTTTGTTATTGTTACTGCAGCAACAAAAAGTAAAATAATAACCATCTGTCCTTTCTTTTAGACTTCTTATCACTTATCTTCATTTTTGAGTAAATGGTAACTTGGACGGTGTAGAATTTGGGGAATGACAACTCTTCTCATCAAAGTTCAATTTAAGACAGGCTGTGTTTGAGGTACATAAGGGACATTCATCCTAGGGAGTATGCTCAGGACAGCGCTCCTCTAACTTTTCCACCGAAGTACCCTTAATGGGCAGAGCAAACTAAAAATGGGGATTCTGGGGACACAAGCCAAAATACCACTGCTGGTGTGAATTTCTTTTAAATTTCTTACCTTACAAATGTTTATTTTGCTCAAATTTTTGTGAACTAAACATTGGAGGAAAGCATTCCAAGTTTACTTCTTGGGGCTACGTATATCTCAGCACACTGGCATGTGCTCTGGTTTGAGAGGCACAGCAGGAGAGAGCTGCAGGCTGGAATCCGAGAAGCACCATGCCCACAGGCTTTCGCGCCAGACATAATAGGCTCAAATCTCAGCTCTACCAAGTTTTCTGTTTTTTTTTTTTAAAGATTTTATTTTTAAGCAATCTCCACACCCAATGTGGGGCTTGAACTCACACCCCCAAGATGAAAAAGAGTCGCATGCTTTACTGACTGAGCCAGCCAGGCACCCCTGCACCAATTTCTTAAAAGGTGTGACCTTGGCAAGACAGTTAACTTCTCTCTGAAGTATAGCTCCTCTGTGAAGTGGAGATAAGCTTCTACTCATTGTAGGTAGAACTAATATGTAAAGAAACTAGGTACAGTGTCCAGCATAAACTGGCCCCTAATATTAAAAGTACCTCAGGAAAAAGGTCAAAGCCAAAATACAGAATCAGGAGACAGCAACATATAGGTGATACCTGAAATAAATACATGGGTATAAATGAACGTCTCAAGGGAAAACTTCAAAAGTAGTCAGAAAACCAGGTGAATAAACCAAAGAAGAGTTCAGGAGAAAAAGTAGATAGACAAAAATGTCAAATATTCCATAAAGGTAAAATGAAAAGAGAATACTAGATTGCCAAGTGAGAAGGAATCTGTATCTTTTAAAGACATAAGAGTGGTGTGGTGGTCACAGAAGCCACATTCTAATGAATGGAAGTTGGAAAAGTAGCAGCAGCAGTAACATGGGAATAAAGGGAAAAGGGAACCATAGCAGAGTCAATGGGAAGTTTCCTTATAGTGAAACTAAATCCAAGACAAAGTATTTTATTAAAGAGTCTGTGGTAAGTCAGGTAGCTTCCCTGAAGATCTCAGGCCAGCAAAGGTTGTTAGGAACTGCAGCTATGTATGCCCTGTCCCTAACTTGGGGTGTATGTATATGGGGGGAGGGGAGGGGTTGGGAGAGGAAGGGGCGAGACATAAATTACGTGGATAAAAAAGGAAATTTAGTCTGCCAGCCAAATTAACAAGTTTTCATACATAGGCAGCTCTCTGCTATATACAAGAGAGCAGACAAGAAGCTATACGGTGCTGCCTCCTTACCCACTGATTACACCGCCTCTTAGTCTTTTCTATATAAGGGGAAACATTTCTGGCCCACAGAGCCCAACTACATAGACACAACATGAAGTCCTTCTGTTGTTTTTATCATCAAGAGGGTTTATCTTCCATCGAATTGCTCTACTGTGTCTTGATTAGAACTGGTTTCTTTACTAAGCGCTACTGTTTTAAATTTTACAACCTGGCCTTTACTAAAGACTTCTTAATCGGACTTACTTCAAATTTTTGAAAGGGTTAAACATCTCTTTACAAACATTTTAAAACTGAAAAGATTTAAATACAAAGTTTAATTTATATTTTAAAATATATTTAAATGAATGCAGCTTTTAATGCTTCTGTTATAATTCCTAAGGAAAATCACAGACTGATGGAGCACAAATAAAATAAGCCACTTGGCATATTTTGAACTCTTTTCCTAATATCCCAGAAAAAGCCCTGCCATTTCTCATAGTCATTTACTAACACTCTATAACAGCTAAGAATATTTTAGGAACAAAAGAGGTTGAACAGAAACAGGAAACTTCATAAAAACAAATATTTCGAGGGGTGCCTGAGTGGCTCAGTCAATTAAGTGTCGACTCTTGGTTTCAACTCAGGTCGTGATCTTATGGTTCGTGAGATTGAGCCCAGCATCAGGCTCTGCGCTTGACGGTGTGGAGCCTGCTTGGGATTCTCTCCCTCTCTCTCTCTCAAAATAAATAAATAAATAAGTAAGTAAATAAACATTAAAAAAAAATTTCAACTGAACATTGCAGTTACAAAGTGCCTGTAGAGGAATAGGATACTTGTCCCATAGAGCAGCCCTTTGGGCAGGTGGTGGAATCTCGTTTTACAAAGAAGAAAACTGCAGCTGAGAGGGTTAATGTATTCTTCCAAAGTCACAGCAAAAAGGGCAGTCCAGGACTTGCATCCAGACAATCTAAACTCAATCCCTACATTTCTTTTATCTCATCACAGTGTTTGAAAAATCTTGGAATGAACAGTAGAGGAATATTTTCGCCAATATCAAATGTTTAGATCTTTATATATACCTTTATTTTCATTCTCTTTGCTTTGTCTTAAAGTCATTTCCATATTAAATCCTAAGCTAAATAAATAAAAAATACTAAAGTAAATGTAATAAAAACATCTTACTGTTTTTTTATTGACAAAACTACTTACAGCTATGAATTTACTTTATGAGAATTACTTTACCCACATTTCATAGATTTTGATACGTAGCAATTTCATTGTTGAAGACTAACTCTAAGATTTTATCTAAAAACAAGGTATTAGAATTAATCTATTTCTGAAGAAACCTTTAGGTGTTAAACTGTTAATTTTCAATAAAGATGGTATTCATTAAAACAGTGGCCATCATACATTTACTTTATTACAAGTAACTTACTATAAATGAAACAATTTTAATATCCATACTTGAACCTCTTGATCTTCTTGAATAAGACTTATCATGAAAAGAAACAATATTTAAATAACCTAGCTAGTTGGTTAGAGCATAGTGAAAATATAGCAGAGTTGTGTATTAAATCTCTCATGGAGAAATTACACAAAAGAAAACCATGAGTAAAGATTGACCCATAATCCCATTAACCATTTCATAAGTGCTGCTTATTAAATAAAGAAGTTTCAGCAACATCCATCAATTCTACCAGAAAAAAAGCTCAACACCAAGATCATATTCTCAGCAGACTTAAAGACACACATCTGGCGGAATCTGAAGACGACCTGACCTCCCACAATCTGAGTAAATGCACTGTATGTACCTGTTCTTCATGAGGCGAACCTCTCTCTTTCGTGCTGCTTCTTCAGCAGGCTGTGTAGGAAGTGCTGGGGAGGATGCCATAACAACTCCGGGGGCAATGGTGCTAGTGGGTGCTGTGCGAATCTGGTATGTCTGTACATCTCCAGAGGCAGCTGAGAAGAAAAACCGTGAACGTGGTGTAAAGACACTGAAGCACCGTGACTTGGTAAAACTACGCTGTGTCAATCATCAATCTAAACATACATTTTGGATTGCAAGGGAAAAAAAAGAAGGAATGTGATTGTAACTAAAACATTGAACTAATCAGCCCTCTTTGGGTCATTACTGACAAATAATTTCCAATTTAATGTATTTATTAGTATAGACACGTGGGTGAAAGAGGCCTTCACCTATGTCTTCTGGGTCTTGTATTTATCTTTCATTGGAATGCAGTTCTATTCTGTTAACATGCTTACCAACCTTAAGTCTAAAAGGTAAGTAGGGCACAGCTTGGATGATCTTCCTAGATAGAGTATACTCCTCAATGTCTTCCTTTGATATTGGTAAATTCATATTAAAAAATTTCAAGTAGACTCTTGCCACGACATAAAAACGACCATGATTTTTCATAAAATAGCAAAATGGAAGAGAAAATAAAGCATTATGGTCAACTATTATAAATTTCTAATTGAAACAAAACTGTAAGTATGAAAACGTGTACCACGTGATGCCAATTATATTACTTGTTTTAATGTAAATGCTAATGGCTAAATAAACCGAAGTTTATTTTTCTACCTAAATGATCTATCACTTGTGAAAAGAAACACAACCATTATTTGTCAAACTGCTTCTAGAAACAGCTTAGGAATATGCCCTCCTAAGAATAAAGAACCTAACACTATCTGAGAGAATTTAAAGGTCTGTATAAAATTAGCCATGTTAGTCATTAATTTCAATTAAAATGTGTAGTCTGAGTGGAAAAGATTTATATACTAAACATGTTACCATCTTCAAACTGACGTTCAGAATTCAAATTCACTGACATCCTGCTTTACAATTTTTGAGTACCTGCATGTAAAGTGAAAAGGTGTTTTACTGCCATTAATAAACAAAATATTATCTTCTTCAAATATTATTTGTTTAGTAATAGAATATATTCTGTAAATACATTAGGGCCTTTTAAATAAATGATGACTCTCTAGTTGGGTGTTTTAGGATTATTCAAAAATTATTATCTATGGTGAAGGGGTGAGATGATCACTACCTAACAGAGGCAAAATATATTATTATTAATAAAAATATTTTTAGAAACAGATTTTAAAAGTATTTCCTCAACATGCAAGTTTCAATCTGGCATAAATCATACTCTTAAAATATTCAAATAGATTCAAAGAAAAACGGTCAACTCCTATCCGTAAAGATTCCTAAGACCAATAAATTATTTAATTTAAAAACTAAAACAAAGCAAAAAAAGCTATTTCTACAGTCATCAAGGATTTAACTACTACTTCTTCTCTATAGACCAGTAGACTTACAAACTGGTATAAGATATTTCAGAACATACTGCTTTCATTTGAAATAAAAAATGATGATCTTAGAAATTAGGATGTCAATTTCTTGAGTAAGAAGTAGAGAAACAGATTATTTAGTAAGTTCTATACCCAATGTGGGGCTTGAACTCACAATCCTGAGATCAAGATTGCATGCTCTACCAACTGAGGCAGCAAGGTGCTTGGAACCTCTGATGATTCTTAGCAGTGATTTAATAAAACTCTTATTTGACACATGAATAAAAATGAGGCCCAGAGAGGTGAGTCCTACTCAAGATCACACAGCAAAACTATGCAGTTAGATCTAGAATCTAGCTTTCCTAACTCCTGATTTCACTATCTTTCCTTGTAACCTACCCTTGTTTCTCCTATCCCCAAATGCTGGAAGTGTTAAAGAGGTTATATTTTTTAAACTGAAAATAGTTGTTTTTATGCCATGACATTTGGGTCCAACTGGAAAAATAGAAGAGTTTATGGAGAACATTATCTATAATGAAAACAAAATTAACTACATTTTCACAGTGCTCTGCAGTATCATACTTACTTTATCTGAGTTTATAAAATTTTTACCCTTTCAAAGAATTTACCACACCTATGAATTCTGAATTCTCTTACCTTGAACAACAACTTGGTTGCTGGGCACTAAGATCTGCTGTCCGTCAGTGGTCTGTGCGTACTGTAGAATGGTAGTGCCCGGCTGAGTGGCAGCTGCATTGGTCATGGTTAATGTTTGCAGGCCCTGTACCCCATCGGTACCATTGTTAGCCAGCTGTATTGCTCCTCCCTGGGTAATGGCAACTAAAACCCAATGGATTTTATGGTTATCAGTTTAATTAATACCATATCAAACTTTTACAACACACTACATTCAGTAGAATAATGTGTAAGACCTGATCTAGGAGAAGTTATTATAGCAAATGACACGGCCAAGAAGGATGTGGTAGGATTTGGTAGACTCAAGGAACTTTCTGCTCAGGAGACCCATATCCTATTGCTAGAATATAAATGCACTCTATGAACCATATTGTAATTTATAGTAACACCTGTTAATAATTAAAAAAAAAATGAATGAAAAATGTTAAATTCCTTTGGAAGTGGTTGGTTCAGAGGAGGTACCACTTTGTGATCCATATTTCCTTTATTCTAGTCTTAATTACGCAATATTTTAATTGTTTAATATTCGCTATCCCACTAGAAAGTAAATTTCTTGAAGGCAGAAAATGTGATTTTTCTTCTCTATTTTCACATAGTTAGCAAAGAAATGGGCAGTAATAGGCACCCAATAAATGGCTGTTTTAATACACAATTAATAAAGCAGTTCAGTAGCGCATTCTGTTCTCTAACTCAGTTAGCAATGCTTAAACTGTAACAAACGTCCACTCAGCGAAACTGATACATCCTGTGAGACTCATTTATCATAGAGTATCTCAAAGTTAAAAATTAGTGCTCAAGATCAATCATTTAGAAAAACTATTTAACTGCTATTTCTGTTACATATCCAAGCATCTCATACAGGATCCTTTGATTATTCACTAATTAACCACACTTGTCATTCACCTGTTATGAAGTAATCAACTTTGGCTCATACTAAAAGATACTTCACTTTATTAAAAAAAAAATGAATTCACCTTCATACTACAGTAGATGGAAAAGTTAAGAGAAAAAGGTAGGTTATTTTATTTGAACAAAGCAATCCTTTAGCTACCAGCATTAAGTTGGTGGTTGGATCCTCTCGAGATACTCTCCCTCTTAAAAGTTTTCCAGAAAGAGGACTAAAATCACAGTATTACATATAAAATTGCATAATGGATTTTAACTGAATAAGTCAACATGTCTGACTTATGCATTTTACTTTTTTATTTTGTCTGTTAGAAGGGAGTTATTTGGGATCAATTATCTGCCAGCTCTAAGAAACTAATATGATGAGTCATCTGTATGAGCAACATTGATTAACTACTGTTCAGTCAAGAAATAGTAACAGTAAGTAGCTATGATTTGCTTTAGCAAATGATAAATGATACCTATTGGAAATTAAGATACTGGCATTTATAATCCATCTACTTTAGCTAAGTCTGTAAGTTTTACTTCTCTTAGGCAATTAAAAAAAAGGAATATGTAAGAACTGTATTGAGATTAAAATGGCAGGTAACTTGAAAGAATCAGAAGGGGAACAATCAAACCACAATTTCTTCTTGGCTACATACCAATGAACTCAAGGTGGGAGAAAAGAAGTAGGAAACTAGGTATCAGCAGATCTGGGTTCTAGTCCAGGTTCCATCAGTACACTGTTATTTGAATCTGTCATCTCTTCTGTAAAAATATCCGGTTCTAGCCATACTAACTACAACTATAAAAATCAAATGAAGTCATATATATGAAAGTACTCTGAAAACAAAAGTCTGATCCTATCAGACATGTTTTTCTCTGTACTATTTATTTATTTATTTTTTTAAATTTTTTTTTTTTCAACGTTTATTTTTTATTTTTGGGACAGAGAGAGACAGAGCATGAACGGGGGAGGGGCAGAGAGAGAGGGAGACACAGAATCGGAAACAGGCTCCAGGCTCCGAGCCATCAGCCCAGAGCCCGACGCGGGGCTCGAACTCACGGACCGCGAGATCGTGACCTGGCTGAAGTCGGACGCTTAACCGACTGCGCCACCCAGGCGCCCCTGTACTATTTATTTATATACTTGATTATTCCAAAAGGATTTGGGATGGCTTTCAATAAAACTAAATTCATTAAAACAAGAAGAAAAAGATAGAAGTCAAGTAACTGATGTGTCTCTACCACAGAGATTCTACCAGAAAATCTAGAGGAAGAATACAATTAAACATAAACTCAGCTGAGATTCTGAGTAAAGTGAACATGAGGAAAACATCATAGGTTATAGTTGTATTTAGTGAAACAAAAGATTCAAGTTCCAAATGACAGACACTTGTGTTTCTAACTTAGAATTCCTCAAAAAAGACTTTATTTTGCTACGAACAGTGAACAAAGTAATGGATAAAACTACTAACAGCATTAAATTAAAAAAAAAACAAAAAAAAACCAATGTATGGAAGGAATACAAACTGGTGCAGCCACTGGGAAGGGAAATTGGGCAGGATGTGCTTTGATTCAACAATTGCACTCTTTTAAAAAAAAATTTTTTTTTAATGTTTATTTATTTTTGAGAGGGAGAGATAGCATAATATGGGGCTCAAACCGGGAGATCATGATCTGAGCCTAAGTTAGACACTTAACTGACTATGCCATCCAAGTGCCCCAACAATTCCACTCTTTGGATGCTATCCCACTGAGACCTTATCACATATGTAAGAATGTTCATGTCTTACTGTTTAAAACAATAGAAATGTCCTAAATGTTTACCAATGTGTGTGTGTACGTATATGTGTGGGGGCGGGGGGGGGGGTGGGGGATGTTTAAATAAAAGTTACATTTATATAGTGAAACACAATGTAGCTGTTGAAGAAATTATATATATGGTACATAAGTAATGTAGGTCTCACTTGTATAAAAATACTGTACATGGTAACATATTTATGTATAAATAAAATGAGAAAGAATGGACAGATATATACCAAACTCTTACTACTGGGGAGAGATGAAAAGGATTAAGTTAAGAAACATATAAATGTTGTATATGTGTCAAGAACATAATGTTAAATCAATTCCATCAAGGAAATAGGTGTATACTCTAAGAGAATAATGGATAATGCAATAAAATTTTAAAAATCTCAAAGTATGAACTTTCTAAAACTAGCAATTTTCAGTTGCTGGGACAGAGTGGTATGCCAAATTAAACATCTACATTTCTGAATTTGCCTTCCCTATTTGAGATTCTATATGCCTTTTCTCTAAAGAGTGTGCTTTCTAGTTCAAGTGAGATTCCCTGCACAACTGAATTACTGTTACTAACAGGAGTGTGGTGTATCCCTCAGGTTTCTGTTGAAGTACAGAGAAAAGTAAATGTCATATATCAATGTCTCAGAACACACATCTTGAATACTTCAAATTATTTGGATATAAGGGTTACAAAACCCACAGACATGTATATAGATGGTACCTGTTTGTCTCCGCCAACAAAGAACTCAAGAAGGAAAAAAGGTGACTGAACTCCAGTAAGCACAGTGTGAACAAGAAGCTTAGTCAAAAAAACGCTTTCCTTCTACTCACTTTCAAAAGTTTCAGCTTCAGGACAGCTAAAAAGTCTGCTACTTAGGAATCTGTTTTTAATACAGTTGGAATGCAAATTAGTTATGTAAACAAAGGCTGAACTATACAAAAACTATTAATTTGGGACTCAAACTTTTATACACATTCCTGACACAGACCACCCCTGGGCATTAGAAAATTAATGCAACAAGGGAGTGTCAATGAGTACATTTAATTTGCAATAAGGAAGAAAGGGGGGGAAACTACATAATGGCAAGCAATGGATTTTTTTCAACTTTATTTTGAGACAGAAACAACACGTGTGGTAGGGGTAGAGCGAGAGAATCCCAAGCAGTCTCCGCACTGTGAGTGTGAAGCCCAATGCGGGGCTCAGACTCACAAACCGTGAGGTCATGACCTGAGCTGAAATCAGGAGTTGGACGCTTAACCGACTGAGCCACCCAGGTGCCCTTAGGAAGTACTGGATTTAATGAACACATCAAAATGAAGAAATCTATGTGTGAGGCACTTAAGGAGGCAAAAGATACTGGGAAAAGACAGAAAAACACACCATTCACACAAATGCCTCTGATCAAACAAAAGCAGAGCTCAAAAGTACTCTGTAACAGATTTGGGTGAAAGATAAGGAGAGAGACCTAAGTGTCAGATAGAGACATGACAGAAATGGAAACTTTGATAATTTTGCAAAAGAAATCTTTGCCTTCTCTGAGCCCAAAGGCCAACTGTGCTCTAATTTTGGCAGTCCTTATGTTTATGCTATCATAATTCACTATATTACCTTTTACATTAAAAAGAATAATGATTTGAATGTGTTGGTAGACTATAACCAAGCCTGTCGACATCCACCACAAAACATTAAATACGATTTTAAAATGCTACTTTTAGAACGGAAAGTGAATAAAAATAAACCGTTTTTATCCTTAAACATAATCAGAGAATGGTTATCTTATCTGAAAAAGTATGTCCTCTATGACCATCATATATCACACGAGGACTACAATCTAGAGCTCCAAGCAGCGATTCAAAAAACTTTCAAGACTCTCCTGGTGTCTGCACAAAACAAAGGACCACCTAAAGGGCTAAAGTGCTTGAGTCATCCCAACAAAAACCCCGAAGAAAAGAAAATACTTCTGTTCCAGAAGTCTGCACAGTGAACAGTAAAGGAAGTGTAATTGATCACATCCAAGACTGAGGAAAGAGTTGGTACTTGCAGGATTCCTTTAAGGAGAATGCAGCCATTAGTGTTTTGGTCTCACTTTCCAAAGCAGAAATATCTTCTACTCACTGTACTGTCCGCTGCTCGTTTGGTAAATCGGAGTTGGCACCGTTACGGTGGTGATGGCAGGTGCTGAGGTCTCCTCTTCAGACTTCTCTTCTTCAATCCTTGGCACTCCTGGTGCATCTGAAGACAAGTCATTCAAAATTTTCCTAGAAAAAGAGAGAACTGTATTAACTAAAATAAAAGTAACATTTACTGGCTAAATACAAATAACAGGAAAGGAAAATGAGTGGAAAGCTGCTAGTGCTTAGGACAGCAGTTTAAAATGTAAGAACAAGAATAAACCATAAACGGATGAGGAATCAATGTGTCAAAATGAAATCATACAAGGACTAGAAAAAACGATGAATTTCTCTTTAATTTGAATGTAAAGGGAAGCAATCATTCAAAATCTAGGTGTAAGCAGAGGTTAATAAACTTGATTACAGAAAAAAAAACACACAAAAAACAAAACAAAACAAAATAACCTTTTGTAGGGCAAAGAACACCAAAACCAAAGTCAAAAGATGATCAACAACACTAAGAAAAAAATGTTTACATATATTACAGATGAAGGAGCAATAGCCCCAATATATAAAGAACTCTTAAAAATTTAGACAGGGTGCCTGGGTGGCTCAGTTGGTTGAGCGTCCGACTTTGGCTCAGGTCATGATCTCATGGTTCATGAGTTTGAGCCCTGCATCAGGCTCTCTGCTGTCAGCGTAGAGACTGCTTTGGATCCTCTGTTCCCCTCTCTCTCTGCCCCACCTCACTCGCTCAAGCTCTCCTTCTCAAAAATAAACATTAAAAAAATTGAGGCCAAAAAAAAAAAAAAAAAAAGAATTAAAAACCTGACTTTAAATGTCTCAACTTTCAGATTGGTAAAAAGTAAAAAACCCGTGAGAAAACAGACACTCTCATTGGTGTGAGTATAAATTGGCGTACAACCCTTATGGAATGAATGTGATGATGTAACAAAAGTATGTTTACACAGCAATCTTACTTGTAGGAACTTACCCTTGAGATATACTTCCTACAGTACAAAAATACATACACGTAAGGTTATTCATGGTAGCGCTGTTTGTAACTGCAAAATACTGAAGACTATCTATATGCCAACACGTTGGAGAGTGGCTGAATAAACTAGAGCTCATCCAGGTGAGGAGTAAAGCACATACGTTTTGTATATGAAAGAAAGTGAAATAACATGTTTGTTCTGGTATTCTAGAAAAAACTCAGAAAGGATAAACCAGATAGAGTTTCATGAAATTACTTAATCTACTGAGGATGGGTAAGAAAGAAGTAAAAAAAAGAAAAAATTGGGAAGGGGCACTTATAAGTGTGTGGATGTTTTTGTACAGTTGTGACTTTTGGAACCATGTTCATGTTTTGCATATTAAAAAATAGTATCAACAAGGATGGAGGAAACATTCTAAAAAGGAATACAAATAAAAGCAAATTAACCTTATTGTTATTTCAAACGAGTAACATAATCACAGAGGAGGGGAAAAAACTCAACTCATGCAATTTTTGACATCTTAAATTTCTACGTTCCATCCAAACTCTGCGCACACATTTTGAATAAGTACTGGTCTTTAGAGCAGCATTTTTCAAACTCAGGTCACAACCCGTATGTGGACCATGGAAATGGTTATGTATGTTGTAACCAACGTAAAACAAAAAACAACTGAACATCACACGTAATACGGTGCTGTATTATTTGCTTCAGATGCCTATATATGTGTGTACCTGTATATATATACACCTATGTGTATATGAATTTGAAATAATAGTATGTATACAGA
Source organism: Lynx rufus (assembly GCF_022079265.1). NCBI lineage: Eukaryota > Metazoa > Chordata > Mammalia > Carnivora > Felidae > Lynx > Lynx rufus. Next base: position 28,650,052 of record NW_025814834.1, read on the forward strand.
GAGAAAACTATAAAGATTTTTTCTTATTGTGGATTGTAGTAAAAAAATAAAAGTTTCAAAGCTACTACTTTAGACCTGCATATAATATAAATCTACTTCTCTTTTGCCTGAAGCTAGTAATCATTCTTGTCTTCTCTTTCCAGTTTCTAATATTGTTGCTCCAGACCGTCTTGGTCATTCTTGTATCACAGAGATACAATTCACTTTCTCTTAAAGTAGATTCGAGATGTGGTCTGAGCAGTGGGATTAATTCCTTCCCTTAATCTAGACATTAGGTTTTTACCAATGTAGCCTTATGTTATATTGGCTTTTTTTTGGCAACTGTATGTATCTGTTAATGATAATTAAATAACATAATTACGTTTCTAAAACAATTTTTTTTTTTTTTGAGAGACAGAGAGGAGGGAGGGAGGGAGGGAGGGAGGGAGGAGGAAAGGAAGCAGGGAGGAAGGGAGAGAGAGAGAGACATGCTTGAGTGCAAGTGTGCACCAGGGAGGGGCAGAAGAGAGGGAGAGAGAATCCTAAGCAGACAGGGCTCGATCTCATGACCGTGAGATCATGACCTGACTGAGCCACCCAGGTGTCCTGAAAACAAATTCTTAATCTAGAATCTTGCACTTGAATAACTGGTTTGATTTTAAACTCAAGTTCAGAAATTCTGTAATTATCACCAACAACTGACAGTCTGTTTCCCCAGGCAGCTATGATCCTTCAAAGTACTTGTTCTCCCACCCATTAGGGTATTTCTCCCCTAACGTTCTGTCACTTGCAAAGGTGATGAGCTGGCTTTTCTGTTTTTCAGGTGAACTGCTGGTAAAAATACCAAACCAGGTGAGACCAAGTAAGAGTGCTGTAAGAACTTCCTCTGAGTATAAATTGATCACTACAAAGCTGGGTTGTTCTAAGAAAAACTTATCTTGAATTATCAACTAATCCCCATTTCTCCAATCTTACAAAAGCATATCATAAGGACTCTGTTAAAGATCTCATTGGAGTCAAGACATAAAAGCTAGGTTTCAAGAATTTACAAGCTTAAAACAAAATAACAGGTACACAATGACTATAAGGAAAGATACAGTATTTCTCATGAATGTAGCCCCTTCTCTGCATGTGCGCATCTCAGGCATTGTTTATTTGATTACGAATTAAGGTGTTAGTATTTAAGTGATCTTTGCTAGGATACAGGCTACAACAAAATATTTTCTTTCCACACAGAGCTCTTATTTTATAAGGTCTACAACTAGAATCTACAGAATTTATTTACAACTATTTGCCTGGAATTTATAGACAGAGAAGCCAAGTGGCTCGTCAACACCTGGTTGGATCCGCTTCAGGATCAAATGTGTTAAAATACTAACACGGGATGTATTTTGAAGTTCAAATCTAAAACTAGATGTATTTAGGAGAAAAAGAAATGAGCATAAACGCATACAACACATACTTGGTAATATAAAATTTCTTAAGATCTCAAAATCAGTTTATTGGTATTCATTTAGGATCCCTCATTTAATTGAGAAAAGGGCTAGCATAGGAGCCAAGTGGAAAAAAAAAATTTAACCATTCACTGAAAAACAGAAATACCTTTAGGCTAGTAACAAGAAAGAATATTAGAAGTTTGAAATTTATTAAACTCTCAAGTAAGCTTACAAAGATTTATGGAATTGCTCTTCCTGGAGATATTGAGCATGGAGACAGTTTCTACATATAAAAAAATGGTTTGGGTCCATGATAGAGGCAAAGCAACCTCTATAGCTGAACACAGAAACTATAGTAAGGTGTCCTTAAAATTAGGGAATATCAGCAAAGTGTCATGCTGCAATAAGGATTGCATTAATAAACAGTTATTTACTAAGTACCATGGCATGAGAAATGGTCTGCAAATGTGATGCTAGGTAGATAAATAGTGTAGTGTGTCAGAACTGACAAACTAGAAGTGCTATAATCCTATGAAATATTCCAAAACTTTTAACATAAAAGCAGCAGCTGGCATGGTTTACAAAAACAGAAGCAAAAAAGAAAAAAAAAATTGTTTATCCAGGACTGTTCAGAGTAAAAAGTTCTCTTATTCTGTATGATAAACTTCAACTTGAGAAGTAACTCAAGATGAAGAGAAGTAACCTAGATGGTCCTGAATTGAGCAGCTAATTGGTCTTCCGACATCTTTTCATCTGCAACTACCTAAAGCTTCCTGACATCTTTGATTCTGAATCTTTTAACTATTAAATTCCATACCTGTAGGAAGGCCTCCTTGAAAGAATTTCTCTTCGTTTTTGGGAATCAGTTACACTATCCACTGACTCCTGTGAATCTTCACTTTCTGCAATAGTTGAAATCTGAAAACAAAGAAGAACTTTATCTTGATAATCGAATTTAGTTCCCATAAAGTTTTTATGAACTTTAAGAAAAAATCAAATGTAAAACGATGTACATAAACCTTGCACATGCTTCAGTAGAAAAAAATCAATTTTTATGGGAGACAACCACACCAATCACATTCTTCTCCCCTTTACTTATCCTATAGAAGTCAGTTAGTCCTAAGATTGTTTTGGTCAAAACCAAACTTTTGTGATATACAAATTTAGCTTCATCTCTTCCAGGACTTCATGTAACCAATCTTGAACGCATCAATATTACTGTCAGTTGTTTTCTTACAATTGTTAGAACAAAACTACCAAGTGAAATAAGACTTCTGACATGAAGAAAAGAATAAATGACTAAATATTTGGTCATAAGTCTATACAGTGACATACAAGTATTATCCTTTACTGTTAAACACTTGTGACTATATTTATAACTGCACAAATAAGATTGGTGATCCCCCAGATGGTTGTTTCTAGCAACTTAGTCTACATATAGACCTTCAAAGTTTTTACTATGCAAAAACTCAAGGTAAAGAACTGTGTATTTCTGGAAAGTATCCCTGGACTGAAAAGTAATGAAGTTGAACAAAGATTTTACATGGGATAATAATAATGATAATGGTAACAGCAACTAGCATTTATTGAGAACTTACTATGTGCCAGGTACAATGGTAAAACACACAATGGTAAAGTATTATATTAATACTCACTAATACAGTAACATCAGGTACTAGCTAAGTACAGTATTTAAACCCATTTCATAGATAGAAGAACTCAAGGTACAAAGAGGTTAAGTAACTCACCCAAGTCACAAAGCTAGGAAGTAGTGGAGCCACTGTCAATAGTTGGCATCTCAGTTTTAGACATCCTTACCAGCATCAAAATCCTGTTGGTTCCAATCTCAAACCAGTTTTGTCAGAAGCAGCAACCCAGAGGTGTTTTTAGACCATTCTCAGACTACAGTTCACTCGCCTAGTAGGTAAGCCTGTCTGTCAAGATGATATAGCCGAGCTTCTCTAGTCTGCTTCATTCAGCTTCCCTTCTCATCAGCAGGGGCCTCCTGCTCCTTCCTGAACTAGGTGTGCATGATGCTATCAGAGTGAGAATTCGGTTTAATGAAGGCAAAAGAGTCTGTGTGGCTCAGCTCCATGTCAAAATTTAGGGCAATTGCGACAAGAAAAAACATATTCAGAGGAACCTGACAAATCCCACAGGTACTCTGTATGTGGTCTGGGCCTATGGGTTTTGGAGAGTGGGGGCTCATCTTGACAGGGCACTTTGTAATAGGCACTCACTCTCAAATGAAATTAGGTAAATGTAGTAATTTTTCACAAAATTTATCTACAATAAAGTAATGTGCCCCATCCAAACACTTTCAAATGTAAGAACATTAACAGGCAACACTTAACGAATCCAGAAATGACAGATAAAAAGCTGTGTCAGAGGATGAATTTAGTCTGTGATTCTCTGCAGAGTAATAATGCTACAGTTACAGCACAGAGAACACTCCCACTAATCTGTAGCTGCTGTAACTAGCCCGCTCAGCATAGTCTCTGCACAGACTTTCTCAGATACACAGCAGAGGAGGAGCTATGAAAAGACCTTAGCAGAGTGTCAGGATTTCCAGGAATAACAAGACTCAACTCAAAGTGGACAGTACTATCACAAATGTTTACCTTCATTAATACTTCTCAGAACCTCAGTTCCTCTGTTCTTTCTGCCTCCTTTGCATGACCCTCATCTTTACAACCTTCTTGTAAGGACAGATAGTGACTTAGGCATACTCTTCGAAGTTGAAAGTCATTAAAACAACAGTTTTAAAACATACTGTATAAACCACCCATAAGGGAAGTTGTGAAATGAAATAAATTAATGCTGCTTTTTAACATGTGACCTTTAATCCTAACACCCCCCCCCCCAAACTCAGTGGTTCTATTGCTCTTAGCAGGAAAAAAGCCTCCCTTCCTCTGATCTGTAAGATTTTGTCAATTGAGTCAAAAGGAAATTAACTTATCACTATGTAGTGATTATAACCATTTTAATGTAAAGGGAGTTCAGAATTACTCAATAAAAATAATAACAACAAGTGTTAACATTTCGTCTTTGGGAATACTATCCAGGGAGAACTTAAGAGCTATGAAGTCAATTCCTACGGACTATCTACCAAAACAAACAAAAACAAAAACAAAAATCCCAAACACACATTGGATCCACATTTCTGAGACTAATAAAAATCATGTCAAAACTCCTTTTTATAAGTAAAAACTATTAATTATAGTTTAATATATATTTAATAGGTTATTAAAAATAACCATATGAAAAATTATATTCCAAACTACCACTACCACATTCCAATGATAGAGACCCTTCCTCTGGCCCTTACCTCTTATCACCTCTCTTATTAGCCCTTTCCTCAGATCCTTATATAGGTCTTTAACCTTGGCCACTTAGAAGTTGAGACATTTTCAAAAAGTCAAACCACCATGTGTAGATGTAAAGTTTTAGATCTGTATTCCTCAACTTTCTTTAGTTTATTAAAAACCTGCACCTCCTATTAGTAAGAGGGGAAAATCTTCCTATTTTGAAGTTATTTGAAATTTTAAAATGAAACATACAGTGCCAAAACCAAATCAGATGCTTTTTCAAATAATTATTAAATTAAATTATTATTAAATGTAATTGAATATGCTTAAGAAATCATTTAATATTTCATAACAGTGACTCAAACATCTGATTCTAAGCTTGGGCTTTTTAAAACATGATTTAACATTTGCCATTGTTGAAAAAGAGAACTCATGAAAAAGTAAGTGCATTTTTGGCTGGGCTTACTAAATACTAAATCAGTTTTCATTTTCATCTATCAATTATACAAACTTTTGATGAGATTTACCTAGTATATTTTCATCTCCCTGGCTCTCAGTTATTGTATGCTAATAATAGGTGTTACAATGTTATATTTATTTTAACAAATAAGTGCAACAACTACTGAAACTCTAGAAGACACCTGAATAGTTTAGAGAATTCTATTTACAGGGTCTAAAAGTATATAGATGTGAGTTTTTAGGTGACAAATTTATATTGTTTGCAGTTTAAAAAAATAAAAAAACTATGAATACATTTCCAAACTTCTTTCCAAATGGTCTCTCCACGGCACGACTTTCTTTCAAAAACGTCACTTTATCCCAGGATAGTTGAAAGGGATTTCTTTTTTTCAAAAATATATTAGGTAATATATCCCTTGCAAATCCTTGCTTACCATCACCGAAAAGATGAGAAACTCTGGAACATTTGTCTCATAAAAAACAAACCAGCAACTCATCCTTATGCTAGATAACTCTTAAGTACTTTGCTGCATGAGAGCCACTGAATCCCTGTGTTGCACAAAAGGTTATTATTGTTCCCATCATATTATAAAGTATTGTGAAGATTTTATCACGTTTCATCTAACCACTCTCCCTCTTGCTCTATTGGAGCACATCTTTTTACTATTCCTTGATATGTAAAACGTATTCTTACTCCTAAGCCTTCAGACTTGCTTTTACTATTTGCATGGGTTAGCATTCTGCACTGGCTTCTGGTTTCTGTTCACTGTGTTCCCTGACCACCCTACATAAAAGAGAACACCCTTCCCTCCACATTATCTATCCCTTTCCCCTGCTTCAATCATCTTCCCAGCACTTATCCTCACCTGACATATTTTATTTTCTCATTGTCTCTCTTCGCTCAAATGTGATCTTCATGAGAATAGAGAAGTATTATTTGTTCACTGCTGTCTTTCATAGCACCTAGAACAGTGACTGGCACATAGCATGTGATCAATAAAAATTCAGTGAAGGAATGAATTTAATAATTTAAGGTAACATAATCCATAAATCCTGACATGTTTAAGCTGCACTGTATTAAAAATGCATTCAAAATTAACAAAGGAAAAGTGAAGATGCCACTGTTAACTTCTATCCATTTGCATAAATCCCATTATTTTGGGGGGATTCTGACATAATCTGTGAGACATGATAATATATATAAGGATAAAGGTAGGGCACTAATGTCAAGTCATAAATGAAACAGGAGTACAGCATAACTTCTAATATTTTTAGACTAAAAAATATAAAGAGATGCTAATATCTAACTCTCACATCAAGAGAAATGTGTCTTGTAGATTTTGAAAAGGCTGTTCTACACTACTCGTATTTTCCCATCTAGAAGTTTGAGGGACCATTTCTCTCCTTGTTTGAACATCTCTTCTGATGTACACTACTTCCTAATTACTAATATACTAATCACAGCTAACCAGCTAAAATGGCCATTAAAGTCTAATATATTCTCCCTGGTTATTTTCCTTTAAAGAAAAAAAATAAAATAAAAAATTTAAAGAAGTAAAAAAAAAAAAAGTTTGTGTCTCTCTATTCATAGAATTCAGGCTTTCAATTATAAGCATAGCCCACCTCAACGGAAAAATGTGCTCTTGAAAAGATGAATAAGTATTTCTATAAAGTTAACAGCCATACAACCCTCAGATCCAAATTATTACTGTCACAAAGATTAAAATTAAAAAATATAATCAATAATTAAATATCACATATTATGACCAAAAATTATAATTTTAACAAATTTGGTAATTTTGGTGTATTCTTTATAACACACCAAACTCTTATTACAAGTGAAAAAGAGAAAGTGATGAATCTCTGTCTTCTGACTAGCAGGTCAGGTTCTTTCTACTGTTATCAAGAAGAAAACATGAGTGGGGAATTAATAATGGCGAAGTATAGAAAATAGTAAGGTAGCATTCAATGAAATAAAAACTGAGACAAAAGATAGGAGACTACTGTTCAGTAGTGCGATTCCACAGAAATACCAAATACTTCGATTGTCACTGGGACAACACTGTCTCCATCTTGTTAACAAGTTCGGTCCCCAGTGTCTTTCATTATGGAAATTCATATACCTTGATTTTTTTTTAAGTTTATTTATTTATTTTGAGAGAGAGTGAGAGAGCACGTGAGAGTGGGGGAAGGGGCAGAGAGAGGGAGTGAGATCATCCTAAACAGGCTCTGCACTGTCAGCGTGAGCCTGATGCAGGGCTCAATCTTACCAACTGTGAGATCATGACCTGAGCCGAAATTAAGAGTCAGATGCTTAACCGACTGAGCCACCCAGGCGCCCCTACTTTGATGTTTTCACATGAAAACATTTTTTCCCCCCATATAAGTGTCCAAGCAAACCAAAAGCACCAGAACAGAATGAAGTAGACGTAGGGAACAGTGGCTAAATGACTCAATAGTATAATATGGCTGACTGGATCTAGTATGTCCTTTGAGGACATTAACAGAACGCTTCCAGAGCAGAGGAGGCACTTCTCCCTCTACAAATATCAATCAGTCTGGCTACCATACTCAAGGAAAACACAACAGCTCTCCTCCACAGGAAGATAGCAAGGATGGTCAGGAGCAATCAGAGATATACCATATAATAAATGGCTGAAGGAAAACAGACATTTGTTTAGTCTGGGCATTTTTGTAAAGTAGGAAGGGTGTGGGAGATAAGGGAGAGGGAGTGGTCCAACAGAAAAGGAATTAAATTTGCTTAACTAGTTTCTGAGGATGGAACTGGGACCACTAAATAGAAGTTTTAGAAAGCTATATTCTGGTTCACTACAGGAAGAACAGTTTAGCAATGACCCCTATTTATAAACTGTTTAACTCAGGAGACACAGCTTCCTTTCTCAAAGTAATGCTGGACTACCATTTGGAGGAGAGAAGAAAGGATACATAGGAAATTAAGCAACACACTAAGGGCTGCGCAGGTTAACAAGTTTGGCCTAGACCTAGAAGATCTCTAAAATCTTTATGCAAACCTTAAACTGCATGTTTATAGAAGGAAAAAGACATAAAGAATAATTTCTCACCTTCCTTTCTAAAAATAGTTCTCTCCAAATCTAGGACCTAGGACTCACCTGAGTTCCGGAGAAAAGTCTTTTTAAGTCCTTACAGGAAGACTGTGAAGCAAAAAATATGAAATGGGAGGCTGGGGTTATGGCCTACTTGAATGAACGTTCAAGTCTTTTTTTTTTTCTTTCAATAAGCTCACTGCAAAGATGTATACTGCTCTAGGTTCCAGTTCAGCAGTCACCTGCGGAGCTCTAGGTGCCTTTATTCCCCATGGATTCAATCCAAAGGAACAAGGTCTCCAAAGAATTAGGTAACGTGCATAGTGTAATCCCTGACCCTTAAGGTGATCTTTCTGAATATGTAATTATTTCAAAGTTATATACTCCAACTTACATGCCTAGACATAGCTGGTTTTACAATGCTTTAAATGATCTCAAAATTCAGGTAATAGCTTAGGTAAGGTTATTAATTTTGACAAGGGTTTTTTCCAATGGCACGTTTAGAAAATAATTACTAAGTTATTATTTTTGTATCTTAATTTTCCTGAACTAAGGTATATCAGGTTAGTCTTTCCCAAACATTTCCACTTTATCCCACGTAGTTAATGATTTCCCCAATCAATTCTTTTTCCTCCATATCTTAAGAAAAAGTCTTTTAATTAGGTCTGTTCTTGTGTATATATATATGTTCCTATACGTAAAGTGACTATACAGACGCAGCATATTCCTTACTGTAAAATGAAATAAACTCTGAACTAGATATGTATCTATTTTCATAACTACTGAAAGGAGAGAGATATGGCTATAAACGACAGTTACGAAAGTAGATGCAGAACTTTTTATACACATACCTGAACTGTCTGGACTTGTGGAGACTGAATAACTGATGGCTGGGCCGCCTGAATAACGCCATGGACTTGAACTGTCTGCCCATTGGGCAGCTGTACTAAAGTTACGGTGGGAGCAGATGATGTTGCATGAGCTGCTGGCATAGATACCTATGGTGTTGAACATGGAAAAAAATTACCATCACAGATAACCTCCTTCGAGGTAGTCATGCTCAATATGCACCAATTTTTTAGCAGGAAAAAGATGACCTTTTTGCTAGATAAGTATTTCACTGGTGTGAAAGAAACTAATGATTAAATTTAATATTCTTAAAAAAAAAAAAAAAAAAGGACCATAAATGCCCCCTCCCTTTCAAATCCTTCCAAATGACAAAAAACCAAAAAACTATTTTAATGCAGTATCAAAATTTGTAACACAGACTTCCTCTGAATACTAAATACACTTTAATTGTATGGTGCTTTACATTTTACATTTTCCTACCTGCTTTCATGTCCAGTTTCTCCTTTTGCTCTTCGAAGAAATCAAGACTGGGTAATAAGGATTATCTCCATTTTAGAGACAAAAACATCAAGTGCTCAAGAGATTAAGTAACTTACCCAAGGTCAAGAGATATGCTAGCTTTGAAGAAATATAGAAGTCTTCAGAATATTGTGTGTTAAATAAGCCATATTCTCAAATATACCTGCTCTCAAACTTAGGCAAAACTTCTCTAAGTCTAGAACAAATATACATCTTAAAATATACAGCATAGTTTTCTCTAACTACAAGCATGCCTTTCATTAGTGAGAAAGTATGAATACGTATTATAAACTCAAAGTTCCCACTTCCCCAAATCAAACTGGTATGATACTTGGTATTTTAAGGATTTATTTTCCTCTTGAAGGAATAAAAGCAGAATTGAGGGAATATAAGAGATACTAATTTTCTCCTGAGGCACAAAGGCAATTTTAATGAGTCAATATCCAGGTTCAAAGGGCTCTTATGTCATATGTGTCTATTAGATGGTATTTACTGTTTCTATGTTTGAATACATTCAGGGATTCATTATTTTTTGTTCATTCACTAAACAGTTATTGGGGACCCAGGTGCCAAGGGTGGTGTCAGAACTGAAACTACAAACATGAAGAAAATAACTGGGGCTACATGTGTGAAGGCATCAGGAAAAGAACATAAATAAGTATAATCCAGTGAAATAATAAGGCTTGCCAAAAGAAAAATGAACACACTGAGGAGAGCTACCCACTGGCACCTAAGAGGAGGGGAGGCAAGGATGTGAATTTGAAACAAAGAATATACATTAGGTATATTATGACTCCCTGGGACAGGGACAGACTTTCAGGGAGAGAGGGATGGAAAGCAGTCAGTACTACTAGACTGACCACCTAAGTGTGTTACTTTATGAATGTCGGAACCGGGAAGAGAGAACACCGTAACAAAGGAAGGTTGGGGCTAGATGAGCTAGTCATGAAAAGCCACCTATGTGTCACCTTAAAGAACGTGCATTTTTTCCTGAGACTGGGAAAGACACTGAAGAATTTTTGAACTCTGGAGTATCATGGTGAGGTTTGCATTTTAGATAGATCACTTTAGTGGCAGTATGAAAGATGTTCATTTCAGAGAAAGAAAAAAGTGGAGGTGAGGGGATTGAGAAAGATTATACAGTAGTTAAGGTGAGATGATAAAGCCAGAAGTAAAGCACTAGTGGTAGGGAGGGGGAATGAGAGAAGTGATTTAATGAAAATTCAGGAGGCAGACTAGAAAGGGCTTTATGAATGATTGGTTGAAGGAGGTGAGAGAGGAAATCAAGGATGACCCACATAATTCATGTTTCGGTAAAAATTGGTAAACTATGCCATCAACTCAAACAGAGAACACAAGAAGTAAGCTTTGGGGTGACTGGGGTGGTTGGGGGCGGGGCAAAGGGGGATGGTGGAATTGATCTGATATCCAAGAAAGTAGAGATTAAAACCATTAAGCACCCATGTTTGGACAGTTAGGAAGTCCCTCCTCATTAATCATTTTCTCTCTGACTGACATAAATCTTATCTAGTTTTACGTGGTCCTCAAAATGTGGTCCATGGACTGCCTCCATTAGCATTACACAGGATGCCTCTTTACACAGTCAGAATCTCAGTGGACCCAAGGACACTTTCCCCTGCACTTAAGTTTGAGAATCACAGCTTAAGTTACTCAGAATATCTCCTCTTAGTTCCATACAAAAGCTCTTCTGATATTTGAAGCAATTATTATATCTTCTCTATTTTATAGAATAAACGTAGCAAGCTAACTCAATGAATAATCCCTATTCTACCCTGATCATTCTATATACTGGCTCCTCTCATCACAAGTTTACAAACAGTACAGATAGACAAAGTAAGATAAAAATCACTTCTGTTCCTACCATCCACAGCTAATCGCTGTTAATATTTTTTGCTGTAGATATATAGTTGTTTTTATAACATACTATCATGGAATCTATTTTATTTTTTGAATCCATTATAAATATCTTTCCATACCAGTAATAATTTTCTTTAGTGGTTATAATGGCTGCACAATAAAATCACACACTTTGTTTAATAAATTCATTATTAGATATATAGGTTTTCAAATTTGCCTATTACAAAAAGATTCAATGATCATCCTTTTACTTCTTTAGTTAAATCCATAAAAATTTACATTCTCATAGTCAAAACCAAGATTATTTTTTTTCCTTTCCACTTTAAAAAATCTCTGTTAAATTCTCAAAGTAAAATGAGGCCTCTCATTATTGTTTTAGATTGACTTTCTTCCTTTACTAGTTGGGCTGAAATTTTTTCTGTTCCTTGACCACTATAATCATGGATTTGACAATTTTTATTATATTCTGATATTAAATATGACAATAAAAAATACTGGGTATTAGACTTATGAAAGGAAACTATGACAAAAATGTGAAACGTATGTGTTAAGGACATGGATGAGCAAATGAAAAAAACTCTGTAATTAAGAATAAAAAAACCAAAAACTATACAAATGGGAAGAGAAAGAAAACTAGCTTTCCTAAAGCTCAAACATCATGTCATTCTGTTCTAGGTCAATCCTAGAGGACTGCCTGATGAGGATGACAAATCAAACATATGCATGTAATTTTGCTCCTTCCTAATCTCCAATTAAACTTCATAAAACTGACTCTTTTTACAGGCATAATCACATGAGCAAAGAATGAGAAAGGAGGCAACAGGAAGAGTTTTGGAGGCTGGAAAGATGGATGAATGGTACTAAAAAAGGCCAACTCATGAGGTAGATGCAGGGAAAGCCAGATTTGCACCACAAAATCCTTCAGAGGTTCAGGATCTAAGTAAGTCACCCTGGAAGGTGGAGTAAAGGGAGAGCTGAAAATAAGGAAGGCTGGTTGAAGGCTCTTTGAGAAGCAATTGGATCCCCTCTCCATAACTCCCTGTGGAAGAATAATTAATCTACCCCATGCTGACAGAAAAATGGAGATTTAATTTCCGGATAGGGGAAATTACACCAGACACTGCTGAAGGTGGGGTAACTAACTTTCAGTCTTCTTCTCTCACTTAGCTCCCAGGCCTTTACCCTGTAAGCAAGAGATTAGTAAAGCTTTCCCTGAGGAACTTAACCAACCACAAGGGGCTTGAATAAAGACTTGAAAGATACTGACATTGGGAAGGCCATAATCACCCTACACTGAAAGCTCACAACTTACAGGCATCAGGCCCCAAACATATCCAGAACTTCTGGTACAGTTTTGCGGTCCCCTACTTTAAACCTGAGCAGACAAGCACAAATTATAAAACATCTGAGGAAAGCTTCTTCTAACATTAAAGATGGAGAGACCAAAACAAATTGAAGGGCAAAAATCTATACAGAGAAAAATCTATATGGGGAGAAGAAAAATTAAAACCTAATTAATATTCTCAGAAATGAACGAAAATATTTCCTTTGTGAAACATAAACAGGATGCTATTAAAACACAAAAGGACAACAACAACAAAACACAAAAGGACTATTCAGAGAACAAAAGGAACTGTTGGAAACATGACAGCAGAAATAAAAAATTCAACAAATGGGTTGGAACACGAAGCTGAAGAAATCTCCCAGAAAACAAAGCAAAAAGACAAAGAGAAAGAGGATGGAAAAGAGAGTTAGAGAAACAATCCTATAGTGTAGCATCTAGATCACAAGGATCCTAGAGAAAAAAAATCTTCAACCAAATAATTTACACTGCTCAGAATCGAAGACATGAGTTCCACTATAAAAGGGAACATTGAATATATATATATATATATATAGCACAATGGATGAAAACTATTTAAGCCAAGGTCCTAATAATGAAATGGTGAAGCACTGTGAAGAGATACCAGAGAGAGAAAAAAAGTGGTTCAGTCCTTTCAAACAGCAACACTGCTTGGTGATTGTGGATCAATGCCTTCAAACTTTGAAAGAAAAAGGATTTACCAAGACTTCTTTACCCAAACTTGCTTAAGAAACCACTAGAAAACGTGCTTTACTATGTCAAGAACACAAACTCGATTAAGAGAAAGACAGTAAGGGGAAAGGAATTTCCAAGAATGCATTATATAGCAGACTCAAAGGACAACCAGATCAGACACAATAGTGCCACCCAAGAGACAGATAAGTGGAAGGTTTTCATCACCAAGATCCCTGCTGGCACTGTACCTTCTTTTTACCAGGCCAAATGGTTGGATAAATCCAGACTCTCACCTCTGCATGTTTGCCTTGACCACGTTTTGACGAAGCCCTGGATTTTCCCCCTATGTTTCTGCACCTGCCTCATCCAAGTATTTACTTCACCCCCAGATATATTCTGCTTTGCCTTAACTCCTGAGGGGTGGAGGTGGGCCCTAGTAATCAGGAGAAAACAGACAGCAGCCCACTCCTTGTGACTCTGTCCTGCTGGAGCTCCAGTATTTGGCCCACACTTTGGCTCAGTGTAGTAGCCCCCCCTTAGTCTGTGGTTAGCCTCCTATTCTCCAAGACCCATTCAAACTCAGGGACTCCCCTAGGAAGGCTTTTCAGTTCTTCAGGACGCTGAAGTTCAACATCCCAGAGCCTCTGCTAGGATTATATTCTCCTGGGAGCCTTTATCAGAAAGAGACAGTATCACACTCTTTTATCTAGCAGGTTTATGTCTTATATTAACTACCTTTCTCACTTATATGCAAATAATGGTTAATATTATTTAAAATACTTGAGGAAAAATACACCAGAACAAAAAATAAGGATGAGAGAATATGACTTTAGAGATAGAATGTTTAGGACAAAGACAAAGTTAAAGAATCGTGAATTATATTTAAAGGATACAGGAAACAAAAACCATTATCATCCTTGAAATTTACTTGTGTGTCAGTTTGTTTATCCTATTTTTTAGTTTAAGCACATGGAAAACTTAACCTCTCAGATTATCTATATTCTCATGCCTCAGAATAAATCTGTGATATGAAAAAAAAACAAAAAACAAAAAAACAAAACGAAATAGTTAACATTACCAGGTTTTCTTCCTTGGTTTAAGAGAGACAATCTACCCATTATTAAAATGTCATTATTCTGAATCAGGTCACTACAAACAGATAACTAGTGTTTAAAAATACGGTTTTCTGTTATGTTACTAAATTAATTATATCATTTCTAAAATTAGGCTAATAATACTAAGTAAACAGGAACTTTGATACCCTAAGAACCTCTGCTCGTTCTATGCTTATCTCTATAATAAGAACTAAATCTTCCTGTCTGAAACATACTCCTCTTAGAAGAGACATAACTTGGAATCTCTCCATGTATTTTATACCTGGGCTAATGTGGCAATCTGTGGCTGGGCTTGAACTGTCATTTGTTGGTTTTCAGCTTCTGTTACAGCCGCATCTCCACTCTGCTGGTTCTCTGCTCCAGATTCCATGGTCATTTAGTTACCTACAATAACATGGAAGAGTGTTACAAGCACTACAGTGCTTTGTGCTTTTGTGACTTTAAAGGCAAATTTCAGGTTATGAATAGGTATATGTACTGGTTACATTAGCAAATGCACTCAAATCTAGTTCAAAAAAAAATAGTAACCTAGCTGAAATACTGTCAAACTCATCCAAATCTGCTGAGCTGTATAAGTTTTAGTTCCTTCAAAAAGGAAAAAAAAACAACCACCTGTCTTTTCACTTGTCACTTCTTCCTAACGGGACAGTATTCCATCTAGAAAGAAGAAGGGATTCCTCCCTTCCATGAATCTCCTCTATGAACAAGGGGAGGAGCATACCAGTAAAACTGTAATTTTTTCAAATTGTACTAATTAGGTATGGAAAGAAGGTAGAGAGTAGAAGTGAGCTGATGACAGGGTCTATGAGATGTATCGGCTTCATGGTACCTCCTATAAGGGTATTCCCTCCTATTATAGGGAAGAAGCAGAAAATTATATGCTACTTCCACAGGAAATGTTGGGACAAAATCAGCCCAACTTGTGGGGTATCGAGATAGAAAGGTGGGATAAACATCCACAGAGCCAAATTAGAGGCCGCAGACACTGCAAGTATTAGTGTTCTGACTCCTCACCCTATGTATAGTGTGCCACACTACACATGTACACATACAGGAAACAAAACTGAGTAAGTTAATGAAGGCTGCTCTTTTTTACTTTGGGACCCTACTTTGCTGGTATATTTGCTGGGTAATCTGGCACGGACTGGCAGCATAGGTAAGCAGAGAACAATCCCTAGCAGCAGCTACATGCTGAGGAAAGATTTCTGACAACAGAAATAAATTTCTGGTAATAACTGTGTCTAAAGGATTCACAATCAAAGAGATTACTTCTTACTTGTGTACCACTGTTATCATTTAGTGCCTGGCATATTACCTGTCAAAAATGAATTTACTAAAAATAATGACTACCTACTGTGATTCCATAAATAACACAAAAGCCCCAATGCTTTTCCAGAATTTATTATATTTATTTTATAACTCTGAAATTGATAGATCATCAGAACTGTGACTGATCCTTATGTGATTATTACATGCCATCGTAATGTATAATATACGAATACATTTTGCCATCATTCAGAGTTCTAGAAAAAGTCTTACAAGTGACAGTTAAAAAAAAGGAAGTAAAAATATCTCTGTGGAAATGAGTATAAATAATATAGAAATATAGAATTCACAAAGGAGATTACAAATGAAAAGATCAACAGACTTAACTGCATAGTTATTTAAAACATTCATATGACAAAAGACACTAAGACAAGTGCATAGGGAGAAAACATCTGCATATATAATTGACACAGTAACATCTAGAATACAGAGAAACTACTAGTCAACAAGAAACTCCTTCATTATTGACTAGTTCACAAAAATACATGCTCAAGAATATTCACTGTAGTGTTTTTTGTAACACTGAAAAACTGGAAACAAGTATCCATTATCAGAAGGACCATTAAAGAAATTACAACAATGAAAAAGGAGTCTGTACTATAACGACAGATAAAGCTTTCCAAGGCTGAGTGGAAGCGCAAGTCACAGAACACACCGTAAAGGAGAATTCCACTTATGTAAAAAAACAAGTCACGCTGTTGTAAAACACGCCATATGTAGGCATCGAACAAGTATGGGAAGTTACATACTAAACTGTAAGCGGCAGCTCTGGACAGAGGAAGATGTAGTGGAACTGGATAGGATGACGACTTTCACCTTGTACTTTTTACATAGTTTAGTATTTTGTTTTCTTCCCATCAGCATCACTTCAGAATTACTTGTACAATTTAAAAGATTTTAATTCCAGAAGTCATGAACAACATTTTGAAAACTATGAACCAAAAAACCATATTTCAATCATGATTTTGAGATACCTGTTGAAAAAAAATTTTTAATCTCAGATATTTTTATATGAATTTACTATTTTTATTAAATCTTGCCTCAATTGCTTACCCCATATTTCTAAACAGCAGAAATACTATTCTTAAAAATTATCAAGTAACTTTACGATCACTTGTGATAACTGAGTTATATACTTACAGTCTGTGCTCTTTTAAACTAAAAAATTTAAGAAAGACATTAACAACAAGGCAACATCAACAACAAAATGGTTTTTGTACCCTAAATGTTGTCCATACTTTTGGTCAGCAAGAAAATAGCATGTGAAAACCACCTAATCGCAATAACATGCAAGTGAATCCATTTGAGGACAAGACTGAACTGAGTCAAGCTAAGTATGGGCAGAAATCCATAAACTTTTCTCCGTCTTCTCCCCCATGTCATCATTTTAATGCGAATAAAGATAAATATAACTTTATCATCATACCTCCTTTGTAGACAGAGTATACACCAACCATTTTTAAAAAACTTTATTCCAGGCCACATTTTTTTTTTAAACCGGTGCTGTCATCTATATAGTTTCAATCCCCCATTAGAATAAAAGCAATCTAAGGTACGGATCATGTATCTTTTTCCCCCCACTATACAACATCAGGACTACTTAATTTTTTTCTGACATTTGAGTATAGAACATCTTTATAACTTTTTGTTGCAGAAAAGAAAATATAATAAACAAAACCACTAGTTAACATCAATGATTATAGCTACAAGAACACATTCAAAATAAGAATGGGACTTTCATCCTTCTTCCCTCCCCAACTAGGTAATATTCTTAAAAAACAAAAACAAAAGTGTAATGTTTTCAACAGGTAGGATTCTCTCATCTAAACTGCCACTGTTTTATTTTCATTTCTTTCATCCAGAAAGACTACCAATCTTTTTCAGATATGGGGACAGCCTTCTTAATGTTTATAACTCTTAGCTTAAGTAGGTATCAACATCTCAAGCAACAGCACAAATACTGTCTTTCATCAGAAAATTCTCAACGTGCTCTTCTCAAAGTGTAGGTGAGAATTGTTTAAGTAATAACAATTTGTTTCGGATTAGAAACTCACTGACTGAACTGAATCAGACACTATTTTACCATCAAGGTACTGAAATAGCAGTCTCTCAACTAGACTAAACTAACACTTGAAGTTGGTGCATTCTTTCTGGACTCTGAAAACTTTTGCTCTCTTTTGTTGGTATCTTCAGGTGGAGAGAGAAGAGATGTTACAGTATCATATGTACAATCTTCAATTTTGCTAACATCCCAGGAGCAGTCTAGCCAGAAGTGCAGTAGGCAGACACAGGATCAATGACTACAGCCAATATGTGGGTGTCCAAAGTCGTTTGAAGAAAGGAGATTCTTAATTCATTACACAAATGAATGCTTTTCAGGAATACAAAAATTAAGAACGACTGAATACTGCTATGAAATAAGTAAAAGATTAGGTACATATAAGCTCAGAGAGAATGTTGTATAAATACTGGACCTGGAACATCAGTAACAGAATAGATCTCAGATATCACTGAAAATGTAGTATCAGCTTGACAGTCTGGGGGTTCTTCTTCCAATACTTTCACAATTATAAAACTCTGGGTTACTGATATTTAAAATTTGGAGATTTTCCTGATTTTTCCCTAAAAATTAATATAATCCTTTGCAAACCCTAAGTTTATAACAAATTTCAAAACAGTATCATGCCTAAAAGAATCAAAAATATTTAAGCCAATTCACAAGGATACATACCATTTTGCTATAATGTCTTCTAGAGTTCTGCCTCTCATTATGAAAAATAAAAAGTGAAGTGGTTCTTTGCATTATTCACCCAATGTTCAGAGAAATAAACAATGCGGCTGTGAGTAGTGGGGAAAGGGAGCCTAACACTTGGTGGGAAGCTGGATCTGTCACCAAGCAGTCACTGGAAAAATTAAACTTTTTGATTTTCAGTTTCCTCATCTATGAAAACAAGGAAGATGAATTAAAGAGTTCTTTCAATTTTAAATGCTCTGGCCCTGAGAAATGACACAAGATACATGTACACACACGTAATTATGCAGGCCACTTAATATAAATGAAGTATTTCCTTTTACTATATAATAATATTTACACAGTAAAAGAAGACAGATTCACTAGGAATAGGTCACCTAGCCTGCCTCTTGATCTTGGATTAGTACAGAGCTATTACCACTTACTGATTTATAAAATCATGAGAATGCAATACAACTTGAGATAATTAGCAGTACTTAAAAAAAAAAAAAAAAAATGCTACAAGACCAGACTACTAGTCAACAAAGATTCTCTTTCAATGTTGGACAGCGTCTCTTTTATCATTACATTGCTCTGGTCACATTTATTGTTAGTTATCAACTAAATAGTTATTAAATAGTTTTATAGTCCCCTTTCTTAATTCTCAAAGAGGATAAAGAAGTTTTTCCTTTCCATCTTAGAAAGCTTCAAGAAATTTATCTAAGATGGTATCACTTTGTACCCTTTACATGGTAAAGACAGTAGATACTGAAAACTTCACAATGTAGTTTAGAAAAACATCCCAGTAAAGCGTCAAATGAGTGCTTCCATGACATTTAAAGGAAAAGAAAATGTTCTGCAATAGTCAAGAGAGTGGGGGAACTCCAAAGCAGCACTGAGGATGGACACAGAATTCAAAAATGTGGGGAAGGAGGGTAACTTTTCTGGTAAGAAAAATGGTATGAGCCAAGGCTGACATTATAGTATGCTTTTAGAGAAATGAGTGAATCAGTGGCTGGGGTCAGATTCTGTACAGAAGCAAGGAGAGAAGACAAATGATAACAGAATAGTCACTCTAAAGCTATCAGCAATCACCTACTAGGACAAAATGAGAATTGAGAATGATGTCTCTTTAAAGTTACTGGGTTTAGAATTTCTATATTGCAGTGAATTTCACTTCTACTCTATATAGCAATATATCCTGAGAGAATTCACCACAAGTAACTAAATAAAACCAACAACATCTCCAATTTTCACAACTTACATTATATACGTTATACTTTTATTAGGATATCAGACCTGAACACTTACATGCCAGGCACTGTGAAATCACTCGGGAAAAAGAAATACACAAATTTTTAAAAACACTTTCCTTTTGTGGAACTTACATTCTAGTGTGTGGGAGCAGGGAGAGAAGGTAAGTAAAATGTATAATAAATCAGATGGTGAGAGGTAGTGTATAAAAAATAAAGCTGAGAAGGATGTTGCAGGGATTTCCAAGATTCTAAAAGCTGACCAGTGAAAACGTCATTAATAAAGCAGCATTTAATTCACTCAGATTAGCTAGACCCAGTATATCATGTATACATTAGTGGTAATTTTTTAAATCAAATTGTCTGAACTTGTCAGGAATTATCTTCTAAATAACTGTCATAGGAATCAATATTATGGGAATTACCTGAAACTGAAATTTGGTAATAAATGAGTTTTAATGAAAATAAATAAATTAATTAATTCACGTACTTAGCACCTCTACAGAACTATACTGAATCAGGGACAGATTTCTGGCAGCCCTATGTTCATATCTATGTGCCTCTGTCAATTTAAGCAAAGCTCAGCAAACAAGAAAGCAAGTTCATATTGTCACTTTTGCTGAAAAGTCATTACAAAAGGAATGAATGCTGCAGATTTTACCTTGTTCTGCTTCCCAAAATATTTTGACCTTCAAGAAGTGCCCCAGTCCTTACAATCCTAAACATTCTATTCAGGTTCAACTTTATAAAAAATAAACCCATCTCCTCCACAATCTAGTTTACTTTTTAATTCCTTAAGTCTATGACCAATTTAATCCAGGATTTTGATTTATGAATAACGCGGCCATAACCAATGGAACATAAGATTACATGCTGTGATTTTTTTAAAATGCAAACGACCTTAATTATAAATGAGAAAAAAACCTCACCCTTACCCTAACAAGTGGCTGATGCCTCCTAAACTCAAAGCCCAGGGATTTAAGGAAAGCACAACCCTAAAGTCTCCAGGGTAACCTCCTTGATGTGTAAAAGGTACATTTGGGCACATGATTTTAAAACTATATGATTATTTTGGGGCGCCTGGGTGGTTCAGTAGGTTGAGCGTCCCACTTCAGCTCAGGTCATGATCTTGTGGTTTGTGAGTTCCATCCCCGCTTTGGGCTCTGTGCTAACAGCTTGGAGCCTGGAGCCCGCTTCAGATTCTGTGTCTCCTTCTCTCTCTGCCCCTCCCAAGCTCATGCTCTGTCTCTCTCTCAATAGTAAATGAACGCTAACAAAAAAAAAAAAAAAAAAAAAACAAAAAACTGTATGATTATTTTGTTGTCATAGTCAAATATATTACTAGAAATATTTTGCAGAAGTATAAGTAGAAACATCTATGGACGATACTGAATACTCTCTACATGTTTTGTAGCTCTTATTTCGTTTTTAGGATATTATGACTATTTAAAAGTATTCTAACACATTCTTAACAACTCCAGCATGTCTTGATTAATTCTCTAAAGTGTTATGATTAATTTACTAAAGAAAGTAATGAAATGTTCAGGTGCTACACAAGACTTCGGCTTTCCAACAGTCAATAACTATGCTGTACTGCCGTTTTTTCTTCTATTTTTTTTTCCCCGTACATTTTTTGGGGATTGTTAACTTTGAAGTACTTGTCATGTCACTCTTTAATATGCTCAATCTAGTGGAATGGAGATGTATGCAATCAATACTGGAAATTTAGCAATGCTTCAGGTTTCTGATGCTAGTAGTAAATGGTTGTTTGGTATTAAAAATAGCATATCTTCACTAAAATCAGAGAGGAAAACAGCATATTCAAATGCTGTATGTGTATACATAATGCATGTAGGTATGTATATACGTACCTACACACATATACCCCCCTCCAACAGGTATCAACTTCAACTGTAAAATTTTATTAGAATAATCACACCCTAACAAAATGAAATTATACATTTTTTGAAAAAGAGTATGAATGGGAAATGCGACAAACTAAAATAAATTGGTGTCTTTATCAAGTTAAGTAAATTCTAACAGTTTTCAGAAACAGTTTACTCTGTGCTCCTACCAAGGTCTTTCTTCCTTAATTGGGAGAATAAATCTGCCTCTAGTCCAGATATTAGAGGAAGGCAAGAAGTTGTACATGAAGTTAATTCTGTGTGATTTGAACTCAATGAATTTTAAACATTTTTAATACAAAAATAAAAGCCTAAAGATTGCTTATATATTTTTATAAATTCTTTTTATCAGTAGTAAATATCAGTATAACCCAACCACCACTACCAAAAAACTAAGGCAGCATACAGCAAAGGGAAGTCTTTCCAATTTTATTTAATAAAATTAACTCCTTATTTGTTTATTGGACTGAACTCAGAGAAACTGCTTTAAGTTAAATATTTATATTTTATTATTTATTGCAGTTTTATAATTACCACGGTATTTGGATGCTATTTTTAAAGTCATTTTTAAATGTGTAGCTACAAGAAAGACACTGTTCTCAAAGTACTTACCACGGTGAATTAGAAAAATGTTACATGATTTATAGAAATTCACTGCACGATGACAGCCTTCCTAGGACTAATTCTATAGTACCTTTCAACAGAAAAGCTTTAGTGTTTTCTCAAACCAAAGTCATTATTTTTTAAGTATAGGCAAAATGTATTTGCCTCGCTTGCCTTCAAGTAAGACTACTTACGGCTCTCAAACAAGCCTTCATGTATCTCGTCACCAAGAGACAAACAGTGTTGCTTAGCAAGGAAGCAACCATGACTGTGCATTATTTTAGATAACATTTTATCCCATTACTTCCCATTCTCCTTTCCCATGCAATACTATGTTTACAGTTTTTTACACCTAAGCATTTCAAAGAAGTGAGCCTATATAAACTTCTACATATGAAGTTCCACTAAATGGATTTTTTGGAGCTGAATTTTTTTTAAAGGACTTAAGGATAAAAGGATTACACACCTCCTACATGCAGTTACTTTTAGAAAAGCAATTTCTGTGTTGACTAAAGAGTGAAACTCTTAACATTTTAAGTTGATTCATAAACTAGCTCAATGCTAAAACTGTAAGGACCCACAAAAGTTACGCTCTGAAGTTAAATATTTAAAGCCTACTACTTCATTTACTCAATAAAACCTGAGAGACTATGTGAAAATCACTACATTCAAATGGAAAATGAATATCCAAGTGTGTTTATAAAGTTAAACATTTATTATTTTGACAGCTCTGTTTTGAACTAAATTTTGAAATGCTATTCTTGGTGAATTATTTACAAATTAGACATGGAAGAGTGAAAATTCACTTTTCCTGAAGTGAGACGGCACATGTTACAGGAGAAGTCATAAGACAGGAATCCTGCTTTTAGTTCTGACTTCACAGATGGAGAACTAGACATGTTGAGAGATTTGCAAGGAATCTGCAAGACTGTGCAGGGCTATACCACACAGCCTCCAATATTAGAAAATGTGAAGAATTCTTTGTATATTTGGCAATGGAACTGCATGAACAATTAAGCCACGTGCTAAGCATTTTTATTATGTTTTGCTCACTAGAAAAAGCCTGGCACCTAAGGGACCAAGGACACACTGGACTACACTGAAAAATTAGCCATGGTTGGGCGCCTGGGTGGCTCAGTCATTTGGGTGGCCGATTGCGGCTTTGTGATTTCGAGCCCCACATCGGGCTCTCTGCTGTCAGCACAGAGCCTGCTTCGGATCCTCTGTCCACCCCCGCCGGCTCACGTGCTCATGCTCTCTCTCTCAAAAACTTAAAAAAATAAAAATAAACATTAGCCATGGTTAAGCTACAAAGCTGATAAATTACAAACAGACAACAGCAAAGTTTTACTTAAAGATTCACGTCAATTTTATGTATCTTTATTTTTACTCCTAAAAGAATCAACATGAAGTCCAATCTTTCAGGTAGATGTATTATTTTAAGTTTATTTATTTATTTTGAGAGACACAGCATGAGTGAGGGAACAAGAGAGAGGGAGAAAGAGGGAGGGAGGAAGGGAGGGAGGGATGGAGGGGGAGAGAGGGGGAGAGAGAGAGAGAGAGAGAGAGAGAGAGAGAGAGAGAATATATCCCAAGCAGGGCTCGAGGGGCTTGAACTCATGAACCGCAAGATCATGACCTA
Source organism: Lynx rufus (assembly GCF_022079265.1). Lineage (NCBI taxonomy): Eukaryota > Metazoa > Chordata > Mammalia > Carnivora > Felidae > Lynx > Lynx rufus. Next base: position 28,674,157 of record NW_025814834.1, read on the forward strand.
AGCCAAAACCAAGAGTCAGACGCTCAACCGACTGAGCCACCCAGGAGCCCCTTTTTATAAAGCTTACTTATTTTACTTTACTTATTTATTTTTTACTGACCTGGTAGTGATTTCTGGCAAGGTCGTTTTGATTTATACAATCTTATGCCATTTCTCAAGTCTCAGAGGCAAAAAGTATTAGTAAGGCATCAGAGGTTAATGAAAACTCAAAGTGGAAAAACTTCTTTTTAAGCTATGGGAAAATGAGCATAATTTCCTTGGCTTTAAAAAAATAAACCTTTAACTTCAGTAAGTTTTAATTATCTAAAGCATGTATGTCTGCTTCCTTTAATCTGTGCAACTCTACAGGAACTGTTTTTAATCCTGCATTTCAAAGCTGTGACCATCCCAAGAGGGAATCATTCATTAAACAAATACGTTTTCTGTGCCTATTATATAAGAAGTGTTCCATCAAAAACTATGGGGACTACAGTTTAAAACAGACAAGAAACTTTCTCTCAAAGAGGTTACAAGCTAATAACAGATGAAATATGTGTTATATACAAAAGGGCTAGGCAATTATAAACTAATCATTATGACCAGTTTGCCTATAAATTCCCTCCAAAAAATATTTAAGAACAATGATTTAAAACCATAAACTTCCAGTTTGAAATGACAGAAATACAACAAATTATGGAAAAAAACAAATCATGTCTTTCTCCTGATGTAGATCTAATTAGTAAGATAACAGTATATTTTTTTAATACCTTGGCTAGAATATTTCCTCCAAGTGAACTTTTATATACCTATTTATGCAACTACTATATAGTACTTTTAGAAACAAAAATTCTAGACCATTAATAAAGCTAGAAACGTGAAAACTTTCATCAGAAAAAGACAATGCTACAAAAAAGTGATGAAGCCTATGCTTTACTGTTATTTCTTGCTCAGAGAAGAGGCTCTTCCAGCAAATAAATCATTTAAGTTCTCCAGAGCTCAGTTTAGTCATCTGCAAAAAATGAAGGAGTTACTCCCTCCCTTAATGGTAAAAGTTTGTTAAGCGTGAATTCCCCCAATATGGTGGAGTATTATGAGTAATACACTATACTCATACGAGCATCATAATAAATTCTTCATAAGAAATAATTCTCAAATATAGTGCTTCAAATGAAAATGTTTCATTCAAAGTTGTTATTTCTTGATTTATACCTCATTCTACTTCCATGTCTTCATTTTGGTTGTCCTTACCACTGCCTAGAACACATTGCCTTTCAATGCTACCTATCCAAGTTCTTCAGTATTCAGTTTAAATTCTGTCTTTCTCATAAAACTTTTCCTCACCAAACTCTTTCTCTTCTAAACTGTATAGCCCTTCAAGACAGTAGTGAAAAATTGATATTCCGTCATGTATAAATCCTTCTTTCTTACATGATTTTTGTCATCTCTACTATACTGTAGGTTCCTGAAGGTTCTCCAGCTTTACTGTTTACAGCAACTAGCATGACGCTTCATTTAACATCTACAAAAATACTTAACTGAATAAATCTTCTTATGATTATTTCACTCACTTTAAAGTCAATGGTCAATAAATGTTCACTGAATAAATGACTAGGCTGATAAACGACAGTAAGTAAAACCAAAGCATCATTATTATTCGTCACAGCAAACAAAGCTGCTACTGATAACTTTTAAAGAAATGATACCCCTTTAAGAATACAAATAGTTCGGAACAAGCAATAATTTTCACTTCAGTGATATTTCTGAGTCTCCTATTGCCAACCATCTACACAAATAGGGATAATGACCCTCAGAAATAATGGTTATTCAGCTTTGGCTGAATTACAAACATTTTTAGTTACATTTATATGGTCATAAAATCATAACCAGAAACTCACACAGATAACCAGCTCATTAGATATAGTCTTAAAGTTAAGAAAGCAATCTCAGTTTCAGAGAAGATTCACTAACCTTTTGGAAAGAAATTTCCTATTACCATTGGTGTAAGTCAACTTTCAGACCTACCCTCTACTCCTACACCAACATCATTATCAATTTTAACTTCCTACTGAATTCTCTCTTCTACAACAAAAGGTCAGTCTTTACTTCTTTCCTTGAGGCAGGAAACTCACCAATGATCCCTCAGATCTTTTACTCTCCCAATCTTGCTCTTTGTTAGATTATTCAGAGATCCTAGATTAATCCAACAGCAGAAAGAAAACTGATAAATGCTTTTCATCTTTGTTCAGACAGCCCATCACATTCGTGGTAAACTCCTTTTTTACTTTTACCCCAGCATAAGAAAAAGCAACTCAGACATTTAAAAGTTTATCAAGAAGTACTACTTTTTTTAAATTGAAATTCATGAGCTAGCCCCAAGAACTGATTAAATATATATTGAAGGTAATTTTTCATCACTGGAGATGTAAAATACTGTCTTCTACTTATCTATAGGAATACATACCAGAATATGAATGACTAACCTTCTTCCCCCTCTTCTTTCTGATAAACTAGAAAACAGGTGAGTAAAACTCTAGGTAAAATATAACATAACTTATCTTTGAGGCCACATCTGGCAGAGCTAAGAATGCAAAACAAAACAAAGAGGAGTATGTATACGTTAAGGGGGAGAAGCATTCTGAATGTGAAGAAAATCCAATGGCTACTCTTTATCCAAGATACAAACACGTCTCAAAACCTACATTTACAGATATTATGGTATAGAATAAGATTGAAACCATCTTTTCTTCTTACGCATTCAGAAAGTTGACCAGGGTTCACCTCTTATGGTTTAATGACTGAGTTAGCACGTAAAACTGGCAGCGGAAAACAGTCATTTTCACATTATCAGTTTGTCCATTTAGTTCATGATCTTTACTTCTACCACAAAAGGCAATTTACTGATTTCAGCATACTGTGAGAAATCATTTAATTCCCTGTCGCCCACAGATGTGTTCCAGAAGGAAAATTTTCTGCCTTTGCAGATTTCACTAATCTACCTCCAACTCCCCAAACCTGTAAAGATTAGTGCTTTTGCTAACTGAGCAGGTAAAAACAAAATATTAGTATTTAACATGAAATACTAGTAAATCCTCAAAATAATAGTAGGACAATATTCTTACACTAAGAACTTCAGCTCAAGTAACTGGCAATGTGAGCATACAAAAAATGAGATACACCACAACAGCTTCATTTAATGACTTGTTTTTTGAAAGATAAAGGCCTTAAGTGTGTCCCTGCTGCAGGATTATTAGTTATCATTTTCTTTCTAAGTTTAATCAACTTAAAATACTTACAGCATGTGTATTTTAAAGATAAATACACTAACAGCATGTAAAATGTACCAAATAGTTAAATGCTACCTAGAAAAGCCAAAAAAAAAAAAGAAAAAGAGAGGTACTGAAACCTGTTTTGTTTCTAGCTGAAATGAGTATTACTTGGTCCAACTGGATGACCAAGGACTTACACACACACACACACACACACACACACACACACACACACACACACATCATGTAAGCAGTAAAGTCTAAGTAAACAAGCATATAGACAAGCATTCTTTCTATTTATATATTAGCTATATTTATTGCTACTTAATTAGGTATAAAATATAAAACTCACTGATAATTACACTAAGAAATACTAGAAAATCATCAAAGAAAAAGTTAATGTGAAAACAAAATGCCACAGGGACAAAGCTCGTACTCCAATCAGCATTAGGAGGTAGTAATATCGCATGAGAACAGTCTGCTTAAGCAGAAAAAAAAAAGTACTTGAGGTGTTCTTTCTCATTTAGAGAAAAAAACTATAGACACTTTTTTGGTGCAATAATAGAAGTAGTCTGTTCAGGGTGTAAGAATCTCAACAAAAGAGTTACATTCAGACTAAACTCACTTTGTGAGTTAACTCTTACCCAACTTACTTGCCTTTTCATGCACATCTGGATCACTTCACTAAAACTTTTAAAAACTGGAGCTAAAAAGGTAGTAAGACAGTTCAAATAACCACTTCCTGTCAGAAACTGGTATTTCTTATTCAAAAGAAATGTCTTTCATTTAAAAAAATAAAGGCATAATGACAGATTCCCTTAGTTTAAAAGGTCATACAAGACCCAAAAATAAAACCAGCTCACTAACCAGTTAAACACAGGCACATCCATACGATGAACTGTCTCATTAAAAAAAAAAAAAAAAAAAATGAAGCCCTTAACATACTGAAATAAAACAATTACTCAGCTGTATTAGGTGAAAGAAAGCAAGATACAGGATAGTGTATTTAGTATATAATACCATTTGTAAAAAGAAAAACAATGTGCAACACAGGGAGGGGAGTACATACAATATTTGCCTTTACATGGATAGAATTATCTACAAGGACAAATTGGTAACACTTGAGCAATGGGAATGAGAGTGAGGGTGTACCACATGACCACCTGCTGTATTACACTTTATGGTGAATCATGGACTATCTGAATGAATTACTAAAAAAATTAAATTGAAAATATAAATACATACATTCTGCCTTATTAGTCGTCATGTCCCCCAAAGTTTCCTGAGGATAGAGATAAAACACTGTAATCCATCTCTGGAGTCTCTGTAGCTTTCGGCCCAGTGGACTAAATGTATTACTACTACTACTACTACTGAATAATTTTTAATATTTTAGGCAATATTTGATGAGCGCTTGTGAAGTGCCTGACATTTAATATGTATTAACTTATATACTATCTCCATTTCTATGAGGTAGGTAGAGTATATTTATGACGAAGGAAACTGAGGAATGGAGAAATCTGAAGGTCCATAGCTAGGAAGTTAAAATAAAGCTTAAAAATGAATAGCTATCATTAATTGAGTCCCTAAGGAGGTACTTTATAATTATCTCACAGCCCTATAAATTGGGCGGTATTCTAATTTAACAGGTAAGGAAACTAAGGTTGAGAAAGATTAAGGCACTTCCGTAGGTCACAAAATTTCCTGAGGGTGGGCACATGACAGCGGTGGCAACAGCAGGAATGAAACCCAGGCCTGTGAGTCCAAACCCCGTGCTCTTTCCACTAACTACACTGTCACAGTAAATGCTAACCAAATATTTGAATTACCACGAACTATTGCCTCAAGTGATTCTGTAGCAGAGATGAGTTCACACAGGACTAAGAAAAAAGAAATCCTTGCATTTTTTTCCATTCGCTGTTCTTAAATTCAGATTTGAGCTCCGCAGCCATCAGGAAAGTGACACTGTACATCCAGGAATACACGTTCGTAAGACTCTGCCACAGGCTGCTGTGAACAAGTCTTTATAACCGTCTCTACAAGTTACTTTATGGAGTAAGTGAAATTATAAATTTCAGCGATACATTGTAAGCATTAAGATACAATTTTCTGTACTGTGGAAAAACAGGAAAAGATTTTTTAAATGAGGTGAAGTAGGGAATACATACTTGGCTTTACTATGACCATATGACATCCAAAGAACAAAACCCAATGTCTTAGGATGAGAGCTAACATAAAGCTACTTCTCTACAAAAATGAAAAATGCTGTTAATTAGATACAATCAAGAAAATGAATGTCAAAAAGCAGGAAAAGGAAGGTACCATTTTATGGATTGGGTTTCTAAGTTTCCTTAGGCTCTCAGGTGAGAAAAAAAAAAGTCATTCAAAAAGGGGTAACATTGGTTTTAAGTGTTCTTTTAACATTTTTCAGTCTGTCTCAAAGATTCATTTGCTTTCTGAATACATGTGTCCAATAAAAAAAAAAGGTGCAAGCATATTTAACTGTAATTTCTACTGACCTGGGAAGTGACATTAAGTATAACTTGTGGCCATGCTCCAAGTGAACATTCAAATATTAATGAATATAAAAGTTTGAAAAGTTCCACTTGGAATTGCTAAGAATTGCAGATTATCAATCTATAAATAAAACAAAACGTAAAAGATCTTCTGGATACGAGAGGAAAAAAATCCATCAGGACACTTTTTTTTTTTTTTTTTTTTAAATTCACAAAGAGTCATTGTCACACATTCTCTGTAAGGGACAAATAGTCTACTCAACTGATGCTGGCTTGCAGAAAATCTTCAGGACACACAGCAAACTATCGCATCATCAATACTATAATTTCTTCAGTGTTTGGAAGCAAGATCATCTTCCCAATCCTTATGTAAACTCTTTACTGCATCTTAATAAAGTTTCCCAGCAATGATAAATTTCTAAGGTTTTTTTTTTTTTAAGACTTGCACTAGGATAAAGTAGGTTTTGGAAAAGTGACTTGGATACAGAAAAAAAAATCAAAAGACAGTGCTTCTATTACCAATCAGTATTTATTCTGAACAAGAAACCTTGTAGTATCCATCACAATGCTATCACACTATGACAGTAAGTATTTTCAAAACAAATAACGTGTTCATTTTTTGTATCACCTAAAATAACCGTTTTGGCTTTACTTTTAAATCAGGAAATGAGCCGTGAGTGCAATAAGATTTCAATAGCTGGCAACCGAAGTTATCTTTTAAACCAAACCTTTAAAGGCAGAACTGATGCAAACGAAGTCTAGGATGAAATTCCAACTTCTTAGGAAGGTATGACAAACTTAAATAGGTCATATTCCAGGTCCCTTAAAAACTGTCTTTTAATCTTTAACGTGTCAACGACTTTTCTGCGGTTCCTTTTACCAACAGGCAAAGAAAAAACAAGCCTTGTGGCTTCAACTATTGTCCGTCTCCTGCAAGGGTTACTTACTGCATGGGAAGCAAACACTGGACACTTCTAAATGCTTATTTTTAGATTTAGTATTAATCTCTTACTTAAGTTTAGATAGAGACATGTGGGAAGCTTGGTTGGGGGTGGGAGATCCGGAGGACCAAAACTCGGTTGGCATTGTTGGCCCCCAAAATATAAAAAATAGATATAAAACAAAAGTGCATCGCCTAATATTCGTTTCAACGAAGTGCTTCAGAATGATAGATCTCAAGTGATTATTACCTTTTTGAAAAGGGTTAAAACCGAAACTGTTTTCAAACACCAGCTTCCCTTTTACAGGATCCCAACAGTTTTTTAAAAAGTTTTACAAATATGTTTTTCTTAGCCCCCCCCTTCCTCCCCGAAAGAATGCATTTCCATGACTACTGCCTTAAAAAAAAAAAAAAAGAGCGAGGGAAAAGAGTCAAAAATTATATTAAAAAGCACGGCTCTCACCATCTCAACTAAGCAGAAAAGAACAGAAAACAGTATGTCCCCAATGGGGTGGGAGCGGGGGAAAAGGGCATGAATAAAATACAGAACGAGAGGAAACCTTTGGTTTCGAACTTTATTGCACAAAGAGAGTGGAGAGAAGAGTAGGTCAGACGTTGCAGCGCTTCCCCTCGCGAAGCGGGCATGGCAGACACCGAGGCTACCGGGAAGGCAGGCACCTTCACCTCCTCTGCCCTCAACTGTCGCCTTCTTCCTCCTCCACCCCCCGCGGGCACCCCGGCGGCGCTGCCCCGGCGGACGGCCGGGCCAGATCGGGCCGGGCCGGGGGCGAGGCGGGCGGCGGGGGCCGGGCGAGCGGCCGGGCGGCGCGGGGGGCAGCGGCGGGCCGGGCGGGCGGCGGGCGGCCTCCCCCGGGGCGGCTCCGGGCTCCCGGCTCCCGGCTCCGCGCCCGGCCCGGCCCGGCGGCGGCGGCGGGAACGCGGGCGCCAGCTCGCCGCGGCCGGCCGCCCGCACACACCCCCGGCCGCCGGCTCCCACCCCGCCCGCCGCCCGCCGCCCCCCGCCATGAGCGCCGCCGCTGGCTGCAGGCAGAGTCGCTGCCGCCCCGGCCGCCGCTGGCTCCAGTCCGCCGCCATTATTCTTTGTTCGCTGCGAGCGGCGGCGATGTTGTGGGGCTCGGGCGGAGGCTCCATCTTTACCGCGGCCCCTCCTGCGAGGGGAAGGCCCCGAGCGCGGGTGTCCGGCGCCTCCCCGTCCCCCCTCCGTCCCCCCGGCTCTCTCCGGCTCCTGCCTCCTCCTCCTGCTCCTCTTACCGGTGGTACAAGCTCCTCCGTCACTGCTTTCGTTCGCGGCCCGGATCTCGCTGGAGTTTTATTCTCTCCCCCACGTAACACACCGCGTCAAACTACACCTCCGCCGCGTCACTCACCAACACTCCGCTTCTCCCAGCCGCCCGGGCCACAGGCAGCAGCAGCCGCCGCCGACTGAGGAGCCGCAGCCAGGGAGCCAGCCAGCGCCGCCCAGTGCCGAGTGCGCAGCGGCCGCGCACGGAAACAGCCGAGCTCGGCCCGGAGGAGCTCGAGCGGCCCCGCCCCCCGCGCTGGAGGCGGAACTCGCCGAAGGCCTTCGGGCTCCTTCGGCCAAGGAGAAGGCGTTCCGCGGGGAGTGGGGGGAGGCGGCGAAGGTGGGAAGGGACGGGCGGGAGGGAGGAGTGGTCTGAGTCCCGCCGTGTCGTTTTGGCGGATAAAAACCCGGCGGCGGAAATTTGCCGGAGGAAGGTGTGTGTGAATGTGGCCCCGTGGGGAATTCCCTAGGGGTGTCGACGGCTGGGTGGAAACCCCCGCGCGGGCCAGCCCCTGCGGCGGTAAGCGGCGGGCTCTAAGGCGGCTGCGGCGGGCCGGCCTGGGCCCTGGGCCGTGGGCCCTGGACCCTAGCCCCTAGTCCCTAAACGCCGTCGACCCCGGGAACTTTCGAACGCTGCGGGGACGTGGCCGACGCGCCGCGGGGTCTGGAACGCGGCTCGGTGCCGGAGTAGGGCGAGCCGGGAGGAAGGGCGGCGGAGGCTCTGCAAACGCCGCCAAGCCTGGTGCCCGGGGGCCGGGCCCGGTGCTGGGACCCGGGGTCGCTGCGCTGCCCCGGCGTTGTGGTAGCCCGGTGGGAGGGGTTTGCCCGGCCGGCGGCCTCTCCTCTGCGTGAGTGAGCGGAGAAACCTGGAGGCCGCCCGCCCTGCTCTTCCGTCTCCGGGGGGTAGCGGGGGGCGGGGTGGGGGAGGGGGTTGTAGCTGGAGCTCCAGGGACTTGTGGCACCTCGCAGGGTGCAACCGGGCAGCCAGGCCCGGGAATGATCTGTTCGGTCCTCGGGGGCCTCCGAGCAATCACCTGTCCAGATCGAGGTTGCTCTTGGACACTCCGAAATATGACCTCCCTTCCCCCACCTGCCCGCTTTTTTTTTGGGGGGGGGGGAACCTTACTGGTCGCTGTCTTTTCATAGCCGTTTTCCACCTCAGTGGTTTACACCCATTGTGCCCTTTTCTTCACCACCCCACTCCCACTCTAAACCCGACAGTGTGACTAACGTTCCCTCGACTACCGAAACTGCTATCTCAGAGGTCGCTCAAGGCCACGCTTCTGACTCTTTATTCTTTTTACTGAACTCTGCGGTCCTCTCCTAGGGCTCATGTCTATTATAATTCTCCTTCTGTCCTCTATCTTTCGGAAGCTGAACGAGAGGGTTCAAATCTGACCCCCACCCCTTACTGGCTTCCTGTTACAAAGAAGAGTTGCTCTTCCCAGTGCTCTAGATCCCCTTCTGCTTTCTCGGGGACTTTGGGCTGAAGAGGGGTCCCCTTTCATTCTGTTATTTTCAACCCTTCTTTCACTGCTGGCTTTTCTGTTACTTGAACATGCTTAACTCTCTCATTTATTTAAAATGTTTCTAGGGGCGCCTGGGTGGCGCAGTCGGTTAAGCGTCCGACTTCAGCCAGGTCACGATCTCGCGATCCGTGAGTTCGAGCCCCCGCGGTCCGTGAGTTCGAGCCCTGCGTTGGGCTCTGGGCTGATGGCTCGGAGCCTGGAGCCTGTTTCCGATTCTGTGTCTTCCTCTCTCTCTGCCCCTCCCCTGTTCATGCTCTGTCTCTCTCTGTCCCAAAAATAAATAAACGTTGAAAAAAAAATTAAAAAAAAATAAATAAAATGTTTCTCTCCTTCAATCTTTCTCCAGCTATGACTGCAGCTGTCTCTTCCCCAGGGGACATTCTCACGTTTTCCATTCCTCAGCCCTTTCCAGTCTGGGTTCTGTTCCTACCACTCACCTGAAGCAGCTCTGAATTGTCACACGCAAGCTTCCGTCCTCATCTTACAAGACCTCATTCTAGTTTTTGATACTATTGACCACACCCCTCATTTAAATATGCTTTTCCTTCTGCTCTTATAGCAAAGTTTTCTTCTTATTTTTCTGATTGTTCTTTGACAACCAGCTTCTCCGTTATCCAGATATTGGAATCCTGCTGAGATGAGCCCCAATGTATACTTTGTCCGTGGTCTCATCTGCATCCAGTAGCTTCAGGTTCCCTCTGCCAAAGACTGTCCAGCCCATAACTCAAGCCTAGATCTTGCTCTTGGACTCTGGATTCATATTCCTAACTGACCTTGCTACACTTCCGTTTGGATGACTGCGCCATGTCAAACTCAACCTGTATATCATATTCCCTCCAAAATCCTCTTCCCATAGCCCTTGGATTAGTAAAGGGCATCTACTCAGTTCAAGCCAGAAACTTAAGATACTTCTGACACACATCAGAACCCCCTAAACTTGTCTGCCTTAGAAAATTGGATTTGTGGCCTCTCTCCTTTCCTGTAGCCACTTTTCATTCTCTAGTATAGACAATCTTCATTCTTTGAAGTTCCTGCAATAACTACCATCTAGGTCCTACAGAACTGTTTTTGGGGTATTCCAATCCATTTGCCATACCATAGCCATAGTAATATTTTTAAAAATATAAATCTGATCTAGTCACTACTCTGCTTGAATTCCTTTAATAGTTTCCCTTTGCTTACTGAACACAGTCTAAGCTCCTTATCATGAACACCAGACCCTCCACCATCTGGGCTTCTCATTCTCCCCAGCTCCCCCAGCTGTCTCCCTAGCTCTCAGCACTCCAGCCATATTATTCTTTTCATTTTTTTCTAGGCTGTTCCCTCTCTCTCTCTCTCTTTTTTTCCCCTACTGTAGGCTCTCATTTCAAGGTATACAGTTGTTTTTCCCTACCCTCTGGAATTCTTTTTACTACCCACTCCCCCTACCAAACGGTAACTTCTCACTTTCTTTTCTGACTCACCATACATACTTATTTGTTTAATGTCCATGTAAGGTAGGCATTATGTCTGTCTTGTTTACCACCGGCTTTTTCCCTCCCTTCCCACTCCTAGCACCAGCGCCATTTCTAGAATGTAGCGGTGCTTGTTAAATACTTATTGAATAAAGAATGAATATGAGTGGTCCTGGGCAAAGTTTTTTTTTAATATTTTGGTGTTCAGATCCTTGCTCAGCCACTTACTAGCTATGTGACATTGGGCAATTAATTGTTCATTCTTGTGCCTCAGTTTTCCCATCTGTAAAATAAAGACGATCATAACATGTACATCATCCTAGTGTTGTGATAATTAAATGAGACCCATTGCCGGGAATGTGCACTTGGAACAATGTTTGGCAGGTAGCAAGCATTGATTAAAATGTTGCCTATTAGTAGCTTTTCCTTGCAGATCTCAGCCTTGTGTCAAATACATTTTCAAAATTGAGCTCTTCTTGCTCTTCTTACCCTGTACCTAACGCCAAATTCTTGGAATTATTGCCTCATGGCCTATTTTTATCACCCAGCAAAATGGTCATTTTTTATAATTTGTAGAAATTTCCGCATATTCTTCCTGTCTGGTCACACTGACCTTCATGTAGGCTCTCTCTCTTCATATCGTACTTTGCTAACTTCGTAGGTGCCTTCTGACTGAAGGCCCACTTCCCTTCCTTGCCTGTGCCCTGCCTTCAGACCCACAGGCCTCAAACCGTGTATTCTTGAGTTCTGCTCTCTTGGCCTCTGTACTCACCTAACTTTGTACATTCAGTCCTCCATTCATCCAAGTGCAAGTTATTTTACTAAACCTTCGGATCCACTCCAGATTTGAAATCGAGTCTCGCGATTTAATCTGTTCTTCCCTACCATCTCCATGAACCATAAAAATGAACTAGGAATGTCAAACTTTCAGCATCCATTTTCTGTCTCTGGGACTTAGAAGCTACCCTTATTTTCGACTCAGTTGTACCTCTGGAAAGTATCTATATTGGGGAAAGTAGAGAAGAGCACATAGATATAACTTGACTTAATGTAATATAGATAAGACATATAAGTGCCCTCATAGAGATCAGAAAAGGGGAAGGTCTCATGAGATGATTATAAAAGTCTTCAAGGAGAAAGTTATATCTGAGAGCTTTTCTCTAACCACGGCTTCCTTTTCCTGTTATTTTTCTCTATTATTTATACTGTTGAACCTAATTTTCACTTTCTCTACAAACTCAAGTTCAATGAACCTTGCCTATTCTAATTCAACACCTCTCATGACTTAATTTGCTTTCCTACATAACTCCAAGGCCATGGTGATCCATTGCATTTATTCTAAAAGTATCTGTTAAATACCTGCTTTGTGTCATGTTTAGAAACTGGGGCTATAGTACTGAACAAAACATTGCTTCTGTCTCAAAGGTACTAAAATTTTCATCCTCTCGTCTTTTGGACATTTCTTTTTGTCCACTCCTTTGTGCTCCCAGCCAGTCTCATGGTTGCAAATACTAGGTCTATGCTACAACTTTCAAAATCATACCTTCTCTCCAAATCACTCCCCCAAACTCCAGGCTCATCTAAACAAGTACTTACTCACACTTCCACTTGGTTGTTGACTTAGCCTGGGTACCCCTAGAAAGCAGACCTGAGGCATAAGCTCTGTGCTATTATTTTATTTGGGAATATAATTCCTGGGAAAAGAGTAGGGAAAAAAAGTGTGTCAGGGGAATTGGTCAAGATTCTGTCAACGCAATGATAATGCTACCGTCCTCCCCAAAACACAGATACTTCCATTTTGTATGGGCCCGAACGTGAAACAAAGCACTGTCAGGTGGTTACGGCCTGAGGTATGTTGGCCATGGCAGTGGGGACAGAAAAAGGCCAAAGGCTCCACAGGCAAGGAGACCAAAGGGATCTGAGATGCTATAGACATCTAACAGACACCTCAAACTCAATGTATCCAAATCTGAACTGATTTTCCCCCTCACATCTATATCTGACAGCCTTTCCTATCCTTGTAGCCAAGATTAAAAATCTTGGCAAGATTCTTAGTGCTTTCCTTTCTCTCATACCCCACATCTATTCCTTTAGGAAAATTTATTGTCTGTCCCTTCAAAATGTATCCCAAACCTGCCTGCTTACTACCTCCACTGCAAGTGAGCCAAGTCTACAAGAGCTCATCTCTTGTCTGGATGACTGCAATCGCTTCTAGAGAAGTTCCCTTCTTACCTTGCCATACACCAGCCACGCTGCTGCCTTAGCGCCTTGGGCTGTTCCAGTGCGTAAAATGTTCTTTTTCCAAATATGGAGAGAGCTCACTCCCTCACTTCCTTCAAGTCTGCTGACATGTCACTTTCTCACTAAAGCCATGATCGATCGATCGATCGATCTATCATCTATCTATTTTTTTGCCTTTATTCTTGAGGTTTTACATAGAGTTACTTCCTCATGCTGGATGGAAAATTACTGGAGCAAAGATAATGAAGCATTCCCAAGTCCTTGGCTGTCAAGTTGCTATTTAGAAGGACAAGAGCAATTTACACTCCTTTGTATGTCCCACCTCAGTCCACCTTTACTCCGATTGTTTATTTATGGGCATATCCATACAATAAAATATGGACCTCATTTTGGGGTGGTTTTTTTTGACCATACTGTTTAAAATCGCAAATTGACACCCACCTCAACCACTCCCCATTCCCACCCCACTTTTCTGGAATCCCCATGCCCTGTTAATACTTTTTTTCTGTGGCACTTATTGCCTTCAAGTACACTATTTTACTACTTTTCATGTTTATTGCTGACTGACTCCCCTGCTAAAATACAAGTTTTCAGAAGCAGTATCTTTGTTTTGTTCACCGATGTATCTCAAATACTGGAACCCTGCCCTGACATATAATTAGGTGCTCAGTATATATTTGTTGAATGAATTTCCAACTTGCCTGTTGTTGGTATTAGATGGCTCATACACTTCAGATTTATTTTCTTGGTTGCTTTTGCACTTAAATGAGGAGGTATATAAAAGGTTTTCTTATTTGGTAATTTTCTCATAATCTTAATGTAATAGATATCAACAAATATTTCTAGTTCAAGAAGCAACTGGAATCATTAACATCCCTCTTTATAACAGCAAAAAGAAAAAAATTGAACGGCCCAAATATCTCCACTACCAAATAGTTAATTATTTAATTCATTTTTTTGTCCCTTAAATGTACATGTACCTCTTTTTTTTTCTTCCTTTCTTTCTTTTTTTTTTTTTTTTTTTAGAGAGAGAGAGGGCGCAACTGAGCAAGGGGCAGAAAGAGAGAGAGAGAGAGAGAGAGACATCTGAGGAGAGGCACAGGGAGGGGGAAGGAGGGAGAGAGAGAGAGAGAGAAGTGGGGCTCACCCAAAGTGGGGCTCATGTTTTACACAAAGCAGGGTTCATGTTCACCTGAAGTGGGACTTGAAGTGGGAGAGGTTCCTTGCCCAGTCAATGCAGGCTTATGATCTACCGAGTTCTTCCCCTGCAGTGTAGAGGGATGCTGAGGCTCTTCATAGTTGGAGTCAGTGCAAGTTATCAATGCTCACGAAGTCATCTTGTGATTTTCATCATACTTTCCAGATAGTTTTCCGACAAAGAAGAGGAAGTGCTGAACTGTTACAACTATTCCTGGTCTGTTTACCAGTTATAGTTCTCCATGTAAATTAATACATTGCTTCTTAAAATTAATCTTTTTTTTAAAAAAAAGTGAATGTGTATATATTTTTGAGGGCGGGGAGGGGCAGAGAGAGAATCTGAAGCAGGCTCCAGGCTCTGAGCTGTCAGCACAAAGCCCGACGCGGGGTTCACACTCATGAGTGGTGAGCTCATGACCTGAGCCAAAGTTGGACATGTAACTGACTGAGGTGCCCCTATAATTAATCTTAAAGAACAACAACAACAACAACAAAACAACTCGTAACTTCACTTCCTCCTCCAGCTACTGTTGCACTTTTTTCTTTCCTTTTCTTCTCTTTTTTTCCTCTCTCTCTACCGTAAATACCCTTGAAAGGGTTCTATGTTCACTGTCCCAGTTTCCTTTCTCTTATTTTCTGTTAAATCCACTCCATCTAGCTCTTGCCCCCCAGCATTCCACCCGACTGCTCTCCATGTTACTTAATCCAGTGACCTGTTTTTAAGTCTTGGTCTCTCTTGATCTGTCAGCAGCCTTCAGCACAGGTGATCCGTCTCCCCCCTCCCTGTAATACTTTCTTCACTTGGCTTCCAGGACACTATGTTCTTCTGGTTTTTGTCCTACACTACTGGTCACTGTTCTCAGTTTCCTTTGCTCACTGACCTCTTAGTGTTGGAATGCCTCAGGACTCTGTCCTTGAACTTCTTTTGTTCTTGTACTCTCTCCCTTGGTGATCTCCTTCAATCTTATTGCATTAGATACAAGTAAGCTCACAACTCCCTAGTTTCAGACCCAGACTTGTATAACCAAGTACCTCAGCATCTCTACTTGGATGTTCGATGGACCTCTCCATTCTGTTATATCAAAACTGAACTCCAGATCTCCTCTCCCCTCAAAAACCTCTCCCTACAACCTTCTCCATCTCAGTTAACGGCAACACCATCATTCCCATCGCAGAGGCTGACTCAGCGACTTTTACACCCCGTGTCCAAATCCTGTCATTAAATCCTGTTACCCTTTCTTCAAAATATATGGCCCCTCTTCCCATCTTCTCTGATGCCACCACTGTCAGCTTTGACTATGATTTTGTATCAGTCATCCTTAATTTCATTCGATTCTCAACATAGCAGTCAGAGCCATCCTTTTAAAACGTGAAGCAGACCATGCCATCACTGTCCAAAATTCTCCCACAGGTCCCCATCTCACTCAGAGTGGAAGCCATGATTCTTACAATTAGCCTACAAGCCCCATTACCTCCCTGCCCTCGCTCTCTGATATTCTTCCCCTTACTTTTCTGTTTGGTCATGTTGGCCACCTTGCCGTTCCTCAAATATCTTGGATACACTCTCTCCTCAGGGACTGTGCAATTGCTTGGAATGCTCCTTCCAGACATTTCCACGTCTTTCTTATCTCCTCAGGTCTTTGCTCACATGTCCCCATTTCTGTGAAGCCTTCCCTTACAACCCTGATAAAAATTGTTTACCCTACACCCCGCCTCTCTTCTTTTGCTGTCCTAATCTCCCTTTGCCACTTAATTTTTCTCCATGGCACCTACCACTTTCTGGTGTGCTGTCTACTTAACTCACTGATTGTGTTTATTGTCCATCTAACCCCTCTGGGGCAGGGGCTTTTGTCTCTTTTTTCACTGCTGTGTCCTTAGCGTCCAGAACGGTGTCTTATATACAGCTGGTGTTCAAATATTTGACTGAGTGCTGTTGAAATTCAGGATCTAATACTAATCTCCTGGCGTTGGTTGGCAAAACAGATCCCCTTCGGCCTGATCACCTCTGGATGCGTCTAAAGATAATTGAGTTTCCGTATTGCAGCCGGAACCATGATGGTTCCCCAAGGTACTGCCTTCTTGTGGGGCTTGATTTCAGCACGGCCACCCTCTCTGCCATCTCTGTCTTGGTTCTATATAACCTGAAAGAGATGAGGACCTCTTTGAAGCTTTCTGATTTTTCATGTCCCAGAGTCAGAACGGGGGATCTGGCCAGCAAGATTCTGGTTACTTTTAATTTCTATTTTGAGGACTAAATGGTAAGCTTCCAGTACTGCTGCATTCTCAGCTTCCTGTGACTGAACACAATACCATGTAAACAAAGTCAATGGCCTCTTCTCCTCCTAGAAATTGCCAGAGGGCCGGTGGTTGGCATTTGAGGTCAGTAGTGGTAACAAGTGAAGATTTATTGAGTGCTTACTTTGTGCCAAGGGCTGTTCTATACACTTTGGCTGTATGAATTAATTTAATCCTCACAATAACCCAATGAGGAGAATATTAACATTAGGAACATTTTATAGATGAGCGAGCTGAAGCACAGAAGGGTGAAGAAATGTCTCTGAGGTCTTAGAGCTAGTAAGTGGCAAGGTCAGAACGTGAACCCAGACAGTCTGGCTTGAGAGCTTTGCTCTTAACCACTGCGCTCCACTGCCTGGTTGTAGAGGGAACAGTGGGGAGAGACTCTGCATTGGAAGGAATGCAAAGTCATTATGGTTTCTTCATTGTAATTTTACCATTCTGAAAGTACCATCGTAACCCAAACACTTCCCGCCCCCCCCCCCCCCCCCCCGCCGCCGACATCAGCCTATTGCGACTTTCATCCATGCCACAAGAATCAGGCCAACTAGCTTCTAAGATATCATGCTTCCTAGGCAAAGAGTAAGCTCCCTGAAACACTCTGCCAAACCACTCCCTTCTCTCTTTGCTTCATTGGCTCCTACTCTTTAGCTGAGCTGGGAAGGGTATATCATTAGCGGCGAGTTCGTCCTAACCGTTCTCCCCACCATACCAACACCCCGGTCTGGTTTAAGCGCCTCTGGTTTTGTTTCCATCAAAGTGCCTATCACACTTACTTGTCATGATTGAATTGTCTAGTTCCTTGCTGCACTATAATCTCTATGAGGGTAGAGATTACATCTGCCTTATTCATTGCAATATGCCTAGCATGATGTTTTTCACATTGGAGGGGTTCAGTAAAATTGTGCTGAATGAATAAAAATGAATATAGAATACTATATCCATGCATCAAGGTGAGTTTTCTTATGGCGAAGCAAGTTCATCTAGCCTGAGATGGCAAAGATAATTTTCTTTTCATCTGCCTTTTAGCTTTTGGGTTTTCATGCTATCTTTGTCTATGCCATAATGCTAGTTTCCAGTTGGTGTTTCTTTCTGACTCAGATTCAACTATCATTCAACTGCTATGTGATGTCTCACTAGGGTCTTTCACATAGGTATACTAATTTAAGCTGAGATAACTTCCCTGAGTTTCAGTTTCCTCACCTATATATCCAAGATAGCTGGTTTACTTGAACAAGATAAAACTGTAAATTTGAAGATGGAGTTTGGATTTAGAGCTTCCAATTCTAATTTTTTTTTAATGTTTATTTATTTTTTTATTTTTTTATTTTTTTTTTCAACGTTTTTTTATTTTGGGGACAGAGAGAGACAGAGCATGAACGGGGGAGGGGCAGAGAGAGAGGGAGACACAGAATCGGAAACAGGCTCCAGGCTCTGAGCCATCAGCCCAGAGCCTGACGTGGGGCTCGAACTCACAGACCGCGAGATCGTGACCTGGCTGAAGTCGGACGCTTAACCGACTGCGCCACCCAGGCGCCCCTTAATGTTTATTTTTGAGAGAGAGAGAAAGAGAGAGAGCTAACAGGGTAGGGGCAGAGAGAGAGGGAGACACAGAATCCGAAGCAGGCTCCAGGCTCTGAGCTGTCAGCACAGCACCTGATGCGGGGCTTGAACTCACCAACCCTGAGATCAGGGCCTGAGCCCAAGTTGGATGCTCAACCACTGAGCCACCCAGGTGCCCCTAGGGCTTCCAATTATAACTGTAGCTTTCTTTTTTTCATATATAATGTTGTCTTCCTATTCCCATCTCTGATCTGTGTCTACTAGGCCCTAGGTAGCACCCACATTATTGAGTGACAGCCATATTCCATAATCTTATCATACGTACCTCCTCCACGAACCTTTTCTCCCCTCCCCTTGGTTCTGTTTTTTACATTTTACTCATTTCCTTTCCATTTCCACTCTGCTAGCTTCTCTCCCAGACAGTGGCACTCGGGGTTTATGAAAACATTCTCAAGCCTATCCTAATCTTATATATGCATTGACGGCTTTAGTGATATTTGGTTATTTCTATTGTTATGTTCTCGTTACTTATATCTATTTCAGAGATATGAGAGAAGTTTGAGAGATTTGAACCAGGACACATACTATCTGGGCTCCTGATCAAATAAGATGATTAAACACATGCTTTGTGCTCTGCTCTTCCCTGACACTCCACAGGACCAGAATAAGAAAAGTATGAACCCTTGTGGTATAAACAGAATAATGCCACCCCACCCCCAGACACTCATGTCTTTCTTCCTGAAACCTGTGAATATAGTAGCTTACATGGCAAGAGAGACTTTGCAGATGTAATAAAGTTAAAAGATTTTGAGAAGGGGAAGATTAGTTTGGATTATATGGGTGTAATCACAAAGATCCTTATAAGGGCAAAAGGAAGGTGGGAGAGTTTGAGTCAGAGAGAGAGAAAAAAAAATTTAAAGAGGTTCTGTTTTGAAGATAGATGGTGAGGTCACAAGCCAAGGAATACGGAAACCTCTAGGAGATAGAAAAGGCAAAGAAACAGATCCTTCCCTATAGTGTTCAGAAGGAACGGAGCCTTGCCACCACCTTGATTTTAGCCCACTAAGACTGCTTTTAGACTTCAGACCTTCAGAACTGTAAGATAATACAGTTGCGTTTTGAGCCTTAAGTTTGCGGTGATTTGTTATATTGGCAATACTAAATTAATTCTGCTCCCTAAGGACAGAAAAGAACAAGAAAGGAAACCATAGGAGTTGAGAGAATCCACACATGTTTAGAAGATGGGATAGATGGAAGAAAAGTAACAGATGGAAGATGGAAGCTGACATCTGAGTGCCCGCAATGGGGGGGGGGGGCGGGGGGGGGGCAGGGGGGATATCAATAAGAAGGAAGTAATTTGTCCTATAGAAATCCAGAAGGTTTCAGGGATTAGAGGTCATACCTAATACATCCCATTTACAGAGCCCAGGAAAAGAGTACAAAGGAAGGCCTACAGAACATTTGGCTAAATATTTTAAGTTATAAGTCCAGCTAACAAACCACTATCTAAAGTATATTCTGTCCTATCTTGAGAAATGCAGAAAAGGGACCTCCATTTGGGGGCACACCAGTGAATTTAAAGAAATTGTTCAGCATGAAACAGAGGAACCAACAAACTACTCAGCCAACTAACCAACCAAACAGAAAACCTGCTATGTCTGATATATTGAGCTGAGAGTTAAAGTGATGGAGAGTTTTGAATGAGTGATAATGTGCTTAAGACAACCACTAAGTGACAAGAACAATGCAATTATTAACTCCAGGAAAGACAAAAAGTTGGGAAGAGGAGGAAAATTAATTATAGCCTATTATACAGCTCAAATAGAACTGGAATACAAGGCTCTAAAAATATAACCACTAATTATTAATCTAATTAAAGTTATATATAATGAAAGAGCATGTATGTAGTGGCCATGCAGAGAGGGAGAAAAATAAACCCTCATTTCCATAATGCAAAGTGAATAATGCCTAAAGCAGAAATACCAAGTTACCACAATTGAAATATGTGTAGGGGGCGCCGGGGTGGGTCAGTTGGTTGAGTGTCTTGACTCCTGATTTCAACTCAGGTCATGATCACAGGGTTGTGTGTTTGAGCCCCGCATTGGGCTCCAGGCTGAGTGTGGAACCTGCTTAAGATTCTCTCTCTCCCTTTGCCCCTTTCCCCTGCTTGCACTCTGTCTCTCTCTCTAAAATTAAATGTGTGTGTGTGTGTGTGTGTGTGTGTGTGTGTGTGTGTGTGTGTGTAGAGATATGGAGGTCAATTCCAAAGAATTAGCTAAAAAAATTCACAGTGACTATCTCTAGGGAAGGGTAAATATTCAGTGAGAAGGCTGTGAACTATTCAAACTATGAACATGTATAGCTTTGATAAGGCTAGATTCTTTTTTTCTTTTTTAAGTATATTTATTTTGAGAGAGAGAGAGAGTGCTAGCAGGGGAGGGGCAGAGAGAAAGAAAATCCCAAGTAGGCTCCGCGTGTCAGTGCGAGCCCAAGCTGATGTGGGGCTCAATCTCACAAACCGTGAGATCATGACCTGAGCCGAAATCAAGAGTCAGATGCTTAACCAACTAAGTCATCAGGCGCCCAATAAAACTAGATTCAAAAAAAAAAAAGGGGGGGGGGAGAAGTAAAAGATGATCTTAAGGGGAAAAATTATCAAAGATGCTTTCCTGAATTTGAAAAACATGAGCATGAAGATTGAAAGAGATGCAAAAAGGCCACGTCTGAGCACATGACCATACAATTTTTAAAAGCTTTAACAGTTTTTATTTATTTTTGAGAGAGTGAGACAGAGTGTGAGTGGGGGAGGGGCAGAGAGAGAGGGAGACACAGAATCCGAAGCAGGCTCCAGGCTCCGAGCTGTCAGCACAGAGCCTGTCATGGGGCTCAAACTCAGGACTGGAAACCATGAACTGTGAGATCACGACCTGGGCCGAAGTCGGACGCCTAACCGACTGAGCCACCCAGGCGCCGCAACCATACAATTTTAGAATGCCGGTTTATAAAAACAAAAGAGATAGTAAAAGCCTCCGGGAGGGACTGAAGTTTCCTACAGAGGACTAGAAATGAGAATGGCACCAGCCTTCTCAACAGCATCATCGGAAGCTCGAAGACAATGTATCAATGCTTTTCCTAATCTTGAGGGAAAAGTATTTCAAATACAGTATTGTGTTTTTAGACTTGTCAGGTTTTCACACTTTCTTAGGAAACTATTAGAAAATATGCATCATCCAAATGTAAACCAATAAAGAAGATCCGGGAAACAAGTGAGTATCTGTCAGCTTAGGTTATGACGCAGTCACAACCAACAGGAAAAGTCTCCAACAAAGTTGAACTTGTACTCACCCATTGTGTTCATCAGGTAGTTCTGTTGTCACCTTAGTGGGGCGGAGGCTGATGGAGTCCTCTATCTGGGACATTATGGCTAGTCTTGCGGCAGACGGAAAAGAGAGAAAGAGGTAGTAGATCTTACACTTCCACCTTGGAGCGACACATGCCATTGGCCAAAGTAAGTCACATGGTCACTTCTGAGTTTAACATGGCGGAGATGTACAGTCCTTCCATAGAGAGGAACGTCACAAGTCAAGGCCTAGGCCATCAAGGGGGTAAGGAAGTATAATTCACCCCAGGGCAGGATTAGCAGATATTTTGAATGGTGATAAAATCTATCCGAAAGGAAACCCCTGCAGTGGAGAGAGGCAAAGGGAATACCAGGACAGCATCTGTGAGAAGGAGGAAGAGAGCTTCAGGCAGAAGGTCAGGTTGGGGGAGGGAGGGGGTTGGAAACTGGCACTGGTAGCTTTGTGACAGGTTTGACAGCTAGATGCCGGCCTCTCTGGGTGGGCACGAGAAGACAGAGCGGTGAGGTAAGCAGTCTCTTTGAAAAATTGTAATGTTTCGAAAACTTTCTCGTGTGAAATTTTTGGAATACAAATTTAAATTACTTGTTAAGTGGATAGTTTACCTCAACCGTGTCTTGTGTGTTTGTGCCTCTGATGTGCACGCATCCTGTGTTTGTGTTGTGTGGGATTGGGCGCTTCCTCTCAAACTGTAGTTGGGAATTTTTGTTAACCTGTCTGCCACAAGGTCAGAAAAGAAATTAAGAGTAAGCTATTATAAACGTTACTAGCAGGGCACCTGGGTGGCTCAGTCAATTTGAGTGACTGACTCTTGATTTCAGCTGAGGTCGTGATCTCACAGTTTGTGGGATTGAGCCCCGCGACGGGCTCTGTGCCGACAGTGTGGAGCCTGGTTGGGATTCTCTCTCTCCCTCCCTCTCTCCCTGCCCCTCCCACTTTCCCTCTCTTTCTCTCTCTCAAAATACATAAATAAACTTAAAAAAATACTTTAACATTAGCAACTCAACAGAGTAGTGTATGTCTATTGAAATCAATAATGCAAAATGTGGAGGTTATGTCTTATATTCTTGGTTTTTAAATTTCTTCTAGTAAATCATTCCTACCCTCTTTTACAAACACCTGCATTGGATTGGAAATTCAGAAAATTTGGTCCTTCACCACAGTGTTAGAAACACTGATTGAGGGGATAAAAGTAAAGCTCTAGGATGAAAATATTTAGAAATGCTGCCCTAGGACAATCAGCAAATGACCATGCTATACTTCTGACTGTCCTGCCCCCTCCACATTATACTCAGAGAATTTTATGTAGAAAGAACAGAAGCATATTGAGGTCAGCTCTCCCTGTTCTTCTGTGACAACTTATTTGCGACAACCTCCTTCTCATCCATCTTGGCCCCTCAGTAAAGCACCTGGAAAGAACCCAAAGAAAACAGTTGTGTTTTCCAAGAAACCGTGGGAAAACAGCATCAGCAGGCCCGAGGTGAAGACATTTGACTTTCTAAGGATAACAAGCTTACTTTATGCAGTCCTATCCAAATTCTGCATTTTGTCTGCGCTGCTCTCATGTTAACAGTCAAATACCTTAGATATTAGCACTAATATAAAAAGATGGGGATTCTCTTGCCTTTTTAACTAGTTCGTTAGGTTCTTGCTTCTTTCCTTCGGGCTTTATGCTCACGCTACGGGTGCCTATTCACAGGAAACAAAGAAAACGTCCATACTAACTGTCTTTGGGGGCTTCAAAAACTTGATGCTTCCCTGTGATTAAGTAAAATACAATTTATCATAGGATGCACCTCAGAAATACCAGAGCACATCTCTTCTCCAGAATAGTGACATTTCTTTTCAATATATGAGCGAAAATGATGAAGTGGTCAGTAATTCTGTCGATTTTAACGCTGAAGTTCACATGTGTCTTGATAAAACACTTCTGGGCTCTGTCAGTTGTGGGTTAGTCATGGATGTTGTCTTGGTGACACTGGAAAACAACACAGCCGACTCATGTCCAAACAGGAATTGTTACTACCTACACTCAGGTAGAGGATATAGAGGTTTAAACCATGCCCCGAGGGGCATCGCATCTCTGCACAGTGAAAGGCTGTCAAAACCTGGTTAGCTTCTGAGAGAGGAGTCAGTGGTTCTCCTAAAACTAACCATATCGAGGTATTTGACCTTTGTGGTCTGGTGTTTAGTGAGGGGCTCTCAAGTTTCTTTTTCTCACACAACACATTTCTACCAATAGCATCCAAAGATGATACCGGGGGGAAGGGGTGCTGTCCATTTTCAAAAGCTCCTCCCACCCACGTTTGAAATCCCTCCCCACTCTCCCCCCTTTTACAAGGAATTTAAAGAGTATTTTTATTTGAGTGTGCAAGGGTGATAGAGAAGGAGGGAATAAATCTTTTAACCCATACACATCTCCAGGCAGCAAATGAGAATAAGAACCCTTAAAAATTTCAATGTCATGATTGCTAGTGTCCCTGCTCTGTGCAGACTTAGCAAGGAATCTGGTCTTGTCAGCTAAATTCTTATATTTCAGTATTTGACATATTTTTTTTTTTTTTTTAGGGACTTGTCAATGATGATTTAGTGTATGTTTCTGCACACTGCATCAACCACAGTGTTGCTTCTTTTAGGAAATATCTTCTTGCCAACAGAACTTTGAGGAGGACACACGTGCACAAGCGGATTTTATATCATTAGCGTTGTGCATTTGCAGGTCAGAAAAACAACTTTGTTTCGTCCTAATCCGTCGGTTGGAATGAATATCTTCACAGTTCTGAGATCCTCTTAAACTAGGAGGTCCCTTAGGGGCGCCTGAGTGACTCAGTTGGTTAAGCATCTGATTTCTGCTCAGGCCATGATCTCACAGTTTATGGGTTCGAGCCCCAAGTCGGGCTCTGTGCTGACAGCGTGAGCCTACTTTGGACCCTCCGTCCCCCCCTGCTCCTCCCCTGTGCGTGCTCTCTCTCTCAAAAATAAATTTAAAAATAATAATAAAATGAGAAGTCCCTTAGTGATCTATTCTCAAACTACAAATGAGGGTTATAAACATCAGTGAAATGGAATTGAACTTGGTGTGCTCTAAGCCCTGGCTCTTGACAGGATGGCTTCTCATTCTAGGTTCATGGAGTTTTCCTATCTAGACTGATTTTCTTCCAGGATGGACAACACCCCCCTGCCTCCCAGTACAATTACCTTGTGTAGCTTCATCTAATGAATCTGCAGGTGTTATCATCTAATATGTTACTCTCTAACACCCTGTAAATGTTACTCATTTCTATTCTATGGCACAGTTGCTAAATCGTTTTTGTAACTGTGGTTTTGAGATGAACCAGTAGAATGCTTTTCTATTTGTGTGTCAGAGTTTCTCATACTTGTTCCAGGAAGGCAGAACTGAATCATTTTCAGGACTTTTTTTGTTTTGTTTTTAATTGAGCTGTAATTGACATACTATTAGTTTCGCTTTTATATGACCTACTCTGTCATTGTCAGTCCAAGATTAGACAGCGTTTGCTCTTGTGGCCTTCGTGATGCAAAGTGTGAAAAGACTTATGATCAAAACACTCCTTAAGCGGCTTGCTGCAGTCCGGGAATGTTTACTGGAATTACCCATAGCACAGCATGAAGCCAAAGGAACTTAAAAAACACCCTCTCTTTCTTTCCATGAGGGCTTGTCCTAGTTGTGGCTTCACTGTCAGAAAGTGAAGTGGTACCTCTTGTGGTAGGAAGTGTATCACCCATTCAGGCAGTAATCTGCCCAACCAGATAGACTCTAAGTGCCTCCAGGCTGGGGACAGAGTCTTACTCATTGCTCTCGTCCAGCACCTCCTTCTGTGCCTGGTTATTGACCTGAGCAGAGTGAACCAAACTCAACACCGGAAACAAAGAACACAAGAGACTAGAATCAGAGAGCTGAGTGGAATAGAGAGGGAGGCATGGAAGATTTGTGCTAAAGATTGTGTTCTTAAAATTCTTAAAGGTGAGGATTTATTAAATAAGAGGCCGAGGATTTTTTCCAAGAAAAAAATGGCAAAGTACAAAGACTGTTTGGGGTATACAGGAAACATACTAGTTTTCTTCACGATTTCGAGCTTTCTCTACAAAGGGCAGGGTTGAGGATGGTAACTACATCCCTGGGTTGTTATGAGGAAGAACGAGAAGATCCATGGATCTCCCTTAGCGCTGGGTCCCTGACCCATTGGGAGTGATTAGTATTAGATATTCTTACCATCATATTCATTGCATCCAGATAAAGGGTAGTTTTGTGTCTCGAATTAAAAAACTGCCGATTAAACTGTTACATGATAATTTCTTACCGTCAAAATTATTTTCTACATATCGAAAGATTTTAGACTTATTTGGACAGATTTTAAAAACCATGTTCCATTCTCAGGCCACATATAAAGAGGAACTCTCGCATGTTCAGAGTCTAGTTCGTTGAAATCACTTTTTGACTCAGAGACGTTGATTTCCGTGTTTTTTTCTCGCAATGTTTTCTGTGATATCAAGTGTTGGAAATGAGAAATGCAGCATTCCTAAAACGTCTCATCTGCCAAATCCCAGATTTTCTCACCAACCACTGGCACGGACCCTCCTTGCACTTGCTTTGTCTTTCCAGAAAGAGTCCAGAGGGCATTCTCAGGCGACAACCAAATTCACATTCTTTCCTGAATTCCTGCATGTCACATCCTAACCTGCTGCTTCCATGGTCTTCCCCATTGTAAGAGTCGCTCAGAACACAATCCCTGGAGTCACTTTTGGCTCTCCTCTGTTTGTTACACCCCTCCAACCCCACCAAGACTCTAAATCCAGAACCTGGCTCCCATCTGTCTTCCTCCACTGCTGCTTCTCTAGCCTAAGGCATCATCATCTTTCACCTATAATCACCCCCAACAGGTTTTTCTGCTTTTGTCTTGGCCCTACTACAGTTCTGTCGTCAGCACAGTGGCCTGAACAAATCTTGCAAGGCTAAGGCAGCTCTCCGTCCCTCCTCTACCTGAAACCCAGCAGTAGCTGTGGCTCTCACTCAGAGTGAAAGCCGAAGTCTTTGCAGTGTTCCCCTCCTCCCCTGGCCCTGCACAATGGATGCTCACCACTTCACCCCTCTCTTCCCCTCCTACTCCCTTCTGGGCACTTCCTCCAGACTCACTAGCCTCCTGGCTGTTTCTTAATCTCACCAGACATGCTCCTGCCTAAGCGTCTTTGCCCTATCTCTTCCCTCTTCCAGAAAACCGCCTCCAGGATCTGCAGACTTAACTCCCTCACCTCCTTCGGGTCTTTGCTCGTGTGCTCACTGAAGCAAGCCTCCCTTGACCACGTGAATTAATACTGCAGTCCGGGCTGCCCCACCCTCTTGAACACACTCCACATTTTCTTTTTCCACAGCACTTAGCAGCGTAACATGCTATAAAATGGACTCATTGATTATGGTTGGTTGCTTGCTAGATTTCTCACAAGGGCAGGCATCTTTGATTTGTTCACTGTGGTTCCCAAGTGCCCAGAACGGTGCCTCAGAGGCATCCATTGAATACTTGTTGAATTGTACTGAACTCTGATAAATCCGCTGACTGAGACCACCACAAGGTGCAGTGGAAATATATGGAAAATGGCCTGCACTGAGCAGGTTAAGAAAGACTTTGTGAAGGAGCTAATGTCTCAGCTGGACTTGTTTCTGGATAAACAGAGTGAGGAGACCCAAGGAACCATGGGAAGCAATAAGATCACAGATGCAAAGTAGTCCCTTGGGTGTTGTTTCAGGTGGAAATTTAAATCGGACTCAACTTATATTACTGTTCTGAGTAAGGAAGTCAAGTCCCATTGGGAAAACCCTTTGTAAACAAATGTGTCAATAAAGCTTAGGTCTGTCTGGCTGTACCTCATTATCACAGTCAGCACTGATAACATTTCATGGTCAAACTGCATTGGCCAGGAATTTCAATCTGACCAGCCCCAATCTTCGTTTTGGTCAGTAGAGTGGCCGGTAATGAAATGATAAGGTTCTGCTAGCCAAAGTAGCAGTTAAAGAAGTTTATAATGAATCTTTAGAAAGAAATGCAATGGCACAGAGCCTTTTCTCATTTGAGGTGTTCTTTCTGTGCAGGCCAGGGTTGCCTCAGAGATAGAGTCCTAGCTATTCAGTACTTGGGACACAAATCCACTCTCAAATCAGCTTTGTAACTTACAGTGTATGATTTATGTGTTCTTGACAATCTGTGCCATCTGGTGGCTTCATATTAAATAATATTCTTGATAATTAGACATCAAGCTCAGTTGTTTCTAGCTGTTGGAGGAGTGTATGTGCTGTCAGCATGTAAATCTAACACATTTTAGAATTGTACATTCTTTACAATGCTTAGCTGCGCCCTTGGAATTTCAGTAGGCAGATCCAAAGCCCTTTCTGCCTTCCCAGTTTTGACTCTTTTCATAGCATTACCTAAGCTTGGTCCCTGGATGACATACATTAATCAATGTGCATTATTTAAACGACTACATCAAATAAATTTTGATCCAGAAGAAACATATGGCTTAAGCCTCAAGGTGTCAGGGAAACCGAACTTAGTGTACTTTTTTTAAGTTTTATTGGGGGGGGGCAGAGAGAGAGAGGGGGAACGGAGAATCAGAAGCGGGCTCTCCACTAACAGCAGCGAGCCCAATGCAGGGCTCGAACTCATGAACTGTGAGATCGTGACCTGAACCGAAGTTGGACACTCAAACAACTGAGCCACCCAGGTGCCCCTAAACTTAGTGTACTCTCGTGTCTATAAGATAGGACTCATCATAGTACCTATTTAAGTCTTTATGGGAGTTAGTATGCCTAACAGGAGTTAATATATGGAAGTCTTTGTTTTTATTAGTAGATTTCATTTTTTAGAACAGTTTTAGATCCACAAAAAAAGGAAACAGTATGGAATATATATACCTATATATCCTCCCCTCACCCTGCCTCAAGTTCAGTTTCTCCTCATTAACATTCTGCAGTAGTAGGTATATTTGTTAACAATCAATGAGCCCATATTGATACGTTAGTAGTAGCCAAAGTCTGTAGTTTATTTGGATTTCCTTAGTTTTTGGGTAACATCATTTTCGGTGTTAGGACCCAGCCAGGATACTCTATTGCACCCAGTAGTTGTGTCTCCTTAGGTTCCTTTTGCTGTGACAATTTCTCTGACTTTCATGTTTTTGATGACCTTGGCAGTTTTGAGGGATACCGGTCAGGTATACTGTAAAATGCCCCTCTCGTGAAATTTGTCTTTGGCACCTTTGAAGGCTTAAAAAAGTGGTGGCTATTAGTATTATTACTTCATATTCAGATTAAAATGTGGAGCAGAGGTGGGATGTTGGGGGGGAGGTAGTTTCGGTGGACCGTCAGTGTTTAAAAGAAAGATTTATTTTGAGGCTTGGTCATTTTATCAGTGCTGTAAAACTGGACAGATCTGGTTTGCCTACATCCACCCTTCCATCTGTCCATTCGATTCAGTAAATATTCACCAAGTCTATTGTAAGGGTAGACGTGTGTTAGATGTTGAGGACTGGATGACAAGGAAAACAAAACTCTCCTCATGGAGTTTCTGGTTAAATAGGGAGATAGTTAATAAGCAACTAAAGGAATAATCTGAAAGATAGCCTGTGACAAGCAAGGAGAATAAGACATTTGTATATTAAAGAATATCTCAGTAGGGGAGAGGAAGGAGGACGACTTTATTAGGCTACTTTATTAGGATGGTGTATTAGTTAGAGTCAGATCTGACTAGGAGGAACAGAAAACAAAAAACGGAGGCTTAAGCAAAATGGGAATTTCTTGGTCATGTTCAGGAAGTCAAGGAGGTGGTCCAGAGCCAGTGTGGCAGCTCCGTAGCGTCAGGACTCTCTCTCCTTCCCTCTTGTTGTTCTGCTGTGCATGGCTTCATTCCCAAGGATCATCTCATGGTCTAAGACAGTTTCTGGGGCTCCAGCCATCACATCTGAATTCCAGCCAGCATGAAGGTGAACAACACAGACAAGGGGACAGCCATTTTCCCATTTTTGCTTACTTCTTGCTGACCTAAACTTAGCTGTGGCCTTACCTGGCCATTTTACCTAGTCTTTATCCAGGTGGCCAGATATTCCAGTTAAACATCAGAAGTGTGTTTACTACAGGGGCGCCTGGGTGGCTCAGCCAAGCGTCCGTCTTCAGCTCAGGTCATGATTTCAGGGTTTGTGGGTTCGAGCCCCATATTGGCCTCTGTGCTGACAGCTCAGAGCCTGGAGCCCCGCTTCAGATTCTGTCTCCCTCTCTTTCTGCCCCTCCCCCACTCATGCTTTGTCTCTCGCTTTCTCTCTCTCAAAAATAAACAAATATTAAACAAAACAAAACAAAACAAAAAACCCAAAGAAGTGTTATGGCTATGGAACAGCAGTTGTAAATGCATCAGAATCACCTGCAAGGCTTGTTGAAACACAAGTTTCTCATTCAGTAAGAGGCAAGAAATTGCATTTGTAGCAAGTTCCCAGGTGTTGCTGCTAATGCTGGTCCAGGACCACCCTTTGAGAACCACTCCCCTAGAAGATGGAGAGCGTGAGTGTTTGGGGAGCGATCTCTGATTTGGAGCGTAACTTGGACTTTGATCATTCACGTGTTTGTACTGAGACAGATTATGCTTTCTGAGGTCAAACGTCTTTAATGTGTCAAGTCTGGATAGCTATGCATAATTTAGTCATTTTTGTAAGAGCTTGGTGTTTTGGTTGTCTACTGCTATGGAACAAACTACCCCCAAACAAACTGAATTAATCCGCTTGTGATTTTGGAGGTCTGCAATTTGAGCAGGATTCGTGGAGAAGACTTGTCTCTCTTCTCCATATGCGGGCCGGTTGTGACTAGGGCTGGAGGGTGCAGTACGGCTCCACTCACACGGCTGGGGCTGGGCGCCTTGGTGCTTCTCCAGGAGACTCTTTCTAGTAGTATAGGCTGAACGGCCTTACCCAGAGGCGTGGGGCTCCAAGAGGATGAGATGGAGATTCTAAGGCTTCCTAAGTCCTGAGCCTAGAAATCACACTGAGTCAGTCCCTCCTGCCAGATTCTGTCGGTCAGAGCGAGTCACAAAGCCAGCCCAGATTCAAGGGGAGAGAGGAAGTAGACTCCAATTCCTGCTGGGAACAAAGAGTGGCAAAGTCACCTCAAAAAAGAGCACGCGGTTGAGAGGGATTATTGTAACTGTCTGGTAATAGTCTGACATAATCGGGAATGAGGATGTCAATTTTATAATCGGAATCCCTTACACTTATAACTATGAACATAGACCATTCATTGTATTTTATCCTTACCAGGACCAGGCACTTCCAAAATTTTTTGGTGCACCGCTAGAAAAGAAGTGTGGCAAGATCAACAAGAGGCAAAGAAATACTCTTTGTGGAGATGTGTTTAGAAACACACACACACACACACACACACACACACAATGTATGGTATCATATTACAATCAGGATAGCAATTGCTTTTTACAATCAGGATTGTAGAAAGTCTTGTTGGTTATTGTAAAAAGTTTTCCCACGCCTTTATAGATATAAAAGCTCAAACACGAGGAGAACGCGATTTGGAAATAAATTCATAAGTATTTTCCTGTTGGCCTTCTTTAGGCACATGGCTATTTTGATTGAAAGTTGTGATCTCAAGTTTTGAAAGTCAGCATTTAAAAAGTAATGTTCTCACACCCGTTCACTGTGAATTAATGCTCTAAAAGAGGTCAAGTTTACAGTATATTTTTATTTGTCGTATGATACAGGCTAAGGGTAAGAGCCTCTCCTCCCACCCCTAATGAAATCTCTACAGGTGCTTGAAATTTTATCAGGAGTGACTGTGTGCTCAGGCACTGCTCATCTTTGCCGGATTCTTACGTAGCAAATACTTCTGGGAAGGGAAGGGTGGACGTAAGTGGCACTGGATTATGAATAATTTAGAGGAACAGTCTTCTCAGAGAATCCTGAGAGTCCTGGATGCCTTTGGAAGAAGGGGTTGCTGAAGGCAGGCGCTTGGCAGGATGGGGTGGGAGGGTGGAGAAGGCTAAGATAGAGTTACCAAGCCCCAATTTCTCTGCCTCGAACAGACTGCTGCCTAGGTGGCATGCATTAGGCTGAGGTGATGTTAAAATAACCAATTCCGTACTGGCTTTTTATTGTGGAGAGAACATTTTGTTCCTATCATATGATATCATACATTCTTTGTGTGTGTGTGTGTGTGTGTGTGTGTGTGTGTGTGTTTCTACACACATCTCCACAAAGAGTATTTCTTTACCTCTAAAATAACTCCAGCCTCCTGCTTTGAGGTCTTTCTCTTACAAGAACTTTCAGCTTTTGTGATTTTCCTTTGGCACGGAGTACCTCTTCCAGCCCTTCCTTCTCACCCTATTTTCCAAGGGCCAGCAGACAGTGCTGGCGTGCGCCTGGGCCTGTAAGGTTGCCGGCCCGCTGTGGGAAAATTCCAGCTCGGGCGGGGACCATGCTGGTTGTTCACCAGGTGTTGAACGGACCGCAGAGCGGAGCTGCCCCACGGCCTGTGCTTTCCTCGTTTGAATAGCAAGCTTATTTCCGTCTTTGATTTTCTGAAGGGCACTTGGTCTCTCCTTTTCATGTGTGCCTTGGCCCGGGGAAAACTAATCCAACTCCGAAGCCCTGAAGAGTTACATTCGAGGGAGCTGCCTTTGTTCAGGGAGCTAACACAGTGTGATTTTATTATTCCCGCAGAAAGCCAGGGCCTGCTTGGCGGTTCAGATGAAAAGCTCTGTGACTAACAGGATTCTTTCTTCGTTTCTTTCTTTTTTTGGGTTACATTTCTCCCATTAGCTGCCAGGTTGTTTCACAACATTTCTCCGGGCCGAAGTGATTTATCACGCAGGGGGAAAGAGAAGCGGGGACTGTCTGCTCTCCTTTTACCTCTTGCCAGCAGGGCTCCTGCTCCTGCAGGCGGGACAGGCCAACAGCCGTTACTTAGGTGGGGTGAGGCGAGAAAAGGAAAGTTGACTCACAGCGGTTACCGATCTGGAGAAGGCCCGGGATATGGGGCAGTGAGCCAGTTGGGGTGCAGTCTGCCTCCTGGTTCTCCCTCCTGGAGCCAAAGGCTGTTGGAAGACAGGGCTTTGTTTTGCAGCCAAAGTCAAGATGGAGGTCCTTCTGCTGTGGTCCTGGGGATCTACTCCGTACAGATTTTACAGTGCGCCAGAGGCTGCTGACCTGGAACCGGAGTGGCCAGGCATTCTGTCTCTTTTAAGCCTCCGTTGCAGGCTTCCTCCCCGACCCCCTAAGCTACTTGGCGGGATCCCAGGGGATACCCCCAGGCTGTTGAAGGCTTCTCTTGTTGCAGTGTCCCGTCTTGCTCTCCTCAGTCACTCTTTTCTTCCCAACCGCTTCACGAGATGAACATGTGTTTTTGAAAATAAGTGGCAGTCGGGCAAATCCAATTAGTAGCTTAGTGTCATGACAATAGCTGAAGAGCCAGGTGATAAAAGCCTCTCTAGTCTTGACAGCTTGCAGAGGTCCACCTGAAGACCAGGTGAGCCTTGGGCAAGGAATGAATTGGAGGTAGGCGCTAATTTGCTAACAAGGTGGCCCAACCAGATGTCAACCAGCGCAGAACAAATGTAAATACGGTCCCTGCCCCCCCCCCCGCCCCCCATCCCACTTGGGGAAATCTGTGCTGATGAGTCCTCCAGCTTTCAGCCTCTGTGGGTGGGCTCCATCTAACCCCTAGAAGCACCGCAGTTTCTGAGCTGGTCCTGACGAGTAGAGAGTGTACCAGTGTTCTATAAAGGTGTAACCAGGAAAAGAGAGACCGTGCTGAGCAGTTGAAACAGAGGGAATTTAATGCACGTAACTGTTTATACAGGAGGGTGGGGGGAGAGCTGAGAACCCAAAGAACAGTAACAGCTGAAAGCCACAGTTACTTCTAAACTGGAGGCCAACAGGGGGGAGATGCTTGTTTACTAAAGTGGGGGAGGCATGAGGGTCGTGTGGTGGAAAACCACCTTGGGTCTGTCTGGTGAAAGCTGGAGCCAGAGAGGAGATGCCAGAGACACTGCCTTCGGCAGAGAGGGCGGTGGGGGGGGCAAAATACCCCGGGAAACACAGCTCACAAGGGTCAGTCTCCTGGGATCCAGCACAGAGCAGCAGAGATAAGGGCTGACCCAGGCAAGGAGGCTGTGTGTGCAGGTGGGGGGGGGAGAGGGGGGTAGGGAGACATCACTCGAGAGAGCGCTCCCACTCAGAATCGAGTCTTTCTGGGAGCAAAGCTTGTGTGTGCAGTACCAGAAATGACTCCTGGCTGCCATGAAATCTAACACTCCTGTCAGCGGCTAGTACGGGAGAGCGTAGTGGTCAAGAGAATTACTGTATATAGTTCTTGCTAGGAATGTGGGTCACATGGATGTATGCATTTATTCAAAAAGCACTGAACTATAATATTTAATTTATACCTCAATAAAACATAAAAATATACACACCTAAAGAACATCAGGCTCTGGAATCCCACTGTCTGTTTGCGAATAGCTAGCTCCAGACTGAATTGTGTCTCCTCCTTCCACCCCCCAAGTTCATATGCTGAAGCCTTAGCTCCCAATGTGACTGTACTTGGAGATAGGGCCTTTAAGAAGGTCACTAAGGTTAAATGAGTTTATAAGGGTGGGCCCCTAATCTGATAGGATGGGTGTCCTTATAAGAAGAGAGAGAGAGGTGCCTGGGTGGCTCAGTCGGTTAAGCGTCCGACTTCAGCTCAGGTCATGATCTCATGGTTCGTGGGTTTGAGCCCCGCATCAGGCTCTGTGTTGACAGCCTGGAGTCTGCTTCAGATTCTGTGTCTCCCTCTCTCTCCACCCCTCTGCTTGCCCTCTGTGTGTGTGTGTCTCTCTCTCTCAAAAATAAATGAACATTTAAAGAATTTTTTTAGTAAAAAAAAAAAAGAGAAAGAGAAGCCAGTGATCTTTCTTTTCCCCACATGAAAGAAAGGCTGTACGAGGGCGACAAGAAGGCAGCCGTCCGCAAGTCAGGAAGAGAGGCTTCACCAGAGAACAACTCTGCCAAGCACGGCCATCTTGCTCTTTGAGCCTCCAGAATGCCGAGGAAATGAATTTTTGTTCTGAAACCACCCAGGCCGTGGTGCTGTGCTGCAGCAGCCTGAGCCGACTAATATACTGGGCTGTGTGATTTTGAGCAAATCACACATCTGCCTACCTTAGGTTCTTCATCTGAAAAATGGAGATAATAAAAATTCCCCCCTCACGGGGTTTTTGGGAGAATGAAGCAAAATACGAGCACTCCCCATCCAGTAAGTAAGCACCTATAGCTCTTGCTGTTCAGACCCTTGAACTTCTGCCTCGGTATCCCTGCCTGGAATTCTGGGTCCCACCTATCCTCAGGTGCTGTCTCCAGCCCCTTAGCCTCCTCCAGCCAACATTTGGGGTCCAGCCGGCATTGCTCAGAACTGTCACCGGCCTTTCTTTTAGCTGTCTGTGCTCCACTTGGTGATGCCATCTCCGCCCCGAGAGTGTCATGTCCTTACAATTACGCACTTTGGTCCATTTACCTAGTGGCTTGTGGCTGAGCCAGCCGTATCAGTTTCCCATGACCCCTTCCTTTCTGGTCCTGGTTCCATCCCACCAGCCTGGGTGCTTAGGTTGGCCCAGCATACTGCTCACCTCCTTGAGTGATGCAGGCTACTTGTGCAGACGCTCGGGGCTGTGGCCGTTCTAGATTTTTCTGTCTAGAAATGCACTGGGCTGGAGAGGGGTGAGTGGATGAGCTTGCTTTTATTTGTATAGCAAACATGCTGTTTTGTTTGTTTGTTTGTTTGTTTAAAACTTACACTGTGGACTTACTAGGGTTGGCTTTTGGGGAAATGGAAACTATGTTGGGGGGGGGTTGGGGGCCGTAGTCAGAGGCAGATTGGATACAACTTCCCAGCCTCAGTCCCTTACTGGGCACGTTGTTGCTAGTTTTATGTGGTCTTGGAATCTGTGGTTGCTGTCTGAGGTTTGCTGGGTCGTTTGTAAAGCAGGGGATCTCAAGTTTGTAATGAATCCCGCCTATTAGTTTTCAGTTACCGCATATCTCAAATTTAATGGCACAAAGCAACACACACTTATTAGCTCAGGGTTTCTGAAGTTTTTAGCCTCTTAAAATTACATAAATGGCATAAGCTGGTAAGAACAAGTTTAAACATCGAGAAGATTATAAAGTAAACATGATGCGTGTGTCCCGAACCTACTCTGTTCCAACTCTCCCAGAGAAATGATGACCCAGTCTTACTAGTTACTGTCAGTACCTCTATCCGCATTTTTTTTGCATGCTTAGAGGAACATATGCTCACACGCTACACTCCCTCTTTTTTTTTTTTTTTTTTTTTTAACAAGGACGTGCTCATACTTCACTTAGGTGGGACTTCTGTTTGCAAGTGATAGAAACTCTACCTCGACCATTTGGGGCAAAAAGAGGAACTCACTGGCAGAAGAATTTAAACCACAGGACTCAGTCTCTTGGCCTTTTGTCTCTGCTTTTCTCAGACCAGCATTCTCCACAAGCTGGAACTCTGGTCACGAGAAGCTGCCTGGCTCCCCACTCCAGGCTTCCCGTGCAGACGGCTTATCCCTTGCCTTCAGCTAAATAAAGCATTCCCAAGAAGGATGTTGATCGGTCATGAGTATCATTTAAGGTGTTTTTGGGGGGGAACCTGGGTGGCTCAGTCGGTTAAGCATCTGACTTTGGCTCAGGTCATGATCTCTCAGTTTGTGAGTTCGAGCCCAGCGTCAGGCTCTGTGCTGACAGCTCAGAACCTGGAGCCTGCTTCGGATTCTGTGTCTCCCCCTCTCTCTGCCCCTCCCATGCTCATGCTCTGTCTCTGTCTCTCAATAATAAATAAATGTTAAAAAAAAAATTAAAGTACTTTTGGCTGCAAATAACAGAAACCCCAAGAGCGAGTGACTTAATAGGGGTTTATTCTTTTCATGGAACAAGATGTCTAGAGGTACATGGTTGTTCTTGTAGCCCAGTGATGCCATAGATCTGGGTCAGTTTCTTGGCAATTCTCTTTGTCTTCCCCTCGGGGTTGCAAGGTGGGTACAGCAGCTGTAAACATCATGTTCTCATTTGACAGTGTCTTTTTTTTTTTTTTAAGTTTATTTATTTGGAGAGAGACTGAGACAGTGTGAGTCAGAGAGGGGCAGAGAGAGAGGGAGAGACAGCGAATCCCAAGCAGGCTCCGCGCTGTTAGCACGGAGCCTGATGTGGGGCTCGAACTCATGAAACCGAGAGATCATGAGCTGAGCCAAAACCAAGAGTCGAACTTAACTGAACTTAACTGACTGAGCCACCCAGGCAGCCCAGCTTCTCTCAAAAGCAAAACCTGAGACAAAGGCTTTTGTGATGGCAAGGAGATGATGGCAGGGAGCAGGGGTAAGGACTGAGGGAGTGAATCGGGGAAAGAGGGACAGCCAACAGAAGGATGCATTACTGACCTGCTGGCACCTCCCGAGGGGCTTATGAACTACATCTCAGGACTGTCTGCTGGGGGACAAAGAGGGAAACATTTTTCTATCCACAAGCTCCCTCCTCCCCTATCAAAACAATATGACAATAAATGTATTTTCCAGTCAGCGTATGTGTATGTGGTATACACAGTCCATAACCACATCATCATACAGATGAACCACACTTACGTATTCTATTAATGGATATTTACACTGGTTTTATATCAAGTTGTCATAAACATTGAAAGGGCCCCCCCCCCCCCCTGCCCCGCTCTGGTCCCAGAACCAAGGAACTTTCATCCCATTTCAGGACTTTGGCACATTGAAAAAATATAGCAATATTTCATCTTGCCAAAACATAACTAATTCACACTAACCTATTCAGAGCAAAAATAGAAAAGAGGTAAAAATAGCTTCTAAGTAGCCAAATAGGTGTCAAAGAGTCACAAATTCCAGCTGGAATGGGCAGTCGTGTGTGCGATGTCACTCCGGCTTGGGCTGAAATCTCACGTACTTGTAAGAGACAGCTTTGTTAGCCTGTCCAATCTCACTTTGCTTACAGTTCTAACTAGCTTGGTATCCTAGTCACTATTTCCACAAATGACAAGGGGAAGGAAGCCACTCAAGGAAGCCACACTGCCAGCTCAAACCAGAAGGGGACCACAGACGGCAACAAAAACAACACAGCAGAAACAACAACCCAAAACCTTTTTTTTTTAAATGTCCCAAACATGCAAAAGAATACTGGTATTTTACCGACTCTGTGGAACAGGAAAAGAACGGAGGTTCACAGCCAGAAAGAATTGTCGCAATCACGTTCGGAGTGCTCTTTCCAAGGCGTGGAAATGAAGGATTTGTTTTTTACTGTTGTATCTTTTCACGCAGTATTGATTCAGTACCATTGTTCTTGTTGCGCAATATTTTGGAGAGATTTCCCAATATGTAGGTTTCGAATGATGAAAACGTTGATTCTAAAATCTCTGGGGAACATCACTGTCCAAACAACTGGTTTCCATGGAGTTTTAGCCGAGAAGTTTCATCCAGCAAATTGGTTGGGTAACCACAGAGAATGATTTCTCTGCCTCTCTGCACGAGGGGGTGATGCTGACCAGACTTCGCCTGAAACCAGGGCGGTGGTGCTCCATTTCGTGAGTACGCGGGGACAGTCACCGGCCATCCTTGCACAGTGATGGGTTAAGTCAGGTAAGCAAGTATTGAGACTTTTATCCATCCTCCTAGAAAATTTCCAGAAATGTTAGAGGTGAGCTGGAATGGAGGGGGCAAGAAAATAATCTGTCTCCAGTAGGAAAGGAATTTGGGAACTTTTTCTGCGAAAGTTCTATATATAACAAAATGTCACTCATTTCTTGCTCAGTTTGTCTAATTAGGAAATGGTTATATCCCAGCTGTGGCATCAGTTAACCAGGATATTAGTGGCTTCGTGAGTGTGTGTGCATGTGTGTGCTCCCAGTGCTCCCTTGAAATTTAGTTAGTAGCATTGACTAGAGAATTTTTTTGCTTTGTTCCAGAATCTTGTTACTTATTATTGTTATTAATGTTACCACTCCATTTTGGCCATTCACTTCTTGCCCAGTATTTCTTCCTCTGTTCTTCCTGGGTGTTTTGTTTTGTTTTACATGTTGTGGTAGACCAAATAAGGGCCCCCTGCAAAGGTATTCCTGCCCAGAAATGGTGTGTATGTTTCACTACATGGCAAGAGGAATGGAGGCTGCAGATGGAATTAAACTTGCTCATCAGCTGGCCTTAAAATAATGAGATTATGCTGGATTATCTGGTGGGCCAGTGTAATCATGGGATTCCTTTACAGGGCAAGGCAGAGGCAAAAAAAAAAAAAAAAAAAAAAACACACAAAACAAAACAAAACTCAGAAACAGGGAAATGGCACTGTGAGGAAGGCCTCCCACGGATGACTTTGAAGGGAGCCACAAGCTAAGGCATGTGCAGCCTTTGGAAGTGGAAAAGGGGAGAAAAATAGATTCTTTTCTAGAGTCTCCAGAAAGGAATGTAGCCTTGCTGACACCTTGGTTAGTCCAGGGAGACCCATGTGGAACTTCTGACTTCCCGAACTCTGAGATAATCAATTTCCGTTCTCTTAAGCCACCGTGTTTGTGATAATTTATTCCGGCGGCAATAGAAAAAATGAAAGCATGTGTTTATAAATTACATTTAAGACGTATTTATGAAGTGTTTGCTGTGTGCTCAACATTGTGCGTGGGGAGAAGATACAAAAGTAACGGAAATGTTGTCACACCTTCTCACAAGTGATTGGTATTTCAGAGGATGAAATAAAGTTTATTTCTGTTATACACACTATTAGCTATCATTATGTAATGCTCATAGTTGCATAGGCAACGTGATTGATCTAATCATCCATGTTTCTTGGTGCCTTTTCTGTGCCAGGCACTGTGTATGCAATAAGGGAGATACAGTGCTGAACAGATACAGTTACTTAATATGACCAGGAAGAATTGTTCATTTCTACTACAACCCAGTCTGCTCCTCCTGCAATATTTTCCTAATTTCCCAGTTCCTCAAACTCCAGATCTACAAAATCATTGGAGCAAAGGTTTTCAACCAGTGGTGTATGTGATTGCTGTGGTGGACGTGAAGGGGCAGGTGAAAATACAATGCCTAGCCCTGCCCCTGGAGATTCGGACCCAGTAGTCTGAAGAAGCATTGGGCTATAGGTTTTTTGGTAAAAGCTCCCAATGTAATTATTTACCTTGTTTTAGAGAGTGAGATAAATAGAGCACTAATGGGCTACAAAAGAAATTACATGTTAAATATTTTTTTAAATGTTTATTTATTTTTGAGAGAGAAACAGAGAGATAGAGAGAGAGAGAGAGAGAGAGAGAGAGAGAACGAGCAGGAGAGGGACAGAGAGAGAGGGAGACAGAGGACCCAAAGCAGGCTCTGCACCGACAGCAGAGAGCCTGACGTGGGGCCCGAACTCATGAATTGTGAGCCAAAGTCGGGCGCTTAACCGACTGAGCCACCCCGGCACCCCTTGTCTTTTATTATCATATAGGTGGTATCATGTTATTTAATTACAATGTAATATGATTATAAATTAACAACAAGAGAGTCACTCAAAATCTATACATTTGGGAATTAAAACACATTCCTAAGTAATTCAGTTTTTGGATAAAAGAGGGAGTCAGGGGGCGCCTGGGTGGCTCAGTCGGTTAAGCGTCTGGCTTCGGCTCAGGTTATGATCTCGCGGTCCGTGAGTTCGAGTCCCGCGTGGGGCGCTGTGCTGACAGCTCAGAGCCTGGAGCCTGTTTCAGATTCTGTGTCTCCCTCTCTCTCTGGCCCTCCCCTACTCATGCTCTGTCTCTCTCTGTCTCAAAAATAAATAAACGTTCAAAAAAAATTAAAAAAAAAAAGAGGGAGTCAGGGTAAAATCGCAAAATATTCAGAATGAAACTGCAAGGAAAGTAGCAGGTATCAAAACCGTAGAAAGCAGCCCACGTGGCATTCAGAGAGAAATTTCTCGCCTGAAGGTTATTAGAAAACAAGAAAGATTGAACATCAAGTACCCAGCTTAAAAAGATACAAAAGAAACAACAACAACAAAATCCCGAAGAACGGACGAGTTTGCAGACGTTTAAATACAGAAGCAAAATTAATGAAGCAAAATGATCTTAGTGGAATTAAGAAGACCCCAAATTTGTTCTTTTAAAAAAAATGAATGAAACAAACATCGGTTTTAATAAATAAATGGTATTCGTAGTGACAGCAGCGACAGTGGTAGTAATAATTCAGAAACGTGTATATGATGCTCGGTGTCAGACATTTATTCCCCGCTAGGCATGCGTGTGCTTCCTTACGTTTCTGGGCCCTCTCATCCGTGAGTCAAATGCTGGCCCTTGAACTGTCAGCAGAGTAGCAGATGTGCTGGTCAGAGCCTGTGTGGGATCCTGTCGCTCTGTTTTTTCCGCTCCCGGTGCTGCTGTGAGCTTGCAGGCCAGGTGCCGAGATAGTGAAGCAGCCTGGATGACTATGTCCCCAAAGAAGGACGGGTACTCTGGGGAGTTGTTCAGTTGACATAGCCCTCTGTGGGAGCAAGAAATGTAACTTTCCTGGGCGAAGTCACTGGCTCACGTTTTAATGCAGCATAAAAACGTGACTCCTCCTGACTGAGCCACGTTTCATAAAATGTGTGCGTTCTAGAGTACCTCTCGGTCATTAGATAGATAAACACCTACAACTTGGTCAATGCATTGTGAAAGTGTAGCTGCAGGAAGAGAGTGGAAAAGGAAGAAGCTGAACTCTTCAGAGTTTGTTAATTTTCCTGCTCATTGCCAGACAAATATGGCTGAAGTCCCAATCATTTACCGAGACCTACTGGCCCAGGTTGTTTGTGTCCACAAAACATACATACACCTCAAAGCCTGAAGTAGGGAAGGGTTTCCAGATTTCTTCACTGTCTTCTGTTTAGAATATTGCTTTGAATTTGTTCATGTACTGTTGCTTTAGAAAGATAGTAAGACTCGCCATCAGCTCCTTTTTTTTTTTTTTAAATTTTTTTTTTTTCAACGTTTATTTATTTTTGGGACAGAGAGAGACAGAGCATGAACGGGGAGGGGCAGAGAGAGAGGGAGACACAGAATCGGAAGCAGGCTCCAGGCTCTGAGCCATCAGCCCAGAGCCTGACGCGGGGCTCGAACTCACGGACCGCGAGATCGTGACCTGGCTGAAGTCGGACGCTTAACCGACTGCGCCACCCAGGCGCCCCCATCAGCTCCTTTTTTGAATGTCTAATCCCGATAGGCTATTAATGTGATTTATCGCAATGAACTCGTTACAGCATTTTCCACCAAAATGAGAAACTGGAAATAAAACACAACTGACGGGTCCCTGCATTAGGTGACTTGTAACTGAATTTGATCTGATTTCAATGCTAATTCTCATGTTCAGAGTGCAAAAGGGCAAGCCACTCATTCACATTCGTTGAGATGCTAGTTCCGTATTATTTGTGTAAGTACGTTTGAAAGTCTCATAGTTCTGAAATGTATGGAATATTGAAGCATGCAGTGGTTTGGCATATGAAGTCAGCTTGTCTGAGTTCATATCCTAACCGTAGCACCTTGCTAGCTGGGTGAACATGGGCATTATTAAATCATTATTAAACTGAGACTCAGTTTCCCGTTCTGTAAAGTGGGAGCGACAATAGTTACCACCTCAAGGAGTTATGGTGGGGGTTAGAGGTGACCCTCCACGTAAACTGCTCAGTAGGTGTTGTTGTGGATGCTGGTGGTGGGGTGGTGACGCTTATGACCGGGCAGGTTTGAGAGTAGTCCGGTCACACGGGGCTGGCCCTCAGGAGCAGCTCTGCCTCTTACTGCCTGGGCATCTTTGAGGAACGTACCCTCTCTCATTTTCCATTTTCTCACACATGAATGAGGATGATTATAGTTATCTGGTACACCTGTTGGGAAGATGAAATCAAATAGAGTATTAAAAATAGTGTTTAGCAAAGAGATGGGTACACAAGGCACTTAAGAAGTGATAGCTATTATTATGAAAACCGAAAATTGGAAAACTGCTATTTAGTTTACCTATATAGCACAGATATCATTCAAACTAATATTCCCTCTT
This sequence comes from Lynx rufus, assembly GCF_022079265.1. Classification (NCBI taxonomy): domain Eukaryota; kingdom Metazoa; phylum Chordata; class Mammalia; order Carnivora; family Felidae; genus Lynx; species Lynx rufus. The sequence goes on from NW_025814834.1 coordinate 28,716,909, forward strand.
ACCATGACCTTCCACTCCTTCCTGTGGCATTAAACATCGCGATTATTATTTTCTGAATTACAGGTTAGATTCTGATACCAAGAGTTCCAATATGCTATCTGATTTTTTTTGTTTTTATATTTTTTTAATGCCTACGTTTCATGAAGTTTCATACTTGGAAATTTGAAAATCTTTTTATTGTCGTGATACAGACTTGACTTGTCCCCCCTGGGTTTCACTTGCAGTCCACGTTTTTTGCTTTTCCTCTTTTTTCTCCTTCCTTCCTTTTCCCTCAGTCTTCCTTCTAATCTTTCATCTTTGACTTCTTCCCTTTCTTCTTTATAATTAGAGACACGTCCCCACTATAATCCTGGAAACTCCCTGTAACACGAAGGACTAGATCTGTTCTGTGGAACAGCAACACCGAGAAAGCAACCTCAAGTGAACGCTGATCTTTTTGGGTACCATATGTCCATTTAATGATCATCTACTCTGCCACACAGAGGCTACTATGGCGCCTATGGTTTTTGCTCTCATTTCTGCCTAAACTTGACATTCTTCCAATGCACTGTTAATTTCAGGTTGCAAACGTTGGATGCTTTTTTAACCTATGCTTCTTTCTTCGATGCTGCTATAAACCTATTAGCCCTCAATTGTCTCTTGCTTACTAATTTTAAGTCTTTAAAGAAGATGACGCAACCAAATCTAGTTTTGCAAAGTACCTCAACAATATAAAAAGGTATTATTGCTTTTGGGTCAAGTCCTGGCCACACAAGGAAAGTGTTCCAGGCAAAGCCAACAATTTCTTCCTCAGTTGCCAAGACTATATCCACTTGTTTATTGGCACCAAGTTGTGGGTGAAGCTGAGTTATCTAGATTGCCTCCAATAAAGAAGATTCTCACTTTCTGAAAACGGTATGTTTCATTTCTGGAGAGGAGCAAGTACCAATGGTGTTGATGCTACTGTTAATATTAACAGGTATCGTGTGGGGCTTATTGCCTTTTCTCTGAAGAAGGGAAGGTCATTGTGAGGTTCGGGGAACTGTGCAGGGAATCCTTTCTCCAGGCACATCTGACAAGGCTCTTGGGAGAACAAGGGTGGGAGAAGCAGGAGCAGATTTGTGGTCAAGGGGGCAGAGTTGTGCCCATCCATTTTGGGGGGGCAAGATGGCATAATGGGGAAGAGCCCAGGCTCTGGAGGCAGACCTAGCCCGCTTCAAGAGCCAGCTTTACTGTTTGTTAGTTGTATATGACCTTGTATAATTGTCTAACTTCGCCAAGCTTTGGTTTCTTCATCAATTATTTTTTTTAACGATTTATTTTTTAAAAAGTTTTATTTTATTTATTTTGACACGGAGAGAAAGCGGGGGGGGGAGAGAGAGAGAGAGAGAGAGAGAGAGAGAGAGAGAATCCCAAGCAGGCTTCTCACTGTCAGTACAGAGCTCGACGTGGGGCTTGAACCTCAAACTCACAAACCATGAGATCATGACCTGAGCTGAAAACAAGAGTCAGACACTTAACCGACTGAACCACCCAAGCGCCCCTCTTCATCAGTTAAATAAAAGCAATAATGGTGGCTTTCCTTCAGGGCTATGGTGAGGATTGAGAGAGAGCATGCATGGAAACCATTCAACACCGGGCCAGGCACATGTCGAGCTCAGTAAATGTTTAGTATTGTCATGGCTGGTTTTAGAATTACTATTATGTTACTATCCTTACTAAATTCTACAATTTAATAATTTAGGTGAGGGATGAGGGGTTTTTGCCTCTTCCAATCGGTTGTGTGATCCTTGACTTCCACCCCTGGCTTTAAAACAGGAATGGCTTATTTCTGGTCATGTGTTTTGTTTTTGTTTTTTTCTGTCTGTTTGACTATAAAGAGGATAAATCATCATCTGTCCTTCCTTCCCACTCTTTTTCTTATCCATTTGAATACAATAAAACACCTTGCCTAATGTGGGATTCGCGCTAAGCCACATAGACATCAGAGAAATGTGGTCGCTTGCTCCTGCCATTTGAAATGGGGATTTGGCTACAGTGAATCCCTGCTGATGAGAGAGAGTTCTAGAGGTCTCAGGGCCCTGACTGTTTGGGTCTGAAGGACTCGGGCTCTCGCTACCTCTAGGGGTGATTTCATTTTTGGAGCCTGGGGACTCTCATGGGCTGTTTTTGGTCTGGTGTCAGGGGACTCTGCAGACATCTGCGTGACCTTCCCAAAGGCCTCTTCCTCCCTGATTAGCACGTGCTGGGGTGTAAGGTGAGTGTCATCTCAGTCCTCCCTGGCCTTTGTCAGCTGCATGGATGCTGGGAGCCTCCAGCTGAAACTGAGAGGTGGCCAGGAAACAAAGATCTGACAATAGACGGGGCAAGGTCAGTAGTGAAGCTGCAAGGCTGAAATCATAATGTGTGCACCGGGATCTTTTTGGCTTAAGTGACCTGTGGTTGCCATATCACTTCATTTTGTTTTTATGAATATATTTCTTTACTTACAGAGTGATTTCACATTGAGTAGAAAAATGCAGTCTTTCCCTCCCCGTGTTTTCCTTTACTGTTACGTGCCTATCACATTTGCAATGCCTCTGACACATCGATCACCAGATATGTGACCCCCACCAAGCAATTCTCTGACACCAGTGGGTGTTCTACAGTTCGACTTAATTCTGACATTACTTACCTGGGATTAGGGTCAGATCCCACAGGTCAACAGTTCGGTCAGGAAACGCAGACTGTAGGTCCCCAGGCTACCCACAACTTCTATCCAATTGACTATTGAAGTTCTTATGGCCTCTTCCTCAGGTTTGATTAGTTTTACTAGAGCGGTTCACAGAACTCAGGGAAACACTTATGCTTAACAGTTTATTGAAGGATCTGATGAAGGAAACAGGTGAAGAGCCGGGTGAAGAGATACATAAGGTGAGGTCTGGGAGGGTCCCAAGCTTCTGTCCCCATGGAGTTGGGGTGTGTCACCCTCCAGTACATGGATGCGTTCACTAGCCTCGAAGCTGCCTGAACCCCATTACATGGGGATTTCATGATGATTTCATGAGACACGATCAGTGATTAGCTACATTTCTAGCCCTTCTCCTTCCTCAAGAGAATGGAGGGTGGGGGGTGTGGAGCTGGAAATTCCAAGCTTCTAATCATGGCCTAGTCTCTCCTGTGACTACCTTTCATCCAGGAGACATCCAGGAGCCCACCCGGCTTCCCCTTATTAGAACACAAGACATCCCTATCACCTAGGAAGTTACAAAGGAGCTCTGTGCCAGTAATTGGGGGGCAGAGACCAATATGTATTTTCCATTACCTTACATGCACACATCAACTGGTATGATCGTCACAATGACCTTATTTATTTATTTATTTATTTATTTTAATATCAAATGTATTGTCAAACTGGTTTCCATACAACACCCAGTGCTCATCCCAACAGGTGCCCTCCTCAATGCCCATCACCCACTTTCCCATCCCTCCCGCCCCCCATCAACCCTCAGTGTATTCTCAGCTTTTAAGAGTCTCTTATGGTTTGGCTCCCTCCCTCTCTAACTTTTTTTTTTTCTTTCCCCTCCCGCATGGGTTCCTGTCAAGTTTCTCGGGACCCACATAAGAGTGAAAACATATGGTATCTGTCTTTCTCTGTATGGCTTAGTTCACTTAGCTTAACGCTCTCCAGTTCCATCCACGTTGCTACAAAAGGCCATATTTCATTCTTTCTCACTGCCACGTAGTATTCCATTGTGTATATAAACCACAATTTCTTTATCCATTCATCAGTTGATGGACATTTAGGCTCTTTCCATAATTTGGCTATTGTGGAAAGTGCTGCTATAAACATTGGGGGTGCAAGTGCTCCTATGCATCAGCACTTCTGTATCCCTTGGGCAAATTCCTAGCAGCGCTATTGCTGGGTCGTAGGGTAGATCTATTTTTAATTTTGTGAGGAACCTCCACACTGTTTTCCAGAGCGGCTGCACCAGTTTGCATTCCCACCAACAGTGCAACAACAACCTTTTGAGGCAGGCAGGGGCAGTCTTGGCTCCTATGTAACAAAGAGGAAAATGGAGACTTTCCCTAATAAGGCTTCCTAATTAGGTGGCTCCTGGCTCCCCTTCCAAGTTTAGAGTGTTTTTGGCTGGGCTGACTTTTATTGCTAGGTAAAGACAATGGTGTGGCTTGAGGTCCATTGGGACAATCTCCAGGCACCAAATTACTTCTACTTTTCTGTAGTGATTTTCTGAAATTCTATCATTTTGAGTCAATCATACCTTTGATTGAGCCAGTGTCTCTCCAAGCCCTCTCTTTCAAAATGCAAAGACTCCCTAGCAGGGGGAGATAAGTCATAAATGGCAAATCAGTTTGTCCAATTAATTTCTCTCTTGGCAGCCAGCTGAGACTCGGGTGGTTAAGGATGGAAATGTCGATGGCAGATGGGGAGAAGGAACCTCTGGAGTTTGAAGCCCTGTCTGAGAAGAGCAGACCTCAGAGAGTGTATTGGTTTTCTATTGCTCTGTAAGAATGACCACAACTTGGTAGCTTAAAATAACACACATTTATCATCTTGCAGCTTCTGTAAGTTAAAAGTCAGGGCATGGCTTAGCTGGGTCCTCTGCCTAAGGTCTCACAAAAGTCCAAGCAAAATGCTGGCTGCGCTGCATTCTTTTCCGGAATTTTGGATCTTTGTCCAAGCTTACAGGGTTTGTTGGCAGAATTCGGTTCCTTGGACCTAGGCCTGAGACCCTCACTTCCTAGAGACTGCCTGTAGTTCCCTGCCCTGTGGCCCCCTCCACAGGCAGTTCACAGCACAGCGACTTGCTTCTTCAAGACCAACCACAGACTTTCTCTCTCGAGTCTCTGAGACAGAGTGTTATACAGCGTAAGGCCACCAGGGGGGTGGCATTTTGAGATTTCACCTGAAAATCTGGATCTTGTTGGGCCCACGTTCTCACTGGGAGACAGCTGGTTGGTGAGTAGCAGGTGCCCGCTTGGACATGGAAGGACTCTTTGGTTTCCCAGACTCCTTGCCTTCCTCCGATGCTGCACTCACCCCACCACAATCTGTTCTAGTCCTTCCCTGTGCCCTCCTGTCTATTGTGGGCTTTTGAGTTCGTGACCCGGGATTACGTTCTGAAGAGGCTGAGGAAATGTATGACTCCGGGAATGGAATAAAGAGGCTGTGACTCAAGACAGGGGGTGGGGCTGCAGCAAACATGGCTCCACACCCCCTCCTGTGTCTAATTATAGCATCAAGGCGGTGGGACTGAACAAATCTGGGGTCCTTTCTTGGCTCTGTACTCACACGTATGGATGCCAGTCTATGATTTAGTCTCTTTGAGCCTCAGTTTCCTCATCTGGAAATCCTCCCTTCCCCCAGAACTGCTGATTCAAATCGGGTTGGGTTGGGGCCGAAGAATCTGTAATTTTGACAGGTGCCCAAGGTGACCCAGTGGTCGGGCCACTTTGGGTGATGAGTCCATTCACAACCGGACATTAGCCGGCAGCTGTGGGCTTGGGAAATAGGAGTCTTTTTTTTTTTTTTTTTTTTTTTTTTGAGAAAGTCATTGACAGTTGGGGCTTACCCTAAGCTGGCTAGAACTCGGGGAAAGACTTCAGTTCCAGACAGAATATTCCATGGAAAAAATATTGAGAAGTTAAGAATCCGGGAAGGTGGATACAGTTGCCTGCTGGATCACTGTGAGGACTGGAAATTTGTGTCTTATGTCTCACAGTAGTTTCTAAACTGCTGATGGAGCAGGGCTACCCAGCAGCAGAAAGCAGGGACTCAGTAAATGTTGGTTGAATAAGCGAATCAATAAAAAGTCAACATTTGCCAGGATCCACCGGTCGGCATTCTCTCAGTGTGAACCTCTCCGAAAACACTCAGAGAAGTTCTCTTCTGTCTCTCAACAAGCTCCTTCTATTGAACTGAGTGCAATCTATAGAGAGATTATAGTTAAGGAGGGCCCCAATTTGGAGACAATCTTTTATTTCCAAGCCAAGAACAAATCAAGTGCCTCCAATGTCCTGGGTTGAAAATGCAAAGCTCTAATTTGTCAATGAAAAAGAAATCCTTTCGGTTTCTGAGTTTCACATTCTGGAACATATTTTCCCAACCAAGAGGAATTTCTAGTAACTAACAGGTGCAGAGAGCCTCCATTGTAGGCAAACTTGGGTTTTATCATTACAGGATCATGTTTGAAAATAGAAGGGAGTTTCAAGTAGTCTGATACAAACGCTGATTGTTACAAAGCTTTGTGGTTAAGAGAACATGAGATTTATCAAACTGTGCACTTTAATATTGGGCAGTCTCGTGTTTGTCAATCATTTCTCAATAAAGCCATAAAAACAAAAAGACATGAAGTGTAGAGGGCACATATGCATTATGAAGTCCTGTTTAGGGTAAGTTTTTGCTTCCCTTAAAATATATTTTGGTCAATTAATTCATATATTTTTGGTCCTGTCTCTGTTTAACACACAACATTGGTTTGGTTTAATAACCCAAGAGGGCCTTTAAATATTTCATAGCTGATGGTCCTGATGAAAACTTAACTCATACCAAAGTTATTTTTTATTTATGGGCTTCTGAGGGCATCCATGGTGCTCCACGAAGCATGAGAAAGACAAGTTTATGCTCTGGGCCTTCTGTGAGTACTTAGCATTTAGAAAGCAGTGACAAGTATGAGCGTGAGTGGCTTTGTGAGTTATTTGGGGTGATAGCCTCCTGGGAGGAATGACATGCTGTCCTGCTTGGAGCAAAATGATTACACAGGTATGGTCACCAGTCATTGCATTTGGAGTCATTGTTCTACAAGTGGTGATGAGCATTTAAGGGACAGAAGAATTGGGGAGGGGAGATGGGGAAAGGAAAGGCATTTGAAATGAGGGAAACAGCGTGACCAAGGCACAAAGGTGCTGTGTCTGGTGTATTTATGGACGCATTTGGGGAACAGAATCTAATGAGGCTGGGTAACATGGTGAGCCTGGATTATGAAGGGTCTAGAGAGGGAGGCCGCAGAATTTTAGCAAATGGAAATAGAAGGTTTTCTGTTGAAGGTTTCTGAGTACACAAATGCTATAATAGTTTAAATGTTTTAATTGAAGATTCTTGTATATAGATAATGGTATAAGTGCTCTTGTATACATTGACCCATAGCAACCCTGTGATGTAAACACTCTTTTCAGTGTCTCATTTTTTAAGTGAGGAAACTTGGGCACAGGAAAGTGGTTGACATAGGATTTGAACCCAGGCTACTTGGCTCTAGAGCAAATGCATTTAATCAGTAGTGTGTTTAGGACTCCTATAGTGATAAGTCGTATATAAGGAAGGTTAATCTGGTGGTGATATCCAGGGTTAATTGGAAGGAAAAGACTCCTGGTGGTGAGCAATCCAGTTAGGAGGCTATGGCAATAATCTGAGGCATACCAGAAGCCATTCACATCTTTGCTTCTGGCCGCCGCTCCATCACTTGACTTCATCCGTCCCTGCTAGTCCTATGCCGATTCCAGGCACCGTTATTTTCTGCCTCCGCTTCGCTCTTCGGCAATCCATTCTCCACTCTGCAGCCAGAGGATCTTTGTAAAGAGCGAATCCGAACAGATTGCTCCTTTGATTAAACTTTCCTTGTAAAATCTCTTTCCTTCAGGAGCTGGCTCTCATTTTCTTCTCCAGCCCCATTTCCAGGCACCTGCGTCCTTTCGCACCAGTAAATGTCAGCTGTTATTATTACCCCGCCACAACCCACTTATCACACCATTGTATTTGCTGAATGAAGAAAGTCAGTGAGTGGGAAGAGAGATTAAGAGATGGATATGAGTAAGAGGCAGATGTCTGGCTTTAACACTTCCTCTCCACCTATGGGCCCGAAGCAAAGAAATCCAGAGGAAAAGGATCTACCTTTCTATTCCGAGGCCTTGGCAATCTGGCCTTCCAGATCTCGTCCTGCAAATGCTGTCCTTTTTAGCAGCGCCCTCTTGGGAGTGGGGGTGGGGGTGGGGTTCTGTTTCCAGCCCTGCATCCTGTGCATCTCCCTGGTCTCCTGGCTCCCCTGCCCGGAAGCTTGGGGCCTGGCCATGCTCACACTGCATGCAGCTCCAGCTGTAGGAAGCTGGCCTCGGAGCCCCCGCCCCTCTGCTGCCCTGGGAAGGGAATTCACCTCATTTCAAGGGAAAAGGGGAGGATGATTCAAAGATGAGTAGATAGTTTCAAGATGGTTGACTCAGAGAATGATTAAGAGGAGAAAGCCGGAGGGGTACAGAAGGAGGACAGAGGCTGGGCTGGTGAAGGGCGGGGGGCCTCTGCCGGTCGGCCACGGGGCTGGGCTTCAACCCTGTGCCTGACCTCAGGCACACCACCCAATCACCCACAGCCTCAGCCCGCTCTCTCCCTCGCTGGGGCCAATGACAGTAGCTGCTTTACAGGAGTATCAAGGAGATCAAAGAAAAAGTGGCCCTCAGGCACTTAGCATGACGGCCCAGGGCAGGAAGCACGCTCTAAAAGTCAGCTGGCATTACTTTAAGTGGGCAGTGAGAACGAAAGTGTGTACTCTATCCAAGCGACTTCTCAATTTTTGGGTCTCAGGAGGGCTCCTTGACACTCTTAAATATTACTGAGGACTTCAAAGAGCTTTTGTTTATATGTATATCTTGTGATGTTTATTTACATGAGAAATTAATACCAAAATAGTTAAAATATTTATTAATTCATGTAAGAACGATAACAAACCCATTATGGTACCGTATTTTTTAAAAATGAGAAATCATCATCTTTGCCAAGGTAAAGGTCCTTAGAAAAGTGGCGTTGCTTTAGACTGTTGCCAACCTCCTTAATGTCTGGCTTCAGAGAGGACAGCTAGGTGATCACACAGTCGGCTGCACCTGTGCCTGTCATGGTGCCTCTGGAGAATTCCATGTGCACTTGTGAGAGACTGGGAGTGAACGAGGCAAATAACGTCTTGGTGCTCTTAGGAAATAGTTGTGGCCCCAACGACTGGCTGAAGGGCTCTCAGGTGCCTTTCAGGGTTCCCGGAACACACTTTGAGGACCGCTGACCTAAAAGAGAATTTTGAAAAAAAATCCTTTTTCAATTTGTGAAAAAAGATCGTGCCCAAAATGAGATTACATGTCACGTCCATCACGTGGGCAAAAAACGAAGGAGTCTGGCAATACCAGGTGTGTCTGAGGTTGTGAAACATCAGGAAGTCCCAGCCACTGCTGGGATGCTCCTTGCTCAACCGCTATTGGACGTTATCATCTGCTCTGTTCGTGCTGTACCACTCAGCTGTTCCACTTCTGAGAACTAAGGGACAGACTATGGTATCTTTATGTAATAGAATACTACACTTAAATACCACAATGAAAGGAACGGGCATAGAACATGGAACACGGTTGGCCCTTTGGTGTGGTTTTGGACTGTGCAGATCCACTTATGTGCAGATTTGTTTCAATAAATACGGTACAGTACTGTAACTGCATTTTCTCTTCCTTATGGTTTTCTTGGTAACATTTTTTTCTCTAGCTTACTTTATTGCAAGAATGCAGTATATAATGCATGTAACATACAAAATATGTGTTAATCTACTGTTTGTGTTAGGTAAGTCTTCCGGTCCATGGTAGGCTATTAGCAGTTACATTCTGGGGGAGTCAAATGTATCCACAGATTTTCAACGGTGCGGGGCATCCACACCCCCGTGGTTGTTCAAGGGTCAACTCTAATAATAGTAATGTGATGTATTTACATAATAGAATGCTACAATTGAAGATAAATCCACTAGATTGGGGTGCCTGGGTAGCTCGATTGGTTGTGTCTTACTCTTGATTTTGGCTCAGGTCAAGATCTCATGGTTTGTGAATTCAAGCCCTGTGTCAGGCTCTGTGCTGACAGTGTGGAGCCTGCCTGGGATCCTCTCTCTCTCTCTTTCTCTCTGCCCCTCCCCTGATCATGCTCCCCCCCCACTCTTAAAAAAAATTCATGCACCCCAGTGTTTATAGCAGCACTATTGACAATAGCTAAAGTATGGAAAGAGCCCAAATGTCCATTGACAGATGAATGGAGAAAGAAGATGTGGCATACACACACACACACACACACACACACACACAATGGAGTATTAAATGTGGATAGAACTAGAGTGTATTATGCTAAGCGAAGTTAGTCAGTCAAAGACAAATATCCTATGACTTCACTCACATGTGGAATTTAAGATACAAAACAGATGAACAGAAGGGAAAGGAAGAAAAAATAATATAAAAACATGGACGGGGACAAAACACAAGAGACTCTTCAATATAGAGAACAAACTGAGGGTTGCTGGAGGGGTTGTGGCTGGGGGTATAGGCTAAACGGGTAAGGGGAAGACACTTGTTGGCATGAGCACAGCGTGTTATATACATAGGGGACGAATCACTGGATTCCACTCCTGACATCGTTATTGGACTATACGCTAACTAACTTGGATGTAAATTAAAAAAACAATAATAGGGGCGCCTGGGTGGCGCAGTCGGTTAAGCGTCCGACTTCAGCCAGGTCACGATCTCGCGGTCCGGGAGTTCGAGCCCCACGTCAGGCTCTGGGCTGATGGCTCGGAGCCTGGAGCCTGTTTCTGATTCTGTGTCTCCCTCTCTCTCTGCCCCTCCCCCATTCATGCTCTGTCTCTCTCTGTCCCAAAAATAAATAAACGTTGAAAAAAAATTAAAAAAAAAAACAATAATCAATAAAAAAATAAATTCACTAGGGCCATGTTAATATGAATAAATCTCAAAAACAATGTTGAGCAAAAACTAAGTAACAGAGATGCAAGTCCAGAGCACCATTTGCATCCAGTTTGAAAATATGCAAACAAACCTATATGTTACTGATGGGTACGTACATATGTAGTGAAGCTATCGAATCATGCATAGAATGAGAAAGACCAAATTCAGGGAAATTGTCCCACCTGAAGAATAAGGATAGGCAACAAAATCGAGGAGGAGTTTTGGGAGGATTTAACTGTATCTGTAGTGTCTTGTTTATCTATTTTTAAAATCTGAATTAAAAAAATAAATTTCTGTTTAAGCAATTATTTGCTGGGAAAGAGTATGGTGAGAAAACGAGCCATGGCAATAAAAATCAACCATCTGGCAAAAGCCTGTGGGCAATGACCAACAAATTCCTCACTCACGTTGACTGTGTGGACAGGGTCCAGTTAGGGGCAACTGAGTTCCAAAGGCTCATTTATAGTTGGTTCTTCGACGTTTAGCATGGATTTTCCCATAGAAACAGTTGAGCAAGTTGCCTAAAGGCCTAGACAAGGCTGGTCTGCCCAGCCCACAGAAACCCATGAACTTCACAAACTGCCTTGCCCACGGAAGGAGATGAGCAGGGCTGAGAAGGAGTTCCCTCAGAAAGTTTCCTCTGGCTTGGAGAGCTGGGAACCGATCCTCCCTGGCAGCCTTGGCCTGACCCTCCCTGGACCTCCCTTCCAGCCCAGTTTGGGGGTCAGGGATTCTCACACTTCTGAGCCAGTCAAGGTTGGTGAGGTAGGATCCCTATTTGGCAGGACAATCTGGAGTATGTGTTTCTGGGGGTGGATGGCCTTGGGGCCAGGAGATATGGGAAGGCCAACCAACCAGCGCAAACCTTTGAGTTGAGACCACTCTTTATCCTCATCAACTTTAGAGTCATCTCTTACTGACTTTCTGCCAAGACCTTTTTTATTTCCTCTTTCACTGTCACCCTGGTTGTTTCAGACCCAAGATTCTCTCCTCTTTTCCATGGAGGAAAAAGCCTCCTGGGGCCTGCTATACAGTCGACATTCTGCTGCTGGTGACTCCAGAATTTCCTTATAGGAGGGCTGAGGGGTGCTGGTTTGGTTGGAAGGAAGGGTTTGAAGTTGTATTTATGCACCATTTTATTTTTTTAATTTTTTTTAATGTTTATTTATTTTTGACACAGAGAGAGACAGAGCATGAATGGGGGAGGGTCAGAGAGAGGGAGACACAGAATCCGAAGCAGGCTCCAGGCTCTGAGCTGTCAGCACAGGGCCCGACGCGGGGCTCAAACTCACAGACCGTGAGATCATGACCTGAGCCGAAGTCGGACGCTTAACCAACTGAGCCACCCAGGCGCCTCTATGTACCATTTTAGACAAGATGGAGGCAACACCGGTTGTCCCTAGTCAATAGGGTGGGGGCTAATGGAGAGACGAAGGCTGAGGCCAAGATACCGCCCCAAGCCCCAGTCTTCTTAACCAACTCAATGAAAGTCAATTCTCTTCCCTCTTTTCAGTGTCTAAAGCGAGAACTCTGCTTGGGGGTTTGGGGGAAAAGGGAGAGACTAAAAATAAAAGATGACGGGAAAGTAAAGAATTCTCTAAGAGGAGCGCCTGGCTGGCTCAGTCAGTCAGGCTGAGTCACAACTCTTGATCTCAAGATTATGCATTTGAGCCCCATATTGGGAACCTACTTAAAAAAAAAAAGCCTACTTAAATTAAAAAAAAATTTCTCTAATAGAGCCTCATATGTGATGGCCTTGATATTCATTGAAACGTATGTCTAGTTCATTGGAAGTACATTTCTATATTACAAGCTTTTATCAATAGCAATAGCATATAAAAAAAGATACTATCCATCATTCCAACCTAAGTGCTCTCATTTTTGGACATTCCCTTTCAGTCCTTATTACATGTTTGTATGGCTGTAGATTATAGGGGCACAGACTTTTTATCTTAGCATTCTTACTAATGAATACATGTTTCTCTATGCTTCTATGTACCTGTCACATTTACTTACTTACAGTAAAACCTTGGATTGTGAGTATCTTGTTCTGTGAGTGTTCCGCAAAAGAAGCAAACATTTCTCATAAATTTTAACTTGATAAACGAGCGATGATTTGCAATGCGAGTAGTATGTGATGTCAAATGTCACATGATCACAACTGGGCCATGGTTCTCTCTCCCTTTCTCTCTGCCTCTCTCTGTCTGTAGGATTGTGGGTGATCATCTCCCATGCTCAGATGCTTGGTCTCAGGCCACAGTGTTTGGCTGAAATCAGTGATTTTTCAGAATGTTGGGAGGTGCCCACAACCAGCACTAGGGTATTTTTGGTCACTTCAAAGCATCTACATACAGTCCTTTGCTTGTCCATACAAGAGTAAGCTTAGGAATGCCTTGCTTCATTCTAGGTCAGGCTGCCTGCAGATAGAGACCCTTTCTTCTGCTCCTTATTGCCAGTTACATTCAATATAGTATATGACAAGTTTATTAATACTGTGCTACAAAAAAGATTCCATTCAGCCAACAGATAGCAGTGATTCCGTTAGTGATAGTGAAAGTTGTCCTACACAATAACTCTCCTCTCTCTTGTCTCCCTCCCACCAGCCACGAAGGTTTTCAAAGGTAAGTTCAGATTAATTTATTTTTCTTTATATTTTATATTTTCTTCATTATTTTGTATTATATTACAGCATTATAACCATTTTTATATGAATATTTTTGGGGTGTGGGACGAATCACCTGAGTTTCCATTATTTCTTATGGGGAAATTTGCTTTGATATACAAGGGCTTTGGATTACAAGCATGTTTCTGGAACGAATTATTCTTGCAAACCAAGGTCTTACTGTGTTTTTCTTTTGGAAGCTGTTCCATTCCCCCCCACCCCCACCAGCTTTACTAAGATATAATTGACACATAACATTGTGTAAGTTTTAGGGGTCAACACGATGATTTGACATACATATATATATTGGGAAATGATCACTGCAATATGTTTGGTTAACATCAATATCTTTTTCTTGTGATGAGGACTTTTAAGATCTACTCTCTTAGAAACTTTCAAATATACAATACAGTAGTCCCCATGCTGTACATTACGTCCCCAGGATGTACATATCTTATAAGTGGATGTTTGTACCTTTGACTACCTTCATCCATTCGCCCCACCCCTCACTCCACGACTCTGGTAACCACCAATCCGTTGTTCTCTCTAAGTTGTTTCTTTTTTGTTGTTGTTGTTAAGATTCCACAGACACACACTTTTTTTTTCTCAATGCCTAGTAATACTTCGTTGAGTAGATATTAATGGATTGAAGAAAAGGTACCTGAGTTCTAACTCAGGGAGAACATTAAGACCTCATAGAATTAACTAAAGGAGTAAAGGAGGCAATAGATGTAACATATTTACAATAGCATCTTAAAAGAATAAAGGCTGACTGCATGTTGGCTGTTTTTATCTATAACCATATCTTCACCTTTGTTCTTTTAAAAAGCCCCACCCATTTAAGGGAAGTCAGCCTCTCCAGGGACACCCTACTACGTCTCCCCCCCACCCCCCACATTTAGAGACCAAGGTTCACACGGGTGATAATTCTGGATCTCAGCCTAGCAAAAGGACCTAAGTAGCTTCATTTCCATTTCAAGAAAACACCTCAGTTCACTTCACCTTCCCTCTTCACCACCTAAGAGTTACTTTGGTGAGGGGAAACCTGGGTGGAGACCAGAGCAGGGGCTCTGGGAGGAGGCAGTTGGAAAGATCTCGGGGCTATGCGTTCATGCTACGACAAATATTTTTTAAACAACCGGTTTTTTGAGCCAGTCACTGAGCAAGGCTGCTAGGCCCTGGAAACATAGATGAAAGATGTTTCTTGCTCTCAAGCTGCTCCCTGTGTAGAAAGGTGTGAAATGCGGAAAGAGTGCAGGAGAAGAATGCACAGCTTAAGAGGTCAGGGGGCTGCCTAGCCCACACCAGCTGATGCTCCAGCCGAGCTGGGTACGGTTCCTCGAGGAATTGGTCCACTTAGGCAATTACGCTACATTTGAAAATGCAGGAAGCAGACCACGAAGGACTTGTGCGCTGTGTGTGGTAGGAGGCTTCTCCTCCCTCCCCCAGCAGGCCATGGAAGAAACTATAAGGGGCAGAAGGAGTGAAGAATGAAGGTTTACCCCTTTGTCCTTCCCCACATTTTCCTCGTTTCTCCTCGACTGCCCCCACAGAATTGTCCTGCAATAGCACACGGGTTATAGTCAGGGAGGAGAAGGGAGAGGAGAGCCAGGAGGAAGAAGTGCCTAAGAACACAGGT
Organism: Lynx rufus; assembly: GCF_022079265.1. Classification (NCBI taxonomy): domain Eukaryota; kingdom Metazoa; phylum Chordata; class Mammalia; order Carnivora; family Felidae; genus Lynx; species Lynx rufus. Next base: position 28,731,932 of record NW_025814834.1, read on the forward strand.
AGAGGAAAGGGGAGTTTTGGAGAAAAGTGGGTGGCGTAGTCCTCTGTACTTAGGGGCTGTACAAAGAGTAGCCATAGACTGCTGGAGAGAATAAATTTCCCATACCACAGAGCAATTCGTCCGCCCCACACTTCGTCTCCTAGTTATTTATGAGTTTACGGAACTTGAATAAAGACCAGGCAAGTTTTTCTGAGTTTGCTTCTTCATTTACTACCTTTCTGTTGGACTATTTTTTCCTACGACCAAGTTCAAAGTTAGGTTGACGGACTAATTGAAAGCGGGGGAGGACTCACGCTGGCGGTAAATAAAGCAGCCATTCTGATAAATTCCTAATCTCAAGCCAAGTTTCCTCTCAACAATGAGGCACTTAAGTACAGTGAGATGGTGTTTTTACCTGAGATATAGAGTTTACCTGGGGATATATTGACATCAACTTCGTGAAGTTTTTTTAACGTTACCTTTACGTTTCTAATTTTTTAACTTCTGTGAAGTTGAAAATATATATAATATTTTAACAAGTACTGAGCTTGACTTAAATATTTTTTCCTTTGCTATTTGAGGTTATTAGGGCTGGGCGGTGAGCAGAAGACTATTTGAACATCGGAAAGAGCATGCTGATTCCTTTAGCAATACTTTTGAACAGTCTTTTAATGGCCTCCTTAGAAGTTCTATGAAGACTTTAGTGGAACAACTACCATTCAGGAGTGATAAAGATATCAACGCTAAGAATACACTACGTAACGTTGCAAACCCGCTATGGTCTAGAAGATCCTGTATGTCACGCTAGGAGTTTATTTTGGAGCAAAAAATGGAAATTAAAATCAACTGGAGAAGCCAAGTAGGAAATCATTCAAAACCTCATATTGAAGAGACCTTAGGAGGAAAATAGCATGAGCAGTGATTTCATCAAAATGAGGTGTAAAAAATAAACAGATGGGGGGACATGGCAGGAAAAAAAAATTATAACAAATCTGTTTTTCTTTCCAGACACTTTCCCCAAATAGCTAAACCTGTAAAAGTTACATAATGCACGATTAGTAATGCTTCGTTGTACCCCTTTTGGTTTTTCTTTCCCTTTTTCTCATATGTCTACCTGTGATCATGTAGGCGGAATCAGAAGACACGTACTCCTCAAAACCAGGAAAAGGAGAGAAAGTTCAGACCCAGTAAGCCGTCCCCGTCAGTTAGGATTTAGTTCACCTGCACGGAAGAGAGACCTGGTTTCTTCAGCTTACACAAAGAACACTGGCGTTGTCCTCACAGGACAAAGAATCTGGGCGGGCGGTCCAAAGCAGGTGCTGGTGCCTGAGGAAGTCACTGAGGACCTGGGCTCCTTCCAGTCACCGTGGTTTCACCACCAGGCATTGTGTTTATGCTCTAGCAAGTTAAACAAGGAGGAAGTGCAGAGTGAAAGGCAGAGGCCCCAGACGGTCCCCTGGAAGCCCCGCCCTGTGATTCTTGCTTTCATTAACAATCAGCCAGCACTGATTTCCACGGTCACCTCTATCCATAAGGGAATCTGGGAGAGGGGAGGGGTACTTTGCCACCCCCAATAAAATTGAGTTCTTTTGATAATGAAGAAGGGGGGTATGCTTCTATTCCTGATTTTTAAAGTATTTACTTTACCCCGTTTGCCATTAAATGGAAGTTGAGGTTAATCTATTTCTCTTATGACCTTTCATCTTCTGATGCCTCTGATAGTAGACATTCAACAAATAAATGTGGGTTGATTGATAGATTGATTGACTCATTATACTAGTAATTGCCAGGCATACTTCATGTCAGTATACTAGGATATTTACAAACAAAATATATGTTCCTGCACTCAAGGGGCTTATCGGTGCAATTTCAGGCATTCATGTACATAAAGTAATTAGAGAACAATCTCGCTGGTACAAAGGGTATATTATCTTCATTTGTGTGTGTGTGTGTGTGTGTGTGTGTGTGTGTGTGTGTGTTTATTTACTTATAATGTTAATGTATCTGTTGAATAGACTTGGTTCCAGGGGTGTTTTCGTTAAGTTGTTTGCTTAAATATGATCAGTCCTGCTGAAAAACATAATAGCAGCCTTAGACACTTAGATTCTCACTGCGTCATCACTTGTGGGATGGTCACACAGCCTTTCTACTTCTCAGTCTCTGTATAAAATATAGAATGCGGTAATAGCTATCCGGTATAGGTATTGGGTAAGTGAGTGCCAACGTAAGACAGTGAAGGACGTGCACGGGCTCATAAATCAGACTATCCAGAATCTTTTTCCATGTCTGTCATTTACTAGCTTGTAACCAGGGATATATGCCTCAGTTTCCCTATCCATAAAGTGGGTGATGGTGGTCCAAACTACAGAGAGCTGATGTGGAGATTAAGTGAGTTAATATATGCTGAGTATTTAGAAAGAACTTGGCATATAGTAAACAATAAAAGGTAGGTATGATTATATAATTTTTCTTTTTTTTTTTTAAGTTTACTTATTTATTTAGAGAGAGAACGGGCATGCGAGCAAGGGAGGGGCAGAGAGAGAATGCCAAGGAGGGTCTGCACTGTCAGCATGGAGCCTGACGCGGGGTTCGAACTCACAAACCATGAGATCATGATCTGAGCCGAAATCGAGAGTCAGATGCCCAGCTGACTGAGCCACCCAGTCGCCTGTATTATATAATATTTCCAATTATTTATCTAAAAGTAAAATAGACTCCATCTGGAAGTATGGGCTTGCTTTCCTCCCATGCACCTTTTCATGGGTGCTTCCTGGTTATTTGCTCTCCCTCCTCTTCCTCCTCCCTCTTCTCCCCCTCCTCCTCCGTGCATGTTCAGCCTGTGTCTGCTTTGACATCTTTGACTGGGTCCGAGGGGGACATCGGGAGCAGCTAAGACGGCTTTGAAGGCTGGAGAATCAGCTCTGCAAGCTGAGTGACCCTGAGCCAGTGTGATGGGCTCTTGAGCTGGGTGCCAACCAAAGTAAGGCAATGGGACCTTCCGGGAAAGATGCTGACTTCAGCTGTCACTCATGTCCGCTTTGGGATTCTCCCGAGGTCTCTTGACCCTACCCTGCCGTGGTTTGAAGTAGATTTTATTAGGCTTTCATTAACCCTCACGTCTGTCTTTTTTTCTCGTTGTCTGGCGTCTAAGCGGCTACATGAGAGCCAGTGCTGCGTACTCGGCCGGCATTCTGCCCAGCCCTCCCTTGAACACGCATTTCTCTCGCGCCAAATCCCAAAAATGAGGTCAGGGGTTTAGAGGCCCAACTCAGCTTGTTCATCAACACAGCAACGAGGCTATTTTTGTGTTCTTCCCCTTCTTCAATTTCCTTTTGAACCGGAATTGTAAATAAGATGCTCTGTGACCCATGGGTCAAAAAGGGAATAATCGGGCAAATAAATTTTGATTGTAATGACCATTACGAACATAACGCATTAATAATGAATATCAAGGATTCAGCTCAAAGATGTTAAAGGCAAAGTCTCCATGAGTCTTTTTTCTCTCTCTCCCTTTTCCCGTTCTTATTCCATAACTCATCTGTAGGTGGTGATAGGGGTTTTAAAAGCAAGTATAAATTTTCATCCCCCCCCAAATAACTGCTAGTTTTTATCCTGAATAATATCCTTGACTGATGAAACCCGTTTTGTCTTGTACTATTTGCAAACAAAAAAGAAACAACAATAATCTACACTAATAAACAAATATAAGAAGGCATTTAAAATCCCTTTAATTTGCCCAATTAGAGAACTTTCGGGAGAGTGATTTTCAAAGGAAAACAGTTATGGCATTTGTGTCTAAATATATCTTCCTGCTTCTGTTCTACTCCAACCTGAGTGTTTTAAAAATTCTCATGTAGAGCTGATGTTCCTTTGTTAAGGACACTGTTTTTTGGAATAAGTTTTTTTTTTTAATTCCTTTTTATTTATGCAACCCTGAGCTTCCACGTTTCTTGGTGAGAGTGTTTCTGAGTTTCAAGGGAGTGATGTCTTGTCACAGCATTATCTGATGTTGTGGGTGTGGGTTTTATTTTATTCCAGCAAAGCATTTAGCTCATTCTCTCTCTCATCTTCCTGAGCAAAGAGAAATGTAAACAGTGACAAATCGAGCTCTTCATGACTCTTTCCCGGATTTTTCTTCTGTGGTGTCACCGTCCACAGAGTTCAAATACATTGGGTATTAAGAAGAAATAATTTCATTCGATAGGGAGCAATTGATATTATGAAAAGGAGTAGCAAATATTTTATGAAATACCAACTTATCAGGTAATTTAAATTTGCTGGATATGCAAGGACTCTCCTCTCTTAATTATTAGGCACAAAGTTGATAACTCTCATCCTTGTAACTCCAGAAAGACACTTCTATATGAACTTAGAGCATTTTTCATTTAAGCAAGGCTTCTCAACCCCTTCGCTGCGGGGGTCATCACATTCATTCTTCGCTGTGGGGGTTTCTCTTGTGACCTACAGGATATGTAGGAGCATCTCTGGTCTCTACCCACTAGATGCCAGTAGTGTCCCTCCCCCAGTGTGACATCAAAAACATGTCCAGATATGGCCAGATGTCCCCTGTTGGAGCGAGAGGGGTGCCATATCTCCCTGAGTTGAGAAGGGCTGGTTTACAGTGATCTTCAATCTGGGAGTGTAGTGACAGTTTCTCTACAAAGGGCAAAATTATTACAGCATGCTGAGAATCAGAAACCCCACATTGTTGATATGGAAGCCCAGGCACAGAAGTTTATGTGCTCTTGGGGATGAAAGGGGGAATTGGAGATTAAACTTCCACAGTGCTTGGATCAGTCTGCCTGATTGCTTCTGATCAGACGAATGCTAGGATGGGGAAGGCAGAAAACAGCTAGTTGTCCCTCTGGTTAGTCCAGACTGCTTGCCAGCTGGCACTATGTTAAAGATACTTCCCAGGAGTTTTCAATGTTTAGGGTTCTAACATTACATATACATGAACGATAAAAAAAGAAATTTACAAATGGTTTTAGTAGAAATCAATGACTGCTCACGTCCATTAAAATTAAAAATGTAAGGAGTTTTATGTCCTTGCTCCCAACCTTTGTCTTTTTTGTTATTGTTTGTTATATATATATGTGTGTGTGTGTGTGTGTGTGTGTATATATATATATACACATATATATATATATAAAACACAGCTAACGCACGTTCATTATAAAAACAGTTAAAGGTAGATACGAGCCAAAGGGGGAAAAACCATCCCAAATCCCACGCTTAGAGAGAACTAGTATTAACCTCTTGGTGTATATTCTCCAAAGATATGATTGTATAGCTTCCTTTTTCATAAAGCCCACCCTGAATAACACTTTAATATTTACTTGATATCTACTGCTGCATCATGGTAATGCTATCTTGGTCTTTATAGGATACATTTCTTCTGTAGACTCAGATGTCTTCTGATTTATGGTTATTGTTGCAAAATCCCAGCGAGGTAGAAGGAACAAGTATTATTATCTCTTATTTATGAAGTATTAAAAGGTAAAGAGGGTTTAAGTGGATTACTTAATGCCACAGAGTTATCAGGGGAAGAAGTTTGAGTAAGATTCCAGGTTTTCTGCTTCCTAATTCAATGTGCTTTCCATTAGTCTGTTTTAATTATTTTAAGTATAGATTTATATAAAAACTGTCTTTACCAAAACTTCAGGTGCTTTAGGGATCATTTTTAACCCAGACAATGCCCGAACCCCTTACGGGAAGTTGTAATGATAAAGGGAGCCGGTGGAGGAAAAGCGTACATGAGATGAAAAGAGACATATCAGAATTAGTGCTCATAAACTTGGCCCTCCCCTCCCTCAAACCGGATTGCCATTTAAATGTGCTGAGCCTTGTGGCTGCTAAAGAATAAGTGTGTGCATCGCAATTCTCTGAACTAGAGCAAAACGGTACATATAACCACAAGGCCTGTAAGGCACAGACACATATTATAAATCAGTAAAATGGGCTGGGTATGCGTTAGGGAGAGGTGGTGACTGTGACAAATGGCGGTGTGCATGTTCCCTCCAAAGGGGACAGCCACTCCTCAGCTCTAGTGGGAACATGCACCCAGTGCTGTGAGGCCTCCTGATTTTACGGAAAAATCAAAACTAGGATTTTAATGGAAAACATCTTGATTAAAAACAAACACTGCCATCCACACCAGTAGATTAGCAAGTCAAGGGTGCTTTGCAGGCCCAGGTATATTCTTGGCACGCTCAAATATTTTTAAAGTTCCATCAGGAACAACAATGGATCTGGTGGGTGAAAATCTGCCTTTCAACTTGGAAATGTTCCTCAAGAGGGAACCTGAGGGTGGCTCGATTTCTTCTTTACAAAATGCTCCCCGATTTTGTCTCCATTCAAGACATCTCCTCTCCTACTGCTGTCTACCCACTGTCCGCATCACGGCTCCCGCATAGGTGTGCCCTGTCATGGGACAGGGGCTGATGGCACAGGCTTGGAGGCAGCAGGCTTCTGGTTAGTAGTTCTGAGACCTGTCACTCAGTCTAAGAAAATTGCCTTGCAGTGTCTACCCTTGGTTTGATAAATCTTATCTGACAGTCTCCTCCTGGTCTGCAATTTCTCTGAATTTTCAGGTGATCTGTCCCTGCAGGAAACTAGAAGGTGATTTTCCATTCACAACCATGAACAGTTGTTTTTGCCTAAAAATATATTCATGAACTGATTTGTTTCCTTCAAATATAACAAAACCTTCTCCCCGGAATAGAAGGGGACAGTCATTTCCGTCAGATTGTGTTCAGATTAGAGACATTCAAAAAAAATTTCCTGCTCTGGAGTTCTTCTAAGTTTTCTGATATGAGACAAACATTTCTCCCTGAAGAACTGAATTCAGGAGCCCAGCAGCACCATGATTTATTTTCCATTCCCTCCAATGCCCTATAAAACACATGCAAAAATGGCATAAACCAGTTCCAGATATAGATATAAAAATGTGCAGAGGGTATTTTGTTATGTAAGTTAATGTATTATATGCACCTATATGACGGTAAATGGATGCAAAATTCTTCAAAGTACTTTGGGAGAATAAAGAACAAGAAAACGTCCGGGTTTTTTTCACAGAATCATGTTATGAAGAAGTTGGCCATGAGAGGGCAGCATTGCCCACACAAATCACAGGATGGTTACTAAATTTGAACCTCACAGATACTGTTTTGAGTTTCAAACATCCACCATTTGGTTTCAAACACAAGCAATAATAATAGAAGCAACATCCTTTATGCTGGAAATGTCACAATTTTTTTCAATAAAACATCTTTATCTTATGGCCTGGGCAGCCATTAGGTCAAGGCTGTCCTGATCTAACAATGGCATTTATCTTTTTTCTCATGTTTCTTTTTTCTTTTCCAGCGGGTCTCTTTCACATTCTGTTCTGTTTCTGTGGTTTGATGACTTCTTTTTAAAAATCACCCTGCTCTTTTAAGATCCTGGCCACATTGTTTAACCCCAGGGAGCCTCAGCTCCTCTGTCTGTGAAACTCCCGGGCAGTCTGGGGTGGCGGATAAAACGCGGAGTCTGCTGTGGGCAGACGGTCTTGCGTCTTAGACCCACCTTTCCCCATCCGCGATCGGTGTCTGCCTCGCACAGCTCTTGTGAGGATGTACTTTCTAATGGATTTATAAATGCCTGGAACATAGAAAGTGCTCAATAAACATCAAAGGAACAGTGTGTTTTCTTTTAATTGAGTGGGTTAACATTTAAAAATCTGGAGGGGCGCCTGGGTGGCGCAGTCGGTTGGGCGTCCGGCTTCAGCCAGGTCACGGTCTCGCGGTCCGTGAGTTCGAGCCCCGCGTCAGGCTCTGGGCTGATGGCTCAGAGCCTGGAGCCTGTTTCCGATTCTGTGTCTCCCTCTCTCTCTGCCCCTCCCCCGTTCATGCTCTGTCTCTCTGTCCCAAAAATAAATAAACGTTGAAAAAAAAAATTTAAAAATCTGGAAAGATTGCATACAATTTCTTACCAATCCAGTCTCGTTCACGCATGTTACTTGCCTGGCCTTCACGGACGCTCAGGTTTCTGTAGGTCCCTGGGTCCATTCATTATCTTCAGAAAATGCACCCTGGCCAGCGAGGACAGCTGAAGGGAGGAAAACTTTATTTTTGCCCCAGACTGCAGAAGATGATTGCGCCCTGGCCCAACAACGCTGCAGATTCTTTAATCTGAGCAATCCAAAACCCTTAGCGCGGCAATTTATCTAATTTGTTTCTTTTGTCAGATTTCATTCTGAGATTGAAGCTTTTGAAAGACCAGGAGAGGGCATTTCCTAGGCGAAGTTTGGTTTCCTTCCTTCCCGGGTGTCAGGTTGCAAGGTCGGGATTGTCAAACGGGGAGAGGACATCCGGGGTCTGACCGTAGAGCCAAATGTCACTAGGGGCAGACTCAGCAGAGACATCCTTTCTTCTTTTTGCCCATTTGCTTTCTTCAGCCCTCCTACGCTTGTGTGTTCAGGTTTTCTTAGTGTTAGTTTTAACCTTGAAAAAAAAACTGTGTGACTTTTTTAAATTTTTAAAAATTTTTTAACGTTTATTTATTTTTGAGACAGAGAGAGACAGAGCATGAACGGGGGAGGGTCAGACAGAGGGAGACACAGAATCCGAAACAGGCTCCAGGCTCTGAGCTGTCAGCGCAGAGCCCCACGCGGGGCTCGAGCTCTTGGAGCGCGAGATCATGACCTGAGCCGAAGTCGGACGCTTAACCGAGGGAGCCACCCAGGCGCCCCAAAACTGTGTGATTTCTAAAATAAAGACATAAAGGTTATTTCCTCACGGCAGGAGGCTGGGGAGAAAGCTTTGCCCTCCCCAGGAGCCCGGGGTGGGGAAGGATTTAGTGATCCTCTCATCAACACTTCTAGAACTGCGCTAAGTTACCGAAGGAAAACTGCTCATTTATCTAACCCTTTGCCATGAAATGTTCAGAGACGAGTGTGCTGGTTGGCACCTGCTCTCAAGGTGGCGGCAGACACTCAGAATGGTGTTTCCGTTGAACTTCCTGCCTTTCTGCTCATTGAAAAACACAGCACATCGAGGGGCTGCTGCGAGAACACTTTCCAGCCTATAAATCGGGGCTGGAGGAGATGCTTAATTAAATCAGTTCGGAGGTTACAGGAAGGAAAAGCAAACCTCTCCTCCCAGAGTTGACCTGGTTCAAGGAATGTGGCAGTGAGAGAGAACTTGGAAATGTGTTAGTAGGACTAATGCAAATATACCAGAATCAGGCACTTCCTTGCCAGCCTAACAAAGCAAGAGCATAGGATGCAGCGACGGACGACTCGGGCTTTGACCTTCCAACTTCATTCTGTGTGCAAGAAACACGGGTCTGACGATGACTGGAGAGGCTGAATGGCTGTGTTTCAGTTTACAGCACAAAGGACAGGCTTTCTCTTTTTTTTATGTCTTTTTAATTTTATTTTTGAGAGAGAGAGACAGAGTGTGAGTGGGGGAGGGGCAGAGAGAGAGGGAGACACAGAATCTGAAGCAGGCTCCAGGCCCCGAGCTGTCTGCAAGGGCCGGATGCGGGGCCTGCACCCACAGACTGTGAGATCATGACCTGAGCCGAAGTCGGACGCCTAACCGACTGAGCCACCCAAGCGCCCCAAAGGACCGGCTTTCTTAAACGAACTTAATTTCTACAGCATCCTGTTATTTGCTGGCCAGGAATTGGGAAACCTTGAGTCAGTCCTATATCAGAATTCTGTGTTGGAAAGGGCAGATCATTAACTAAAACCTACCAGTTCACGACTGGGGACACCTGGTTAGAATTTAGGATTGTAGACTGTGGAGTGGGCAACAAAGGAAAACACGGCTGCACAGAAGGGGAAAGGAACAGGCTGCATTCAGGCTGGAGTACTGACTATGTCACCGACTCAGCATGCCCGGTGCAGGAATATTCCACGCAACCCAGCTGGTCCCTCCTTTCTCCTTGAGCTCTCTCTGAGGTTCACGGGCACACACTATCATGTGGCACCTGTCAATAACCTTCTCTCTGCATGTCACCTCTACTTGAACGATAGGATCATGTGACTGAAAGAAAAAGAGCAGGACCTAAATGTGGAGTCTCGGCATTTGGTCTTAGCCAGAAGATAAGAAAGCTAAAGAAGTAACTTGGGTTCAGATGCCTGGGTGGCTCAGTCAGTTAAGCATCTGACTTGGGCTCTTGTCGCGATCTCACAACTCATGGATTCGAGCCCCGTGTCAGGCTCTGGGCTGACGGCTCAGAGCCTGGAGTCTGCTTTGGATTCTGTGTCTCCCTCTCTCTCTGACCCTCCCCTGCTTGCTCTCTCTCTCTCTCTCACGAATAAATAAACATAAACATCACACACACACAAAAAGTATGCTGGGTTCAGTCAAGTCCATCAGCACAGGATGCTAGAACCTTGGTCGTGGTTGTATGGCTCAATCTGGAGCACACGTGTTCCAGTGATAAATGTCATGTGGGGAAGGAAAAAAGTTTTCCTCTCCTTTCTTAGGATCCCTGGTTGGGTCTGAAAATTAAAGTGACAAAGACAGATAAATGGGAGAAAAACAAACATATTTAGTTAACATCAATTTTATGCGACACAAGAGCCTTCATAAGGAAATGAAGGCCTTCAGAAATGGTTAAAATTGAGTGTTTCTATGGTAGGTTGGATGAGGAATGAAGAGTCATGGAAAGATATGATAAGGCAAAGGGTAGGAGCTCAATGGCGTAAACTGTGGGAAACTTGGCAAGGTCTGTTGGTTTGGGTTCTTTTCAGTGTCCCTCCATCTTGGGAGACGAGGACACTCCTTTCCTCCACTTATAGGGAGGGCACCTCTCACGTGACGCTCTTATGTGTGACCTCTTTCAGCGGGGACGAGGAAGTTAGAGAGTCCCTCCTACACCTGCTGTATCTTGAACTCCTATAGCTTAAATATATCGAACAGACCAAGGTGCATATTTTAGGGTAGCACATCCAGAACGCCATCAGTCATGATGCGAAACAAAGCAGTCAGTCCTCGGAATCATTACCCACTCCCTCACATCTATAGCCATGTATTGATCACACTTGTTTTCCATTCATAATTTTCCATGACTCATTATTTCCCATGATACATCCATATCCGTCCCGTTAGCCCCTTTGGATCTATTTGTTAGCTGGATCAATTCTTGTTAGGACTTTAGGTTAATAGTCAGAGCAGGACGGAAGGAGAGCATTGGGGCAGGAGTTTATTCACACCTCCTGTGGCTGACTAGATGGGCATGCCACCCCCCTCACCTTTCCTATGTCATTCTTCACTCTCTGGCACTGTCTTTGTTTCCCATGCCCCTCCTCCTGTTTTCCTGTTCCTTACAGGAGGCAAAGGGGGTCTGAATGACACAGCCGGGGTGAGACAGGGCAAATGTTTGCCTCATGCTAAGCAGCTACCCCTTCTCTCCATGTCCTCACTAATGAACAGCCAAGAAATGAACAGATGAAGGATGAGAAGTGGAGAAATAAAGACGGAAAAGTCCAAAGGTGTGTGGGAGGCCTGGAGAGCAGGGGAGCTGAAGGCAGGGATTTAAGATCTAGAGCAGGGATGACACTGGGTTTGCCTTGAGCAGCCACCCCCTCTCTCTGGCCTCAGCTGTAAACTCAGGGGCCAGCCTCGATGGGCTCTAGGTCTGCCCAGGTACGACCCGGGAAGGCGTGGTTTGCAACGGGAAACTCCCGTAGCACACTTTTAAAATTAATTTATTAAAATGAAAGCTGCCTGTGATCTGTATATTTCTACTCCGTTATCAGTGCAGTTGTATATGAGTGACTTATTTGAACCAATGTAAAAAAGAAAAAAAAAAGCACCAAAAGGCAGAAAAATTACTCTGGTAAGTGAGTAATTTGTTTATTCCTTCGGTACTCGGGGTTGCCACTAAATCTGGACTGGAGAAGCCAGTAAATATTTTTAATGTGACAAGAATATCAGAGCATTCTGTGCAAGGCACACTTTGTTACTCCAAGTTTTATTTCTTTTTTTATCATTAGCCATAACCTTTTGGGGCCTGATCTCAACCAAGAGCCACATGCAATCCTGAGAAGGGTCAGAGGCCAGCTAAAGCCACCGCCACGTGCTGGGCCATCTGCCAGTAATTCACGTGACAGTGGTCAGGTCCCTCCAGTATGTTGCAGATTTGTGACACAATTCAAGGATATTTGTTTTTATTGTGGTGTTACCATATATATCTTGGGCTGATCATGGGGAGGGGTTCAAAACCTCTTTAGACCCATACACCCTTTCCACCCAGCTGATACCATTTGCTTGGTGCATTTTGATCCACCTGCTAGCAAGTGTATTCTCTTCTCTCCAATGCATTAAGTAAAGGACACACACACACACACACACACACACACACCCATCTGCCCATCGTTGTGAAAACCTAATAAAAATAATAGCAAAGAAAGGCAGGGTTTATTTAATTTGGGTTAGACGTGAGCAACATTGATTTCCTTGTCTCAAGACAGCTCATATCTTGCAGAGGTTCTATAAAACTCCTAAAAGGCAAAGTAAAGCTGGAGAGGTTCCCTTAGCGACTCCTACCTGGCACACAGAGAGTTAAACTTAAGGGGAAAAAAAATTGAAATGCAATCCTGGCTCGTGTTACCCATTAGCTGGGTATATTGACCAAACTTATAGTCAGATAATGCAAACAATAACAAAGTTATTGATTGAAGAGATGTCAGGCAAATAGGTACTTATTATGATGCTGCTGATAAGCTCGGGGTCTCCCTCACGTGACAGTGACAGAGGCCTATTGATTCTGCAGTTGGTCATCCGTGGCTTCCAGCTGACACGGAATCTGCAGGCTGCTTCCACACGCAGGAGCTAGACTTCTCTAGCGTGGCGGGGTGGGGGGCGGGCGGGGGGCGAGATCACCTAAGAGAATGCCACCAAACTCTGGCCGTGGGGAAAGGAAGGGGTGACTCTACACCGAAAAGGAGCCCGTGAGCAAAACCAGGCAGTGCCAGCAGGTCACAGAACACTGTGGGGCCGTGTCCTCCGTGGGCCACCTCCCTCCCCCGCGACCGGAGAGCACACACAAGGGCAGGTCCTTAAGCAGCTGTCACTAGCGCTGAGCTCTGAGCTGACCAGTAGGGGTGCGGAAGACAGATGAGACCCACAGACCCTCCCCACTGAAAACCAAATGTATCACCTCTCCAGCACATCTGCTCCCCAACCTGGGCCTTCCAGTTGGCAGGGAAATCTGGCCAGACGTTCTATTATTGCTTCTCCCAGCATGTGATCAGCCTGAGGCATTCATGGTTGATTGTCTAAATTTTAGATGTGAACCAGCAAAACACCATCTCTCTTAGCGCTTTTAGTATTAGCCGATTATATGGCTGTGGAAGAGATGGAATAATACTCATTAGTTTTTTGGATGGCCTCGCAAGAAAAGGATGCTTGGTGCCTGCCAAACAGAACTGGTGATTGTTTTGACACTTGAGGGTGTGAGGGAGAGAGGGAAGCTGGTGTGGGAGTGTAGTGTAGAGGATGAGACGAGGAGGGGGTTATTTATTTCTTACTTTCCCATAGAGGAGTCCGTAGATGATTTGCTGGTCTCATATGTAACGGAACAAAACACTTTGTGTTCATCATAACTGGTTCTTCTTCATGCAGAATGACACCAAGGTATGGGATATTTACGCAAAGGTTGTGCTCTAGGAAGGAAGAGGAATTTCATTCATTCATTCATTCATTCATTCATTCGATATCTACTGAGGGTCTACCATGTGCCCGGCTTGGTACACAGAGCTGAGTAGAGCAGTTGAACAAGGTAGCCAGTCCCTGCCCCTTGTTGGTTTCCATCTGATGAAGGGGGGTGGGGGAGGAGGTGGGAAGTGGTGTAGACACAGGTGGTGCGCAAACACGTTTAATTACTATTTTGGGAGATTTCGGTTGTTTCCAATTTTCTTGCTCCCCTAAATAACGATGGACCCCTTTTGGGGGTCTTGGAGTCTTCTGTGGGAAAACCGATATGGGTTTTATAGTCATCCCTTTCTGAATTGGGATGTCCAGCCTTACAGATGTTGTTTTTTGAGACTTCTTTCTTGGAGTTATGTTTCAAAGCTTCCTTTTAATATCCTCAGTCCTTTGAGGGTGAATCTAATTTGACTTTTAGAAATAGTCAAGCATCATCTGGCCTTACATCTGGTGAACGTGGCGAGGATGAATCATCGCCATCTTCTTTTGTTGTTAAGAATGTGTGGCTATAAAGTAATGCGACTGATTTTGGGGTCGCGGGTAAGGCCTTCAAAAACACTCTAGAAGCAACTCAGGGGAGGACTTCTAAAGTGTTTGCAGCACCGGCAGCATCTTTGCTATAGGGAAATGGAACAGACGGCACGCGGGCTTTGACGTCAGAGTGTCCCGGGTCTTGCCTGGATTCCTGTGCTTCCTCCCTGTGAAGCCAGGTACTTGGCCCCATATATGCCTCAAGTTGATCATTTGCAAAATGAAGCTAATTTTATCCATCACACAGACTTATGATGAGTGTTAAATAACATAAAATAACTACTAGTAAAGCATCTGGTACAGTGCCTGGCCTATGGCAGTTGTGACTATCGATAATATGTGAAGCACTTCCCAGAAGGAATACATTGAAGGGAACTACTTTTTTTCACCCCCCGCTTAAAACTGTAACTTCCAACATTTGGAAAAGATATCAACTCCAGGCTCAGGATAGTCGGATATTATCCGCTTGCTGCCCCAGATCCGCCCTCTAATTTTTCCCAACCTGCTCTGTATCCTGTGTGGACTGCATTGGGCAGACCCGAGTTCCCCAGGTTCTGGATGGATTCAGACGAGGGTGGCATTGACAGGCAGACAGGAGAAGAGAGTGGGGTGTTCATCTGCCCAGCTCGCTTTCCCAGAAGGTGCAGCCTTACTCCCCGAGGCCACAACTCTCAGGTCCCAGCCCCGCTGGGCGGCTCCCTCCCCCTCTCACCTAGGGCAGGTGACGGTTCTGAAATGCTAACCCCAAGGTGCTTCACCGTCCTTGTGGGTTTCTCTTAACCCTACCCACACTCACAAATAAACTCTTCATTAACTAACTCTTCCTTAAGTTACCCTAGCTGGATCGCTGACTGATACACAGAGTTAGTTTCTGGTTTTGGTCTAGTCAAGCCCTAAGGTTGCGATTAAAGTGATTTGATTGTGCTGACTGTGTCTGGAAAGAGAATAGGATCTTATAAATTTTGAGCTATGCAAAAAGCAGAATTTCTCAGAGATGCTGAGAGCAGTCTTCAGAAATGCATACGCCTGACGCTGTTTGCTTTCTAGGCAAACCGTGGGATCTCCCTCTTCCCTCTGTCCTCCAGTAACGTTACACATGTCTTCATGTTAAGTGCTTGCATTGTCTTATTCTGACAATAAGGAGCACTCAGAATAAGTAATGCTCCTCAGTGAGTCACAAATGGAATCCGTGTCAGCCAGTGTCGTGAAATGGATCTATAACTGGCTTTTTGTCCCTCAATTTGAGATGATCTAATTCAATTTCTATGATTTATAGCTTGGGAGAAGACACTCTCTGTCCCCCTCCCGAACTTTCATTCTGTTTCTTATTCCCAAATTTCCCGGGATCTGAAGGGAATTCATTTCTGAAGGCAAACGAGCCTATTACCACAGCCTACTGCTAATGATTGTCATTTTGGTTTACTATTGCTGTTAACACAGGAGATGTGAAGTGTCACCAAAACCAATCTGCGTCTCTGCTATGGAGATGAAATTTCTTTTGTAGGGCAAACAAACAAGTTTTTTGAGAAGTTGACTGTGCAAATCATGAGGACAGTGTAATGGCTGGTCTGGTTGCCGACATGAACTAATTTTTTTTTAAAGATTTTTATTTTTTTAAATGTTTATTTTTGAGGCACACACACACACACAGTGCAAACAAGGGAGGGGCAGAGAGAGAGGGAGACACAGAGTCTGAAACAGGCTCGAGTCTGAGCTGTCCGTACAGAGCCCGACGCGGGGCCCGAACCCATGAACCAGTGAGATCGTGACCTGAGCTGCAGTCGGATGCTCAACTGACTGAGCCACCCCAGGCGCCCCAACCAACGTGAACTAATTTAAGGATGAGCGGAGGGCTCTGGTAGCTTCTGTAGTGGCCACTGCCCAGCCTGCATCCTTCTACAAGGCTGACACATTATCTCCAGCTTCCCTTTCTCCAAGGAATTGCCCGGGGCCAACAGGAGCCGCCCGGACAGGAGGCTACTGTCCTCTCCAGCCATCCTGTGGTAGATAATTGACATGATGGCACAGAAGGCAAAACTCCTTGCCTAAAGGGCTGCACCTCAGCCGGGGCCTCCCTTCCTTCGCTCTTCCCCACTCTGTCCCTTTCACCTTCTGACAGTTTTCTCTTTTGAGTACATCCTCAGTAAATCATGCACCCCCTTGAATTCCCATCTCAGGCTCTGCTTCAGGAAGCCTGGCCCTTCTCCTGATCTTATGGCTGGAGAAATGGTAAGTGTGAGAGGTGGAGAGGGAAAGGTGCTCTTCCTCTGTGGTGCACGCAGTGGATTTGGCAGCCGCTGCTTCTCAGATGCTCTTGGGATAAATAGACGCCATTTTGATGACCGCATATGACACGTCAGTGGACCAAACAGCTGTTTGAGCTCTGACTTTCACCGGGAGTTGAGAAGACTTTAAACATCCTGACCCTCAACTGTCTCTGGATAGCTTATGTCACCAAAATTCTTGAGTCAGAGACACTGGTTGCCACTTGCTCTGCTGAGAGCATTTGGCCAGATCTTTCGTCCATGAGCCTTTGGTTGTGGTCCTAGGTCCCTGGTGTTTTTGATGATTTGCCAACATGGCCTTGGACTCTCTGGGAACTCCTTGCTCTTCCTTTTTGGAAAGTGCCCTCGCCCTTCCTTTTTGCCAAATCGAGCCCCTCATCACACAGAAGCCTAAATCAATCTCTGAGGGACCCTGTCTCTCTGGCCACTCTGGGCACTACTGTATCCCGCTGACATTCGTGAAGCCTAATTCCACAGAGCTGTACTCAAATTGAAGGCACCTGTACCCTTCTTTTAAAAAACAAAATTAAAAAAAATTGTGTGGTATAACATACATAAAAGACATACATCTCAAGCATGCATGTGGCTGAATTTTTACATGTGTATTTTCCCCAGAAACTGCCACCTGGATCAAGATCTAGAACGTTTCCAGCGCCCCATGCTCCTTCTCAGTCTATTATCATCCACCCGCCAGTAAGAGGTAAGCACTCTTCTGACTTCTAATTACAGACTAGGTGCGGCATTCTTGGACTTCATGTAGAATGGAATCATGCAGTATGTATTCCTTTGTGTCTGGCCTCCTTCACTCATTGTTATGCCTATGAGAGCCACCTACTGTTTGTTCTTTTGTTTACAGCTTTTCTTGTTGCATGTTTTAATATTCTGTATGTTTTTGCCCTGTTTCCCCTTTTATCTTGCATACTTCTTGAAGTAGAGGTTGTATCTTTTATGTATTTCCTATATGAGCATATCGTGGACGTTTACAAATATTCCCTGGGTGAATGCTGACTGATTCCTGTTCATAGGGTACTTAGTGAAGGCAAGCTGTTGTCTTCTCTTCCTGTTGTATGTGTAGTTGAAGTAGTTGTGTCTTCTCTTCCTGTTGTATGTGTAGTTGAAATGGTTATGTCTGGGGCTGCAGCATGTTTTACTGTGAAGTAACAACAGTAATAAATATTTATAGGACCTGTATCCAAGGCGTCTATAGTGACTTGCAGTTTCTAAGTTCATCTTTTCATTTTCTCATAGAGCTTGGCAGGAAAGCCACCGAGGTCATTCTGCTGAAGGGGGGAGGCTAAGATGTGCTGAGGTGAAGTCTCCGACCCCGAGTCCTGGCGGACCTTAGTGGCAAAACTGAAGGTCTAACCTAGTTTTAGCTCATTCTCTCTCTTGGATTCAATCCCATGTTTCTCTCGTCCCTGTTCCCAAGGAAAGAGATGCATTAGTACAACCACAACTATTAGTAGAGGTTTAACGTTTTGGAATCCTGTCATTATAGGAGTTATGTTACGGCTTCATTCTATGTGTGTGTGTGTGGGCGGGGGGGGGGGTGGGGGTGGTTACCGGCTTGTCTTTAAACCAATTTTGTCCTCTAGCTTTTGTGATACTCTTTAAAGGCGTTACTTTAAAATAAATCAGATGTAGGAAGTTACAGATTTACCGACCTGATAAGGGGAGGGGTTAACTGATGCCTCTCCATGGGAAAGGTGCCTGATGTTTTCTGTTTCTGGGGAATTCAGTACACTGGGGACCACGGTTCAGGAGAGGCCAGAGCGCTGACCAGCCTCTTGCCACATCTTTTTTGGCCACAATCTTTCTTTGTTTCCTGTGGATCACATGTCCTCTTTATAATAGAAATGAGTGGGGAATAGGATTCATTCGATAAGAAGAAGAGTGATGCCCCCCTTGGCTAGATATTTGAAGTCCTTTCTTGCTATTTGATACACAAACACACGCAATAGTAGATAACATCCAGTGGGCCCTGGCCAGCTACGGGAGCTACGGAAATTTGAGAGTTTTCAGAGAACTTGTGAGACTAAAGTCAAATCTATCTTCCCCTTTTTTGTCTTAAATTTCAACTTCATTTTCATTCATGTCGTTTGATCTGTGGTCTGTTGTGGAGAGAGGAAAAACACTTTTTCCTTCTACCTTTCTGGGTTTTCAGCTGGGGCCCCCGTAACAACGGAGAGACGGATATTTGTTTAATATTTTACTATAAGTTTCATGTGACACGGGAGCCTTCATAAGGAGATGAAGACCTAAAGAAAGGGCTGGCCCTCAGTGTTTTTTTTTATGCTATAGGTTTGATAAAGAATTGAAAGTTATGGGGAAATGTGATAGGACAAAGGGGTACGAGCTAAAGGTAGTAAACGGAGGGAAACTTAGCAAGGCCTGTTTGTTAAGATTCCTGGTCTTGGAAGACAAGGTTGTTCGTTTCTTCCGGGGATAGGGAGGGTGCCTCTCAACTGAGAATCGTCATTTTTTAAAATTTTTGTTCATTTTTTTCAGAAATGGGGAGGGGCAGAGGGCAAGAGCATCTTTTTTTTTTATTTTAAAATTTTATTTAAATCCAAGTTAGTTAACATAAGATGTAATAATGATTTTAGTGATTTATCACTTACGTATACTACCCAGTACTCGTCCCCAAAAATGGCCTCCTTAGTGCCCATCACCCATTTAGTCCCTCCCTTCCCCCACCCCTCCAGCCACCCTTAGTTTGTTCTCTGTATTTAAGAGAGAGAGAGAGAGGGGGCGGGTGGAATCTTAGGCAAGCTCCATGCTCAGCATGGAGCCTGATGTGGGGCTCAGTCCCACGACTCTGGGATCATAACCTGAGCCGAAATCAAGAGTTGGATGCTCAACCGACTGAGCCACGCAGGCGCCCCAACCTAGGGTCTTATCACCTGCTTTAGGGGAGAAGGGGGAAGTTAGTGAATCCTTCCTACACTCCGTGTTTCTCAGATTCCTTTAGCTTAAGATATTCAACATGCTGAGGTGCTGTATTTTGGGGCAGTATGTCCTGAACCCCATCATTTGGTACCTTAAAAATCTCTTGATATCATCAGTATTTCATTACTTGTTGACAAATGGACTGAAATGGGAATTTATCCCAATTTCTAGCTTCTGTCTGTTTTTTTTAATCAGCCTAAAATCATGCCTGGGATAATTGTAATTTTCTTCTTAACTTCTAGGGTGATTTAACAAGAAACTTTAAGAACAACAATATATATTAATGGCAAATGGGCTCCCAGTATTGAGATCTGTTTAAGTGTTTTTGATTCTTTAAGCTCACATAATGAAGGTACTGAACTAACAAATAAATAACTGTTCTTGGAAGAAAACCCCACATCAGAGTAAATATTAACAAAGGATCTGGTTATGGCACACATTGAACTTCAGGTAATTATGTTCTTTATTTTGAAAAAAAGTTCAAAATGCCGCATAGATGCTCAGTCCAGGAAGGAAAAGGCTTTACAATTTACATTGTTCATGGGATGCTGTGACAATAAACAGAATTGCTCTTCTGGAAGCATCTGTTAAGCCAATTACATGGCAAATTTTCAAGTTCTAGAATGGGTAGGTTTGCAATTGGTGAAAACCTTGATAACCAAGAGAAGACAGGATCTAGAGAAGAGAGCAGGTGATAAACAGAATCCTGATGGTGTCTATGTTTTAATGCAACCTGGAAATTAGACACTTTTACATGCAATATTTTTTTTTCACATAACAGTTCCCAAATAAACAGTTAAAGTGGTTTTAGGTGATTAAAGCAATATAGAAGATTAGTTTTGTTATGTATAATCACCTTTGCTTCTCCTTTATTGATGAAAAGAACTCTTCTCAGCGGGTTGTGTTATCTATTTTAGATGTTGCCTGATCTTGTTTTTTAAATGTAAATCAGCTTTTTAATCTTTTTTTATGTAAATTTGATAGCCCGTACCAGCAATTATTCTGCTTTGTTGCAGCTCCCTCTTTAGAACTGTCTCTGTTTTATGTTTAATTGTCCTAATTGTCCAAATTTGAATAAACCTGGAGAACAGCAATGGAGATCATTACTTGTTTTTAAATTTACAAAAAGGTTTAAGCACTCCTTCCTGAACTTCCCTTTAATTCTTTACACTGTTAATTATGATCTGGGAGATTGGAAAACCTTGTTATTGTCCCCAGAGCTGCTACTCCAAATTATAGGTTTGTTTATTTTTGTTTTACTACTTTATATCAGACTTCTCCTTCTTGTGAACATGATAAAAAGCTCATCAGAGAAAATTTAGATTCACTTTTTAATCAGTGCAGGATTTTAGCAAGGGGGTATCTACATGAAGATATACATTATGCATTTTTAGAAGTTGGAGCCCGTAACTATAGTCCAGGAAAGGGAATTCATCCATTTCATATCCATCTATCATCCATCCATCCATCCATCCATCTGTCTTTCCACCACCCACCCATCTATCCACCCACATAGCCATCCAACTAGCCATCAACTTATGGAGGGCTTGAACTGGATGACACATCAATTCAATGAGATTATGTTCTGATTTAATAATTTTTAGCAAATGAGTAGATTAGATTCTAGGTCAAAACTGAATTTTTAAGTTGATTTATTGCATAACTTAATTGGAGAAAACAAAAACAAAAGAAGGAAACCTACAGGAGTCTTATCTCTGTTCACTGAGGTTCTTTGCAGCTTGGGGTTTTATGCTTTGATTCAGATCAAGGCGGCCTTGGTGCGGAGACAGAGCAGTCGATTGAGCAGTTGAGCCTGAGACACTGTGTGTCTGATCGATCTGTGGCCAGCCCACCTATGTCCGATATGTTTCTGTCCCATGCACCTATGTCCTGTATGACGTCTCTCACTGGGACTCTTTCCTACCACCACTCTAAAGAGAAGCCACTTTCTTGGGTTTAGAGATGCCTGGATTAAGCAATGAGGTATGTTAATTTCTGGTCAATCTCACATGCCAGTTAGTGGGTTCAGATGTCAGTGAGAGAAATGTTTCATGTCATATAAGCTGTCACAAATAGCTACACAGATAAGTAACTTGACTGGTTTTTGTGGCCAGATCTCTTCAGGATTGCCTAAAGAGACAGCACTGCCATGACTTGAGCAAGTCACCGAAAACTTCTAAGGTTAATTTTCTGTCCTGTGAGGCCAGGGGTAGGAATAATTCTCAGGGGTGCAATAGAAGCAGAACAGACAAGCGCCAGTGTTTTAAGGAAGCTCCATTATCATACACAAGGTCAGATCAAATGAAAATGAAATGTTCTCTCGCAGCATCCCTGAGTTTCGGCAAGTGAATTCTAGTCATGCTTTGTATTCACAGACAGGAAATGTCTATTCAGAAGGAATGAATAATAGATAACTACTTTCTTTGCTTTACACCTAGTTATAATTCTACAACTAACATAATATTAAATGAGTTCCCTTCCTCCCAGTGATGTTTCATATTCGAGTTACATACCGTAACCTCAGAACTCAACAGCGTGAAAAATCAAACAGCTGGGGAAAAATGCATCTTTAATTTTCCCACCAATTTACCACCCCCTGCCCTCTTGCTCCAGATTATCTGCCCAGTTCTTAGGCAAATGCTATGTTCTCAGTCCCTCTATTCTCATAAAGATGATGGACCCCAGCCAGTCTTAGCTCCAGCTTTTCAGATCCCATTTTTATTTGCTGGGGTTTAAAAGCAAGGTTTACTTTCACTGTGGCACGTTAAATACCTCATTTGCTGAATCATACCTCAAATAAATTCAACAAAATTGTTTTTGCGATTGCAAAAACAGTAGTGCTCATTTTTAGTGTTACATAGCTCATGAGTAATAATTTATGTTTGGTAAAAAAATAGTAATAAGGACCTAGGATGGGGTATAAGAATTGTAAACTATGTTGTTCTACACGGTATATTAATAGTAAGAATAAAGGGAACCAGAATCAAAGAATGACATAACGTTGGGAAGAAATCATAGACATAGTTTTATTGACTGTTCATTGAAGAAGTGAGGGGACAACAGTTCGGAGAGATGAAGTGACTTGTTCAAGGTCACACAGCTGGTTAGCTCCAGAATTGGCCCAAAACCTCACAGTTTTTGGCTCCTGGTCCAGCACACTCTCCATCACAACATGCAGCCTCTTAGTTTGTTGGTTTTGGGTCAGAAATATAATTAACACAGGGCAGGAAGCCTAGATTATGAAAAAGTTGGAGGGGAATCTAATGAAAACCAAGCTTTGTGAAAGTCGACCTGTTTTGTGATATATTCATGGTGTCTGACTGCATTTGGAGTTTGGCGAGTGTCTCTTCTTTCGTCTTTGACCTGCTGGTCCTCTTCCTAAACTGGTGATTTAAGGGTCTACAGAGAGTACACAAATTCTTGCCGAGTGGTGAAAGTAATACAATACTAAATAACAAGAAACAAACATGCACCGAGAAAGTAAAAAAAAAAATAAAAATACTGAAGAGAGTACTATAGGAATAAAAGTAGCACTTCTGTGGGGCGCCGGGGAGGCTCAGGTGGTTGAGTATTGGACTCTAGATTTTGGCTCGGGTCATGGTCTCAGGGGTAGTGAGATCGAGCCCTGTGTCTGAGTCCATGCTGAGCACGGAGCCTGCTTGGGACTCTCTCTCTCCCTCTCTCTCTGCCCCTCCCCTGCTCACACATGCTCTCTGTCTCTCTCTCTCTGAAAATAAATAAACATGAAAAAAAAAAAAGCAGTACTGTTGCAAGAATTCTGATATGAGGTGAAAGGCAGTGGATGGGGAACCCTTGTTCTGTAGGTTTAGTTGTGATTAATAAGGAAAAGTAGTATTTGGTATTGAAGGGGAGTGGAGTATACCACCTCAGAATGGACCCCTTTAATTTTTTTCTTTTAACGTTTATTTTATTTTTTGAGACAGGGAGAGACAGAGCATGAACAGGGGAGGGTCAGAGAGAGAGGGAGACACAGAATCCGAAGCAGGCTCCAGGCTCTGAGCTGTCAGCACAGAGCCCGATGTGGGGCTCGAACTCACTGACCGTGAGATCGTGACCTGAGCCGAAGTCGGACACTTAACCAACCGAGCCACCCAGGCGCCCCAGAGTGGACCCCTTTAGCATGTGGATTACTTTGAACTGAAGGCAGTCAAGAGCCAGTAGATTCAGGAAAAACTTCTACCTATCCCTTACCAGCCTTAATTAATTAATTAATTAATTAATTAATGTTTATGTTTATTTTTATTCAAGTTCGTTAACATACAGTATGGTCTTGGCTTCAGGAGTAGAACCCAGTGATTCATCGCTTACATATCACACCTAGTGCTCATTCTGAAAAGTGCCCTCCTCGATGCCCATCATCCATTGAACCCATCCACCCCCCCCAACCCCCACAGCCCCACCAACCCTCAGTTTGTTCTCTGTATTCAAGAGTCTCTTACGGTTTGCCTCCCTCTCTGGTTTTATCTTATTTTGCCTTCCTTTCCCCTATGTTCGTCTGCTGTGTTTCCCAAATTCCGCTTATGAGTGAGATCATGTGATATCTGTCTTTCTCTGACTCCTTTTGCTTCGCATAATACCCTCTAGTTTCATCCGTGTTGTGGCAAGTGGCAAGATTTCATTCTTTTTCATTGTTGAGTATAAAGAAGATACGGTGTATACATATACGATGGAATACTACTTGGCCTTAAAGAATTTAGATAGGCGTCCGGGCTCAGAAAGAGAGCTATTAACCAGAGATAGCATTTTTTCTTGAAAGACCTACCTGCATGGCAGGGAAAACATCTGATTACTGAACATGGGCTCTTGTTATCTTCCTGTGAGTTGCCCCCCTCCATACACACTTGGAAGCCCCAGACCCCTATCACATTCCTTAGCTCAGGATGGCACATAAGCCTCAATTCTCTGACTGCCACTGAGTCTCATATCTTTGGAGGGTTTTGTTTGTACAGAATTACATTTAGGTTTTTTTGGTTGTTGTTGTTGTTGTTAACTTGTTTTATGTTGACTTAATTATTTAGACCAGCCAAGGAACCTAGACTATACTGTCAAATGATAATATAAAGTATGGCTGCTTGAAAACCAAAATAATATGGACACAAAAGGGGCGGGGTTTAAGACTCTGATGCAGACCCATTGGCCCCACAGAGATGCAACAGAGATCTGAAGGATTGTAAATTAACAACAATCCCACATAGAATCCTATATCCTATTTAAATATATATGCATCTATATACACACGCACATAAGTATGTGTATGCATATAATGTATATGCGTGTATGATGCATGTGGGTTTGGTTTCCATTCTGCAGGGTGGAATTCTTTAGTTATATGTGAAAACCCATTGATAAAGAACATCCCCAGGAATTGCTTGAGATGCCAAGTGGGCCTCATTAACGATTACAGTCAAGATACTGAGAGAGGAAGGCTAGAAAAGTAGCACCTCTTCCAGAATGGCTCATTCCTCCCAGGTTGGGACTTCCATTACCCCTCTCTCCACCCCTACCTAGTAATAGCCAGTGTCTTCTCACAAGGTCCTGGGCTACTGAATTTTCTGTCTTGATAGACACTCTTGAAGAAGCTTCTATGCTTCTATCAGTCAGCATCTGTGTAAAAATTATCTTCCTATATCTCTCTTCAGAGGTGTGATTTTGTGAAGAGAGAGATGATGAGGCTGTTATCTGGCCCTGGTGACACAATCTCTCACGGGATCGCCTCAGTTAAGTCACTCTATCAGAGTGAGGAGACTAGAAGTTTTAAGTCCTCCTAGATATGATCATTCTTTTTTTTTTTTTTTTACACATGATTATTCTTTTGGTTATTGACTGATATTACCAATTCCAGTTGATGTCAGAATGCCATCATTCTATTTTAATATGTATTTCAAATTGACATATATATATATATATATTTTATGTATTTTTATTTACTTTAACTTCTATTGACTTAATTTTTTGCATTCCCTATCCTAAGGAGTTCCTTCATGATATCTAGTTACCTGGGAGGTTGAATTTTATTCGGAATGCTGATTGGTGAGCACAGAGTAAAATTTGCCTTGGGAAGATATTTTACATAAACTCTGAAAAGCCAGATGAAATATCTCTACTTCAAACTGAATACATCGCTGTGACACCACAGAATGGAACCCCCAAATTCGGTACCTTTTCCATCAAAAGTATGAGTTCCTTTGGAGTAGAGAAAGTGATGAGGAATGAATCTGATGAGCTATATGTGATGGGCGGAATGGCCTCCAAAGGTGTCCAAGCCCTGCTCCCTGGAATGTGTTTCCTTGCATGATAAAAGGGGCTTTGCATCTGCAATTATGGTTATGGATGTGGATAATCCAGGTGGGCCCTTTGAAGCAGAGAACGGTCTCTGGTTGGAGTCAAAGATATGCAGTGAAATAGGAGGCAGGAGAGGGAATCCAAGAGAGAGGCTCCAAGTGTGAGAAGGGCATCAAAGTGCTGTTACCCGCCCTGAGCACAGGGAGACACCTGCCGGGGCGAAGAGAGGTCTCTAGGAGTTGACGGCAGCTCCTGGCTGACAGCAGGCGAGCAAACAGGGACTTCAATCCTACAACCGCAAGGAATGAAATTCTGACAACTGAAAAAGCTTGGAAGTAGATTCTTCCCCAGAGCCTCCAGAAAAGAAGGCAGCTCTTGATTCTGCCTTGTGAGACCTGGAGCAGAGAAAACCCTTGAGCCCTGCTGTGCCCGCACTTCTGACCCACGAGAAGTTACAAAATAATAAATGAATGTTATTTTAAGCCTGGAGATGTGTGGCAATTTGTTACTGTAGCAAGAGAAAACCAAAACACTGTGTTAGTATGTTCAAGTTCAGTCTAAGAAAATAATCTGAGAAAAACAACACAGTTGTGTGTGTGAACCCCCCCCCCCCGCCCCCCTGACGGAATTGGAAGGACAAGGACAGTAAAAGACCAGGTAAGGTCATTCAAATACCAACTGTTATTTGTAAGATAATGAAAAGCAAACATCTGGTTCTTTGCATAATTTTGATCAAAGGAACATAATATGTTTTGCACACGTTTGGAGGAAACCCAGCTGCATTGAGATTTTCATCAGGGAAGAACTAATGTCAACCTGGGATGCAGGATGAGGAACCTCTCCCTGTGTGATAATGACAAGGAGGTGAATGTACAAATCTAATTTGGGCAAGTAAGTGAGCAGTCACGGAGTGCCCAGCAGAAGATACAGGCCACCTCAGGGAGCCTGGGTGGCTCAGTCAGTTGAGTGTCTGACTCTTGACTTCGGATCAGGTCATGATCTCACGGTTGTAAGGTCGAGCCCTGTATTAGGCTCTGCGCTGAGTGTGGAGTCTGCTTGGGATTCTCTCTCTCTCTCTCTCTGCCCCTCCCCCTCAAAATAAATAAATAAATTTAAGAAAAAAGAAGGTATAGGTCACCTCATTCCACATACTGGGTGGAAACCAGGGTGAAGTCAAAAGAAAGAGGGAAGAGAGAAGGACTTTTCTCGGGGCGCACTTTTCGTGCACATCTGTCACTTTCAGGTGACAGACTTCTGCTGTCCCTTCCTGTTGGCTCCAGGCTTGGACATCTGAAACAGGGTTGGCCCATCCACGGATTGCTTCCTATCTTGCCATAGAGTTTGGCTCCAGATGTGACCAAAAGGTAGCCCAGAGAGCACCAGGACCTTCTCTGGAACTGAGGGGAAGGCGCTGCTCTATGCTGGTGTCGCTAACTAGGTGGGATAGATTCTCAGATTGCTGGTTTCCTCTGGTCCCCCATGTGAGGAAGGCATATCTGGGAGTGAAGTCAGCGCAGACCGAGTAGGACAGAGATGATGGAACAAAGCACACACCACTAGGTCCAGTGCAATCTCTGCACCGTGCCAACTTTCTCAGTCGCTTGGCTTAAAGTAATCGGAGGTGGATTTTTGTCCCTCGGTATAGAAAGGGTCGGAACAAAACTGTCTCGTTTTACCATGTCAGAGCAGACGCCTTGCAAATCTCATTACTTCTTGATTTGCCTTTAGAGCATCCACGCTGGAGACAATTTCTGACACGCAGACTTGAATGTGTTTAAACTGAACTAAACATGACCCTTTTAAAAAAAAAAAATGTTTATTTATTTTTGAGAGAGATAGAGAGAGACAGAGCGCGAGCAGGGGAGGGGCAGAGAGAGAAGGAGACACAGAATCTGAAGCAGGCTCCAGGCTCTGAGCTGTCAGCACAGAGCCCGAGGCGGGGCTTGAACTCATGAACCGTGAGATCATGACCCGAGCTGCAGTCGGACGCTTAACTAACTGAGCCACCCAGGTGCCCCTGAACTAATCATGACCTTTACTCTTCTTCCTACCATTCATTGTGATCCTCCCCCCATGCACCTGACCTTACCTCTTTTTCTGTTAGGGTTGGGGACATGGTTGGATAGTAAGCACTTCTTGATTCTTTCTTCTGTGAACGGCCCTTCTCTTCTTTGGGTATTTGTTTCTCCCACACTCCAAATGAATTTGGTGGCTCCTCTACCCGAAATTGGCGCACCACTGTCTAGAAACTATCCTGGGTCCAGGGATGGGCACGTGACCCAAGCTGGTTTCTGTCACTTGCAGCCTTACACAGGGCTGGCAAGTGAAAGTTCTGGTATCTCCTGTGCCTCCCTCCAACCAGTCTGCTCATCCTCAGGTCCTTTAGTTTGGTGAGATGTTTTCTATCTCCCCTTTTCTCTTCTCATCTGGATTCACATTTTACCTAATTATATGAGAAATAAGTGTGCAATGAAGATGTAGAAAATAAAACCAGGAGTGACAGAAAAATACAATTCCCTGCTTCTAAGGGTTTATACGATTAGATTGGGCTCACCTGTATAGTCCCTGTCTATGACCTTAATTACCTCTGTGAAGTCCCTTTTGCCGTGTTAGGAAACACCCTCGACAGGCTCCAGAGAGCAGTGCTGGGACATCGCTGGGGGCCATTCTCCCTTTGGGGGCCACATCTAGCTCATCAATTTGGTTCCTTATCACTTTTTCCCGGCCAAAGGAACTCATACTCTTGATGTAAAAGTGTACTGGATTTGGGATTGTCATTATCTGGTCATCAGAGCAGTGTATTTGGTTATGGAGTAAGGATATTTCATCAGGGTTTTCTAGAGTTTGCATAAAATATCCTCCCAAAGCAATTTTTACTCTGTGCTTACCAATCAGCATTCTGATGAAAATTCACCTCCTAGGTAACTTGATGTCAAGAAGAGACTTCCCAGGATAGGGAATGCAAATAATTGGGTCAGTAGAAATTAAAATATATGTTAAATATAAATGTAAAATAATAAAGAAATTAAATTATAAATATAAATCTATTATCTATAATGATAATTATATAACACATAATTATAATCTATAATTAGGCCATTGGCATACTAGGCTGACATTTTGGTTTATCTCCCTTAAGTCAGTTTGCTTACGTATTCATTTATTTATTCAATTTTACTTTTGTTTATTCTTATCTGATGCAATCAGACCCAGTGGTTGGTCAGCTCATCAAAATATTCAGTTAACTTGATGTAATGGAAAGTAAATTCGGTTTATAGTAGGAAGACCTCAGTTATTCTTTTTTTTCTTTTTTTTTTTAATTTTTTTTTTCAACGTTTATTTATTTTTGGGACAGAGAGAGACAGAGCATGAACGGGGGAGGGGCAGAGAGAGAGGGAGACACAGAATCGGAAACAGGCTCCAGGCTCCGAGCCATCAGCTCCGAGCCTGACGCGGGGCTCGAACTCACGGACCGCGAGATCGTGACCTGGCTGAAGTCGGACGCTTAACCGACTGCGCCACCCAGGCGCCCCAAGACCTCAGTTATTCTGAGCAAATCACTTAATTGTGATATGGGAGGAAGATGCCGGGATTTGGAGCCAGAGGATCCTGGGTTTATCTCCAGCTCTGTCACTTTCTGTGTAGCCTTGAGGCAAGTAAAAACTTAACTAAGCCACTGAGTGTAAGATTCGTTGTCTAGAAAATGGGATCAAGGATAGATACCACCTGGCAGGGTCGGCCTCCAAATCAATGATAATGTGAGCAGAGCAGGTATTACTATGCCCAGCACATAGTATGCACTCAATAAATGGTAACAATAACTAACAAACAAAGAAACTCAGTTAAACTAGAAATTACAAAAAAAATGATAAATGCATCATATGAACACACGGCATACACAGCACAGTCTCACCTCTATTCTGATGTAGGGCTGAGGCCTCTTCTTTGAGCATGAGTGTGCTGCATGACATCTGCATGGTCTCTCTTGCATTAAACGCATCTCTAATAGGCCATAGTTTCCAGTTTTTATCTGTTTAAAGTGGAGTGAGAATGTAGAGCCACTTGCAAAGCAACCTGAGTCCAGAATTCTAGAATTTTATTTATTTCCCCCTGTTCTTGCATGGCTGTGTTTCCCGCAACTAATTGATACAATTTCCTCCAATAGCCAGCCTTCACCAAGCCTTTCTAATGATTCGAAAACTTTGTTTTTGTAAACACAACTCTCTTCACACACACACTTCATTGCTTTCCATAATTGATTAAATCACACGATTGCAACAACAAATACAAATGGCATTAACAGTTTTGGGATAAAGGAGTTCAGTTGAGGGGTGCTTGGGTGGCTCGGTCAGTTGAGGATCTGACTCTTGGTTTTGGCTCAGGTCATGATCCCAAGGTCATGGGATTGAGCCCCGCATCAGTCTGCTTAAGATTCTCTCTCTTCCTCTCTCTCTCTCTCTCTCTCTCTGTCCCTTTCCCCAACTTGCAATCTCTTTCTCTCTCTGTCTAAAATTAAAAAAAAAAGGAGTTTAATTTATAGTAGAGTGTCTTAGAGAGGAATCTACTAACACAATTTCATTCATTCATTCACTCATTCATTCAACATTTGTCTAGTGACATCTCTATGCCAGACACTGACTATTACGTCAGGCACCTGGGAATATAGGAATGAACAAAACTGACAAAAATATTTGCCCTTCTGGAGCGTCCATCTAGTGCTAGCACGCAGAGTGCTGGGCCATCACTCAGCACATTTTACCGAGGGAATAACACCATTGGCTAATGAAATAAGTTGGTCAGTTAAAAGCACCCCCGCCCCCCCCCCACTGTATTTTCCCTTGTTCTAATCCTCCTGCTTAACTTGAGGTGATTTCAAACTCTCTTTGTCCTTTATGCCTTACATCTTTTTTGTTGTCAATTTCTCCCAAAGTTTTCTCTGCAATCGCTCTTGGCAAATTACAGGGAAGGGTCACCTTGTGGGTATCTCCACCTCAAAAATTTTTCTTTTCCAATGCATCTCACGAGCAGATGCTAGAATCATAGACTTTGGGAAGTATTTTCGCCATCACACCCTGAACGATAGGGCTGGTTTCATGACCGGCGCATTCGTGCAGGGCTCCAGGCTCAGAAGGGTTCCGCACTCGATTTAATGCTCTCCTGTCATGATCTTGAAATTCTTAATAATTTTTGAACAAGGGACCCCAAAGTTTTGTTTTGTACTGGGCCCTGAAAATTATGTGGCTGGCCTGCTTTAAGGACCAATGGTAGCTTGTTCATTTTGACCCTATTAAATCTAAACTCTTCTTCTGCCTACTCCCTGAAGAGAATGCCCACCCATGAAAGCGACTGCTAACCTCTCATTTTAACCTCTCCTTGATGGAATCTTCGAGGTTAGCCAGACCAGCTGCCCTTTCACGAATTTCACCCACTTCCACAATTGTGTTGTGGCTTAAGCTGCTCTGTTTGGTGGAAACGGGCTCCATGTTTTCTCTGCTCCAACCTGACTTCCCAGGCCTTTATAATCGGACTCGGAAATCACTCCCCTCCAACCTGAGTGTGTTCTCTCTCAGTATTAATGGAATTAAGCTTTCTAACAAAATAATGAGAGCCACCCCCTGGCTCAGTGTTTACTGTGGGCCTCCTTGGCATGGAACTGAATGCTTTGCAGGCATGATCAGATCTTTGCATAGAGTTCTGCATTTCCTCTCCAATTTGGGGTGTGCTTATTCAGTATGGTCTGACTCTCTGTGTAGCCTTCGCGTTTTCTGAGCCCATAGGTCATGTCTTCTTCATTCATTTGTACTCTCCTGGTGCCATGCACATGGTGTTTGGTATCGTGCCAGGGCTCTGTGCCTATTGCCAGTTGACTGACAAAATATTAATAAAAGCTGAAAGTGTAAAGTACCACACTTCTTTCTTCCACGATTTTTTTTTTTTTTTTTTTTTTTTTTTTTGCTGCTAGCTGTATCCTATGAAGACTTTGCTGGCCTGGGGACTTTTAAAACTGGTCTGCACCATAACTTGAAGTAATTGTTCTTGTGATTGAAGCTAACAACTATATAATGCCTGCTAGGCATAATGCCAAGACATGATTTGATTTCAGGTTAAATTTGCAGCTAAGTTGATTTTGCAAAATGTGCCCACATGTGCTCAGGCAGTATGAATGCCCTCCCTACCTCCATGCACCCTCAAAAGTGCACTTGTCCACAGAGTCAGATATCTGTCACTTGTAGGAATCTTTGACCCTGCGCATTGAAGGCTGAGGCCTCCAAGACTAATTAGAAACAATTGTTGTTGACCAGCGTCTGCCAAATGTAAAATGCCATATTCAGATGCCTTTAGGACGTCCATAAAAACAGCCAAAAAGGGGGCAAGAGTATTTATCAAGTCAAGGGAGGCTCATGCCTAATAACAGTGAGCTGTTTTTTGCTGTTAAGAAATGAGTAGACCTGTCAGGAGAATGTTCAACATAAGCTAATGTCAAACTTGCTGGAATAACTTATTCACTGCAGGGTTCCCATCTGTGAAGTTGCTGGGGAGGTGGCTGCCTCCATGTGATTCTTTAGATTTGTCAGTTAAATTAGATATCCAAGGGCAAAGCCAACTGACAGGGGCATTATGGGACACTCCTGGAGGATTCAGAATCCATAATCCCATGGGTATGTCCCATTCACGATTTTGTTCATGCTGATATTAGGGGTCATATCAATTTTATAAGAAAGCAAGGGATAACAAAGGAAGTCAGCAGGTCAGCCCTCTCAAGACTGTTGATGGCAATGTGCCTAATGCATGTTTTGTATGAGTAGAGAGAAGGGAATGGCTTTACTTTGTTTTCCAGTAGGAAAGTCTCAGAATATGATCTTGAGAAAAGAGTTTGCAGGTTTTTAGGAATTGGATGTCTTGGCTGCACCAAGGCTGGCTATTGTCAGGGAAGTAATATTTATGGAATGCTGATCAAAGTTTTCCTAATGTTTCCCGGTGACACACTGATATGAGGGTAAAAATAGGATATAATAACAAAAACCAGAGCAAGTTTCTGTTTTGATCTCCCTCAGAAACTGTAAGGAAAGCAACCTAGTTTTATTCTAGTTATTTTTATGTCTTTTTTCGTTACTCTCTCCCCTTGCCCCTACCATTGTCCACTAGAGGGCCTTCAGAAGGTCATGGGTATGGAGCAAGGATATCCTGAATAGGAGAACGTAGAAGGTATGTTAACACAATGCTCAAAACTGGCCAACCCACAGCATCTCCTCCCACCAATACTGACCTCAAGGCTTTGGCCCAAGTTTGTAGGTCTCAACTCTCTCTTCTTTTAGGCTAAGTTATTGTCCAGGAAGTTTCTTGAACCTTAATGAACCTGAAGACAGGCTCTGGGTTCAAGTTTCTTGAACCTGAAGACAGGCTCCGGGTGGGTTTATCCAAGCAGATATGTCTGGATTATTATAATGGTGAACACAGAGTCAACTGAGACAGCTCCGCCCTCACCACAGCATGAAAACTGTCTCAATGACCTCAAAATTTAAATTTCAGATGGTGAAAGTCAAAGACTTTCAAAGAATGGACCATGGTAAGTATTTTCCTTTAGGATCTTCAGAAACAAACGCTGAGGCAAGGAGTCAAGTCAAAGTGGTATTTTTGGGAGATGATCCCAGGAAACACTTGCAGTAGAGCAAGGAAGGGAGACAGGGAGGGAAAGAGGTCAAGAAAGGGTGTGTTGTTAAGCCAGTCAACACTTCAGGCAACTGGAACTTTCTCTGCCCGGGAAGCTGGGATATTTATCCACCTAATACCCTCTGTCATTGGTTGATTCCAGGGGCATCAACACCCCAGCACGTTGGCTTGCTCCGTAGGAGTGCTGACCCATCTCTTGAAGCTAGAACACGTAAACAGAGAATTATAGGTATTCACAGTTAGTATCTGTGTAGAGGTGAATGGATATGGACAGGGCACTGACTGAGCCTATTATAGTGAGAGCAGGAGGCAGAGTCATTAATAACCAGGATCAGAAGAAAAGCCACCTTTCGGTGGTTTTCCTATCAGTGCATTAACAAAGTTCATCTCAGACAAAAGAAAACCGGAAGACTGGCAGGTGAAAACTTTAAAATCCTTCTAGTTTGTATAATTTCTGCAAGGTAACTAACACTCGCTTGCTATTGGGTAGGTGTGCAAGAGGTTTTAGCAAGAGAAGAGAAATTTGATCGGACAGATAAGGCTCAAAGAAATCTGATTGTAGAACACACTTTGAAATTATCCATTGTGAACTTAATCTCTTTGCACAAACCCAAGAGTCCTTTAGCTAATTCCTTTCCCAATGAAGGAGCCAATCAATGTTCTTTCAGGGGAGAAAATTACTAGAGAGCCTAGTATGTGTTTTGATGCCCTAATGAGGCACTATGAATTACCCAACCCAAACCAATTAAGTCTTAGCCCGGATAGAGGGCTACTGAGGAGATGAGGACACAGCATGCATTTAGGGCAGAATTAACTGCTTCCATAGCCTGGAAATACGCTTGGGGGGAAGCCAAGCCTTGTAAGCTCTGTGCTGTCCTTAAAGCTGGCAGTCAAAATGTGATCCAGCCCAATGTTAGCTTTTGTCGCTTTTGCCTCTTTGGCCTTAAAATTTAAAAAATGCCTGCAAAACATAAAATATGTTTGGAACATTACATAAGGCTATTAAGAGAGGGTGAATCATGAAAACATGGTATGTCAGAGACAATAAAGTAAGTGAAATGAACTGCTGCTGACTAGCTGCTTGACCTTGGGCCAGTTTCTCAGTCCTTCCTTGTCAATCAAATCGGAAATTATAGCCCAATAATGTGGTTTTGGATTGCAGCTCAATAAGCAAGCTCTAATCTCTTGGTTACGCCTTACTGTACCATGGGAAACCAAGCACTTATTTTCATTTTAATGCGATCTTTTCCAGTGGACTGTGACTTCCTAAAGCACCCCAGCACAATGCCTGGCTTAGCTCAGGAACTTAGGAGCTATGTGTTGAATAAATGTGAAGTGAATAGTGGAAGAAGTTATTTCAGATATTATGGTGCACCTAGAAATATGTGAAGAAACATGCTAACAGCACACATAGCTGTTCTAAAGAAAATGATGAAAATAGAATTTTTTACAATATGAAATTTATCGTCCAATTAATTGGTTTCCATACAACACCCAGTGCTCATCCCAACAGGTGCCCTCCTCCATGTCCATCACCCACCCTCCCCTCCCTCCCACCCCCCATCAGAAAATAGAATTTTTATACGACCCATGTGTATTAGTGGGATAGAGGGGGCATAGTGGAGGGGTTGCCATTAGTGAGAAGGTGTGCTGTGTGGTGACTAAGACATAGCCTTTGGTGTTAGGTAGCCCTGGGCTGGAATCCTAGCTTTGCTACTTGCTAGCTGTGTGTCCTGTGCAAGTTACATAATGTCTCTGGCCTTCAATTTCTTCTTCTGGACCTTGTAGTTTGCAATAAGGATCTTGTAACCCTGCAACATTTAAAAGGGCTTGAGAAATAGTGTGTTACTTTAAAAGAGCTCAGGGGGCGCCTGGGTGGCGCAGTCGGTTAAGCGTCCGACTTCAGCCAGGTCACGATCTCGCGGTCCGTGAGTTCGAGCCCCGCGTCGGGCTCTGGGCTGATGGCTCGGAGCCTGGAGCCTGTTTCCGATTCTGTGTCTCCCTCTCTCTCTGCCCCTCCCCCGTTCATGCTCTGTCTCTCTCTGTCCCAAAAATAAATAAACGTTAAAAAAAAAAAAAATTTAAAAGAGCTCAGTCTCAGATGAGCATCACGAATTCACACAAAGTCCAAAGTGAGGTATAGAACTTCCTCCACTGGGTTGCCGTTTAGGCCTACTGAACTAGTCTTTGGTGGGTATCAAAGAGGATTTCCCTTCCTTCCTTTCTTCCTTCTTTCTTCCTTTCTTCCTTTCTTCCCTTCCTTTTTCTTTCTTTCTGTCTTTCTTTCTTCCCTTCCTTTTTCTTCCTTTTCTTTCTTTCTTTCTTTCTTTCTTTCTTTCTTTCTTTCTTTCTTTCTTCTTTCTTTCTTTCTTCTTTTTTTCTTCCCTTCCCTTCCTTTTTCTTCCTTTCCTTTCCTCTCCTCTCCTCTTTCTTTCTTTCTTTCTTTCTTTCTTCTTTCTTTCTTCTTTTTTTCTTCCCTTCCCTTCTTTTTTCTTCCTCTCCTCTCCTCTTTCTTTCTTTCTTTCTTTCTCTTCCTTTCTTCCTTTCTTCCCTTCCCTTCCTTTTTCTTCCTTTCCTCTCCTCTCGTCCTTTCTTTCTTTCTTTCTTTCTTTCTTTCTTTCTTTCTTTCATCTGCCTCTATTCCACCAATGTTTTAGCTCCATTTTCCTGGCACTAGGATGGCCAAGGCTGGTAAAACTCTTGCTCCTGTCTCCATATTTAGAGGGTGATGACAGGAAATCATTGGAATGGTAGTTCTCAAGGTCCTCCATGGTATAGTCATAGCTGTTCCCCATGCCATAATTCCTCAGAGAAGAACATCCTTTTGGTTGTAGTGACCACATTACGAGAAGTAATATCACTTTGGATAACTATGCTGAAGTCACCTCCTGAGGTGCAGGGGTGGAGGTGGGGGGAAGGGACAAGGGTCATGGAGGGAACAAAGAACCATTTCTGGCCACACTGGACTAAGGCAATACATACACCTATCTGGTTTCTGCCACATAACAGATACTCAAAATATGGTAGCTCTGTTCAGTCTTCATGGTGCTAGATAGTGATCAAGGGACACACTTTTTGTTTGTACTTGTTTCACTTCTTTAAACTTGTGTTTCAAGTGAAGAAGCCCAGAATTATGATCAATTCTCCAAATCTGGCCAGGACAGAGAAAAGGATGGTTGAGAATTATACTACCTGGGTCAGTACCAATCCTTGAGCAACGATCCCTGATCAATGGGATCAGTTAGATCTATATCAACCTCCAAGTGGGGTTTGCTATCTTGTTTACCTTTCTGCAAACGATGCTCGTTTTAGGGCCATTGGTGTGTGAGCACCTTCCTGGGGGAATTCAGCCCCCCTCCCTCCCTCATCCATGGCCAAGGAAATGGCCAACAACCACTTGTTCCAGAAATCCTGAGAGCCTTTCTGTTTTTAGGTCACTCGAAATAAAGGCTATCCATGGGAGAGCTTTTTGAAAAATACCTAGTGTATCTTCTGTTGGTTTGCTCTGTTTATGTATTTCAAGAATTTAAACAGTATAAGGATGTTAAAGTAAATGTAGTCTAACTCCCTTTCACTTTAAAGAAGAGAAAATATAAACTCTGGTTTGCTATAAATCTTCCACATTGTTTTTTCTCTCCTTCCAGTATTTCTGGATGCCAAGAGCTTTGTCTGTGGGGCAAAATCTAAAAATTATATGCCTGTACGCTACTTTGCACAGACTAATGTTTAAAAAAATTCCTTAAGATAAAACAAAATCACAGTTGAAGTTATGTAGGTGCTTGGTGAGGTGGCGACATGGCGTAATGGTTAATATAGCTTATTTTTATTTATTTATTTTTTACACTCGTGTAATAGCAAAAAGACACAATGACATGGAGAGCCATAAAGCCAAACAACTCTCTCGTTTCATTTTACAGCGCGAGGCAGGGAAAGGCACAATTCAGCATCCTGACCATTTTTATAGGGGTTTCGAGACAGGTTGGACATGTCTGAAATATGTCCTTCAATTCCTAGAACTCTTTCAGGCATTCCTGCTGAAGGATGTTCCTTGGAGAAATACTCCTATAAATACAGGATGTTTTCATTACTGCATGTGGTTGATTCAGCCTGTTGGCGACATGACAGTGAGAAGAAGTGTCTGAGAAACGACTTCATATAGACCGCGTTCAAACGGTCCCAGAGCTGCCCGGATCAGAACGACTCTAGTGGGAGCGCTTGGAAATGAATGTTCATATATCACTGGGGTCTTTAAAGAAAGGTTTAGGGTTCTGTAGGCTGTCTCCCTCGGTGCAGTGAAGTGATGGACTGACAGCACGTATGGAGATGAATTTCTGCCTATGAAAATTTTCGCTTCCCCTTATGGGGGAAAGCCACAAACTCAACGCCTCTGATATCAAAACAGCGAAACAGAACAAAACAAGACAAAACAACCCCCAAACCAACAAAATAACAAAGCCAAACAAACAAACAAAAAGAAACCTAAACCCCACATAAGAAGAGAGCAGGAAGATTTATCTGGGGACAAATAGTAAAAATGGGGGCACATATGGTAGATAGATTCAATCTGGGTGTTTTCTTTGGGAATGTGGAGCTACATGCCAATGGAGTGGAAGCAAGGCCTTTAAAAAGTTCTATGTTATTTTAAGTAATAATAAAAATATTCCATGTTTGCATAGCTCTTTAAAATTTTCAAATATTTTTACTTTTTTATTTGAGCCCTAAAGTCACCTTAGAAACTGGGTGATATTTTATAGATGGTGAATCTGAAGCTCAGAAAGATAAAGGGACCTGCCCAAGGTCGCACAGCTAAGAGGTCTCTAGATTCCCTGACTCCCAATCTGGTGCTTTTTCTACCATCCCACACTGACAAATAAAATATTGCTTCTCTGTTTCTGTAATATTGCCAGTGTTGTAAAAATATTACAACCCCCACTCCTCTGATCAAAAATTAACCACTCTTTATTGAAGAGAGATTTTATGGTATGGAAGACTGAGGAATATAACACTCTTGATGCAGGGTGGGGAAGGAATTGACTTAGGGATGCAACATTTTTTGAGAGACGTTGAGTTAGTCATGCAACATGCAATTTTGGTACCAGCTGATTACTGAAATATAGAAAATAAGGGGCAGGTTGGAGAAAAGCAGAATTGTGAAATGACAAAATTATTTGCTATAATTGGATTGGTCTGTGGATGGGATAAAATTTATGAAGAAGGGTAACCTTTGCCTGCCAAGACAAGGGTAACATGATCTCATGTGCAGAATAAAGCTAATTATCACCAAGGAGGATCTCTCTCTCTCTCTCTCTCTGTTTGTTGTTGCCCTGGGTATTGTAAAACTTTCTATCTACCCATCTATCTTTATTTTTTTCTTGGAGCACCCTAGACAACTTAGAAACCATTGCCAGGGAAGTTTAAGAACATAGAAGTACAGATAAGTCTATGGAAGAATTCGATTCTAGCTTGACATAGAAAGCTCATCATTTATGAGCATGTCTTTTAAAGAGAATGTATTTAAGATTGTGAATGGAAGGGTGATTTCTGGGTAGTTAGCAGATATAAAAATCAACCATCCATGAGCACAACAAAACAAAACAAAACACCGATCCACAAATGAAACACACTACCAGCTCACTGACATGTAGTTAAACGATGAGTCCAGTGCTGGCCTTTGAGGCTCTAGACTGCTCATCCACATCCTTCCCTGCCTTGCTTTCTATACGTTTGACCTGCTTGTCCTTGGCTTTCCTGCCAGATCATCCTAATTGCCGGGCCCAGAACAGCTTCTCCTACGACATCTTTCAAGGCAGCTTCCAAATGCTTCTTCCTCCTTTCTTACTTTTCAAAAATTTTAAAAAGGACGGGAAATACAAAAGATAGTCTAACAAACACTTGTATACCCTCCACCCCAAATAAGTGCCAACATTAGTTCTAATGCAAATATAACCAAAAGCATACTTACATTTACTTCCAACTCCTAACCTTGCCTGGATCATGATGACCAGTTCAGTGGTAAATTAATGGGGGATGGGAAGTCTGCATTTAAGAATGTGTACATTTAAAACCAAAATTAAAAACAAATACTGGTTTAGCATAGTGAAGCTTTGCCAGTCCAGATGAATTTTGGGGAAGGACTGAATTAGTGAAAAATCTGTATCACACTCCTTTTTGTGATGACGTGTGAATATGAAGTTTAACAACTTACAGAAACATATAAATAGGAGAAAGTCAGCAAAAATTTTCCTAATAAAGTTGTTTTTAAAAAGCAAATCAAAGGCATAATTTTTGATGTGCTTACTGATTGCTTTAGGCAAATGGATTCAGACGTATTCAGAGTATTCAGTACTTTGAAACAGTGAGCTTTTGAGAAATATTTATTGAATGAAGGCGTCCTCTTTGCTAGGCACTGCGTTAGGTTGTTGGAAATACAATAATAAGAAAGCTCTGAGCTCTTTATGATGGGACTTTGGTCTAGAAAAAGAGCTTCATAATTGGGCAGTTATAACACAACGTGGTAAATAAACCCAGAAAGGCAGACAAAAATTGCATTTGAAAAAAGTGTGGTGAGTTTTCCTGAGCATTTTTCATAAAATTTTATATTTACACTATTCATTTATAGTGTAGGTCTTTTGTGCCAGCTAACGTCTTGCTGAATTTATTACAAATGAATAGAATTATAGGCTTGAAGATGGTTTACCGTAGAAGGGTAGGAAAGAATGTGTTTTCCCCTCTTCCCATATTTGTAGTGTACAATTCAATAGTTTTCAGTGCCCTAGCACTGTTTTCTAAAAAAGACTAGTCTTTCTCCGTTGAATGATCTTGGCACCTTTGTTGAAAATCAGTTGGCCCCGATATGTGGGTTTATTTCTGGACTCTAAAACTTAATCCATTGATCTATCCTTATGCGGATACCACATGGTCTTACTGTAGCTTTGTAGTAGGTTTTACAATCAGGAAGTACGAGTCCTCCTACTTTGTTTTTCTTTGTCCAGACCGTTTGGCCACTCTGGGTGTCTTGAATTTCTATGTGTACTTTAGGATCAGCTTGTCAGTATCTCTAAAGAAGCCAGCTGGGATTTGGAGAAACTAAGATTTTTACAATGTAACTTAAAGATTTATTATTTAAAAAAACCCCAAAAAACACTAAACGCCAAAGGAAACTTAAAAAAAATTTTTTTTTTCAACGTTTATTTATTTTTGGGACAGAGAGAGACAGAGCATGAACGGGCGAGGGGCAGAGAGAGAGGGAGACACAGAATCGGAAACAGGCTCCAGGCTCTGAGCCATCAGCCCAGAGCCCGACGCGGGGCTCGAACTCACCGACCGCGAGATCGTGACCTGGCTGAAGTCGGACGCTTAACCGACTGCGCCACCCAGGCGCCCCGAAAGGAAACTTAGAAATACCCTGTGGTTTTACACTGCCAAAGCACCCCGTTCATCCGTTAATGAACTTCGGGTAACGCAGCACAAGGTTGAGCAGAAGTCCTTCTCTCAAGTTAGATGCACGTCCTGCAGAAGTCACCAGGCTTCTCTGAACCTATTTAGCAATCTAGTAGAAAATGAGATAAGTTGGACTACATTAAAATAAGAACGGGACACTACTCGAAGAGTGAAAAGGCAAGTCACAGGGGGAGAGAAGAATCCGCAAGATGTCTTTCTGGCTAAAAATTTGTCTTTAGAATGATGAAGGAGTCACTAAGGGCGGACCACCCAATGGAAAGGTGAGCAAAGGAGCAGACGCTTCACAAAAGAGGAATTAAAAGGAGGGGTTGTGGGAGGGGGGGATGGGCTAGATGCGTAAGGGACATTAAGAAATAGACTTCCTGAAATCATTGTTGTACTATATGCTAACTAACTTGGCTGTAAATAAATAAATAGTGCCCACCTATACGCACCCCCGCCAAGGATATATTTTACTTCAAAAGTCCCAGGACCTGTGAATATCACCGCGCATGGCAAAAGATATCTGGATGAGTCCTACGTGCAATCGCATGTGTCCTTGTAAGAGGGACACAGAGGGAGCTTTAGCACAGATACACAGCAAACGTGGCATAGAGACAGAGGCAGAGGGTGGAGTGGTGCGGACACAAGCCAAGGAAAGCCGATGGACACCGGAAGCAGGGAACGGATCCTCCTCTAGAGCCTTCAGAGGGAGTACAGCTACGCTTGGTCCCTCGATTTCAGGCTTCTGGGCTGCAGAACTGTCCATGAATAAACTGGTGTTGTTTTAAGCCCCCAAGTGTGTGGCAATACACTAACAAACCGCCTTTATTCATTGCCAGGGACAAGTACCTGAAAAGCAACAATGGGATGCCTCTTCTCGTCCCGAGAAAGCTCAAGTCAAAAAGACAGATAATTGTCAGCGTTGGTGAGAATGCAGAACGAGCTGAACACTCATACGTTGGGGGTGGAGTGCACATTACAACCACGTGTTTCAACTGTCTGCGGGTATCATCTAACGCTGAATAGATGCTTATTCTATGACCCAGTCGTCCCACTTATTGATCACATACCCAGGACAAATGTGTACTTTCACCCCAATCATGAACAGAAATATTCATAACACTGTTTATAATAACTTCAACTTGGAGATACGTCAAATGTCCATTAACAGGATGGGTAAATACATGGGTAAATACATTCATACTACAAAATACTACACAGCAACAAGAATGAGTATTCACAGCTTCACAGAGCAACAGGGATTATTAATCTCACGAACGTAATGGTGATGAAAGATGCCAGACACAAGAGAGTATATACGGCATGATTTCATTTATTTAAAAGTTCCAGAAACAGGCAAAACTCATTAATAGTGTTAAAAGTTGGGTTAATAGCTAACCTTTAAGAGGGATAATGAGTGGGAGGGGGCATAAGGGGCTGGATTAATGGAAGTTTATTTTAATAAAAGGAGATAAAATTAACAGAATCCATCCTGGGGCGCCCGGATGGTTCAGTCGGTTAAGCGTCTGACTTTGGCTCAGGTCATGATCTCACACTTCATGGGTTCGAGCCCTGCATGGGGCTCTGTGCTGACAGCTCAGAGCCTGGAGCCTGCTTCGGATTCTGGGTCTCCCTCTCTCTCTGCCCCTTCCCCACTCATGCTCTGTCTCTCTCTGTCTCTCAAAAATGAATAGACTTCAAAAAAAAAATTAAAAAAATAAAACCCATCCTAATTTATAGGTGTGTGTGTCTCATCCATTTATTCATGTATTAAACATTTATACTCATTGAGCTTCTGTTATTTGCCAGGAGCTGTTCAAAGCCGGGGTTATAGCAGTAAACATGACAAAGTATCCACCTTCATACAGTTGACATTCTAGTACTTTCTTCTCAAAATACGAGACTACACTGTTACATTGTTGACCCCTGATGATTTGTAGCTCATGACATTCACATCGTTGGGTAGTCCTTTCCCACATTCTGGATTTGGTCAAGTCATCTGCTTTAGCCGATGAGACACAAAGCAGAAGCTTTGAGGAGTGCTTGCACACTGGGGCTTTAGCTCTTGGAAGGTTTCCTTTCTGGAAGCCAGCTGTTCTGCTGTAGAGAAGCTCGGACTTGATGGCTAAATATTGAGAAGCCACATGGAGGAAGTGCCTGGAAGATGAGAGTCTGACTTGGACATTTCAGCCCCAATCAAGCTTGCAGCTCAACGAAACCACGTAAGTGACCTCAGCTACATCATGTCTGGCAGAGAAACCACCCGACAGAGCCCAGTCAACCACAGACTTGTGAGAAATAATAAATTGTTGTTCTTTTAAATCACTAAATTTTGGGGTGGTTTGTTATACAGCATTTGGTAACTGCAACAAATAAATGGGTGAGTAAATAAATAAGGAATAAAAGTTCTGAGTGTAATTTGAGTTATAAACAATTAAACAGGGTCATGGCATGAAGAACGACAGGGAAAAGTCAGAGAGGCTAATGTGAGCACATTTTAAGACTTTAAAGTCCCATGTAAGGTACTGCTAGGGTGCTCTATGCAGAAACAGAGGAATTAGCTGTTTCTTGTTGAGAGTGTTGGATAGTATGGGGGATCAACAATAGAGAAAAAACACTGAGATTTAGAAGAGCTTGACTGGAGTTTAGACTATTATTGACCTTGGCCAGAACACTGGTCTTTTGTGAACTTTGGTTTCCTCATCTCTAATACGGGGATAATGACACTTGTCTTGGCTACCTTCCAGGATTGCTGGGGAAATTAGACTCAGTAATGTTCGCGAAAGTACCCCGATATTTAAAAACGTTATTGAAGTGAATGCATTTGTAAGAAAAAAAGACATTTTGATCACCCATTTGCTTTCTGAAGCTTCTGCTCCGTCCACAAGATGATGCATGCAAAGTCAGTGAAACAAATTTTATTGCCATAACCACAGCCTGTCTGCATATTCTACCGTTTGGTCTATGTTACACATTAGCTTTTTAAATTTATTTAGCATCCATTTGGAGCATAGTTCTGTAGTTTTGAATAATCCAAGAAGTTGTCACTGTTAATTTCTCTATCATATTCTCTACGCTGATACCGAAGAAAAATACCAACGAACAGCCCTATTATGCAAAAAGACACACAATCCAAAGCCTCTATCCCATTAGGAAAAAACTTGACGTGTGTCATGTCACGTTAATAAATACTGCATGTGCAAAGTGTACCTTGTATTGAAAGTAAATTCCCC
Source organism: Lynx rufus (assembly GCF_022079265.1). NCBI lineage: Eukaryota > Metazoa > Chordata > Mammalia > Carnivora > Felidae > Lynx > Lynx rufus. The sequence goes on from NW_025814834.1 coordinate 28,776,029, forward strand.
CATGGAAAATTGATTTGCTTTAAAATTTTAATCTACATCTTTTTTCTTCTATAGAGCACAGTGAGGGTTTTTTTTTTCTTTCCCTTTTCTTCTGCAAAGAATAGACATTTGTACAAGAAATGCATCATTCTCTAAACCAAACAGCAAAAAAGAGAAAATGCAGAAGAAAGGAGGTAAGGAGAAATAAAAGAGAAAAAATAACAAATTGGTCATTAAAAGGAAAAAGATGCACAAGATAAAAGAGAGGGAGGCAGGCGGAGCGTCTACTATATTGGGCTTCGGTGCAGATGTAAGTATAAAATGCTCCACAAGTCCTGTAATTGAGAAAATCTATCAAATGTCCTGACAGCTGCTCGGGCATTTCCAGAAGCGATAAAACTTGAATTTATTTCACTCCTAGAAAAGGGGCAGTATCACCTTCTGGCGGCTTTAATGAAATGCCATAAAATTCTAGGAAAAACTGTGTTGTAAAGTCATAAAAAGGTAGTCGGAAGTGGATTGTTGGAAATACCGCGGGAGGGGTTGCTGTGTCTGAAGAGTGACCAAAGTGGATCCGACGAGCAGGTGATTGGGGCTCCTGGATGTTGGAGAATGTGCCGGAATGTGCTGCGTTGCTGCACATTCCCCGACACCTGCTCTCCGATCTTGGCTGTGGCTACGTGCTTGCTGACTTTGCCTGCGACACCGGGACTAATAAACCCCTTTGGAAGCTCACCTACTCCATTTGTATTTTGTAGACGTGAGCCCTAGGAGTACGCTCACCTGTGTTTCTTCGGATAGACACTGTCTAGTAAACCATAATGGGTCCTCCCCACCATAGGGTCACCTCTCCTGGCTGCAAACCTGCTGGGACAGGAGGCTCCAAAACCTACTGGTTCTGGGGACAGGGTTTAGTGACACTCACCTTCTGCTCTAGGATCTGCTTATTCAGGACTTGGCCAGCACTTAACCCCCCAATTTCCTCTGGCCTTGGTTCTACTATCTGATATTTCTGGAGGTCTGCTTTTTCTCCCAGATGATGAGTAACCAGGAAGGCAAGGATTGTCTCAAAGTTTCTTTTTCATCCCTTTGGCACCTTGCCTCACACTTTGCACGTAGTAGGAACTCATTATATGTTTCCAAGGGGAATACAATTTCTTTTCTTTTTTTTTTAAGGTTATTTATTTATTTTGGGAGACACAGAGATAGTATAAGTGGGCGAGGGGCCGAGAGGGAGAGAAGGAAATCCCAAGCAGGCTCTACACCGTCAGCACAGAGCCCGACGTGGGGCTCAAACTCACAAACCATGAGATTATGACCTGAGCCGAAATCAAGAGTCGGATGTTTACCACCCAGGTGCTCTGAGAATACAATTTCTTGAGAGCTTCGGGTTGTCAGGTAATGTCTTCTATTATCCAACCACTTCTATGGGTGAATATTCCTCTACAGAAGCACAAGCTAAATGCATTTAAGATTATAGTACACAGAGAAGTTACAAAGTACCGTACTTTATGTTTTCAAAATTAGGTGTTTTAATACAGTCACATTAGATCTCTATAAAGAATTCTATTTCTTTAAAAAAAATTTTTTTTAATGTTTATTCATTATTGAAAGATAGAGAGAGACAGAGCATGAGCAGGGGAGGGGCAGAGAGAGGGGGAGACACAGAATCCAAAGCAGGCTCCAGGCTCTGAGCTGTCAGCACAGAGCCCGACGTGGGGCTCGAACTCACGAACCGTGAGATCATGACCTGAGCCAAAGTTGGACGCCCAACTGACTGAGCCACCCAGGCTCCCCTAAAGAATTCTATTTCAAAGATAAACAAACACGGCTCCAAGTCTTATAGTAAATTTCTTTGGTCCATCAGGCTTTGTGCAAAGATTGTGAAGTTAAATTGTAAACTCTGAGAATAAGAGTCTTAAAGTGAGGGGTTTCCATGTCTTAAAGATATGCCCAAGAGATAATATTCAAAAATGAGGTCATGAAGAGAAAGATTTTCCAAATGGCAGCATCTCTAGGAAAAATTTAGCAGAGACCTCTTGAGAGACTGTCCTAATAAAAAATTATTAAAAAACAAACTAATGGACTAAATGAACAAAATGTAAAAAATGATGATCTCGGGACAGTGCAAGCAAGTGAGAAGATCAATAAGGTTAATGAAGACAAAGAAAATAAAAATGAATTGTGAAGTTCGAAAGTGGCAATGGATATTTCTTTCCTTGGTGAACTGATGACCTTGGGCCCATGGTCATCATGGGGAAATCAAGGGGAAATTTCCGCCGTGCAGGTTTCACTGCAGCCATAGGTTAAAGGAATATCGGTAAGGATGTCACTCTTTGGAAAACCTTGTGAGCACCATCATCGAGTTATGACTGTCGCTGGAGCAGCGTATTCGATGGAATAGGATCTAAATTTCCCCAAGGCAAGAGCGAGTGCTTGGAAGCCAACGAAGTTTAGTGACACCCTTTCATTTTTCTACGCTCAAGTCCTTTGTCAGCTTCAGAACTAGGAAGTCAGCTATTAAATTAGAGAGGAAATCACGCCAGACTCCAGATGTGGCTGCTTCACCCTCCTGACTTTAGTCCTGATCCCAGCTCGTTCACACAGGGAGACACCCCTCCCCAGCGGAGAACCGCTGCTCAAGGGGCAAGGGGTAGAGGTGAATGAAGTCTCTTTAAAAGTCCTGTAAAAGGTAGTAACAATTTTATTTTACGGATAATTGATCCTAGCTCTAAGTTCCAATGACCTCCATTGGGTCATTTGCGCAGCTATATTTAAGCAGTCGCCCCTGGTCCTGCAGCCGTCCTGTCTCCTTGGTACAGAATCTATCCCTATGTATTTGCTTTCTGTTTTGGGGTAAAGCCCTCCCTGGTCGTCTCCTTTCACCCACTTTTGGTTGGTAGAAAGCTTGAATTGGCACCAGCTGGGAATTACGTCGAGAGCAACATGGAAGGACCTTGAATCTCAGTTTTTAGAGGACACTGAGGGATTAACTGAGGCTCATGGTGGAAGATGGGGGGGTGGGTGTTGGGCAAGCTGGACTAAATTCTTGCTGAGGGTTTAAGGGCATTTAAGCCCAGTCACCCTGGTCTAGGTGTGGGCTGGTCTCCAGGGTGATCCTAAGAGGTCACAGGTTATCACTGTCCCACTATTAGACTCCACAAGTCACCTGCCTTTCACACCTGGCGATGAGACTGGGGATACCTGAAGGGTGTGAGTGCTGGAAGCTGCTGTTTGGACCAAGTGAAAATGAGCGAGTGCTTTCAGGGAATCTCCCCCGGAGCCTGCGGCCCACATAACTAGAATAGGTTTTGTCAGGCGGGAGACCCGTCATAGAATATGATTGGAAAGGACTGAGCTGTGGCCTGTATATAGTTTAAGGGTCCTACGTATATATTTTTAAAATGTTTATTTATTTTTGAGAGAGAATGAGAGAGAGCAAGAGAGAGAGAGAGAGAGAGAGAGAGATTGAGCGCACAGGGGAGGGGCAGAGAAAGGGAGACAGAGGATCTGAAGCAGGTTCCGCACTGAGAGCAGAGAGCCTGATGTGGGGCTTGAACTCCTGAACTGTGAGATCATGACTTGAACCAAAGTCAGACGCTTAACTGACTGAGCCACTCAGGTGCCCCTAAGGGTCCTACATATTGATCAGGAAGTTTTCCTTAGAGCCATAAACTCTCCTCTGAGAATTGTTTGGTCAAAGAGCACCCTCTTTGTTGAATGAAATGATAATAAGTACCCAGATCGAATGGTTCCTTCTCACATTAACTAAAACAAAATGGACAATGACAACAAAAAAGGTCACATGCAGGTTCTAAGTGTTTTATGCTGACCAAGCATGGTAGGTCACTTCTAAAATTCCCCAGACGAGATGGTGCTTTTTGTTTGGGCAAGGATATTAGCATTATTTGAAAAGAGTCTTTAGACTATTCTAACAGTTCTAATTGGCATTCTACTACGAATAAAAACCACACATGATTCTCTGAAGTATTTTTTAATAATACTCTTCACCTTGGCAGTGTAGATAAACTTCAATTTCTTTCATTCCTTCTAAAAGGCAGAGAGGGAAGGAGGGAAGGACAGAGAGAAAGTGAGAGAGAGAGAGAGAGAGGGAGAATGGCAATGAGAATCATGAACAATTTTAGTTCATTCGGAAGTCGAGGAGACATATTTTTCAAATGTATTCTCTAAATCCAGATTCCTGTAACAGATGCTCTCATCTCTCAAGCTCTTTTCATCTGTAATTCAATTTCCTCCTAAACGTGATGCTGACATCTGTTGTAATGCAGATATGTCCTCAAGTACCTGCAATTTCTCTGTCAAGCTCAGTGTCATGTTAAAGAACTGTGAACTTTGCAGGGCTTGGGAGCAGACAGTGGAATCCACAGGGCTGCAGGCAGAAAGAAATTTAATGTCTCTTTCATGGTTCTGATGTTTCAGCATCTTTTCTTCTGACACTGAAGCTCTCCTTAAAGGTTTTCAAGGGAACATTAAGTGTTTATTTAATAGTGCAATTGATTGTTTCAGCTTCACTTCTGGAGCCACCTGAAATCAGCACACGCTAAGACTTAGCAGGGAGGCAGGGACTCGGTCTTCAGATTCTTCCTGACAGGGTGGATTAGATAAATTACCACACAATTCTCTAAAGTATTTTCAAAACAAAGACAAAGCACTGCATGTTGCATTTAAAGATGCTGATCTTTGTCCTCTTTCTTTTTTCATTCCCTTCCCACAGCATTACTATAAATCAAGAGCCTTTGAGGCATGGATTGAGCTCAATCATTCCATCATTAATTAATTCATTAAACAGATATCTGTCGAGTCTGTTCCGTGACCGCTATTGTGCCAGGTGCTGGGGATGGAAAGGTTGATGTGACACAGGATCCATTTTCAAGGAATTCCAGCAGCATTTTGTTTTGTTTTTTTTTTTAAAAAGTACAGAACCTCAACCCAGCCTCCAAGGGGGGAATGAAGACAGCTGTATGCCAAAGGAAAGTTCTGAATTCTGACAAGAATACAAGCCCGCTGTTGGCTTAAATAATTTTCTTCTAGCAGGGACTTGTTTTCGAGCTTCCTAGGAAAGTGGGAATCTTTGCTCTGTGCCAGCTAATTTGGAGCTGATAGCGATGGGGAAGAGTGGAACGTTCCTTCGCACCCTTTCTGCGTCTCTCGCTGCAGACAATCAGCTGACATCTGAAGCATGACACTTGATTATCCATGTCATTTCTGTAGGTGGCTTTGCCAGGCCTACGTTAGGATCACGAAATCATTCAGGCCTTTAAAAAGGTTTGTCACAGGGGCGCCTGGGTGGCGCAGTCGGTTAAGCATCCGACTTCAGCCAGGTCACGATCTCGAGGTCCGTGAGTTCGAGCCCCGCGTCGGGCTCTGGGCTGATGGCTCAGAGCCTGGAGCCTGTTTCCGATTCTGTGTCTCCCTCTCTCTCTGCCCCTCCCCCGTTCATGCTCTGTCTCTCTCTGTCCCAAAAATAAATAAACGTTGAAAAAAAAAATTAAAAAAAAAAATAAAATAAAAAGGTTTGTCACAACACTTAACCTGGACATCTTCTCTACCAATTACCATCATTTCGGTTTTTGTATGACACCATCCAAGGGCTCGGCGGGCTGTGCGAACGCGTGGTTTGTGTCATTCCATGCTGACTTAGGGCTGAGTCTGGCTAGGACAGCCAGCGCAGCTGTGACTGGCAGTAGTAAGAGACAGGGGATAGGACTGCAGGCTGCAGCCACACAGCTGCTTGAAGGTTGGTCTCGTGTAAGGGAGAGACAAAGGGGAGTCTGAATTATTCATCGTAATTTCTCAGCAATTTCCTTTAACTAAGATATTGCAGACTGTTAGGCCTGGGCTGAACCTGGGCCACAGATGTGTTATTATTGGGCCTGTACTGCATTAAAATTGTGATTTTTTAAAAATTGGTTGCCAGCACATAAACCCTGGGAGATTTCACATTAAAGATCTATCTTCCACTAAAAACTGGAACGTTTAGAGGCGCCCGGGTGGCTCAGTCAGTTAAGCATCTGACTTCGTCTCAGGTCATGATCTCACGGTTCATGAGTTCGAGACCCGCATCGGGCTCTGTGCTGACAGCTTGGAGCCTGGAGCCTGTTTTGGGTTCTGTGTCTCCCTCTCTCTTTGCTCCTCCCCCACTCCTTCTTTTTCTCTCTGTCTCTGTCTCTGCCTCTCTCTCTTTCTGTCTCAAAAATACATAAACACTAAAAAAATTTTTTTTCAATAAAAAAAAATTGGAACATTTAGCAACACAGGGCCTACATTGGTGGCAACAGTGAGCTATCCACTCGGATGGGACATCCATTTTCCATATGACCTCAGTTTTTACTCCTCTTAACTGTCTCCCACCCAGCTGGCTTCATTATTCAGCTACCTGCCTGGTCCCCTGTTCTACATGGATTAGTTCAACAAAAAGTCTCTTGGGTCAATTGAAAAGTTTTCATTGGGTCACTTCTCTGCTTGTAAGACCTTGCTAGGAACGGTGGGAAAAGCAAAAGATATTCCTGCCCAAATGGGGAAGAAGAGATGAACATGTGCAATAATGAGGGACATGGCTGAAAGACCACAAGTCAACGTCAGAATTCGGAGAAAGAGATGCCACGGATATTCTTAGTCATTAAGCTTCTGTATTTGATTACTTCCAGTTTCCAGAAAAGGAGAAAAACCATTTCTCTTTCCTGCAAAAGAAATTCTTAGGAAGTTTAGAATGTAGCCACTTAACCCGTCTAAGTGCATGAGGCATCTGTATTCTGATCGCATTTTCAAGAAAATCTCTTTGTTAGGCAGAATAAGAACCCACATCCAGGCAATCAGTATCACTCACACCTGAGAGAATATAAAAAGAAATGACGCTCAATAGACTACAGAGATTTGGAAGAAGGATTAATACCACTAGCTCCATTCTGCAACTCTTCGAGAGCCCACACGGAAAAGCTCATGCTTCAAAAGGATTGTCATTGTTGAGAAAGACCGGGGCCATGTTTTTAAAATTCTAAGTTTAATTTAATATCGACTCTCTGGCTAGACTTGTGGTCTGGGTTTGCTTTATGAGAGGAAGGCTGACACAGAAAGCAGGAAAGGTCAAGGTCTTATTGGCATTAAATAGGGAACAGTTGGCTACTTTCCCTAGGAGCAAACTCATGGCCCATTATGCCACCGCTTTGCTCATATTTGAAAACAAGAACTAGTCAGCACAGCGGGACAATTTAAAGACACTGCCGATGGCTGGGAGATTCCAGTCTCTCGCGTGATTCAGCGCATACACATACATGCACGAGATGCCGTGCTTCTGGTAATGAATGCTGATCAGTGAGGACACTGAGCAAGTGGAACGATCAGTAAAGACCTTGTTTGAGTCTTAATAAAAATGAACATTTATCGACCACTTATTATGTCTTAGACACTGTCCTAAGTGCTTTGTATGTATTATTGAATCCTTACAACAGCCTTACAAAGTAAGCTCCATAATACTCCCATTTTACAGATTCAAAAAAGGAGGCAGAGAGAGGCTAAGTGAGTTCCCCGAGGTCACCAGCGACCCAGAGCACCAATGGGAGGTGAAGTCAAGTTTGAGGCCAGTGTGTATGCCATTAGCCACCAGGCGATACTTGGGTTCAGGGTGCCTTGCTCTTTCACTGTGGGGATTACGAGCCCTCAAACTTCTGCTTTTTAGAAGAAATTGGGTAATGTTAACAGTCTGGGCGTTCGTGAGTTTATAAGTAGCCCCCCAGACCGAGGAAAAGACCACAGTCCTTTTCTTTCATTCCACTTCTGGACATCGCAGGAGAAAATCACAACATCAGGGCGAATGGTTTCATACAAGGACACCGTAAGCTCAGAAAGAGGTCCCAGAGCTGCTCAGCGCTGCTTGCATTCATCGGCAGGGGGCCAGCACAACTGCTGTCCCCAGGTGCCAGGCTCTTAGGCTGCAGTTCCCACCAACCCCTCTAAGATGACAGACCTCGGCAGAAGACCCTTGCTCCAATTCGCTGAGAAAATGAGACCAATGTGACATGATCTAGCCTCTCCTTCCCTGCTAGGATGCCCTGTGTGCTCACTCCTTCTTTACTTCAGCCCTGTTATCTCAGAGGGAAAAAAAGCTCCAGTCTTCCCATCAGAGACTGACCCTACTTTTGTGCTCACCACCCCCTCCCTGCGGCTTCCGAGGCCTGCTTCTGCAGTTACCTCTGGCATTTCTTGGCTGGGGAGTCTTTCTACCCTCTGTTGATCCCCCCTGGGGGTGAGGGGGTGGGCGGTGGAGTGAAGGCAGGGGCCTAGTGACTAGGAGCTCAGCTTCTGGATCAGGCTGCCTGGCTATACGCCCATGCATTAGTCACTGCCTGACCTCAGGCACGAAGGCTCAACTTCATCTTGACAATGGAACCGGTTGGGAAGCCTAGCATGGTCGAGACGACTGAGTGAGAGCTAAGTCGTGCTGAGCGCCGTCCGCATCCTGGATCTCGCTACTTCCTTTCTGTGTCAGCGTTCTTCGCTTCCTCCCGCCACCAGCTTTAGGCTCACAAACGTCACTGCAACCACTCTAGGTGACACCACTACTTGCCCAGTTGGTTGAGCGTCGGACTCTTGATTTTGGCTCAGGTCAATGATCTCGTGGTTCGGGGGTTCGAGCCCTGCGTCAGGCTCCTGCTGGCAGCGTAGAGCCCGCTTGGGATTACTCTCTCTCCCTCTCGCTCTCTGCCCCTCCCCCAATTGGGTGCACTCTCTCTCTCTCAAAATAAGTAAACTTTAAAAAATCGGTTTGAAAAAAAAAAGAGGAAGAAACTTTAGCAACAGCAAAGTCTAGGTAGAACAGTGGAGACGTGCCCATGGGCTCTCAGGTCAGACCACCGGGCACCGCCTATTGCCCTCTGTGTGACCTCAGGGAAGTTCCTTAAGGGCTCTGTGCGTCAATTTCTCATCCGCCTGTGGAGTTGTTGAGAAGTCTGAAATTAGTGATTCTGAACAGAGTGCTCAGAAGAGGGCCTGTTCCAAATAGGCATTGAGGGAAAGGGTCCTTGTTATTATCAGAATTGGCACTTTAGAGACCTTTCTCATGTCCCGTATCAGGAGATCAAGCAAATACACAGACTTGCATGAATCTTAACGTCACAATCAGATGCGAGGGATCAGAGTTTATCGGCAAGAAGCCTGTTTACTAGATAAGGAAGTATGGGGCTATAGAAGGTTAAACTCAGAATAATAAAGTGCTGCAACACAGACTCCTTCCCAGCAGCTATGGCCCAGGAATCGTGATTAAGTCCAAAATTCTTACCAGCTGGACTGAAAGTCCTCCTGCCAGTTCCATCGCGACTGGTTCCGCCAAAACTCTGATCATGTGCCCCTTAAAGGAAGTTGGGAGCACAGGCGCAGAGCATAGAAAGCTGAAGGGGCTTTGGGGGATCCTGGCTTTGGGGTACCTTCCGGTTTCCACCGGTGAGCACAGCGCGCCGTGGGGGTTGCGGGCCGGCTCCTCACTAGGAAAACAGCGGGGTTTTAGACCCGGGAGTCCCTCTTCCGGACCGTGAGAAGCAGAGGCTCAGAGAGACATGTGCTGTCTGTGGACTCCTTTTGTGTGCATTTCCTGGGTGGTTCTTGCGTCTTTCATCTCAGTTACTGACTCAGCTTCACCCTGCTTAGCTTGCAAGACCTTTCAGGGAAACCAGAGCGCGAGATGCCGGTGCTGCGAGTGTCACCTATGATTAAGGAGCCGGAGGGAGTGATTTATGTGGAAAGATTAAAATCTCTCAATGTGGATGGCCGGTGCTGCTCTGACTGAGTGGGGCTTCAGGCATTTGCCAATTGCCCGGGCGGAGTGCCACAGGCTTCCGTCGTGGTGGGACGGTTGAAGGGTGATGCGGGTGGCAGAACCGTCATGATGTTAAATAAAACAAGGCGCTACTTCCGGAGGAGCGGCAAAGACCAGACTGAGACAGGAAATTCTTCTGCGGCTCTTGTCAGGCCACTGGATATCTCCGGAATTTTCTACACGTAGAACTTGAAGCTCCCTCATCAGAGAGACAGTTCTCAGTAGCTCTTACCTTTTTCCCCTGCAGAGCCCCCTCGCCCCCATTCCTGGGGCTCCCTTTGCTTCCTCCCACTGTCCCTCCACTAAGGCCCCTACCCTCTACCCCCAGTCTTTCCCGCTACCCCTTTGCTCCTCCCCTCCCCAGAGCCCCTCTTCCACCATTCCAAAGAGAGTTCCTCTGTGCCCTGATTTTAAGTGAGGACCACGGGCCTAGAGTTAATTGGATAAATTCTTTACTATTCAACTTTAAGCAAGATAATTAACTGAGTCTCCCAGATAACACTGACCAAACCCTTCGGAAGTGTTGAGACTTTTCAACCCCGGATGTGTGTGTATGTATGTGTGCTTTCATTTGTGTGTATAAACAGAAGCAAGGGTGCTTTACAACAGCCTGAACATGACCTCATGTAGGTGACAGTGTATTCCCAACATGGCTAAGCAAAGATGTGTGGTCATTGACTTAATTGGAGTGGTCAAGGAGTGCTTCTTAAGGAAGTGATGGTGAACATCAAAGACTGAAGGATGAGTCTGAGTTAGCAAGGTGAAGGGGTGAGGCGGAAGAGAGAATTTCCTGAATGTCGACAAAGAATCTTGTTTTGCTGTAGCCTACCCCATGTCATGATTTGGACAACGTGGTCACTATACCATTAACTATAATAGACAAAATACACAAATGGTGTCCTAGCCATATAGATTTTCTTTTTCTTTTTTTTTTTAATTTAATTTTTTTTTTTAATTTACATCCAAATTAGTTAGCATATAGTGCAACAATGATTTCAGGAGTAGATTCCTTGGTGCCCCTGACCCATTTAGCCCATCCTCCCTCCCACCAGCCCTCCAGTAACCCTCTGTTTGTTCTCCATACTTATGAGTCTCTTATGCTTTGTCCCCCTCCCTGCTTTTATATTATTTTTGTTTCCCTTCCCTTATGTTCATCTGGTTTGTCTCTTAAAGTCCTCATATGAGGGAAGTCATAGGATTTTTGTCTTTCTCTGACTGACTAATTTCACTTAGCGTAATACCCTCCAGTTCCATCCACATAGTTGCAAATGGCAAGATTTCATTCTTTTTGATTGCCGAGTAATACTCCATTGTATATATATACCACGTGTTATTTATTCATTCATCCATTGATGGCCATTTGGGCTCTTTCCATACTTTGGCTATTGTTGATAGTGCTGCTATAAACATGGGGGTGCATGTGTCCCTTCAAAACAGCACACCTGTATCCCTTGGATAAATACCTAGTAGTGCAATTGCTGGGTCGTAGGGTAGTTCTATTTTTGTTTTCTGAGGAACCTCCATACTGTTTTCCAGAGTGGCTGCACCGGCTTGCATTCCCACAGATTTTCTTTTTCTAAAGAGCAAGACAAAGATAATCTATCTATACTTCTTCCCTTGTCCAGTGGCCTTCATATGGCACACTAAGCCGTTTTCAGTATTCTCCTGACCCATCCCTAGTGGGCCTTGAGTTCTAGCCTTTATAACTCCCAGATCACATCATTCCCTTTTGGACCTCTGTACCCTTGAACAGTCTTTTCTTCTGTTTCTGGATTGTCCTCCACTGTTCGGATTTGTCTGTAAAGCTCTTGACTTTTCTGCTAAGACCTGCCTTAAAAATCACCTCCTCTGGGAGGCCCTCCATGATCCAGTTAAGGGCATCTTTATAGCATTATAGTGCCTTATACCTGTCTCTATTTGGAACATAGGTCAATATCATGCATATTTGAATATAAGTTGCCCCTTCTGGCCTGTGAGTATGTTCGATTCTTTTTTTGGATGCTCAGTGCCTAGCATCGTGTTGGGCATAATGTAGGTGCTTAATAAATGTTTGTTGAACCAATGGATAAATTGCAGTATACATATGCATATTCCATAACTACAGTGTGTATGTATAAACACTCATGGATTAGCAATAAACTGAAGCTCAGAGAGTAGAACATTTGGACTTTCCGTTTTGTTGGGTAATTGAAAAAACACACAAACATTTAATCACTTAGCTCCAAGTAGTATAACTATTTTTTTTTTTAACAGGCAAAATGCAGGTGTCTCTCTTTAAAAATAATTTCCTTAAATGTGATAAGATTTATTATTTTTTTGGCTCATATCTGTTAGGTTATTATAGTGTTTTAAAATATCTGGCTTAGATCACTTGAAATTCTGAAATTATACTTTAAGCAGCTATTAGCATAATGATATTATCTATTAATAGAGATTCCTACAGGAGTTAAAGGTACCTGCAATTTACATGAAATCAGAAAACTTGGTGTGATTGGTAGCATCACAACAAACCCAGCATGACTATTGTAATGACTACATTTCCCATCACTGTAATTATCTCCTAAAACTTTTATTGGGAACATTGATTGCCATTTGCTCACTCATTCGCTTTGAGAAAGTGGAATGGTGAACAAGTGCCAGGAGCGAAACTGTAGCCGTACGGGTCCTCTGCAAAGTACCCACTAGAGGACTACAGAAGGGTTTGCCATTGGCCGGGAGAGCTGTGTGACCCGTCCGTGTTCAAAATAATGATGGATTCCACATTTCTTCCAATTACCAAGAATTCCAGTGAAGAAGATGAATGAGACATGGCGATTTTCTAAGAGAAACTATGAAATGATAGTTTACAGTTGAAGAATATTTGGCAAAAATGTCTTGTGTTCCCTTCCCCGGCATGGTGCATTCTGAAGGTTCCCCTATTTGAAGGAAGGTAGGGATTCACCTTCTTCGTTCTCTCTCTAGGTTTCTTTTTAGATTATGTTTTAAAGTACTAAAAAATTAATAAAAAACATTTAATGGAAGTATAGTTAGTGATTCTTGAGTCTGTCCACCTGTCTCGGTCTTCTGTGCCTGGTCGGTAAGCCAGGCGACCGTCGGCCCTCCCCCAGACCAATGCAGCTGCTTGCAACTGCCCTTCCCACTTCTAACTGTGCCCAGCTCTCCAGGGCACTCTCTCCACTGCGGCCAAAGTGCTCCTTCTAAGTAGCAGATCTGATCATGTCACTCCCTTGCTTAAAGTACCTCTCTGACCCCCCAAATCTTTATCATGGCTTATAAGGCCTCCATGATCTGATCCATGGGTAGCCCTGCAGACCTACACCTCAGCACGTCCCTGTGGAATTCACACACTCCAGGCACAAGGGACCACCGGGGCTCCTACTGGGCTCTCGCTCCTGACCATGGCCTCCCTCTCCTGTCCCTCCTCAGGCCAACTTCTCATCACCAGGATAGACGGTCCCCTCTGCACTCCAAGGCATCCTTATCACACTGTCCCGAGGCTGCCTTTTGACTGGTCTGTTTCTGCCACTGCTCTGTAAATTCGATGAGAGCAAGACTGGGTCTGTCTGGTTTGTCTTGTATCCTCAGCACTGAACACGGAGAGATGGCAGCCAGGCACGGCTAAGAGAGGGAGCCACTCTGTTTCCCAATCTTGCTGGTTGTTGCCTTTAACTCAGGTCGAAGACAAAGCGTGCGTTGAGCCCCGGTATCTACTTCTAGGTATTGCTTCACACTTGGCCTTGTGCAAGTGGATTTTCCTTCTGGAAGACGGCTCAGAGAACAGAATGAAAAATAAGGCTGTGGTTCTAATCAGGTTGTTGTGAGGACAGAAAATGTAAACGTGGGTGATCAGGTTCAGTCTGTTTCTCCCAGACCCCGCAGGAAGCATTCACAGGCCGGCAGAGCGGAATTGGAGCGTGTGCGCGCGCGTGTGTGACGTGCGCGCGCGTGTGTGACGTGTGCGCGCAGACCTGGCTGCATTGTGTGGCCGCGCCCGACGCTAGGTTAGCTTTGTTGGAAACTAATGCCTGTGAGTTCTTCAGATAAAGCAGTTGCTGATCTCTGCTTTCTTTGCCAGAGGATGACCTATGCGTGTTAAATGGCGTGTGTTAGAAAGAGAAAAGCTGCAAATCTTAGAAGGTTACCCTGAGATGCCTGATATCTACTGTAGCCCAGATTTTATGACTCAAAAGGTTATTTAGTCTCATGGAACATGGCTATATATGTGTGTACATGTTGATTGGCATTGGACCAAACCAATTTAGAAGAATGTAGCTTCTATCAAGAAATGAGATTGCAGAATATAAGAAAAGGTAACCGGGACATACAGTGGTGGGTAGGTTGTACAGATCTCCATTTCTTGGCACATATTAAAATTAGTTTGCGTATCACGTCTTTTTTTTTCCCTTTAAAAAAAATGTTTTTTCTTAAAGTCTCCCCAAGAGCTCTCATTGAGGCTTCTTTGGAGGTGAGCTATACAAACTGCTGACTCTCTTCTTTCTGTTACAGACTAACAGATCATCGTGGAAATGTTTTCCTGCCGTTGCTTAACCCTGTGCAGACACCTTGGGCCCCCTGGCTCCCTTTGTGTAACGGATGGCACAAATTGGGTAATACATTTGAACAAATCTGGCTGATTCCTGCCAGGATGCAGACAGAATAAGCAGCAAAGGAAGTCTACAAAATACCTGTTTCACTTCCTCTCTCCCTTCTCCGTCCCTTCCTTCCTCCCTGGGTCCACATAGTCCAATGCAGAGGCTTAGCAAGCACCAGGCATGTTGGCTTCCTGATAAATCGCAAAGCAAATAGATGTTTCATTTGCATTTTTTCTTGGAAAACAATCAGGTGGTACGAGCCTGCCTGGGGTTGCTGGCAAGAACGTCAGTGATTGTTTAGCCACCCAAACAATTTCTTCTTTCTCTAGTTTTCTGCTGGGCGCTTTAAGTTGTATCTTGCTCCTTTAAGCAAAATAGCTGACTTGACTTGTCTCTGACTTCTGGGAATAATTGAATTCTTATGGCAGGGGCTGAGTAACCGGAGAGCAGCAAATGAAAATTTCACTCTACGACATACCCACACTCTTCAACACGCAGACGTGTGGGCTCGTCCACGGCGATCTCTGTGGTTCGGAGAGACATTTGGGGGAATATCTGTGTACTATTTGCCTTTCTCATTTTCCAACCAATCTTAGGGAGGGGTGGTCAATGCTCTAAAGCTCAACAGGGGGGTTGAAAGATAAACTTTGCATGATCGAGGAGCGTGTGGAGTTTTAGAAGTTGAGAAGCACAGGGGCGCCTGGGTGGCGCAGTCGGTTAAGCGTCCGACTTCAGCCAGGTCACGATCTCGCGGTCTGGGAGTTCGAGCCCCGCGTCGGGCTCTGGGCTGATGGCTCAGAGCCTGGAGCCTGTTTCCGATTCTGTGTCTCCCTCTCTCTGCCCCTCCCCCGTTCATGCTCTGTCTCTCTCTGTCCCAAAAATAAATAAACGTTGAAAAAAATTAAAAAAAAAAAAAAAAGAAGTTGAGAAGCACAGTGATGAAGAGAGGTGGGTCATTTAGTGATTTATCCAACCTGCACTTTTATGGAAAAACTGTGCCTTGGTAGAGAAGGAATCAGAAAGGCGAAGAAACTAACGTGAATTGGATGCTCAGTTATGCTCAATAATTAATTTGAGTGGATTAGCATATTTAATCCTTGCAACAAAGCTGTTGTCCCACCTATTTTACAGATGAGGAAGGTAAGGATTAGAGAGATCAAGTTTACTTGTTAAGTACACCCATCCAGTAAGAGACAGAATTAGTACCTGAACCCAGATTTCTCTGATGCCCAATATAGCTGCAATTCTATCACTTTAAATTATCGGGATGGGGGGGGGGACCTCCAATGTATACCACTGTGGCCCATGGGGTCCCTAGTCCACCTTATCACAGCAGTGTCTTTCTCCTGCTGCCTTGCCTGTCTGTCTCTGCTGCTCTTAAAGCCTCATCGGTGCTAGACAGTTCTGGGGAATTCTCTGAGCACCACAGGCCATCCTTACCTTTGGAGGTGTGTTTGGCTTTAGCATGTATCCTTTACACAGAATTAGGAAGGAGCACTTAAAAAAAAGATTATTTATTTATTTTTATTTTTAGATCTATTTTGAAAGTTTTATTTATTTATTTTGAGAGAGACAGAGCCAGCCTGAGAGGGGCAGGGGCAGAGAAAGAGGGAGAGAGAGAGAGAGAGAGAGAGAGAATCCCAAGCTGGCTCTGCACTGTCAGCACAGAGCCTGACATGGAGCTCGGACCCAGGAACCATGAGATCACGACCTGAGCTGAAATCAAGAGTCAGTCGCTTAGCTGACTGAGCCACCCAGGGAACCCTGCTGGGTGATTTCTTGAGCTCACCCATTACTTTTCTAACCATTTAGAATTAGTTTGGGTATCTACACTGAGTCATCAGTCAACATGCATTTTTGAAGGCCTTTCAGAGTAAACCATAGTCGTTATCTGCCTGGGAGATACAGGAAGACTCTCACTCCAGTTAAGATTCACGAACAGCCTAACAATCTAGTTGGGGAGATAGACAAGATACATATCTATCTCTCTGTCTCTTTTGATCTCTATCCCTATGTCTGTATATATGTCATTGACTATAAAATTAAAGCAGTGAGAACATTTCTCAGGGCTTCAAACACCTGCTAATCAAGAAAATGAGTAAATATAACCAGGAGGTTTGGAAAAGACTTGAAATTGAGCATATTCTTTTTAGAACCTGATAATGCCTGCGTATTAGCTTTTCATGAGGACCAAAAAGGGTTATTCTCTTTAAAACACACACACACACACACACACACAAAACAAAAAAACCTCCTCTTTTGTACAACAGTCGCCTGAATAGTCAGGAGTTGGCAAGGTCTTTTCTGATGTTTATTGGAGCAGCTGTGGAAATAATTTTGTACCTTGGATTCTGTGATTTATTTCCATTATGAATAAATTTGGAATTTATTTTAAGGCTTTCAAAAACTGGGAGTGCTGTGGTCTCAGAATTATTTTTTATTAAACATTGTCTCCCTGGCTGCATTTCAGGTGCTGGCTGAATTCTGCACCGTGGGCTGTGTTAGCATCAGAAATGCCTTTGAATGATAATAATTATAATAATTACATATATAAAAAGGATGGAATTGGGTTTCAGTTCTATTCGGCTGAACTTGATATTTGACTTTACTGACTCAGTTTTGGCATCTTTAAAATGAAGATAATTGATAAGTACCTTGTTAGCTCTGAGGAGTGGGCATGATTGTGCTTGAAAAGAGACTCGAACCCTTGAATAAATGTGCCCTGAATGCAAATTGTTACTTATTTCAATCAATGTGTTTTACAGGTTGACATCTTGGACAGGAAGGAAATCGTCCCTATACTTGAATTCAAGACTGACTTCCAAATGAGAACGAAATCAACATAGTAGACAAGGAGGCTGGGAAGATCTGACTCTCTCCAGAAGCAGCATTGCCACCTTGCTGCCACTGGGAACTAGAACTGCTGTCTTTCTCACAGAATCTTATTCTCGAAAGAGAAGTCACACTTTTTGCTCTCGGGGCAGAGCCATGTATCCCAGGCTCTTCCTTTTTTCCTTTGCCCTCTCGCCTTTATTCAAGCTCATTGATTCTTTGTTTCAGTGGGAGCTTCCAAGAGAAATGGAGTAAATCATTCAGCAAGGGGAAGACATCAGCCATCTAGAATCCTCAACATTAATTTAGAATTCACTTTTATATGGTTTAAACCATGAATAAACAATAGACAAGGGATGGGAGACTGAGGGAAGGAGAAAGGTGGATCATCCAGTGAGGCTCGTGGAAACAAACGAATCTACTGTGTCCACACTGGCTCAGTACAACTCGTTTCTGGTCTCCAGGAGCTTAGAGTCCAGTTGGGGAGAAAAGACATACTCATCATTTATGAGACACGGTGAGAAAGTTTATGGCTGCCACCAAAGCGTCACTTCTGATCCATCTACAGACTATGGAGCCCCCTTTCTTGACTCCCAAGGGACCCGGAAATCTATACACAGCCTCTCTAACTGTCTAGGAGAGTATGCTGGTGGCAGAAGCACCCCTTGACTGGGTGAGGGGAGCCAGAATTGGGCTTATCTCCTATGGATGCTAGGTCCAGCAGAATGAGTCACTGTAGGGGATGGACCCTCTTCCCGTTCAATCTGCAGCCACTTCTAGTATCACAAATGGGTTCTCCAGTGCTTGGAGATGATGGGTCCAGATTCTTTGTCTAAGAGTCCTGACCTCTTTCCTTCTCTGCTCTCCCCACAGTTTCCTTCCCAGGGTCTGGAAATGTCTTCTCACACTCCTTTAAAACACGGTTTATGACATCCATGTTCCTGGAAGAATGGGGAGCCATCTTCCTATTCTAAGTGTGCCTACTTTGTTGATGGTTACTCTCGTAAGGACTACCACGATGACATTCTGTCATATGTTTTGTCAAAGGGCAGAAAAACAGAGAAAAGAAAACATAAAAATGGCCGATTAGCAAGTAAGCCAGGAAATATGTGCTGAGCAGCATATGACAAACGTTTTCATGTGCTTTATTCTATTTCGTTTTCATGATAAAGCCCCCAGAGTAGTTGTTATTCTTCCTACTTTATTGAGCAGAAGCCTTAGGGTCACAGGAGTTAAACCACTTGCTCAAAGCTGTATACATAATAGAGCCCATAATGCATATATTTTCTGTTGCCCAAGACACTGTTCCTTCTACTGTACCATGGCTGGCTTCTAGGTCAAAAGAGGAAGAACTTCCTGTGGGTTAGAATGTCCTAGGGGTAGGTTTATGAGGAGGAGGTATTTGAACTGGCTCTCGACTGAATTATAGGCTCTGGCTAGACAGTGGAAGAAGGCAAGGCTATTCCTAGACTTGGAAGGATTAGGATGACTAAAACCACAGGTTGAAAAAAGTGGAAGGTGTATTTGGAAGACTGTGTGTAGACTGTTTTGGCTGGAGAGGAGGGCTCATTCATATAATGAAATGGCACCCAGCCAAAGAGACAGGAACAATGAAGACTGCTTTGCCATTGTTGTGATTCAGGAGTTTCAGGCACCTCTGTTAAATGAGGATAAACAGGGCTGACCTTCCCTCACAGGCAGTCTGGGATTCTGAATCATCGGTGACTGGGAAGTGGCATGCTCCATTATCTGAGGCATGATATTATATCCACCAGCTATTTTGTGCAGTTGAATTTTTGTTCCATTGAAATGATTCTCTCAGTGTGAGCTCAATAGCGACGGGCATGATGGTGGTTTTTCTATGTTGCCAGAAACTAGGTCTGAATTTCTTCCAGCGCCTCCTGCTCTAAAGCACCTCTTATGATTAATTAACCTTTTGTGGAGTAACTAGGACATCTGTGTGGGATGAGATGTACTTTGGTCAGACTTCAGTTTTCAGTTGTTCGGCAAGAGGATAATTAATTATAAGAGCTGAATCTGAACAGAAGACTTTGGAGGAAATCCAAATGAAGCAAAACATCTAATTATCAATGAACAGGAGTATTTTTTTTATTGTTGTTGTTGTAGAAGTGAATAAAATAATATAAATAAAAGGTAGTAACAACTTAAGATGCTTGCTTGGAGTGTACATGTAATTCAATAAATATTTGTTTTTTGGAGATAAAGTATGATGAACTCACCATAACTAGACAAATACGAAACAGGGGCCAAGTTAAGTGTCTACAATAATATGTATTCCCCTTAGAGAGAATTGCGTTGGCTTTAACAAGGGTATATCTAGAATCACCTGGCTATCATTACTACTGGCAAATAACAGTAAACACCTCTTGTCTACAGAAGAGGGTTGGATTAAGATGCAAAGTAAGAGATAAGATGTGAGAAGCTAAAAACAGTGTAAAATCAATTTCTGTAACAGAAATGGCTGCTGTGACAGAGACGGTTTTTCCAAAGCTTAACTTTCTGAGGTGAATCACCTGCCGTAGTTAGCCCACATCTATGTGACACAATCTCCTACGAAACCCACAATCCCGACAGAGCCAGAGATTCTAGCTGGACTTACTGAACTGTGAAGATGGGTACTGTGGTGGACAATGAGAGAAATTTCCACTCTCAAACGAAACGATCCTCGGGGTTGGTTGTTGCCCACACTCACCGGTAATTTCTATACAAGTACTGCATGGTTGTACTTCAGTGAGGGAATATGATTCTAGTCGTATTTGTAAGTATCACGAGGCTTCCATTCTATGAAGATGCTGTGTCCTTTCTTATTTCTCCTGTTGCTATGAAATAATTTTCATTCCCGTTTTCTTTCTACCTGTGGCTTCGGCTGCCTCACGTGAGCACTTGGTGCCCACGCTTTGTGCATCTCTCAGTTTCTACAGCTTCCTATTGTATGTTGTTGTTGGGAGACAATCTTCCACGGTGTCTTGCATTTCTGCATTCTGCTGTTCAGTACAGTAATGTCTCTGTCAGGGACAAAGGTAGGGCAGGTTTATCAGTAACCCAATATAAAAGATTTAAGTTTCCTAAGTCTGATGTTCCTCAACTATGATGCAAACCTACTGCATCACATGGCTGCTCTGTGTCACCCTTTTGGGACTCAGAGGGGTGCCGGGGACAAGCAAGGGGAACCAGGGCAAACACGAAGCTCCTGCTGTGTGCTGTGCTGTGAGTAGTAAGTCATTTGTCTCTGACTCAGGTGTCTTGTGTCTTCTGCCACATCCATGAAGGTACGCCAGGCTAAATTGTTACATTGCAAGGAAGGTGGTATTTCTATATACTTCCTGACATATGGGTCTTACAACCAAACTCCCTCTGAGGATCTGACTGGGTCAGTTGGTCACCATCCAGTATGGAGGCTGCCTGTCGCACTGAGCTGTTGTGCTAGACCCTCTTCTAGGATAGTCGATAGATTGCAGCTTTTGGATCAGGAACTCTTTTTTGAACTAGCCATCTGTGGCCAACTTTTCAAGGTCACTTTGTTCAAATATTGAGGACTGTGAAGGAGGGTACAGGATCTCATTAAGAGGGGCCATGAGCTTGGCAAACGCTTGAAAGTTCTCAGAAGTGGACATTATAAGTTTTGCCTTTCACAGACCGTCCAGGGAAATGTTACTGAGAAATAGTTAATTCACCTCAACTCTCTGGAATATTCTGAGATTTTTGTGAACGAATATGCGTGTATGCCTTATCTGCAACTTACCAGTTCTCTGCCTAAAGAGGAAGGAAGCATCTGGTAAATTTTGTGCTCCTAACACTGGCTACTGGAGATGAATGCTCAGGTTCACCTTAGAAGTTCTCTCTTAGCTTGTATTCCACTATTGGGAGAGCAGACGTGTGGTTGGCTGGGATTCCCTCCACTGTCAGGTTCAGGCATGAACCCTCATTGGCCCAAATCAATCAGGCTTTTGTCTGTTGATGCAGAGGAGGGCCTATGACTTTAAAGCATAGCTTTCACTCTGTCACTGTATTAGTCAGTGTTCTTCAGAGAAACATAACCAATAAGAGATATATATATCTGCATATATATATATATATATATGGCAATGTTACTATAAAACATAGCGCCTGGGTGGCTCAGTCTATTAAGCATCTGACTCTTGATTTCAGCTCAGGTCATGATCCCAGGATCATGGGACTGAGCCCTATGTTGAAGTCTGCCCTGAGCATGGAGCCTGCTTAAGATGCACCCCTTTCCCCTCTCCTGCTCATGCTCTTTTCCTCATAATAAAAAAAGTTAAAAATTACCCGCCCCACATATAATATATAGAATATGTACTTATATATGTAAAATCTCAGCATAATTAATTAATTAATTAATTGGAATTGGCTCATGAGATTTTTGGAGGCTGAGGAGTCCCACGGTCTGCTGTCTCTAAGCTTGAGACCCAGAAAAGCTGGTGGTGTGATTCGGAATACACCGAGATGTATTCTCCGCCAAATGCCGGAGAACCAGAGGGGCCAGTGGTATCCAAGGGCAGGGAAGATGAGATTAAATGTCCCAGTTCAAACAGGGAAGCAGACAAAGAGAGTTAAATTCCTCCTTCCTTTGCCTATTACTCTATTAAGGCCCTCAGTGGATTGGCTGATGCCCACACACTGCTTTACTGAGTCCTGTGATTCTACAAAAACTAAATCTTAGTGAGGGACACCTTCACAGACACACTCAGGAATAATGTTTTATCCGGGCAGCCTGTGGCCAGTTAGGCTGACACATAATATTAACCATCACGGTCACCAAGCTTGAAAATAAAGCTGACACTTGGAGGAAGGAAAGAAGAGTTGAAAGTCTGGCCAAAGTCGGAGTCAGAGCCCTGGTCAAACCATCCCCAGAGCCTGTGTAACTTCTGGCCTTTTCTATTATGTGAGCCAACAAATTAACTTTATTGTTGATGGCAGTTTGAATTGGGCTTTCTATTACTTACAAACAAAAACATCCTAAGTGATTCACTTACTGGTTTTCATAACATCTGAGGTCACTCAAGGGTTAATGCTCTGAGATTATACGGGTAATGCAGACATCTTTCTTACTTTCTTCTTTCTTTTTTTAAATGTTAAGGGGCAGAGGGAGAGGGAGACAGAGGATCGAAGTGGGCTTTTTGCTGACAGCAGAGACCCCCATGCAGGGCTCAGACTCACGAACCATGAGGTCATGACCTGAACTGAAGTCAGATGCTTAACCAACTGAGCCATCCAGGAGCCCTAGACATCCTTCTGAAGTTGGGATGGTGCACGTTAATTCCGGACACATCAGATGCAAGTCTCACAGGTGTAATTCGCTGGTCTTTTCCCGGTGCCTGATGTACGGCACATGCTCACAAACATTTGTGGAAGGGATCCATGAACACTACTTACGGTTCCCCAGAACTTATTAATTATTTCCTGACACTTGTCACACCTCCTTGGTTGCTTTGATTGGGCTTTTGCTGCAGGATTTGGAGGATGAGTTTGGTTACTATAGAGTTAAATAAAAAGTTTAAAAAAAAAATCACACTGTTTCCGTGGACAATGGCGACCGATGTCATCTCGGACTCCACATCCTTTAGGGATGGGTTTCCACATTGGTGATTCAGCAGGCCAGGCCATACTAGTTAATCAGAAGTTGTAATTTTGGTTTGTACTGTTCTGAGGTCCATTATAATCTACAGTTTACAGCTTGTGGTTAAAAGGACGGACTAACTTGTTTTGCTGCAGTACAGTGTTATTTTCTTCAGAAAATGATCAGACCTAGAGCTGTGCCTTAGATCCCAGCACTGCCTCTTTGCATGCAAAAGAATACCCCCCTTTCTAACTGGAAACTGCCGGAGTAAAAACAAAAAAAAAAAAATCAAGACAGAGATGGTCTTACCTTATGTATATCTGCCGTAAGTCCAGGTACCAACAAGGATCACACCCGAAGTGGGAGAATCATACGGCCTTACTAACTATGGCTGAACCATGTTAAAGTCATGAAGAACCCTGATGGGACCTCAGGTTAATATTCCCAGCTTGCCAAGCCGCATGTTTGCTGATATCAGGATTTTCTAGTGGATGTGGAAAACAGTTGAAATCAGAGTATCTGGGTCAGCATAATTTAATGTGCTCTAACTGACAAAAACCTAACCTGAACAGCCTTCTCCAATGTTCAGAGTGTTCTCTTCCTCTCTTTCAAATGATTTGTCACATCCAAAGAATGGGAGAACTTCTTGGAATGTGTTCCTGACTATGGACAGCACGTCCACAATGCAACAAGTAGACAGCAGGGTAATTGCGTGATGGCCGACACTTCTGGGAATAAGGCAGGAGGTGCACCATTTATGCCACTAAACCCACCCACACACCCTGCAATGTCTTCCTGGAATCGCAAAGGTAGTTCGAAAAGAAACCCAGACCTTATAGGTAGACCTAAATCCAAGGCCATGTGGCACTGGGGAGAGCAAAGTGGCTGCTGGAGTTTCACTTACAAAGGACCTCTTGTCCTGGTCAAACTTGAAAATTCAAAGAAATCCTTTTGTCAGCTAAATTCACAGTTTCTCTGATAGGGTTGCACTTCGGCCTTCATTATTTCATTAATGTAGCTTTAGGCACACTTATTTTCTGAAAGTCCAAGCTACCTCCATTTATTTCCTTTAGTATTTAGAAGGCTAAAACACCATCATACCATTGCCACTTTCCCTAAGCATCTTGACAGGTTTAGATTGCCAACTGACTTTTCCTTTTGGATCAGCAAAAAAAAAAAAAAAAAAAAAAAAAAAAAAATCTCTGCTAACCATTTCCCCATGGTATCCCTCCCAGCAGTAAAATTCTCAGCAAGGCTACTTAACAATTTCTTATGTGCTCGTTTTTTTTCCATAATGAGACTGCCAACAGATGCCCATATAATGGAAGTCTCCATTGACTCCCGTGAATCCGAGTTTTGTAGCTGAGCTTTTTGTAAATCTGCATCAGCAAAGCATTTTCAAGATCCCTTGTCTCCCCGGATGGTCTGCTTCTCCTCTTGTCGCTCTCCAGATTCTCTTCACTTTGCTTCTACCTGCATGCGTGTGCGTTTCCGTTTTGGAGTATAGCCTTTCACTCTTATTCTAGCACTTGATTATACTTACTCTGCTCTATTATTCTCGTCTCTAGTGTTTTTTTTTTTTTCTTCTAAGCATGGATTTATTCCATCCAGCTGATTCCAAGAATAGGAACCGTATCTTCTAATTCTTTGTATGCCTCTAAATACCACTCACCACGTTGACTATGGCTAATAAAGATGCTTCCCTGGTAGCATCAGTTTCCTGGTCTTGGCTTCATTTGCAGTAGTTTGCTTTACTTTAAAAACACCCCTCCAATTTATTTTCAATATTTAATATTTAAACTGTTTATAAGCCATTTTTCAGGCCTCTCTTTATAAGTCCATTTTGCCCAGTTGCAGGTCTATCGAAACTGGATTTGACTGGAAAGGAATCTTAGATGCGTGGACTGTAACTGGATATCTTCCTCATATTTAACTCAGCATCTAGTTTGTGGTTTTCTAGTTACTACTTTTAATTGGTTTATTAAGTGTGCTGAACTTGGTAGGGGTTAACCAAAAGACAGTATTTATTTTCCTGCCATGACTGTCCTTAATTGTACTTAGATTTTCCTTCTTGGCCTCCTTGGTGAGGCTGATCTCACAGCTTTGCAGTCAAAGTGTTAACAAATAGCACAGCCCAATCTAATATAAAAACTTCAATCTCGGGGCGCCCCGGTGGCTCAGTCTGGTGGGCGTCCGACTTCGGCTCAGGTCATGATCTCGCGGTCCGTGAGTTCGAACCCCGCGTCGGGCTCTGTGCTGACAGTTCAGAGCCTGGAGCCTGTTTCAGATTCTGTGTCTCCCTCTCTCTCTGACCTTCCCCCATTCATGCTCTGTCTTTCTCTGTCTCAAAAATGAATAAACGTCAAGAAAAATTTTTTAAAAATTTCAATCTCTTATCTAATCATAGCTTCTTCCCCAACACTGCCTGCCAGTCCCCCCCATCCCCCATTGTTCAGAGAAGACATGATCCCTCAGTGCAGTAGATGGGCAGGGAGGCATGGCTGGGTCTCCCTCTTGTTGTCTACTGTGCTCCTTCATTCCCCGCCTCCACTCAGAACACTGCTGCTTTGGACTCTTACAGAGTTGGGGTGCTAAGTTGGTAGGAGAGGTAGACAGTGACCGTTTCCAACTTGACTGCTGCTGGCATAATCGGTGCCATTGTTCTCAGTGTGGCAGATGACCCAACACTGGGTTTCACTCAGGAATGTTTGTGGGATCTTTGTCCCGCATGGGGAAATGTGTTCTTTGGCTGACCTCTTATGACATCCCCTCCGTTCTTTGCTCTGGTTCTATACCCCCACTGCGCTTTCTTTTGTTGGGGTCCCGATGCCCTGTAGGCAGAGTCCTGTCAAGATGGTGCCAGCCTGGCTCCCCTCTGTGGTATTCACATGGACCATCTTTATTCTTCTGCTGGCTGATGGAAGTACGGCCTGCTCCTCGGTTTGCTTACACTCCAGGGATAGTCGCGATCTTGGAGGACACTTTAGGTTCTCCCAACAACGCTTTTTTGCCCCATTCTTTAAGATCATTCTGCCAAGGACTAAGATGCCTGCCTTCTGTATGCAAGTGGTGGTGGCAAAGCCCCTTCTAGTTAGCAGGGTGTTTTGTGTGGCAGAGGGTGGGCAGAGAGTCAAAGGACCCCCAATTCTTTCTCCATGGGACAAGGACGGGACAATCCACTCCCACACATTTCTCCAGAGGATTTCTGGAGGTCTTATGTTTCTCTAATGAAAAATAAAGCACGGGTGCACATTCTTTCAGTGTTTATTCCAGATTCTTCTAGATGGTTCTTATATGAAAAGCAAGGCACTTTGAAAGCCCAGATGTTTGTTGTCTTAGCATAATATCACACGTATTATTACCGAATTCAAAGCATATGATTAAGGAAACAGGAATTAGATAGATGAAAAATAGAGTCTAAATTTGTTGAGTGAGATTTGAATGCAGTATTCTTTTTGTAGATTCCTCTTTCAGTTGAGCAGTTATTTTCATTGAAATATTATTTGGTTGAGGAAACCTTCTACATAGTGAAACATATGGGCAGCGATTCTTGGCTTTAGAGCTTCCAGTTTCTGACAGGGTTTCAAGATGTCTTAATGCTGAGACTAGGTCTGCAGCTTTGGCACCTTGGACAAGGCATTTTTACAGAGCTAAGTTGTTTTATTTTTAAATTTGAGAAGATTTTACTCAGTAAGTGTTAAAATCCTTCAGGCCTCTAATAATTTGTAACATTTGCATAATGTACATTCATATTGGTAAGAAGTGAAAAACACCAGCTTATGGGGCGCCTGGGTGGCTCAGTCGGTTGAGCGTCCGACTTCGGCTCAGGTCATGATCTCACCGTTCTGGAGTTCGAGCCCCGCGTCGGGCTCTGTGCTGACCGCTCAGAGCCTGGAGCCTGCTTCAGATTCTGTGTCTCCCTCTCTCTCTGCCCCTCCCCTGCTCATGCTCTGTCTCTCTCTCTCTCTCTGTCTCTCTCTCTCAAAAATAAATACACATTTAAAAAAAGAAAGAAAGAAAAAGACCAGCTTAAAAAATGTAACTGCTTTGAAAAAAATCTGATTGAACATTTGCATTAACAATAGTGCTGCTCATCAGGATTTCATCATTCAACTTATAATTCGTACAGCCTTTAATTTTATTGTTTAACTTTGCTACACTTTCAATAATGGAAAGTTTAATAATCAGTGTCTTTAATTCAACCCTTGTTCTAGTTCTGGCATTTTCCCTTTACTGGTTGCAAAACAAGTTACTAAGGGTTTCCTTTAGACTATATGCTATAAATAAATAAGTACCTGGTTTTTAAATTTTTTATAACTACTAAATAGGACATTTAGTTTTCTCATCTGGACAGTGGATATGATAACACAGCCAAAAAAAAAAAAAATCCCCACGTCCCCCACAAACATGTTCCTCAAGCCATCCGAACAGAGGATGTGACCAAGCCACAAGCAAGGGGTCCGTCCCCTATGATTCTTCCTTCCCTCACTCTCGACATCTAATCAGCTAGAAAATCCTTGGCTCAACCTCCAAAGTGAATCTCAAGTTCATCCATTCTTCTCCACCTCTGCTGTTACCACCAATTTTGTTAATTCTTGCCTGCAGTAAGGTAGAGAGAGACCTCTCTGTTTTCTCAGTTTCTCTTGCCCTTAGACTCCACACAGCAGCCACAATGGTCTCTAAATACATAAACCAGGTCACCTTCATCCTCTCTCTGAAACCTTTCAGTAGCATTTGTTTGGAGTTAGAGTAAAATCCAAGCTCCTTATCGTGGTATATAGTTAGAGTGATTCTAGCTGTGGTGATAAATGGAACTTGAAATTTCAGTGGCTTAACGTACGAAAATTCGCTCCTGGTTCAAGCAACAGTCAGTGCAGTTGATCCTGGTTTAGAGCAATTTGCCTCCACAGGATGATTCCGGGACCTAGCTTCTATTTCGTCGTCCTGCTGTTCACTAGCTGCCTCAGGGTCTTCTGCATCCAGCAGGCAGATGGAGGCAGTGGTTGGAGAGGGCACACCCACTTCTTAACTGTTGTGGCACTGGTAAGACCACATTCCAATACTGCTTGCATACCATTGGTGAGAATTGATCACATGGCCCCACCCAGAAGCTAGGAAGGCTGGGAAATGTAGTCTCTGGCAGGGAGACCCTTAAAGGTACAAGTCTGGAGAGGTCAGCATGCATCTTTGGGGAAAGCCAGACATCCTGTCACACACAGTGTTTATTTTATTATTAAAAATTTTTCTTTAACGTTTACTTATTTTCGAGAGAAAGAGAAAGACAGAGAGAGAGAGAGCGCGCAAGGGAGGGGCAGAGGGAGAGGGGGACAGATGATCTGAAGCAGGCTCTGCACTGACAGCAGAGAGCCCAATGCGGGGCTCAAACTCAGGAACTGAATGGTGAGATCATGACCTTAGCCAAAGTCGGACTTAGCTACCCAGGCGCACCCCCACACAGTGTTTAAACACCCCCACCGGTTGCCTCTAACCGCCCTCCAGCCACCTCTTAAAAGCTTTCTGGGACTAGGTTCCAGCCATGCTGGTCTTCCTCCTCTTCCAATTTCAAGCTCATCCTTGATGAGCCCCACGTCCCCCACAAACATGTTCCATCCTTGGAACTCATCCTAGGACCTTTGTGTTCTCTTCTTTCTGGCTGGAAACTTTTATCTCCAGGCCTTTTCCTGGATAGTTCTCTTCAATTCCCAAATCTCAGTTCAAGTACCATCTCCCCAGGAGTCCCTGCCCGCCTACCCAATACAGTACTCTTCCATGTACCAGTTTTAGTTGTCTTCACAGCACGAATCGACTATCTGGAATTACCTATGCTTGTTTAGTGACTCTCCATTTTCCTCCCCACTCATCATCTGTGTCATGTAAATTCCATGCCCGACTGTCCCGCTCACTGCTGTATGTATTTCCGGCACACAAAACATGACTGGCAGATATAAATCAATCAATACATATTTATGGAATGAATGGAGGGAATCTTTTAGTCCTGGCAGTCCAAAATCCATAAAGGAGAGTTGATATGGGAAGGTTGACACCACTCCATAATCACTAGGATTCAGTTGTGCTGATCAATTTTCAACCAGTGAAATCAACCGTCTCTGCTATATTAAATCCTCATTGTATCTTCCTGGAAGAACCTCGTGGAATATATGGATCCAACAAAAAACCCAAATTTATATCCTATTAGAAATCCAGTTTTTTGCAAGTTGTTAAAGAACTACCAACGTTACTTGGTATTTTTAAAATAGTCCTTTTTTGACTAAATGTGAACATGCATTATAAGTGGTACATTTTGTTTGTGCGTAATTTTTATTGCTATTAATAATACTACTGGGGAATACAAATGAAGCCGCATAAAACAATTCTAATGGCTGCTCCACCAGCCAGTTTTAAAGCTGCTAATGGAACCTGAGGCATTCGAGGTTTGTGTGTACTCAGAATTTTAGAATGACTATTTAATTTCTTTCCTGATTATTTCCAGGGTGGAAATTCAAAGCCCTTTTGAATTCTCTTTGATGAAATCACTCATATGAAGGTAGCGTTTTATGAAGATGTATTTTATTCTACTGAGAAGCCACATAAGAGGGTGGAAAAAATATTTCTTTCAGACACTAAAACCCTGAGTTTGAATTTTTTGGGGTCTGCCATTTACTAGCTATGCGACCTTGCCCAG
The DNA here is from genome assembly GCF_022079265.1 of Lynx rufus. Taxonomy (NCBI): domain Eukaryota; kingdom Metazoa; phylum Chordata; class Mammalia; order Carnivora; family Felidae; genus Lynx; species Lynx rufus. The sequence goes on from NW_025814834.1 coordinate 28,805,542, forward strand.
GTTATTAATTTTCTCTGTGCACCAGTCGCTTAATCTGCAAAAAGAGAATAATAACATCTGCCCCTGCAGGGCTTTTGTGAGGATAAATGTCAATGTTTTGCCTAAAGTCAGCACTTAGTAGGTGCTCAAAGAGTTCTTTTTTCTCTTCCTTTATGGTATATGTTTTTCTTTACTCAATTTAGCCCAAAGTTGTGTAGAAGACAAAGACTGGTGGGGCAACTGTTAAAAAAACAAAACAAAACAAAACAATTTCATATGGAATTTTTCACACACACTCAGGGTCAGACTGGAAATGTTGGGGTCACCTCTTTCTCTCTTGATCACATGTTTAGTAGGTTACAAGTGATGTTTGTGTTACTCCGGAATTATCCCTGGAAACCATCCTGGACACTTCATCTCTGACTTTGTCGCTAGGATAACTCTCAACTGCTCTCTGCAGCTCGCTTCCCTTTCAACTCTATTCTCCACATTGTGCTGGCTCCATCTTTCTAAAGTGTAGATATAATCATCTTCCTTTTCTTCGTAAGCCTCGGTGATAGTTAGTGTTACGTGTCAACATGACTGGGCTCTGGAGTGCCTGGATACTTGGTTAAACGTGATTTCTGGGCTTGTGTGTGAGGGTGTTTCTGGGTGAGATCAGCATGTGAAGAGGTGGACTGAATAAAGAAGACTGTATTCCTAAGTATAAGTGGGCCTCACCCAATCCACTGAGAGCCTAAATAGAACAAAAAGGTGGCAGAAGGGGGAATTCTCTCTCTCTGCCTGACTGGTGAGCTGGCACATTGGTCTCCTGTCCTTGAACCGAGACTTGTACCATAGGCGCTGCAGTTCTCTGGCCTATCACAGGATATGTGTATCCTATTGGGTCTATATCTCTGGAGAATCCTGACAAGTACAGCCTCTGAGCCTCCAGACGCCCGTAGGTTAAAATTCAACCGTGCAATTGCTTAGCATGGTTTAGTTGTAAACAACCTTCCCAGATAATTTTACTTCCTTTCTACCCTCACACACCACACACTGCTGCTACTGTGCTCTCTTTACCATTGTCTGAGTGCTCTGCCTTTCTGCCTTGAAACGTAGTTTTTTCTTTTTTTAAAAAAAATTTTTAAAGTTTATTTATTTTTGGGACAGAGAGAGACAGAGTATGAAGGGGGGAGGGTCAGAGAGGGAAGGAGACACAGAATCTGAAACAGGCTCCAGGCTCCGAGCTGTCAGCACAGAGCCTGACGCGGGGCTCGAACTCACAGACCGCGAGATCATGACGTGAGCCGAAGTCGGATGCTCAACCGACTGAGCCACCTAGGTGCCCCGAAAAGTAGTTTTTTCTATCTAGGATATCCTGCCCCCTTTCCTCAGCCTGGTTCACTTCTATTCATCCTTCAGCGCCCAGGTCACACATGACTTCTTCAGATCTATAAATCCTGTGACATTGGTGAGAGTCCAGTGTTGTGACCACTGGTTGAGTAAAGGCTTCTCTAGTGGATCCTAAGGATTGGGGTGTGTGTGTGGGGGGGGGGTTCCCTTTTGCTGACAGCCCAGTTAGGACACATAAGCACATAATATTAAAAATATCGGGGTGCCTGTGTGGCTCAGTCTGTTGAGCGTCTGATTCTTGATTTCTGCTCAGTTCATGATCCCAGGGTCATGGAATCAAGCCCCACATTGGGCTCTGTGCTGATCATGGAGCCTGCTTAAGAGTTTCTCTCTCTCTTTCTCTCTCCTTCTGCCCCTCTCCTCTGCTCATGCTCTTTCTCTTTCTAAAATTAAAAAAAAATACTACTAAATTTATTTTACATGATGTTTCTTAATAAGGCAATTCATATGTTTATAATCTGAAAAAAGAAGTCAAAACAAATCGGTTTAATATTCGTATATTATATATTTATATATAAAGCACTATACATCTGATATTGGTGTAATATTTTTTTGGCATAATTTATTGTCAAATTGGCTAACATACAGTGTGTAAAGTGTGCTGTTGGTGTTTGGGGATAGATTCCCGTGGTTCATCGCTTACATACAACACTGAGTGCTCATCCCAACAGGTGCCCTCCTCAATGCCCATCACCCAAAATATTGATAGAATATTAAAACGTGCTAGAAGAAGCCACAGTTTGCAACAAGAGGCCTACAGATTCAGTCAAGAGAGAATAACATAAACCAACTTCAAAAGCAACTTCCTCAACAATGAAATTTGATCACAGATACAACATTAAAATCAGATAGTGCTGTGTGTGCTAATTATGGAGTCTATGAAATTCTAGCTTGCAATGAAAAACCCCTAGTGAAAGGGAAGTAAAAGAATATTGCTTAAGTTGATGATACCGCATTTCCTGATAATAACAATATACCATCTTTTACAAATGAGATCTGCAAACTTTAAATGAAGTAGTTATTCATTGATTTGCAAACAGAGAATGTTGTTCCTCACCGCTTTGGCCAACGCGTTAAAAATCAGTCAACAAACGTTTTCAGAGTGCTTTCTGTGCTCTGGACATCGTGCTAGGCATTGTGGAGATCAAGATGTTGTTCCTGTCTTCAAGGGGATTTTAGGCTAGTATCTCACTCACCTTAGTGTCATCTCTGGTTCCCTTGCCTGACCTCGCCTTCAAGACAGATCAGCGAACACTGCCTGTATCCCCTACCCTTCTGCATTTTGCCACATCAGCACGAGTTCTTCTCCCTTCAGCTCATCAAGTCTCACACTTGGTCTATCCTGACTGCAGACCGCCCCGATCTGCATCTGTCCCTCTTATGAAAGGAGCGTGTTTAACTGGTTAATGTAACCCCCATCCTGCCCCAGGGGTCTCACCACTGTTTATACGAGTTAGGACCCCCGCCCCCCGTGTCTGACTTTGGCTCAGGTCATGATCTCATGGTTTGTGAGGTCGAGCCCGGCATCGGGCTCTGTGCTGACAGCTCGGAGCCTGGAGCCTGCTTCAGATTCTGTGTCTCCCTCTCTCTCTGCCCCTCCCCCACTCATGCTCTGTCTCTCTCCCTCTCAAAAATAAATAACATTAAACAAAATTAAAAATAAAAAGAGTTAGGACCCCCCATTTACATTTAATTACATCCACTTCTGTTACACTTTCTCTGCACACTCATGTTTCTGTAAAGGAATGGATCTTAATCCCTTTTTTGGATTTTTGCATCTAGAAAGCTTTTTGTTTTCTTCTTCTTCTTCTTCTTCTTCTTCTTCTTCTTCTCCTTCTCCTTCTTCTCCTTCTTCTTCTTCTTCCTCCTCTCCTTCTCCTCTTCCTCTTCCTCCTCCTCCTCCTTCTTCTTCTCCTTCTCCTCTTCTTCTTCTTCTTCTTCTTCTTCCTCTCCAGAAGATTCCTGAAGTCAAGAATAGTCCAGGGAAGGTGCTTGTGTTACAACTTAGTTCTTTTGCCTGAGTTTTTATAAGCCTCTTGTTAGGAGACAAACAGATGGAAACTAAGAGAAGGTGGATGGAGTGACTTGAAAGACCTAGATGGGGGCGAGGACTGCTGAAGGAAGGAAAGAGAAGCTCACATGAGAGGTGGGAGAGAAGCCCACACTTCCCTGTAAATGCTTGTCCTGAGCAACTAACATGGCGCCTCTGTTCAGGGTCTACTTTCATGAACTCTGCTGCTAGACATTTTTTCTGGTGAATATTTATTACCCCAATGGTAATCCTTCATTTAACATAATATAAAAATTGTAGAAAAAGAGAGTAATTAGTAATAAATCATCATCTCATCCATTAGCTGTAAATAATGCCACTTTGTCAAAGTCATAATCATCAAGCAGTCAGCTAGAGGTGATTATGTGTGCTACCCAACTGGAATCAGTCCAAAAACAAACCACAGCTCCCGTTTATTACCCTAATTATGCCTTAATATGATGCCATCTTTTTCTCCCATAAACTTGATAACAATAAAAGAGTAACAATGAAAATTGACAGGATAAATGAGCAAGAAAGGTAGCCCGGGAAACTTCCCAGCTTTCCCACCCACCAATCTCTCTAATTTCTGATGCAGAAAAGACTGTAAGTCTTGAGGAGGATGCTGAACAGAATAGGGGAACTCTTAGAGTATTGGGTGCATGATTACATGGGATAATTTTTTGTCCACTAGTCCATTAATCAAATTAGAACACAGGCAGTCCTCACTTTGCACAATACTACGTTAAATGAAATGTTTACATATAGAAACTGTTACTGTTTCACAAGGTTCAGTGGTAAGCAACAATGTTACCATGGAATTGTGCAAAGGAGCGGACATGGTTTTGATATGCACTCAGTTGAGTTAGCCTGGGACCATGCAAAGTGACAACTGCCTGTAGTCTTTTTAAAATAAGTGCTTCGCCCCAAATTTTGTTAATGAGATTTATCAGACTGTTTGAGAGCATTTGAGTTGATGGAAAAACTAATGCAAAGGATTTAAATGAGTCTTTCTATCACCACCTAGCCTATTATCTCGAATGAAGGACATGAGTTTTCTTGACCCGGTGGATCCATGATAGGAGAATGAGACTTCTGTGTTGGAGCAAGTGAACAAAGGGTAGGATGGGGCTCAAAGACCTGGTTTAAAAGATCAGAGGTAGGTGGACAAAATAGGTTGAAGGCCAGAGAAAGAATGTTGGTAATGGTGACTGATATGGAAAACCCAGCTCATGAAAGTTAGGATATTCCCCAGTACAAGGAGAAGGCCAGTCAAGGATCTGTGTGGGGAAAGGCTGAGGAATTAGTTGCACAGGTGGTGTGATATTAGGATTTCTCACCTGTGTAGATACCACCTTAGAGGACTTGCCCAGCTCAAATGAACCCCTCAACTGGCCCAAATGGCCACAGTGACGGGCCCCACAGTACATTTTTAACAAGGGGACCATGCTCTCTGGTCACATGGATTGATCCAAGGGTATGCCCCTAGTGCAGCCTGGACCTGAGTCCTTTCTCTGAGGATTTGGACTTGAGAATGACAGAGGGACAGATTCTTACTGGGGGGCTGAGCCACTGAAAGCTCCCCCGCCTGTTTAGCTTCACTCTTTGGTTTACAACATGCAGGGAGGAAGTGGAGATAAGAGATGGAAAGATTCTTCTGCATGTTTCTCTGGTTCTTGGATCCAGTCTTTTTTAAGTCCAAGATGCATTTTTGTTTTGAATTTCTGTAAGCTGTTCCTGTAACTTTATGAGATAAATTCAACCCTTTGGTTTAAACTAGCCTGAAATGGTTTCTTGTCACATACAGTTAAAATTCCTAATATATGACAGGAATCTAAAGGGTATGGGATAGATAGAATGAGAGCTAATGAACTCTTGATTGGGAGGGGAAACAGGTTAGATCAACAAGAAAATCACAGTGACCCCTATTCCACACACTGCATCTGGGGGACGTGCCTTGTGGCCAGAAGGTTCACAAAAACCTCCAGTGACTGGAAATGGTCTTTAGTGCTCAAAGGTTATATGCTGTTGAGTGATGTGAGATTTACTCGTGATGGGCCTCAACTGCACACAGTTGATGCCTTACAATGAAAAAATATCACCAAACAAGGCTTACCACTTCTGGTTCTTATTCTTAAGCCTCACCTCCAGTCATTAGCTGCCTCACATTGTTTGTACCAGTAGACCTCCAATGGAGTCTCTTTCATTTCTTTTAATGGATCATGCGGTTCATAGTCCTTGTGCCTCCCACATAATCTTTCTCTTGCTTGGAAAGCCTTGCTTCTTCTCACCTTCTGGTGGTCTCCTAGCTGTCCTCCTAGGAAGCTCTTTTTAAATAAGCCTTCCCTAAACCCTATAAGCAGAGTATATCTCTTCCTCTTTCCTCTATCCCACGTATTGTCCTTCCCTACTTGTTTGAATGTCTTCCTGACAGATTCATAATTCTTTCAGGGCATAGAGCAGGTCTTCATTATCTTTCTTTCCTCAGTGTGAACAAAGTTCCTGAACCATCTTCTATGCTCAACAAATATTTATTAATCCAACTTAATGAACTTCTTTAAACTAGACCACAGATGAAGATCGTGTATGAATGGTGTGGGATGCTCTGGAGATCAGAGCATTGGATATGACCCATCCAGTCACACAGATACATGGCCCGGGATTTGGAGGAAATTGGATTTTGCTGATGCCCGTCATGCTGCAATGCCCAAATCTGAAACTCTAGTCAACTTCTGAGTGTTATTATTGCATTATCAACTACCTAATGGACGTTGCTGACTTGGATGTTTCTGTAACTTCAAACTTAATGAGTGGAAAACTAACTCATCAAAATACTTCGTTCTCCAGCCTCATTAAGGTATCATCATTCTTTCATTCATGCCATTTCAAACATTGGAATTTTCTCTCCATGGCAATTGATTAACCCAAATCTTCTCTGCTCTTCTCTTGCTCTGTCTGTAAACCCATTTTTTCTTTCTAATTTTATTGTCTCCATCCTCTTTCAGCCCTGGGCTATTGCAATAATCCTAAAGTCTGGCCTGAAGCCCTTTTAGTCCACAATCTATCCCATATGCTATCACAACTGAATTAGTCTTTCCTTCTCATCATGCTACTCTCCTGATAAAACATTAGAAGCACCTAGCACGTTGCCATGCAAAATAATCTGTAAGTTAATTACAATTACAAATTGTATTGCAAGAGAGAATATGAATGGCTGCAATACCAATATTATTATACATAGAAAAATTGTTTTATAGATTGCTAGATGCTTTGCATTGTTCAATTTTTTTCTTTACTATTTCGCTCAACCCAGTAGAAGCTACATAAAAAGAAACAGAGCAACCATTCATATTCAGCGGAACAAATGAGAAACTTAAAATGGAATTTGTTCATGTATCTATTTCACACGTATTTATTGAGCACTTGGATGTGTCGGGGAAAAAAGAATTGAGTGAGGGGAGGTAAAAGAAAATGTGATCTTGCTATGGATTCAATGTGTGTGTCTTCCCAAAATTTGTGTGTTGAAATCCTAACCATCAATGTGATAATATTAGGAAGTGGGGTCTTTGACAGGTAATTAGGTCGTGAGGGGGGAGTTCTCACAAGTGGGCTTAGCGCCTTTCTAAGATGAGACACCAAAGTGCTTGCTTGCCATATGAGGACTCCAGGAGAAGATGGTCACCCGCAAGCCAGGAAGTGGACCTTCAGCAGATACCGGAAATGTATGCATGTTTACCTGTGTACATGTGTATGTCCATTTATACATGCACATGTACTGATACCCATATGCACATATTATGTATGTATATATATTATCTCCATATATCCTATTGGGTCTGTGTCTTTGGTAGAACCCTGACTGACGTACTCCACCCCTGTTATCAGGAACTCTTCAGTAGAAACGTTTGGAGGGTACTAGGGATTGCCTTTCTTTTTGGTTTTCCGAAACACTGCAAGGGGTGGGGAGACATAGGATCTGTCTCCAGCTTTGCTCTGCCCAGCATACTTTTCTTTTCTCCTTTTTTTTCCTGGTAATAGAAAGCCTCCATCTTAAAATTTTTTTTTTCAACGTTTTTATTTATTTTTGGGACAGAGAGAGACAGAGCATGAACAGGGGAGGGGCAGAGAGAGAGGGAGACACAGAATCGGAAACAGGCTCCAGGCTCTGAGCTGTCAGCACAGAGCCCGACGCGGGGCTCAAACTCACAGACCGCGAGATCGTGACCTGGCTGAGGTCGGACGCTTAACCGACTGTGCCACCCAGGCGCCCCTAGAAAGCCTCCATCTTAAGGGGAATCTTATCCCTGTACTTTGAATGGGACTCACCCACTTTTACTCCAGGGGTTGGCATTTGACACAGCCCAGCCAATCAGAGTAACCCATCTCATTGGCCACAGTGATTGGTTTAGGAATGGGCATGTGACTCAGACTGGGCCAATAAGATTCCCCTTGGACTTCAACTCTCAGGAATGGGGCCGTTTATTAGGAATTTGCTAGCTGAAAGGGCAGTGTAAGGTTGGAGGTGTGGATGGGGCCATTTCTTCTTGTTAAAAAGCCTGATGGAGAATAAAATCAATAAAGAGGAAAAGAGGCAGATCCCTCATGCTATTATTTCAACCCCTGGATCTAGCTGTGTGCCCTGAATTACTCAGTTACATGTCCCAGCAAAATCACTCCTGCCTGATGTTTTGCTTGTCTGTCGATGATGGTTTGAGCTGTATTTTCTGACACTTGCAACTGAGTTTTGACTTATAGAGGAAAGCATGAAGCCAGTGAGGTGGTAGAAAAGAGGATGATTATGTAAGGGGCTAAAACAAAGCAAACATTATGGTGTTTGGAGATACAAGGGAGACATTACAGCACAAATTACAGAATAACATAATAAATCCTCAGGAGGGTGGCGTTTTTGCTACTGGCTGAGATGGGCAAGTCATGAGACAGCAGCTAAAGGCAGCTTTACAGAGCTTCCACTGTGGTTTAAAGAACGCATGTAAGAAAATCGAAATAACTTTTTAGTTTTAAAACCGAAATAACTTTTATGTACAAATAATTAATTGAATAGAGTGAATTATGCTTAGGCCTGCACCGTATGGTGACTCCCTTAGTGGATTAAGAAAGTTCTATTAATGAAGATATTAAGAAACACAGCATCAATTCTTGGTCGGGTTGGCCATCCTTATTTTAGATGCTAGTCAAGCCCAATGCCCATTTCTTTAACACTTCGAGCTGGATTAGTAAAAAGTTGTGCTGTTATTGGTAGGTGAAAGAAGAAGTCTGAACTTGTATGGCAGACAGCAAGTGAATCAGCATTTACTATATAGCAGTGTGATAAACACTATTTTAGGGGTAGGTGCAAGGTAATTGACAGCAAAGAGTAGGGATTTCTAGATCAGGGTGTGGGTTTTGAAAGATTCCTGGGGATAAGACTTAAACTGATATTGGAGGATGAGTTAAGAGTTAGCTAGACGATAGAGGGGCTGAGAGCATCCTAGATATCATAAATGCAGAAGCACGGGGGACAGTACACAGCTCAGGCTGGTGGAAATAAAATTATGTGTAGGAGAGGTGTGAGATGATGGTAGAAAGGCAGGCAGGGGCCATCATCGGGACATAGTGTGTTAAGCTTCAGAATTTGAACTCTGGTGGAAATATATGGAATACCACTGAAGGGTTTTAAAGCAAGAGAGTGACCGTTTCTTTAAATCTCCCAAGACATGAGCTTTTAAAAGCTATCACTATATCTGTGGCTAGTCATAATTGCATAGCAAATAAGGAAATGAGCAATTACTCTCACCTGTAGGGTGTTATAAGGAAAGCCTTGACTATCTATGAGGCTCTGATCAACAGGGCTTCCAAGGAGTGACTGGGTCATTGTTCTCATGGGGCTTTACCAAAGGCCTTGAGCAGAAAGACAGCACTTTGAGAGAAGAAGGCTTTGTACTAGAGGGCAGTTACTGATTTCAAATTCATGTGTGTTGTTGAGTCCCAGCTGGGCCTTGACATTGATCTTCTTACTCCTGGATCTGAAATAAATTCAGAAATACAGTCCTTTGGAATGAAAGCAAAAATAAGGGCGAGAAAGAAAGGGGAAATACAGAAGAGAATTAGCCTTACTTTAGTGAGAAATTCCCAGCAGGGTATTCTTTTAAGTAGCATGTATTCTGTTCTATTCCATTAATTTTAAAAGGAGGACCACTAGAAATGACTTATCTGAGTAACCCAAAAGATTCAGATCAGCTAGTCAACTAATGGGACCCAGGTCACCTTTTACATGAATGATGCATGAGTAGATGATAGATACAAGGAGCTTTGCTAAGTCTGCTGATATTTAGTGTCTAAGAAATTGAGGGGTTTCCGTCAAATGAATAAAGATTCTTCCAGTATAGTGATTTCCTGTGTTTTGAAAGATTAGTGCACGCTTTTGCTAGTAGTTAATTTTTCTGCTTTGACAAAGAGGAAAATTAAGGAAAAAGAAAGGTTGGTATATACACATATTAGAAAGATGGATTCGTAGAACTGCACTGTTGTACTGTTTTTGAACGACCTTTTTTTTTTTTTTTTTGATGGAAAAGAGACTTGTGACCTTATTTGCATTTCAAATATTCCTGGAGTGGAATAGTAAAGATCAATGAATTGATTGTCAGAGAAACAGCATGAGTGACAAATTTCTTAGTAAAGGAAAAAGAAATACAAAAGAGGAGGATAGTCAGGTCTTCCTTATTCGGAAGTAATGGAACAAAAAGGTCTCCGTCCTATTTTTGGTTTCATTTTTCTAAAATTTAAATAGTCTGTGAGGATAAGAAGAAAAATGCTGACCTGAAAAGTGCATGATTATGTGACACTGGAATATGGCCCAAAGTGTATGTTGGGGGTAGGCTACATTTCCCCTTGCCTGGGGCATATTTTGAGAGACAGTACAATATAACAGAAAATGGGTTGTATTTGGAAATTGAAAACCACCCTTCCAGAAACCCAGCTCTCCACCATTCAAGGCCGGAGGATGGGCTTCTTTTCAGAATGATTATAGTAGAAACATTTATTATATTCAGGGGAAGTCCCAGTCTATAGAGAAGAATATAGGCTAGTTCTATGTCTCAACGCAATAATGCCATCCGTATGTAACTGTCCTAGAGCTGAGCAGTTTACAAATGTTTATCTTGAACAATCATTGACTGGGTGAGGGCATCTTTTTTTTTTTTTAATGTTTATTTATTTTTGAGACAGAGAGAGAGTATGAATGGGGGAGGGGCAGAGAGAGAGGGAGACACAGAATCCTAGGCAGGCTCCAGGCTCTGAGCTGTCAGCGCAGAGCCCGACGCGGGGCTCGAACTCACGGACCGTGAGATCATGACCTGAGCCGAAGTCGGACGCTCAACCGACTGAGCCACCCAGGTGCCCCCGAGGGCATCTTGAATAGCATCACATGTGTGGGGCATCACTAGTATCACCTATTTGGAGTTGCAGTAAGGTTAGTGCATCTCCTTTTCACAGCCCACCTCCTTTTGGAGGTGAAGATCTGGTCTGCACACTTTAGGTTCAGCTCGCTACATCTCACTGACCATGTTGGACGGAAAGAACCTGAGATGAGGATCTACCCTGATTCACGGGCAGGTCTAATGCTTTGCAGGGTGGGCAGGATGGGTAAGAGGAATAGATTGTTGGCCTAGGATTTGGAGAATGGAGAATGGGGATTATAGATCTCAGAATGAGTCCAGAGTTAGAGAATTTGTGCATCTTTATTGTGTTAGGTTGAATTGTGCTCCTCCAAAAGATGTGTCCAAGCCTTAAATCCTAGGATCTGTGAATATGACCTTATTTGGAAGTAAGGTCTTTGTAGATGTAGTTAGGGATCTCAAGATGAGATTGTCTGGATTTAGAGTGGGCCCTAGATTCAGTGAGTGGTATCCATAGGAGAGAAATAAGGAGGAAATTTAACACACAGAGACCCAAGTGGTGAAGGCCATGTGAATGCAGAGGCAGAGATTGGTATTATGCTACTATTAGCCGTGCATACCTGGAACCAACAGAAGTTGCAAGAATTAAGAAGCCTTTGGAGAGAGCATGGCCCTGTTGACATCTTAATTTCAGAAATCGCCAGAAAAATCACCCACAATCTCAGAAACTGTGAGAGAGAGAATAAAAAAAATCTTTAAGCCATTAAGTCTGTGATAAATTGTTACAGCAGTACCAGAAACCTAATATACTCATGAAAACATCCCTACTCTGGAGACTCCAACTACAATCTCATGCCACTGGGTAAAGGCCAAAGAGGGGGCTGTGGCACTGCTGGGTTGACTGATCCTGACTCTAGAGAGAAAATGGGATCATGGCTCCAGAGGGAGACAGGAAGGAGGAGGACAGTTTAAAGGAAGTGGTATAAATTAAAGGAAGGCTTAATCATCTGGTACAAATAGGGCCATCAATGACTCAGATCTCTCAGGAAAGACTCTGGGTCATTCCATAAGGTCAAGAATCCCTAGTTGATGTTCTGGCTAAAGGCAAAGCTAACTTAGAATTGGTGGGGTGATCAGGGTGCCTGGGTGGCTCAGTCAGGTGAGCAACCGACTCTTGATTTTGGCTCAGGTCATGATCTCACGGTTGTGAGATCACACTCTGCACTGGGCATGGAGCCTGCCTGGGATTCTTTCTCTTGCTTCCTCTGTCCCTCTCTCCTGCTCTTGCTCTCTCTAAAATTAAAAAAAAAAAAAAAAAAGAATGGGTGGGGAGATTCATAAATACCACCTATTGACTCATGACCAGCTAGAGTATTTTTGATTGGGTTAAACACATGTTTTTATACTTGAATTTTCATCCTCTTTTCCTCTTCCATTTTTCTGTTTCCTCCATTATGTTTATAGGGTGTATTGGTGAGAGTTAGCTTAATACTTTGGTTTAGAGGCTACAAAATACCAGGAAAAGATCATGATAGAACTACTATAAGAATGGACACTCAGGGCGCCTGGGTGGCGCAGTCGGTTAAGCGTCCGACTTCAGCCAGGTCACGATCTCATGGTCCGTGAGTTCGAGCCCCGCGTCGGGCTCTGGGCCGATGGCTCAGAGCCTGGAGCCTGTTTCTGATTCTGTGTCTCCCTCTCTCTCTGCCCCTCCCCCGTTCATGCTCTGTCTCTCTCTGTCCCAAAAATAAATAAAAAAAAAAAAAAGTTGAAAAAAAAAAAAAGAATGGACACTCAGAAATCTTGCACTTGAAGCTGGGTGCAGGACCTGATGAGACCTTGGGTGTCTGGATACCCACCCTGTCCCCATTTTGGGCAGAAGGTATAGACCCTTTATTGATTATAGGAGGGATAGTTACATTATGTTTAGCAGTCGTATGTTTAAACAGCAGATGCATGGGAAGAAGGATGTATGTCGATGTTGAACAGCTAAAACAGTGGACATTTGTCAGTTGTTTCAACACCCAGCATCTGAAGTCTCTGTTTCTGTGTGGGAGATTCACTACTTTATGAGTCTTAGGGGAAGCTGAGTCTGCTTCTTACTGGAGAAGCCAAGCACTTTCCCAGCCTCCCTTGTAGGTAGGACACATGTGCACCACCTGGGTTCCACCAGTGAGACTCATTTACCCAGAGCTGGAAGCTAGAGCTAGAGGGTGTGAAGAAGCAGGGGCTCTGAGGACACTTGGTGGCAGGAGCTCCCTCCCCTCCCCCATCTAGTTTTGAGAGACAGCATGCAGGGTTCTAGGTGCTTTCATCAGCGGTCAGTGTCTCATGTTGGTGACTTTGGAGACGTAAGCTGTAGTGTCTGTGTTTAGTGGTGTCATCTCTGCTGCTTGAGGTCTTGGCTGACCCTAGACTGTTGATTCTTCTGTTCTGTGAGCCACCAAATTTCTTATTAACAAGTTCCTTTTCTCTTTAAATGAGCCAAAGTTGGTTTCCCTGCCTGCAGGAGTCTAACTGATACAGTATTCCAATTAGGGTCTTTTAGTTTTCTTTCCTATTGTCTTTAAAAAAAAATTTTTTTTTTAACATTTATTTATTTTTGAGACAGAGAGAGACAGAGCATGAACGGGGGAGGGGCAGAGAGAGAGGGAGACACAGAATCGGAAGCAGGCTCCAGGCTCTGAGCCATCAGCCCAGAGCCCAATGCGGGGCTCGAACTCACGGACCGTGAGATCGTGACTTGAGCTGAAGTCGGAGGCTTAACCGACTGAGCCACCTAGGCGCCCCTCCTATTGTCTTTTAAAAACACATATTTTTATTTGATGCATAACAAAGGGTATGCAACGTAAGTGTGAGTGAAACAAACTAATACTCATCGAAAGTAAGACCCAGAACATTACTCTCCCTTCCCCAGGACATAAACACTGTCCCCAAATTTGTCTTTATTACTCCTTTCCTGCTTTAAAAAATAGCTCTATCACCTATCTAGGTACAACTAAACAATATAATCTTTACTTTTGCTTATTTTTTGAGATTTATCAAAATAGTACCATTCTTTTAACTCAACACTAGTTCATAAATGTAGGTAGTAAGAAAATGAAATTAATAATATATCTACTTTTTGACTTTCAAAATATTTATCATATATTGAGGTAGAGCATTGTATTTATTTCAAATTCTCCAGTAGAATTCTTTTTTAAAAATGTTTATCTAGTTTTGAGAGAGAGAGACAGAGTACGAGTGGGAGAGGGGCAGAGAGAGAGAGAGAGAGAGAGACAGAGAAAGGGATACACAGAATCCGAAGCAGGCTCCAGGCTCTGAGCTGTCAGCACAGAGCCTGACATGGGGCTCGAACCCACAAACCGTGAGATCATGACCTGAGCTGAAGTCGGATGCTTACGCAACTGAGCCACGCAGGTGCCCCTGGAATTCTTTTTTTTTTTTTTAATTTTTTTTTTCAACGTTTATTTATTTTTGGGACAGAGAGAGACAGAGCATGAACCGGGGAGGGGCAGAGAGAGAGGGAGACACAGAATCGGAAACAGGCTCTGAGCCATCAGCCCAGAGCCTGACACGGGGCTCGAACTCACGGAGTGCGAGATCGTGACCTGGCTGAAGTCGGACGCTTAACCGACTGCGCCACCCAGGCGCCCCAAGTGCCCCTGGAATTCTTATGAGAAAATCAGACAGACCTGGAGAAGGAAGCACCTCATGCTATTTTTTCATGGGCAGCCAGGGAAGAGCAGGAACACGAAACTATTAGGTCCTGCAGGCTTCTAGAGGGGCTGTGACTGGCTGGCTGGAGAAGTCTTAGTGGTGACCCATTCTAGGAGGACCTGTGGACGGGGACTGGTAACAGCGACATAGCATTGTATTGGCAAACGAGGATGAGGGACAAAAGGGCCATGGTTCCTGGGTGTCAGGCAGAATGTGCAGGTCTGTGTATGCGTGCATGTGTGGGGCGGGGGGAGGGGGGGACTCGAGAGAGCAAGAGGTTCTGGAGAAATGTTAGGTTGTGTAATATCTGGAAAGAAGAGGAAAGAGGATTTTAAAGAAGTCTTTCTGTGAGTCATACATTTAATGTCCTTTAATACTTTTTAAAAGATGAAAGCAAAGTTTGGATTGCCTTTTTTATTTTTTAGTGGGCTTCAGATTTTAGAGCAATATTAAAACCAAGACCATGTACCCAGTTTCCCCTATTATGAACACAAATCAGTGTGGTATGTTTGTTTCAATTAATGAACCAGTATTGACATCTCGTTACTAACTAAAAGTCCATAGTTCATTCAGATTTCCTTCTTTTAAAATTTATTTTAGGGGTGCCTGGGTGGCTCAGTCGGTTGAGTGTCCGACTTCAGCTCAGGTCATGATCTCGCAGTTTGTGAGTTCGAGCCCCGCATCGGGCTCTGTGCTAACAGCTTGGAGCCTGGAGCCAGCTTCAGATTCTGTGTCTCCCCATCTCTCTGCCCCTCCCCCACTAGTGCTCTGTCTCTATCACAAATAAATAAAATATATTTAAAAAATTTAAAAAGTAAATAAAATTTATTTTAATTCATTTTGAGAGCGATAGAGACAAGCAGGGGAGGGACACAGAGAGAGGGAGACAGAATCCCAGGCAGGCTCTGAGCCGTCAGTGCCCGACATGAGGCTCGAACTCGTGAACCGTGAGATCATGACCTGAGCTGAAATCGAGTGTTGGGCGCTTAACTGACTGAGCCACCCAGGCTCCCCCAGATTTGCTTTGTTTTTATCTAATGTTCTCTCTCTCTCCCAGGATCCCATCCAGGACACCTCATGACATGTGGTTGTCATGTGCCCTTAGAGTCCTTTGGCTGTGGCAGTTTCTCAGGTCTTCCTGGTTTTTGGTGACCTGGCCACTTTTGAGGAGTACTGGGCAGGTATTTTGTAGGATGTCCCTCTATTGGAATTTGTCTGCTATTTTTCTTATGATTGGACTGAGATTACAGGTTTTCGGGAGGAAGACCACAGGGGTGAAGTGCCATTTTCATTGTATCATATGAAGGGTATGTACTCGCAGTGGATTGGCTTTTAGACTCATTTTACCTCTTAGACTTCGTTGTTTTTCATGCGGCTTCATTTAATAACTAGGCCTGAGGGAACCACAGAGTTTGTTCTAGTTGCAAATGAATAGAAGAAACACCTGCTTATTAAAACAAACTAAGCATTATGGGAATATTACATGTGGCTTCTAATAAAGACCGTCACAGGGGATAGAGGCTGCCATTGAGCATTGACACTGCATCGCTCCATCCCCTCTCCCCAGTTCTGTCTCCTTCCCTGAGCCCCTGCGCTCCAGCGGGAAGGAAAGATCTCGGGCAGTTCGTCTTGGCCGGCGCCTACTCGGTGTGCCGTCATTTTCACCCGCGTTAACCTATTAGGAAGAAGCGACCCTAGAGAGATGGTTCTTCCTTTTGCCTCAAAAGGCTCCCCATTCCCTACTCAAGTCCATCGTGTCTGCCTGGAAGGCAAGGGAGAGAGATATTTGTGGGTTTTGTCCGTCTGTGTATTTCCTGAATACCTTTTGAGCTCGATGGAATCCTGGAGAGCCCAATTTGTTCGTATTTAGGGTGGAAAGTACTACCATACAGAATGCTGTATTGGACACACTAATGTCCTATGGATTGTCCATCGTGCTTTGTGAGTTTGGAAAGTGTTGTTGCATACGTAAGGTTTTGACTCTCGTAAGAAATTTGCGAGGTAGGTAAACCGTGTGTTATTGTCTCGGTCTTAGAGGAAATAGAGGGAAAAGAAGCTTAAATAACTTGCTCTGGATGGCACACTGGTCAGCAAGCAGTCTCGAGGACAGAGCTCGGCACAAGCCCTGACGGCTGCAAGTTGCGGTCTTAGTGCATTAGCTGGTTCGGGCTGCCGTAACAAAGCACCGCAAACTGAGTGGGGGAAATAACGAGACACTTACTGTCTCACACCCCTGGAAGCTAGAAAGTCCAGGAGCAAGATGCCAGCAAAGCCATGCTCCCGCACAAGGTGCCAAGGAAGGCTCTGCTGCGGATCTTTCTCCCAACTTCTGGTAGTTTCTTGGCTCGTGGCAGCTGAACCCCAGTCTTCACGTGGCACTTTTCCCGTGTGAGCCTGTCTCTTGTGTTCCCGACTCTAACTGTTAGGCCACACTGCCTCTCTCATCGGCCCTCATTCGGCGCCTTGCTGGTTAGTTTCCATCGGAGCGCTAGCATAGAGTTGAGGCATCTCTAATTTCGGGGTCTCAGGATGGTCTCTCCTGTGAGTGGGGAGGGGTTCTCGGCATCCAGTGTCCTGAAAAAGGTGCAGGTGTTCTGAACAGCCTGCTGCCTGACTTCCTTTTAAAATTCCAGAGCCATTAAGTACAGTGGATTTGTTCCACTGGAGAAGAGTGGGTTGCAGTCAGCAGGAGTAAAAGCCATGCCACTTACTGGTCTAAAAAGGTGCTTAGCAGCTACAAATAACCCCCCTGGATTAATGGAATCAACAGCCTCTAGGTCTCCAGATGCAAAGGGGCCATTTATTCGACATCCATTCATTTATTCAACAAGCCGTGGTGCCGGTTTGGGTTGCGCCGATTCTGAATCGAGACTGCTGTCTTTCCTCTTACGGCTTCCTTCAATAATTATTCTGTTATTGACACATCACTGACCCAGGCATGACTAATGGTTTAGTATTACTGAGGGATACAGCTAAAGGTCACCTCGGGTGGGGGCGGGGGGCTGGGGGCTGGAGCTGACATTTCCATGGTACTGTGGTGGAGTAAATGGAGAATTTAAGGGGCAGACCCCACTCAGTCTTTACAGCAGACTTGAGTGCCATTACAATGCTGCATAATCAAATTTTTTCCTTTTCCGGAATCTTCGTTCTGCTTATTAATTAAGTGAAATGACACAAGAGGGTGAGTGCTGGCGGTCTGTGGCACACTTAGGTGTATCGCGAGGGCAGCAGCACAGGCTTGATTACAGTCAGGGCGAACAGTAGCAGGTTACTTATTGGGTAATAAGACAGACCCAGGAGTGTCTTTGTAAGAGTTGAAAGAGGAATTTTCAGATAAAGGAGAGAAAAAATGTTTTTAATGAAATTTAGAAAATGGGGTCAGAGTATAATTTATGGACTAGATCTTGCCCTCCAGCATCGACAAAGATAGAAAGAAGACAGGGAGGGGGAAAGAATTGAAAGCTCCAGGAAATTTCTCATTAGCGACATCTCTGTTTCCTGTCCATCTGTAACTCCGTGTCAATGGACTGCTTATATTTCTTTAAAAAATTTTTTTAAATGTTTATTTACTTTTGAGAGAGAAGGAGACAGAATGTGAGCGGGGGGGTGGGTGGGTAGAGAGAGAGGGAGACACGGAATCCAAAGCAGGCTCCAGGCTCTGAGCTGTTAGCACAGAGCCCGACACGAGGCTCGAACTCACAAGCCGTGAGATCATGACCTGAGCTGAAGTCGGACGCTGAACCTACAGAGCCACCCAGGTGCCCCTGGATTGCTTGTATTTCTAGGCAAGGTTTATTATCATCTCCTCAAGGTGGCTTTCTTCCTATAAATACTGGAGGGCCTGCCCGTAAAAGACAATGCCTGGTTACTTTCACTATTGTTGGTTTCCCTAGATGAGTCCTTCATAGAACATTGCTTCGCAGAGAATTCGGGGAGGGAAGGGGTATAAAACTCTTTGTGTTTTGTGCCTCAAGACGGGCTGAAAACATTAACACAATCGGTCATCATAGATCAGTAGCTTGTCCATTAAAATGATGCCACAAATCTTTCCTGAATGACTAGATGAACCCAAAGAGGCCCATTCTGTTTGCTCACTGTGGTGGACCCAGAGATCTTATTTCAGGACTGTAGGTCTCACACCACCAGCTGCCCCGGGTGGGTGCCTTTGGTTGTCAGGCCCTCTGGGTTGTCTCAGATGAGGAGAGAAGGCTTGGGTGAGGTCACGCCCCCTTCTTGGGGCAGCTGCATCCAATGACTGATGATGAAGGCACAGTGAGACTTGGCTGTCTCCGCCCATGGGGGCAGTGTTTAGAGGTCAGTCCATCTTCAGAATTCCCCAGGGGCTTTGTGGAGCTGTTCATTGCAATTTCACTGTGGTCCAACCTCTCCCTCTACCCAATTTTACTACCTTCGCCTCTCCTCCGCAGGTATTGGATCCCAAGAGCATGCCCTAAAAATGTCCTGCACACTAATCTCTGTCCCAGAGATGGCTTCGTGGGCAACCCAAGCTGTAACATTGATGATATGTTATGTCATGTGTAAGGTCCCAAATATGGAAGAGATCTGAGGGCCGACGGGGTAGGGTGAAAAGACAATGTGCTACTCATTGAGGAGAGAGCTCTTGTTTGTGTCTAGAACCTTTATGTGGAATTTGTAGGCTGGAATACAGCAAATTCCACCAGCAGCTGCACCCCACCCCAGACCCGGGCTTTACTCTGGCATCTAATGGCTCCAGTCCTCTTGGAGCCAAACTCTTTGATTCTTTCCCCTTTAAGTCTGGGCTGTGCTGGGACTGGTTTACTGGAAATAGGAGGGGATTACACAGCAGGCGTTCATGAAAAATGGGCACATGAAGTTAATTGTACTTTCTCATTGGCTTATTGCATTTTGAAGGGAACGCTGAAGCTATCAAAATGTGCGGTTGGGAAACAGAGGCTGTGATGCCGTCTGCATATTTTTGCGACCTTGTTTAAAGGGTTTCATTCAGCCCTCTAAACACTGCAGGGAACAATTCTGGCAGTATCTTCTATCTTCCCTTCCTTTTCCCTTCTTTTTCCAGGGCAGACGATTTAAGGCAGACCTTCTGTGCATCCTGGATCATCTGTGTTTACTTGCTCTTGCCAGTTGCTTGGCTCTATTGTTAAGAGAAGAGAATATGAGAGAAGAAAAGTTATGCTCCTTAGAGGCTTTTCCAATTAACTGTTTGAAGAGACTTAAAGAAAAAAAAAAAGCCTAAGTGTGAGGTTATTTGTATGCCTAATTTCATTTTTATGTTACACGTACTTTTAAGTGTAATTTACCAAGGCTTAACACTTGTATTCTTTCAGGGGCATTACAAAGAGCTTTGCACATTTATTACAGCCCTTTAAATGGCTGTGTTTTATTTCCATATTCTTTTAAATGGTTATTGAGTGGATTTGGTGCTCTTCCTGTAGTTAAAGTGCATTTTTTTATGTACATAAATGGTAAATAATTGATACCTGCCATATGCTTCTCTCTCCCATTCCGAGTTCCCCTTCCCCGTCCTCTCTTCATTCTCTTCTCTTCTTTGTTGCTGTTGGTTTCTGCCCTTATCTTGCTCTCTATCCTTTCTTCCCCTCTCTCTGCAGGTCTCCCCTGCTTTCAACACCATTTTCCTCCACTCTCAATGTGCTCATTTGAGAGGGGTTTTTATATGGATTCTTGAGATCATTGCATTACCCAGTGGGGGTGAAGGAGGGGGGGGTAAGGGCATACAGCTTTTTATTAGGTGATGCCTGGATCAAGAATTTTAAATAAGAGAGCCATTTCAGAGAATGTGGCTTGAATTTTTTTTTCCTTCAGATTGAATTGATACTGGGCGAATTCTTGCTCATTGCCTCTGCTTCTCTGACTAACCAGTGACAACCTCCAGGAGCTTCAAATTAAGGAAGATATACCAGTGTCTGAGACCATTCTTAGCAGGGAGAACTCCTCAAGCTGAACCATTTTAAAGGATCTCTCATTAGGGAAGGGCAGGATAACTAGTGCAAGAGGAAATGTAGAGAATGTTCAGTTGGGTGAACTTGTTTGGGGGAAATTCCTACTACATTGAAGCCACAGAACTGTAGAAATTTTAGATTCCTTTGCTTTTACATCTCCAGAAGGCAAAAATCAAAACCCATTTATAGATGTTACAGCCCACAAACACTAGAATAGTTTTCCTTTTTGAAATTTTGAAAAGGGGTTGACAATTCGTATGGAAATACAAGGAACCCAGAATAATCAAAACAATCTCAAAAAAGAACAAAGTTTGAGGACTCATGCTTCTCAATTTCAGAATTTACTAAAAAGCATCAGTGATCAGGGTAGTACAGTACTGGGATAAGCATTAACATATTGATCAATGAACTAGAAATGAGCGCCCAGAAGTAAACCAACATAGCTGTGGTCAACTTCTATATGGTAAAAGGGCCGAGATCATTTCATGGAGAAAACACAGACTTTCCAACAAATGGTGCTGGTGCATGCGAGGAAATGAGGTTGTACCTCCACCTTACACTGTATACAAAATTAACTCAAAATGGATCAAAAGCCTAAATATAAAAGCTAAACCCATAAGCCTCTTAGAAGAAAATGTGGAGCTAAGTCTTTGTGACCTTGGATCTGGCAATGAATGCTCAGATATGATGCCAAAAGCACGAACAACAAAAGAAAAAAAAATAGATAAATTGGACTTCTCTAACATTACAAACTTTTATTCTTCAAAGAGTATTATGGAGAAAGTGAAAAGACAACCCACAGGGGTGCCTGGGTGGCTCAGTCAGTTAAGTGTCTGACTCTTGATGTTGGCTTGGGTCATGATCTCATGGTTCATGAGATCGAGCCCCAAGTCAGGCTTCCTGCTGACAGTGGAATGCTTGCTTGGGATTCTCTCTCTCCCTCTCTTTCTCTTTCCTGCTTACACGTGTGTGTGTGTGTGTGTGTGTGTGTGTGTGTGTGCGCGCGCTCTCTCTCTCTCTCAAAATAAATAAATACATTAAAAAAAAAAGAAGAGACAACCTACAGAATGGTAGAAACTATTTCCAAATCATTTATCTGATAAGAGATTGTATTTAGAATACATAAAGAATTCTTAAAGCTCAATAATAACCAGATTTAAAAATGGGCAAAGGATTTGAGTAGACATCTTTCTAAAGAAGATAGCCCAAAGGCCAACAAGCACAAGAAAAGATGCTAACCATCATTAGCTATAAGGGAAAGGCAAATCAAAACCAAAATGAGGTACTATGTCACACTTGCTAAAGTGAAAAAGAGGCAATAACAAGTGTTGTCAGCATGTGGAGAAAATGGGACCCGCATCCATTGCTGCTGGAATGTGGGATGTAGCCATCTTGGAAAACAGTCCAGTGGCTCCTCAAAAGATTGAACACAGAGATAGCATACGGAATAGAACCCAGCAATTCCACTCTTTGGTATACACTCGAGGGAAGTGAAAACATATGTCCACAGAAAAATTTGTACATGAAATGTTCATAGCAACATTACCTATAATAACTAAAAGGTAGAAATAAACCAAATGTCCATCAACTGATGAATGCATGAACAAAACGTGTCATGTTCATAAAATGGAAAGTTATTTGGCCATAAGAAGGAATGGAGTACTGACATATGCTACAGTATGGATGAACTTTGAAACCATTAGGTTAAGTCAAAGAAGCCAAAGACAAGAGTCCACATATTATATGATTTCATTTATATGAAATATTCAGGATAGGCAGAAAGTAGAGACAGCAAGTAGATTAGTGATTGCCTAATGCTGGAGGCAGGGGAATGGATGGGGACCCTGGGGAGGGTAGCTAAAGATATGGGGTTTCTTTTGGGGATGATAAAATGTCCTAAAATTGTGGTGGTAATTACATAACTCTATGAACATAGTAAAAGCCATTGAGCTGTATACTTTAAAGGTCTGAATTGTGGGGCATGTGAATTATATCTTAGCAGAGCTGTTACCCACAAACATCATAATCTCCAATAATTGGAAAACAGTTGGAGCATTTGAAGTTGTGGAAGGTGACTGTTCCCCAAAAGCAAAGCTGCAAACCCTTTGGAAAATGACTTCTAAAACTCAAGAACCTTGCTGTAAGTAAGCAATTATTCCTGTTTTACAGATGCACCACTTGAGATTCAGAGGCTTAAATGACCCGTCCGAAGTTGTGCAGATAGTTCATGGTAGTGGTGGAGAACCTAGATGCCCGTCACAGCCTCTTAGTGCAGAGCTCTGTCATTATACCAGCCTTTCCCAGAGTTTTCTTTCCAGAGTCCTTTGGAGGCAGCAGAAACGAAGCAAAGCTGCCTTTTCTGGTTTTCTTATATTGTTTCTCTGAACTGACATAAGCCAATTGAAAAAAATAGATTTATATTTATTTTTGAGAGAGAGAGAGAGACAGAGAGAGAGTGGGGGAGGGGCAGAGAGAAAGAGGGAGGAGAGGATCCAAAGGAGGCTCCGTACTGTCCGTGTGGAACCTGACTCGGGGCTCAAACTCGTGAACTGTGAGATCATGACCTGAGCTGAAGTCAGATGCTTAACCGACTGAGCCACCCCAGGAGCCCTGACCTAAGCCAATTTTTAATGCACACTCTCAAGTCCTTTTTGGTAGGTAGCAGGGGCCTTGAAGAACTTTGATGTAGGTGAGAGTTAGCTCCTCCCACACAACCTTTCTACTGGGTTATAATGAAAGCAGATCTCAAGAAAATTCCTCCCCCCCACCCCTCATCATGTGAACGTTACACAGTCAGATAAACAGGCAGGCACAAAATAGCTTCTATGATCTGCTCTGCAAACATGATGGCATCCTAAGTCTCTGTCCTTTCAGTTGTGTTTGTCCCCACCTGTGTGAAAGGTCCACCTGAGGCAGACATGGTGATATTCCAGAGGCAGGATTCTGTTCTACAGTTGAGGCAACCAGAGATTTTCCTGGCTAACGGCTGGAGATGGGACCACTCGGACAGCAAGCCCTGGGCACCAACTCAGAAAGAAAGTCCAGATTCGGATACTCTTGAAGCAAGGATGGGGACAGTCTTCAATATTTTAGCCAAGACATACTTCTTGTATACATTTAATTTCACCAATAAATCCTCAGAGGCTTTAAATGAGGTATTTAAGGAGTAGTGTTGTAAATATGTGGAGACTTTCATGATATACCAGCTAAAAAGCCACAATTCAATTAATGGCTTTAAATAGAGCCACTTTAAAAATTCCTAAAATTCACTACGCTAGGGGTGCCGGGGAGGCGCAGCTGGTTAAGCGCCAGACTCTTGATTTTGGCTCAGGTCATGATCTCACGGTTTGTGAGTTCGAACCTTGCACTGGGCTCTGCACTGACCATGTGGAGCCTGCTTGGGATTCTCTGTCTCTGTTTTTCTGCCTCTCCCCAGCTTGTGCATGCTCTCTCAAAATAAATAAACTTTAAAAAATTCACTCTGCTAACTAGTAAAACCTTCGTTGCCAATTGCGATAAAGAGACAGAAGCATTTGTAGCAGCTGCTTCTAGAGTGTTCCTTTCAAATATGACGCTAACCGAACACTCCAGGGGTGTGGGTTTCCCATGAAGGCAGCTGATTGCTCCTAGAGTGGAAGCTTAAACTTACCAGCGTAGGCGGAATATCTCACAGTGCAGGGTGAAATATTTCAAGTTAAATCACAATTAATAAATACATTCACTAATAAATATGTGACAAAACCAAGCAATATACTAGGGCTGTCACTTGCTTTACGTATTTTAATTACATATTGTGATGCGTATATCTTCAGGCTTGTAGGCAAATGATATAATTTTTCACATCCAATAAAGAGAAAATGTATAGAAAAGGAAGACATAGAGAATTGATAGAAAAAAAGAGAAATAGAAACCAAAGAAGAAACAGAATAGTAGATTTATAGTTCAGAGACCCAGAGAGGGGCCCACAGAGACAACCAAAGACTGAGCATCAACCTGGTCAAACATCCTTGGGTTGTTCGTTTCCTAATTTCCATGTGGTCTCCTCCAAGACGTCCTTTCTATCGACCAAGAGTAGAAGGTGCATCTCATCAAAATTATTTCCAGCCCTGCTGGAGGGATAGATAGAAGTCAGCAGAGAAGTATCTTCTGAGAACTCCCGTGTTCATTGCAGCATTATTTACAATAGTAAAGACGTGGAAATATCCTAAGTGTCAGCTGATAGATGAATGGGTAAGGAAAATGTGTCCTCTGCATACATGTGTACGTGTGTATACGGGTCTATAAATTCAGCCATAAAAAAGAAGGAAATCCTGCCATTTGAGACCACATGGATAGACCTTGAGGGCATTACGCTAAATGAAATAAGTCAGACAGAGAAACACAAATACTGTGTGATCTCACTTATATGTGGAATCTAAAAAAAAAAAAAAGTGAATTGATAGAAACAGAATAGATTGATGATTGCCACAGGCAAGAGTTCGGGGATGAGGGAAATGGGAGAAGGTGGTCAAAAGGTGCGAACTTTCACTTATAAGATAAATACGTTCTGGGGATACAGTGTACAACGAATGCAGTGACTAGAATTAACGATACTGTATTGTATATTTGAAAGTTGCTAAGAGAGTAGATCTTAAAAGTTCTCATCACAAGTAGAAAAAATTGGAACTATGGGAGGTGACAGATATTAACTGAATTTATTGTGATAATCATTTTGTAATGTATACACGGATGCAATCATCAGGGGGTATGCCTAAAAATGACACAATGTTGTGTGTCAATGATATCTCATTAAAACCAGAGACAAAGAGAAGTATCTCTGGAGATAATCAACCTGAGCTCCCTGTCCTTTCCCGAGTCTGGCAGGTGGCTCCTGCTAGGGATGTGATGCGGAAGGGATGCTTCCTAGGGCAGGCGGCAGAACCGCAGCTGCGCATCGACTGGCAGAAATCCAGAGGACTCTTCCACGGAGGTCAGGTGAGTGGGCAATGACACAAGGCATTCGGAGAAGGCTGTCCTTAGCTCATTGTTCCTACTCATCGCCTACCTTGGCGTTGCCACTTAGAATTACGTGATGCTGCGAAACCTGGTCAACGTTTCTGCATCTCAGGTTCCACCTTCATAAAATAAGGTGTATTGAGGACTAATGTCATAAGTATAGGAAGATTCCCAGACCTACTTTTTCTTTTCTTTTCTTTCTTTCTTTCTTTCTTCTCTTTCTTTCTTTCTCTTTCTTTCTTTCTTTCTTTCTCTTTCTTTCTTTCGCCTTTTCCTTAATTCATTTTTTTTTTTTTTTTGGTAACAGTTTTCTTTTTTTCATTAAGAGTAGCTTAGGGGCGCCTGGGTGGCGCAGTCGGTTAAGCGTCCGACTTCAGCCAGGTCACGATCTCGCGGTCCGTGAGTTCGAGCCCCGCGTCAGGCTCTGGGCTGATGGCTCGGAGCCTGGAGCCTGTTTCCGATTCTGTGTCTCCCTCTCTCTCTGCCCCTCCCCCGCTCATGCTCTGTCTCTCTCTGTCCCAAAAATAAGTAAACGTTGAAAAAAAAATTAAAAAAAAAAAAAAAGAGTAGCTTAAAAATGCCTGTGGGCTCTGCGAGAGGTATACTGAGACAGTTTTGCTCAAATACCCGTCAAAATGTTCATTATGGAGGAGGGAAATGAATGTTAGACCCCCTGAGATGTGTGGGGAAGGAGTTGGAAGCTCTTGCCTTGAGCTCAAAATTTATTTGCAGTTTTAAGATTTATTTTAAAAGTCCATGAATTTTGCATTTTACTCCGAGTCAGCATTCTACCCTAGTTTGTAATGATCTCAAATAATGGCATTTCCTCTATTATTGGCCTTCAGGAAAATGTACCATGTCTATCCCGTGGCTTCTTGTTCTCCTGGCATGTCACTATGTCCTCCTCCACGTCTGTAATCCCTGGCTTCAGCAGGGTGGCCTTATGTATCAGCTAACACATTGGCAAGCAAAGCTACAAAAGAAATAGGACACCCAAAGAGGACTCTGGTTTTGTCGTGGGCCCATTGGGTCAGTTGTTCATATCCAGGCTACTCTAAATCTCTAGCTGGAAACCATGCCGATCTTATTCTCAGACTGAGGCAGAAAGATGAGAGAAGTGGGTTATAGAAGCAGTTGAGAGGTTTTCTGAGGTTCTCAGCCTCCTGAATATTTGGCTTAGATCTGAGGTCTTCTCAGCCATATAAAAAGTGCTAAAGGATTCTAGTCATCTCAAAGAGAATCTGCATCAAACTCAATCATGCTGGGCCCCCTAAACGAAGGTGAGAACTTGAAATGGTACTTGAACCTGAAGAATTCCTTTAGGTGATACTAATAGTTTTGGGGACCCTGAAGTTCTTAACATTTTCTTGGCTCCAAGGTGCAAGCATTACTTTAGGACGGTCCTGCTAGTGAGAAGGCATCATCTAGGCTTCTGTGGTCATTCATGAAAGATCCCATTGTTATAGAAAGGTGCTAAGGGTTAAACGTTCTTTGGGAGAGGATCTTTTTTAGAGTAACCTCTCAACAAGTTGTCTTGTGCGGCACAGATTGGCTCAATCATTACTAACAGATGCATCTGCAGCAAAAGACAATTTTGCAAGCCCAGGCAGAAAAGAACTCATGCTTTCCTGAAATCTTTCCCTTGGCTCACATTAAAACTAGCCAGGAGAAAAGACATAGCAAAGTTTATTAGGGACAGTTCCCTGGAGGGGAAAATAATGGGGATAATGAGACAAATATTCCTAAGGCATCCTGGGACTTCTGAAATAAGCAGACTCTGGGCCACTGAAATAGCTGGTGCAGAAATGGCTTTGTTATACATAGTTTTACAAGACGCATTCCGTTGTTATGTTCCAGATACATTTGAAATTTCCTAAAGGGGCTGCAGTCACTTTTAAAAGTATCATCACCAGGAGTAGCCACCTGAATGGCAGTCAAGACTGCCTCAATGTAGATGGGGTGATACTCTAGCTTCCTTCTTGGTTACAAATGGCCCAGGCTTCAGAAATAGCCAGACTGAACAACGTTCATGTTTGGAACAGAGTGGCCTGCCCGGGTAGGAATATGGGGAGGCAAGGGGGGAAGCTGTGTCTCATCTCTGTCTTGATTCTCTTTAAGAAGTAAGAATGCAGCCTTGGGAAAAAGGTGATGGGTCAGGTATCCTGTCGGGGAAGTTTGGGAACTGTGTCTAGTGTAGTCTAATTTTAATCAAGAAGGAGGCAGATGGAGTGTGTGTGTGTGAGAGAGAGACAGAGAGAGAGAGGGTGGGGGGAGAGGGAGACAGAGCGAGAGAGAGAGGGAGGGAGGGAGAGAGAGACCTAACCTTTCTGGTTAGGATGAGATAAGCCATTCATTTAATGGTCTAAAATCCATTGGGACAGGCGTATTAGTTCCAAGTAAATGCTACCAAAGATTCCTCGAGTCAGAAAGAGGTCCACCTATGCAAAACTGAACCTTTATCTAGACCAAATCACATTGTAGAGCCTTGCTTAGTGCATCTCTCCCATGGCATTGTAGATAGCCATGGACCTAGATGTATAATGGGAAGGTACAGGAGGCTCTTCTGTCTACCATCCAGGGAGGCTCCTCAATGCACTACTTCCAAATATATGGACCATCTTCCTATAGGTCTGGCCTTGGCACTTATATGAAGTTGAATAAATCTGAACACAAGCTGCATGTGAGGAGCTTCTGATCTATCATAAAAGATTCATGTAGAGGAATTATGTAGTGGTTAGAAGCATACAGCAAGACATTCCGGTGCAGTGGTTAAGCTCCCAGCTTCTGAAGTCAGACTGCTTGGGTTCATATCCTATCATCTCCACGAGTTAGCAGCTTAAGCTCACCAAAGCTCAATTTTATCATTTGTAAAATGGGATTATTTTGATCACAAATGAGCTGATATATGTAAAGTATTGGAATCATTATGAGCATTCATAAATGGACCAGTTATTATTAGCACGCATATAAATGCTATTGCAGATTATTGACATTCATTGAAAAAACATACATTAGGAGACTTTTGGTAATCCCCAAATTTAGGGATGCCATAACACAGCTTTGGTAACAAATTTTCCTTTATATCCTATTAAGTTACTACTTTTGGGAGGACGGGGGCAACTCGGTCTCAAGGAGATATTTTAGTTTCACAAACCAACTCTCCACCCCAGGTAGTGAAACATTCAAATTCGTGCTCAGCAAATGAGAAATTGTTTCTTGCCATGGACCTTTGGAGTTAGACGGGAAAAGTGAAAAACAGGACTCTTACATTTCAGACAATGTTGAAGATCTGTAAGACAACAGAGCCTCACAGAATGCCCATTTGCTCAGGGAATGAGAGGTGGGGAGCACTCCAACATCTATCTTGTGATAAACTTGGAAATTTGGCTCTGCCCAACCTCCTGGGTGAGACGGGAATAGGTGGGGGTTTTAGGAAGGAGTTGGGGCAGGAAGTTGTTGGCTGGCCCGAACTAGAGGCTCCATGAGGCCATGACTGCTTGGCATTCTGGAGATGCTTCCCGTTTTTCTGAGATAGGTGTTTATTTCCTGTCTGACTTTGAGGGAATATAACTGGACACTTTCACACATCTAAGAATTGAGGGGTAGAGCAAGTTCAGGGCAAAAGAGAGATCCGGGTCCAGGTACCCTTCAAGCTCCAGCCTCTTTTTTTCCTGCATATTTTATCACTCTGCTGAGAGCTCCTTTCTTAAAGGCCTTCTCACTCTTTCCTTTCTCTACCCTCTCCCTCATCAATGTCTGCTCCAGCAAAAGACTTGACGTTAGCTGTTTATATTTCACAGTGAATTTGAAGTGACATGTTACCTCTCTTAGAAGTACTTACCCCTTCGCCTCATGTATGGGCGGCAATTGAACACATCTTGCGTTGGCTTTGACTTTGTCCCTATGTTCGTGGCAGTATGTTGGGGGCTCCATTATAGATTTCTGTGCGCTACAACGTGGAAGAAACTTCAGTCACAGAAGGAGTTTTAATTCACGGATCTTCCCTCCATCAAACAAAATGTCATTTGTACCAAGAAAAGGAACAATGTTTATAAGCAAATCAGGAAAGACCCTCTGTACCCAACCGCAATGACAAGCAAAGGAAGGAGAGTAAGAAGAAAGAAGAGGAGAAGGAAGTGAAGGAGGAGGACAACTGAAGAAAGAGGAGAAGGGATATAGAGGAAGCATCACCACCTCCTCCAAGCAGCCAAGGGCAAGGAACCCCGATGACAACATGGAAGCAAAGTGCAGGCAAAAGTGAGAGCTTCATGGTATAAACAGGTGCCATGGAGAACAGCACTGAGTTTTGGGATTCCTTTCCCCTTTGCTTTGAAATCTTTGCCTTATAAAAGAATTTTTAAAACTGTTTACTTATCTTTGAGAGAGAGAGAGAGACAGAGAGAAGGGGGTGGGGAGAGAGAGAATGAGCAAGGGAGGGGCAGAGAGAGAAGGAGACACAGAATCGGAAGCAGGCTCCAGGCTCCGAGCTGACGTTGGGCTCGACTCACAGACCGGGAGATCATGACCTGAGCTAAAGTCGGATGCTTAACCGACTGAGCCACCCAGGTGCCCCTGCCTTATAAAAGAATTTGAAACGCAGCTGACTACTTTTCTCATTTCTTACATTTTTACCTCAATATTTGCTTGCTTAAGACACACCAAGAACAATAAGTACATGCACGCACACACTCCATTTGAAGACTTTTCTCAGAGTTCCTATCCTTGTTTGATCTTTTTCCATTCTACTTATTACCTAGTGCTTTCTCTTGCTAATTGACTTATTGCTAATTGAAGGCTTTAAAGGTCAAAGTTTATTATATTGTTACCTCTAAAATGTGCATTAAAAAACAACCAAGAATATCCTGAGGAAGCAGAGAGGTGCTGGGCAAAACCCGGAAGTTGCTTCAATTTCTACTTGGCAGGCTTTAAAATTTTGCTTTTGAACAGAGATGAGCTAAGGGGGAGAAAAGAAGACTAGAACATCCTCAGAGGGAAGGGAAGAAGTCTGAAGTGTCTAAAAGTATTATGTCAGCTTTTCTTTTTAACAGATTAAAATAATCCAAGTAACCTCCGAAACATAGCGACGTTATAGACAGGGTGTGCTGGAAATGATCTATCAGTTTAAAAATGTTTTGCTTACAAAATACCTTTTTTTCATACTTAAAATGGCAACCTGATGGTATTGTCGATGAAGGGGGAACGAAAGAGAAAAATTTTATGAAACAATGGCTTGTGTGCAGCCTGATTTAGCATAGCCCGTGATGGCGTAGCTGCTGCTCAAAGTCACGTGCTCTCATCAGGTTGTCCGGGGAAGGATTTCGCCTTTCTGCTCTGTGCCACTACTTCAAGGGGAGAAAGAATCCGGGTGTCTCCCTGCACAGTGTTGGTCCCTGGGGCCCCATCTGTCTGCCACGCTCAGACTGTATTGGTGGTAACTCTCCCCCCTCTCCCGCCCTGGAGGCCAGCACAGAGATTTTTTTAAAGATGGATGACGAAACTTTGTTCGAGAAAGCGTGCAGAGAAACACTTAATCACAAGAGCCTTCTGCTGCGTGTTCCATAGGTGCCAAGCTCAGTACCTGCCGCTTTATTCATTCCTCCTTAGCTGTCAACCTCAGATACAACAAACATCTTTAGCTCAACTTCCGGTCTGTGGAGGAGAAAAATTCTCTCCTGTTTAGACTCCCTCCAGGCTGATCCTTTTCCCTATCAGCAGGGCCTTTGCCTGCTTTGGCAAAGGTGTTCGCTCAAGGTCAAGCTGACAGTGGGTAGGAAGGTGGGGGACCAGAGATGGGAGCTCAGTCAGAGCCTGAGTACTGGAATCCTATAAAGCAGGGCTGGCCTTGGGCCGAGGTCACATGACTAACTCCCTCACGAGTGGGCCGAGGTCACGTGACCAAGTCCCCACGTGAGTGGGCCGAGGTCACACAACTGACTCCCCACGCAATGCAGTCAGCTGCAGATAGTTCTGTGCAGAGTTTATCTTATATTTGAGCTCTAGGTCCGGGAAACAGAGACCATTAAAGTTACACAGTTTTTGTCCTGTGATGTGACTTGTGGGAGAGGGTCTTCACTCCCTTCCACCGCCTGGGGCGAGGGGGGGTGGGTAGTCACCGGTAAGTACAACTTTGAGGTGGCGCCTGGAACGTTCATGGGTGTGGGGTCAGAAGTTCGACACCTGGATCTGTACCTCAGTGTCACCCCTTATGAAACATGTGACCTTGGGTGGGTCGTGTAGCTTTTTTGAGTCTTAGGAACTTCCTCTGCAGAATGAGGATTGCGTGAGACACATAATGTATACAAAGCAACTAATGGGGTGCCTGGCCCTTGCATTTAGGAAAAGTTCCTGGTAATTATTATTCTGATCCTTAACCTAAGAGCCTGTATGGAGCCCATGCTCCATGGACCACATGCTTCTGAATGCAGATGATTAGCTTTGTTAATCGCCTTGGAAATACATGATGGTGCTGAATATTTGCCTTTTATATACACAGTTGTGATGGGCTCATCCTTTGCCTGTCTTTTCTTTCTTATACTTTTTAATGTTTTCTTAAGATACGAACTAATAGGCGATTTTACATAAAAGTAAAAATACTAAATTAAATAAACAAATACATAGTGATGTATATAATATATATAAATAAGTATATATACCTGCTTAGATATACTTGCCTTAGAATCTGAAATTTTATCAAGCTTGTCTATTATTTTTATTGACCCCGTCAAATATACCTCTTTACAGACACTGTAAGTTGATGAAAATCTTTCTTTGGTCACAAAAATGCTAAGCAATGTGGCAAATAAAACTAATAATCTGTATTTAAATTTATCCTTGTGTGTATATGTGTGTGTAGATATACATATAAATGTATATCACTGGCCACCTTAAATCAAGAAATTTAAAATATAATTTAGTCTAAAATTTCTTAGACAAAAATAAGACAGTTATACATTTTTGGTGTCATTCACACTGCAGAAAACCTATTTACTAGTTAATAAAATTATTTCTGAGATTTTCCCATATCTGGTGAAGTGGTTTCCTCCTGAAAATGTGCCATTTTGTCATTTCATTTGATTCAGTTAATTTCCAGAACTCTCCCTCTTTTGATGAGGTAATTGAAATAGGATTTGTTATCATGGAAGGAAGACCTTTCTCTAAATTCTCTTCATGAGGAAATTGGTGAACTATTTTCTTTGAGGATACGGATTATTTTCCTTTGAGGGGCTGTTTCCTGATAAAGAGAATTTAGCTTTTCATGAAGAATCTCCAAATTTGTTTAAAACTGGTTTAATAATCTGCTTCATTTCTGTGCCAAATATCAGTGTGAAAAAAAAGTTTCTGAATATCAGTTAATCCGTGGACTGCTAAATGCAGCAGATAGAGCGCTGTGTCTGTGAGAGATGAACCTTATGTTGAAAAAATGCTGAACCTGCAGAAAAGCCGAAAAAGTAAAATAATCCTGGTAATCTTTACCAGACTCAATGATTGTTTTGACACTTTGCCACTTTTGTGCACACACACACACACACACACGCACACATCTATGCTCTTTGATTTGGATTTGTTTGAATTTTTTTCTCATGTTAAGATTCAGGCTAAACATTTTTGGCAAGACTGGAACACGGCCGACATTGTGAGGCTTTTAGCTGAGATAGGAAGGTGACAATTATCCCCTTTTATAGAAGTAAAGAAGAGGGACAGAGCCATCCCTCAGGTCAGGTGACACGGGGTGACTGTTGCATGTTTGGGGAAGGGCTTAGAGAGTTAGTCACTTAGGGATTTAATGGATGAGGAGGCTAAGACAGAAGTAAGTGGTTCCTGCCAAGTGGTGCATTTAAATATTCTGGTATTCTTGAAGCTAATAGGCTTGTATCATCAGTTCATGAGACTTTCCCCCTCCTGCATCTCCAAGGCAAGATCTATGATGCTGTCCCTAACACACTACTCACAATTCCTAGATTGACCTTCCAAAAGTTTGTTTTTTCCCTTCAAGGGTATTTTTGATAGTCATTTACATCAAGCTTGACTTAAAAAAGGTTTGTGGGGGCGCCTGGGTGGCGCAGTCGGTTAAGCGTCCGACTTCAGCCAGGTCACGATCTCGCGGTCCGTGAGTTCGAGCCCCGCGTCAGGCTCTGGGCTAATGGCTCGGAGCCTGGAGCCTGTTTCCGATTCTGTGTCTCCCTCTCTCTCTGCCCCTCCCCCGTTCATGCTCTGTCTCTCTCTGTCCCAAAAATAAATAAACGTTGAAAAAAAATTAAAAAAAAAATCACAAAAAATAAAAAAGGTTTGTGGATTGGGGTAAGGCGAGGGGAGGGAATCATTGTATGATTTGCGCCTGGCCTTGTACCTGCTAAAGTCAGCTCAAAACTTTGTTTTACTTATTTATTTATTTTTAAAAATGTTAAAACCATGGGTCTCTAGGGGCAAGAAGCAGGAGACGACTTAGGAGTAGAGTTGTGATGTGCTCCTTAAGCTTGCTGCTGAAGGAACCATGACTGAAATCCCTCAAGAAGAGATGAAACCAAGAGGAGATGGGGGCCAAATGGCTGAAGTTCTCGGGTCTCCAGGAAACCCCATAAATAATAGACCGTTCTCCGAAAATAAAAATAAACAAGTCAATGACAGAAAAATAAATGATAAACAACTTTCCAGAATTATCTAGTTGTTTTTCTTCTTCTAAACTTTGGTATCCTGGGGCATACCACCTCTGTGGCCAAGATCTTAGAAAATTGCTTAAAAAAATATTGGCTGAACTCTGTAAACAATAGTGGCAAACAGCTATCAAAAGTAAGGGAGGATGGAAGGCCCTGGGACCCACTCTCAAGCTCTGTCTGGGTGTCCCAGCCACATCATAGGACACGGTGATAGCCACCAGGATTCTTCCCTCTAGGTGGTTGCTCAGTAGGCCATTGGCAAATCGCTGTAACGATCCGGCTCCTCTGGCCATGCTCCAGGCCTCAGAATCTCCTCTCTAACATAGCAGGAGCAGCAGAGTAGGAGAGAGGCACAGTAGCAAATTCACTGGAGAGACTGAGTTGCTTGCTTTCTGTTGTTGTCAATGGCTTCTTGAAGGTCACGGCTGAGTTCACGGGAAAAGTGGCACTTTGGCTGTGAATTTATTACTGATATAATTTCCATCTCTGTCTTCCCTTAGCCTCTCCACTGGTAGGTGGCTCATGCATAAGTCTTAAAGAAGTTCAGCCTCAGGATGCCCTGGCGGGCTTGGCATGATGTGAAATGAGCTACGCACCCCCCAATACCATCCTTATCAGTAGCTGTGATAAAGCAGCATCTGCCCCCACAAAAAGTCCAGGGCAAAGGTCATCTGGCATTCCAAGGGAACTCTCCGCTGCAGGGAGCCTTCTAATTGGCTGGTATTGATCGGTAAATTGTGTCCCTGCTGTGATTAATTCTGGCCCCCCCAAACTCCCTCAGCATGAGCGTGATAGGTCAAGGTTTGGGGCCTCTAGGCATCCTTTACAAATGGAGCTCAGGTCCTTAAAGGTGCCGGTGAAAGATTGTAGCTTGTTAACTCTCTCCCGGCTGCTAGTGCT
Source organism: Lynx rufus (assembly GCF_022079265.1). Taxonomy (NCBI): domain Eukaryota; kingdom Metazoa; phylum Chordata; class Mammalia; order Carnivora; family Felidae; genus Lynx; species Lynx rufus. Next base: position 28,840,568 of record NW_025814834.1, read on the forward strand.
GAGCCAGGAAGCCGGTTTCATTCAGCTTGCTCTCCCTAATAGCGGCTTAATGGGATGCTAATGTGAGGAACAGAAGTTATCAGATGGCTTGTACGATTTATGATGGATTTATTACCACTCTGAGTTCCCTTGATGTTCAGTGCATCCTCTCCCGATCCATCCCTGTTATTGGCCTTAGCAAATGGTTTCATAATTAATTAATTTTTTTTTTCCTGAGGGGGGTTAAATTATTTTTGCCCTGCTGCTTTTCCTCCGTATTTCTGTCCCAGTGGATGACCCTCCTCCGTGTGCCCATCAAAGATGGAACATAACTAATGGCTGTTCTCTCCAACCTCCTCTCTTTCTTACCTCCCCTGCCAGCCAATGCCTACCCTTCTTTCTACAATAGGGGTTCTCAGACTTGAGTCTCCACTAGAATTACCTGGGAGCGTTTATGCCTATATCCTGTTCCCAGAGATTCTGACTTAATTGGTCTGGGGGTCCTGCCTGGGTATCCGGAGTTTGAAAAGCTCCCCAGGTAATTCTAATGTGCAGTCAAAGATGGGAGCTGTTGGAGTAGTATCTAAAGGTAACTGAACTGCCACCTGTCCCATGATGCTTTTTTCATTCCACCAATGGACATGATCTCTCCTCCCTTGGAATCCGTAGAACACTTTGTATATGTCTTTGGAACCCGTGCCGTATATTTGTATTCCACTGGCTGCTTCCTTACAGTTTACCTACTTGTGAGCTTATAGCCACTCTTAGGGTCTGAGCTTCTTGTGGGCAGGGACAGTGCCTGAACTATCTTTGGGCTCTTGTCGTGCCTTGCATGGAGCCAGAACTCAGCATATGTCTGGTGACCTGAGTTTTACCAGTGACTGCTCTGTAGCACATGAGGGAAGTGTGCCCCGAGCCCCCCCAGTCTCACAGACATCTCAGGCAACATGAGGGGATTCTGTTTTATGACCTTAAAGATAGATCTTCCCTGCCAATGTGTCCCTGCTGCCTTCTGTTCCTTCTCACCAGGGTGGCTACATGTCCTGGTTTGCCGGGGACAGTCACTGTTGATGCCTCCAGTCCCAGCGACATTGTGCAGAGAACCTTCTTTCGCTTTCAAAGGTGTTCCAGTTTGGATGACAAATTATCTGGTTCCTCTACTTCTCACCCTCCTCATGCCCTCTTTCCTCAAGTCAGCCTAGAAAAGGCAAACTTTTTCAGGGCTTAGCCCTTCTTTACATGGTAAGCTTTAAGTAAGCTTCAGAAAGGCCTGTGCTCACACTGTGTAATTCCATGAATAAAAAAATGATAAAATAAGGGAAGGCTAAATTGTAATTAGTGCAGAACTGCAAAAATCAATACCTACCCTTATTCATTAATATGAGCGCCCTGATTTAAGAATTCTTGTCAAGCACCAGCCAAGTGCTGCAGTAGACAGAGCGGCCAAGAAACCTAGCGTCTCTCTTCTTGGAGGCATAAGCTGTTATTGTTTTATTAAGAAAATGCATGTTGCCAATCACCAAATACAATGCAGTCTTGTTTGTTATATAATTCTTCCGGTGACTCTCTGACCCAGGTGGGTGTTTTCTCATATTACAGATGAGAAAGCTGTCACAGAGCTGATGAAAAGTGGGCTGAGTTTACATATAGGCTGAACTTACTCATAGTACATTGAAAGATCAGCAGGATTTTCAGCTGTCTTGATGATAGAAACCGATGAAATGTACGGCCTATCTTACCGATTGGGCAGAAATCGAGTAAGAGAGCCTAAAACAAAGTAAAATTAAACGACAACTAGAACATAAACAATTGTGTGGCTTTAAGTAGGAAAGACCACAGAGTCCGCAGCTGAATTGGGATTAAGACGGATAGTTTTTGAGTTTCCAGAAAGCATCATCAAATTCCGGGCACCATGAGAGTCTCAGTCTCAGATTAAGAGAATCCGCCGAAGGTTCAACATGAACCCTCTCTGCGTCTGAGCCTCGTTCTCCTGGCCCAGGGCAGAGGTTTGCCAGGATGGATCCTTCCCAGAGAATCTTTAATGACTGTCTCCACCTCCTTTCCATTCTACCCCCACTAAGCAGGACCTGCAGAGAAAAGTCTTCCCTTTTTAGACGCAGCTAATGTGGGCAAATGAAGTGAACTGATTTTCATTATTACAGGTAATACATAAATCTTGCGGTGAAATAAATATTATAATGTGTGATCATGGACTAAGACGTGTGGCTCAAAACACACAAAGCTGGGTACAAACAGAAACTAACAAACGTCGAGGATGTGGGAGAGCTAGCTATTCAAAGAAAAATAAAGCAGCAAAATCCTGGGGCCTCTTGTACCATACTGAAGTGAGTTTTAGCTACTCATGCTGTGTTAACTGTTGATGAAATGTCATTGAGCTTAAAATAAAATAAGTCTGTAGTCTCAGATAACACTCTACAAGATCAAATAATGTTAGGCCCCTATCCACAGTTATATGAAGAAATAACTCATAGCAATGTACCAATATGTCAAGAGTTTTCACAGGAAGCAATATGAAAACTAGCTGGATGGTGTCAGGCTTGTTTAAAAGCTCATTTGCTCCCCTTCGTCACTGTCCTTCCACCTTTACATGTCATATATCCTGGTCTCTTGTCGATGTGGTTGTCAAAGTACAAGCTTAATAGTGCTGCTCCCTCCACAGAGATGTGTTAAGTGCGAAGATGGCAAAGTTTCCTGCCGAAAGGGAAATGCAAAGGGCTGGAGCCAGCTGAAGTCATGAGATATCAGGTGACAATAAGACTGTGTCATTCCATGACATGTGTCCCTGAGGTACCGATGAACTTTGCACAATTTTTTTTTTCTGCTTTATTATTCTGACATCCTGTAAAAAAAAAAAGAAAAAAAAAAGAGGACGAGGAAAGACATTTCCATTCTACACAAAGGGACATTGGGCTCAGAGAAGTGAGACGAATTGCTCTGGGTCACTTTAGTTTCGGGGATTTCCTGACTTCTGTGAGCAACCACCAATCGCTCTGCCCCTCTCACACATACAAGCACACACCCCTTTCCACAACCCCAGCATGCTCTGTGTTCAGAGGAGCAGAGTTCATGTCCGGGTTGGAAGAGGGGGGGTGTATGAGGTCAATGAGCACGCCATAGTTTCCCGCCACCTGAAATGCCTCATGACAGGGATCGTGCACACAATCCCTTCCTTGGTTCGGCGTGAAAAGTGTTAGTTTCATTAAACCCGACCTGTTTGGGGTTCTTTTCCACCTCCTGAGATTTCACATCTGTGAGATCCAATTAGCATCCCAAAGTCATAGGAAGCTGTTCAAGGAGAAGTCTACACACTTTTCAGCTTTTGAGTCACAAGACCTGAGCCCCACTTTTAGTTCTGCCCTGTGCCTGCCTTACTCTGTCAAACGGTCAAGTTGAGTAACCCTTTGTGGCTTCCGATTTCTTAGCTAAAGGGTGCTTTGGATGATTTAAAGGGCTAATTTCAAACAGTCTAACACAGGAGTTGTCAAAGTACCGCCTGCCTGCTGCCGATTTATGGAAATAAAGTTTTGCTAGAACACAACCACGCCCATTCATTTAAGGCTATTGTCTGTTTATTGTCTACAGTTGCTTTTTTGCTGCAAAGTCAGAGTTAAATAGTTGCTACACATAATAGCATGCACTCTTGATTAGTTGCTTAACCCGTTTTGTTTTATGTTGGTTCTTACTTTTTTTTAATGTTTATTTTTGAGAGAGAGAGAGAGAGAAAGAGAGAACGAGTGGGGGAGGGGCGGAGAGAGAGGGAGACACAGAATCTGAAGCAGGCTTTAGGCTCTGAGCTTGGGGCTTGAACTCGCCAACAATGAGATCATGACTTGAGCCGAAGTCAGACACCTAACTGACTGAGTCACCCAGGAGCCCCGGTTCTAATTCTTAAATATGTGCTCCTCATTGGTCATTCTCTGATCATGGCTATCCTTCCCCAGGAAGGGAATGACTACACTTTCTTTTAACAGTTGCTTCCTGGAGAGTTTCCACTTCACTTTGGGGACTTTATAATAATGGGAAATTCATCTGGAGTGGATGGGGTTTGTGTGGACTGGGGAACAGGAGTGAACGGGAAAGCCCTGTCCCCCTACTTCTTGAGTGGGTCCAGGGAAAGGCCATCAGACATCACCCCAGCCTCATATCTCTACATAGCATATATTTTTTTTGGTCAAGGTATCCATAATTTGATTTTTAGTATTGTATCTTTAAACAGGGACAGTTTTTTGTTTGTTTGTTTTTGTTTTTGTTTTTTATAAAGCAGGGATATATGGTGTAAGGGAGAAGTCTAAATTTTTTTCCCCCAAATTTCAACATCACTTAAACAAAGAAAAAAGGCATTCTTCATTGCTTTGTGAGAACACTAGTAAAGAGAGTCCGGCTTTGGGAGGTCAGAATATCTGGGTTCAAGTCTAAGTTCATCTCAGTTTTACTACGTTGGGCAAGTCACTTAATTTCTAAGCATCAGTTGCTTCATAAAAAAAAATAGGTATAATAATAGTGCTTGTTTCACTGCATGGTTTTGAAGCATAAAAGATAATGCAGGTAGAAAGCTTCATAAACTATAAAGCCTTCTATAAATATGACCCATATATATAACAAGGTCTATTCCAGAGTATTTGATTACTTTCCTTTGGTTTATGTTTTTATATTTGTATCAGATTCACAGTTTTTAAATTTTTTTTTTTTCAACGTTTATTTATTTTTGGGACAGAGAGAGACAGAGCATGAATGGGGGAGGGGCAGAGAGAGAGGGAGACACAGAACCGGAAACAGGCTCCAGGCTCTGAGCCATCAGCCCAGAGCCCGACGCGGGGCTCGAACTCACGGACCGCGAGATCGTGACCTGGCTGAAGTCGGACGCTTAACCGACTGCGCCACCCAGGCGCCCCAGATTCACAGTTTTAATTATGGATGTTTTACAAAATGTTCTGATATCCAACAAGATTGATCCCTAAGAATGCGTTTTGATAGTTTTTCCCGTTCCGAGTTTTGAGTGCTTGTTTTAAGATAACGCATCCCGCTTGGGAATTAGTGCTAATTCTAGTGACTTCCAAGAAAAGTCTTGCTGTGGTTTTGGATATAATTATTTTTTTTTTTAATTTTTTTTTTTTAACGTTTATTTATTTTTGGGACAGAGAGAGACAGAGCATGAACGGGGGAGGGGCAGAGAGAGAGGGAGACACAGAATCGGAAACAGGCTCCAGGCTCTGAGCCATCAGCCCAGAGCCTGACTCGGGGCTCGAACTCACGGACCGCAAGATCGTGACCTGGCTGAAGTCGGACGCTTAACCGACTGTGCCACCCAGGCGCCCCTGGATATAATTATTTTAATAATTTCAGATTAAGAGGTCTCGACATCTTTATGTTGAATTTTTGCAGCTAGTAAAAATGTAGCCCTTCCTATTAATTATTAAAATTGTATCTCTTGATGAATGTTTAAAAAGTTTTAATCCATTTCTCACTGAATTTGTAGGTATTTTATATTTGTTGCTTTTGGAATTGCTTTTCTTTTCTGTTATATCATCTCTCTGGTTATTACTAGTACATAGGAATGCTATTCTTTTTTAGGCATTTCTCTTATTCCAAGTCACTTTATGGGTCTTTATTAATTAAGAACACTTTTAGCTGATTTCTTTGTTTTTTCCAGTTATATACTTAGGCGATTTACGAGTACTTTAGCGGTGTAATTCACCAAACTGAATCTGTCTGTTTCACGACTTCTTGCCTTATTTAGCCAGAGAATCTAAGCGATGATGATACCAGAGGACATTCTTTGTGTTTGTGCCTGATTTGGGATATTTCCATATTAAATATAATCTTTATTCATTTTACGCCAAGAGCATCTTTATCACATTCAAGGGCCCTCCTTCTAGTGTATTTAACTGTTGACTTTATAATTAGGAAAAGGTGTTGATTTTATCAAATGTGGTATCTATGAAACTATCACGTAGGTTAATTATTGTTGAATCCGTGAATCCTCGGTGGCTTAATTTTTCCTTGGAAATCAATCTCCATGGGCCATGGCTGGCTCTGCTAACGGTGGCAAAACGTGTACATGGTGCCGTTGTGAGTTTGAATATCGCAGTGCCGAACGCGATACTCAAGAAAGTGGGCTAACGCAGAAGCGAAGGTTGTGGGGGGCAATACCCCTGGGCTCCTCTCCTGGGCGCTTTCTCCGAAGTTGATAGCTTTGAACAATTCTTCCAGGTCATGGCAGTTGAGATCACAGTTGTTAACACTGTGGAGAAAAGACATTAGAGGAGGCAGCATGGAATATGCAGAAAGAGTTCAGGACATGCCACCCCAGAATATGCCGCTTCCGCATGTCGATCACTTCGAGTTGGAAAGAGCAGATGAAAGAAGAGCGATCTGACATTTCTTTTTTCTTCCTAAGAGCAGACGATGACGTCCCCTTGTGAAAGTTGCCCTCCTGTATCAGGAGAAAGAAGCATGATCATCAGAGAAGGGGAGTCCAGGCTGCGAGAAACTTGCACAAATGGATCTCGTTAAAATAGCCCATCTCCCTCTACTCTCCTGTTATGTTACAGTGACTTTTTTACACCTGCTACTCTTTGTTCCACGTAGCGCGTAAGCCCTGAGGCCTGCTCCCTTCTTTGGGTTTTCACTTTTTTTTCTTGTGGGGGTTCCCACTAACGTGTAAATAAACCGTGTATACTTTTCTTGGTTGATCTCCAGTTCTGTCACTTCCCAGCCGGAGACTGTAGGAGGGTAGAGGAAATTTTACTTCTCCTACAATGGGAATGAAACTCAGTGGCCGGGTCAAGACATATGAAGTTAGAAAGTTGTCAAAGGTGGGGCCTAGAATGTGCACCTCTCCCTCCAACTAAAGGTGCAGCCCCCTCCCCCCTCAGCCAGGCCCAACAGCCTCTCAGCTCGCCCTTGGAGCCTGCTTGTGCCTCTGGGCCTAAGACTAAGAGTGGAATTTCAATGCCATGGGTCTTGCATTTTAAATGCCAAGCCCCAGAAATATCCTCTAAAATGTAGACAAATGAACTAACATCAGTGTCTATACCAGGTTCTTGCTGACACTCGGCCACTTGTATGACCTTTCCACATGGCATTTAAAAAAATGAGCAGTGTTTTCCTCTTCCCCTGGCAGCTCAGAATAGCTGTTTCCTTTCTTATAAACAAGTCATATCTCTGGGAATTTCTAAAACCTAATGTTGTCTGCTCAGAAGCCATGACTCACACTCTTTCCTGGCAACCCTCACAAATTCACGAACACCTCTTGAGGAAAGAATCCCAGACAAGAGTGGTCACAGAAAGCCTCAGATTCCTTCATTTCAAACACAGGAAGCTGAGAGACAAAGGAAAACACCACCAACAGCCCCTGGCTGAGGCAGCCCCCTCCCCACCCCCGTCTTGGCTCAGCTTACATTTGTGGCTGTCAGAGCAGGAAGGGGAAACCCACCTGGAAACTTGTCCCAGCCAGTCTTTAGGTCACCACCCACCCGGCACCCCTGCTTGGGAATTTACCTAGTTCAGCTTCCTCCTGAATCTGGGGGGAAAGTCTCTCTGGGTGGGGGGGGGGACTCCCTAGGGAAATTACCGGGAAGTTCACACACCCTGAATGGTGGGGCTTCCTAGCTGCTGTTAGCAGGAACCCTGAGGCAAAAATATCTCTTTTCTGCACATTCTTTTCTCAATAGTTCCCCTCCTCCGTCCCAGGGTCCCAGGCCCTGTCCCTCCTCTTGAGTGCCGCGTCCTTTTCCTCATACCTCCTAAGTTGTCGAGAAACACAGCTGAACAATTTTTATTTGGCTGCTCCCATCTCAACAGTATAAAAACCTATGGGTGCACGGAGGGGGGCGCGCGCGTGTGTGTGTGTGTAATTCACATGTAAACAATAAGGCAAAGGTTGAAGAGACTGGCTAAGCAAAACTGAAAACACTCTGGGTAAACAGGACATTGCTTCAGCTCTACCCATTTGGTGGCCAAATGAAAGGACCAAGGACTGATCTGTCTATGGCCCAGCACAGACCCTGTGATAGGAGGGTTAATCCCAGCTGGCCCACCACGTAGCCAGAAATCGGTGTCACTCTAACCAGAGCACGGGAAGTCTAAAGGATCCATAACTGCACGATCTGTGAGATAATAATGCTTCACATACATAAAATGTGATGTATGTGCCCTGCATTCCTCAACTGTTGTAACCTTAACACATTTTGGCATTTCACAAATAAGGAAGCACTACTGGGGAAGTTTCATTATTTGCTCCAGAATTTTTAAAAAGTTCCGGTGGGGCATAACTACTGAGCTATGGTGGTGGCTCAGTCAGTTGAGCATTAGACTTTGGGTTTAGGCTCAGGTCATCGTCTCATGGGTCGTGGGTTCAAGCCCCGAGTCAGGCTCCATGCTGACAGTGTGGAGCCTGCGTGGGATTCTCTTTCTCCCTCTCTCTCTCTGCCCCTCTGCTGCTCATACACACACACACGATCTCTCTCTCCCAAAATAAGTGAACTTTATATGAAATTAAAAAAAAGTCACGGCAAAGCTGGAATTTAGACCTATATCCACCTGGAAACTAGAATCTGGTTCTAAGAGAGTGAGATGGAATGGGAAGGGAGAGAAAGAGAGAGAGAGAGAGAGGGAAAGAGAGACAAAGAGAGAGAGGACAAGCATGTGTGTGAATGTGATATTGTAAATTATAATGAGAAATATATGTTTGGTCTTCGTCCCTGTTTCTGGCATAGAGCTTACAACCCTTAGAATTTCCTAAGTGATGAGAACAGATATAGGTGCCTTTTGTTATTTTAATGAGGTGATTTTTGGAAGCATCTAAGGGTTGGTGGGAGCTGGTTGCCAGTAGACCCAGCCACATGATTAGAGAGTTGGAACTCTCACTCCTACCCCCATCCCCACCCCACCTTTGGGGAACTCAATCTCCAATAGCCAATGATTTAATCAATCATGCCTATGTAATGAAACCTCCATAAAATCCAAAAGGATAGGAGGGGGGTTTGGAGAATTTCCGAGTTGGTGAATATATGGAATGGTGGGTTGGAGAGGGCACGGAAGCCCACTTCCTTTCCTTTGTACCTCACCATATGTTATCTCTTCCCTCTGGCTGTTTCTGGGTTATCTCCTTTTGGAAGGAACTAGTAGTCTAGTCAGTAAAATGTTTCTCTGAGTTTTGTGATACGCTCTAGCAAATTAATCAACCCCAAGGGGTTGTTGGGACTCCAACCTATAGCTGGTGGGTCAGACGTGCAAGTGACAATCTAGACTTAAGATTAGCGTTGGAAGTGGGGTGCAGACTTATAGGACTGAGCCCTTATCTGTGAGGTGTGATGCTATCCCCAGATACATAGCGTCAGATTGAGCTATGGTGACCGGAATTGGTGACCGGAATTATGGTAAGTATTACACTAATATAATTTACTAATTTCATTTCTTCCTCAACTCTTTAGGGAGACCAAGTTATTTAAGTTTGCCTGGGACCTTGCCAGTTTTAAACACTGGAAGTCTCACATTGGGAACTCCCTCAGTCTTGGGCAAACCTGGACAGTTGGTCATTCCATCGGTCACCATCTGGAAAATTTCTGCTACAGATCACATGGATCATTAGAAGACAAAGGCAATCCATTTGTGACTCAGAAGAACCTGGGTCATTGGGGCATATAGTTGAAATCCACATGCACTATGCATAACCTGTCTCTAAACCTCTCACAGAGATGGTATAATTTGGGTCATATAAAAAACATGGAATAGGGACACCTGGGTGGCTCAGTCAGTTGAGCATCTGACTCTTGATCTTGCCTCAGGTCATGATCTCAAGGTTTGTCAGATGAGCCTGAGTCAGTCTCACTGTCAGCACAGAGGCTGCCTGGGATTCTCTCTCTCTCTCTCTCTCCCTTCCCTGCTTGTGTTCTTTCTCTATCTTTCTCAAAATACATACATACATACATACATACATAAATACATAAATAAATATTTTTTAAAAAGCATGGAATAGTTGTGGATATATAAAGAGCAAGGTAGTTTGTTTGTGTGTGAACATTTGTGGGACGAGCACAATTGTAAATAATATACTTTTAGGTAAAACCAAGTCCATGAAGTTTCTTTTTTTTTCTTAATACAGAGTCCTTGTTTTCTATACGAATGTGCAATTTCCTTGAACCACACTAAATTATGTATCTTGACAATTTTTTTAATGCCTGAGTCCAGGAGTATTCACTTTTTATAAAAAACTGTGCTTCTGAAGGGTATTACAAAAAAGCAGACTTTTGTAAATCGTGTTTTTTCAGTGCATTAGGGATGTTCTTTGATAGAGTCAATAAAGTGCCTCATCTGGTTGGTTTTGCAAATGTCATTTTTAGACATACAGTTACTATGCTAAGTGAAAGTGGAAAATACCTACACCAAAATACTTGAGGAACCATACACTTCCAGAGTAATATTTAGTGGGTGGATCTGGTTCGGCTCTGATATTGGTTTAAATCTTCAAAAAACGATTTCCCGTTTTCTCTGGAAATAGAAAGAACCAACTTCCTTTTCTCCTACAGCTGCCTCTCTCACCCCAATCAAAAATCTCCTCTATTCAGACACCTGCTTCCTCTTCCAATTTTTTTTGGTGCCTCGTCTCTCTGATGTGATGCATCTGGATTGTGTTTTGTTTTGTTTACAGTGCAGCTTTCAAAGAACCTCAGGAAGTGGTTGTGAGCAGAGTAGGATCTTGACATTGTGAGGAGGTTTCTCCTGTGGTAATGGTCTGTGGGTGACCAACATGGCGTTGGTAACGAGCAAACTCCGAAACGTGATCAGCCTACAGCTCAGCTCAACTCAGTTGTCTCCAGTGACTCCAATAGGACCTTTGTTCTTCCTACTGGAGAGGGTAACTAGGACCCTAGATGACCTCCACAGTTGAAGAAACTTGGTTTCCAGTGGCAACAATCAAAAGAAATAATCTGGGACAACAACTCTCCTCCTCCTGCTTTCTTAAAAGCACGGTAGCTACTGCCTGGGTGTGAGTATCTGTTGGTTTCTCTCAAGGGTCCTTCCTTGGCTTTCCTCCTCCAAACCTTCTTATAGGTGTGTCATAGTCCTAAATGTGGCTGGACCCAAGCTGGGGAAGGTCATCTTTCTTTTTCACCTCTACTTCAGGTGAAAAACAAGGCTGATGTTTATGGAGTTTCGTTACGTCTTTAATAAATGACTCCCTGGGTTTGCAAACTGGCCCCATACACAGAGGGCAAGAAGGGACTGAAGAAAGAGGCAAACCTCTCCAGATTGGTAGGTGGCAGGATTAATGAGCAAGGGAAATTACATTTGAGGCTTGACTAAGATCTCCACACCCACCGCCAGAATCTTAGAAGTTTATATAGAGGCCCTACCCGGGTCCCATCATGTGTACCATCCAGGTGGTCTCAACAACACATTATGCTTCAAGGCTATGTCCTTGGAATGTTTCCCACTATGGGGACGGTGGGCAGAACGTACATTCCAAGGACAAGTGAGAAGGTCAGGAGCCCCCGGTTGCCAGCTCCAGGGTCAACCAGTGGTCACGTCCTGCTGACTACCTTCTCTAAAAGGAATGCAATTCCAGGAAAAAGACACTTTGAGGAAAATGTCTCAGAAGGTGGTGACAGGACAGAATTAGCTATTGTGGTGAGAGATACTCCACATTAGGCATTTCCGGGAGGCTGGAGGCTGTCAGAAATGCTCCTATTCTATGCACAGAAGTGTGTGTGTGGTGGTAAAATGGCTTTCGCAGACATTCGTAGGACTTAGGATGAAGAGAGAAAGGCTTTTCCTCTCCCTTGTTAATGCTGGTATGTCATTTCAATGGAAGAAATAGTGCTGAAAGAAGCTGGAAAACTTGGGCTTCCTTGAAAATCTAAAATACTTTTTGAAGACCACTTCCCTCCCCTTCTTCCTGTGACACCACGCATTTCTCTTGAGGGAACAGGAAATAATGACTATGAGTATTTCATAGGGTGTTGGAAGGGGAGGGAGTCTTTCTGATGTGACTGTATAATGTCCTCGTTGGCAGAGATGAGGAAACTAGGTGCAGAGAAGCAAAGAAAGTCACCCTAGATCTCACAGTGAGTTTGCATGTGTGAGTTGGGCCACAGGTCAGTTTCCCTTCCTGACACCCTATAATTACCTGACAGTAATCTTAAGATGACGTGTTCCAAACCCTGGAACCAAATGGATCAGCCCCTCCCTTTTCCTTTTGTTCACAGCTCACCTGTGCTTTGTTTGGTAATGACCCTGATATAGCTGGTTTGTGGGGTGTCCCGTGGGCTCTTCAGAAAGCATGAGTCATGAGCTCTTGTCTCAAGGGCCCTGATTCATTTCTAGCCATGATTGCATCAGTGCGCATGGGTGTCTCTGTGTGAGCGATGCGGGTATTTCTCGAGTCAATGTGCGAGAGTTTGCCAGGGCAACCGCCACCCCACTCCCTACCCTCTGTCACGCCCCATCAGCTATGGCAAAAGAATAAAGCAAAAAAGGCACAACCACTTGGGACTTCTTACAGACTGGAGGTTCGGCCCTCTTAAAGATTATAAATGCTGCCGTAGGAAACATTAAGAATTAAGATCATGATTGTGTTGGGCGTTTGCTTTGTGATCCTTACTAGCATTTTGAATCAGGAGATAAAGTGAGGTTGGCATTTTAATTGGCCCCTTGCAAAAGTGGTTGGGCAGGGTACTCATGCCTGTTGGGAAAGTGCATGGAGATCTTGAGATAAAAGGTTTTATACAAGGGAAAGGTTATTGCTATTATTTTGAACTTTCCGAGTGGTTTCCTTTTTGCATATTTATGATATTAATATAATCTCAATAGAAGGCTTAATGTGCAAGTTGCTAAGCACATTGCCCAATGGAAAAAAATAAATTATACAACTACTGCAATGATAAGGCAGTTTTCAACTACGTTTAATTATCTCTTTCTTAAGTGGAAAAACTTGACAAAATCTTAAAGTATGCTGGAAAAGTTTCGAGAACGAAAGAGTTGAATTTTAAGATTTATGTTTTAGGTGAAGATCAAGTAATAGTCTCTCTGTTGAAAAAAAATAAAGGAGAGATTTTAAAATTTCATAACTGTGTGATGTATGTTCTCAGAGAAACTACATGAAGAAATGGACAAGGCTGAAAACAGAAGTAGATCTATTCTTTCACACAATGTGTGACAGAGGCAGAAGATTTGGGGGGGTGAAATCAATCAGATGTTGGCCTAAAATCTATTTTAGCACTAGGCTATGCACAACTCGAATGGAAAAGTTTGGGCACCATGTTTTAAAAATCGTTGAAGCTGTGGTTTTGGCCTTGATCATGTTTTATCACCTCTCTAGCAGGTGTTTTCAACCACTTATTATTATTATTATTAATTTTTGTCCTAAGCACATAGACGCAATTCTTTCCCGTCTTAAAAGCATATACAGCTTCCTCTTGACCCAGGATTTCCTAGCTACCCCACGTCTCCTTTCCATAAACAGTCACAAGAATAGATGGCACTCATTACTTTTTCTTCTTTATGCTTCATTTAGGACTGAGTTCAACCCTACCTCCACCCTGCCCCTCCCCCCCCCCCCCCAATTCTCTCACTGAGATCACCCAGCATCCTCCGACGTTCAGATCCAACAGCCTTTATGTTAGGCCTTGGATTCCTTGACATTCTGCGGTAGTTTCTCAGGGTCAAATCTTTGGTGTCGTAATGACTCCTCTCTTTCTCTCACATCCTACATCTGGTCTGACAGCACATTCTGTCAGCTCTCCTTTCAAAATCTGTCTAGAATTCAACTGCTTCTCACCATCCCACTGCCACCTGGTCCGAGTTACTATCACTTCTTGCTGGATTATTGCAATGGTTTCTTAACTGGTCTTCCAGCTCTGCCCTCGCCCTCCTACAACCTGTTACCAACCTGCAGCCAAAGGGTTTAAGGCTTAAATTAGATCATGCTGTTTCTCTCCTCAACACCCTCCAACGACTTCCCATCTCATGCTGAGTGAAAGTCAAAATTCTTAGTAGAACACACAAAACCCTATGTGTTCCTCCCCCGGGTACCCGTCTGTCTTCATCGTGTACAAGTGCTTCTGTCCTCCCAGAGCCAGGACTAGCATGAGGCAAGAAAGGTGCCTGGGGTGCAAAATTTAAGAAGGCTCTCGCTCTCAGGGTCATGTGACACTATTGAAAACTCCTTAAAATCCCCCTTCTTAAAGCTCTCTTTTCCTTGGCTGGTTTTCCTTCAGCTTCTAAGGACCTTCTCTTTAATTCCAATCCCACCACCATCTACACAGCATGGTATAGTTGGGGATGGTCAGATTTTTTGCTGTGCAAATATGGTGTTAGATTGCTTGAGTTCAGTTTCTAACATCTGTCTATGTGGTCATAGACAAGTTATTTAAACTTTCTAAGTCTCAGTTTCTCCATCTGCAGAATTTATATAAAAGTGCTTTCTGCATTTTATTGTTGTAATATTATATTTAAATCAGTCACGTAAGCATTGAGCACAATGCCTGGCATATAGCAAATGCTCAAAAACTGTTAGTTATTATAAGAGAATAATTATTACTACTTCTGGGTGCATCCTGTTAAAGCCTACTGTCCTCTCTGGTAAACCAATTGATTTTTTCCAGAACAACGGCAAAAAATACGAGAGCAAGTAATTTTGTCTCTAAAGGTAGAGAAGAGAATGACACATTTCACATTCCTTTCTTTAGGGAAAATGTTACAGGTCACGCTTTTGCCAAGAAGAAAGTTAATTAAAACAGTATTCCTAGAAAGAAAGAGGACGGGACATTAGGAAAATTTCCTTATCACATCGTATGGTTGAAGTCATATAATATCGACAACATACAAGATAGAAGAGAAATTATAGTCACATGTGTCCTCAGAGATTTTTACCTGGCACATCAGTGGGCTGAATCTTGGCATAAGGTAAGTGCTTGATGACTTTATATTTTTCTAAAACTCTATGCCACCGCACGAGAGAATTCTGCATAGTTAACAATGATTTTGTGAGTCATCTTGCAAGATACAGCTTTGGGAAGTGTACTGAGGGAACCCTAGCGAAGGGCTCAGCAGGGCACCAGGGGGTCCTTCTGTCTGGGGTCCGCTGTCCTCAGATTCCATCATAGCCACTCAAGTGCCACTCCCTAAGCACCCAGATTCAGAAGTTTCCACGGCTGTTTCTTCAACTTGCTACCCTGTTTGATTTTTTTTCACAGCTCTTATTGCCCCGAAATGACTTTGTTTCCTTTTTTTTTTTTTAACATCTGTCCTCTCTGTAAGTTCTATGAGAACATGGGTCTTGTTTGTTTCTAGAAACTGTAACAGCACCTGACCCTTGAAGACATACACTGCTTGCGGAGTAAAAGAGGTTACACCCGGGTGCCACACCACAGGTAACTTGATTCCCAGAGAATAATTGGTGGTCAACAATACGCTGTCTTCACTTGATTGCGTGTTGACAAAAATAGTAAAAATTAATGCATATGATTAAATCACCGTCATGGTGTGATTTCAGGATGCTATGGAAAGAATGTTAGATTAGTTTTCCCTGTGAAAACTGACTCAGGCCCTCAACCCCTGTTGTCTGGAGTATTGCAGTCTCTTATCTAGTCTTCCTATCTCCAATCTGGTCCCTTTTAGTCATCCATACTACTTCCAGAAGGACATTAAAAAAATGCAAACCTCATTTGCTGACATTGCTTAAAACCCATCCACGGTTCTCTATGTTTTTCCAAGTTAAGTACAGGCGGGTGTTTTCTTGGTTTCGTTTTTTTTTTTTTTTTTTAAACCAGGTCCTGCACAATCTCCTTCTTGCCTGTGTCTCATGTCCTAACATTTTTGGGCTAGTCGAGAACACAGGGTGCATGTGAAATGTCTTGCGAGCCCTTGAACCTGCATGCATTTGCGGTTACCTTGCCTTTGCACACATGCTTCCTTCCATTCAGAAGGTGATCTGTTCTTCAAGGTTCTGTGCGGATAGCAGCTTCTTGGTGCTCCCTCAGTGCTCTCTGCTGACCTCAATTCTGTCTGCTGGCCCAGGCGAGCTCGTAGAGAGAGGGACTGCAATCGCGTTAGGGTCTGCTCCCTTTAGAGCCTGGGTCTAAAGACCTAGTGTGTGAATCTCCCGTAGGTCATGCAGCTTGTGGGAGGCACAAGCTGCAGATGGACCCCCGGCAGTCACAGAAGGCGGATGGCCATCTTTCCGCTTCCTTTTTATTCTCTCTCTCTCACGTTGTTGACCTTGCTTTCCCACCCCTCATGAGTTGAAGCTCAAGACAGGACTGAGTAAATGCCTAATGATTCTCTTCTTCTTCGGGACACGTTCGTCGCTTCTTTGGAGACACTGAAGATGCTCTCTCACCTGGAGTTTCTCTAACATAAGTGAACGCATTTCTATTGTGACAGTGCACGGGAACCCTCAACCTGGCCCCATTGCCCGGCTGCAATAAAAAAATCTAGGCCAGCCTCCTCCGACTCTCTCAGCCCATTTTCAAATAAGCTTGAGAAGCCTGCCTTGCCATCCTCAGGAACCTCATTATGTAAGTAATAAACTTTTTCATACTCCTTTGATACAATGTGATGTCATTGGTCTTGACATCAGATTCAAATTCGGGATGGGGGTCCATCCTGCAAGGGGGCCAGTAATAATTGGTGCAGGAAGCAGGATGACCACAGTGTTGATATAGTCTAATATTAGTGCAGCCATCTAGTTCCCCATGCTGTTTGCATCACCTGTCTTTTCCCGTCCTTTTATTTTCAATTTATTTGTATCTTTCAATCTACAGTATATCTCCTATAAATAGTGGATAGCTGGATATTGCGTTTTTGTTTTTGTTTTTTCAACGTTTATTTATTTTTGGGACAGAGAGAGACAGAGCATGAACGGGAGAGGGGCAGAGAGAGAGGGAGACACAGAATCGGAAACAGGCTCCAGGCTCTGAGCCATCAGCCCAGAGCCTGACGCGGGGCTCGAACTCACGGACCTGGCTGAGATCGTGACCTGGCTGAAGTCGGACGCTTAACCGACTGCGCCACCCAGGCGCCCCGCGTTTTTGTTTTTTAAGCCAATCTGGTTATTCCTTTCTTCTGGTTGGATCGTTTCATTCACATTTAAAGTTATTATTGATATGGTTGGTTTTATATCTGACATGTTGAGTTTTTGTTCTGTGTCTATGTTTTTTTTATCATTTTCTACCCCTTTTAAAAAATTGACTTTACGTTTATTATTTTTTTAAAAAATGTTTATTTTGAGAGACAGAGAGTATGTGCTGCGTGTGAGCAGGGGAGGAGCAGAGAGAGAGAGAAGGAGAGAGAGAATCCCAAGGAGGCTCCATGCTGTCAGGCTGATATGGGGCTGGAGCTCGCAAACCATGAGATCATGACCTGAGCTGAGATCAAGAGTCTGACGCTTAACCGCCTGAGACACCCAGGTGCCCTGGCCTGACTTTTAAAATACTTTTAGACTGATAGAAAAATCGAGAAGAGAATGGAGTTCTCCTATGTCCCTCTGCTAATTTTCCCTATTATTAATTTCTTCATTAGCATGGTACATTTGTCACAAATAAAGAATCAGTGTCAGCTGTGACAGTTTCTCAGACTTTATTTTTGACGATCTTGACGGTTTCGAAGAAGACTGGTCAAGTATTTTGTAGCATGTCCCTCGGCTGGGATTTGCCCAATGTTTTTGTCAAGATTAGACTACTGTTACGGGATTTTGGGAGGAGAACTACAGAGCCCAAGTGCCACCTTTATTACACCATATCAATGGTACCTATTATCAGCATGACTTATCATTGTTGATATTGACCTTGGTCACTTGACTGAGATAATGTTTTTCAGGTTTTCCCACCATAAAGTTATCCACCTCGTTCCCTCCTCCCAACTTTCAATTCCACACTGACTTTTTGGAAGGAAGTCGCTATGAGCGGTCCGCACTTACGAAGTGAGGAGTTATGATCCCGTTATTAAGGGTGAAATAGCCACATAAATTATTTGAAATTCTCCTGCCAGGACATTTGTCTTTCCTCCCACACCGCCCCCATTTATTTCTTTATTCAATCATTTTTTATAACAGCAAGGACTCATGGATTTTTATTTTATACTATGTATTACAATCCAGTATGATTTTATTTATTTATTTTTTGCTAACATTGTTCCAACTTTGGCCATTGGGACCTCTTTTACTTGGCTCCCGTGTCCCTTTGGCATATCCCTGTCAATACAGGGTTCCAATGTTTTTAGTACTTTATTTTCTGTCACTGCAAGATGCACTAGGCTTGTTTTGTGTATTTCCTTTCCCTGCCCTAGAATCAGTCATTTCTCCAAGGAAACCACTTCTTTTTATTGGAAAATGGTATTAGAAACCAAGGTCTGTGAGTTGGGTGTGCTCATTACTGTTGTTTTACATGTCTTGTAATTTTTTTGCTGAAACTGGACGTTTTGATAATATATTCTAGCAACTTGCCGTACTGATTCCTTCCCCTGCTCTGCAGGAGTGGTGGTCGTGGCTGTTGTCTTGGTCAACTATTTATTTGTTTAGTGGCTTGGCTGAACTAATCTCGTGACATCTGTTGCCCCCACAGTGTGCAGCTTCCAGTGTCCATGCTTGCATTGCTCCTCCTTGTTTTTGCCTTTTAGCCTGGCTACCTAAGGGTCATCTCTGGGTCTGGGTTGGCATAAGCTACATATGGGTCAAAGGTTGGACTTAGCCCTTTTAGCCAGTTAGGTTTTTGCTCTTTACCTTTTGTGTGGCTTAGAGGCTGAATCACAGTTCAGGGAATTTGGGTTTATAGCCCCACATTCAGCCAAGGACTAGTACCTTGGAGGTCCTTTCTCTGATTGCTCCCAAGAGGGTTCAGCCTTGGGCAAGCCCATAATCTTCCAGTTTGTCACGGGGGAGTGTGATTTTGTCCTTAACCCCTGCTTCCCAGGAATCACCCTTGGGTCAAGTCTCCTTATTGTTCACTGGTCAGAGGTTGTGTTTAAGCCCCTTGCGCCGGCAAGACTTGAGCCCTGCGTTGACTGTGACCCCAGGAGGGCTCTTCCTGGCTGTTCTTTCCTGGTTCTATTAAACCTCTGGCTGCTCTGCTGTCTTGCTTGTATCCTGGAGCTTTGCGATTCCTCTTAATTACTCTCTACCCAGGTCTCCATCATTGTCAACAACACCCTTTGGCATGGAGTTCTCTACTCTCTGTTCTAAATAGAGAGTCAGCCCCTTTAGGCACAGCTGCAGAGTGCCTCACCCCCTGCTTAGGTCCCTGGTGTCACTGCATCACAGCTAGGAGTTCTAGTAGTGCACACAGGTTGCTGGATGCGGCAGTGGAGGGGGGGTGCGGGGCGGCGGGGAGGCAGTGCCAGGCCCTGCCTTCTTAGCTTCCCCTTCGACATGTAGAGGCTCTCCTATGATGGAACCTTTTTGGCTTGCCCTTCAACATGTAGAGCCTCTCCTATGATGGAGCCAAGGCAAGAGTGATCAGGGCCCTGATATTCTCAGGGGACTACGACTGGTGTAGGACTGGGGAAGGCAGCCGCCTCCTCGAGGTCATGCCTGCTAGGAACAGAGTTTCTGCAACACTAGATGGGGAGATAAGAAATGCTGCTGGCCATGCGCCCCTCCTGGGGTGAAATCATTGCTTCAGACTGTGTACTTCAGGGAGAAGAGACCCCTATCATAGCTAAGTGAGCCTGGGATACAGTTTCTGCAACATGGCCCTGGGAGAGGGAACCAGGAGCAAGTCATGGCCGAAATACCATGGACCCTTGCTGTTTGTATGAAATTTAGTAGGTTATCTTCAATAACATTTCTCCTTTTGCTCTATACCCTTGGGACAATTTCTGGGGAATTTAAAAAAACGTTTTCATTTTCATAATTTTCACTGGTTAAATTGCTGCTTTGCTGAAGGGAGCCCACCAGAAGTCCCACCCACCCTCTTGTAATATCCTTTTACACCAACAGTATGTTGCCTACCGTGGATACTAGAAATAGTCTTCCATGATGTTGTGTTGTGGATGCCTTGGATTGCTTGGTGGGCAGGTGGGGCTTGAGAATCAGTAAGAATGGAAGAGCCTGGAGGACGACCCAGGAAGGAGCTGGCACAGCCATTGGTGGGGAATGGGTGCTGGAGACACCCCCAGTCTTACTCTCACCAGTGGCATCTGATTGTAATTCAAGATGACGATGATCACTCCGGTCTTACTACATTTATTCCAGCCTTGTGGGGATCCTGATATAGCCATCTGATGTTTCCTCAGGCATCTGAACTAATATCAGCATCAAGTAGCATCTGTTCACTGTGAGGAGAGAAAATGCACTTTAATTGCAGCAGGAGGAATTTGGGCTAAATGTGAGGAGATAGTCCCTGATCAAAAGCGTCAGCCTGAGAGGTCTTTTTCAAGTGTAAATCAGATCATGCCGCTCTCCTGCTTCAAGCTCCCTAATGGCTGCCCAGTGCAATTAGAATAAAGTCCAATCTCCTAACCAAGACCTACATTTCATTTCACTCTCTGTCATTCACCACGCTCCAGTCACTTGAGCTTTCTCTCTGCCCTTCAAATCCACCAGGCTTGCTCCTGCCCCCGGACCTTTGCATTGGCTCGTGTCTGGGATACCCTTGCTCAGATCTTCATGTGGCTGACTGTCATCAACGGTCTCAACTCCAAAGTCACCTCTTCAGACAGGCCTTTCTGGACCATGGTGTCTAAGGTATCCAGGTATCTAATGTATCTAAGGAATCTGGTCTTCATTGTTCTCTATTCATTATTAACCTGCCTTCACTTCCTGCCCAGAGTGCAACCTCCAGGAGGCAGGGATCATGACTTTCTCATGTTGTCTGCTCTCTTCTGAGTACCTAGAACAGTGCTTGCCATGCAGTGGGTATTTAATCAATTCAAAGAATAAAAGAAAAAAGACAAACATGGCATGGAATGAATAACCACAGTTGTCTTTTTAGGTTTTAAGGAAAAAAATAAGATACTTTCTTGGCGAGCTGTCTCAGCAGCAGGAGCATGGATGAGATTACATGTTGAGGTCCTGCAATTTGGGGATTCATTTTGCTGGTAGAAGAGTGCTTTAAAGAAAGTGGCAGACGACAGTGTTTTCCAGGGGAATAAATCTTCCACATAAGAATAAATCAAAATATATCCAGTTATCCGGGTCCTGATTTGACTTCTGCCTGAGTAATTCCTGTACACCTGTGCCCAGTTTTGGTTATCACACCCAGAGACAGGCACGGGAAGAGTGACAGAACCACTGGGGACCTCATATGCTTGTGATTCGTGATCGCAATAATAACTTTGAAGATTATGACTTGTAGGGGCGCCTGGGTGGCGCAGTCGGTTGAGCGTCCGACTTCAGCCAGGTCACGATCTCGCGGTCCGTGAGTTCGAGCCCCGCGTCGGGCTCTGTGCTGACGGCTCAGAGCCTGGAGCCTGTTTCCGATTCTGTGTCTCCCTCTCTCTCTGCCCCTCCCCCGTTCATGCTCTGTCTCTCTCTGTCCCAAAAATAAATAAACGTTGAAAAAAAAAAAAAAGAAGATTATGACTTGTAAAAGACGCAGAAACCCCCCAAAATGCTGGCTTTGCCAATTTAAACAAATCCTGGCTCCTCTCTATTTCATCAATCAAATGAATGTCCTCTCCTCCACCACGGTGATTAAACTGTGCATTTGGCTCCAAGATGTATTTCCTATATCAATTATTGTGCCGAGAAATTCTTTCATCTTAGATTTAGACACTAATCTTCTTATGAGAAACACAGGAAAATGACCCCAGTCTTAACAGGTCTAGGACTTTGAAATCTGCATTACAGAAGGGTACAGAAATATGATATTTG
Organism: Lynx rufus; assembly: GCF_022079265.1. NCBI lineage: Eukaryota > Metazoa > Chordata > Mammalia > Carnivora > Felidae > Lynx > Lynx rufus. Next base: position 28,862,379 of record NW_025814834.1, read on the forward strand.
ATCAGGGATGGTGAGGGAGAATTACATAGGCTCTGTCTAATAAATAATGAACCAGATACATTCCATACATGAAATATTGTGTACCTGATCTGTTTGCTCACCGAACTCTTAGCAAAGATTACATGGAAAGAATAATGATCACACACTTCCTTTGAAGTGATGAGTAAGAGTACAGAAAAATTCCATGGTGCTTTGAATAGGGCAGAGAAGCCAGATTTTAAGATATGCCCTTCCTCCCCTGACCAATCCCCAAATCCTAAAGTAGAAACGGAAGTTCTCAAGACCCAAGTTGCTAAGAACACCAGAAGTTCATGCAGGGAAATCTAATTTCAAAAGTTCTTTTATCATGACAATTTTCTTTTCTATTTTATTTTATTTTATTTTATTTTATTTTGTTTTGTTTTGTTTTATTTTAATTTATTATTTTTTAAAATGTTTATTTATTTTTGAGAGAGAGAGAGAGAGACAGAGTGTGAGTGGGGGAGTGGCAGAGAGAGAGACACACACACAGAATCTGAAGCAGGTTCCAGGCTCTGAGCTGTCAGCACAGAGCCTGACACAGGGCTCGAACCCATGAACCATGGGGTCATGTCCTGGACTAAAGTCAGACACTTAACCGACTGAGCGACCCAGGCTCCCCTACCATGACAATTTTTGAACCTACAGAACAGTTGAAAGGCTGGTATAGTTGCTTACCCATATACCTGACCATCTAGATTCAAAAATTGTTAATATTTTACTGATCATTTGCATGTAATACTTCATCTTTCGGTATTTCAGTATGTATCTCCTTAAAAATCCATTCTTCAAGATAATCACATTTAGGACCATTAACAGTATTCTGTAACATTATCTAATAGGTAAATGCAAGTTTCCCCAACAGTCCCTGAGATATCTTTTATATCTGTTATTTTCCAAGCCAGGACACGTTCAGGGTTGTGCATTGCGGTTGGTGTTTCCAGGGTCCTTTAATCTTCAACAGCTGCATCCCCATTTTCTTTTATGACATCATGCTCTTTAAGAGATGAGGCCAGTTATTTTGTAGAACTTTCCCCCCATTCTGGATTTTTCTTATCGTGTTACCATGGCATTACTGGATTTTTCTGTCTATCCTCGATATTTCTTATAAACCGTTAAGTTAGGCCAAAGGCTTGGTTCAACTTAGGTTAAATATCTTTGTCAAGCGTTCTTCAAAAGTATTGCCACGTACTCCATACTGCATCACATCAGGTGCGTAAGGCTAGGATGTTCTACTATCAAGGATGCTAACTTAAAGCCCTTTAACTACGTTGTTTCCATAAGAAAACAGCTTCTATTTTGGACAGTAGAGAGATGTTTTGTACTAAAATTAAGATGATTTGCAGCTTGCGATATAGCTGCAGGCAACAGTTTGCAGGAATAGTCTAAAACGGTGACTCATTATCCATTATTCTGTCACTGAGGTGGGGAGCCACTACCGGATGCCAAGGGGGCTTGAGAAATAGTTGAGGTCAGACTGCCTCTCCCCAGGAAGATGAACATATTCCCATGTGGCCCAGATCTTGGTCATAACTTCAGGGAAGTAGAATTTGGGGCCTAGGTGACATCAGGGAAAGGGCTTAGGATGTTGGTGGTAGAATCTAACCGCCATCTCTCACTGTTGTTCCTCTGAATGTATCTTCGGCAAATAATTAAATAGCCCAAGTGGAAATTCTGGCCCTACTCCTTGTGCTGCTGTTATTTTAAATGCAACGACTTTACATTTATCTATTTGATTTAAAAAATTGGTCCCTGCTTTAAAAAGCCTCGGGGCACAAGAACAGTGAAATTGTCCAATAAAATACTTAAATCAATCGACAGCACCACGTTTAAAAACACAGTGTATCACAAAGCGACATAAATGCCATACCCGGTGTGAGATTCCCTTTGGCTACACAAAATTTTAAAGGCAGGTTTTGCACTGGGCTTTAAACATGGGGAAACCTGGATCTGGTTGAGCCAATAAAGGCAGATGGCATGATAGAAAAGCATGTCCTTCTCCCTATTTAGATGGACCAGGTGGGGAGCTCGTGGCACACTCAGAATGGTCATCAGAACTTACTGTTCTCTCCTGTTTACTGGGCACCAGGCACTGGGCTAAGACACTTTCCATGCATCATGTCACGATCGCAACAAAACTCTGAAGTAGCTGTGACTATTATCCACATTTTACAGGTAAGAAAACCAAGGCACAAGCTGAGGCACAAAGAAGTGAAACAAGCCTTCCAATGTCGCACTAGCTGTTTTTTGATAAAGCTGTGATTTGAACCCAGAAACTTTGGGTCTCGAGCCTGTGCTCTTAACGTTTTAATTTCTACTCTAAACTGACGACATCTATTCTTTCACTCGCTTATTTAATGAATGTGCGTGCGTGCGTTTCTGTATGTGTGTGTATTCTACTATGTACCAGGCATTTCATTTTACTGGACTCTAGAAGGTGGCCAAAACCCAAGCCCATGGGGGTCCTCAATTTAGGCTGACTCCCATTTAGGCTGACCTGAAATAGTAAGGGTCTTGGATTTGTAGATGAAACCTGTTGAAGGGGTTAAATGTCAGCAAGTTATATAATTGTTGATGGGGAGCATTTAAGGCTAGGAAATAGTCTCATTCTGACCCTTAAATGAACTCTGGGCTCTTAACATTTAACTGGCATGTTGGGGGGTGTGTTGAAATTGATCACTGTGTAGACAGTATACCAGTATTAAGAATGGGCTCAGAAGCTGAAGCTATAAAAAAGCGGTGATGGAGGGAGACTCAAGAGACAAGGGGTTTGCTTGAAAGGTGTCTCCCATATGGATCACTCATATTTGTGGTGTTTTCTCTCAATAATACAAACCAAACATAGAGAGAAAATACTCCACTTTAACAGAACCCATTTATGTTTCTATTTTGGACAGAAGGATTTTTACGAAGAGATGAAGTGGCTTATTTCAGAGAGGTGCTATTTCAATAACAGCAGTGGAAACAGGAAAGTCTTCATTTGTGCAGCCTAGTTGAAAGCTTATCAACCTCATACAAGTGCAAACACTAGGAGGTGGAAACACACTTGAATTAAAAGAAAAAAGACCATTGAAACAACATCACTTTTCATTGGCTGGGGCTTTACAGCTTTAAAATCACCTTCAGATATTTTATCAAAAATGACTTATGTGGGGCGCCTGGGTGGCGCAGTCGGTTAAGCATCCGACTTCAGCCAGGTCACGATCTCGCGGTCCGTGAGTTCGAGCCCCGCGTCAGGCTCTGGGCTGATGGCTCAGAGCCTGGAGCACGTTTCTGATTCTGTGTCTCCCTCTCTCTCTGCCCCTCCCCCGTTCATTCTCTGTCTCTCTCTGTCCCAAAAATAAAAAAACGTTGAAAAAAAAATGACTTATGTGTATCCTGTCATCCTCATTGGAGTCTCCTCATCCTCACTCCCCGCAAGCCCTCCCACCCCGCCCCGCCCCTGCCCGGCCCCAACCCCCAGCGGCGTATTCTCAAGGAGCTGCCTGTCCGGAAGCAGAGGGATTTTTCGTGGGGCTGCAGGGTGTCACCACTTGTGGCCAACTTGCCACAAGCCTAGAGGTTCTGGCTTTTCCAAACTTGGATGAAATACCGTGTCAAAGGACGTCGGAGTAGACCTTCTGAGTGCTTTCAAGGTGGAGGTTGAATGAGACAGTCTGGAAGTGTGGGCAGTAAGTTCTCCAATGGTTAAGTATCAGCCCGTGTTCCATCCTTCCTCGATGAATTGCTTCCAGGTATTGCTTCTCCATATAAGATGTCCTGTGTGCTGCTGTGATGCTCTGGCCACGTGACGGGTGGTGCTCTTTAGTGGGTTCTTGTGAAACAGTGATCAATGTGGTAATTCATCATCTTTTCATTTTTGCCCATTCTTTTGTTTGTTTTCCTTTTGCTCTCACTTTCAGTGTTCTGGGATTGCACCTGCCACATAGAGCACCAATACTTAATCCCTGCCTCAGGCTCTGTATTTTAGGAAATGGGGTCTCAAATGCATATTGTATTTCAGACTCTCCCCATTACTTCGAAATAAGGAAGAGTGTTATTGTTAGTCATACTTTTTTTTTTAATTTTTTTTAACGTTTATTTATTTTTGAGACAGAGAGAGACAGAGCATGAACGGGGGAGGGTCAGAGAGAGGGAGACGCAGAATCCAAACAGGCTCTAGGCTCTGAGCTGTCAGCACAGAGCCTGAGGCGGGGCTTGAACTCACGAACCGCGAGATCATGACCCGAGCCGAAGTCGGCCGCTTAACCGACTGAGTCACCCAGGCGCCCCATGTTAGTCATACTTTAAAGATGAGAAAACGGAGGCTCAAAGATGGTAAGTGAATAATCTGAGATTGCCCTCATTCACTTGCTCATGAAATTCATTACTCATCTAGCAGACATTTCTCAAGTACCTTCCGTGTGCTCCTGGTGACTAAGACAGACAAGGTTCCTGCCTTCATGGAACTTGAATTCTAGTTAGGAGGGGCAGGTGGTATTCAAGTACCATAAATGTCTGCTACATGAAAGAATTGAATTATGTGACAAGAATTATATGACAAGGGAGATTGGGTGGTTATGTGACGAGAGAGAAGTCAGCAGGGCTTTCGCCTTGTTCTGAGCATTATCCAGAAAAGTGGCAGGGCAAGAAGTGTACATACAACCTGATTAGTGAAGTCTTGTTTTGCTTTTGTTTGTTGGTTTTGCATGAAAAGGATGATGGATTTTCCCACATGGGAGGCCTTTGCAAAGGATCCTGTGATCTCAACAAATGGGCAGTAAGTGCACCAGTAAATGGGGGCACCGTTGTGAAGACGATTCAGGACGCACCCACAGGCTTGAAGCTTTGCTCCAGTCTGCTGACGGGGCTCCCCTTTGCCCCAGGATCCCCCCCTCCAGGGCGTGTGGACCAGGCAGTCCTCAAGGTCTTCCAGAGTACATGCACCTTGTGCCTTTGCACCACGGTGCACGAATCCCCAGCACAGATGGCCTCTTACTCCCCAGCCTGTCCTTTCTTCGTGCCCTGCAGATCCCAATTGAAGAGGTTGCCTGGAGGACAGCAGAGACTGTCCCTCTCCAGCCGACCACTAAGTGAGATTTTGAGGTTATTCATGTGTATTCACATGCTCCCTTCCCCTTCCCAAAAGGAGTGGGGGAGAGAAACGTTACGAAACGGAGATTGCGGGCTGGGGGTGGGGGGGGAGGGCCGGGAGGATTAACCTGTGATCATGTGGGCGGGGGAAGGGAGAGAGATTTACAGCGTGGAGCCTGAGGAAGCCGGGGAAATGGAGAGGACTCAACGGGAAGCAGGTAAACAACAGTGTTTGTGCATCACGAAATCGCACCTTCTCCGAGGCCACTGTTTCACCAGCCTGCCCCCACCAGCCCGGCGCCTCTTAGCAATTCCCCAGCTGTCAGCTCCCTACCTGCCTGGCTCTGGCTGCTTAGCTCAGAGCTGCTCCCCTGGGTCTCTGGCTGGCTTGTCAGTGGGCCGCGTCAGCATCACACCATACTGTCTCCCGTTGGCCCGGTGATCAACGCCTGACGGCCGGCCCTCTCTCTCCTCTCAGCTGGGGCCAATGGGAGTCAAGGGAAGGTTTGGGTTACAAATGAAAATAAAATAAATAAGTCATACTCCTGCACTCAGGAGTCTGGGAGAAACATCTTCATGGCCTCGTAAATCTTTCCTTTTAAATTTGTCCTTCTCCTGCTAGAAGCTCTTCCCAACCCCCTGCCTATACTTGGCTGCCCCTCGCGGCGCGGGGGAATACAAATTGAGAGGCTTGGACTTAAGCTGCATGTCGGGAACTCCCCCCCATCCCAAAGGCATTTGTCTCCGTGTGTGTGTGTGTGTGTGTGTGTGTGTGTGTGTGTTTGTGTGTGTGTGTGTGTGTGTGTGTGTGAGGGGAGGGGAGGAGCCAGCGAGATAGAATTCATGACAGTGACGGCTTGTTCCCCCTCCTACTCTTTGACCTTCGTGATGAGTCACCTAGCCCCCTCCCAGGTCCCCCTTGACCCTGGCTAACTAACTCCAAAGCTCTTGGTCTATTTCTTCTCACTGCAGGGGATTCTGACGATGACATGTGATGCCCTATTTTAAGATGCCTGTACATTTTTCTTAAATATACATTAGACATTCTATTAAAGCTCATTGACTTCACACTTTTTGAGTAAGATTTTGTCCTCTGTTTAAGGACATCTGCTTAAGTCACAGGGTGCTATTAATCGCATATACTTGAATGTGAATAACAGTGCCCGAAAGTTGGACCTCGGAGTCTCAGGGGCGAGAGCCGGAACTCCTGAAGGCACCAGGGAGGACGAGATGGGCAAGGTGCGGAGGGGTGAAAGCCAGAGAAGGTTTTAGACCACTTTGCTGGTTTGCCCAGGGTTGCACAGGGCCTTTTATAAAGAGAATTTGCTCTGTTCATCAGAGGGGATGCCCTCTGGGCAGATGGGGTAGTGGTCGGAAGGAAGCATGGGCATAGGGGCCAGCATATTAGAAGGGGAAGAAAGTGAGAGTGACTGTTTGGCCAATCAATGCTCGGTGCAGAGGAATCCCCTTTGTCTTAAAAAGTCTTTTCACTTTAGACTAGTGTGGACAATCCTCCTTGGCACTGCTATGCCACGCTCCTCTTCCTACCTCACTGCAATGCACAATGCACGAAGACAGTGGAGGTTAGCCACCCATTAACTGTGGTCAGAGGAGGTCACCTTGTCAGTATCCTGGGCTGTGAGGGGTTGAGGAGGGATTGGTACCTGATATGTTACCTTATGGGGTTAAGGAGGAAGAGACTGTGGAAGGGTTTAAGGAAAAGTTGTCCAACTTGTTCCAAATGCATAGAGGCATCATGCAGCAATAGGGCTCCCCTCTGGGGATGTCAGGATGGAGCCATGGTGGTTCAAGAGGCTAGATAGCCACCATGTCTGCTGCCACTTAATTGTCACCTAGGAAGATTTCACTGTGTTCAGAGGTGTGCACACCTCCATCTCTCTCAGCTTTTTCTACCTGCCCCCCCTGCATGGTTGCCATGCTAAGGGGACAGTGGGGTTTTTCACAGACTGTACTTTCTGGTGGGGTGGAGCATTTCCAGATTGGGCTGGGGGCCAGAAGAAATAGGCTTCATTACAGAGACGCTGGGTGCCTTGTACAGGTCAATTTGCTACAAAGCTAGTAAAATTTAAGCTTTAGGGTCTCTCGTTTGCATGGGCTCTGTCTATGGCTCTGAGGTTGGCCAAGGAATGTTGACACTGGGAGTATTGTCTTCCCTTGGAAGGACAAATCCCACGAAGAGGCTTAGAGAGAGGGGGGGAAGGGGCAGAGAGAGAGGTTGAGAGAGAGAATCCCGAGCAGGCCCTGCACTGTCAGCACAGAGACCAATGATGGGCTTGAACCCATGAACCATGAGATCATGACCTGAACAAAAACTGAGCCAGACGTTTAACTGACTGAGTTACCAAGGCACCCCTAGATAGGCCCTGTTTGAACAAGAAATTCTGATGTCCCATATGTTTGGAACATGTTCAAGAAGTGGGGGGCATGGGTTTTGAGCCCACATTTATCCTTGACCCCCTAGACTCCTTGGTCTGTGTAGAGGGACACAAAGAGAGGAGAGACAGAATGTGGCCCTGTAAAGTACAGATTCCCTCTTGATTGGGGTAAGTGTGGTTCCCATAGTATCCCAAAGCCTAAGATTGGGAATACATGTGTATTCAGGGACTAAAAACATTTCAAATGTATCTGGAAAATTCTTCCAAATCCTGTATCTCATACACATGATAGAAACTTGATAAAGTTTTCCCCAAATTTGACAACCATTGTAATAGTTTACATGACGATACCGAGAATGACTTCAGGAGCTGAAAAAATGTTTCTAAACTATCAATAATAAAAGGCAAATTTTGATCAGCCATGTTAGAGGAAAGACTGAATTATTCTTCTGTTTTCTTTCTAGGAAAGATATGACAATATGACAAATCATTGTCACTTAAAAAGTCTTCAAAGAACAAGCAGCTAAAAATGTAGAGGGAAAAGTATTATAGAGGCATGTCAGGGAGTTAATAAAAATATTACTTTTTTTGGGAGGGAGTACTTGCTATAGATGTGATATTTATCCTGTCTTTAAAATTAGCTGTGTTCTATTTCCTCATTCTAAATTTACATTCTTTTCTGTTTGTACCTTATTTGATACAAACTTTAGGCCTCACAAAACCTGTACCAGCTTCTGATACCCTATTTTTTCCTGGGTAACAGCATTCAATGTCCTTCAGGGTTATAGCTGGGAAAGAGAAGAAATTTCTATAACCACTTCATGTCCCCAGTGGATTGGGCCATGATGGCTGAGCCCAAGTTTTAAAAATGTTTATGAGATTTGGGATGTGTACCAAACTTGCAAAGCCATATGATTTCGAACAAGCCACTAAACATTTTTGGCTTTGGATTCTTCATCTATAAAGTGAGAGGGTCAGACAAAACGCTTTCTAGTTTGTTCCCCAGTGCTAATATCCTGTACTTTTCCCACTGAAAATTGAACTCAGCATTAAAAGCAGAGGTAGGGGGCCCTTGGGTGACTCAGTTGGTTGAACATCTGATTTTGGTTCAGGTCATGATCTCATGGTTTGTGAGTTTGAACTCCACATCGGGTTGGCTGCAGTCAGAGCAGAGCCCGCTTTGGATCCTCTGTCCCCCTTTCTCTGCCCTCTCCCACTCCTTGAGTATGTGCATACACTCTCTCTCTCAAAAAAAAAAAAACACATTAAAAAAAATTACAAGCAGAGGTGAAGGGACACTCCAGTAGAAGCTGAGGACTGTTGGTAGCAATAACTAGATCCCTAGAGAATGTCTCCCTTAAACAGCATCCAATTCAACAACTTTTTCCAATACCTCCACCTCAATAAAGGGGCGACCTGCAATTTACACAGTGTACATGCTTTTGCAAAGTCATATTTTTCTGATTTGGAGTACACAATGGATAAGCTAAATAGGCTTAAGAAAGAGAATCTATCATGAAATTCTCATCCGTAAATGTAAGAAAATGTGACTTTATAAAAGGATTCTTCAAGTGGATTCCATCTATGCAAAGATATTCACACCTCATATATAATTTCTTAAAATTCATGTATTCAGATTTATGTTATGTGAAATCACATTAGCAACAGGCAAAAGTGACAAGTAGGAGAGCCAGGTTTGATCTTAGAATGGGGAAGATGGGATAAGATGAAGAGATTTGAGGTCTGGAAGTTGAATATATAGGTTGAATAGAGCCCTACTGTCCCCAAATGGCTGGGTGATACCAAACTGAATGACAGCTCTTAGAACGTGTCTCAGGTGCCATGCTTACTCCTATTTTGGCTACAACATCTGCCGGCATGAGAAATAGAGCCAAGACAATTCCACGCATTACTATAAATGAGCCTGTTTCTACATACTGTGTATAATATGTTCAGAACCTATAGCATTCACATATGTAGCTAACTAGAAGATCCATCCAGTGATGCAGCCAAAAGGCTTCTGCCCAAAGGGGTTACGATCTCCCAGCTCTACTAAACTTCTCTGATTCCTTGCAATTGTTCAACATAACATTTCCCCCCTTCTTTCACTGCCCTTGGCAAATGCTATGCACTACACCCACGCCGTGCTCCTGCTCACCTTAAAAGACACACTACCTGGGTGCATATGTGATTCTAAGGCAACAATAGCTCTGAGTACACATTTATTCATTCTGCTGTGTCACTGTCTCCCTGGGTCAATATCTGGCATGGGAAGTGCTAACTTGGAGCTGAGGCTGCTTCCACCTTCCTCTTATAGAAAAGCAGGGTCTTCCTGGACTGGGGCAAACACTTGTGCATTTACCATTTCTCTTTTCCTCTGTTTCCGTCTTCCTTCATCAACGGAGGCTGACTCTATTTTTCAAGGGTGGATTTAAGCATGTAGGACTTAGATCTTACTTTTTTTTTCTCTCCTCCCTGTGCAGAATTTCCTTGTAAAATGAGGAAGTAATCTGTTTATTTGAGCTCTCATCCCTTTGTCCAGGAGCTGTTCCGTAGAGTGTAGCACATGGATCTGGGAAAAGACTGAATTCCAACATTGCCTGTCTGTGTGTCTTTGATCAAGTCAGTCAACCACTTTACACCATCATTTCACGATTTGTGAAATGGGGATTAAAAATGTATTTCCCACGGGCACCTGGCTGGCTCAGTCAGTAGAGCATGTGATTCTTGATCTGGGGGTTGTGAGTTGGAGCCCCACATTGGATGTAGATTACTTACAAATAAAATCTTTAAAAAAAAAAGTACTTCCCTGAGGAGTTGTGCGATTAGGTGACATAATGCATGTCAAAGTCTTAGCATGGCTATGGCAGATATGTAGTTAATGGTCAATGAGTATCAGGCAAATTGCTCTTCATGTCTCTTCTACATTCTGTACAACCTTGGGTGTTTTTTTGTTTGTTTGTTTATTTATTTATTAAAAAAATTTTTTTTGGATCCAAGCTTCTGGAGGAGGGGCAAGAAATTGGCTTAGATTTTTATTATTAGCCCTTTGGCATTGTATTATCTGTTTTTTCTTTTTCTTTCTTTCTTTTGAGTTCTCTCTTCTGGACCACCCCCTCCCTCACCTTCTCACCTCACATACACACTCACCTTGATTGTGAGTTCTCAGTGGTCAATAGAGTGCATTCATGTCTTATCCCCAATTCCTGACTTTGAGATATGGTTTGTAGCAAATGTCTGATAAACGTCTTTTAAGTGATTTCTTTTCTATATTCTGATCAGATTCTTGCCCTGCTATTTTTATTAGAGTCCTACATCCCGAACATTTGCTTATTTTGGCAATGGAGTCTATATTTGTAAGATATTCCTGTAAGACTTTGTCCTAAAACATTTCCCAAAGTACATATGACTTGCAGGACACTAGCCGAGTGGGAGATACTGGGAGAAAAGATGTCTATGGCTGTCTGTATCCCCTCTGGTGCTTTGTGAGGAATGGACACTTACAACGAATTGTCTGGTTGGGGGGTGGGGTGGGATGGGGAATGAGAGTTTGAGACTTGGAGAGGAATGTTGAGGGTCTTGTGAGGTCTTTGTACCTTTAGCCTTTCCTGCATGGGCAATTTCCAGGGAAACTTTTTTTTAAAATTTAAAGTGTATTTATCTATTTTGAGAGAGACAGAGACAGAGCATGTGAGCCAGCGATAGGCAGAGAGAAGGGAGGAGAGAGAATTCCAAGCAGCCAAGAGTCAAGACTCTGCACTGTCATCTCGGAGCCCCACACAGGACTCGAACTCGCGAACCATGAGATCACGACCTGAGCCAAAAACCAAGAGTTGGGTACTTAACCAACTGAGCCACGCAGGCTCTCCATGGGGAAACTTTCTGACCCAATGTCCCTGCCTGGCCCCTTCCACCTATCAGCCATGGGCCCTCATCTTCTCAAGTCACTCTTCTCTGACCTTTGAAGGTGCCAATTTCCACCACACGTTTTTGTACTTCTTCTTTTCCTTCTAATGATGTCAAACAGTGTGATGCCCTCCCCTCCTGTCTTTTCTATCAGTATTCTCTTTCTAAAGCAAATAATTTTTCATTGGCCTCTCCAATCATCTTAAGCTAACACCTAAAATTAAGAGATGTGGGAAACATTGATCCAGGATAGTGATTCCTTTTTTCCCCAAATCTAAGTAAATGTTTGTTTTAAAAATATTTTTTGATTTACAGAAAAGTTTGTAAAGATAGTACAGAGAGTTCCTATATATCCCTCATCTAGTTTCACCTTTTGTTGATATCTTACAGCACTATGCTGGTTCCAAATAAAAAACAAACATTGGTACATTACAATACTATTAATTAAATTGCATAATTTGTGTAGATGTGCTCAGTTTTCCCCTGATTGTGTCATTGCTGTTCCAGAAGCCCATCAAGGATACCACATGACATTAGTCATTATATCTCCGTAGCCTCTCCTGGTTTGGGACAGTTTCTCAGACTTTTCTTATCTTTGATGAACTTGGAAGTTTTGAGGAGTGTTGGTCACATAGTTTGTAGAATGTTAGGCAATTAAAAAAACCCAACGACTTTACTGAGATATAGTTTACATATCACAGAATTCACCTAGTAAATTGTACATTTTTTTTTTAGTGTATTCACAGCTATTTGCAACTATCCACAGTCAATTTTAGAATAATTGCCTTACCATACCCACATTCTCCCTAGTCCTAAGCAACAACTAATGTACTATCTATCACTATGGATCTGCCTATTCTGAACATTTCATATAAATGGAATCATATATATATGGTCTTCCAGGACTGGATTCTTTCATTTAGCATAATGTTCTTAAGGTTCGCCCACGTCGTAGACTGTATCAATACCTCTATTTTTTGTGGCCAAAGAATAGGTCATTGTTTGGCCATGCCATATTTTATTTATTCATTAATCAGTTGATGGACATTTGGGTTGTTTTCACCTCTTGGCTATCATGAAGCATGCTACTATAAACGGTAATGTACAAATTTTTATGTAGACATATGTTTCATTTCTCTTAGCTATATACCTAGGAGTAGAATTGCTGGGTCATATGGCTACTCTATGTTTAATCATTTGAGAAAGTGCCAGATTGTTTTCCAAAGTGGCCTTTTAAATTCCTACTGGCAGAGTATAAGGATTCCAAAATATCCATATCCTCACTAACACTTGTTATAACCCATCTTTTGGATTATAGCCATCTTAGTAGGTTTTCATGAAATGGTACCTTACTGTGGTTTTGTTTCATATTTTTGTGAAGACTCATGGTGTTGAGTATCTTTCCATGTGCTTATTGACCATTTGAACATCATTGGAGAGATATCTATTCAAATTCTTTACCTTTGATTTTAAAATTGGGTCATTTGTCTTTGTATTAATGAGTTATAAGAGTTCTTTATATATTCAGGATACAAGTTCCTTATCAGATACATGGTTTGCAAATATTTTCTTCCATTCTGTGGGCTGTTTTTTCACTATCTTGATAGTGTGTTTTGAAGCACAGCTATTCTAAATTTTGGTGAAGTCCAATGTACCTATTGTTGTCATATGTAAGAATCCATTACCAAATCCCAAGTAATGCAGGTTTGCTCCTCTATTTTCTTTTAAAATTTTATTATTTTAGTTTTTACGTTTGGGCCTTTGATTCATTTTGTATTAATTTTCCTATATGGTATAAGGTAAGGATGCTATTTCAACTTTCTGCATGTGACTATTTAGTTGTCCCATATGTGGAAAAGACTACTCTTTTCCTATTGAATAGTCTTGGCACCTTTATTAAAAGTCTGTTGGTCAGAGACATACGGGTTTATTTCTGGACTCTCACTTTTATTCCATTGGTCTCTATGTCTATCTATATGCCAATATTATACTTTTTTAAAACATTTATTTATTCCTAGAGAGACAGAGACAGTGCAAGTGGGGCAGGGGCAGAGAGAGAGGGAGACAGAAGATCCCAAGCAGGCTCCGCACTGTCATCCCAGAGACTGATGCATGGCTTGAACCCATGAAACTGTGAGATCATGACCTGAGCAGAAAACTAGAGTCCAAAGCTTAACTGACTGAGCCATCCACAGGTGCCTGTATCACACTTTTTTGATTACTGTAGCTTTGTAGTAAGTTTTGAAATCAGAGACTGTGAATCCTCCAACCTTTTTTTTTTTTTTAAGTTTATTTATTTATTTTGAGAGAGACAGAGACAGAACAAGTGGGGGAAGGGCAGAAAGAGGGAGGGAGAGAGAATCCCAGGCAGGGTCCCTGCTGCCAGTGCAGACCTTGATGGGGGCTCAAACCCATGAACTGTGAGATCATGACCTGAGCCAAACCAAGAGTTGGATGCTTAACTGACTGAGCCACCCAAGCTCCTGCTCCAAACTTTTTATTTTTTGAGGCTGATTTGACTATTTTGATCCCTTCCAATTTCCTGTGAATTTTAGGATTAGCCTGTCAATTTTTAAGAGAAAGACAGATGGGAGTCTGATGGTATATAAATTACATTGAGAAATGTAGATCAGTTTGGGGTATATTGCCATCTTAGCAATAGTAAGTCTCCCTGTTAATGAATATGGGATGATTTCCCACTTATTTAGATCTTTAACTTATTATAATAATTTTGTGTACTTTTCAGGTTATAAGTTTTTCACTTCTTTTGTTATATTTTTTACATATTTCATTATTTTCCTTGAGAGAAGCTAAGAGAAGAAAGGCCAAGTATATTTGTATAGGCTTTGTTATAATAATCTTGTTATTTTTTATTTATGAGACTTTGTGTTTGTTCCTGTGACTCAGAGTTATCATCTGAAACTTTCCTTAGTCCCAGACAGTTTTGCTCCCACCCACCTCCTTTGGGCTATTGGGGACAAATATATTACTGTTCTATATGTTGTAGGCTCACCAATACACTACATCCGTATTGTTTTATGCAATTGAGTTTCACATCAGTTAAGAGAAGACAGGACAAGAAATGTGCATTTATGGTATCTTTTATAATTATATAATTACTTTCACCAGTGCTCTTTATTTGCTAGTATGGATTTGAATGACTTGCTTTCAGTACAAAAAATGTCCTTTAGTATTTCTTGTAAGGCAAGTCTGTTAGCAACAAGATGTTTGTTTTGTTTATCTGGGAAAGTCTTTATTTTGCCTTTACTTTTGAAGGGTAGTTTTGCTGGATATAGGATTCTTGTTTGAAAGATTTTTATTTGAGTACTCTAAATATGCTAGCCCACTGTCCTCTGGCCTCCAAGAAATCTTTTGAGAACTCACCTCTTCATCTTAATGGAGTTTCCTTATAAATGATGTGTCATTTTTCTCTCATTGATTTCAAGATTTCTTTGTCTAGCTTGCAGCATTTTTACTCTTTGTGGCCCTCTTTGTGTTTATCCTAGGAGTTCATTGTGCTTTCTGGAAGTAGAGATTACCTATTTTTTCTGCTCTTTTTCTCTCCTCCACTTCTGGGACTCCCATTATGCATATGTTGGTGCAGTTAATGGTATCCCACATTTCTCTGATGCTCTGTTTTTCTTTCTTCTTTTTTTCTATTTTCTTCAGATTGCTTAAACTCTATCAATTCATCCTTAAGTCTGCTCATTCTTCTACCAGCTCAAATCTGCTGTTGAACCCCTCTAGTGAATTCTTCATTTCAGTTATTATACTTAACAACTCCAGAATTTTCATTTGATTCTTTTTTTAAAAAATAATTTCTATCTTTTTATTGATCTTCTCTATCTGGAGCAACATTGTCAGGATACCGACTTTTACCTATTTAACCATGGTTTCCTTGTTTTTTGAGCATATTTATAATGGCTACTTTAAAGTCTGTTAAATCCAGCATCTGGTTACTCTCAGTCAGTTTCTGTTAACCGTTTGTACAAAGCACTAAAGGTCATACTTTATCGTTTCTTTGCATGTATCATAAGTTTTTATTAGAAAGCGGGCATTAGACAACGTAGTGTCGCAATTGTAAGGGCTAATCTCTCCAGGGATTGTTATTTTTATTTGCTTGTTTCTTGTTTGGTGACTGGCTGGATAATTTTGGTGAAATCTATTTCCCTTCACCATCTGACCCCTCCCACAGTGTTAGGTCTCTGATACTGCTCTTCAGGGGTGCAGTGCTCACCATCACCCTGGGATGACTGTGGTTTTGGCTGGGCTCTCCTGGACTCTCTTTTCCTGACTACACTTAGCTATTAAATTCAATTAATTGCTGGCTGATTGCTCTGTTGTTTTCAACAATGCCCTGAGGCATAAATCGCTTCACAGACTAATCCAATCAAATTCAGGCTCCTTTGAAGGGAAAATTCTGAGGTCAGGTGTTTGCAATTTGTTCTTACCCCAGGAGGGTAAGATGTCTCTTTCACCCATTTCTCTATAGCAAACTAGTCCTGCAGTTTACTCTCCATCTCCAATGACTCTATTACTCTTCTTCCAACTGCCTTTTGCCATAACTGCCACTATTTTGAGAGCACCCTTAGGCTTGAATTTCTTCACATTCTATTGCAAATGTCTGTTTCTTTGGGGAGGGATCTGGAGCTCTCTACGAGCTACTACTTCCCCTGGGCAAATTCTGTGAGCCACAGTTCTAGTGCCAGAGGCAGGGATAATGGTGTGCTCCTTTCTGAGTGATTTAGAAGCTGAATGCTTGGTGCCTGGGAAGGGTAGCAGTCCCAGGTCCCCTTAGCTTGCCTCTCTTGGCATGGAACCAAGTCAAACAAACATAATTGGGGACATAGTATTCTCAGCAGCCTTGCGACCGAGGTAGAGGCTCTGTGGCATGAGTGGGGGTCTGGGTAGAAGAAGGGTGCTCACACCTGTTGGCCACATTCATCTGATACTTCCTCAACATAACTAGGGGAAGGGGAGAAATACTAACATCCTGCCAGTCCCAGGGAAACAGCCGCTGACTGGTTGCTGGAAGGAGAAAGTCTCCTGGGTTCTTGGCCACAGCAGGTTGGAGTGGAGTCTACCTCAGTGAGCTGGGAGATGGGAGGAAGGCTGTGGGTCTTGGTTCAAATCTACTACTTCTTATAGTTCTTGTGGAGATTCAATAGATTTTTGTGAATGAATTTTACTACCTTTGCTGTTTACCAGAAGAAATATTTCCACAAACTTTAAATCGCCTTTAAAAAAAAATAATTTAAGCAGTTTTGCCTGAGGAGTGGGTCTGCATGGCTCTTCATGCTGTCATGCCCAAAGTGGTATTCCTCAACTCTAGGGAGTGGTTCTCTAGGGAGTGATACCAGACTGCCACTGCCCTGTTAGGCAACAGGGAGAATAACCTGTGTGTGAGCCATGAGTATTAGTGTAACATCTCCCATGGTTGTGTTGGGATGGAAAGAAGGCTAAAAGTGTCTGGGGTTCTTTCCTGCAATCAGGAAGGTACTTGCAGAGAGAAACAGATATGCTGCTTATGGTAAATGGCCGTTGATTCTAAGTAGATAAAGAACATACATTTTTTTTTTTAAGTTAATTTAAAGTTATGTGGGGAATTAAGAGCACTGCTTGGGTCTGCTTCTTGGCTTTACCTCTTCTTTGCCATCTTTGGTAAGATATTTAGCCTTCTGTACTGCTGTAAAAGGGGATACATAATAGTCTCCACTTTAATGAATGTCAGCCATCACACAGGTCCTACACATAGTAGGCTTTTGAGTTTTGTTAGATAAATGGTATCGTCTAATGATAAACATGGAATATCAGTTTTCAAAGAAATAATAAATAATGTATCCAATTATGATTAGTGTAGTTGAGTGTTTCTGGGGTGATTCAGAAAGCACTTAAGCATTTTACAGGAACCCAGCATTGTGCGTCTGAGAGGAAACAAATGAGGGAGGTGGGTTGACTCCAATCTGGCCCAGTGACTTCCCCCAGAAGTTAGTTTTGTGATGACATCTTAAAATCTGCTTAGCTTGCTTACCCTTTTTCTCTGTTCTAAAACAAGAATGCCAAATGTATGCAGAAGAAAACTCTATTGTTTGCATGCTTTGTATGTGGCGTCGTGTTGTGTTACACACACAACAACAGGTATCAGGGCATTTTCTGAGTGGTTAGATTAGGAAACATGTGGTGCTTTGTATCAGCGTCACCAATACTGTCCCCTCCCAAGTCTCACTCACTATGTTGCCAAGAAGCAGCCCCACAGAGCCACTTCAGTGAAGGAAAGCTTACTCTTACTCCTTCTGTGATCATTATAAATTCATCATTTCCAGCTGCTCTTGAACTCATTTCTACCTTTTTTTTTTGTGCTTTACAAATTGTGTAGCTTGGGGGTGGAAAGGGGATAACTTTAGTAGGGAAGCTATTGCCAAAAACATAAAATGAAAGAACCACTTTTCTTTGTTTCAAATCCACCATCTCAGAGGATTTCTTTCTTTCTTTTAAATTACATCTCCTAATTAGGTCATGCCACTGGAGGTGACCTACATTTCAGAAGCCAACAAGCAACAACAGAGAAGAGAAGCAGGGAAATGGGTGGGAGACAAAAAAGAATGACTTCAAAATGGCTTCAAGTGCAGCTTTTCTCAAGTGATTTGCTTGTGACTGAAGTTACCATAAACTTGATCTTTAAATGAGAGATATGCTTGTTGGCTCAATTTAACATTCTGAAAGCTTATCTGTTGGGGTACACTGTATGGGGATAAAATCATTGGGCACGGTTGGAGATACAAAGAAACCTAGGAAATGATACCAGCCCTCAAAAAGTTTGCAAGCTAGTTGAGAAGTATTTTCCTAAGAAGAGGTAAGAAATATGTTCTAGTATATGATAATAAGAGTTGTATTATTTATCTCTTGCTGCTGAAAAAAATTGCCCCATCACCTAGTGGTCTAAAACAAGAGATATTCATTTATCTCATACAGTTTTGGTGGCTTTGGAATCCAGAAATAGATTAGGTAGGTGGTTCTGGTTCAAGGACCCTTACAAGGTTACAGTCAAGATCTCAGCCAGGGCTACAGTCATCTGAAGGTTTGACTAGGGTTGGGGATATGGTTCCAAGTTGGCTCACTCTCATAAATGGGGAGTTTGTGATGACTGTTACCATGTGTACTTCTCCATAGGGTTTCCTGAGTGTTCTAATGACATGGCACCTGGCTTCTCCAAGAGTGAATGGTCCAAGAGAGCAAGGCAGATGCTGCAGTCTTTTACAGCCCAGCCTGAGAAACCAAACATTTCCATCAGATGTTATTGGTAACACAGATTAGCCCTCTCAGTATGGGAGAGAGGGCTACACAAGGGTATTAATACCATGGGGTGGGCAGCACTATGGGGAGGCTGGCTACCACAGAGGTGAAATGATTTGCTTAGAATTTAGGAGCTATAGAATTTGAGAAGGAAAAGAGGGTGACCAAGGATAGGAGTGGGGTATTAGTTTCTGAGGGCTGCCGTAACAAGTTACTACAAACTGAGCAATTTAAAATGACAGACGTCTGTTCTGTCATAGTTTGGGAGACTAGACATCCAGAATTGCAGCGTTCACTCTGAAAGCTCTAGGGGAGAATCTTCCCTTGCCTCTTTCCTGGCTTCTGATGAACGCATCCCTGTGTCCATCTTCACATGGCATTCTTCTTCCTGTGTGTCTCTGTGTCTTCACAAGACCTTCTTATAAGGATGCCAGGCATTGGATTTAGTGCCCACCCTAGTCGAGTATCATTTCATCCTAACTAATTACATCTGCAAAGACCCTGTTTACAAATAAGGTCATTCACAGGTGCCAGGGGTTAGCACTTCACCATATATTTTTGAAGAACACAATTCAACCCACAACATGTGATCAGGAAAAGGAGTCATGAGGAAACAGAATGGCGCTTTCGTGTGTGGTTAAGATTTGGATGGAAAAAAAGAAACATTCTAGGTGAGCGAGGATGTGATTGCAAAAGAAGATGAAAGAGAAGTGGAAGAGGAAGGTAAGAAACCATGAGTTTTATTCAATAAAATCAAACACAAGTAGGTCAGTCTGACTAGAGAAGAGTTTTTATATGAGGAAGGTGGGACTTTAGTTTCAAAAATTAGCATATGGATATATTGTGGAAGGTCTTACAAGATATGGTAAGAAGTTTGAACTTTACCTTGTGGGCAGTGATGATTTAAGGTTTTTCTTTTTTCCCCTCTCCTCCCATTCTTTCTTTCTTTCTTTCTATCTTTCTTTCTTCCTTTCTTTCTCCTTCTCCCCCCTTTGTTCCTTCTTTCCTTCCTTCCTTCCTTCCTTCCTTTCTTCCCTTTCAGAAGACTATAACTGCATTTCTTTATTATTATATTAATTGAGGAACAACCTACACATATAAGAGTGCACAAACCTCAGTAAATGTTTCTTAACACACATGCACACATATACATCCATGTAAATATCTCCAAGATTCAACTATAGAATAATTCCAGCATCCCAGAAGGTGCTCTTTGTGCCTCTACCCAAGCCACTATTATATCTGTAGTCTGTTCTGAAATTTCATTTAAGTGGAATCATCCTGTATATACTCTTTTATGTCTAGTTCCTTTGTTCATTATTACCTGTGAGATTTAGCCACACTGTTGTGTGTAGCAATAATTGATTCTTTTTATTGCTCTATAGTAACCCATTGTATGAATACATCATATTTTATTTATACTTCCTACTCTTGATGAACACACTTAAGACTTTTTAAAGTACGGAATGGCTCGATGAAAAGAAAAACTGTGGCACATGTTGTTAGATAAACGAATACACCGCTGGAGGGTTGAATTGATATAGCAAAGTCTCTACAATCTTAGGATACACAGGCATCACATGGGGGAAGCTTATTAAAAATTCAGATCCCTGAGAACCAACACCAGATATTTTAAGATAGAAGTCTGGGGTCTGGGAATTCTGCATTTTTCATCAGCTCACTTGGTGATTTTCTTGGAGGTAATCTCTGGGCCACCTTTTGAGAAACACTGAGGAAGTGTCTGGAATTTAGGAGACGGAAACTGAACAGTCAAATTATTATTATTTTTTAAAACTGATGTGTCTTAATAATCACTGGAACTAGGATGTTGGCCCTGGGAATGGAAAGGAAGGGATGGCTATGAGATGGAAAAGACAGAAGGAAGACTCAATAGGCATTGTTGACACACTGCCAGTGAGGAGTGAGCGAAACAGATGAGTCTAAAATGACTGAAGTGTCACGCCAGGATGACTGAAAACAAGGTGATGTCATTTACAGAAATAGGAAAGTCAAGCTAAAGAACTTATTTTATGGAGCTGATCCGTTCAGGGCAGGCCTGTTGCTTGAGAAAATGACGTGGGCCTGTGAGGACATTTGGATGGGAACTGAGGAAGCGGTGTGGAGGGCCACTGTTATTTTCTGATCAGCCTGCTGCCATCTTGCTGAGTTTAATGGTAGTCAAGGTCTTAAAATGACAACTTTTGGTGCTACTCCTCACAGTCCTTCTGTTCCACTCTCTGCTGCTAATCACACCAATCCAGAAAAGAAGCCAGGTATAATTTTGCTCCAAAGTTTCCAGGCAGATATGAGTCTTCTTTTGGTATTTGTTAGAGACCATTTTGAATCTTCTTCTAGCTTAAAAACACAAAGATTTAAAATTTTTGTTTAAATGTAAGTAAAGTATAGCTGGTTGTTCTTTAACGGTCTTGCTTTTGCTTCCAGTTATTTCATGGAACCGCTGGTTGCACATATTCCTTCCCATACAGGGTTGAGAGCCCCCTTCTCCTACCTAGCTTCTTCTTGGGGACATATGAAGCCAATTCCATTAGCCTTCCTGCATGGGTCCAATTTTCCAAACTTTTAACCATTTTTTGTGCCTCTCATCTGGAAATAGGTGATTACGTGCCTGACTAAGAGCAACGTTTGTTTTCGCAGTACTGTGTTGGCATTACTGAAAGTGCTGGAGGAATGTAATCTACAGGGTAGCTCACTGTCACCATGGATGCATTGGCTAAAACATGTGGCTGTAAAATCACCCTTTTGGGGCGAAATTGAATGTTACTTTCCCCTTTGCTCGAGTTACAGTCTCAGCAATACTTTCAGTTTCTCATTGACCTTCTCTGAGCTCTCACTTCCAACACTTTAATTGTGAAGTATGTTCCTCTTTCTAAGTTGTTAATGGTGGCAACTATCCTTCCTCCCCTGCAACAAAAACATGATAAAAATATGTATTAAAATGGCTTTTTATCATCATGTGGCAATTATCACTTCCTCAAAACCTGGATTTATATAATTGGGAATTTGTAAAGTCACTTTAAGTCAAGGAAAGGGAAAATACCAGGGGGTCAAAACTCTGGCAGGAGTCTGGGTAGCAGCTAGAGGCCAATAATTCAAAATGAAAGGATACAAGAGAAGCTTCTCCTTAACTCAGGAGGTTTATATGCCCCACCCCACCTCTTATGGAAGGCAGGACTCAATCCTCCTAGAGGAGCTGGGCGGAGCTTATAGGAGGAGATGGGAAGGGAGGGCACAGCAAGCAAGGGTAGCCTTCAAGTTCATAGAATCACTTAGGTTTGTCAATTGTCAAAGCAACATACAGGCATCCTTTTTAAATTTTTTTTTAATGTTTACTTATTTTTGAGAGAGAGAGACAGAGTGCAAGTGAGGGAGGGGCAGAGAGAGAGGGAGACACAGAATCTGAAGCAGGCTCCAGGCTCCCAGCTGTCAGCACAGAGCCCGATGTGGGACTTGAACTCACCAATCACGAGATCATGACTGATCACCGACTGAGCCACCCAGGCACTCCCTGCCCTCCCCGCCCTCCCCTCCCCCCCTTTTTTTAGGCATCCTTTATCTTGCTCCTCTGAGTATCTGAAGAACGATAAGGGCAGTTTCGGTTGGCTGGCAAAGTATTTGCAGCCCAGAGAGGTTAAATTATCAGTGAAGATGACATTGCAAGTAAGTGATGGGGTTAGAAGAACTGAAGATTACAGATCTAGTGTGTTCTTGCCAGAAACCAGAGGGCCATGATCAGGGTGATGGCAGGCTTGATAAAGATGTTTCTCATTGGCATAGCATGGATACATGCCAGAGAGGCAAGAGAATCTTGTCTTTCGTCACAACCATCAGCATTTCTCGCCTCCACTTCTGGAAAGCATTCCATACCCATTTCTCAGGAAAGTAAGATAGTTTGTATAGGATATAAAGAGACAGCAGAGCCAGAGTTGGGGATGACGGGCTATTTATCTCTTGACTCTTCTGGTTGTCCATTTTCATATTGGTGTTTGCCACCCAATCCCAATGTCAGCATTGGGCTTTGTTTCCCCATTTGTGAACTTCCCTGTCTTGCTGACTTAGGAGATTCTGGGTTCCAGACAGAGCAATGGCCTGGGCAAAGACAGCAGAGCTCCATGTTCCTTTCCCCAAGTGGAATCAGACCAGGATGCATTAGCTTTTATGCATTTTTTGAAGAAAGTTCAGACCAAGTGAGAAAGTTCCACTTTAAAAAAAAATATATTTTAAATGTTTATCTATTTTTGAGAGAGAGAGAGAGAGAGAGACAGAGCCTGAGCAGGGGAGGGGCAGAGACAGAGAGAGACATAGAATCTGAAGCAGGCTCCAGGCTCTGAGCCGTCAACACAGAGCCTGACGTGGGGCTCCCACCCATGAACCCATGAGATTACGACCTGAGCCCAAGTCAGACGGTCAACCGACTAGACCACCCAGGAGTCCTGAAAAGGCTCCACTTCTTAATTCTGGCAGCAGAACAGTGATCTTGCTTTTACAACATCCTCTCAACTCCGAGTTATGCTCAGAGGTCGGTGCAGAAGGTGCTCTTTCCCATCCAGCACAGTCTCTTCTGGACAGTGAGGCTGTCCTCACTTTTGGCAAATGTTCATCTAACTAGAACCATGGACATCCCTTCCGAGGAATCCCTGGCTCTGTGTGACTGGGTCATGGTTAGAGGATATTTGGCTCAGAGAGACCATGAGCTTCCCCCTTCTTTGAGTGATCTTTTGTTTACCAACAGTAGGAGAAGATGAGGACTCTTCTCATGATTATGAGTGCCCATTTCCTTGAGGCTCTGAAAAATACAGAGAGCTCCGCTCCCCTGTTCCCCTACTTGAACCCTATGTAGCACTTTGGGTCAGCTGTGTTTGGGAGAGAGGTATCTTAGCTGTATTATATATATTTTTTTAAGTAAGATTTTTATTGAAGTATAACTTACATACAGAAAAGTGCAGAAACCCTAAGTGTATAGCTGGATGAATTTTCACAAAGTGAAACTAAACTGTTTAAGCAGCCTACAGATGACAAAATAGAAGATACCAGGTTCTCTAGAAGATCCCTCATAACCTATCCCCCCAACCCTGTCTCTTTCCCCCAAGGGTTACTGCTATCCTGACCTCAAACGCCATAGGTTATTTTTGCTTATTTTATTTTTTGTTTTGTTTTACTTTAAATGCTTATTTTTGAAAGAGAGAGAACGCAAGTAGGGGAGGGGCAGAGAGAGAGAGAGGGAGACAGAGAATCCCAAGCAGACTCCGTGCTGTTAGCACAGAGCCCGACGCAGGGCTGGAACTCATGAACTGTAGAGATCCTGACCTGTGCTGAAATCAAGAGTCAGACGTTCAACTGACTGAACCACCCAGATGCCCCTATTTTTGCTTCTTTTAAAACCTCCCAGAAATGAAATAATACACTGTTCCTTGCATGCGTGGCTACTTTTGCCCAACATTATGGCTGTGACATTCACTCATGTTGCAAGGTGAATAATAATTCATGCACTATAATTTCTGCTTAGTATTCCATTGTCAGTATATAGCACAATTTATTTACCTAGTTCACTGTTCATGGGTATTTGGGTGATTTTAGCTTTGGAGTTTAGTTCTCTTTCAATGTGCCTCTGCCTGTGTATACAGGGTATACACAGGTGTCACATAAATGTGTGTATAACATTCTTCACAGAAATACAGCAGCCAGAAAGCATTGATTGAGGGGCTTATGCATGATATCAAATATTCTTTCAGATATTCCCACTGTTCTGTGAGTGTACTTGAGCTCATCAAATTAGTTATGCCAAGTTTGGGTTTGGAGAAAATGGCTTCTGCAGATATAAGACATATAAATATACTTACTACAAAAATCTGCTCCTTATACATGGATATTTTGATGCTTTGTGATTTTCAGCTGTGCGTTAAGTATGTGTATTTAGAAAAACGTTGAATTGCATACAAAACCAATCTGAAATACTCTAGAGAATTTGAGCACAGAATACTTTCTGAGGGCTGGTACAGGAGACATTTTTACCTAAATTATACTTCTTATCCATCTTAGTTGGGTTGTCTTGCTAAAGTATATTCTCTTTTTTACATTGCTTAATTTTATAAGATTAAGCATTTGCTTCCCAAAGCGAAGAGAAACATTTTTTGGAAAAGGCACAAGTAGATATAATGTATATGACTTGTGTGTTTATCTAGAATGAGATTTTTACCTTTCATATTTTCTGCCATTAGGGATGACAGAATTAGTTCATCTTCTCGGTATACGTGAAAATAAAACTATTGAAATTTCTAACTAGATTAATAAGTACTCTTTTTTTTTAAATGTTTATTTATTTTTGAGACAGAGAGAGACAGAGCATGAATGGGGGAGGGGCAGAGAGAGAGGGAGACACAGAATCGGAAGCGGGCTCCAGGCTCTGAGCCATCAGCCCAGAGCCCGACGCGGGGCTCGAACTCACGAACGTGAGATCGTGACCTGAGCTGAAGTCGGACGCTCAACCGACTGAGCCACCCCGGCGCCCCCCCTTTTTTTTTTTTAATGTTTATTTATTTTTGAGACAGAGAGAGACAGAGCATGAATGGGGGAGGGGCAGAGAAATAAGTACTCTTTCCTGACCCCGCTTAACTTCTAAAAAGTTCTCAATTACGTTTTCCAGGAGCACATAAGCAGCTGTGATAAATTATCCTATACACCAACCGGAAGATGAGCATAATTCTTCCCAGGACAAAATGAGGCAGGCAGTGAAATTACCAAGAATACGTTTCTCCCTAAAATGACAAGTACTTTAATGGATTCGAAATATGTGAACAAACATTTGGAGAATAGTTTTGTGTATTTGTTTTGAGTAAAAGCGTGTTTACAAGAGTCACCAATGAACTACTAATGTAGTAATTAATTTACTATGCAGCTCTAGTTGGGAAAGTGGCTTGAAATTGTAAAGATGTCTTATAAAGAATGATTTAATTTAACGATTTAACATTGAGTATTATCCCCTTTAAAACTCGAATTTATGGAAAACCCTTCTGTGTTGTCACCACGTGCCTAGCATGGTAATTTAGTAAGGAAAGGAGCATCTTGAGGGGAGAACCAGACCCCCCCCTTGGGAAGGACAGGTAGAGGAAAACACTCTGCCTTGTCACTGCTGATCCCCTTTGCCTGCAAGTAGCCCTTCTTAAGGATTGTCCTCGCCCATCGATCCCCACCTCTTATGAGAAACTGAAAAGGTGGCTTGGAGAATGCAGGCATGTGTGCATGTGATTTCCTTCCACCTGGGCCCCCGTGGAGTCAAGGGTGAGGGTCATTTATGAATGTATGTTTCCATTTGTGTCGATGACCAGCTCTTAGACTGAAAATTCAAGTGGAAAAATCGTGATGACTTCCATTTTCTTGGATTAGTCAAATAACTGGCGATGTGCAGCCTGAGTTCTCTTCACCACTGACCATGACCTTGGACGAGTCACTTAGTTGGCTTGAGTTTGGAAATGGGGATGACCACTCCTCACTTCATTGCCTTGGGAAGCTCAAACAAATATCACTGGAAAGCTCTTTATAAGAGTAAATCATTATGATTTATATTATACTTCAGTGAAAAGTAGATTTTCTTTTCCCCCAGCACGAATTGTGCCAATCCTTCTGGCTTGCTCGCCTCAAGTCCTCCATTCAGTTTGTGGAGTGTCGATTTAGCCTATTTGTATTCTGATATTTTGCCTGTTTCTGGAATGGTAAAGATTGTGTTTTCTGTGGATTATACACGGTTCTTATCCAAACACTGTAGAAAAGCTTCATGTATTTTTAAGTAAACAATAACAAAAAAATTACTCTTTTAATGAGCCAATACATGGTCTTTATGTGCCTACCTTGGATTCAGCTTTGTAAGCTTTCTTTCTTCTTTCTTTCTTTCTTTCTTTCTTTCTTCTTTCCTTCTTTCTTTCTTTCTTTAGAAGCAACAACAGAATAAGAGAAAGGCTTCACAGTTTTGCTTCTATAAAGTATAATAGGAATCTCACCTGGCCTCCAGCCAAAGGATGTAGTTAGGTGTAAATTAAGAGTAAAATAGCTAGTTTGTGTTTGATCCCATTCAGGTTCTCTTCTCTGGCTTCAAAAAGATGTATGTGGGTGCAAGGAGAAGGACTTTGTAGGACTTGTCAATATTTTTTCCCTAAGGTTCTCATGTGCTGTATGTGATTCCCATGTGATTCCAGTTGATTCTCCCCGGAGGACTTGCCCAGCAATGTTTAGAGTCCTGGCCTGGGTTCTCACAAGGTTGGAAGGACCCGTATGCAGCTAGAAGCTCACGCTTTCAGCTTGGGTAGGAACGGTTGCTGCCGGGATGTGACTGTGGTTGCAGATCCCCTCACGTCTGGCGAGAGGAGGGTGTCTTAATCCACTTACAAGGCTGTGTGGTGTTTCTCCCCAGGACAGGAGCAAGGTGGCCAACCTGGAGCCACCTTGAGGGTTGTTCTGAGCATTCAGTGAGGTAACACCTATAGAGTGATCGGTGCACGGTCCGGGCTAAGATTAGCTTTTTAAGCTGTTACTGCCTGCTGCCTATTTTTGCCTGCAACTCCAAGTTAAGATGCCCTCCTAGAGCAACACTGGCCTCTCTCCTGAAGCTGCGGGGGGCTCCACTGGGGAGTCACCGGGGAGGGATAAATCACCCCCTTCCCTCACCAAGTTTGCAAGATCCCGTATCTGACTTATTTCTGCTCTTCCAGACCCATCCTCCAACTCTATCGGCGGATCCACTTTTGTGAGCAGATGGGTAGTTTCCAAGAGGCATGTGTGATAATCTCCTGTAGAAACCAGCAGCCCCATTCTTTGACGGGATGCCTGGGAGCATAGTTTAAAGATAAACAACAACAATTACAATCATTATAGCAATAAATACTGGTTCGCCTGGATTGGGTTCTTTCTTACACTTATGACCAGGGGAAGCAGGTGAAAGAAAGAAGGCAAACCTTTGCTTTAGCCTCTCCTATGTGGGGGACCAGGGGACCCTTTCCCAACTGAAAGGAGCGGTGCTACTTGGTCCTGGGTGAGACACGGTGTGACGGTAACATGCCCCCAAATTCATAAATGTTGGGGGAAGTTGACAGCTGGTATTTTAAGGGGAGCTGATTGAGTAGCTAATTTTATTTATCTTGCTTCCTTTGCCAAGATCAGCTGCTTCTTTGCCCTGTGCCATTAAGTCCCAGGGGGTCCATAGGCAGCAATTTACAAATCTTCCCTTCCCAGGGCTAGGGTTGTCTCCACCACCATGGATTTTTCATAGAGAAAATAGAGAAACTGGAAGCCGTATAACCAGCGTCATCTTTAATGTTTCATCAAAAGCTGTCCTATATGAGTATTTATTTATATTTAGCCCTCAGTGAAAGGCCCCAGGAGGCCACAACCTGAGCAGAGTTGGTTCAATACCTGCAAAGGAATTTAAATAGGCTTACTAGTGGAGAAACCTACCTACATGAAGACAGACAGTGAAGCTTGTTTCTGGTTGACCTTGGGACAAAGACGGGCTGGAAACCACTCAATGGTCGATAACACAGCCTCGCAGCAGGTACACAAGGCGTTGTGAGTGTGGCTATACATGAACTGGGCCAGAGGTGGAGGTAAGCAGGCAACGTTCTCACGCAGTCTCCAGGGTTGTATTGGAAAGAAGTGGTGTTTTGTTACGGATTTTAAACGTCAACACTTCAGACGTTTTTGACAATCTGGTTTAAATAAAATAATAACAGAAGAATATGAAAATGATATTGCGAGAGATTAACAGCTGTATAATGGATATCCTGCTGCATAGCATTTATGAATAATGCACCGTTATCTATTATCTTTAAATCTATGCAGGATTAACAGCTTTGCAGATGATTTAGCATCTAAGATTTGCGGGATCAAATCAATACATATATGTTTCGATAATCAATGATAAGCAATTCATTAAAAACGAACATTTCGCCAACTTTGGCTAAACTCAGAAAGCGTCCTTATTCTCCAGCGGGGCTGGTTGATTTCCTGAAGCGGAGCTCCCGCACTGGCATTTTCGGGTGTGCCTTCATGATCCATGTCAATGTTGGGGAAAAGAAGAAAAAGAAAGAGAGAAAGAAAGAAAAAACCCTCCAGATCTGAGCAGGGAAAAAGTGAAAAACCTTCTCCGGGAGTTTCAGCCTAAAGGAACAGAGCTTTCTCTTGTCCTTGTTGCTGCTGCGTCTCCTGGCACCGCGGGCTGGACAATGATTGGTTTCCTTTGATAAAAAGTCCTAGGGAAAAAGAACAGCTGAGTCAGAGAAGGCCACCAGGCGGTGTGACCTAGTGGTGTGGGCTTGGGCAGCACTGGAGAGGTACAAAGGAAGAAACCCCTGCTTCCTGCTGTACCGAGGGAAAGCAGCTGGCCTGGAAAAGGTGCCTCCCGCTCCTCTCACATCTGGAATGATGGCTCTTTCTCTCCATTCCAACGTGGACAGCAGGACACTAGCTTTGCCTGGTGATGGCACGGGAGTAAGGAGAGATCCCCCGGCCCCACATCCCGTTCTGTGCCTCTTTGTCCTTCTTGCCAAGGTGACACTACCCCCTAATTTCAGACAGTTGCTCTGTCTTCCTCCCCTTCCACCTTTCCCTCCCTTTCTCGTTCTCTGTAATGCTGTGCTTTTGGCAAATATAACAAGTACACAATCCATTTGCAGCCAGCACGCATAGAGTTTATGTGCATGTTGATTGTTTCTGATGAGTGGATTGAAACCTCAGCTTCTCAGTGCCCTTGAGCAAAAAGCTGAGCACGTGGTATGTTTCCACATTACAGATTGTCGCACTAGCTAATTCCTAGGTTGCAGGATATTGTCATAATATTGGATTCCGGGGGTGTAGCTTAATTCACTCTCCTTCATAACCATCGCGCACACTGTTCTGACCGTGTCACAGCTTTTTGTTTAGACCGATGGCTAGTTTCACAGGGGTTAGAAGCTTGTGTTTGGGAAATGTGTTTTGCATCGATTAAAATTTCTTAAAGGACACGCTGCAATTGAATGACAGCCTATTTTTAAATTATTTACAAGCTCGACATTTTACTCAAAGCAAATTGTCAACTAAATCTGGTTATCATTTTATCTGCTGGCCCACTCCCCCTGGGCATACCAACCACGGAAAAGATTATCCCCTCAATTTATTGCTTTAGCAATTCAGTGACACCTTCTTGGCACCCCTCTCCTAGTACTAAAGGGTGATAGGGAGTCATTGATGAGCTTCGGGGGGCAATTTGTTTTCAGAATTCCCCCGAACACAAATTTTGCAGTTGCATTATTCAACAAGGTCCTGATGTGAGGGTTTTCCTGAGTTTAATTTTCAGCATAGTTCACTCTACTATCAAAAAATTAGAAATCACTTTTCCATTTACCTTTTCTCCGTGTTGTTAAGAACAAGAGTTGACACTCTTTCCTTTTTGCTCTTTTATTGTGTTCCTAATTGCTATTGTAGTGTCATCAATACAGTTCCAAGCTCTCCTTCAACTCACTTTTACACTTCTGTTCCTTCTGCCGAGGGCATACTGCCCACTGATCTTTGCTTGGCTCTGTCCTTATTGTCATTCAGGTCTTAGTTCAAGTATCACCTCCTCTGGGGATCTTCCCAGACCAACCTATATAGTGTCCCCAACACCTTTCTAGTTGCTACCGTTACCATAGTACCTACTCTATGTCATTCATCACTACCTAACATACTCCTAGTGACTAATTTACATGATTAGGGTTTGCTTTTCTCAACAGAAGGTAAGCTCCATGAAAGCAAGGTTCTCATTTTTCTCCTTTACTACTGTTTCGTGGTGCCTATACCAGTGCCTGGGATCCAGGTTTACTAATTTATTTTGAGAGAGAGAGAGAGAGAGAGAGAGAGAGAATCTGTCAGTGCAGAGTCCGACTCAGGGCTCGAACTCACGAACTGAGACATCATGACCTGAGCCGAAATCAAGAGTCCGACGCTTAACCGACTGAGTCCTCCAGGTGCCCCAGACGTCCAGTTCTCTTAGAGCAGTGCTTCTCAGCTGGGGCAGGTTAGCCCCGGAGGACATCTGGCAATGTCTGGAGACATTTTTGGGTGTCATAACTCAGAGGGAAGGGAATGGTGTCACTAGTATTTTGTGGGTAGAGGCCAGGGATGCTGCTGAACATCTTGTAACACACACGACAATCTTTCACAACAGTGAGTTATGCAGCCCCAATGTCAATAGTGCTGAAGTTGAGAAATTCTGCTGTATACAGCAGCAATGAGACTTCTCCTTTGTAATTGAGAATGAATGAGATAAGATCGGTAGAGGGTTGGGTTTTTCAGATTTCTTAATACAGAATTACCATTTGGCATTTTGTTTTCAACCAAAGTTTTTTAAAGTTTCCAAATAAAAGCAGCTTTACTATTTTTTGATTATAGAAATACTACGTGTTTATTGTAAAAGAATTCAGGTAAAACACAAAGGTATTAAAAAGAAAGGAAAAGTCATTCATGATTCTAACACTTGGAGATAAATATAGGAGCATATTGGTGTGTATTTTTCAAGACTTTTTTTCTATGTGTACATGCATCCAGTTTACATACGGTTTTGACAAAAGTGGAATAAAGTATTTGATATATACTATTTTGTAACTTGCTTTATCCATTTAACAGTATTTTGTGGGCATCTGATACGTCTGTAACTATGAAGCTACATTATAATTCCTAAAGATTTGATAATATTTTGTTGAATGTGTTGTCTAATCTCCCATTGATGAGTTTCTGATGTTTTAATGTTATAACAACCTTCCAGTGAACCCCCTCGTTCATTCATTCTCTGTTCATGCTCAATTATTTCCTTAGGATGAATTAGTAGAATAGGATTGCTGGGACAGAGGAAATGGGATACATGTTGCCAAGGTGCTTGCCTGAAGGTTTGCCCAGTCACTAATGGGAACCAAATAATTAGAAATCTCAGTATGCTAGAATTCTCCGGGTCACCTCACTTTCAGATGAGACACGCAATTCACAAAAAATCATGTTAGGCTTTTAATTGTTTTCTTTTATGCCCTACTATCAGAAAAATTCATTTCTATGTCCTCCACTCATTTAAATTTGATTCCAGAAAAAAAAATTATTTCAGAGAAGGGAAAGGAACATTCACTGAATTCTGCTATGAGCCATGAGCTCTATACTAGGAACTTCCATTCTCCTAACCATCTGAGTGCACGCAGGTGGGAACACCGAGGATCAGATGCTTTCCCTCAAGACCACAAACCTTATAGCTGATAGAATCAGAATCTGAATGCAGTCCTCACCTTGAAGAAGTATAGAATCTACCATCAGGCAAAATGTTCCAGGAACACTTTCTTTATCAATGTCGTGTTTGGTAAGATTCATGTTCAACTTACGATCCTGAGGATCCTAAGATTTTATACCTATAAAAAAATAATCAGCTGCATTCAGGGTATTATGTTTACCAAAGCAAGAAAGTAGATTAATACACATTTGAAAAATGCTTTCCATAAATAATGGTGAAAATGAGAGATCTCTCATGTCTGATCTCTCTTTACTAACCAAAAAATTAATCAGTTAATTGAAGCTGGTACTTGATAAATTTCTTATTTTATCACCTTAGGATCCTTGCCTACTACCATCAACATGTAAGACATACTGCTCAAGTCAATAGCTATAACATAAATATAATTTCTTTTAGAAAGCTGAGAAGCCAAGAAGAAAATCTTGGAGAGAATATTGGAGGTTTTCTTGTCTAAACATTTTCTTATGTCCTTTTATTCCCCCTCATCAGAATTCTTAAGTCTTCTCCTTAAGCCCGTGTACTCTGGTTAAGCTGTGGTAGGGCCTTTAAAAAACAAAACCAAACAAAAAACAAAAAACAAAAAACAAAACAAGGAAAATCGGTAAGGCTCAAGCAAGTGCAGACAATTAGTTTCAGAATGAGATTTGCAAGTTGGGAGAAAACCCATCTGAGAAAAAAAAATCTTTCCACGGCCTTTGTGGTTTGAAACTCTCTGCTTTATCCCATGAATTCATTTCCAGGTAATTTATTAGGAAAACACTCAAAGATGTGTTTCAATACAAGTGTATTCCTTTCCACACTGCTTTAGTTAGTAAAGAGAAATAACAAACGGTCATCACTAGGGGTTAGACATAAACTATGATATATTATGCTATGGAATAATATGCAGCAATTAAAAGAATCTGTTCTGGATATGAGTCTTGTTAGATGTATGTATTGTAAATATCTTTTGTGGTTTTCCTTTTCACTCTCTTAATGGTGCCTTTTGACAAATGGAAATTTAAAGTGCTACAACTTATCTTTTGTTTAACTTTATAGTTGGTGCTTTTTGTATTTTGTTTATGAAATTGTTTTCCTTCTCATGGTCACTAAGATATTTTTTGTTTTCTTAAACAATTTTTGTTGTTTTACTTTTCACATTGATACGGTATGAAGGAGAGGTTAAAATATATATTTTTCCCATATGAATGTCCTTTGGCCCAGCATGATTTACTGTAAAGACACTTTTTTTTTCCCTCACTGTTCATCGCTTTTAACTTTATCACAAATCAAGTGATCATATATGTGTGGAATTTCTATCCTTTTTATTAGTCTATTTGTCTATCATTGTGTCAATACCGCATTGTCTTAATTTACTGAAGCTTTAAGATAGGCAGAAGACTTGAACAGTCTTCATAATATAAGATATCCAAATGTTTAATAAACTTATGAAAAAGTACTCAACGTTATTAATAGGGAAAATATATATTAAATATACACTACATTGGGGGCTAGAGAGACTAAACATGGGGCCAGCATATATAATTAAGAACGGCCTAAAGCCTGACTCTTTCCTCTATTGATAAGACATAGGAAATGAAAATTCCCTATAAGAAAAAGGTGACAGTCCGGACAACCAATTGAGAAGGGCTCTCTTTGTGTTTGTCTCCAGCTTCAGCAGGTAGAAGGAAAGCTATGCAATGTAACTCGTTAGATAGAGGTTGGGTGACAACAAAGCCAGGTGTCCTACTGAAGTCTGCTGTGGAATTTGCCCCTGGGAAGCCCGGGTAAGGCCAACGTAGCATCTCCCCACTTTTATTGTATTAAAAAATTTTTTTGACAGTTATTTAGTTGTTTTTTTTTTTTATTTTTTTAAAAAAAATTTTTTTTTCAACGTTTATTTATTTTTGGGACAGAGAGAGACAGAGCATGAACGGGGAAGGGGCAGAGAGAGAGGGAGACACAGAGTCGGAAACAGGCTCGAGGCTCCGAGCCATCAGCCCAGAGCCCGACGCGGGGCTCGAACTCACGGACCGCGAGATCGTGACCTGGCTGAAGTCGGACGCTCAACCGACTGCGCCACCCAGGCGCCCCGACAGTTATTTAGTTTTGAAAGATAGAGTGCAAGCAGGGGAGGGGCAGAGAGAGAGGGAGACCCAGAATCTGAAGCAGGCTCCGGGCTCTGAGCTGTCAGCACAGAGCCCGACACGGGACTTGAACCCATGAACTGTGAGATCGTGACCTGAACTGAAGTCCGATGCTCAACTGACTGAGCCACCCAGGCGCCCCGAATCCCTCTGTTAGTGTAAAGGCTTAGAGTTAGTTCTTTAGTCTTGGGGATGGAGGCCTGTTTTAAATGTCCATATAGGAGAAAAGGCAATCTTGTGTTATGGAACCAGAGACCTGCAGAGAGTGGGGTGCCTTACAGCTTATGAGCTCTCGGCCCAAGCCATGTACTAGACTCACCTGAAGGACTTACAGTGTTGAAACTGAGTCTCAGGGGTGAGGGCCAGACATCTGTAGTTTTCAAATGCCCCGTGTGCATTCCGATGTCTGAGCTATTTAGTCCATTGGCTTTCATCTCTCTGGGACACTGGGACCTTTCAACCGAGGGGCTCCACTTTATTTATTTATTTATTTATTTATTAAATTCTGCTTTACAGTTTTGCAGAGGTCTTATTTGAAGACAGGGTTCCACTTCGAAAGGCTCAAACATTAAGGACCACTATTGTAGTCTCATGGGCTTCCAGACATCCGTCTCTCTCTAACTGAATTTATTTGTCAGGTCGATCATTTGGCTGTAATCTCATGAAGAGATTGAAATACGTAACAGCTGTCCCAGGACTCTCTAGAAACAGATGCTGAGCCAGAGTTTCTGGAACAACGTGCTCATCAGCTCTAACACCTGTGAAGGGAAGGAACTGGAAGCAGGGCCAGGCAGGGGAAGAAACCGAGCTGTGGTGCAGGTCCTGAAAGGCCATGGCCAGCGTGGCCAGGAATGCTGGTGGGGGTGCTGTCCATCGGAGCCGGGCCCGGTGGCCACCTCCCTCAGCAAGGGCTGTGGGCCTTTGGGGAAGAGTGTGGCCATGGGTGAGGAGGGTCTCTTTAGCTGAGAAAGACCAGAAGAGCTGGAGGAGGGTGGTGGCCGGCACTTCCAGCATCAGATCCTGCCTTGAAGGGGAAACTGGGCAGCACAGAAGAGGGTCTACAAGACAAGTGTGTAAATTCGGGGCATAGGCTGATTCCGATTCAGGAAGAAGGAGGGGTTAATGGGGCAGTGCAAGTATCCCAAGCCAGGCTCATGGCTATGGGACCTGGGAGAGGCTCCTGGAGGAGCAGAGAGACGTGACCCAAGTTAGAGAAGAAACCACCTACCTGTCCTCTTCTTGGGACATTTCAGATAGTAGACTTTCTTCTCACACCTACCTCTTGGGGAAAAGGTAGGAATTTTAGGCCCGGGAGAAGGTGAGATAACATTCCAGAGAATACTCTTGCATTTGACCTTTGTTACCTCTGTCTCTAGAAATAGGCTGACTACCTTCAGTAGAAAGGAACTTCAATGGTCTCGAGTCAGATTCAGCGTGCATTTATCGATCACCTCGTGTAGACCACCTGCTAAGCTCGGTATTTTGTGTCCAGTCCCACATGCCCATACTCCCATCTTCATCAGTTTGTCATGAAACTTACCCTTTGAGGGAATTTCTTTTCGTTTTTCAACTTACCCACTTGTTTATTTAAAAAAAAATACACACAGAGGACACCATTTTCTGAACACCGTTTTCTGAAAGTGGTGTGGCATCTCTAGAATCTTGTTACTAATGCGGCAAATCAGGTTCTCATTGTGTTTAAAAGCTACCCTGTTATCAACGCTTTCATTATACTTGTAAAATAAATCTTTAGGAGCAGGAATGCCTTTAGCTACGTTCTTAATTTTAAGAGATACAGCACAGCCCCTTTATAGTGGTTAAGTAGATTAGATCTAAAGGAGTGAACTAATACTGAGTTAATTATCACAAGATTGGTGGTTTCTATCAACCTCCTATAACAAACATAGATCAGAACAAGTAAACTAAACACACATTGCTTTCTACTATAAACCACAAAGTTCAACAACACAGTTTTTTTTTTTTTTTAACATCTATTCATGTTTGAAGATGGAAAGAGATATGGAGTGTGAGCAGGGGAGGGGCAGAGAGAGAGGGAGGCACAGAATGTGAAGCAGCCTGCAGGCTCTGAGCTGTCACCATGGAGCCTGACGCGGGGCTTGAACTCACTAACTGCGAGATCATGACGAGCCGAAGTCGAATGCTTAGCTGACCGAGCCACCCAGGCGCCCCCCAACAGCAGATTTTTAAAACAAACTTTAATATATGTGGTTTCCCATAATGAGCATTTATAGTTTCAAGGCTATCCAATAATAGTTCTTAGAACTGTTGAGACACGCTTTTGAATATCGTGAGAAGTCTCTTTGCAGCAAGAAACAGGCCTAGAAACCCAGCTTTAAGATACAGGACAGACAGTGGATTGATGCAGCTTAAATTATGGTAACTGGTATGTAAATATTCCATAATAATTTTCTCAACCATTTATCAAGATGTAATTTCTCACTGAAAGATTTGTCTATTCAAACACCTGTGTTGATTGTCTCCCAAACGTTCAAGGTTTCTCATTAATCGGCTCACTGAAGCTTGTAACTTCTGGCTTCCATTATAATTTCTATCCAGAGGTGTGTTAAAGGAGAATAGAATGTGAAGAATGTGATGCCTATTAGTTTCTATTGCTACACTAACTAGACTTTGGGTTTTGAATAAGTTATCTGTTATGCATGTTTCATTTTGGCACAAACATGAGAATATGCATCAGGCCCCGTGACGGTGGCCTTAAGGAGGGGCAGATGCTAAAAAAGGCGTG
This sequence comes from Lynx rufus, assembly GCF_022079265.1. Lineage (NCBI taxonomy): Eukaryota > Metazoa > Chordata > Mammalia > Carnivora > Felidae > Lynx > Lynx rufus. The sequence goes on from NW_025814834.1 coordinate 28,899,246, forward strand.
GGGGTAGGTGGGTACCCCCAAAGCCGACCAGCACCCTATATTTCTGATCAGCCAATGTCAAGGGAGGGTCAGGAGCAGAGCTGGGCAGATGGGGGCATAGAATGAAGGAGGGAGGGACTTTCTCAGAGCTATTTGAGATGTCACTGGGCTACCCTACGCTCGTGGCGTCCCAGTTATATTCAGTGCGCGGTATGGAAGGGAGGTCTGGTCATTAGAGATTCCATCTCTTGTTCAACACGTGGAAACTAGAAAGGCACGTGGGACCACACTATGGGCCACACTATGACTTTTTCGGGCCCCTCACCTGGTGTCAGCACGTGGAGATGCTGCCCAGGTGTGATTTTGGAGTTCCGGTTTCCACGTCCTGGTCCCACAAATTCAACATCACGAGAGCAGTGCCAGCAACTCTAGTTGACAGTGAATCTGGCCATGTCACCCTCCGCAGGGACACGGGCGACGAGTAGTGTCTGGTGGAATAGTCCGTCATCGTAGCAGCTGTTTGCAGGGTTATCTGGGTAATTAAGGTGAAGGCAAAGTGGAAGGTTCTAGTGAGCCAGGATTTGGGACAATCTGTTGCTTTCGTAGACTGGAAGACCTAGAGGGAGACACTTAAAGACATTAGGAAGGGGCTGAAACGTGCTTACCCACCTTGTCACTTTTCTACCCAAACTTCTTGAGGGGTAAGGTCTTCAAGTCCTCTGCTTCCCATTCATACCCTTTTGTTAAAATCGTTTCCTTCTGAGGCTGGCCCTTTAACATCTTTTTCAACAGTACCGCTGAGTAAACAAAAAAACAGCATGAGAAGCCTCCTTTGGACCTTGAGGAATCTATTTAATTTGTGGTGGTTTGCATTTTGTTTGTAGGAGGAATAAAAACACAACAAGCCCTAGAAAATAACTACTTCATCACATCTTATAATTTATTCCACCAGGAGGCTGGAAGGCTGCCTCCAAAGTTCCTCGGCACAATCTTTGAGGATTCGGTGGTTTATAGTAGCAAAACTGAAGTCACTGAACAGTTCCAAATGCAAGAATTATAGTGTTGGGTCCTTTAAGACAACAACACGTGCACACACAGCCCCCAGCATTTCTGAATGCCTGGACATCCTGATCGGGAATCTGCAAAGCAGGAAGTCAGGCTCTACTGCATGAAGTATGAGGCAAAATATTTAACACAGTGTGTGGTTTAACACCAAAAGGTGGTTTGGTTAGACTTAGCCTGCTCTGCCTCATTCCCCGAGAGGACTTTTTTCTTAGCTGTTGCTTCAGAAAAGTCCCGTCTTAAATCATCAAGTCATATACAGGAGGTTGATGGCTTACAAGTTAGGTAGATTGTGTAGAATGTGATCATAACCCATTGCTGGTTTTTAAAACCAGTTCATGGGAAAGAGCCGATCTTTCTTTTAAAAAAGTGATTATTCCTTCTTCTCTCTCCCTTCTTTCTTTGTTGCCCAAACAATTGTAACTAAGACTAACAGTTTGCGAGAGCCTCTCTACCTTTAGGTATCAATTCTTGATCTCAGATGCCAGCTGTATACATCTCATTTTGACCTAAAGTGTCTTGAAATCTGGAAACAGGTGTTGGCTAGGAAGCTAGAAAGGTGATAATTTTCAACATCTGGCCTTGCTGCTCTGATCATCTGGGTGCTACAATATGTGGCCCAATGCTTCCCTTTAATCGTTATCCTGGCTTGGAATCACTCTCCCCAGTAAGACCCATTTTCATTTAGTTAAAACATTTTCTTCCTTCAAAACCCATAGTTCCCATTCTGGTGGAAGTGGGGAGCTGTAGAAGTGGAGGGTTTATAGGATGGACCCTGGGTTGGGTGTGAAAAAAAAGCAACTGTGAGGAGTCGGGAGAAGGTGTAGGGATGGAGTGACCAGTAATCCAAATAACACTTAATTGGGAGAGGGGACCAGGGACTGGTGGTGCTGGAAGGATCCCAATTCAAACCGGGCTGGCAATCAGTTAACTGAGGTCCCTCAGCAGAAGATGCCAGACAGCGTCTAGTGTTGATACCAAGGGTGCCTGGGAAGGGGCATCTCCGTATATTCAAACCCCACATCCAGACCATCAGCAAATGCTACTCGTCTGCTCTCCTTCTCAAAGATATTTAAAAATCGGATTCTCACCACCTCTTCCACCAGCACCTGGTTGGAGCTACCGTCTCACTTGGATTATCAAAATACCTGTTTTTGCTGCTTCTCAGTCTCAATCGAGCATTCGGATTAATCCTGTGAAAACCGATATCAGGTCATACCACCCCTCAATGGCTCCAAGTAAAAGCCAAAATCCTTACCAGGGCTGACAGGACCCTATACTGGTCTCCCTTTGTCTTGTCTCTCGGACATCATATCCTCCTTTTCTCTCCCTCTCACCCTCTGTCCTGATGCAATAGTCTGTCTACTATTTTCCTTTTCTTTCCAGGCATGCTCCCACCTCCCCCCCAGAGAGTGACATGGGCCATTCTTCCAACTCCTTCAGATCTTTGCCTCTCACGTCACCTTCCTGATGAATCCTCCCTGACCGCACCTTTAAACATGGCACCCCTGACTCTGGCTTGCTCTGTCCCTCTTTTCTGCCATCCTTCTTTCTCCGTAGTGCTTATCATTTTCTGATGTACTACATATTTTCTTTTTAATGGTTATTTTCTGTTTCTTCCCAGCAGAGTGTAAGCACGCTTGCTTTCTAATGTATCCCAAGAACTTAGAACAGTGCATAGCATATAGCGAGCACTTGAGAAATATTTGTTGAATGAATGAATGAATGAGTTTGTTAAATAAGCTCCCAGTAATGACAAGGGGAACAGGACCACTCAGACCATGTTGGCAAAAAGTCAATGGGATTAACAGGGTCCCAGGTCAGGGGGCTAAAGATAGGCTTTTGGGAAAAGAAATGCAAATAAGATAGTCCTTGTTTGTCAGGTGCTCATAGTGGGGGAGTCATGAACAGGGTGTTATCCGTCAGAGAATGGTCAATGCCTATGGTTAAATAGGTTGAACATAGCCAGACACCAGCATTTCAGGACTTTAGCTCTTCTGTGAGTCTTTGTCACAGTCACTGTTTCATCCATCCATCTACCAATTCGTACCACCTAACCATCCATCCATCCATCCATCCAGTCTTATTCATCCAACGTCTTTCCAAACCCACATTGGCATTGCTCAGATTTGAGCATCCACTCTACAGAACTGCGCATCTTTGTGAGCAGGAACCCCATGTCATCAAATCTTAAATCCTCCCATTCCTAATGTGATGCCTTGAACGAGTGAACCTTGGACAAGAGATTGTTCCTTTTCTTTGTAACCCAAGTGAAAGAATAATGAGAATGGATACGTTAATAAATCAAAGGTCTCAGAATTTTTAAAGTTGGAATTCAAATCTTTCTAATTGGTGCTGAAAACTCTCCCAGGGCTGCCCATCTGCCTTTGCTAATTCAATGTGTGCACTCTAAGTGAAATGTCTCATCTCCCGTGATCAATTCCTTTTGTTTGGGACCTTGATAAACCCAAGGCTGGTCCTGACACTGGAAAAGAGGCTTTGTTCCTAGTTATTTATTCCATTAACTTCTAGGTTGTTTTTATCCATCCTACTGACTTCCTTTCTCTCTCTTCTTCCATATTCTTTTCACATAATAAGGCTCTTAAAGTAGGTGTGTCAGTGCTCCTCTAGACAGAGTTTAATTCCCCCCTGTCTGTCTTAGTCTCCTCAGGTTGCCGTAACAACATGCCACAGACTGGGTGGGTTAAACAAGAAAATTTTTTCTCCCAGAAATTCTGAGAGCTGGAAGTCTGGGATCAGGGTGCCAACAAGGTCAGGTTCTGGCGACAGCTCTCTTCCTAGCTTGCAGACAGCCACCTCCTTGCTGTGTCCTTGCATGGAGGTGCACAATGGTGGGGTGAAGGAGTTCTTTCCTCTTCTTAGATGGCCACTGGTACCATTGGATTAGGGTCCCACCCTTTTGGCCTCATTTAACCTTAATTACCTCTCTAAAGGGCTTATCTCTAAATACAGTCTCATTGGGGGTTAGGGCTTCAACATAGGAGTTTGAGGAGGGAAGCAAATTCAGTTCATAGCAGCGTCCTACTTCAAGATACCTAGTAGCAGGTATCGATGGGGTTAATTTCGTTGTAACTTCAATTTGCTCATAACTCCAAGCTGTGTTTATGCCCAGTCTTTATATTTTCTTTTTCACTTAGCGTGCGTTTCAGCTCACCACGTAAATCAACTTCAGGGAATGTGATTTATAGACTAGTTTTGCTTTGCCCCAATTGTCAAGTTTTTACTTTACTCTAAATCTGGTTTCTTTTATTGTTGTTAAAAAACAGGTCAGTATGGAATCCTCTGTCCCCATTAAACATTTTGTACATGCTGTCCCATCTGGGCCTCATCTCCTCTCTCTTATCTGTAGTTACACAGACACATATACACTCTCTGCACATGGCTGCTTTCTTGAGATCACTCGAGCTTCTGTTTGAGAGGTTCAGACTGGGGGCACCTGGGCGATCAGTCAGTTAAGTGTCTGACTTAGGCTCAGGTCAGGATCTCACGGTTTGTGGGTTTGAGCCCCGCATCAGGCTCTGTGCTGACAGCTCAGAGCCTGGAGTCTGCTTCAGTGTCTCCCTCTCTCTGCCCCTCCCCTGCTCACACTCTGTCTCTCAAAAATAAATAAACATTAAAAAATAGAAAAATAAAACTTTTAAAAAAGGGGTTCAGGCTGGTCTGGGCCAGCCACCATGTCAGCAGAAGTCCTATCATGCTTTATTTCCTTTCTAACATGTAAAGACGGCTGCTGTTTTGCAGATGGGGAAACTGAGGCTAGAGAATGTAAGAGAATTGCCACAGTCATTCAGTTTCTGAGCAGCAGTCAGAAGGCCCAAGAGGCCAAGGGTGGGGCTCAAACGTGTCTGAAGGTGAACTTCACCCATTTTGAAATGCACTTCACAGTGGCCCTGGTCCCCCCTTCAGAAATAGCAAAACAGCAGTGTTTTAGCTTTTATTGCTTCAGAGTCTTTACCAAGTGTCCTTCTCTCTCGTCTTTTCTTTGTCCTTATTGCCTCAATAAAACCTGTCTGGCGGAGTGAGGGGACACGCCTGGGAAGGGTGAGGGAGCATTTGGCCAGGTGTAAGGTTGCTAGACTTAGCAAATCGAATGAAGGACAGCTAGTTTTGAATTTCAGATAAGCGATAAATATTTAAGAGTAGGTACGTCCCATGCAACATTTGCAACGTATGTATGCTAAAACATTATTTATGTTTTATCCGAAGCTCCAATTTAACTGGATGTCCTGTATTTTATCTCGCAGCCCTAGCCAGATGGCTACTCTACAACTACATGTATCCTGTGAATAATGGTTATAAGCCTCTGGTGAGTCTGCTTAGAAAAGGAAACAAACAATAAAATCACTTTGAACTCTATTGTTGTATTGAATTCAGTGACATTTTGATATCCTTTGACAATAAAAACAGCCATACAAATATTCTCAAACGAATGTGTATTTTATTTTGGAAACCTTGACTTACGTTTATTTCTATCAGCTCAGTTCCTTTGAAAATCTGTGAATTCAGAATTTTATGTGAATTCATAATGTTGAGCACTAAGGAGCTAGAAAACTGCCTGGGCTCCTCATGTTGAACTCATGTCTGGGTGAATGTGGACAAGCTATTTAGCTTCTCTTTTTGCCTCAATTTCTTCATCTGCAAAATGGAGATCATACTAGCACCCATCTTATAAGATTGTGTGAAGTGAAGAAATGTATATGAAAGTGACTATTCAAATGTATATGAAAGTATATGAAATGTATATGAAATGTATATAAAAGTATTAGCTCCCCTCTGCTTGCCCCACCACTCCATTCCTGAGAGTGGACAGCGTCACTTCCCAGACCACTGCAAAATACTAGGCTACGTATCTTTAGTAAATGGTGTTGGGGAAACTGGACAGCGACATGTAGAAGAATGAACATGGACCACTTTCTTACACCATACCCAACAATAAACTCAAAATGGATGAAAGACCTCAGTGTAAGACAGGAAGCCATCAAAATCCTCGAGGAGAAAGCAGGCAAAGACCTCTTTGAACTCAGTCACAGCAACTTCTTACTCAACATGTCTCTGGAGATTAAGGGAAACAAAAGCAACAATGAACTGTTGGGACCTCATCAAGATAAAAGCTTCTGCGTGGTGAAGGAAACAGTCAGCAAAACTAAAAGGCAACCAATGGAATGGGAGAAGATATTTGCAAATGACATATCAGATAAAGGGTTAGTATCCAAAATCTATAAGGAGCTTATCAAACTCAACACCCCAAAAACAATCCAGTGAAGAAATGGGCAGAAGACATGAATAGATACTTTTCCAAAGAAGACATCCAGATGGCTAATAGACACATGAAAAAATGTTCAACATCACACATCATCAGGGAAATACAAATCAAAACCACAATGAGATACCACCTCACACCTGTCAGAATGGCTAACATTAACAACTCAGGCAACAACAGATGTTGGCAAGGATGCCGAGAAAGAGGAACTTTTTTGTGTTCCTGGTGGGAATGCAAACTGGTGCAGCCATTCTGGAAAACAGTGTGGAGGTTCCTCAAAAAATTAAAAATAGAATTATCCTATGATACAGCAATTGCGCTACTGGGCATTTATCCCAAGAATACAGGTGTGCTGTTTCGAAGGGGCACATGCACCCCAATTATTATAGCATTGCTATCGACAATAGCCAAATTATGGAAAGAGTCCAAATGCCCATCAAATGGTCAATGGATAAAGAAGATGTGGTTTATATATACAATGGAGTATTACTTGGCAATCAAAAAGAATGAAATCTTGCCATTTGCAATAATGTGAACAGAACTAGAATGTATTATGCTAAGCGAAATTAGTCAGAAAGAGACAAATATCATATGACTTCACTCCTATGTGGAATTTAAGATGCTAAGCAGATGGAACATAAGGGAAAAGAAGCAAAAATAATATAAAGACAGGGAGGGGGACAAAACATAAGAGACTCTTTTTTTTTTTTTCAATATATGAAATTTATTGTCAAATTGGTTTCCATACAGCACCCAGTGCTCATCCCAAAAGGTGCCCTCCTCAATACCCATCCCCCACCCTCCCCTCCCTCCCACCACCCCATCAACCCTCAGTTTGTTCTCAGTTTTTAACAGTCTCTTATGCTTTGGCTCTCTCCCACTCTAACCTCTTTTTTTTTCCTTCCCCTCCCCCATGGGTTCCTGTTAAGTTTCTCAGGATCCACATAAGAGTGAAACCATATGGTATCTGTCTTTCTCTGTATGGCTTATTTCACTTAGCATCACACTCTCCAGTTCCATCCACGTTGCTACAAAGGGCCATATTTCGTTCTTTCTCATTGCCATGTAGTACTCCATTGTGTATATAAACCACAATTTCTTTATCCATTCATCAGGTGATGGACCCAGCAATAGCACTGCTAGGAATTTACCCAAGGGATACAGGAGTACTGATGCATAGGGGCACTTGTACCCCAATATTTATAGCAGCACTCTCAACAATAGCCAAATTATGGAAAGAGCCGAAATGTCCAACTGATGAATGGATAAAGAGACTCTTAAACATGGAGAACAAAATGAGGGTTGCTGGAGGGGTTGTGCGTGGGAGGATGGGCTAAATGGGCAAGGGGCATTAAAAAGGACACTTGTTGGGATGAGCACCGGCTGTTACATGTTGGGGATGAATTACTGGGTTCTGCTCCTGAAATCATTTTTGTGCTATATGCAAAAAAAAAAAAAAATACTTGGCTATAGACACAATAGCTATGTCTCAAAGAAATTTGATTCTTATTCTTTACTTCTATTACTCTTTACTAATACACAGGTACCAGCAAAGCCACACTCCCTGTTGTAACCCCTTAATCTACTGATTGATTTGTTCATTCAAGTATTCATTTGGCAGGCACTTATTGAGGACCTAACATGCACCAGGCACAATGTTCTAGGAGCTGGGGATACCTTGTAAAGAGCAAAGTTGCTGTTTTCCAATGAGAATGGCTCATAATCATGGTCGGGTGGGGAGATAATGAACAGATGAGCAGGAAAATATATTACATTGTATTACATTGTATTGTACATATTATATTGTATAATTTTACATTATATTATATTATATTATATTATATTATATTATATTATATTATTATATTATATTATTTTACATTATATTATCCTAATGTTTATGTGGAGCAACCAATTAGGGAAAAGGCTGTGAAACGGAGCATTGACTTTGGTTAGTGAAGATCACTGGTAACCATGATAACAAGTTTTTATTCCCTGAACGTTGTTCAACACAACGGGAGGAGGAGGAAGCTGAGAAGGCAACTTTGCTGAAACGGAAGCAGAAAAATGGGCGGCAGGTAAAAGGGGAAATGGAGTTCAGAGGCTTTTTGTTTTTTTCACGGGAGCTCTTCAGCATGTCACTGAAGGAAGGACCAAGTAGAGAGGAACTGATGGCATAGGAGGCACGGGACGGTGCTGGGAGTGAATGTGTGACAAGGCAGTGGGGGAAGGGATGGCAGCGGGCTGGAGGATCCGCTCTCACACTGCACCCAGGTCACTGCCTCCCCGCAGTGAAGCCTGGGGCAGAGGCCGGTCTGAGCGTGTGCAGCTGGGGGAGGGGCGGTGCAGGGGGCTTGGTTAATGTGGCAATGGGAAAATGTGGTATTTTTTTTCTGCTTTCTCCGTGAAATAAGACATAAAATACTGTCTTTCATTTCTCCTCTCAAATAATTATGGATTACTGATGAGCTGAAAATAATTGATGAGAAACGACTGCTTTCTCATTTCTATCAGGCTCTTGCCAAGCCCCACCGAATAGCCTTGGAGATGTACCGTTGTCTCCCGGCTCTCTCTGGGCCCAGGGGATTGAGGCTCTGACTTATTTTAATTTCTTCCCAGACAGCTCTTTCAGCTCCCTGTGCCGTTCCCAGGATGAAGCACCAGTATTTTGATGTTTTTCACCCATCACGTGTTTGTCTCCATTGAGATAAACTTCTTCCAGGAGAAGCTGCCCATCTTGACAAGTCTGTTTCGCGTCTGTGCTCTGCTGCACAGCCAGACCCGAAAGTGACGGGAACTGACAAAATCTCTGAACTTGTCCCATTGGATTTGTCTAATGGGCCTTTCCCTGACATAGATGAAAAAGTCATTGACAGAAACAGACCATTTACCATGAACCTGAGCAGAGGTATAAGCAGCGACAGATGAAATAGGGCTCAAAATAAAGCTGGGAAATTCAGGACGCATATGATGGGCCCAGGGAGATCTGTGCTTTCAAATGCCAAGACGAAATGAATGATATTGAGTTTTGTAGCCCCAGGTTACCTGGCTGGTTAGCAAGAAAGCCAGGCTTCCACTCTCCATGTCTCTCCCTCTTCTGCACCAGAGAGAGGCTGCTAAGTGGTAACCTGGAGGGTGAGGGGTGACACTTCTGGGCCCAAGGGACTGACCTCTCTTTCCAAAGGCAGTGAGACCGAGAAAAAAGTACTATTTAAAATTTTGTGGCCATTTAGAAATTCTAGTCTGTTGGCAAAATTCGTGTTGAAGAAAGCTTTCCAAATGGAAAAGTCACAACTTAGGAGGGATATTTTTAGGTTCTATAATCGACACCTAACGTGAACATCATATAAACTCAATATTGGCCTTGGAAAGCCCTCGTATCACCCAAAAAACATACAGCCCTGTATTCATATTTCTGTCCACTGCATTGGACTAAAGGTAAAAACAGAAGGGAAATCTGAATGCAGATGCCTGGCCTTCAGACCAGTCTGCCTCTAAGGTGGCTATCAAATCTCCAGCTTTGAACGAGCACTGGGTGGAGAATGTAAGTGTTCCTGTTGGGTCATAGGCTTTACTTTATTCTCTTTTAATATTAAGGCTCGACAACCTTTATAGATGGTAAAAGATGTGTTTGTTATTGTGAGGGTTAAATGGAATGGTGGCAATGCATCAAATCCAGCTTAGGGCTGAAGTCTGAGTGTTGATTAATGCTGAAATAACACCACTCCAGTCCGTTTTCTTTAAGAAAGATCTTTAGATGATCCTGTCGATAGGTAAAAGTGAGGGCTAGGTCTCTAAAGGAAGGATGTTGGCTCACTGAAAAGTTAAAATTGCCTTTATTAAAATTTTTTTTTAATTGCAGTTGGCCCACAATGTTACCTCGGTTACAACATAGTGATTTGATAAGTCTACAGGTTATGCTCTGCTCACCCCAAGTGTAGCAACCATCTGTCACCATACACTGCCATTACATATCCTTGACTATGGTCCCTATGCTTCAAATTGCTTTACTAAGGCAGTTTCTTAAATTAAACACTTTTAAAACACAAAATGCAACTTAGGGCAAGAAGGTCCTATGCCGAAAGATGGTTGATTGGTTTTCAAAAGGGAAGAGAAGGACATCTTGGTAGCAGCCCAACACTGGAGTCTGGAGGAGAGAGGGTGGTAGGACAGGAAAGGACCAAAGGAGTAGAACCTTGGCAACATGCTGGGCCGTGGACACGGAGGGAGGGGGCCCGCAAGCGCTGATGTGCTCAGGAATAGAGATATTGAGCCTGGGCTTTCGTTTTCCTTTTCTGGCTTTTGAAACTCCCTTGTGATCACCTAAACTACTTTCATTGTATGAGTGACCTGGTACAGCCCTAACGTGGTGGAAAATTATGCAACGGGTCAGAGTCCAAGTTGGGCTGGGAGAATGGGGAGGGCTCCCTAACCTTCCCCCAACCACCCCTCTCCCAAGGCTGGAAGCAATGTGGTATTAAGGAGAGATGATTGTTGCAGGTCGGAGGAGGCGCTCAATAGCAAGACCACCAGACAAGTCCAAGGTGGAGTGGAGACGGGAAGTTAGGCGCCAGGCCACAGAGAGGACACAGCTGCAACACCAAGGGCAAGGGTGGACTGAGCCAAAGGCCGTTCCCCCAAACGTGCTGAAGTTGGGGTTGTAGGCAATGCCTCAGGTGCCAGCCTGTGGCATAAAGGATTGAAGGACCTCACATAACCTTAGCGCTAGATTCCTGCTGCCATTAAACTTGCCACATGTCACTTCACAAAGCAGCAAGTTGCCCTGGCTTCTAGAACACGGTGGGGATGTGTCAAACTGAAACAAACACATTCTCGGGCTTCCTGCGGCTGTCGGTTTCTGGGCTGTGGCCCCTGTCCTGTGGAAGGTGACCCTCTAAAGGGGAAGTGCCACTCTGCTATGATGTGGTTGGGGCTCCTGCCTGCTTGTGTTTCCCACCAGGAGTCCTGAGAACTAGTGAGTGCCTGTGCACTCTCTCAAGAGGGGATTTATGACCGAGGGCCTGTGGACCAGATCCAAAGCTGCATCCCCGCCTGCCCCACGGGACATAGCTCAGTCTTTGGTCATTACGGAGAGGAGCAGAAATCCAATCTGGGTGTTGAGCATTGCAGGGCTTTAAAGGAAACGTGCACTCGGGCTTCTGCGAGATGCTGCCACCACGAGGCCTCCTCACCTCTGTCTTGGTCAGTGTTCTCCTGAAAGCAGAGTCTCGGTCAAGGACGGGGTCAACATAGTTATTTGGGATCCGATCCCAGGAAACAGGAGTGGAGAGACTGAGGCAGGGAAGGGGGAAAAGCCAACATATGGGTGCATAACTCACGTGTCTTTTGCAGGTATTCAGAAGGAGGCTGGGGCCTTGCTCTATTGGCTCCTGTCTCTTGGGAGTTGAGGGTTGGGCGAAGGGAGCAGTAAGCCCTCTGTGGGTCTGGGTTTGCCCTGTGTGGATCTCCCATAGCTTCAGGAAAGGCCCTGAGGCAGAGGAGCCAAGAGTGTTCTCTGAAGGAGCAAGCGTGAGGTGGGCCTTGTCAGAGTTGAGTCCGAGTTGAAGTGAGGGGGTGTGACGCAGGGCATCCAGATGATCGGTCAACATCTCTAATGCCGAAGAGCAGGATCCATCATTCCGGGAGTGCACTAGGATCTGGGCACTGCTGACCTGACCCGGACTCAGCTTTACTGCCCCTCTTCTGCACGGTCCCCCCTGCTCCATTACAGAAGCCAAGGATGCCTGTCCTGGGCTGTGCTTTTCCTCCTTGGCTTCCTTGCCCTTATTCTCAGTTTTCTACACATCAATGCATGGGAAGAGGCTGACATTAACAACAGCTCTAGAAATTAGTTCCCTTCTCGGGCGCCTGGGTGGCTCAGTCGGTTGAGTGTCCGACTTCGGCTCCAGTCATGATCTCACGGCCCGTGGGTTCGAGCCCCACATCAGGCTCTGTGCTGACAGCTCAGAGCCTGGAGTCTGCTTCAGATTCTGTGTCTCCCTCTCTCTCTGCCCCTCCCCGCTCATGCTCTGTCTCTCTCTCAACAATAAACATTCAAAAAAAAAAAAAAAAAAAAGAAATTCGTTCCCTTCTCTGTTTCCTCCTTCACTTCTATTGACCCTTTCCTCATAAAACATGGTGTCTGTCAGGTTTAAGTCCCTCAGACTCTTTTCTTCTTTCTCCCTACTCCCCCAGTTGCAGCTCTCACCTCTCTGTCACTACCTCCATCAGAATATCTTGGGGAGGATCCATCTTTCCAGCTCTGGCCCTTCGTTAATCTGCACCCACCTCAGATTCACCTGGTTATTTTTATGCTCGAATTTGGGAACCTCGCCTCTGGTGTGGAATCTCCAACAGATAGTCCAACATTCCGTTCGGGCTGTCTCCCCCTCACCCCAGTTCAATATGCCTACGAGTGACTTTGCTTTCTATCCTCAACCCATGCCATTCTGCCTCTCCCCAGTATCTCCCTGCCCCCACAGAGAAGGAAAACACTGGTGCTTGATTTCTGTTCACGCTGTCAATCCTTGTCCACGTGTGTTCAAAATGCTGGAACCACGTTTGACTCCTCAGCCTCTTTGAAAGGGCAGTCTACCTGGTGCCCATAGGTCATGGTGGGGGTTACAGGGAGACAGTGGTGAGACCACCTGAAAGGGCAGATCAGGAAGTGAGTGGTCAGGTTTTCTAGGGCTTCAGCAACACGGTGGGGCCCGTGGAGTCAGGTTGCTAGCGCTAAAAAGATCGGTAGAGATTGGCTTGTCTGACCCCTCAGGTTACCACTGAAGAAACTGAACCTAGAGAGACAAAGAGCATTGGCAAAGGTCACTCTTCCAGTTCATGCAAAAGTTGGACCTCAAGGGACAGTGCTCTCTCTGCCTTCCTTCCCAAAGTCCTTCCCACAGTGACACAATTAAATGGGGAACCTGTGCCAGGCGCTTTTTAAGTTCAAGGAACAAAATACAGAAGTCAGACAAGACAGGAAAGTTATTTCATACAAATGAAAAGTTTAGAGGTGTCTGGCTTCAGGGAACATTTGAGCCAGGAGCTTAAATATGTCAACAAGTGCAGGCGGATGGGATGCCCTTCTGAGCTTAACCTAGACCACATGAGCCCCAAGATCATGTGTGAGATTCAAATAGAAGTAAGGGTTGTTCGAAGGGGAAGAGAAGACACTGGATGCTTAACAGGGCCAACAAAAAATCACTTCAAAATTCTCAACAGGGGACAGAGGTATGTGATCTGAAGTCTGAATGATCCAAGGTCATAGCCAGACTAGGTCCATTTCGGGAAAATCAGGGCGGAGGTCTGGTTTTGGGGTTGAAACTGAAGAGATTACAATGGCCAAGAGGGAGCTCTGGGAGTTGTCTGAAAACTGGCCTGACATAATTCATCCCTGTGCCCTGAACATTCTTTCTGTCTCTTCAGGGAGGGCAGGGCTGCATTCTTGGGATGGCATGGGACTCCCACTGGGGAGCTGGGTGATTCTGGTGTCTCTGGGGTGTGGGGAAGGGGTGGAGGTGAGAAAGCAGCCCAGCCAGGACTAGACCATCCCTCTGGACAGCTGTCCTCCTGTGAGAGCTGGCCAGTGAGCAGGACCCCGGACCCTGGACCCTGTCCAATGTTCTCTTGTTCTTCTTCACGGTGCCTGAGCATCTGTCTCTCTCTCTTGTCACCACCGCCAACCCTCAGCTCAGGTGGGAGTTGCTGGTGCCTGGGCCACTGCCAGAGGCTGCAAACTGGTTTCTCAGCCTTGCTTCTCACCGGCCCCAGTGCATTCTGTGCCGGGGTACTCACCTCTGACACCAGGTTTGTTATAAGGTCATTTCCCTGCCCAAAGGCCTTCAGTGAGCCCATGCTGCCTTCAGGACCAGATCCAAGCCCCTAATCTGGCTCACGTAGCACCTCCTCTGAGACCCTTTCGCTGTGCCCATCGTTCCCACCTCCAAAACCCAATAGCACTGAGAGTCTCTCCCACTTAGTTGGAACCACCAGCTTTTTCTGCTTTCCATCATTAATTATGGTTTGTGTGTCTGTTTCTGTACTCTGATTCCACAATACCAGAGGACAGAGAAGGTCCTCCAACCATTGCCCCAGGTACAGCTCTACACTGACTATGTGTAGTCAGTGGATAAGCAAAGAACATTTGTTCATTGGGGTTAGACTCTTTGGCTTGGAGTCTTGGTCATTTAAGACTTTCTTGTTGTAATATTTTGTAATCTCTAGAAATGTGGGCTTGAATTATGAGCTAAGAAGGAGATGAATGGGAGATACTTTCCCACTCCTTTCTTACAATTACTTTTCCTTGTCTGCTTGAGTTTATATCAGCATCAGTATCTACCTCTGACTTTAACTTACCAGGAGATGCTCTTAAAACCTACCAGTGTGCGTTTCTAGAATTCAAATGGGCATATGAATTGAAAGACCAAATTTGTCATGCCTCCAGCATGCAGGCTCAGAGAAGGATGTCAAGCAACAACAACACAACAGCAGGATGCGTGCGCGCGCGCGCACACACACACACACACACACACGGAGCATGCATTTAGGACCAGAACAATTTTAAAGGGGAGATTTCAAGCATTATAAAATGACATAGGAATATTCTTTGTTGACTCTTATCCATTTCACTCTTCGGTAGCGACGAGGCCAAAAATCACTGCCTGAGAGCTCTCAGCATCCCTGTCCTGGAAGTGGGTGGATGTTGACTTCCCTAACAGGTATAAGTTTCAAAAGGGACAGCCTTTCGCTTCAGCACGTAGGAAAAGAGGCTCTGTCAGGCGACTTTTGGCCGGAGAAATGGTGATAAGGCTGCTGGGTTCCTGGAGGAAGAAGAAGACGCAACCGAGTCAGGTGTAAACCTGATATTTGGAGTTTCCCGACAACTTGGGTTGGTCAAATGCTGAATCCCCATTTATGTTCAAAACAAATGGAACCTCATTCTGTGACCAAAAGAGACTGCTCAGGTGTGGTGTTGCTCCAGAGGCAGCCAGGCAGAAGCCACCTTCCTGCACGGGGACAGGCCCCCAATGTGAGGCAATCTGCTGGTGGGAACAGAGAAATAAAGGGCGAGGGGTTGATAGGCCCCCAGAATACTTAATCCTGCTGTCCTCCCTCCTTCACCAGGGAAGCAACGGACTGGAAAATTAGTACTTCGAAAAATGCCTTCTTTTCTGTTACTACTACCTGAAATGCTGTGGAATTGCTTGGTCTCGTCTTGGAGGGTGGGTGGGCGGGTGGTGCCTTCGGGTCAGTAGACAGCAGGGCAGATCCTGGGTCTGTCTGTGTCAGGGACAGGGGCTGCGTTTACCAAAATGTTTATGCAGATGGAGACTATCGTCCTTGGTCCTGAGACACACAAATCATAATTGTCGTTAGGGGCTGACTTGTGTCCTCCTCAAATTCATATGGTGAAGTGTAACTCCTAGGACCTCATAATGCTACTGCATTTGGAAACAGGGCCTTCAAAAGGGTAATTAAGGAGAGATAAGGTCATGTAGGAGGGCCCTAATCCCCTGGGACTAGTCTCCTTACACACCCAGGAGACCATGTGAAGACAGGAGAAAGCGGCCATCTACCAGCCAGAGAGAAGCCTCGGGAGAAATCAATCCTGCTGACACCTTGATCTTGGACTTCCAGCCTCCAGAGCTGTGACAAAATGAGTTTCTATTGTGGAAGCCACCAGGTCTGCGGTACTTTTTTATGACAGCTGGAGCAGGTTAACGTGATTGAAGTTGAAGGAGTGGAGGGAGACAGACTTAAAGTGGAGAGGCCCAAGTTCTGGGCAGCCCTGGGTTTTATTATGAATGATAGAGGAAGGAATGCAATCATTCATTCAGCACATACTTTTATTTCAGACCCTGGGTGGGTAGCACGTAGAGGCTGGAAGAAGCCCTTCCTTTCACTGTCCCCAGTAGAGAAAACAAAGCATACCAGGGAAGCTTAATAACCTCTGCCCACCAGCTGCTGGCCTCCTGCCTCTGGGAGGCAAGGATAAATCTGGTGATCCACTGACTACTCAACACGTAACAATGGCCACTGGAATGAAATTACTATTGTCTTTTCACATTTCCACTGGACCTAACCTTGCAGGTCCAGTGTTGTGCCTCCGCTTCAAGTTCTCAGCTTGAACATGAGCCCTCGTTCAAATTGCGAACGATCAAAATAGATAAAATATTTAGTGTCTTTTTATTGCCCCTCTCGGCAACATGCAAGGTCCTGGTTGGCCTCACGCAAGGGGTATGGACAAGCCACTGGCTCACTTAGCAGCGCTTATAGGCTGCTGGCAAATGGCTCTGGCAGGTGGTGCGGTGGAGGGGGAGGGCTTGCAGTCTGTCCCTGGGGACCCCGCGAGCGTCTCCGGGTAAAGTACCATCTCTCAAGCTTGAGAAGCCCAAGCTCCCTGCCCTCCCCCCCCCCACCTCCCTCAGCTTATTTTTCTCTCCTGACTCATGTCTGCTGCCTCATTTGAGTTACTGTGCAAACGTTTAGCCAAGAAGCCATACCAGGCCTTGCGTTTATTTACGACCGCCCCAGGACTTTACAGCTGAGGCACCGAGGCAGCATTCCATGCCGAGCCTTCTGGTCAAATAAGGACAAAGTGAACCACGCCTTCCACTCTTGGCACTGAAGCACGTCCGTTAGAATGCTGGGTGCCAGACGCAAAAGCCTCCCCTACGCTGGGCCATTCTTCCCTGGCTCCCCAGTCACCCCCAAATCTTGGAGCCGTGAATTAGAAGAAAGAAGCGCAGAATATTGCGCAGGGACTGGGGTGCCGGAGGACAGGAAGGCTTTTGTTTCTTCCTCTTTCTGGGCTTCCTGCAGGAAGTTGATTGTGCATTCTCCAAGTTCTAAGGCAGAAGTGCTTTGCCATTATGCAGTCTGGTTTGTCAGCAGGGAGCCTTCTAGAAAAACTCAAGGAGAGGCAAACAACGCGGTTGGTCTAAGACACATGTGTCTGCGTGCACACGCATGCATGCACACCCACGAAAGAGCCAAAGAAACGGAGATGGATGGGGCTGCCGTCCTGGAGGGGTGATCAGCCTCGTGGCAGACATAAAAACTCCCCACAGGAGGAGTTTATAAACCAATGGGGGGCTGGGGTACAATTACACATAAAACTACTCTGACGATTCCAGACCAAAAAAAATGGTTTGGACAGTCAGCACTGTGGCTAAGCTTTGGTGACCAGATGAGTGAGAGCCTTTAGAAGGTTCTGATGCTTTGCTGTTACTCCATTTGCTCAACAAAAAATAAGCCGGGGGTGCCTGGGCGGCTCAGTCTGTTAAACGAAACGTCCGACTTTGGCTCAGGTCATGATCTCACGGTTCTTGAGTTTGAACCCGGCACCGAGGTCTGTGCTAAGAGTTCAGAGCCTGGAGTCTGCTTTGGATTCTGTGTCTCCCTCTTTCTCTGTCCTTCCCCTGCTCATTCTCTCTCTCTCTCTGTCTCTCTCTCTGTCTCTGTCAAAAATAAACAAACATTAAAAAAATTAAAAAGT
This sequence comes from Lynx rufus, assembly GCF_022079265.1. Taxonomy (NCBI): domain Eukaryota; kingdom Metazoa; phylum Chordata; class Mammalia; order Carnivora; family Felidae; genus Lynx; species Lynx rufus. The sequence goes on from NW_025814834.1 coordinate 28,917,065, forward strand.
AATGAAAATAAAGAATATGCCTAATTTTGCAGCAGTTAGACCTACTGTGTGCAAAACCTCAGAGACAGGGTCTGGGGGAAACGGTGTCAGCTGTGGCCGTGCATGGACCCCCAGCCTGCCTGCAGAAGGGGCCCAGTGCTATCAGATGTGCACTGCAGGAGGGGCGGTCAGAACGAGAGAGCAAACAAAATAACGAGCACGATCCTGCCTCGAACGCTCTAAGTGCTTTGCGGCCATTTGAAGACAAGAGAGTAAACAACCTCCCATCTCCTTCCTATACATTAGTGCTCGGCAAATATTTGGATGATCTCGGCAGGGACGGTTTTCAAGGAATCCTTGTGGGGTGGGGACGGAGAAGGCTTCTTTATAAGATAAATATTTATAGCTAAAATAAAAGAGCTAAAGGAAAAGGAAATGGACTTTAGACTTCCCATAGATATTTTCTTATCTCTTGGTCATTTCCTTTTGGGGACATTGCTTCCTGTCCCATCCTCTCTGCCCCCGGCCCTCCACCTGCTCCTCTTGTCTTGTCTCTAAGGGAGTTCCTGCCATTCCCAGCTGTCCCCAGGAGTCCAGGATCCTCACTCCTGCTGGCTCGGTGAGGTAAAAAGGGCCTACACTCCATCCGGTAATCAGCTTTCAGCCCAGCACTATCTATGGGGTTTCCGAGAGTCTTTGCGGAACACATACTTTCACAGCTTGGATAACAAGGGCTTTCTGCCTCATTCTGCTTCCCACCCTTCTTCTTGGTCCCCCGCCTCCTTCCCCCTGCTGCTCAGACTTTATCTAGCCAGCAGCCTTCAGGAGCCCTGGGGACTCCCCACCACCAGGGGCAGCTGGGAGGCCACACAACTTGCACGGAGCACAGACCCTTGCCCACAGCATGGCTGGGATGTGAACCGCCTGCATGTACAGCAGGGATACACGTTCCTGAAGGATCCTTTTTGGGGGAGGGAGAAGGAGAAGGAGGAGACAAAAGGAGGACAAAAGGAGAAAGGTGGACAGCTCAGGACCGCACTTCTTTATTGTTCATTTCCAAATGGGATGGCAGAGCTCTGTCAAGTCCACAGGGGCTGTGTCTGGCATGAGTCAGCAACCAGTGCAATTTACTGCCAGTTGATTAAATTAGCATTTGTTATAAGCCAGAAAGGGGAGGGGGGTGTTGTGTGCAGGGCTAGATGGAGAATGAAGAAAATCTTCTTCATGCCTTTTGAATTATTTATGGCCTGGAACTTTACATGCTAAAACCTAACCAGACTTGATAGAGAGAGCCTGGGAAGGATTCTCTCTTCCCTTAAAGCCACAGAGCACATGCTTTTGGTCTCCTTGGAGGACTAGGAGAGTGCTAACAATGACAGACTCTACCGGAGCGAGTGGAACTCTCCATTTTGCTGTGACCTTGAAAACAGATACGCTGCACAGAAATCCTGCTTCCACTAGGCACAGGAAGACTGAGATTTCTCAGTAAGCTTTTGAGCAATGGATGTGAATGTGTGAATGCATTCCGCTTGGATTCTGCCGAGTGGGAACGTGGGACGGCCGTCAGATCAGTGGACAAAGGATAGGTCTCTTGGATTCCGCCCCTGGCTCCCAGCCAGATGGGAAAGAAACAAAGACTCCAGAGCCTCTGTCTTCCTTCCCCCATGCGTCTCCCTCCTCCCTCCTCTACACGCGCCCCCCCACCCCCTTCCCCTGCCTTTACCGCCTTGCAGCCCAGTATTTGGAGAGAGTCTGCTGACTCCTCTCACGTTTTGGGAAATCATGTGTAATTGTTTAGGATGTAAAAACGAAGTGATTCAATCTCAGAAAGGGGCTCCCCTTTTGGGAGGTGGGTGCCTGCAGAAGAGCACGGATTCCACGCAGGGTGTGTGCGCAGGGAGCCTGGCAGGGTGGAGGGGAGCAGCGTGTGGAGAACACCTGGACGCACCCCAGCTGGGCGTCAGGGTGGCCTGGCGAGCGTCTTTGGTCCGTGGCTCTTCTGACTGCTGGAAGCAGCAGGGCAGCCGGCCCACCAGCCCAGAGGAGCTGCCTCTGTTCACAGTCAAGATCTGAAGCTTTCGTCCGGTGAAAAGGCAAACTCTTGGGGTCCTCCTATAGACTCACAGTATACCTCCAAAGCTGCTACTTCAGGATAGGGCTCCTTCTCCTTACCTGAAATGCTGCCCGTGGACCACACTGGAAGGCAGGCTTTTCGCCCAGAAACAGGTGACTCTACCTCGAGAGGTGCAAGAAAAAAAGAGCCAGGGGAGAGTGGCTGAATGAGGCGGGACAGGAGCAGCGTGACAGATAACGGGACTGGAGTGAGACAAAGAGTGGAGATGGGTGCTTTGGTTAAAAAAAAAAAAAAAGGAACGCAATCCTTTCCTCGCCTCATCACTGCTGGCTTGGTTTACCCATCAATGCAATATGTATATAAAACCTGAATCCAAGGCTGACCTTTTATTTTTATTTTTTTTTAATTTTTTTTTCAACGTTTATTTATTTTTTTTATTTTAAAATTTTTTTTTTTTCAACGTTTATTTATTTTTGCGACAGAGAGAGACAGAGCATGAACGGGGGAGGGGCAGAGAGAGAGGGAGACACAGAATCGGAAACAGGCTCCAGGCTCTGAGCCATCAGCCCAGAGCCCGACGCGGGGCTCGAACTCCCGGACCGCGAGATCGTGACCTGGCTGAAGTCGGACGCTTAACCGACTGCGCCACCCAGGCGCCCCTCAACGTTTATTTATTTTTGGGACAGAGAGAGACAGAGCATGAACGGGGGAGGGGCAGAGAGAGAGGGAGACACAGAATGGGAAACAGGCTCCAGGCTCCGAGCCATCAGCCCAGAGCCCGACGCGGGGCTCGAACTCACGGACCGCGAGATCGTGACCTGGCTGAAGTCGGACGCTTAACCGACTGCGCCACCCAGGCGCCCCTAGGCTGCCCTTTTAGTAAGAACTGAGTCATTTTTTTTCCAGTCGCTAACATAGGTCTTACATTTTCAGCTGTGTATAAGCTCAGCAAAGCAGGCGATGTCCACTGGAGTCCTGGCACATGCAAAATGACCTACGAATTTATAGTGGAGAACGGAAAGGATCACAGTGTCGAGCCCCAGCGCGGGGTTTCCCTGTGCCCCATCTCAGCACCAAAAGGGGTCCATCCTAGGCCACAGGGGAAGGGCTTGCTTCCTACAGCCAGGATACCGTGCACTGCCCTCTCGTTCCATCGCTGCACCAAGAAGCAAGTTGAGGTCATTTTCATAATTGAGGCAAAACCTCCCTTTCTACTCGAATTACTGAGATATTTCAGGCAAATGTAGATTTCCAAAAAAAAAAAAAATTAAATGGCACAATTTGAGTTTGGGAACTCATTAAAAAGCAGTGAGACTTCCTGTATTGCATCCATTATAAACAATTTGGAGGGAAGAGAGGTTGCTTTTTTCCCTCTTAAAGAAATTATCTGGAAAATTACCCAGGTCTTTGCTTCCTCTTTTCAGATGAGATCTGGACAGGCTATGTTAAGTACAATAACCTCATTAGGACAGGTTGAGATGATAAAACCAGGAGAGGAAACCGAGAAGCCCAAACCCTGTCCTTAGGCTTGCCTCCAGCCTGCCTCGCCTCTGATAAATCAGTTCATCTCTCCAGGCACTAGCATCTTTTCCTTTTTCCCCCACTGAAATGGAGCCAAACGCCTTTGCCACTTGTCTACTTTATAGGAATGCTCTAAAAATTAATATTCACTGTGAACCCAGGAGAACCTCAAAGGAACGATCCTATCTCAACGCAAAACATTATCTGTTTTGTTTCGTCTGTCGCTCTGAGTTGGCACTGATACATTGTTCAGAATCTTTCTAAAAATCTCCTTTCTGTTTCTGACCCCCATGACCCATAATGATTGGAAACAGTGTAGTGGAATAAATCCACGAGAGAAATGTTTTTTTGCCTGTCCATCAACTCAGCCAATAGGGTTGAAAGTGACTGTGATCATTTTAAGTGGTTCAATGAATGTATAAGCCATGTACTATGGAAGGAGCGCCAGTCGCTGCCAATCTTACCCTTTTTTGCCCAGGTTTTTCTTAGTGTTCGAATTGGTATGGAGAGGAGGATGGAGATTTGGGTCTTAGGGATTTGGGGAGGTGAGTCATGTTGAGGAGCTATGTGATTTTACTTACTCAATGTTTCTAGAATCTATCCTCACCCTTTCCATCCTAATACCCTACTCTGACTCAGGCTTTTATGGTCTCTTGCCTGGATGTCTGAAGCCCCCTTGGAGCTGGCCCTCTAGAGTACGGTGCTACCTGCTAAGCAGTTCTCCATACTGCTGCGAAAGAGTCCTTCCAGAAAGCAGGCTTCGCCAAGTCGGTGCCTCCGTTGTCCAGAAACCACAGTCCAGGCTCTCCCAGGGGAGGGACTTCCACGCTCCGTCAACGCTTTGGTGACCTGTGCGTCCAGGTTCACTTCCTGCCATTCCCTGCCCTGCACATTCCTGTTCGCGGACGGCAAACTGCCTATGCTTTCTTGACATGGACCGTGCTACTGTTTACCTTTGGGCCTTCGCTCTTGCCATCCTGTCTGTCATGGGTATCTCAGAGCGAGCAGACAAAAACAAACAGCAAACAATCAAGGAGCACCCTCAGCTCTTCAATCATCCTCAGGACTCAGATCAGGCGGTATGGGGCACGTACCCTCTGCGCCTAGCTCCCCTTTCTTGTGTTCTCCTCCAGGGTAGGGCTGTCTTCTGAAACCCCCCTACCCCCCCCCCCACCTTGGGCAAGGCTGTAGCATCAAGGTGGCATGTAAGGTTATATGGATCTTGATTATATGTGCATGTCTACCCTCTCTGAGAAGAGGGAACTTGTCTTGTTCATTTCTGTATCTTGAGTAGTACCTGGCTCAAGAAGGGACCCAGTAAATCGTTACATACACCCCTCTTAAGTAGCTTCTATGTGTAAGGCACTGTGTTGAATGTTTGTGGAGAAAGTTTCCAATGCTACGCTGTTCAAAGAGAAAAACTGGTAAGTATATCAATGCATATTTAAATGAATTCCTTATTTTCCTTTGAATGAATGATCCAGAGTTATGCAAATAATTAGCAGTTGGGGGGAACCCTGTGTCAACAGCGGGCCATCTGGCAGTGTGAAGTCATAGCAGGTTGCTTCGCTTTGCTGCCACCACTCTGGGCCTGGGGCTTTCTTGTGGCTGTGGCCTTGGGTATAGAGACCTCCCCCTTCTCCGGAGTTCTCTGCCTTGTGTTCTGTTGCCATGGCAACAACCCACTTTTCATTCTGGACTTCCTGCATAGGAGAAGGGAATCTTTTACTACCAGGGCATAAATGAGGAGGGGTTATTCGAGAAGTAAGTTGACAAGGTTAATCATCAACACATTATACTAGTTCCACAAATCCTGCTTTAGCGGTAGGGGGGTTTTTTAGATGTTTGTGGCAGTCCTGAAAAATAGATTCGCTGTCCGGATATGAGATTTGGGGTACCCTTTGTTGAGATATCTATGTGCCTGTTGTGATTCTATTTTTAATGAGAAAAATATTTTTGCTCTCCAAGTATATGGAAAACCTATTTTCAGTAATTCAGTGTATTAAAGACGAGAGCAAAATTTCTAGGAGGAAGGCTGAATGATCTTGCAAGGTGTGGGATAAAGCAAGATACTAGCACCTGTCCAACTCTATAATAAGGCTGTTCAAATCTGTTAAGGGATTATGTGGAGACATAATAATGTATCATTTGAATACTTTATTTGGAATAGAGTCACCTTTAAAAAAAAGAAATTGCTAGCAGACTTGCTTTCTACATACCTTTCTGTATCCAGGCCTGCGAGTGCAGGTGTCTCTTGCAGAGACTGATTCACTGTTTGGGGACTACAGAAGTCTGATACAGAGATGCCATGTGCTCTAGGCAAGATGTCTTAATCTGGCTGTGTGAGCCCAGCCTCCTTGTAGCTCAGCGTCTTTTCCTTTTCTCCCAGAAGAATCGAATTTCTCTTTCTAGTTCAAATACGAGCTTACCCCTGGCCTAGGCTGAGTTCCCTTTGACTTTTTACCAAGGCAGCTTCTCTTTTCCGGTGTCCAGCTTTTACTCCCAAGACAGATGGAGACCTTGCTTTGTCGAAGGGGCAGATCTCTGTTGAGTTTCACGGAACGATGCGGTTCTCTGTCTTTTGCCTCCTCCTGATGCCTGGGTTCCCCTTCTCTCCGATATGCCTCGCAACTCCAGCCCATTTGTCTTCTCTCGAAGGAGCCAGACAAGATTCTCATTTATTCACTTGCAATCAGCTACCCACATCGCACAGAGATGCACAGCATGCGTGAGCATTATTATACCGGGGCGTCGTATGCTCGGGCATGGGCCAGGGAGCGGTGGGGACTTGGCTGGCAGGCTTATCTGTGACAGATGTGATCAGTAGACAGTTTTTCTGTCAAAAATGAAGGTGATGCTTTGCTTACTAGGCATCATTCTTGGTGGCTGCCCTGAGTGGGCCGCCATATTTCGTTCCCTATGACTCAGTAGGTAGCCATAGCCATTTGGATTGGGGGGCAGCTGCTGGACAGATCCAACTGGACTTTGTGCGCTGGGATTCTTAAGAAATCCCAGTGAGGTAGTGACCAATGTGAGTTTGGAGTAGCCAAAGTGGGCCATGTCCAGGCTGTAGGTACAAGGGAGTAGGAATTAGGATTTAGTAGAAGCTGTTGGGCACAAAAAGGCAACACAGAGCATACAGAAAGAATAAACTAGTTAGTAGGCAAAGGAGAACAAAGTATACACACAAAAGAGGGGGAAGAGAAATACTAAGAGAGTCAGAGGGAGGTGTAAAGAGAAGAGTGGAAAGAGGAGGGTGGAGGGAGAGAAGGAGAGAGAGAAGGAAGTGGGGAGAAAGTTAGACCGAAGGAGGGAGAAAGGGAAAATCCTTAATCTGCTTCCATTCCATTTGGATTCCCATGGAGTAGCATAAACCAGTACTTAAAGGAACATTCCTTGAAGCCTTCCCATTTTGGTTCAAATCCTGGCTCCTTACTTGCTAGCTTTTAACCTTGGCACTTACTCTTTGTTTTGTTTTGTTTTTACCTTGGCTTCCTCATCTGTATAATGGGGAGAAGTACAGTATCTCCCTCAAAGGGCTATTGTGAGGAAGAAATCAGCTAACACACGTAAGCATGTATCAGGGTGCCTGGCATGCTGTGTAAGTGTGATCTATCTTTATTACAGAAGATCTTGGTTTCAACAGAATGTCTCTCTTACTACCTCATGCGGCTTCCTGACTTCAGTCCCCTGGCCCCCAATCCGAGTTGAACGCATTTGCGGGGATCTGCTCCTTATCATCAAAAACAGCTTAACTGCAATACCTTAAGGGTACTTTCCAGATTTTGAATCTTCTAAAAAGTCATATTTTCTTTGGCATTTTATAAATTTAGGATAAAAAGAGAAACTGTGGGCCTTGCGGGAACAGAAATAGGCAGAGTGCAAGAGGAGGCTTTCGAAGTGTGTACATTGTCCAAACAAGCCATCTCTCATTTGGGCAGGCAGAGTGGAGGCGGACCTTCCCCCCCATCTGGGGTTACTTCTGGGGGCCGAACGCCACGTGAACAATGATGCTTTCTTGTATGACAGGTTTCCTCGCTTCTTCCGTATTGAATAGACATGCTCCCTCCGATTTGCTTCCCTCCAGCATATTGCTTCACTTTTACCCTAAAGCTCGTAGCCTTCACACTACTCACTTTGTGTGATTGTGTTTCAGGTGTTCTTACAAGGGCTGGCGACACTGTTCCACTTCCAAACCCTGAGCACAAAGCCCACGGAGGGATCCCACAGTGGCTAACACTGTCCCAGAAACCTAGCTTGTGTTTTGCCCACCCGGAGAGGAGACCCCTGCTGTGACAGCGTGCTGAAGGCCTGTGTTGTTTGCTGAAGCTGCCTGGCCAAAGTGTCGCACACTGGGTGGCTTCACAGAAATTTATTTCCTCGGAATTCTGACGAGAGGTGTAAAATTGAGACGTGGCGCCCTTCCGAAGGCCACGAGGCCGTGAGCGAGGGTCGGTGTTTGCCTGTCTCCCGGCTTCAGGTGGTTGGCTGACCATCTTTGGTGTTCCTTGTCTTCTGCTCCATCAACCTGATCTCGGCCTTCGTTTTCACGTTGGCGGTCTCCCTGGGCGATGGGTGTATCTCTGTTGTCCTCTTTTTAGAAGACGCCGGCCATATTGAATTAGGACCCACCTTGATGGCCGCATTGTAACTCGATTACCTCTGTAAAGACCCCATCTCTAAATTAGGTCTCATTCTGAGGTACCGGGGTGAGGACTCCAACATAACTTATTTTATTGACACAGTGCGACCCATAACACTGATATATCTGAGGAGTGAATGCTGAAATGGCTCCTGGGGTTGACAGGTGGGTGATTGGGTATAATGCTGGTTTCCTGATAATGGTGTACTTGTGAAGTAAGCCCAGTGACTGTAGCAGTTGTAAGTCATACCCTCATTGCTTAACGCTCTCTTGGCTTTTGTAATTTCATACCCTCTTGGTTTTTCTCTACTGGCTTTTCTTCCTTAGAATCCTCGGCTAGACCCCTAAGTGTTGCTTTGCCTCGGGATCTGCACCTTGACTTCTCTTCTTCTCCATCCACATCCTTACTTTGGGGAATCTCATCCAGTTCTGTGGCTTTAAATACCGTCGTTAGAGTCATGTCTCTCAAATGTATACCCCTATTCTTAAGCCCTGGTCCATTTTGGAAACCCACACTCATATACTCTGTTATGTATTGCTTTATGGTCATATTCCCTTAGATGTTGAAGAGGCATCTCAAACTTTTAATGTCCAGCACTGAAATCTTGATTTTCTCCCATAAATATGCTCCTGCCCCTGTGTCCTCTGTCTCAGTAAATGGCACCTCTGTGGCTAGTCTAGTCCTAGGAATCCTCCTTGGCCCCTTGCTTTTCTCCTCCATTCAGCCCAACTACAGACCTGTAGATGACGGTTGCTTTGAGACCTCCCCAGCGCCTGTGTACCTCTCACCATCTCTGTGGCCCCCATGGTGCTCCAGGCCTCCAACATCTCTTACCTGTGTGACCGCAAGAGCCTCCTAAATGATCTCCCTCCTTCTACTCTTGTTGGCCCATCCTTCCTGATGGTTCAGACTCATGTAGGTCAGATCCTGTTCCTCCTTTGCTTTAAATTCTCCACAGGCTCCTCATTGCACTGAGAAGAAAATACAAGCTCTTTCCTCTGACCAAGTAGCCCACAATGGTCAGGCCTCTGCCCACCACTCTCCTACTCCTTGTAGAAAGTCGTCCAAGTCCGTTCCTTCTTGAGGGCTCCCACTAGCTACATCCTCTTTCTAGAGAGCTCCTCTTTCACATGTTCAGTTGACTTTACTTCTTCTTGTCGTTTATGTCACAGCTCAAACTTTACTTCCCCAGAGAGGCCCTCCCTGACCACACAACATAAAGCACAACCACACCCCATGTATTTCCAGATTAATTTTAATCCTAGCACTTATCGCTGCCTGCTATGTTTTTATTTATTTACTGCCTGTCTCCTCCCACTAGAATAGAAGCTGCATAACAGTAGGTACATTGTCCTACTTACCCATTTTATGTCCTTAGGGCCTGAAGCAGTGCCTTGCACAATTTAAGCATCAACGTGAATTTGTCGAATGAATGAATAGACATTCTGGGCAGGAAAGGTGAAGGGAACCTATGGTTAGAATATGTACCACGTGTCAGGCATGGTTCAAGCCTTTACTGCCAGGATTCATTTTGACCTTCATAAAATCCTTTAAATTGTGTGTTCTTTCCCTTTGACAGATGAGGAAACTGAGGCTTTGAGAGACTAAGGAGACTGATCCAACAGCTCATAAATTACAGAGCTGAAGTTCTAACTGGTTTCCACATGTTTTCTACTATGACATAAGCTGGAAGTGAGAAGTGCATCATATAACCGATGTTTCAGAAATGAAAGTGAAAGCAAGTGATTGAAAAGTATTAGGTACAATGGTTGCTTCTGGGTCAACTAAAGAAGCTACTTTTTTTGACCTAATCTTTCTAAAACTGGAAAGTTTAATTGGAGGATTAAAGATTTCCACAGTAGAAGTTGTGCTAAGGACAGATAACCTGAAATGGAAGTTTTGACTTTTAATGAAAGGAAACTTATTAAAAGCAAAACAAAAAAGTGGAATATTTTTATTATTATACTGTTTTGGGATTCAGGACCAAGAGACACATTGTATGTCATGATTGGTGGCGGTGGTAGGGGTGGGGTGGAGAGCGTGAATGGTTTTCCAACATGCTCTATGCCTAGTACAGTGCTACCTGGGCGTAGCACCATGGCAGGTGCTCAAGAATATTTGTTGAGTGAATGAATGGGGAGAAATAAGATATGCAAGTCTTTGCCTCCTCCCATGTGCTCTTCACAATGAGCAACGGTGGGATGGGGAAACTTCAACTGGCTGGGTGACTGGAAACAAGTTAAGAGACCTCACCAGGTTGCATCAGCAAGCCCCTGTGCTCAAAGTGTGTGGACGTTCCCCTCCCCGTTCCTAGGGTGAATCCCCCCCCCCACCTGCATGCTTGTTTATCCCTCTTATGCCTGTGAGGGAGTGAAGACGTGATGTGTTACTTTGTAAAGATTACCGACTCTCTCTTATTATCCTCTAATGACCCAGCATCCATCTTTTGTTGGTTGTGGTTAAGTTTTGGGAGAGCATGATTTAATCCATGATGCAGTGCATTCTTGGTGATAATGAGCTATGAAGAATGGGGTCCTACTGTAATTTATTTCAGTATTCAATAGATTTCAAATTACTGTATAGAAATACCAGGAATAATCTCATGAATAAAAGAAATAAAGGGGGAATTTATGCGATCTTTACATTCCCTAAGGAAATAATTCAAGTACAAAAAGAAGAAACTAAATTTAGGTAATCAAAAATCAAGGTGTTTAAAGAAGAGCTGTTGTTTTGCAAGATCTGAAATAAGCATGTGGAATGCAGCAAAAAGTGGGAAGGGTGCCAGTTTACAGGAAGCCAGTAGCATGAACCAGTACAACTGTTTGCAGAGAAAATTATCCAGGTCAAAACAAAGTAGGTGATTCAATTTACAAAGGACATAAAAGACAATAGGAAAAGATTCTTTATATACCCAGCAGAAAGCACCAGGGAAGCTTTACCTCCCGATTAGATGTGGAGATGTCAGGGTAGGTAACACCAAAGACATATTTTAATGGAAAGTTGTGCTAACACTGGGATTGTAGGCCAGGTTCCCCCGGCAGTAGACTCTGCAGCGGATATTTGCATGCAAGTGTTTTGGGGGCAGTGCGGTGGGAACAGCCCCTGTTTGGAGGGTGAGGGGATTGAACAGTGATGCACCCGCAACAGAGGCCTCAGGGGTTTTACCTGGAGCTCTGGAGCTGGGATGGCCCTTCAGAGATGTCCCAAGTTGAGACAAGGGGATGGGGCCTTTGTACCCCTATACCAACCAGTCAATCAGACGTGCACTGTTCCCAGGAGGGGGCATAACCTAGAGTAAGGCAGCTCCCTTCTGTAATTCCTGGGGAGGAACTTAGCTGTGAGCCGTCGAGAGCTAACACTTTTGGCAGCTGGAGGAAGAGAGGGCTCAGTCTCGAAGGGGTGGGGCCTCCACAGAGCACCATAGTGTCTAGTCTACTGGAACCAGCACTGAGGGCTTGAAAAGGAAAAAGATGATAGACTATTGCTTAACATAAGATACATACATTTTCTAAAGATTTTATTTTTGAATAATCTCTACACCCAACTTGGGGCGGGCTCAAACCCACACTCCTGAGATCAAGGGTCACACGCTCCACCAACTGAGCCAGCTAGGCATCCCTGCATAAGATATTTTCTAAATGTGATTCCCTGTTGACCATCCACTTTTCCCGGGGTCACTACAGTAGCCTTACTACAGCTCTCTCTCACTTGCATGCTTGGCCCCCTTTAGACTACAGGTGGAACAGTCTGGAAACACAAATCAAATTCTCTCATATCTCTGCTTAATATCCTTCCTGATTTTCTATCTTTCGTATTATAAAATCCCAACTCTTTGGCCTGCCCTTTAAAAATAGGATGGCCATATAATTTATTATGCAAACCAGGACACTTTTGAGAATAAAGAGCCTTATCAGTAATTACTCAGGGGCAACGGTCTAAACAAGGACTGTTCTTAGCAAACTGGGATGGATGTTCACCCAACCTGTAAGCTTCCTGATAATATGACCACCCTTTACCTTCATTTCACCCTGTTTCCAAAGTCCACTCCCATTTGCCTTCCATTAGGTGCTAGACCAGAAGAGGACCTCAGGGCCCTTGCATTCATCACTTTCTTCTACTCACTTTTTAAGGCTGTCCCTCCCTCTTGCACTCTCCAGAGCTCAGCTTAAAATGCTCCTATTCAGAAAGGCTGTCACATTTATTTTCCATCATAGCACCTGTTTATTTTATCCACGGTCCTAACTACAATCTGAAATTACAGTCACTAGCTTTTATGCTGTCTTGCATACCAATGTATCCCCAGTGATTAGCCCAGTGCTAGTTCATACATGTTTGGTAGTCAGTAAATACAAAGAAGTGAACGAAGGAAGAGCTTGGGAAATTGTTTTGAAACAAAACAGTGTGTGTGTGTGTGTGTGTGTGTGTGTGTGTGTGTGTGTGTTTTCAATGAAACACCCAAAGACCAGCAAAGGACAAACACATCACCTACACTGGGAATTGTAGATGTGCCTGCTGACCCTGGAAATGTGGACATAGAAGAATGCAAAACATTAAACAATCAATTTGCAAACACCTAGAGGATCACAAGCTGCTGGATAATAACCAGCAGTTTAGCGATGAAGAGATATTGTCAGAACAATCTAATTTCCTTTTAAGACAGAGGGACCTTCATCAAAAGCATTTATTAAGTGTCTGCACACAGCCAGGAGAAGCCTGTCAGAGGTGGAGGGGCTTGTATTCATCTGTGAAGCATCAGATTTAATATGTGTCTTGACTTCAGCTAAAATCTGATTTTGTTTCTGCGATAATTTCCTTTCGCAGGCCAAGCAAATATGAGTTATTTACGGTAGAAAGTGGTAGCAGAAAGTTACAGGGGTGAGCCCAGAATAATTACCAAGGCCTTTAAAAGTTGCCAAAACCCTCATGATCCTAGGTGAAATCAGTTTAAAGGTGAAAAAGGGTGGCCTTTTGTTCAGATCAACTGAGGCTGACTTTTCAGTGCTCTGCCTCCTAACACCTGCTTGTCCTGGGAAACAGAGTTGCCCTCAGCTTAGCAGCTGATTTATTCTAGGTGCATTTGGAATGGTTACTGAATGCCCCTCTCTGAGAGAGGGTCCAAATGAACTATTGGAAGCACAAACTCTGATACCGATTCACACACAAGCATCAAGGTCAGAATTGTAGGGTCAAAGTAATACCCTTGCAGGGATCCAAAATCCACGTGGATGCTCCCAGATACCGGTGCTAGGCATCGTAACCTTGACTTTTAGACACAGACAACATTTTGGGCCGAGCTGACACAGACTCATTCTAGCGTCCAGCCACACAGACCATGCATATGTGTGAATTGAATACAAAGCAGCTGAAAAATTCCGCAAGAAACACTTATGAAATCTTAAAGGTAAAGTCCTGGGAGATGGGACCCTCAGACATAATTTGGGGGTACGACTTGTCCCAACTGTGGGGATGGGCAGGTCACCAGGAAAGTCTCGTCGGCCAATGAGAAGTCCACATCAGAGAAGTCACTAGCAATACCAGGAAACTGGCCTTAGAGCAGCACTTGATGCTACACAGACTGAAGAGCGAGACAGGATCCGAACCCTGAGAAGCCTCGGTTTGGGGAATATTGAAAAAATGCCTCACATCTATCCACAGGGGGATAAGGTGGTGGCAGCTCGGTTACCAGAAGAAGCCATGTACAGTATTGATGACAGGAGGTCAAATGGGATTTAATGTTTATGCATGGACTCAACTTTTGTGAGAATTTATTTGTGGGTGGGTACTGCAGTGGCTGCTGGGATACCGGGTAAACAGGATGGATGCCATCTTTGTTTTCATGAAACTTATAGATTCCAGAGAATCCTATAGGGATTCACCTGAGGGGTCTTCATATTTCTGGGCCTTTGGAAAATCATGAAATTTGAGGAATAACTGAACCTATGAGAACAGAGATTAAGAGGAGTGGGGACAGCTGGTATTAAGTAATTCAACTATCCAGTGACAGAAGGCTGCTTTGACAGAGAAACTAGAGAATAATTTCACAATCCATTTTATGTTTGGGGTGTATCATTGTCCTGGAGAGGGCACAAGATATTTGAATGTTTGTCAAATTCAACGGTTTCAGGAAGGTTCCTGTCCTCTCTATCAGTCAGGAGTGTTCAATACCATAGAGTAGAACCTCCTTTCTCTCTATTTTGCCCTCTTGATTTTGGTGACACCATATGTCCCTCGTCATTTGCCCCTTCCTTTACTCTCTGTTCCTTCTCAGTCTGTTTTGTGGGAGCCTTCTCAGCTGCTCGGCCCATCGGTGGGGGTGTGTCCCAAGGCTTATCTTTGTGTTTGCTGCTTTTCTAATTATTGTCCTCAGTGACCTCATCTAGTCCAACACGTGTGGCATGTGCATGCCAGTGACCCCCAACCTATTCTGCAGTGCTGACCCCTCCCTAGGACTTTAGGCCCATGTGGCCTCCCACACACTTGGCCTCTCCCTGTCCTAACGGATGGACGTCCCAGACTCAAGCAGCCCGGCCCTCAGGCCTGCCCTTCCCCTGATGTCTTCCATCTTGGTTCATCCAGTGACTGAACAAAGATCTAGACATTACCCTGGATTCCAGTCTCTCCTTTGACTCCACACGGAACTCATCCCAAGACCGATTATTTCTTCCCCTAAACCATATTTCTCTTAATCTTAATTACTATGACCATGGCCCAAGCTAAGTTATTGCAGGAGCTTCTTAACTGATTTTCTTCTTCCACTTTTGACCCTTGAAAACTGCTCTATGTCTGGGAGAGCCGGGGTGGCTCAGTCGGTTACGTGTCTGACTTCTGCTCAGGTCATGATCTCACGGTTCCTGAATTCAAGCCCTGCGTCGGGCTCTGTGCTGACAGCCCAGAGCCTGGAGCCTACTTTGGATTCTGTGTCTCCCTCTCTCTCTGCCCCTCTTCTGCTCATACTCTGTCTCTCTCTCCCTCAAAAATAAACATTAAAAAACAACAACAAAACCATGTCTGCCACCAGCGGGATTCATTTAAACATCAATCACATTATGTTAGACTCTTGTTTCAAAAAAGTGATCACTAGGGGTTCCTGGGTGGCTCAGTCGGTTAAGTGTCTGACTCTTGATTTCAGCTCAGGTCATGATCTCATGGTGGTGGGATCGAGCCCCGTGTCGAGCTCTGTGCTGAGCACGGAGCCTGCTTAAGATTCTCTCTCTCTCTCTCTCCCTCTAACTTTGCTCCTCTCCTCCTCTCATGCATTCTCGCTCTCTCTCTCTCTCTCTCTCAAAAATAAATAAATAAATAATTAATTAAATTAAATTAAATTAAATTAAATTAAATTAAATTAAAAAGTGATAATAGCTCACTTAGTGCATTTGACATGAAAATCTTAATTCTTTTCCTGGCTTAAAAGCCCTCTGTGCTCTGTACCTCCTCTTGCCTAAGTTAAATCTTTCTTCAAGAAGGAAGGCTTCCTTGGCCATAAAGCCAAAGTAACCACACAGTTACTCTTTATCACATGCCCTTTCAGCGGCCCTGTGTATTACTGCTAGCTGATATTTTCATTATTTTATTGACTCATTTATTTATTTGTGGTTTGTGTTCCCAGACTGGGATGCAAACTTGAAGAGAGCAGGGACCTTGCATCCTCAGAATTTGGAGCAGTACCTGTTACAGAGCAGAAGTTCAACCACGATCTGTGGAATAAATGAGTCCGTGGACGCCCGAAGGGTGGTATGACACCATCCCGTCATGCTGTGCCCTCTCCCTGAATCGAGTAAGCGTAACACTTGGCTCTTGCTGTGTTACAAGTCACCCGAAGTTAATGACTTACCACGACAGGCATTTGCTTTTGCTCACAGGTCTACGGCTCAGCCGGGCAGTGCTGCTAACTTGGGCCAGGTTTGGTTGATCCTGATTTGGCTTCCTCGGATCTGTGGTCAGCGGGCAGATGGGCCAAGGGCTGCCTGGTCTAGGAAGGCCTCTCTCAGAAGTCTGGCAGTTGTTTGGCTGTCAGCAAGAGTGACAGGGGGACCGGGGCAGTGTCTCTTTCATCCAGCAGGGCAGCTTGCTCCCGTGGTCCAGGAGAAAGAGCACAATCATAGGTCAATCACGGGTCCAAGAGAAAGGGCACAAGTGCTCAATGCCTCTTGAGGCTGAGGCTTAGAACTGGCACACCATCACTGACCCTATATTCTGTTGGTCAAAGTGAGTTACAAGACCAGTCCAGATTTACAAGCGCAGGGAGACACTTACTGGCGGGAGGAAATGCAACGTCACGCTGCAGAGGTGTGGCTTCGTGGCAGGGTGAAGAGTTGGGGACATTTTTGCAAACACTTTACCACATTAAGAACGATGACAAAAATGGTCACTGCGTCTTGCTACGTTCTCCTTTCTGGACAAGCACATAAAGAGCATGTATAGGGCCCAGAAGCGCTTTTCCTTCAGTCCACAGAGGGTGGGTCACAAGATCCAACGTGTCCTTGGCTGCATAGCTGTGGTGACAGGAGTGGCAGGCACAGGCCCCTGGGCACACTGCTGTCCACACAAATGTGCAGACTCCTCTGTCGCCGATGGGAGCCGCGGGACTCTGGTCCTTCCTGATTCTCCCGCACTGTCATGGGTTCACCACCTACTTCCACACTGCATGTAAGGCAGGGCCTAGGAAGGTGCTAGTGCCTCTGTGAACCCGCCGCAGGGGCTGTAAACATCTGGGCTACCTGTTGTGCCAACTTGCATGCATTTGGTGAGAAACAGTGTTAAATCGAAAAGTGCTCCTTTTTTTTTTTTTACCTCCTTGGAGAACACTCATATGACTCAGAATCAAAAGGCCTTGACACAGGCATCTTAAGAAAACTCCTTAAAAAGTGAGGAGAACGGTATGCTCAGCTTTGTCCGCGCCTTCCGAGCACTGTGGTCTGTCTGCATCCTGAGAGGTTCAAGGCTAAAGCAAAAAGAGCAAGTGTTTGTTCCAACAGATAAAGTCTTTCTCAAAAAATGCATACGCTGTCCTGACTATCAAAGTTATTCACCGCACCTCGACGATCTGAAGCTTGTCACTGAATCGCCGGATCCAGATGTGAACTCTAGGGGATCGACCATTGTTGCAGGTCCCCCACTTGGTGGCAAAGAGCTCCCCTGTCCTAGCTCCTTGTCTGATTCCTCTCTCACCCTCCCAGTTGCCAGCTCAGGTTTAAGAAGTTCTTTCTCCACGCTCAGATGCCGATGACTGTGTTTGATTTGAACATATTGATTCCAGGCAGGTGACAGTGGACATAGCAATTCAGCTGGACAAATATTTAGATCAGTGAAATGTCCTTTGGAATCACTGGAGCCAAATGTTTCCTTTTCCCAACCATTTCGCTTGGCGACCTACCTCCGCAGCACAGAAGATTCAAATTCTTTCTAAATTTCATCTATTAAGAAAATACTTCTAGGCTCTAGCTACATGATATCTCCACTGGGAGCCTTGTTCTCCTCCATGCACTGAGCAAATCGAATCTGAAACAGATTGAAATGACTCAGCAGCAGGCCTCGGGCCTCTGTGTCTACCTACTCGTGCAGTTCACCAACCTTCAGGGCCCTCTTGCCATCCAGCCCGGAAAGAAAGGAAAAAAGTCAGTGGCCCCATTCTATTGCATTTGAAACTCTTCTTGCTGCCCACAGACACATTCCTGAAGGCACCAGTCATGGATGAAGAACTCCACTGGGGTCAGAGTTGGATCCCACGAGGCTGTCTGGGACTTGTGGGGGAAGCAGCAGAAACGCAGTGTTCTTAGTGCCTCTTGCTCATGATTCATGGCTCTCCACCCTGAGCTGCGAGACGTGCCCGCATTCACCACAGAAGGAAACAAACTATGAGCTTGGAGGGCCAGGGAGGAAACCAGAGGCATGCCTGGGATGATTAGGCACATGAAAAAACACTGTGGAAAGCTTTGCTCGTCCTCCTCTCTGGCTGGAGGTACACAGAATACAATAGATAATACTGGAATGTGGCAGATGACGGGGCTGACATTGGATGTCTGTGTACGGTGAAGGCTCTCTGTCATCTTTGCTGGAGCAAAGGAAGGCTCCGGATAGCACAGGTGGTTTCATGATGGAGCAAAAGGGCCAGTGTGGGCATAGTGATTAGGAAGGGCTTCCTATTTCTCTACGTGGAGAGAGCCCACTTCTCTGGACCAATGGAAGCTAAGGTCCTTGATGGTGCCCTAGTTACTGACCTCTTATCACTAGGACAGAACCAGCATGGCTGGTTCTGGTAGATCAGATATCTCCGGACACCCTTAAAAAGGGACTAGGATATTTGGTGCGTGGGCATAACGAGTAGATCCCCAAGCTTTACCAGCCAGTGAGCAGGAATGGGTACCATTATGTTCGGTACTCACATCTCCACCAACTCCATGAAAGTTTGCAAAGCTCTTCTCCATCCTCAGCACCCTTTCACCAAAGTGTAGTCCTGAGAGTGCCTAAGGGGTATCTTACAGGGCCCACACATCAGCCCCAGCCTCTGACCTTAATGACCTGGTTGGCCTCTGTCCTGGCATCCACTACTCCCCAGCTACACAGGCCTTGACAACTTGGCAGGCTTTGGTAAAAAAGAGGAGAACCCTTCTCCTTCCATGTGACGATCAGCTACAGAAGATCCGACAGCAGGGTTGCCTACGCCCCCAGTTACGATAGGGTTTAATAAGGGTTTATTTCATACACTGAATTCTTTCTCTCCCTGGCACATGCACGTGGAGCAGCTGGGACGGGGTCATCCAACTACCTGCAACCAGTTTGAGTCAGAAGCATGACTTCTCCCAGATTTTTAGCACGTGTTGCTGAATCTGGTTTACACTCCAGGCTCTTCCCGTCACTGTGTGGCCTTTCTCGGGTGCCCTGCTTTCCCTCCATGCAAACTGACTCAGGGTGCCTTCCCTTCCCCACTTCCTCCCATTCCACCTGCTATGCCCATATGTTTGGATCCCGATTGTACACAGAAATCACATGCTCCCTTGAGGTCCCCTCAGGCCCCAGGTAAATCAGTTGGCATAAATACCAGCAGGGATGGGGGTGTCTCCTGGCCTCATCTGCCAGCCACACGCAGACCTGGTTCCAGTGCGGTGGAGACTTTTGTAATTGCTGCCATTCCTATTTGCTGCTTTGTCAGTGGTTTCCTGGTGTCTGAGTCACTGCGCTCACAGGGCCACCAGGGTTGGCTCAGTCAGGATACCAGCCGCACGGCATGTCCCAGGGGGCAAGAGCTGTGTTGCCCGTGAGATGCGATGCAGGGTTTGGAAAGCCAGAGCAAGGGCAGCTGAGGCTCAAGCGCTGGTGAGATCTTGTTCCAACCAGGTCGGCCTAAAAAGGGTTGCAGATCCAGGGATCCAGAAGTGGTGCTGAGATCAAGCAAATGGTGTTTGGTGGTGATTTTCCTAAACATCGACGATTGTCTACCACTCACCTGCACAGGCCAGATCACGCTTGCTCTGCCGACGGGCCAGGCTGATGCAGAGGACCAACACACCCCAGACAGGTGTTACCCAGTGGCTAAACTCCCCCCTTATGCTTAGGGGGCTGTTCATAAGCACAAAGAGAACCAAAGACTTTAGTTCCTTTGTAGTGTTGGGCTTAACATAGCAACTAACAATATTCTACCTGGAATGGAAATTGGGGATTTTCTCTGCAGATTAGGTTCTTTTGCATTTCAGCTGCATACACAGTAGCCCCCCACCCTCATAAGTGGGAGAGATGACAGTCTGGGCATTCTGTTATTGAAGCAAAAGATAATCACTTCTTAGTGGACTCAAGTCTCATCCTCCTTTTCACACAGACACTTGTGTTGTATTTTGCTTTCTTTTTCCACTGTCATCCAGGGGGGCCTCTGATACCTCCTCAGTGTCACCCTTAGATCTTCGCACACCTGTTGTGTGTGACCTATAGCTGCTTAGGGGAAATGTGACTTGGGTGGCCTGCAAAAAATGAGCTAAAGGTTATTATCTCCATTTCTAGCTCTACAGCTGAGCAGCAGCGCCACCACTAACCGACCAACCAATTGTTCATTTAATCATTTAATTGGAACCTACTGTGTGCCCATCACTCTCCTTGGCCTTGTGGACAGACGTGGCGTCTGTCCTCCAGTTGCTCAAACATCAGTTGGAGACACAAAAGTTACCCCTGTGAAACAGCTAGCAATCCCCTAAGAGCTTGACAGCACAACAACCCTGAACAGAAAAGAGGGAGAGCTCAGGGGAATGAGAGAGCCTCTTCAGGAAGGAGATGGCATGAGAGGTAGAAAGAACCTGAGTCTCAGCAATTCTTGTGCATCTATGTCCAACCGGGAGAAAGTGAGACGCGATTGCACTTATTACAGCCCAGCGTTGAGTACCAGTGGCACTGATGTGGTTACTAAGGGGTCCTGGGTGCCAAGGCAGGGATTAGGAAGGGAAACCAAGATATTTAGGCACATGCATGACTTTGAGAATGAGCACCTCTTTAAATTTGGTGTCTCTGTGTCCTCAACCTGGTCCTATCGTTTGATGGGTCCTGTCACTCTGATGCACACGCTCTCTTTCTATTTCATTCTGTAGCCCCACCTCCTCTGTATTTCTCTTTTTATTAGTATCTTCCTCCTTCCTGGCTGTTTCTCTCCATTCTTTCTCTTCTGTTCCTTTCTCCTTTCACCAGTCTGTCCCTAGTTCCCTTTCAGCGCCCCTCAGTGATGCTCCAAACATTTCTAGATTCTGAAGTAGGCTGTTGTGCAGAGGTCATTGAGTGAGCGTAAGCAATGGCTGTGACCTGCATTAGCATTCTTATTTTTAATACTGTGCTGACAATAATACTGTTTTGTATTAGAACCTGTAAGTCTTTGGATCTGGCTCCCAGGAAAGTCTAAGTTCTTTCTATGTAAGAACTCCTTTCTAAAGGAGTAAGGTGATTTAAGTTGCGTGGAAAAATTAACTTTAACAAAGGGAGATATTCTTAGCCAACGAATGCTTCCAAACATCTTCCCTTTGGAATATAAGCTCCTTGGTTATCTACCTGGTTCTCTACTGACCCCTCTCTCTACTTTATCTCCAGCACCTAAAATAGGGCTTGGTACACGTGACGTGCTTAATACATGTTTGTCAAATAAATGAATGTAGAGTTTTAGGAGTCGAAGGGGTTAAAATGAGGGAGAGGCTGAGGCACAAATAATCCCAGGTATGGGGCAAAATTATTAAAAAAAAAAAAAGATGAAGTTTGAAATGGAAGCTGTGTTAAAGCTCGATATCCTTGACCTCTGCAGTACTAATTGGCATATAAACTTGGTCTCATCATGTAACCTTTGTCTATAAAAGGGATGAGAAACAATGTTGAAAATCTATCTGCTTAAAAAAAACCCTCCCTTTCCTTTTCAACCTGTGGTTTGGGTGGTCCCATCGGAAGTGACTTTATTTGGTTTGGATTTTGAATTTGTTGCCTTTCTACAACTTTTGTCTCCACTTGGTACCTGGACGACCCTTTGATCAGAGCCTCAGAGGACTAACCGACGTATAGACGGCATCAGTGAAACAAAGCCTTGCTTAGGAGCTTTGGGAATAGAACTAAGTTTCTCGTCCTCTTTTTCACAGTTGAAGCCTGTGTTTTCTTAGTTTTATTCTGTGTTACTATTGGTTACAAACATTTAATGCACAGGTTGTTCCTTTGGTTCCTGCGCTCCTTCCTTCATAGTCATAATGTCTTGTTAAATGACATAAATCACCTGAGCGGGTGGCCTGAGAATCAAAGTCTGTATGGCCTACAAGGAAGAGGGTAGATCATAACCCAAGCCCACCCCACATTCTCTGGGCCCCTCTGGGTAACGTGCTGGGTATTTGCTTGGTAGAGTTAAGGTATTCAATAGCTGCTCACGCTTTCCTTTTCCTCAAGAAGGAAGGAGGAAGCTATCTTTAGATGCTGAAGTCTGATTTTGTATAAAGAACTGGGTTATCACATCTGGACAATCTTGGAGGTCTCTACCCTGCCTTTTGTGCTTTGCTCACTGGTATTCAACATTTTTCTTTTTCCACTTCGTCAATTCCTTCCCCTCCATCTTGGCAGTTGCACTGACTTACTTTTCTGAGCCTGAAATGGTGAGAGGGAGGGTAGCAGCAAAGAGGAGAGGGGTATGTGGGAGGCCATTCTCTGACATGGAATAAAACATAAACATAGCTGGGAGACTGATTCATCCGTGAGTGTGAACAGTGGTAGAAGCAGGTGATTGCTTGAGGTAATCTCAGAAGGTCCCCATCTTTAAGAGTGGGGGTTGCAAATTAGCACCCCGGGAGTCAAGTCCAGCCACAGACATAATAGCTTAGCCAGCAAAGGGTTTGGAAATGTTTTTGCTAGGTCAAGACTAGAAGAGGTCCCACTCCCTATTGTCTTGTCCTGGACAAGTAACATGCTTATGCAAATCTGCTTACGCCGTCTTTCTAAGTGTACTTTAACAGTCCAGACTCGAATGTCAGTTGAAGCTCCTTGATGGAGGCTCTCCCACGTAAAGAAGACCTACACCAACTCATCACCAGCTCCCTTATTCCTCATCTTGGTATTTCCCAGAGTGGTTTAGGCCATGATCACAAAGTTTGAGGACCATATCTGCAGACAGTCACTGCAAAAATTAACATCCTGATTGACTGCTAGAAATTGTCTGACTCCATGTGTCACAGCCTCTCCTTCTACTTTTCCCTGCTATTCTAGATATGTGACAAGCCACACTCTTTCTGTGTCAATCTTCACCGTGTTGAGCTCTGTTGGAAGCCTCTGGGAGCTCAGTGTGCAAAGGAGATAAGCCAGGGGCATGATGCTTGTTTAACGGTTCTCTCTGTAGTGTCCTTGTATTTTCAACTCCTTTTTTCTTGCCCATTTCCTTGGCCTTTTATCATAAATTCCCTGTGTTGTTTCTATACCACTCTTGGCAGAAGGACCCACTGTATTCCTTTATTAGCTCGACTTGGTAAGGAAAAGGACGCCAGGGTACCATTTGATGATTTTTCTCGGCTAGATTTTGGACACTCATATTTATTGGACCATCACATTTTAATACCTTTACATATCATCCTTTTGCCCCTTCCAGAAGCTAAGCTGTTCTCTTTTTTGTGGTCCTTTGTTTATCACATTACAGTGTTGATGTCTACTTTGGTGTCAGAGACGGACTTCCCTAATGTCTCACCACCTCCTTTTAACTCCTGCATGAGAATGTAGAACCCCAAACACTGGGAAGTTTCCATGGAAGGCCGCTTGATTCTCTCTTAAGGATATCACAGAGGGGATTTCTACGGTCACAGAATATGAGGGTGGGTTCCAAGACCACTTCAGTCTACTCCAGCTTAAAAAAAATATTTTAATAAGTTTATTGGGGGAGTATTCTTGGGATCACCGTCGTTGAGGGAATAATAGAACAGGATTGAGCAGAGGCGGATGTTGAACTACAATGCCATCATGGCATATTTCTACCATTTTTTTTTAAATAGGGCACTCTGAAGCTGAATGTATTTTCAAAGATATCTCAAGTCAGGCAAGGGAGCCACATGGATCAGTAAATTGCTGTGGATGCCCTCGGGAAGGGGGCATGACCTTGGCCATATTCCAGCCTTTAGATTCTGAAAATGTGTTAAAGGATGTGTTTGGCCGTTTATACAAAGGAGTCTATATATACCCAAAGTGCGTACCCAAAGCCCTCAGGATGTGATGCCTCACTCAAGTTTTCTATGATGATTGCCTCGAAAATATTGTCTGTTGATCACACTTGTAGGCACACTTATTAGTAACGAAGTATTCATCTCAGCTAGAAGCGAGGGGACAAAGGGAGACACAGCATGCCAGTAGGTAAGACTGGACTCCAGAGAGGATGACAGGGGCTGGGGTGGGGTATGAAGAAGGAGGCCTCACCTTGCAATACTCCTCTCAGAATGGAACCTGCTCAATTTTTAATTTTCTGCCTTGGGCATGGAACATGCTTTGTTTCATCTTTAGCTTCTGCTTGGAGGGGTCGGAGTATTTTCTCAGCTTACCTTTTCCAGTGTCTCAGGCTGTTCACTCTGGGGTGCCTTGCTTGTGGTTTTAACCTTTTATCTTTCTTTGTGATGGTTGTTTTGAGTTTACAACTAATCAAATATTCCACGGGCACCCTGGGGTGTGACCGGTCAGTGAGGAGCCAGAGACAATTCAAAGCCGATTTCCCACTCTCCAGTCTCACCGAGTGATTTGAGGGAAGGAGGGAGCTCCTAACACATGGAGTGTGAATTGTGTGCATAAGCGACTTGAAACCCAGGCAACCTTCAGCTCAGGACTTCCTGTTAATCAGCTGGGTTTTCTGGCATAGCAATGAGCAAATGGCATTAATGAGGTAGGCATAGAAGATGGCACAGGGGCTTGAACAGTCAGTAGGAGCTGGGCCCTGCAACAGTAGAGAAACAATAAAAGAGGGGGTTATTTTATCCTCTTCCCTTTTTTCTTTCTTTCTTTTTTTTTTTTTTTTACAGTCGCAACTTTTTGGCTGATTAAAGTACTTTTCCTGGTTCCAAAAGGGAAGTGTCTTTTGTATTACACGCTAGAATGTCAGTTCTCATTACTAAGCCCTAGCTGTTCAAATGCTGTCGGAATCTCCCCAAGGCCTCCTTGGGGAGACTGTAGGCAGAAATTTCAAGGAGCTTATGCCAATTATTTTCCTTCTATCTACATATTGATGGCTGACCCACAGTAATCATGTGAGTCAGGTGCTATGAACACTGTTTCCTTTATTTCATTCATGGCTTTTAAGGCAGATAAGATTTTTTTTTTTTCTAAAGACTCCTTTTCCCTTGGTTTCTTGCAACTACCATTTTTGTTTTCTACTTGAAAATGACACGGCCGACCAGAGACAGAGTGACCCAGGCTCTTTTTTCCTTTTCTTTCAATTATTTGGGCCTTTTTCACACTCATTACCAGAGTTAGTAGAGGGTGTATAACATAAACATATTCTGAGGCCTCAGTGGTGGGAGCAGGTGTAGAACTCCAGGCTTCATTGTTCAAAAGTCTATAATTTTGGGTCCTTTAAAAAATTTTTTTTAATGTTTATTTATTCTGGAGAGAGAAAGAGAGACAGAGCATGAGCAGGGGAGGGGCAGAGAGAGAGGGAGACACAGAATTTGAAGCAGGCTCCAGGCTCCGAGCTGTCAGCACAGAGCCTGACGCGGAGCTCGAACTCACGAACCATGAGATCGTGACCCGAGCGGAAGCCGGAGGCTTAACCGACTGAGCCGCTCAGGTGCCCCACGTGGTTTGGGTCCTTTTATTGTTAAGTTACAGATATTAACCTGGCAACTCACAAGGGAATACAATTAATTGAAGGATATGCAGTAGTCATTTATTAAGAGCCAAAGCCCAAGACCAAGTATCAGAAAGCATGAGCACCTGGGAATGTAGGTAGCAGAAAGTAAGGGACACTGTCTTCAGGGAAGTTACCAGGGTTTTGGGTCATCTTCAGTTTAGGTCTTTGTTCTGTTCACGATTAAAATTTCCATGACAATCTAGGTTGACCCAGTTGGGCCCATGCCAACCTCTTGGCTAGATAAGGGTGAAGAACCTTAGCTGATAGTCCTTCTGAAACTGCTCAAAACAAGGGAGACATGCAGAGCATAGCAGGTTTAGACAGGCTAAATCAGCAGATGCCTTTCACAAGCTGAGAGGTCCCAGATTGCCCGGGAAAGGGACGTCCAATGCTAATCTTACACTGACTCTTGTCATTATGACGAAATAGCAGGAGAGTCTGAATGTTTGTGTCCACCCCCAAATTCATCTCTTGAAGCCCTAATCCCCAAGGTGATGGTATTTGGAAGTAAGACCTTTGGGAAGTAATTAGAGTTAGATGAGGGCGTGAGGGTAAGGCCCTCATGATGGGATTAATGCCCTTATAAAATGAAGATCAGAAAAGAGCTCTGTCTCCCTCCACCACATACACATCAAGGGAAGGCCATGGGAGGACATAATGAGAAGATGGCCATCTGGAAACCAGGAAGAGGGCTCTCAACAGACACTGAATCTGCTAGTGCCTTCATCTTGGACTCCCCAGACTTCTTGGGAAGTGTCCTTGGACTCTCCCAGAGCTGTGAGAAAAAGATGTTTGTTGTTTAAGCTACCAGTCTGTGGTGTTTTGTTACAACAGACCATACTAACTATGATGGAACCTCCTTCTCCTTTTCTCAAAGCAGCCAGATGGGCTCCATATTACCTGTTTTGGAAGGAAGATGAACCACAGATACTCTTCTGAACAGTAAACTGATCCCCGAGAGCAATCAGGTTCAGCAGATTCCATCCCAGCTGAGAGGAGAAGTCAGGGTACGTGGTGAGCACAGACCCTTCCTTCCTAGGTTCTGAAGATTTTTCTTGAGTGGCTGGAAATCCCAGAAGGGTGGGTGATGAGTCTCCCAATCTCCTGGCTCCCGATTGTCCTCTTTAGCTGATCAGACAGGCTTCTATCAAGTCTTAGCAGGCCTCGTGTGTATTATTTATTTGATTAAAAAAAATTGTGTCATTTGCTTTTAAGGAGCCTCTGGGAATGAGCATAATTAAGCATAGATTAAAATGTCTGAAAGATTGAAAACCACCATGATGATATAGTGAAACGCATACAAGAAGCTTAAAAACATCCCCACATTGCCATTCCATCAAAGCATCCCAGTTTACGGCGATAGCCGAAAAACCAAGCCTCACTGGAAATGATCAAACTGGGATTTCAGCGGTAGAACACGGCAATAATTCTAATAATTTGGGGAGGTTAATTTGGAAAAGAGCTCATCTGTACCGCCAAGGAAAGCTAAAGGGCGTCAGGTGGATTCAAAGGAGGAGAAGGAAGAGAAGAAAAAAGAAAGGGAGGAGAAAAAAAAAAGAAGGAAAAGGAGGAGGAAGAGAAGGGGAAGAAGGAGGAAGAGGTGGGGAGGAGAAGGAGCTACTGAGACACCATAACAAACACAGCTGGGCATGAGCAGGGGATTGGACACCAATGTCTGAGCACTTGCTATGAGCCAGGTGATGTTCTAGGTGAGTGAGATGGGCACGCTGTCCAGTGCACAGAAATTTTAAACAATGAAGTCACTTGCACAGCACGAGATGTTCTATGAAGGAAACATAGTGCGTAAGACACAGTTAGTGGGTGGCTACTCAAGGTTGGGTGGCAGGGATTGTCTCTATCAAGGTGATTTTGAGGTGGGTGAAGGGAAGAAAGCAGCCCCGTGAAGATATGGGGAGTGGCTTTCCCTGCAGAAGGGGTGGGGACTGCAAAGGCCAGGAACTGAGGCGGGATGATGGCCAGGGTATCCTTCCTGGAGACTCTTGGGGAGGGGAACCGATGCTGTGCACGTCAGGGTGGGGCAAGCGGTGGCCAACATGGAGCACAAGTTGTCACTGAGCACCTTTTCTGGAGGGCTGCTTTTGGGTAACCCTATCAGTCGGCTGCCTTGGGCCATAAGTAATGGAAAACCCAACCAGTGGTAGGTTAATTGTATAAACTCAAAAGTTTTGTTTGGTTTTGTTTTCACCAAACAACCTGAAAATTGCCAGCTCCAGGATCGGCACAGTAACTCGCTGATCAAGTTCCTGGGGACGTTTCTTTCCGAGTTTTTTTCCCCGTAGGATGTCAGAGGCAAATTCTCTCACAGTTCGAAGAGCCTGCAGCTCTAAGCTCTGTGTCAACAAGCAGGCAAGAGGATGCGTCCTCTGACACCTGCCTCAACAGGGCTGACTAGACAGACACGTACCCCTAGACTAGAAGGGCCCCGAGAGTGTTAGCTCAGGCATAGCCCTTTCTGTGCCCAGCACAGAGCTGTCTCCAAGGTGGTATTTGGAGATCCTCTTAGGAGAGAAAACTTCTGGAATAACGCAAATAGGGAGGGTGTTCCAGGGGAGCCCATTGCTTCATGCTCCCGAGGAGGAACAGAGCCACAGTGGTCTTAGCTGGGCTTTGGTGGAGTGGGAGGAGAGGGATGCTGGGGTGCTAGAAAGGACACACCAGTGTCTCCATCTTGGAGTGTAAGACGGAGAGTGGGGGAGAGCGTGAGCAGAAGAGGGTAGTGTTAGCAGGGTGGAGGTGCAGAGTCCAAGGCTGGAGGGAAGAGGTGTAGGCTCTGGGCAGCCTCCGTGGGCGCCTATCCTAGCCTCTCGCCTGACCACTGGCTAGCCATGCTCTGCCCTGTACGTCACCGTCTATGACATGGGGGTGATAGTAATACTCGTCTCGTAGGGTCTTAGGACAAGCAGGCATTCAGTACATATGAAAACACACAGAGCAATCTTGGTAGAAAGCGATCAGTAGGCAAAGGATGGCTATGCTTTAACTGCGATTCTCTACCACTCACCTCTTCCAGGGTTAGATTAGCCTACATGTATTTGCAGATCTGACGTTTGCTGTACAGATCTTGAAGAATCTTCACATGTGCTACCTCACGGGGTCCCTGGTCACACTGCTCTCTTTATAGCAAACTTGTGGCTATAAAGCCTGAGAAATCTTTTGGTGGTGTCAGAGCCATAGATGGTACCCAAGAGCCTTTGAGGGAGGCTGCCCAGGGTTCCTTTCAGGAGCCGCTCACCCAAGGGGGAGTTCTCTGGGCGTGTGGAGGGGAGCAGTCTTGGACCCTGCCTCAGTTAGAGCCAGTAAATGCAGCAGCAGCTTTTTTGATGTCCATGGGGTCAGGAGTGCTCTTGGCATTGCCTCAGCTGCTTCTCACTGTGCCTGGGAGGCTGGGGTGCGGGGGAGGGGAAGGGGGGAGAGGTGTGAATAGAGAAGCAGGACCTTTTGATTTCTTTCCTTACCAACAGGAGCATTTACTCCCTCCAGAATCTGGGCATCTGTGAGAGAGCTGAACTCTGTTTTATGAGAGGATTTTTTTCCTTCTTCTTTTTTTTTTTTTTTTTCTTTTCCCATCAACACTTGTCAGGGATTCAAGGCAAAAAGCCTGGCAAAGGCCTGGGCTTCTGCACCAGCTCCGGCAAAAGATGGGTCTAAACAGGGAACAGAGAGAGGCATTGTTCCAAACACTGCAGAGTGGGAAAAGTAGGTCAGGGAAGAAAATGCAGGTTTGACAGAGCTGGGAATTGAACTTGTCACCTCAGAGCTCATTGGTGTAGAAAGTGAACAGCCAGCAAGGGACCAGGGAGTAACTGAAGTCTGCTGCCAGGGCAGGGGCAGACACACGCTGTGAAAAGCTGCCTGCGTGATGGTCATTGCCTCCTTCCAGGGCCAAACGCCCCCATCTTCCCTCCTGCCCCACCCTCAAAACCCCTTCCCTGGGAAACTAAACCAAGTGATGATTCTAGACGAGAAGAGCAGCTGAGACTGTCTCTGGAGAGAGTGCCAGGCGGCAACTTCCCAGCCACCAGCTGCATTTGCAGGACTGGGAATTGAGACAACCCCCACCCTCCCGGAGAAGAGGCTCTAATTACAATCAACATCACCTTCTAGGAAACTTCTGGGTGGATGGCTACCAGCAGAGAAAAGCTTTCTCCTCACTACCCTCCAATTGGTGCTGGAGCCAGGGGTCCTGGCTGTAGCCTGGGAAGAGAAAAAATACCTCTAACAACTTGCCCAAACCTTGGTAATTCTCCTTTCTCCCAGAGTCAAGGTTCTGAGCTATTTTGGATGAAGGGTGCTTTCTCCCTGACTCTTACACCATTTCATTTGGAAACATCTCCAATTTCTTGTTCTGGACGCAGCTTTTGCCTAATAAACACGTCAACCTGCTCCTTGTGGGTCTCAAACATCTTTCCGTTGCAATAAGGGTGACTTTGAATCTATCATTCCAGATCTGCCTGCCCCACTGTTGGTACCAAGAAGTACAAGTTCATTGGATATTCCAACGTGTGCTTGGATCTGATAGAAACTTGTAGCTAAAGACCACAAACCTCTGTGGTTACCGCTCATTGTTGGACTTTCTTTTGTAATTAATGACCCGTTTTCCCTCTCTGTGGAATGGGGACAGCAGTGGGAATAAGACCACTTATTTAAAATGGAAAGACTATTGGACAGGATCCAAAGACTCAGATTCCATTTCTGCCCGATATTCATCTAGTGACTTTAGGCCATTTATTGAAATTCATCACTTTCAGATTCCTCAGCTATAAAATGGGAATAATATCATTTATAACAGAGTTGTAAGGTTTCAACCAAGCACAGATGAGGTTCGTGTGTAAGGGCACCTTTCCCAATCTTGGCGCCTAGAGGATGCTTAATCCGATGTTTGCTTCCTTCTTTCCCCATTGCTGATAATACTGAAGGAATTTCTGGAGGATGTGTTTGAAGTTAGATATACTTAAGACTAGTTTTTAAAAAATGGAGCAAGGAATAGGATATGTCTTGACCTCTAGTCCTGCACTGTTCAATAGAGTAGCCACGAGCCCTGTGTGGCCATTTAAATTTAAAATCATTAAAATTAAAATTAAAAAACACAAGTCCTCAGTCGTACTCGCCGCAATTCAAGTTCTCAATGGCCACAGGTGGCTACTGGGTATCATACTGGGCAACGAAAGTAAAGAAAACTTCCATCATTGCCGAAGGTTCTGTTGGACAACGTTGAAAGGATTCCTGCAGAAATTGCTTTATCGTGATGTTATTTACCAAAAGAACAGGTTTCTTAAGGCAAAACTCAGATGTATTTTTGTCTCCGAGTATACAGTCTTCTTTCAGTGGTGTATCCTTTAAGTCACACAGTCACAGAGCCCGAGGTGGGGCTCAAACTCACGAACCGCGGGATCAAGACCTGAGCCGAAGTCGTACATTCAACCGACTGAGCCACCCAGGCACCCCTATTTCTTGTGTTTTTTATTTCAGCCCTTCTGACCGGGGTGAGGTGGTATCTCACTGTGGGTTTGATTTGCATCTCCCTGATGATGAGTGATGTCGAACATCACGTCGGTTGGCCAACTCCTCCCGCCAACCTCAGCAGAGAGAAAAAGGCCTGCAAATACGATTTAGGTGAAGATACAACTTTCATAGTGTGCTTCCCTGTATAGCCATGGAATGGAAGGTGAGGGAGACGAGCCATTCACATGGCTTCCCTGTATAGCCATGTGAATGGAAGGTGAGGGAGACGAGGCCACCACACGCTGTCATCGTACTGTGGGACAGAAGAGGTGACTTTAAAGCAGGTGGGAATCCCTACCTTTGCAGCCTTTCAAGAGCAGAGTTAGAAGGGAGGATTTGGGGGTGGAGGGTGAAGGAGGTTGCTGTTGCTGTCGGGGGTAATGTGAGTGAGGAGGCCGGAAAAAAATTCTCAGACAAAATGAGTGTTGTGAAACCGGGAAGAGGGGCCTTTTCTAAACCCCAAATTGCTTTCGCCTCCTGGCTATCAGTATTAGTGGAAAAACTTTTGGTGTTCATTTTCCACCCCAAGGACCCAAGTGCCCCAAGGACCTGTCACTTCAGGCTTCCATATGACACCCCTTCCCTCAGGGCAGCGAGCACAAGTTATCCACCTGCTCTCACTTTCTGTGATCCAAATAGAGCAGAAGAAGTTTCCTGGAGGGATTAAAATGCACACCTGAATGACTCTAGCCCGCTCCAGCCTGGAGAGAAGCAGAAGTCGGGGTGATGGGGGGGCATGAAACGAGTCAAGGTTAATTCAGCATGGGAGGGAAGTCTGAATTATTCATTTCCTGACCCTGTACCGGGTACTTTTCACCGCAGTCTGTTACAGTCTCTTTCGGGGCAGTGTAGTCGCACGGGTTTCTCAGTCACCTTTTAAAACCATGCCTTGTCCTCTAGTGTCCAGCAAAGGGATTGCTAACATCGGGCTCTTGTGCCAGTAGCCGTCTGGAAGCTGCCTTTTAGGGGCGCCGAGATGTGGGCCAGCTGGGGGCGGGGGGGGGGGAAGAGCAGCCACTTAGCACTTGAGTCCCATTCGGGCCGAGTGGTTGGGGAGGACAAGAAGGGAGATTACAAACCAGAAGTGAGAAAAGCATCTGAGGGTTCGGAGGAGGGTGGGAAGGAGGAGGGAGTTTCATAGAAGATGTGCGATTTGGTTTCCTTACGTCACTGGAGCTCTTTTGTCTTTAAGTGACATTTCCAATGGCAAGTTCATCTGAACGAGAAACAAAATCTAGACAAAGCTTTCCTGACCTAAGTTAAGCAGGGGTCATCCCGGAAAGAGGCTAGGGCTGCTTCAGAGAAATCAGAACCGTCGGCCTGGGCGAGGCTGTTCTTACTCGGTCGGGGCTATTTCTCACGTCCCCGCTGCCCCGTGAAGTACGCGTCACAAAATATGCCAAGCGGTTTCTGGATCTCCGAGATGCTTTGGCTGGCATTTTATTTAACTCGTGACATTTTTGACTGTTCTTATTCTGGTGGGCATCAATACTGCCCAAGCCTGCAGTTGTCGCAGAATTGAAAGCCGCGTTGGGGTACCGCTTTGTCGTTAATTGTCGCTTCGTGGCCACCACTCCTGACCGGGCTGAAATAGCCGAGCGAGTGTACGAGGCCAGAGGCCAACCTTTCAGGGCCACCAACTGGGGAGGGTCCATGGGCAAACTGCGCTTACGAGCTCCGGATGTTAACCTGGTCTTCCTGGGCGAGACTAACTCAGAAGCCATTTAAGGTCAAGGTCTCAAGCCCAAATGCCTCCAGGGTCCGTGGAGAAGTAAATGAGGGGGTGGGGGGTGGGGAGCACACTGGTAGTGAGCGCTGAGGACGGTGGTAAACGGGAGAGCACAAGGTGGGTATCAGAGTGAAGCTGGCACTCAGCTCTAGCAGATTGGTGTCGTAAAGGAATGCCAGCCCGGCATTTTCAGACTTGCCAGGGTTTTGTGAAGTCTCCAGATTTTTTTTTTCTTCATGTTGGCCCAAAGTCAGGCCAAGCAGAAAAAAAACGTCCGTGGGCCAGACTCAGCTAGCGGGACACCGGTTTGCAAACCACGGTTTGGGCTCATCTGTGACGAGGCTGCTTCGGGTACACTGATTTGCACAAGTAGTTTTTGTTTGTTTGTTTGTTTCATGGCTCCTATGATCCTGAAATCCAGCCCCCCCCCCCGCACACACCCCCCCAAATGGCACTAGTATCAAATAAGGCCAAGGGGTGAACACCGGCCTCCTCTCATGTGGCGCTGTTCTGCTAAGTGGTTCTTACCAGCCCTCAGCTGTACAGCTCGTCACCCCGTTCCAAGCACGGCCTGGTCCTTCTTGGGGATTGGAAATGGTGCTCTTGCTCCTTTTCCAGCTAATTGCTTTAATGCATCCTGAATGTGTCTAGGCTGCCGCCCCTAACCACTGGGTCATCATTTATTCACAGGCCTGAAGTCCCTTAAGCAGCCTCCTGCTGGCCCTCACGCTGCAGGGGATTAATGTAGTCTGGTTGGTGAGTCAAAAAGAAAGATGACATCATTTTCATGTCAAGAATGAGGATGTGCGTTTGTGTATGTGAGGGTTACGGAGTGCAAAGTGAGGAAAACTAAAGCTACTTCTCTTCCAAAGTGGCACGGTGCTCCCCCCCACCCCCACCCCCTTCTTTTGCTTTCAATCCAATCTGGCTTCTCCCAAGTGAGTTATTAATATGGGACACAGCCTGGCTTCCTCCCTTCTGTCTCCTCATATAAATCCAACTAATTAATTTACTTTAACAAGAGGAATCTTTTTCTATCTCTCCCAATCTTCATCGCTCAGCTTAGATTCTCTTGATTCAAACACAAGACACGCAGCTGTAATAATCACACATAGAATCTTATCTGGATCATCAGATCTGCTGTCAAAAACTTGGCGGGGGGAAGGAATCTTAAATAAAGGGACCATCGAATGAAAAGACAGGTTAACTATCAGGTGAAGGCTGGAATTCACATTCCGTCCGGTCCAATTAATGAAAGGAAAGTGGAAAGTATCCTGCGTGTGCTGGAAATCTGACAACGTGAAGAGGTGTACAAATGGTGTTTGCAAAGCTCCGCGACGTTGAGTTCATTCAGCAACCATAGAATGGTGACATGACAAGGCCTCCTCCCAAACGATCAGTTAAATCTTGTGTCCCCTTTCTGTGTATGAATGGAAAACCCACCCCAACACGCCATTTTAGAAAACTACTCCCCCCCCCCATAAATGTCCCCCCTGCCCCCGAGACAATCAGGGCTGTGTTGGGGTCAGCATTGCCCTGTTTTCTGGGACAGTGGCAGCACCCACAAGGTCAATGAGGTTGATCTCGCAGGGGAAATTCAGGTCAGAGGACAAAGGTAAGGGCAATTCGAGGGGAGGCAGGAAGGTGTAGGACAGATTTCCCATGTGAATGAGGATGGATATACCTTCCCAGATCATTCCTTAGAGCTCCTTTCATTCTTTCCGTGGTG
Source organism: Lynx rufus (assembly GCF_022079265.1). NCBI lineage: Eukaryota > Metazoa > Chordata > Mammalia > Carnivora > Felidae > Lynx > Lynx rufus. The sequence goes on from NW_025814834.1 coordinate 28,951,574, forward strand.
CTGAAAGGGATTTTCTTTCTTTGTGGAAAGTGTCAGTGCCTGTCTTTCAAAAGCCAAAAAAAAAAAAAAAAAAGTAAAAAAGAGGATTTGCAAAAACAAGCGCCATGCTGCCCATTTGCACATTGGTGCAGAGAGAGAAGTCAGGAACTGCTAATGAATGTACCAGCTGTGTGTGGAAAATCAGCCAAGCTTGGGCTTTGGGCTTTGGGCTTTTTATGTCTCTGCGGAGATCCCGATTCTAGACTGCCCGTGAGAAACATGAGCATGGCTTCAACCACAACGTGAATAACGAGTAAAGGTAACAAAGGTGAGGCTATCCTGAAATACTAGTTGAAAACGAACCCCGTGTCGAGGAAAAGCAGCTATCATTCTGTTACCACTTTCTGATTTGGTAACAACTTAAATCCAGGCAAAACCCTTCTCTTCTTCTTAGGACCCGAGACTTGAACTCCCCTTTCTTAGATTTGAGGACTGGGAAGTTTAATTGTTTGTTAAAGGTATGTTCCCTGTTTTTCGCTCTTTCTCTCTCTCTTCTCTCTCTGTCTCTATCTCTCTGTTTCTGTCTCTGTCTCTTCCTCTCTCTCTTCCCCATTCCCTACTCACCCCCCAGTCCCGATCCCTCCCCGACTTCTTCTCCCTCCTTCTCTTTTTTTCTTTTCATCTTCTTTTTCTCTCTAGATTTATTGAGGTGTAATTGACAAAATTATAATACATTTAAGGAATATGGCATGATGGTTTGCTATACATATACGTTGTGAAGCGATTCCCACCATGGAGCTAATTAACACATCCATCACCCCATATACTCACCTTTATTTTGGTGAGAACCCTTAAATTCCACTCTCTTAGCAAATTTCAATTATACAATTCAGTATTATCAACTGTAGTCATCATGTCATACATTAGATATTCAGACCTTACTCGTAACTGAAAGTTTGGGTCCTTCTATCAGCCTCTCCCTACTTCATTCTTCACACCAGACCAGCCTGCCCACCACCCACACCAGACCCTGACAACCACAATCCTAGTCTGTTTCTTTTTTTTTTTTTTTTTAATTTTTTTTTTCAACGTTTATTTATTTTTGGGACAGAGAGAGACAGAGCATGAACGGGGGAGGGGCAGAGAGAGACGGAGACACAGAATCGGAAACAGGCTCCAGGCTCTGAGCCATCAGCCCAGAGCCTGACACGGGGCTCGAACTCCCGGACCGCGAGATCGTGACCTGGCTGAAGTCGGACGCTTAACCGACTGCGCCACCCAGGCGCCCCCCTAGTCTGTTTCTATGAGTTCAATTTTTCTTTTTTTTTTTTATGGTCCACCACTAAGTGATACTATGCAGTATTTGTTTTTCTTATCTGGCTTATTTCACTTAGCATAATGCCCTCCAGTTTTATCCAGGTCACAAATGGCAAGGTTTCCTTTTTTTTTTTTTTTAATGGATGAATAATATCAAACTGTACACATATACCACGTATTCTTTATCCATTCATATGTCGACTGACCCTTGGGTCGTTTCCATACCCTGGCTATTTCCAAACCTTGGCTATTGTGAATAATGCTGCAACTGACAGGGGAACACAGATATCTCTTTGAGACAGTGATTTTGTTTCCTTTGGAGACATACCCAGACATGGGATTGCTGGATCACGTGGTAGGTCTATTTTTATTTTCTTGAGGAACCTTTGTGCTATTTTCCACAGTGGCTGCACCAGTTTACATTCCCACCAATAGTATGCAAGGATTCCCTTTTCTCTACATCCTCACCAGCATTTCCTCTCTTTTTGACAGTAAACATCATAACAGGTGTGAGGTGATATCTCACTGTAATTTTGATTTGCGTTTACCTGCTGATTAGTGATGTTAAACACCTTTTCATGTACCCATTGGTCATTTGTATGCCTTCTTTAAAAAAAATGCCTATTCAGGTCCTTTGCCCACTTTTTAACTGGTTGTGAGTGGTTTTTGTTTTGCTTTGCTTTGTTTTGAATTATATGAGTCTCTTATATATTTTGGATATTAACCCCTTATCTATTGGATATGTGGTTTGCAAGTATTTCCTCCCATTCCATAGGTTACCTTTCCTATCGCTGATGGCTTCTCTTGCTGTGCAGAGGCTTTTTAGTTTGGTAGAGTCCCATATTTTTCTTTTTGCTTTGGTTGCCTTTGTTTTGGTTGCAAATCCAAAAAATCATTGCCATCATCAATTTCATGGAGTTTACCAATTGTTTTCTTCAAGGAGTTTTATGGCTTGAGGTCTTACACTTAAGTTTAATCCATTTTGAGTGCTTCTTGTGTATCATGTAAATAGGGGGCTAGTTTCGTTCATTTCTTCCTTTTTAGTGCCAGAGATGACATATCTACTCTTTGACTGGAATAGATCAAAATCACACTGTGCGTGAACTTAGGGACGACTGCAAACTCGAGTATGTCCATAGTCACGTGCATATGTGAGGTGAAACATATGTTTCATCCTTTGTGCAGCTCTCCTGCACATTCACTTCTTTAATAATACTAGCCACTGTTTATTGAGCACTTAGTATGCACAGAGCACCGTAGTGAGAGCTTTGCATATACTTTCTCATTTAAGTGCAATTACTAAAACTAGGGAGAAGTGGAACATCTCCTTTCTGCATTTCAGTAATTCTTTATTAATGGATTTCTTCATAGATAGGATTATGCCACTGTGCCTAGCCTAAACCCACATGGTGACTGTTGCCAAGGATAAAGTCATTTTAGTGCATAAATATTATTCTCATTCTAGAGGAGGGAGAGCAAACACATTTTTCAAAACCATGAGTCCGTGCCCATTTGGAGGGACTTTGCTCACCAGGGACTTGGATGCTTCCAAGTGGATTAAATTATTTGCTCCCAAAGTTTGGTCTTGGGCAAGGTACCCCATCCATTGTGCTCTAATTTCCTCATTTGTAAAATGAGATTTAATATGAGTATATGTAAGGGGCTCAGAACAGCGCATGGCATATTGTAAACATTCGATGCATGTTAGCTGTTATCATTGTTATCATTATTAAATAATCACAACAACACGCGGATGAAGGTATTCTTAATCCCCATTTTATACATGGGGAAACTAAGGCAAAAGGATTTAACAGCTTGCCCAAGGTGATACAGCCAGTCAGTGATTGGAGGTAATAATTCTAGCCTTATGTCATTCTCACTGGGGAGCTTGCAACTAAAATTCAATGGTGCCACTCATTATGGAAAGTAAGGTCTGGTCATGGCTGTCTAGAATACGATTTCTTTCTCTTATAGGACACCTGAGCTGGGAAACCAGCATAAAATGTCCTGAAGAGTGGACACACGTCACACGAGAAGCATTTTCGATCCCTCTGGTAGAGAGGGAGTGCTTAATTACCATGTGCCACTGCTGTTAACCTCTGCAAATAAGTCTAATTATCACAGATTAATGAACAGAGCTTAGGCACATCTAAAGGGGCTTTGCTGAGGGGTTTTCATTTCTGCATTTCATTATCTCCATAAACGCTGTTGTTCCCCATGCACACGGTTATGGAACTTTTATTATTTTTTTAGCTGCGCTCTGTGGACTATCAACAACAGTTCCATGCGAAATAGCTCAGGGCAGGGATCGCTTTCCAGGAAATCTTCAGGAAGCCTGCAAGTTGGGTGGCTGCTGCTTCGCTGTTTACTGATGCATCATGCCACATTGGTTCATAGGGAATAAAGCTTAGACGGTTGCCAAGGAAACAGGCTGAGATTTTTGAAATATCTGAAACCATGGTGAAATTTCTAGGAAAAATCAATGTCTTAGTCAAGAGTCAGGTTAAGCCTTCTCTGCATCAGGGTGGGTAGCAACAATGCAGATACAGCTGGAAAGATTCATTCCTGTTTGCACCATGGCTTAAACCCACACACTCGATGTTGTGATTCTCAGAGAATGTTTTCTACAAATAGAAGTAATCGTGTTGGCTATCATCGTACCAGGAAGTGGCCATCATACTGGTCCTTAGAGCAGGGCTGAGTCTGGCAGCCATCTTTGAATGTGCCTGTGAGCTCAGAGAGTCCCTGGTGAGGACCTTGGAAATCCCAACGTCATATCGTGGCAAGAGAGCAGGCCGGCAGCTAGCAAAGGGCTTTAGCCATGCAGAGGCTGGGACCTAAGGAAGATCTTGGGCACAGTCCACCAGACACGTCTCATTAATAAATGATTAGATTTGCAAATCTTGTCAGTAGAGATTGCTATCACAGAATTAATGAAATAAATAATGAAACATTTCCAGTGTTTCTGGCTGGCGCTCAGAGCAGAGTAGATCTCTGCCTTTGTTGCAATTTATGGCTGTCTCTTTGATCAACTCCTGGGGAGTTCAAGGAACGATTTTCCTGCTTCCAACACCCGCCTTCGGCTTTTAGGTTTGCCTTTTTTTTTTTTTTTTTAAACTTGACTTTTCGTATCATTTTGTACTTCAAACACAAAGGTTCCCCAGGATAATTTCAGATAAAGAAACCCAACAGGGTGAATAATCTGCAGTGAAGAAAATCTGAATCATACTTGAAGAAACAATCCATTTGACACTGGGTTAGGAAAGGGGTAGGGGAGGGATTTCGCTTACAAATGAACACAAAAAAGTTCACAATTTTATTTGAATGTCTCCATTTTGCACAGCCTAAAGCCAAGAGCATTTCCTGATCCAGAAGCAAACTAAGATGCCACCCAGTGTGGATAACCCAGCAGGCAGACAAAGCATATGTTCAGGACATTAGCAATGCAGGGGTAGCTCACATTTCTTTTGTTGAAAAGGAAAAAAAAAAAAAACCAACCCAGATTTTTCATATCTCAGAAAAAGTCTCAAAATAGTCGTGGAGAAAGCAGATCCTTATTGGGTTTCTTATACTTGTTTTCTGACTTAGTGTTATTTTGATGTGAATTCCTATTCAAGATTGGGGGGGGTGGAGCCCCAACATCTATTCACTGTACGGAAACTTTAAAGGGCTTCCTGGGATGGGATTTCATCCTTGACCCATACTGGTCATAAGGTGATACAGCCATTATCTCTACCCCTGACACTTTGGGTAATCTTTTAGAGATTGATACTGTATTATACTAGTATTGATAATATACGTGGATTTTCAGTTCTCTCCCGCTGCAAACCCATCCAGCACGTTAACGGGCACACAGACTCACTGTCTCTTGGAAATCACAGTGAGTCCAAAGGTTGGGGTTCTGATGGATTATCTGCTCCTGGGCTTATCTTCCTGAGAGCTGCTGTTGTGCTCCTTATTAGGTTTTGCCATTGGGCAAGTTACAATGAAATGAAGTTCAGATCCATCCAATTTTTAAAGATCCAATTTAAAAAGTACCTTAGAGTACCTTTATCTTTTCTAGTTTCATCCTGTGGCATGGCAATTCCATGGGCAGAACCCAGTGGACATTTCCTGTCTACATGATTTAGATCATTCCTTCTGGAACCAGATACCTTCCCAGTAGACAAAGCTTTGAAAAATTAGTGAGTTGCTCCGTTGAGGAGACAAAATTAATACTAAAATTATAAGGCTCAGAACAAAGCAATAAGAACTTCCTTTAGGGCTCAGAGAGGGGGTGTAAGGCGATAAGTGTTCTTATGGTGTAGTTTTAGGATACACCTTTTGCCTCATGTCCCACACTGGCCAGTTCTTTAATGGGAGTATGAACACAGAGTCGGTTCTACTCTCCAAGATGAAAAGTAGATTTTATTGTTATCAAATTATTTCTGCATTTGTTTGATTCTAAGATGCACCATTTTTTTCAAATTTTCACATGATTTTTGAAGTCAGGAGGCATATCAAAATCATCGTCAGCCTGGTCACAGTGGTGATGGGGCTCTCAGCACTATGCACACGGGTATTACAGTGTCCAGAATGGGTGCCAGCTACTGCAAAGGAAATCCTGGAGGCAATAAGACTGACACTTGTTTGTTTGTTTTTTAATTTTTGTTAATTTTTGAGAGACAGAGTGTGAGCAGGGGAGGGGCAGAGAGAGAGGGAGACACAGAATCCGAAGCAGGCTCCAGGCTCCGAGCTGTCAGCACAGAACCCGACACGGGGCTCGAACCCACGAACCGTGAGATCATGACCCGAGCTGCAGTCGGACGCTCAACCGACTGAGCCACCCAGGCGCCCCTTCATCACCCACACTTGTAAGGACACAGAACATGATGTTGGTGGAAAATATGGACTTTGATGACAATGGGTAGGAAATAAAACAGAAACCACAGCTTGCAAAACCATAGTGACTGGCAAAGGAGACAAACTATACAGACTGTGATAGGCACAGCAAACCAAGTTGAAAGTGGTTTTTTTTTTTTTTTTATTTTTTTTTTAACGTTTATTTATTTTTGAGACAGAGAGAGACAGAGCATGAACAGGGGAGGGGCAGAGAGAGAGGGAGACACAGAATCTGAAACAGGCTCCAGGCTCCAAGCTGTCAGCACAGAGCCCAACGCGGGGCTCGAACTCACGGACCATGAGATCATGACCTGAGCCGAAGTCGGACGCCTAACCGACCAAGCCACCCAGGCGCCCCAAGTTGAAAGTGTTTTAACATCAGCTTGTTCTGACCCATTCGCGCCTGGCTAAGATCACTGGCTTCCAGCGACTCCTCTCATTACAAATTCTGACCTGTTCTCATCCAACCCTCACTATCTTCTGCCCCAACCCACCTTATGACTACTGCAGACTTCCCTGAGCCCCACAAGTACCCTCCCCTGACTCCTCTTTTGAAAACACTGCTAAGACGCTATCAAGCTGGTGCGTTCTCTTGCTCAGCAAGTTTAATAAACCCAGTTTTGTGTGATCAGCAGTGTTCCACGGTGGTCTTGGTACAGAGCTCTGATAATTCAAAAAGAGATTCAGCAGAATCAGGCCCTAATGCTGAGAAGTTTGAGGAATACATTCAAGTATTTCTTTAACTTACATTTCCCTTTTGACATATGTACAAGAATGATCTATGATAAAATATGTATCTAATAAGTTTAGAAGAACTTTTGACACAGTATAAAATGAAGGACTGCAAGAAAGTATTGTGTTACCTACTTGTGTATTGACATCAATGTTCCTTTCTTTTTTTTTTATTTTTTATTTATTTTTTTTTAACGTTTATTTATTTTTGAGACAGAGAGACAGAGCATGAACGGGGGAGGGTCAGAGAGAGGGAGACACAGAATCTGAAACAGGCTCCAGGCTCTGAGCTGTCAGCACAGAGCCCGACGCGGGGCTCGAACTCACGGACCGCGAGATCATGACCTGAGCCGAAGTCGGCCGCTTAACAGACTGAGCCACCCAGGCGCCCCAATGTTCCTTTCTTAGTGGCACATGAAATAATGGTTTATTTGTACAAGGGATGGCATTTTGCATTTGATAAAATACGGTAATAATAGCTAGCTAACTTATACTGGACATTTCTCATGAGCCAAGCACCGTGCTGAGTGCTTTACCTGCACTCATTTAATTCTTACAGCATTGCTAAGAGGTAGGTCACATGATTACCCACATTTTCTAGATATATAAACTGAGGTGCGGAGACAGTCCGTGGCTGCCTTGAAATACATGGCTAATATCTGGGGGAGGAGTTAGGGCTCAGGTCCAGGCAATGTGCCTCTGCTGGGCTAGCATAGGAGGGGAGAAATGGGGCACGCAGCACTATTTACTCGAAAGTGGCAGAAAGCATTGATTAGAATGATAGTACTTGCACACGGCATGTACTAAATTTTGGGATTTGGGCTTTTAAGGGTAATACATTAGCCGGTTCTTTGGTGCTTCTGGAAGTAAAATTGTTTCCCTTGGGTATTTAAGAAAAGGTGCATTCAGAACCTAAAATATTTGCCAGTTTATTTCTCCTAGAAAAGAGAGTTCCTTGGTGTTCAAAGCCATATATCAGGGTTAAAAAACAAGCAACCAAATAAAAACAAACCCAGCGCTGGGGTCATCCATTTAAGTCACTGCTTGACAGCTGTTCTGGGAATGGCTGTTGCCACGGGTTACTACGGAGCACTCAGCATTTCAGCCTTACCCATCACTTCCAGGCTGTGCTCCTGTCTCTCCGGAGAGACGACCCTTCCCTCCTTTCCCCACCCCACCCCCACCTTGGCGGCTTATATTAAAGATTGTTTTTTTCCTTTGAACGAGAAATGAAATAATAATATGCTGAAAATTCCCTAGCTGTTGCCTAGGGTATTCTCTGTCTTTGATGCTTTTGTTGCCCCGTTTTTCCTTGTAGATCACAGCATCAGCACCGCTTTTTCTAGAAACCTCAAAACAGGGTTCCAACCTGCTGCCTTCTGCGGGTGGAGCCACAATCAGGCATTGTCCATCAGTGAATGTACCAACCTAGATGTCACTCAATTAATAAGTTCTTAATTGGATTCTTCAGATAGTTGGCCATGGCAGTGTATTTTCAGGACTTTTGTTGTCTTTGTTCTTCTTCTCCTTTTTTTTTTCTCTTTTAAACATTCTCCTCTTATCCTGTCAGCGCATTCACATATCCTTTTGACCAAGAGATTTGACCAAGATGCACCGATTTTCCTTCTGCCACCTACTTCCCATTCTTTTCACACTGAAGGGTTCAGAAATCCATTAAAATGCCGGTTCATCCCTACTTTTTTCTGTTTTACGAAAGGGGGCGGGGGCGCTTAGGGCAGCACATCTTACTTAGGTAGTGCTATTTACTGGAAGCATGCACGCAAAATACCAACCTTACATATAATCTACTAGGCTCATTGTATTCAACGTTCATGGTCACTAACGCCTTCAAAATCGTGAAACTGTATGTGTCCCCTATTACACTTACAAAAAAGGTGATTTGTGGAAAGTGCTTTGAGATTCTTATAAGAAATTTAGGATATTAACATTCCCTTGTTTCGGGTATTGGTTAATGTTTAAGAACCGTAGCTTCCACCAATGCTTTGAGTCAAACCAAGGCTCATTAAATATGCGGTTGGCTTCTCTGACATTGTATAAAAAGGAATTTGCTACCCATTACACTTTTTTTCCTTGCCTTTTCTTCCTATCACCTGCTCCCCCACCATTACTTTCTAGTCAACACATGCCCCTTTTCTATGGTTTGCTTATAGATTATTAAGAAAAAAGATGTAAACTCACAGGGAGGATTAAGGTAGACACAGCTGGTGTCAACGAAAACAGAGAGAAATGAAAGAGTATTGAGCCTGTCTGAATGGACAGCCCATGGGGCTTTCTCGTGACTCATCCTTGACCTTTACCCTCCCAAATCGCGCCTGAGGCAAGTAAACAGCTTTTCAAAGCAGACTACCTTCTGGGACACTTCGTACATTTTCATTTTAATCTCGTTGCAAAATGGTCAAAAATAAATGTCCCCATGAAGAGAGGTACTACTGACAAAAGTTGAATTTAAAATGACATGGAATCATTCTGTTACCTATCACACAGAGGGTCCTAAACTGCTTAGCGGTTTATTCCAAATGAAAAGGAAAGGAAACCGTCTTCAATGAGTGTTTTAAACATCTCTGTACGATTCAAAATGGTTACATGGGCCTTTGAAAATATTGCCTGGAGGCATTATGGGTGATTTAAGTTTTTCTTTGTATTTTGCAGATTATCTATCTATAACGAGCAGGCATTACTTCTGTAATCCACAAAAAGACTTTCAACAGAAATGGAATTACAGTACAGATTTTTAAAATATGAAAATGCCACCCAATGAGTTATTTTTATAAATGACTGGAATAAAGAAAACTATTTAACAATGTAGACAAAGTGTCATATGCCTAAGAAATCTTTGTCTGATATAAAAGGTGAGTTAAAGATGGACTGGAATGTTTCTTAGTAACCAGGTAAATATTATACCCAAAATTAAACAACTACTCTCCCTTTGTATATCACTCAGCCCAAAGACAAAAGAGGAAATGTTTCCACCACAACGGTCATCAGATACACTTAGCTGTGTGAAAAGAAACATAAGACCCCACATCATTTAACTTGTAAAATCTCGGTCAATACTTGACAACAAATGGGGTTTCTGGAACAGGGCACACCAGAGTGATGTGTGGATAGAGGTCTGCAATCATCACCCCCACCCCACCCCACCCCCGCCATCTCATTTCCAGTGATTTTTTTCCACTTTATGTAATGTCCTAATGTGTTAAATATTGAAAATGTGGGTAAGGTAGTTTAATTAGTCCTCAGTGTCAATACAGAGAGATTAAGAAAACAGTCCTGTTTTCATGTTGTAGGAAAATGACTTCTAACAATCACCGTATCCAGTGAAGGGAAAACATACCCAAACAAAACAATAAAACTTAACTTCAGGTAAAGCAAACTGTTGAGAAATCGAATAGAGAAATGTGTTCCACGTGCTCGTTACACTAAATCCTAAACATCCAGCTTTTTACAGACTCGCAAATCAAATTGCTTTACGGTTAGGGGAGCATTTAATACAGTGTGACCAGTTTAAAGTTAACATTTTGTATTCAGGATGATTAATGACACCATATTGTATTTCAATTACTACAAGATACTTCTCTGTAATAAACGATGGCAATAATATTCACATTAAGTCAATAAAAAGCATCTTCAAAGTGTGATGTATAAGTGCCATTATTATAGTATAAGTTGATCACATCATACAATGAATTATCAACAGTGTAACAGGAAATCTCTATACCAGAGCATATATTTTCATCTCAGTGCACAGGGAGTTTGGTGGAGAACCCTCATTAGGATTAATAGTAGTCAAATGAAAGCATTCACACACACTAGCAAGGGGACTATTCCTTCTTCCCCCAGCCTTCCTATACTCCATTCTCTGCCAACTGCATTTTTGCGGGTTCAAGGATGGGAAACCAGCTTCTCAGAGCATTCAAGGCCAAAGGGAAATAGATGCAGCAAATGACTTAATGATTTATGTGGTAGAAAACCAATAGTTGGGGAAACAAGTCCCAAACAGTAGGTGTTTCTTTTCCTAAAGGATCTGTCCACTTCAGGGAGAAATTTGCACACGCACCGGGAAACTTGGAGAAGCCTCTGAATGATAAATCCCCTCAGGGGTCATGTCTTTTTAAATTGCTCTGACTAGTGCCTGGTTGTAGAAGTGAGGTCATAGATGAGATGGCCCAGAAAGCTCAGGAAAGCAGGCTTAGGGGAGAGGGTAGGGTAAATGGATATTTTCTGCCCCCTCTGTCTGCCCTCCTGTCCTTCCCCACATGGTTTCAGCTGAGTTGGTCATTCTGAGGGGAGGCATCATTAGGATAGTATAGGGAGGGGGCCAAGCCCATTGATCTGACTCCACAGCACTTCTAATTTGGAGCGGCACCCTGTCTAGAGGGATGGCTGCAGGAGGAAGTGAGAATCAGACGAGGGAACAAGGCACAAATGCGCGGGGATAGTGATACTTGTCGGTAAAGCTGTCTCCTGCGTGCTCGGATAGACATGTAATTGTCTGGTTGCAATTCCATAATTGTTATGCACGAATATGATCTGCATACTAAAGAGAGGACAGCATGATCGCCTTGTCTTCTTGGACCATTAAAAAAAATTAGTTTTTTTTTTTAAACAAAATTCTCTCTTGCAGGCCTCATGGTACCATAAGTCCAGGTAATTGCTGGTGATGTTGCAGAGCCGAATGAGTTTTTAAGTAACTTTAGATATAATCCCTAAAATTAGTCGTTAGAAAAAAATGGAGTAACTGCATTGAATGATAAGTATCAGAGTAAGAGGACCTGTTTACTCAACTATAACCCAAAGTCATCGAGGAAGAATTCTAAGATAGAGACCTTTCAGAGCAGTGGGCAAGGCCCATAAAGCAGCGATATGAGATGAACACAGACTCCAGGGTATAGTTAAATTAGATCAACATCAAATGAAAATTTTCTTGGGAAACCTGGATTCACTGCATACAAATGGCTTTGCCATGTGACTCCCTTTATAGTCAGAAAAAGGAGGATTCCTACGTATGTCCAAATCCTGTACCTACCTATAGCTGTGGTTTGCAAGCTGTGAGCGGGTTACAAGATTACTACGAGAATATTGTTAACTTCTGGGGGCCTCAGTTTCCTCTTTTTTGCAGCAGAGTTGACGCTCGTCGTCCAAGACCCAATCTTCCGGGTATGCGAAGGTCCTCACCTACTCCGTAACTTCACATTCCCTAAGTGCTCTTTTTGTCCACTGTGTCGTTTGTCATTCTGAAAGCCCCCAGATTTGAAAAAAGCAAAAAAAAAAAAAAAAAAAAAAAAAAAAAAACCCACGACAAAACAAAACAAAAGTTGTTTTGTTTGTGTATACATTGGTGTCAAGATCCATATGGTGGCAAAGCCAGACCCTGGACTGACATGAGGTTATTTGCTGGCTCCATTGAACCCCATTTACTGTGTTTTGCTGCAGAAATAGTAATGCATTATAATTAATTTAATTGCCATATCTAAAACCAAAAATTCTGAATTCCAGGACGCGTCTAGGGCTCAGGGGTTCAGACCTGAGGGACTGCAGGTTTGTAGAATGATGGTGAAGATGACAGTCCCAACACGTTTGCTTCTCATTAGCTAGCTTCTTTGTCCTGGTTATGATAACTGGTTCTCGGTTTTTGGCATCTTTATCTCCCAAAGACCCCCCCTGGATTGTTCCTTTGCTGTCACGGTGACACAGTTTCTGGGAATAACCTACCACCGCTTTCTCCTGGTTCCTGGTACGGCTCTGTACATCCCTGGTTTTGATTTGGCTCCCCCTCTGGTGCTCTGGGCCAACTGTCAGTGGCTTTTGGGAATGAGAAATTTGGCTTTATACTTGTCAAATGGATCAGGACAAAGATTTTGTTGTTCAGTTTGGCTGGAAAAAAACAGATGGCTTGCTTAATAAGGATGGAAGAAAGACATGGGTGAGGACAATTCATCGCCTTATAAAATAGAATCCATTCACACACGGGTACTTTATTTCTTTTTTTTTTTTTAATTTTTTTTAACGTTTATTTTTGAGATAGAGAGAGACCGAGCATGAACGGGGGAGGGTCAGAGAGAGGGAGACACAGAATCCGAAACAGGCTCCAGCTGTCAGCCCAGAGCCCGACGCGGGGCTCGAAGTCACGGACCACGAGGTCATGACCTGAGCCGAAGTCGGCCGCTTAACCGACTGAGCCACCGAGGCGCCCCGGTACTTTATCTCTTATTCGTTATGATTCATTGTATACAAAAAAGGCTCCATTCAAACAACACGCTTTGTGGTATGAGTTCTATTATCAAAAACAAGAGTATTACGGGAGGCCCATGGATGTTGTCTAGGATGGGGTTCCCTCCTTCCGCTCCCTCAACATGTGAGGTGGGTTATGGCTCCTTGGTCTCTGCTTCATGAGATGAAGACATCTATCCATTGACATATGGCCATAACCCAGGGAACATTTTTCCTGTCTCCAGGGACCTGCCTCAGACACCTGGGGGAAGAACCCTCCTCTGCCTTGAAGAAGGGGCCTCTTCCTAAAATATTCACTGGTGGCTTCACCTCAGCTGCTACCAAGCAAGCATTGAGGATTCTGAAATCTTCTCAGTCCTTTCTGGGTCCAAGCTTAAATGTTTAAAGTCATTTTCTTCCAAACGTCATCACCCTAGGTGCCATGCAAGAGGTAGATATTTTGAGTTGCGTCCCAAAGAAATTAGTTACTAAAGAATCAAAAGGCTTTCTTCTTTGGCATTTGGCAGTTCTTTGACCACCCGTAAGGTGCTCCCTTAGCTTGGAACCGAAAGACGTTCTCATTTAATTACACAAATAGGACGTAAATACACAAAAGAAGGACGTCAAGCTTGACAATATGTATTTTACAACATAAATGACATAGGAAATGGGTGTCATCTACAGGGTTTGGTGGAGAAAGGAGACTCGTTTGGGTTAAGTATCAAGAAGACATTTGTGAAGGATGCTGGGGTTAAACTAGACCTTAACATTTGTGTACGTTTGAACGATGGGATGGAGATGAAGGGGAAATGAATGATAGGACCCATAAACAGTAATGAAATGGGGCTGAATGGGAAAGTCACTTCGGTTCTGGTAGTAAAAGTCCTTGAATGAGAGACCAAGGTGTTTGGTATTTGTCTTATATGCCGGGGATCTAGCTTCAGTTTTGGAACAGAAGATGCCATTTTGCTGCTTTATATTAGAAAGAGAAACTTGAAATAGGTGTATAGAGTGAAATAAAGGGGGAAGACATTGGTTATGCAAAACAGTTAAAAAGTAACATAAGCATTTTGCACACAGTATCTTGATTTTTATAACAACCCTACAGATAGTTACTTATTGTTATCTCTACTTTTCAGATGAGGCTTGGAAATGTTAAGTAACTGGTCCAAGGGCACACAGCTAGCAGGTAGCTGGTCCAGAATTTGCACTTGGATTTGTTGGTCTCCAGAGATGAATTCTTATCTACTCTCCGATAAACGAATGAGTACGATAATTCAGCGGTGAAGTTATGATGACCTTCATTGAAGTGATAGCAGTGGGGATGGAAATGAAGGTTGGGGGGTGAGAGATAATGTAAAGGAAGCATTCACAGACCTAGAGCCCGCATGTGAGGGGCAAAGTGGGGAAAGGCAGAGATTTGGTTTCATTGCTTTAAGCCTGGATGTTTAGGAGAATTATGGTAATACTGGTTGAGAAAGGAAGTTGGGAGGAAGCCTTGGCTTGGAGAGACAGATTATGAATTATTAACAAAGCTACATTCAACACTGGCCTCTAGTTCTTCCTTTTTCTATCTTCCTCCTCTATCTTATCCCCTCGATCTCTCCTCTTTATTGCGAGCATCTACGGAAGACAGTAGGAGGCTCGTTTTAGTCTTATGCTGAGTCCTTAAGATAAGGCTTATATAATGTGTGAGAGGGTGGGGTGGGGGCAGGGGGAGAAAGGGGAAATTAGTATTTAATGAGGATCCTCCATAGAACTTATTCTCCATCCTCAGGATTTATTGTAAGTAGATTTCACTGTAAAAATACTATTATACTTACTTTGCACTATTCTCTCAGTAATGGCACTGGGCCCACAGTGCAGTTATAGGACCAAATCACAGTAGGCATTTAAAATTCATGATCTTTCTGTCGCACGGCAGAACAATATAAATTGAAAGGCACAGCCTGGATACCATCTTGTGGTCTTTATAAGGGGAAAATTAGTGGCACTTTGATTCACGAAAGGCTTATGACAGGCCTGGGCCTGTGGTGGCACTAATATAGCCATCACTGGAATGCCAAGAGGTGGCCTGCTGTGTTAACAGCTGTCATTTTGTGCCAAACTCACATAACTAAAAGGTTATGGGCCAATAAAAAAAAAAAAAAAAAAGATGCTGCTCTTCTCCTTTGGTTATGAGATGCGAGAGCAAGCACTTTGGAAAGCAAGCTACCTTGTTTCCTGTTAAAATATGCCTGTCAAAGTGGCTGGTTTCTATGGTGAAAGACATTTTGTAAACAAGTCCATGTCGGCATTTCTTTGTCTAGTTGGCGAGTCTCGCTCAAGTATGGTCCTTAGAGCTGAATCCTGGGCTCTGGGGGAAACTGACTTAGGATGGGGTTACTTGAGCATTTCAGTCAGGATGGTGGCTTGTATGGGGACCAAGGTGACTCTGGGAGGCAGAACGGCACCAGTGCAAAGCGCCTGAGCTCTGTGGTCAGAAAGACCTGGCTTTGCCACCTGGCAGCTATTTAATTTCTTGCAAGTCACACGGCTGGTCCGGACCTGTGTTGCCATATATGTATAATGGAGTGACCGTCTATTTGGAAGCGTTGTTTTAAAAGATCAGAAATAATGTATACGAGGTGCTTTAAAACAGTAACAAACCTGAGTTCTTACTATCTGCCAGGCTCCATGCTACGCAGTTTAATATGCATTATATCATTTGATTCTCATTATTGCCCATAGAGGTAAATCGTATTTTTATTTCCCATTTGACAGCTAAGGAAACTGAGTCTTAGAGAAATAATTTGCGGAAGCAATTTCCCCGGCTAGTAAGTGGGAAAATGAGGATATAAACCCTAATCTGTTGGCTCTAGATTCTGTTTTAGTAAAGACTAAGTTATAAGGGTTAGTCAAATGGCGGTCATGGTTGTGATTTAGAGTCTGCCTTGCACTGTATAATTCTACCACAAGGAATTA
Source organism: Lynx rufus (assembly GCF_022079265.1). Lineage (NCBI taxonomy): Eukaryota > Metazoa > Chordata > Mammalia > Carnivora > Felidae > Lynx > Lynx rufus. The sequence goes on from NW_025814834.1 coordinate 28,967,678, forward strand.
GGGATGAGTATATCTCATCCATTGCCTGTTTCCGTGTAGGTTTAATTGAATTCTTGTCATACTCTGAAATTGCAGCTCCATGAGCCTGAGTATTTATTTATTTATATAGTCATAGTTATTGGGAAGAGAAAAGCAGTTTAGCATTTAGAGAAGTGGGACCAGGTACTGTGATTCCTCTTTCTTTTCGCTTTTCACTGACACAAACTTATTGCGTGTCTTATCTCAACCGTTAGAAGTTCTACATTGGGATTAGCCATCAGGAAAATGCAAATAATGGCCTCACCTAGGAAATGTTTCCAGGAATCAATTAAAGTGCAAAATAGTCCTGCTAATCTCCCTTTTGGGGCTATACTGGTGCCAACACAAAGATCCTCAGGTGTTGAAGATCATTTTACAACCAACGGTACACAAAACAACAAGGCATCTTTAGTATTCAACGTGCCTTCATCAGAGAGGAAACCTAACCTCCCTTCAGTGTTAATAGTTCCAGGATGTTTTTACGCTTTTTCCACCCTTGTTCCTAGTGATTATAGTGTTTATAGAATGCACGGGAAATCTCTAAGAATTTACTCTTCTGTGAAAATGCACTTCAGTGTTTTAATGCCTAAAGTTCGGAATTAGCACATCGTAGGCTCTAAGGGCTTCTTCGAAGTAGGTGATCAGATGGCTGAAGTAAGGATGGGGTTCTGTATCTATAAATACTTTCCAACATCCAGGGTGCCTGGGTGGCTTAGCCTGTTAAATGTCCGCTTCAGCTTCTCTGTCTCTTTCTGACCCGCCCTCACTCATGCACACACGTTCTCTCTCTTTCTCTCTCTCTCTCTCTCAAAAATATATAAACATTAAAAAAAATATTTTCCAACATCCAAAGCGCTAGTGTATTTTCTTAAAGAATCCGCGCAGGTACTTATTCTGACTCCCACCGTAGCACTCACTTTTGTCCTTTGCCTTAGGACAGCCCTGTGGGGAAGACACTATATTTCCCAGTGTTATAGATGAGAAAACTGAGTTGCAGAGAAATTGAGATCACTGATTTGACAGGCGTGTGTCAAAACTGGACTGCAGATACAGCCTTGGGATTCCAAAGAATCCTGTAGCCTCTCTTGAAGGTTTTCATTTCAGCCTTGACCAAGTCATGGCGCTACTCACAGTGAGATACTTTCTGGGGAAGAGATTGTGATGATTATTGAGCAAAGTACTGAGGTTGAGAAGGGGCTCTGGAACCCAGCTGCTTTGACTTAAGACCTGATTTTGCTATATAGCTAACGTTACTTTACTTTCATTGTGCCTCATTCTTATGAAGAAATACTTCACAAGCTTGGTGTAAAGACTAAATAAGTTAATACTTAAATCATATGTAAGAACAAAAGACACACTCTTTAAAAGTTAGCTATCGTTATTCTACCAAGAGGTAAGATCAATGTTTTGTTCCTTGCTATAATTACAACATCTAGAGAAGCTTCTGGCATGTAGTAGATACTCCAGATCTTTTAATCGTTATAAATGATTAAATTAATGAATGCATAAGGCAATTATAAGGGATTATACCCAGTCCTGACAGAGAAGTGAGATTTAGATTTTGTCAGCTCAGTCCTCTAGTCAACATCATTTGGCAACAAAAATACAAAGAATAAGAGCAACATGGAACTTAGGAGCTAGGAGGGACCAATTACGTCATCTACTCTACCTTGTTGTGAATGAGGAGACTGAAGTTCCAAGAAGTTAGGCGACATTGTATGAGGCAATTCAGTGAATGGACAAAGCTGGTGTTACAATCTGTTTGTTTTTTTTTTTTAATTTCTCAAGGATTTCATGAGCCTGCTGGAACTATATCAGAGGTGTTTTGAACTTAGTTTTTTAAAAAAAAAAAAACTTTTTTTTTAAACCACCTTTTCACAGTTTTCCATGGAAGGAGGGAAACACAGTGGAAGAAGAAGAACCATCTTCTTTTTAAAGCTATCAGTTAATTTGGAAGGGAATCTCCATAATGTTTGTGGTGTAAACCTGAATTTTAGGGCCGGTTCCTAGCTTTGGATTTGGACACGGGTTGGGATCCCGACTCTGTGATTTGTAATCTCTGTGACCTCGAGTAAGTCACTCAACCCATATGAGCCTGAGCATATCTCGTCTGTGAGGTTAATTATTATACAGACTCAAAAAGTTGTCATGAGGAGGATTAAAGGAAATATTGTGACTAGAGCACTTTGTACAGTCCTGGCACAGAGTAAGTTCTGATTAAGTGGTAGCCATTATTGTGGATCGGGTTGATTTTTTCCTATGGAAGTTCTCGCTTAACTATTTCTTGTGGGGTTCCCATCCTAGTATAGTTCCTGGATCTACTACTGGTGTAATACCTCATTTCTCCCCTCTTTATGCCCTACGACATATGGCTCCTAGCTTTGTTAAATACTCTCCCAAACTGTCCATTGGTCCTGATGTTTCATCTCTACATAAAATTTTGACCTTCTGACTTGTTTCTTACTTTTATTTTCAAAATCTTTTAATTTAAATTTTATTTTTTTAATTTAAATTCAAATTATGTAACGTATAGTATACTACTGGTTTCAGGAGTAGAATTTAGTGATCACTTACATATAATACCCAGTGCTCATCCTAACAAGTGTCCTCCTTAATTACCATTTAGCACCTCCCCCCCCACCTCTCCTACAGCAACCCTTAGTTTATTCTTTGTATTTAAGAGTCTCTTATGGTTTGCCTCCCTCTGTTTTTATCTTATTTTTTCCTTCCCTTTCCCTATGTTCATCTGTTTTCATTCTCAAATTCCACATATGAGTGAAATCATATAAAATTTGTCTTTCTCTGACTGACTTATTCCACTTAGCATAATACATTCTAGTTCCATCGATGCTGTTGCAATTGACAAGATTTAATTCTTTTTGTTGGCTGAGTAATATTCCATTGTGTGTGTATGTCTGTGTGTGTGTGTGTGTGCGTGTACCACATCTTCTTTATATGTTCATCAGTCGATGGGCATTTGGGCTCTTTCCATACTTTGGCTACTGTCGATAGTGCTGCTATAAACATTGGGGTGCATGTGCCCCTTCAAAACAGCACACCTGTATCCTTTGGATAAATATCTAGTAGTCCAATTGCTGTGTCACAGGGTAGTTCCATTTTTAATTTTTTGAGGAATCTCCATACTGTTTTCCAGAGTGGCTGCACAAGTTTACATTTCCACCAACAGTACAAAAGTGTTCCCCTTGCTCCACACCCTTGCCAACACCTGTTGCTGTTGCCTGAGTTAATCTTAGCCAATCTGACTGGTGTGAGGTGGTATCTCATTATGGTTTTGATTTGTATTTCCCTGATGATGAGTAATGTTGAGCACCTTTTCATGTGTCTATTAACCATCTGTATGTCTTCTTTGGAAAAGTGTCTATTCATATCTTTTGCCCATTTCTTCACTGGATTATTTGTTGTTTGCGTGTTGAGTTTGATAAGTTCTTTACCTGATATGTCATTTACAAATATCTTCTCCCATTCCATTGGTTGCATTTTAGTTTTGTTGATTGTTTCCTTCACTGTGAAGAAGCTTCTGATCTTGATGAGGTCCCAATAGTTCATTTTTGCTTTTGTTTCCCTTGCCTCTGGAGACATGTCTAGTAAGAAGCTGCTGCTGATTTATTTTTTAAAATCCTCGTCGTAAAGCCTCTCTTTGCCTCTCTTACCTCTTCTTGCTACTCCTTTCCAAGTGTATTTTTCCATTGGCCCATCTCTGCTCTGTCCGTGGTCCTGACTTCTCAGGTTCACATTCTTGGCTTCTCCCCTCTTTTAGGCTATCCAAATCTCTTTATGTTTCAAGAAACAGCTGCAGTGCCAGCTCCTCCAAGAAACCTTCTCTGATTATTCCAGTCTTCATTGTATTGCTATTTTGAGTCCTGACAGTGCTTTTGAAACCTGTTAGGATAGTGCCTGATTTTCCCTGCAATGGGTGATCATCAACTGTGACTGAAGGTAAATTACTGTAAAGTTTTAAGTGCAATGTTGTATTTGCCGGTTGCATCTGATCAAGAACTACAACAAATATATTATTTTAATACCAATCGATCATATTGACATAATAATATGTCAGTAAATTATACAGAATAATAGTAAATATAGGCATGAATTTCTGTAAAATATGTAAAGATGAATACCTGACATTAATTTGCTGAAAGGAATTTGTAAATATTTAAATAAAGGTATTCAAGAAAGTACATTTTTTTCTTATTAAAATATTCATGTCAGTGGGAAAAATGTACAGAGGTTTTTTTGGTAGCAGTGTTTAAGATGTCAAAACATTGAAAACACTCTAAGTATATGTCAATAAGGCTTGAAGTTATGACATATCTATACACAATGCTACGCACTTATTGAAAAGAACAAAATAGATCTCTATATATTGATAAGGAATGATATCTTTGGCACAGTATGTACAAACAGCAAGCTGTAGACTAGTCCATATGACTAAATTTTTGTAATACAAACATATATTTCATATATATTTTATCTTTATGGGTAGGAAAAAATCTAGGTACACGATAAACTGTTAAAAGTGCTTATCTGTGAGAAGTTAGATATTGGAAATTGATTGGGGAAGCTGGAAGAATAGTTACTATATTTTTTAAGTATCTATACAACAAATAAAAAATCTAAGGTCTCTATGTCCTAAGTTTAGACCAAAGCACAAGCCAATTATAATAGGTTCCAAAATTTTTATACAGGGGTAAATGGATGGCTCAGTTGGTTAAGCGTCTGAATCTTGATTTTGGCTTAGGTCATGATCTCACTGTTTGTGGGTTCGAGCCCCATGTTGGGCTCTGTACTGGCAGTGTGGGCCTGCTTGGGATTCCCTCTCCCTCTCTGTCTGCCCCTCCCCTCATTCATGTGCACGTGCACGCTTTCTCTCTCCCTCTCTCTCAAAATAAACTTTTTAATATAAATAAATTTTTTATTAAATAAAATTTTTATATAAACCTTAAAATAAATGAAGCATATAAAGTATTTAACTAAAAGAATTAGCTTTTCCTTGGTATAAAATTTCTCCTAGCAAAGAGTGTTATTCATATTGCCTTCCTTTAACCATAGAGCTGCTTTCAGATTTGACATTATTCTTCTGAAAAAACAATATTCAGCATCCACAAATTTCAGGGACCCAGTAAGTAGTTAAGGGAGATGATATTTTAAAATATGTCACATCCTCAATGACTTTTGAACTGACCAGTTAGGACAGATGCAGACTGGTATGCTGGACTGGGGTATCTTGACAGAAGACAAGCCCTGGCCAGAGCTTTGAGCAGTGGTAGAAGGTAGTCCCTTGAATATGTTTTTCACCTTTGTCTTCTTGTGTTGATCTCTCCTTTTTCCCACCCCACCCAGAATCAGGGGCCATTTTGAAGAAGACTATTCACAGGCAAGGTGGAGGTGACAACAGGTATAGGCATGATTTGGTCAAGATGATAGAAGATATGATGGGGGCAGTGACAACTGGAAAGAGTGTGAGCTTTGGAGCAGACAGATCTGGGTTTGAGTCCTGGCTCATTTTCTGGTTGTGTGGCCTGGGGCAAGGCAAGTAATCTCTCTGAGCTGCTACTTCTTTATGCGTAAAATGATGATGTTGATCCCTATAGAGCCCATGTTAAGGGAAAATGTGGTCACCTGTGAGGTGGCTGGGGATATACTTGGAATTTATAAATGTTAGTAATTCCTTATCTCTTCTCTTCTCCCCGGTCCTCCTTCTCATATGCCCTTAATTTACTCTAAGCATGTAAGGTCAGGTTTTTTCGGCATCTGCTGATAAATCCACTCTTTGTCCTGCTATGTACTACCTATCTGAGTTATTGCTCAGTGTCAGGTGTAACGCTGAGTGAGGTACAGGTGTTTATCAGGCAGCTTTGAATGTATGATTATCAAACAGTCCAGAGCATCAACCTAGCAATTTAGCCATAAATACACATGGGTTCACATGGGTCAGTTTCACCTCTTCTAACTCAATCAGAAGCTCCTTGAAGGCAGAAGCCAACTATTATCCTACATCTACAAAAATGCCTTGCACAATTATGAGCACATTTACCAATTCTTTGTTGGCTGACTGACTGGTCCAGGGGTAGCTGAGTCTCCTTAGGTGTGGACAAAGCAGCTTCCAAACTGGTTAACTGGGCTTGATAAGAAATAAAGCCCAAATCTGACTGTTGGAGCTTAATTACACTTTATAAGCAAACACATCTACACCTGCATCATTGCAAATTGGAGAAAATCTTCCATCTGTAGCTATTTTTCATTTTCTCATTGGCTTTGTAGCAGCTCATTAGTGTAATGGAGATGCCTTAAGGCAAGCTTCGATAGCCTTAGAACACAAGCAGACATCCCTGAGCTCAGGAAAGTACCTGGACAGGCCCTGAAAGCATGAGGGAAAGCTTTGGAAAAGGCAATTGAGAAACCTCCCGGCGAGACATTGTCTGCAGATCACTGGCCCGATATCACATAAAGGCCCCATCTGAGCCATTACAGCCTATTGTGTCAATGTGTTTTCTGGGAGGCTGTCATCCATAGATCACAGTCGGCAGTGAAGGTAATGCCTCCACGGGAACTGTTACTATTTCCCATCGGTGAATTCTATTAGAGGTCCGTGGGTTACTGCCACTGGAGTTCATATTAACTCGGTCAAAGGGATGGTGATTGATTCTGTGGAATTTTGTGAATACACACAAAATACATTTCATACTGTCATCTGGGTTTTGTATTGCACTTCCATGATCCTTGCTACATGGTAAATCCAATATCATCTACTCCAATTGCCACAGAGAAAAAAACAAATTTCCCATGCCATTTTAAAGCTAAAATACCTGCCCATTTCTTTTCTTCTCCAGTCAGAAAAGATTTAGACCTGGCTATAAACCACTGACTTCTCTTCTGACTTAACTACTTGATCTGATGGGAAGGGCATTTATAGAATGCCCACTGTGTACCAAGAAATAGCAGTGGTTACTACAGGATGATATCAGAAAATTGATACAGCGGGTTTGTGTCCCCAGGGAATTTACAATATAGTTAGACAGAAGGCACTTATAAAATGATTAAAGAATATAATTATGAAACAAATAACAGGAAGTACCAGATTAATACATATTGTCTCACAAACGTAGGGCAACAGCCATATTCTCGAAAAGATAAATTGTTACTGAATCTTGTGAAGCACTGAAACAAAAAAATAGCTATTTATAGGGGTCCTTTGTGGTAAACTGATTATTTTATAGCCTAATTCATTGATATTAAAATTTCTAAAGTTTGTGAAGCTCCCTGTTCTTTGAAGTAGGTTATGTACTTTAGACTCCTGGGCCAGGAAAAACACCAAGTTTAGGAGTAACCTGAGAAAGTTTCCTAGATAAAGTGAATTTCAGTTGAGATGCTGAAAGTGAAGGACATGAACTGGTAGTGATTTGAGAGAGGATCCACCTTCTCATATGCTCAAAGCAGAAAAAAGCACGTCAGGTCTCCCTTTCCTTCCTGAATGGATGCTGCTCAACATAGGAAAAGCTAGTGCTGAAATGCTCATGCTATGTGCAATGGAGTTTTGTAACTGATGTATGAGTCCTTTTACGAGCCTTTCTGAACTGCATTCTGACATATTCTATGTTCAGTGCCTTGACCACCTGAGACCTTATGTGTACCTTATGGATGGATAATTGGTGGTCCATTGACCCCACATCTGGACTCCTAAAGGAGAGGCAGTTACTCTCAGGGCATCCTGTGTTATTGTGGTCAGTGGCACACTGAATGGAAGGGCCCAAGGATCTCATTCATTACGGAAATTCTTTTGTTTGCATGATCCCTCTCTCTGAAGGTCTTCAAAAACAGCCGTACTGGTGGGAGCTTCATTAGATTGAGGTCTCCATTTGGAAAATGGAATGATGATCTGGGTGGATAAAGTTCCTTTTAATTCCTTCATAACAATTCCTACAATATCCCTTGAGTTTGTACCTCCTTTTAATTTTCAAACTCTTTGTTGTTTGGGCTTTCTTTGCCAGATAGATAGATAGCCGATAGATAGCTGATAGGTAGGTAAGTAGGTGATAAGAGAAAGATAGGTGAAGAGATAGGTATATAGATAGATAGCAACAGCTCTTAGATTATTCTAACATTCATCTCTCCTTTGTCCAACCCATTCTAAAGTCAGCTGGAATGCAACTGTCCTCAAGTTCAGAAACCACCATGTTACTCCACTGATCAAGAATTCCCTATTGCTTATATTGATGGGTCCAAGTTCTTCACTCAAACACCAAGGTCTCTCACAAACTCCCTCTCAGTGCAACTAAACCCCTCTCTCTATCCCTTTGTACTCTCTGCTGTCTCCAAGTAAAGTTGGTTCCTTCCTCTTCTGTTGTTTTCTGGGAGGTATCCCACGGCTCAAAAGCCCCATTCACTTCTCCCTTCCAAGCCACATCCTTTGAAGCACAGGTTTGTTTTGTTTTGTTTTATTTTGTTTTGTTTTTTAATAAATTTAAAGAACTGCTTGGCAGGTAGACACCTTATTTCCATGGCACAATGGTTGTGCAGCCTGAAGAGACAGGATCTTGGAGGACTGAGGAATGCTTCTGCAGCAGTCCCAGACTTGGGGAACATGGGATCCAATCTCCAAACACCCGCTTTGAAGGGAGCCCACATTGGCCAAATGCAGACATTAGTTCTGCAGAGCTAAGAAAGAATAGGGGATAGCTGCCTCAGGCAAGACCAAAAGCTGAGAGCAACGGACAGGGGAATGATTTAAGCTTGCAAATTACAGGAAAGCTGGGGTTCAAGCCCCAAACAAAATCCCAACAACCAGTTCTGCAGTCAGAGGGCAAGGTTCACACAGCTGAGAGTTCAGAGGCAAGAGGAAGTCAGCCACAGAGTCTGCAGGAGCTTATGGGATCTTTCAGTGGTAGTGGTGGGGCCAGGAGAACGAGGTGTTGGCAGGTGTGTGGTATGGGAGAACTCAACTTCTGTCTCCCAAGGGCAGTGGAAGCAAGGAACAGAGTAGTGGGAGGTTCCCTCTCTCTTGGCCTCTGGGGATTGGAGTGCTCCCCTGGCATAGACAACATTTGTTCAGGGCACATAAGCATTCATCATAGGCATTATTACATCTACCTGCATATAGCTAAGGGAGCTTAGCTCTATGAGAGTAAGGGCAGATCTGTTTTGTTCGCTATGTCTACATAGCTTAGCGGGTTGCCTGGAACCATTTCGAGGTAGGATATAGCTGCTGAATGGGTAAGTTTGTTGAGGAAATTAAATGAAGTAATATGTAGAAATTGGCTGAGTGTTTGTATTCCCTCAAAATTCATACATTGAAGCCCTAACCCCCAATGTGATGGTGTTTGGAGATGGGGCCTATGGGAGGTAATTGGTTTGGATGACATCATGGGACCAGAGCTCTCACAAGAGGATTAGTGCCCTTATAAAGGGAAGAAGAGACTAGATCTCCCCTCCCGCCCCCCCAATCTCTCTGTCGCTCTCTCTTTCTCTCCCTCTCTCTCCCCTTCTCTTCCTCTGCCCTGTAAGGATACAGTAAGAAGGCAGCTGTCTATAAACCAGGAAGCAGTTTCTCACCAGATACCAGATCTGCTATTATTGTTATAGCAATGTGAATTGACTAAATCCAAAGGGCTTAGCCAAAAGTGAATCATATATTGCAAGGCTGATTTAATTATACTAATTAATTGGTGAAAAGATCTAACTTGAAATCCTGCATCCATATCATAATAAGGGGTAAAACACTTTTGCTGTAATATGATATGCATATGCCTGAAAAAACAACAAAAAAGCTTGTGTTCTGCAAAAGCCCACACTGAAAACAGCAGCACATTTGGTAAAAATAATATTTTTTTTTCTAAAATTTTTTTTTTCAACGTTTATTTATTTTTGGGACAGAGAGAGACAGAGCATGAACGGGGGAGGGGCAGAGAGAGAGGGAGACACAGAATCGGAAACAGGCTCCAGGCTCCGAGCCATCAGCCCAGAGCCCGACGCGGGGCTCGAACTCACGGACCGTGAGATCGTGACCTGGCTGAAGTCGGACGCTTAACCGACTGCGCCACCCAGGCGCCCCGGTAAAAATGATATTGAGGCAGACCAACTAACACTGAGAAAATATTGTAAACAGAGTACCAAAGAAACAACAATTTTAATTAAATTCTCATACTTTTAGGGGCTCCTGGGGGGCTCAGGTGGTTGAGTGTCTGACTTTGGCTCAGGTCATGATCTCACAGTTCATGAGTTCAAGCCCTGCATCAGGCTCTGTGTTGAGAGCTCAGGGCCTGGAGCCTGCTTCGGATTCTGTGTCTCCTGTCTCTCTGTCCTTCCCCCATTTGCGCGTGTGCGCTCTCTCTCTCTCAAAAATAAATTAACATTAAAAAATGTTTTTAAAATTCTCATACTTTAAGAAATCAAATCACATCAATTTCTTAATAAATACATACTATGGTATTATATATAAGACTTTAAAAATAAGGTGGCTTGATAAAAGGGATATTAAAGGAAACATTGAGTCTGCAGATGATGGAGACAAGGCCAAGCAAGATACAAAAAGATTGGGGGAAACTGTGTAAATGATCACTTCTAAGACAGAGCGGGGTGAACAGAACAATGCTGTATTCCTCTGTGATTTGCTGCACTGAGCTAGGCTGATGTGCTTTGTATCCAACTGCCATTGCTTTATGACACAAAGCATTCATGCACTGGCAGAAAACTCTGTGTGAACCAACGTGTCGTTTATGTTAACACAGTTCTTTTATTTTCCAATCATAGATTAGGTCTGTTACATTCTGGAAACATGTTTAGAAGTAAAACAGACAAGGTTTCACATTCTGAATAAAGATGATCTAGAGAATTATTCCTTTTGAATATCCTGAGTTCCTCCACTGAAGAAGGTTCATGACGATTATAGAAGTCTTCCGTGTGGCTTATGCAGTATGTTTAAGAATTTTGAATTCGTGTGTTCAAATTCAAATATTCAGAGGTTTTTTTTTTTTAAATAAAAATGTGGTTTTATGCTTCTTATTCCCACATGGCAATAATTTGGTGGCCTGGCTAGTGGCTTTCTCCATTTAGAGACTGGTTGTATTCATTTATGTTACCTGCATGTTCCTATAGGTATTGGGGTTAGCAAGACTGGTTATACTTTTCCTTTGCCGGGGCTCTGCTCTTATGTGTGTGTATTCATAAGTTGGATATTTGTAATTTAGGGAATGCCTGCATTTTATTTATATCCACAGTCCTTTTGTGGACCTCTCATTACCCTAAAATGCATACTCTTCAATTTAAAAGTGACCTAGATCCATACTAAACAGGTCACAGGTAAGAGAGATAAATGAATCCCAGAAATAGAATAAGAAATAATGAGTTTTATGGGCAAATCAAACATTACCCTCCTAATTATCACAGTTAGCTGCTTAAGGAAGATCTGTTGATCACCTTTGAATAGTGAGTATTTTAGTACCTTCTTCTAAATTTAATTTGATTTGATTGCTGTGGTTCTTCTGGAAAGACAAGTATATATAATGTCAATGTAATTTTATTAGCTACCTCCCACATAATTGCTTTAAAATAAGATAATTTTTCATTGCTACACCTTGAGGTTCTATTATTATTATTATTATTATAAACATAAACAGAACATAAAACCTTTAATTTTTGTGTGACAACTCTCTATTAGTTTTACTATTGATCTTGTTATTGAGGTGAAGTCAATACACATTTACATATTAGGTCTTTGTTTTTTCAAAGAAGATGATGAATATTTCTTTATATTGATCTAGAAAATAGGACTGGTACCAGGCTACTCCTCAATGTAATTTTTATGTTTAGAATGTTTTGCTTTGGAATTTGGCATTTCTTTACATCTGAGTCCCATGGTATGTAATCACTCCCCCACATACACTCTAATGAAGTGAATAATTAAGAGCTTTGTTCCTGTGTTTGACCATGGAAGGGTTTGTGTTATGCATAAGCTTCATTTAAAACAGTTCATATTCCTTGACTTGGCATTTAATGGATGTGTGCTCACTGCCTCAAATTCACCCTGTCCTGTTCCAACAATGATTGACAGCCTTGATTTAAGACCAGTGAGTTAAAGGCAGATTGTTCAAAGGACGGCTACCATTCCCTATCAGGATGTGAATGGTCTGCAGACAATACACAGTCTACAAACTTAGAGCTTTTCAAACAAAGAGCGGGAAATAGAAATGTATGAAACTATTAACGTAATAGGTTCTCTTCTCCTTATGATTTTACTTGGTTAAAAGATTATCGACGCTAGGGGCACCTGGGTGGCTCAGTGGGTTAAGCGTCTGACTTCAGCTCAGGTCATGATCTCACGGGTTTGTGATTTCGAGCCAGGCATCAGGCTCTGTGCTAACAGCTCAGAGCCTGGAGACTGCTTCGGATTCTGTGTCTCCCTGTCTCTCTGCCCCTCCCTTACTCTTGCTCTGTCTCTCTGTTTCTCTCTCTCTCTCTCTCTCTCTCAAAAAAAAAAAAAAAAGATTATTTACACCAATCATGAGCAGTCATCTAGCATGCGATAATTAAGTGAACTATAACTGAATTGTTAGAAGTCATCGTTAATTTCACATCCTACCAGACCTGGAAGCTCAACTTACTGTTCCTTTTGGTGTTATTGCTAATTAATTATGTTTTCACGGTCAGAAATATTCAGTGTATTTTTTCCTGTCCTTCTACCACTCAAGTGTTACATAGATAAATATTTTTATGGGTTTAGTTGTTCATTCTCTAGTCAGTCAAAGACCTTGTGATGTTCTACCTCCCTGTCTTTCTGATAGAGTGGTGTATTTTCATGGAAAGTTATAGAAGATCAAGAAATAGAAGGTTCTTTTCACATCCCAGAAAATGATCTCGCTTACCTCCTCTGCCTCACCTACTGTATCTACTGCTGTTGTTGTCTCAGACAATCTTTACGAATGTTTATTTTTTATTAAAATTTTTTTTCAATGTTTATTTATTTTTGACAGAGAGAGAGAGACAGAGCATGAGCGGGGGAGGGGCAGAGAGAGAAGGAGACACAGAATGTGAAGCAGGCTCCAGGCTCTGAACTGTCAGCACAGAGCCCAACGCGGGGCTCGAACCCATAGACCGCGAGATCATGACCTGAGCCGAAGTCGGATGCTCAACCGACTGAGCCACCCAGGCGCCCCTGAATGTTTCTTTTTTAGCTTTTATCTCTGAGTTCCTAAGTCAACACAAAACTACTTCACACAAATCCCCCTGCCCCCAAATAGGTGCTTATTTTTCATTCTCCAAAGCTTCAAATTGTCATGGTACCTACCAAGGATTTCTACTCTCACCTTTGGCAATTTTTATTCATGATTATTAAATAAGTTACTGAATAGACACATGAATTGCCTCGGTTTTTACCTGCAGAAACATTTTAAAAATTCATTTTCAAGGAGTTTCCAGTTAGGAAGGAAGCCTGTAAGCGTGCACAGCATGCCGCCCCACTACTGCCAGTGTTCGTGGCCCTGGGGACCCGGCAGATGTTGTCAATGACCGTGAAGGAACAGTGAGCCTCAGGCTTCTGACACGCTACCTTCTTTGGAAGGAGCACTTGGATTGGGGGTTAGGAGAGCTGTCCCGACCTTTACAGTATAAATATTTAGCCCCCCACCTCTTACTACAAATGGTTTAAGGCTACTTGTAACAATATCGCAAGATTAGTGAAGCCATGAATGGAAGTAATAAGGCAGGATAAACGCGAAGAGAACCAGAAATATGCCAAGCCTACAGTCACGAGGGTTGCTGTTGAGCTTGTGGCCAGGGCAAGGTTACAGTCCAGGGTCTATCTCTAACACCCTGGTGACCTTGAGCGAGATGCTGCATCTCTCTGGAAAGTACAGGGATTACATTATAGGATGATTTCTGAAATATCCTCCATCTTTAAAACTCCAGATTTCTACAGTTTGGGGCTTTTACGAATCAGTCATCTGAATATAAAGAAAAAATGGTTTTAGGGCCGATGGAGTGTCTAGTAAGTTTAGCTAGTTATCTTGGAGATGGGGTTTCTCTTGCTTATGGTGTAGACAGTGCAAGAAAATGCAGAAAACAACAGCCTGTCTCCACTGAGGGGTTGGAGGGTGAGCCTCAAAGCTGACCATGTTTTTATTTTCATAGGGATAGTCTATGCAGTTAACCCCCAAAGTACAGTATCTTCTACTGTCCTCTTCTCTGCAAAGTGTCCCTTCAGCTTTAGACACAACCAATTTTTCAGATTTATTCATTCATTCACTTATATATGAATCTGACATTTCTTTTAAAGGAAAATTACTTTATAGTTTTTACACAACATATCTTTTTACAGCACAAAGAGATTTTAAACAATCAGGAGAGTAAAAGCGGAAGGCTGAAACAGAACCAAACAGCAAAGAAAAACCAGACTAAATCCTACAACCCAGAAATCATCATCACTGATTGTTCAAATGAAGCTACTTTGAGAGAACAGGTAAATAGAAATGTTTTTATAAAACTGGGTAATATTACACTTACTGTTTTAAACCCCTTGAATTGATTTTAGGGGCACCTGGGTAGCTCAGTCGGTTAAGTGTCTGACTCTTGATTTCAGCTCAGGTCATGATCTCATGGTCGTGAGATCGAGTCCCACGTCGGCTCTGCACTGGGCGTCAACCCTGCTTAACATTCTCCCTCTCCCTCTGCCCCTCCTCTGCTTGAGCATGTGTGCTCTCTCTCAAAAGAAAGTTGATTTTAATTTAATTTCAAATGCAATATAAATAAATGTAAACTGAAGTGAAACTAAAGGAATTACCTAGTTTAAAATAAACGCTTGCTCCCCATCTGTTGTGGCAAGATGACTTTTATCGCATACATTTATCCCACACATTTATGTTCACTTACAAGGGGGTACGGAGACCAAAACATTTAATGCCGAGCTCATTCTCATAACTTTATCATTTTCTTCTACTGTGATAGTTAAGTGCAACATATGTCTCTACCTTAGAGTGTAATTCCAGTTAAACTTGAGTATTTGGACCGATGGTTCCATGGGGATAGGTACTGCTTAGCCAAAAGAAAAGAAAAAAGTCCACATGTTTGTGTTTAATGGCTAATCCGCAGGGAGTTTCTAGAGAGATGATGCTGTGGCCCTGAGTATAAGCAGTGCACGGCATGAGCTCCTTTCCACCCTCAGAAGTGCATACTTCTTAAAACTGGAGAGAGGCAGGATGACCATATAGATGTGTGGAAGGCAGCCCAAGGATCTGGCCCCCACTCCCACACCGCCGTCAATCATCCAGTGGTTTCCAAAGCAGAGAGAACGCAGCCTAATCCATGAGAAGAGAACAAATTTTAAACTCGTCCTTTCCCAATGTCTATTTTTGGTGTATGCTTTACAATGTACCTCATGTATTACTGCAGTAGTACAAGTATATCACTTACAAAGAAATGAATACAAAGGTATACTTTGAGGGCACGTGCTTAAAATTTGCTTAGCGATAGGAGTGCCCAGTCACGACTTAGAGATCCTGCATTAAATGGAAGTCTCCATTCATAGGTTGCAGTTCCTCTCCCCTCTGTTCCTGCCACCTCCTTTTCAGAGAAGTTGGGAGGTCCAGAGAGAACTCTGTTGCCCTAAAGAGCAAAAATGCCATAAACATTCTGCATGAACTGGGGTAATTTAATTCAGATTTAAAAAATTGTTTTATAGGACTTATTTTAGATCGTATGTTAATGGTTTTCACTTCCTATGTTTAATTCATGCTTGTGGGCATTCTCCCAAACATATATTCTGAATTAAATTAAGAAGCCAAAAAAAGAAAAATGTCTGGAAGAAGCTTTTGACTATACCTGACAGATTCAAACTGAATCCCCGTGCCTTAATATACAACTGAGGGGTATAACGTAAGCGGACTCGGAATTTCTCCCATGTAGCTCATTTACGAGAGTACCTCGGCTGCTGAGAATCTGCCTCTTGTTGGCCATCAGAACACTTACTGGAATATTTATTAGTTATTAACACGGAAAGTGTGTTTGCATGTGTGTGTGCACATGCTGAAAGAAATGTCGCTCTCCAGCTGCTTATTGTTCGGGCTAGTTTAGATTATAATATGTTATATGTGGCGGGGGGGACAACAACTAGATCCAAGAGTGAATGGAGCTGAGACTCAGGAGGAGAGGGTGATGGGCTGATGGGGGCAAAAGCAGAGAGACCCTCTCTGTATTTCTGGGATTCAGAGGCGCAGTCCCCTGTAAATCTAGCTGCAGAGCTCTTTCTGCCTAACACTGTGGCTGTACCAATCTGCTTGGGCTACTTTGCAAAGCACCACGGGCTGGGTGGCTTCCATGTCAGAAATTTATTTTCTCACAGTTCTCTGGAGGCTGGAGGGCTGAGACCAAGCTGCCAGTAGGGTTGTTTTCTTCCGAAGCCTCTCTCCTAAACCTGTAGACGGCTACCTTCCTTCTATGTCTGTACATAGTCTTTACTCTGTGTGTACCTGTGTCCTAATCCCCTCTTCTTACGAGGACATATATAAGGACATACCAGACATATGGAAGTAAGGTCCACCCTAGCGGTCTCATTTTATCTCTCCTTTCACCTGTTTAAAAGCCTCATCTCCAAATACAGTCATTACGAGATACTCAGAGTGAAGACTTCAACATACGAACTTCAGGGGCCACAATTCCACCCACAAATAGTGACATTCCCCAAGGTGATGGCCGGACAGTCATCCTAACAACATGCCAGGTAAGTTACAGCTAAATGCACACTGGACAGTAGCTTTCCCTGGCTTGGACTATCTTTACTTACTATTGTGAAATGCTTTATTGTGTAGCTGTTAAATAAAGTTTGTTGCTTTCCATGCCAGAGGTGGCTATCTTCCAGATATGAATGAAATGTTTCCTGTGCTTTTTCTGTAATGAGAGATGGTGAGAAGAGAAAATTGGGGACATTAGTACTGTCAATTATTTTCAGAAGTGTTCAGGAGTGCATGTTTTAATCTTATTTGTAGGTTTCATTTTCATGGAAAGAATTTGATTTATAAATCAACATAAATTTGGTTTATTTTCCTCCTGATTCAATTCCGCTTGAAGAGACCTGAACTTGAATTCTTCAGAAGAGAGAAGAGGGTCAAAATGCAATTGGTTTGCTAAGCTGCCACACAAGATTCTCTTGTTAACATTGGCAGTATTTTCCTTGGCTGACCAAGCACTTTTCTCCCTGGAAAGTAAACAGCAAACAGCTATTTATGAAACAGGTCAGAGCAAATATATTTGGTCAGGTGCAGGATAAATAGATCATAGATTGACTAAAATAGTCCTAAACAAAACAGAACAAAACAAATCTCTAAGCCACACAGATCCAACCTGAAGGCTTTCAAAGTTAAAATAGGCAAACAAAACATCTAATATATTCACGATCAGTTCATATTTCTATTAAAGGTATGTTTCCTAAAGCTTTATTTCTGATAACTATAGATGACCAGAGTACCAATGAACCAACCAAAAACCATGAGCTTAGCAGAATTTTTAGTCTATGGTATCTCATGATGTGGTAGACCAGAGAGGTGGTCTAAAGATTCTGGAACTTTCAAAATCATAGAGAATGGAATGATTGCTGCCTCAAAAGATAGGAGAATATAAGAAGTTATAATGAAGCCGGATATTCCGGATAATGATGAGTATTCTTTTAATGCCCAGGAGAGCCTATGAGGAGCTATATGGACAGAATTTATAGGGAAAAAAAATACTCAACTTGTAAAACAAAATAAACAAAATCTATCACCTCCACCAAGAATAATTCAGACAATGAGGCATTTAACTAATCTGTGAGATATTGACTTTCAAAGACTTTTGGATTTTTCCTGTTCTATGTCAATTACATCAGTCCCTTAGCAAAACCCAATATCATTACACCTGTCAATGGGGATCACAGAATTCTAGATTTCAGTGGGAAATTAGAGATATTCCTTCCTTAAAACTCCCTTGGTTTTGACCATATTGCTCTAACTTGGCTTTTCTTCCACATTTCTAGTTGATTTTTCTTAGTCTTCTGTGCAACCTCTTCATGCTCTGTCCATCCTCAGGTTTTGGTGGTTTAGTCCTTTGTGTTTTTCTCACTCCATCTGGGTGATCTTAATCACTCCCGTGTTTTCAGCTGCCATCTTTGTGCTGATGACCACAGGGCACATCTCTCTTCTGAATCACAGTTCACAAATCTAGCTCTCTGCTGTGCATCCCCACCCACCTTGACACTACATAAGTACTTTATGTTCAAACCTGAACACCCCAGATTGAAACCTTCACTGTCCCCAGTTGAGATAGCCAGCTGACAGAATGACCTCCCTATGATCCCTGCCTCTTGGTTTTTATGCCTTGTTGTATCCCTTCTCACATTAGATAGGGCTGACCTGTGTAACCAAGAGAAAACTGTGGAAATGATGAAGTGTGGATTTCAAGGCTTAGTCATAAAACTGTGGCTTCTTTATTGCTCTCTCTTGGATTGTATGCTCAAGGGAAAGCCTGCTGCTATGTCATGAGGACACTGAACAACCCTAGGAAGAAGACCATGTGGCATGGAAGATGCCTCCTACCAACGACCAGCACTAACTTGTTAGGCCTCTGAGTGAGCCAAACTAGGAGCAAATCTCCAGCCCCAGTCAAGCCTTCAGATGACTGCAGCCCCACCCAACATTTTGACAGACACTTCTTGAGAGACCCTGAAGCAGAACCATCTAGCTAAGTTACTCTCGAACACCGAACTATAGAAATGGTGTGAAAAAAATAAATGTTTACTGTCATTTTGGACCACTAAGTTTGGCGGTCATGCAGCAAATATATAACCAATATTCCAACCAAACCTAAAACTCCTCCCGTGTTTCCCTCTTCAGACATCTATGCCAGCGTATAATTTCAACACATCACGCAAGGAATAATGAGGACCTGGTTTAACGTAGTGATAATGGATATGGCAAGAAGTGAATGGACTGTGTAGACATAAAGGAAGCATCGGTAACAGGAGGTGGGGGGTAAGAGAGTGATAGGCATTTATTCACTTGGTTTTATGTTTTGCTGAATTCAGTTCCAAAGGAATGAAAGAAAAATTAAGCCAAATAACCTTTAATGAGTTAGCTCTTCTTTCGTAAATCAGTTTGCCCAATTTCTTCACAGGAATCAGATATTAAATATCATGACTGAAAAGAGAAAATGGCAAGAGGAGGGTACCTTTATGGTCAGCCAACAATGATCTTCTAGGGGCACCTGGGTGGCTCAGTTGGTTAAGCATCTGACCTCGGCTCAGGTCATGATCTCACGGTCTGTGAGTTCGAGCCCCGTGTTGGGCTCTGTGTTGACAGCTCAGAGCCTGGAGCCTGCTTCGGATTCTGTGTCTCCCTCTCTCTCTCTGCCCCTTTCCTACTCACGCTCTGTCTCTCTCTCTCTCAAAAGTAAATAAACATTGAACAATGATCTTTTATGCTTTCATATTTCTGTTTATACTCTTGAAATTTCCTTTATATGCATTAGCTCATTTGCTGTTTACGACAATATTATGTATTAGCTCACTCAGTGTTTATGCAAATAGAAGCAGTGAGAAAAAAATGAGATAATGTGCCAGTTAGTGCATTTTTTATTGAAATTATGGCACAAGACTCAACTCAAACTGGCTTAAGCTAAAAAGAGAGTTTATTACTAAATGTGTAGGAATAGATACAGCTTCAGATCAGTGTGAGTCATTCCTCAATGAGGCCACCAGCATCCGTTTCTTGGCTCTGCTTTATTTCTTCCTCTGGGATTGCTCCTTCTTAGGCTCTGTGTAGTGTGGCTCAGTGACATAGGCTCCCAACAGTCAGACTGATAGAGCTAGAACAAGTCTCTTCAGGTCACTTCTGGTAAAGTCCCAAGATTCACTTTGATTGGCTGTTTACCTCTGAATCATCCACATAATCCAAGGAAATATGAAATGCTGACAGGGCAGGCTTAATGCACATGCTTCACTCCTAGACCTGAGAAGGGATTTACTCCATCCTGAAGCTCAGAGGAAAACCAGAGTGGGGTTAGCAAAGCAAGCGACTCAGGATGCTGGAACAGAAACCAGTAACTGCCCAATAGTAATATTATATGGAAAAGCTGGGAACATGTACCCCATGCATAGTCATTATCAAGAAAAAAGTTGTCATGTCTAAATGTGGAAATTGAAGCGAAGGATGCACCTAAGTAAAACTAGAAACCGGAGAGCCTGAGTGTTAGATTGATTTGAGCTACTCTAACCCGGCCACTGCTGAGATGAGTGTTAGCTGTCGCCCAGGCTGCACATAGTGGATGGTTGCTCTCGTAATGCCAGCACCCCACCTCCCACCTTCTCATTTCTTAGCTGGGCTGAGTTATCCCGTATTCTTAATGCTGACAGTGGAGGTCACGGCCATGCCCATATATTGTCTGAGCCTCCTTTGACTGCAAAGATCCCTGAGACTCGCAGAACAGAACCAAAGCTGGGGGGGGGGGGCGGGGGGGGCACCAATGAATCAAGCAGCAAACTGCAGAGAAGGGACACCTCTACCCAAAGCAGGAAATCGGGCCAGATAGCAGAGCAATAGACATATTGTGCATCCTTCATTGGTGTGGAGACCACTTCCGGCTTGGAGTCCTGTGGGAGGGAAGCTTTCCCTCTAGCCCCACAGCGGGGACGCCGTGTCAAGTGGGGACACTGCAGCAGAGTTGCAGCAAAACCTCTCAAGTACTGTGGGCAAGTATGTTTCCAAGGAGGGGCCAAAGTGAGTCTTCATAAACAAAGTGCTGAGAAAATGTGAGTAAGAGGCAGACGAAGCAGTCAAGGCATGATCACTTAGTCATGGCATCATAAGAATTCTACTCAAGAGTCCTTAAAAGGTTGTCCACTAAATTCCCTGACTCAGGTAGGTCAGCTTTGAAATCATCCAAATAGCCGATCTTCTGTGTTATGTTTAAAGGCATTTGGAAAGGAAGATCCCTAGTTTGGAAACGTGTTCTTACACTGAAGCACTGTCTCAACCAAAAATTCCTCCTTACATATTACTATATTCCATTTCTGGTCTCTAAAGAGAGCTAAATAATTTGAATCTGGGAAGTGAGTTGAAGGACCAGTATTTCACGACTATTTGACCTCACATTTTGTCCTCTTGCTTTCCATTGCCATAATTTTTACATCTATAAATCAGAAATGATAAATAACCTCCTTTGTAGGAACATAATGAAGATGAGAAGATACAATATGAAAAGTATATTGAGCCAGAAATACAAAAAGCTCTATTTAAACAAGTGTATTATTCTAACCTGAATTACTACTAACAATGATAGTTGTAGTAATATGCCTCTGTGCAGAAAAAAGAGAATTGAGTAATTTCTAGTTTGGTAAACACGTGCCCTTGAATTAAGAAAAAAGGAGCAGTAATATTTAACTATCACTTGATTTTCCATTTGTGGTAAGAAAACAATTGAGAATTTCTCTGAGAGAGAGAGAGAGAGAGAGAGAGAGAGAGAGAACCATACAAAGAATAAGCAATATTTTGCATTGGAGGCCGAAATTGGAAATCAGTATGGCTTCAAGTTTTGTTCATTAATTTTCATACCTTTCTACAATAGCCCCCAGATATGTTAAAACCAACCTTTTCCTTTCTAATCTGGGGGCATTTTTGGGTGCAGATGGTCATAAATCTCGAAAGGAGTCCTGCTCACTTCTTGTAAGAATTACTGGCGATTTCTAGGTGGGAGCACACAGTCATGTATCATGCCCATGAGCATTAAGATTTTCCCAGCAGAGATGCTCAGTAGAAGTCTGGCAGCTTTCGTAGCTCCCAGCAATTTCACAGTTACTGTCCGAAGCAGAAAGGGCACATCATCAAATTCTTCCTTCTAATGCAATCTTGTCTTCCTGGAATTTGTAATATTTTTCTAATATGAATAGGGAATATTTTTTTGAGAGTGCACAGTCATGTTAAAGTAAATACCCCGGAGAAATACTTTCAATTAAAATTCAGAAGGTTTAAGAATCCAGGCTAGAAAGGATTTCCCTGACCTACAAAACCTAATAAGATTTTTCCTTTCCATTTTCTCCCGCCCCGTCCCCTCTAAGTGTGTGGAGCCGTCCTGCTTTTTTACCTGGTGGCCCCATTTAGCTCTGCCCTCTAGACATTTAAGTCAGAATATGGCTTTAAAGAATGTTTTGAGAAAACTTGACATACTGATCTACTCTCAAACTCAATGAATTTTTTTTTTTTAAGCTGGAAAAGAGAAAGAAACCACAAAAGCAAAGCAACAATAATATCTTTTAGTTAAGTAAGAAAAATCTGACCAGGAGACGAAGAGGTAGAATTTGTGGTGATTGAGGGAATTAAGGTAAGAGAAACAGAGAGGGGAGATTTTTAGGCCTGAAGGGAGGGCAGGATGCAGGCAGTGAACGTAGGAGTGGAACAAGGTGGGGGGCCAGGCGTCAGTCATTTCATCTGTCTTGGTCTCAGCTGCAAAGTGGGACCCGGATGGTGCCTGCGTTGCAGAATTTCTTTACTTTCTAATACTTTTCTTTAATTTCTAATACTTTACAGATAGTACATGCACAATACCTATACAGTTTGAGTACATAGGTACTTGCTTGTTTGAGGTATCACTGTAAGAAATGAAATGCCTGGCTATGAGGGGGAGAAAATCTCGTTTTCTGTGAACGTGTTCTTATTAGGAGTATAGCTATTCAACTGAAAGTAATAACAGATCATAGTGTCGATTGAAGATCATTCTTAGCCAAAGGCAGGGCGAACACAGGACAAATGCCCAGGGTGAAACTTACGAGGTGCTGGCCCTGTACTGCACGGCACAGAGAGTGAGCGCCTCCTTCAGTTTCACTCCCGAGGAGACTCTCCTGCTTTCCCCGAGTCCCCGTCCTGTTCAGAGGACATCCTCCCTGGTTCATCGACAACTGCCTTACTTTCCTCCCCGGCACTCTCCTTCCTACTTACAATATCTGGAGTCACAATAGCCACTTGTTGTCAGACTCGTTTGGCTCCCCAAAGGGCCCCGAAGAGATCATTACAAGGCACAGCACGTGAAAGGGAACCTAGGTGCATTTAAGACTATAAATTTTAACTGCAGAGAGGATCCCACGTTCAGTCATCAAAGAAGTACATGGAGGGACTTACTAAAATTTCCACTGTTGAGGGCAACAAGTCATGACCTCATTCTCTCACGCCAGGACCTTGCTATAAATGCTAGGAAGAGCAAGCAGGATCTTTTTTTTTCAACGGTTTTTATTTATTTTTTTGGGACAGAGAGAGACAGAGCATGAACGGGGGAGGGGCAGAGAGAGAGGGAGACACAGAATCGGAAACAGGCTCCAGGCTCCGAGCCATCAGCCCAGAGCCCGACGCGGGGCTCGAACT
Source organism: Lynx rufus (assembly GCF_022079265.1). Taxonomy (NCBI): domain Eukaryota; kingdom Metazoa; phylum Chordata; class Mammalia; order Carnivora; family Felidae; genus Lynx; species Lynx rufus. The sequence goes on from NW_025814834.1 coordinate 28,991,080, forward strand.
CACGGACCGCGAGATCGTGACCTGGCTGAAGTCGGACGCTTAACCGATCTGCGCCACCCAGGCGCCCCGAGCAGGATCTTTTTTATTGGCTTGTCCAGAACAGCATTGGAGGGTGGGAGACGCCCGTCTCCTTCGAGAACTAGAGACAGAGGGGAGCTTGAAGGCCGTTGGTGGACAGCCTCCAACACACATATTCTTCTTAGACGTTGTTTGCAAAATGTCTAAAAAGGCACGATAACTTCCACTATTCAATTCCTTCAACCTCCTTCTCCATCTAAATCATTTATAAGCATAGCCTGTAATAATTAGCTCTTTTACTCTGGCTTATTGTATAATTTGATAAAATCATGTAACGCCAGTTATTGGAGAGTGGTAAAGTATATTAAGAACGTGTTTGGCTATAAGCCAGGGAAAGCCCCACTACAAGGACTTTTAGCAAAGGGGTTAATTTTCCTCCTGTAACAGATATGAAGAGTCAGGCAACTGCTTAGTTCTCTTGGTCTTTCTCTCCTAACCCCAATAAGGCAGAGCAGCTCCAGCTATGGAGGCAGAATATAAAGCAGAAAGGCCAGTGGAAGGAGAGCACCCCGTGGCTGTCTCCTTTTGTGAGAGAAGCCAAAGCGCCCCGAGAACACCATACTCCTCCCGTGTGCTGGGGTTGAATTGTGTTTTTCCTCCCAACCCCCCCAAGAGTATGTTGGAATATTAACCCCCTAGCACCTCAGAGTGTGATCTTATTTGGAGATAGGGGCTTTACAGAGGTAGTCAAGTGCAAACGGGGTCACTGGTGTGGGCCCTAGTCCAATATGACCGGTGTCTTTATAAGAAGGTGAAATTTGGATACAGAAACGTGCACACAGGGGGAATGCCGTGTGAACGGGGCACAGCCATCGAGAAGTCAAGGAGAGATGCGGGGAACAGACCTTTCCTTCAGGAAAGGAACTGACCTTGCATCCACCTTGATCTCAGACTTCAGCCACCAGAGCTGTGAGACAATACGTTTCTGTTGTTTACAAGCTATCGCTTGTGGCACTTTGTTACCACAGCCCCAGCAAGCTCGTACCTCCCACACACTTCCATTTACAGCTCACTGACCAGAATTGCCATGGGCCACCCCTAGCTACAAGGAGCAAGTATGTATATAGCTGAACATATTCTAACAGAAACATTAGGTTTCTGGTAGCAAATTTAAAAAGGAGTTGGCTAGGCAACTAAGAGCATTTTCCACAGAGGAGCAAGTGGTAAATGGTGCTAGGATGGGTCGCTCTCCCTCCAGCACTGCTCAGAAGTTTAGAGCAAACATTGGAGATAGAGTTATGCGGTGGAAAGAAAGCAAAGGGTCTGGATGCTACTACGGATATTGCCACTAGTTACTATATGATTTCACCAAGGTTGCTTTAAGCTGTAAGCCTCCGCTTTCTCACCCGACAAATGGGAATAATAAGCTATGCTCTGATAGGAATACAAATTTATACAAATATAAGTGTAGGAAGCCATTTATAACAAGTTCAGAAACAGAGAGGTCACGAGCCCTTGGCCTATGACAATGCTTCTCAAGCTTTGTATGCACATAGATCCCATGGGCATTTTGTTAAAATGCATATTGGAGCTCAGTAGGTCTGGGGTGTGGTTCGCCAATGTGCAATTCTAACAAGCTTCAGCTATATCAAGATAGCTGGTCCAAGGAGCACACTTTTAATAGCAAGGTCTGTATCGCTGAAAGAGAAACTGAACCCAAGAGTAGGAACCTTTCAGAACTGAAACTCTCACAACGCATTGGTGAATGACTCTACTGAGGAAAATATGTAAAGTATCTAAAAACTCTGCCCTGTTTGGGGGATATCTTCAATAAACTTAGCTTCTAGAAGAACGTATAAAAGTTGGAAGCAGAGACATAAGACCAGGGGCAATTACAAACAGTGTAGACTTGTCTAGAAGGTATTAGAACAGAGTAAGCTATGTTATCTATAAATTACTTAAATTTATAAAGCAATGGGAGGGATGCCCAGGAGGTGGGCCTGTGGCTAAGAATCCTATTTTTCTTATAGTAACATCTTGTTATCCTTATAACAATCTATTTGGGGGCCCACCAAAATCCCCTCCTGGGTCAGGTTGTATTCTGATTCTTGACATCATTTCTTAGTCAAATCCCAGACTTAATTATTAAACTGATGACTTCCACGGTCCCCAAAAGGGAAGCCACCGTCCCCAGGATCCAGCATCCATGCCACAAGATGGAGTCAGCCAAGCCAGACCAAACAATATCCCTGTTTGGGGGATGACCTGGCCGGAGGCAAAGGGCTCGTGGACATGGTTCATCTAAGCAAAGCAGCCAGCGAGAACTTTCATGGTATCCTCGTGGACAAGCTGACAAGATATAGAATGTGTAGAATGTGCGACAAGTAGTCCATTGACTTCATGGTCCCCTCCCCCCAAAAAAGACTCAACTTGGAAGGTAGTCTTTAGAAGGGTTTGGCATTTTAGTCTCATCTATATAAATTGCCCTTAGAAATCTGAAAGGACAAAGCATGAAAGTTAAGCTGAAAGTTAAGCATGCAGGCTTTGTATTTGATTACTTGGCCCGTCACCTAGAAGCTGTGTAGCCCACAGCTTCACCTCTCTATGCCTCAGTTTTTAAGTATGTATAATGGGTATATGGTTAGTCCCTCACTCAGAGGGTGGTCGTGAGTATGAAATAATGCATGCAGACACTCAGAATGGGGCCCGGTATATAGGAAGGTTTACACACATAAGCGGTTATTATTAGGCCTATCCAATTTGTAGGTGACATGTAATTGAGAGGGAAGGAAGCGTGTTACACGGCAAAATCAGGAGCCTAAAAAGATTTTTGACACAAAGGAAATCTGAGCTGAAAGTAACAAAATTTTCCAGTGAATAACCGTATACTCACTGTCTGTATTCCACCATTAGCATTTTACTATGCTTGCTTACATATCTGTCTACATACCATGTTTAAGTAGTTCAAAATATATTCAATTTTTTCCTGTGATACTCTCTTTAACTTACAGGCTATGTAGTAGTATATTTCCTCATTTCTGAATGCATGGGAACTTTACACTTATCTTTTTGTTACTAATTTCTGGCTTAATTCCCACGACAGTGAAATCATCTATTTTGTCTAGTTTTCACTCTTTAGAATTTGCTGAGACTTGCATATGGCACAACATATGATCCGTTTGGGTCAATTTTCTGCATGAAGTTGAAAATACGTTTTCTATGAGCATTGTGTCAGGTTCTATATTTGATAATTAGGTAGACATCTTTGTGCTCAAATCTTTTATATCATTACTGATTTTTGTCTGTTTGTTCTGTCAGTTACCAAAAAAAAAAGTTAAACTCTATCAGTACGATGGTAGATTTTTCTAGTTCTCTCCTACTTCTTCCAGCTTACTTCACCATTTTGAGTCTATATCGATAGATCTAGAAGTGCTGTATCTTTTCGTGTACTCTATTGTATTATAAAATACCTCACTATCTGTACTGCGTTTACTAACCCAAATCTCATTTGTTGAGCATTCTTAGAGCTAAGCCAACTTTGTTTTAGTTATATTTGCATAATTTATCTTTTTTCTTCCTTTCATTCTCTCTGTGTTTAATAAGTATCTTTTCTAAATAGCATTCATTTCTGATAAAAGTACTTCAAGCTGCCAGTATTAGACCATTTCCAATCTATAAAAATGGGAATTTCATGATACTTGAGCTTTGTTTTTTATTTAGTTATACACTGTCTTTTAATTGGATATTTTAGTCTGTTTGCAAAACTGAAATAACTGAAAATTTTGGGTTTAAATATGCCATCTTACTATTTATTCTCTGTTTTTATATCTTATTTCTTTTGCTATCCTTTCCTAGATTAATAATTTTATTTCTCCCCTTTTACTAGCTTGTTATTTAAGATTCTTAAATTATTTTCTTTAGGTTGCCTTAGAAATGACAACATTTTTCTGATTTGTTAAAGCCTACTACATATTACTACTTTTCCATGTCTTGGGACAATGCAAGGGTATTAGACTATTTTAACTCTATTTCCCTATTATTGTGTTATTTTATATTTCACATCATTTAAAACCTCATAGATCTTCTTATTATTGTCTTATACAATCAAGATTTAGGGGCGCCTGGGTGGCACAGTCGGTTAAGCGTCCGACTTCAGCCAGGTCACGATCTCGCGGTCCGTGAGTTTGAGCCCCGCGTCAGGCTCTGGACTGATGGCTCGGAGCCTGGAGCCTGTTTCTGATTCTGTGTCTCCCTCTCTCTCTGCCCCTCACCTGTTCATGCTCTGTCTCTCTCTGTCCCAAAAATAAATAAACGTTGAAAAAAAAAATTTTTAAATTTAAAAAAAGATTTATATTCCTTTCTCCCACCCATCACCACACCTTCTTCTGGTACCATTATCTTTCTGGTGAACATCTGTGCTTAGTATTACTTTAGAGTAGATCTGCCCCCAACAATTTTTGGAGGATATTTTCACTGGGTATAGAAATCTAAATTGGCACTTATTTTCTTATGGCACTTTGAATATGTCATTCCATTGTCTTTTGCTTCCAATGTTTCTGATAAGAATGAAGCACTATGTCTTATCCAGGCTTGGTGAGTTTTTGTTGCATTGCTACTTCTCCAATACCTTCATCATGTAATTTTAATATTTTTTCTAGATTTCCTAGTTGTTCTGGGGATGGGGGGCACTCATCCAATACAGCTAGTCTACACTTGCTGGAAGCCATATCACTCGATGGTATTTTTTAAACTCTCTCTAATATACAGCCAGTGCTTGGAATATTGAGTTTAAGAGTGCTCTGTGCCAGAAGTGATGTTGAATCTCACTGTCACTTAGATTTTAGCCCAATGATTCCTTATTATCTTGTCCGCTCATCAGTGCTTAGGTCCCAGAATTTTGGCCATTTTTTACAAGGAGGAAGTATGTCTCAATAATCTAGTATGCCACATTATCCATATTATTTTTTATTTGTATCTCTCCTCATTTAACATATCAGATGTAGAAGCGTAAGAATCATCTCATTTTCCTTATAGTCCCAGCCCCCAGCCTCCTGTTTGACAGAATAGGTGCTCAATAAATGTTAAGTAAACAAAATTACGTGGCTTTAAATAAGACTACCTGGGCATCTTAGTGGAGCCACCAGAACTGAAAAATATGAAGCTCAGTGTTGCCAGTTCATAAACCAAATAACTTGTGCTCTGGGGGAATTGGTTCACACAAGGCAAGTTTACAAGGAAATAATATCTAAGTAACAACATAGCTGGATCAGTGTTGACTAGGAGACACAGCTGGAATGATAATGGATCCTTATTACATTTCTTCTTCCCTCACCCTTGAGCACTTGACTTCTGTCTTTCAGTTAATGCTAATAGTTTTCTGTATTGTCATTCTCATATTTTATTGCCTTTATTCATACTTCCTCTCTGAACCTACATGAAATAATAAAGGATGCAAATAAATAAAAAGAGACGCTACATGTTTACAAAAGGCAATATAAGTGAGTCCACTCAGAAGACCAAATTACAGGTGAGAAAGTTGCTATGGTAAAGGTAAGACAGAAAGAGGAAATTCAAGGTTACTGAACACTTACTTTCAAGTTGCTAACATAGATCTCTATTCTGTCTAAGTGATCTTTAAAGCCCTTTTAGCATCGGGACATCCTTTCGTCCAGGTCGGTGTGAAAGAAACTTAAATTTAACAAATTCTTGTTCTCCAGCTTTCCTTTTGCTAAAGTTGTCACTAGTTCCCAGAAAAGTCTGTTATTACACCACTCTGTGAAATATTACAATATTCAGGATTACAGTCTCTCTTACAATGTAACAAATGTTACAGCCTCTGTTTCCTGATAGACTGGGAAGTACCTTATTTTAAAATATTTTTATGATCTCCAAATCAGTCTGGGAAGTGGGTTCCTTGACAACGCATCTCATGTACTTTATGTAGATGTTGGTAATTTTAATTACAGACATTTTTGCTAAGTGCCTTAGATCTTCATTTTCTTTTAACCACATTTGACATCATTTGAGGTAATGCCATTTCCTCCTATTTAGGCCAGTCTCACAGAAACCTGCACAAATAATACAGTGTCCAAACAGTACTGGAGAATACTATTTTTAAATTTTACTAAAAATATTTTGTCTGATCTCTCTTAATTTGGGTTTAAAAAACTTTATGTATACTATAACAGATCTTGGATTCTCTATAGGGTGATCAGACAAACGTTCCCCAGAAATTTATCATCTCAAAAGGGCAACGATGCACATTGAACACGTGGAAAGGACGAAAATACTCGGGATCGGTTTAACATCGACATCCCTCGAAACTCAAGGATCGATATTGCAGAAAAGCAAAGGGTAGATTAATGGGGGAGGCAAAGAGAACTGGGTTAGAACTTCACGTTTGGACATGTCGGGGGGAGGGAGTGAGCCCCTTTCATTCCGCCCCCTTTTGGCCTTCGTCAGTGGCATTTCCCTACCTTCCCAAATAATGACGAGCACTGAAGCAAAACAGAAGAGTGTGTTGTATGTGGGACCCAGTCTGGGAGAGGCCCAAATGAAACGGCTCTCTGTAAAGCCTGACCACATTGGCATAGAACGGTCTACGAGCATTGCAAAACAGTGGGGAGAGTGGAGAGAGGGTTGTGAGGCTGTGGTGGACCCTGAGGCATCCTCCCCGCACACCCACTTAGAAGGCATAAATGGAAGGCTAGGGCATTGCCTTGCTTACTCCGGAGGAGAGCGGTAACCAAGATTCGAAACTGACTCAGCTGACTCTTCTAACCATGCAAACGAGCATGCTTCCGGTAAAGAGAATTCAGTGAAATTCAAATGAGCAACCAGTCAGCAAAAAACTGCTGCTGACATTATTAATCTTCCAAACTACCCAGATCTATCATACACAGAAAAACTCATCATTGGGCACTTGTGGAATAGGTATCCCTCACTTAAAGGAATGGTCACTGTCAGCAAAGTTTGCAGCACAGAGACTTTCTATCAAATCAATCTGTTCTCCCATTGATTTCCATTACAAAATCTGAGATGCATTCTGCTGTTAAATCCCATGAAGCATGTACCAAACGCTTTGCAAATGGCATGTTTAAAAGAAAAATGATAATATTCGCATAAAACATTGACAGTGATGTTTAATATATTAATAGCAATGCTGGGCTACATTCAACATGTCACTGCAAACAAATACTCAGGATGAAACATAACACAATTTTCCAAACTGTGCCTCACAGGCTGTAAGGGGTAATAATCCCTAAAACATCAGCAACTTGATTTCACACAGGCTTCAAACTGTCTTGGCATTCCTATCATTACATAGCCAAAGGAATTCTTTTATTATTTAAAAATCTTTCCTCGTTTTCTGCTGGCCTCTTTCCCAAAATCTTTGTCCAGAACCCCCAGAATAGCTTCTGATGCTATTCTTAGGTGGGGAAGGGAAAATGAGCCTGCTAGGTTCCATCACAGTGGTTTATCCCACTGCCTGCTGGGGTTTCCCCATCACTGAAGCAACTGGGCCTCTCCTGGAAGGAATGTTGCAGAAGGAAGCAGTGGGTCTGTGAAGGTTGGACCAGACACTTCAATGCCTTTTCAAACTTCTAAGATATAATACTACCAACATTGGTAATGTGTCTGTTTGCAATTCTATTTTCAACCTATGCACTCTGCTTAATATATGTTAAATGACCAAACGCTTTGCCTACTGTACGACAAATGACTGAATGTTTTGCATCATATATTTTTTTTAATTTTTTAATGTTTATTTATTTTTGAGAGAGACAGACAGACAGACAGACAGAGCGTGAGTAGGGGAGGCGCAGAGAGGGAAACACAATCTGAAACAGGCTCCAGGCTCTGAGCTGTCAGCACAGAGCCCAACGCGGAGCTTGAACTCACACACTGTGAGATGGTGACCTGAGCCGAGGTCGGTTGCTTGACCCACTGATCACTCGGGCGCCACGCATCATATTTGTTGAATAACTAATTGAATTTATGTGATGGTTTTGTTCTTCATTAGAGGATACTGACGCTTGTAAGTGCTGGTAGCTTAAGCTGGAAAAGTGACTACAAGGGTGCCTGGGTGGCTCAGTCAGTTAAGCATTTGACTTTGGCTCAGGTCATGATCTCGTGGTCTGTGAGTTCGAGCCCCGCGGCAGGCTCTGTGCTGACAGCTCAGAGCCTGGAGCCCGCTTCAGATTCTGTGTCTCTGGCTCCCTCTGCCCCTCCCCCACTTGCACTCTGTCTCTCTGTCTCTCTCAAAAATAAACATTTAAAAAAAGTGACTGCAGATATTAATCACCACAGGAATAGTGCATTACAGGTCATAATAACATTAAATGTTCAATTCTAAGGTCTGGGTAGGACATTACCTTTATCACTCCGGTAGGTCAATTTTTGTTAAGCAAAAGACTACTTGAGTCAGAGCAACATGCCCATGACCAGCAATGCACCTTTATCCTGTTTGTATGACCCAGTACAATGAAGAATTCAACATTCAGGGTTGGCTTTAACATTTCATGAAAAAAAAAACATTTTGTTTTTTATTAAACTATAACATACCCGAAGAATTCTGACAAGCAATAGCAATATTGGCATGTTTTCTGGAGATCAGCAAACTATCTGCCAAGAGTTTTTGGTTAATTCGTTAAGACCAAGATTTCTTTCCTTCCTTCCTCCCTCCCTTCCTCCCTCTCTCCTTTCCCTCCCTCTCTCCCTCCCTCCCTTCCTTCCTTCCTTCCTTCCTTCCTTCCTTCCTTCCTTCCTTTTTTTAGCTCATCCTGTCCAGAAACCTCAACATGTCAGAGTGTCAAAACTGAACACATCCAGGGAGCCAAGCCCATGCTAACTATACTCCCAGAAAACACAATTATAACTAAAATGTCTTCGTATTGACAAAACAACCAAAACTGTCACGATGAGCACCGGGCTCCTGTGGTTGTAGCCAGTACATTCTTTCCCTGCAGGCAGAACAAGGGGGAAACCAAATTATGAGCAGATAGCAAGTACAGAATGAAAACAGAAGGTGATGTCTATCGGTGAGGAGTATTTTTTCCAGGACATGAGAGCCTGATTAAGGTGCCATTTTTTTTCAAGGATGAAACAACTCTTTGGTTATATGTATATACCTATGTCATTCACTCTATGACACATACGATCATACGTTTTCTTCCAGATTCAAACCGTGTCTCTCAGTCTTGTTTACTAACCTCCACCTCCTCTGACATGCTTATTTTCTGTGATATCATCAAAACATGCTCCCTAAGTTCTTTCATTGTAGTGAGACTGTGAAGGGAAGCAAAAATCCTAGGTATGTGGAAATATTTATTAATGACATGGCCACCTATAAATGAGTTCCCCATTCAAACATCGTTTGAACACAAGGCTCCCCTCCTCTACTCCCCATGGTGGTAAACATTTGTAATCCAATGCAAATAAATTTAGTTCTGTTGCGAAGTGAAATTGCAAATCTTGCGAAAGGTATAAGGTTTCGTGATGTCAGTGAAAGTGAAATTGGGAAAGCAAGTAGCAAGTGAGGGTCTGTAAAGTTAAACAGACAACTGAAGGTAAAATCAACAGGGATGATGACTATGTTGATGCTTTAAAAGAAGAGAAGACGATACTTCGAATATCACAAAATTAATTGAGATCCCAGGGAAAACTGATGAAGCCCTCGAACATTTTAATAAAATGACCCTCCTTTTGATTATGGCATAAAAGTCAAAAATGAACTAAAGCATGTTGTAAGGCTCTTCACGTTTGGTCAAAACAAATGAAGCCAACGGTAATCTTGATTTATTGTTTATTCATTCTAAAATTAGCATAGTGGTACTTACAACATAAATTTTGTTCAATAAAAGATAGAGTAAACGTATTCTAATAACGTCGAGTTTTATTTTCAGGTGAAGTCTACTTTTCACCAACTGCTCTGAGATTTGGCCCCTGCTTTAAGTAGATTTATTTTTAGGAGGCTTTACCAGCGCTAATCACACATGGCTAATAAGGACTTCCTATACTAACGAACAAGACTTTTCTAGTAGAAACAGTCTGATGTCTTGGTTGCGTCTATTTACATATCAAATTTTTACTATGTTGTTCATAAAACGTCCTCAATTCTTAGTTTTGTGGGGCGGGGGAGGCAAACATTATTTACTCTTAGGTGTTTCCTACGGGATAACTTCCAAAGGGTGATATTATTCAAAGTAGTATCAGTGTCTCCTAAGGCAACGTGTGTAGTGGTCACAGACTCTGGAGTCATCTTGGAATCAGACCTGTATTTGAATCGGCTTGTTCCACCTAACAGACATACGGTAATGGGCAAATTATGTACCCTCTCTTAATTTGCATACCTTCATCTGTGAAAATGGAGCAGGGACAGCTCCCTCACAAGATCGTGGTGAAGATCGGTTGAGAACATGTCTAAAATGCCTGATCCAGAGAGGGCATTCAATATATGGTGCTTAGAGTGGTGATGTTTATTTTTGGTTTGTTTGACCGCCAAAGTTCCCTTGTGATCTTAATTTGTTGATTATTCTGTACATTCAGATTCTTTGTGTGCGTTTTGCAATGTGAAACTAGGGTCTCTAGGCTATAAAAAGTAGCTTTTTGAAATGTGACTTTAGGAGTGCCTTGTGGCACAAATCTCTTAGAATGAATTCTAAAATATTCCATAAAGCTTTGAAGAGAGTCATAATGAGGTCTTTCAGATTGACACTGTGAGATTTTGGTTGAGTTCTGTAAGTTGGACGGTTGATATTTACAAGGAGAAAAACCTCAAAGGAAGCCCCCCTTCTCCACACTGAAGCATTTTTGTAAACAAATCTTGACTTAAAACAAGAAACTTAAGTCTTTCACCGCACACAGACCCCCAGGCAAAGCAAAGTCTTGAAAGTCAGATGCTCCTGGATTTGAACCTCTGCTCAGTTCCTTGTCAGTTGTGTGACCTTGACCAACTATTTCTAAGCCTGTGTATTTTCATCTATAAAGTTGGAGATACAAAAATACTTCCGTCAGGTTGTCGTGAGGATGAAATGAAGAATTGCATATAAAAATCGTTTGTGTGCCCATACAGCCTGGCATACTGAAAGTGTTTAACTAGTTAACTATTATCTGTATAATCTTTGAACTCACAGGTTAACAAGAATGTCATATTTTGTTCAAAAATGGCAAGAGGGTAATGCACAAAACAGAAATGAAGTTCACTTGAGTTCAGACATCAAATTACATGCTTTGGCCTTGCCTTGCCTTTGGCTTCTTGAGTTTCCCTGGGTCTAAGTTCTTTTCCTTCCCCTATTTACTGGAGAACTTGTTTTCTGCCTCAGGGCTTTTCAATGGTCTCTTCCCCATCCCCCCCACAATAGGAACATTACATTCGTAATACTTATTACAAATTGGCAAGGGGCTTATACCTCTCCTCTTAGTCTCTAAGACTTTGGTATGTCCCTTCCCACCACCCCTCCATGGGTCTCATTAGTTCAGATATCTTATTTGGTCTACTTAGCCAAAGCCAGGAGATAATGACGGTTAACATTTAGCATCTACCTAATAGCACCAGATACTATGCTAGGTGAGTTGCAAACCTTACTTTGATTCTTCCCAACATCCAGGCGAGGCAGATACCATTATTTCTATTTCTGAGATGGGTAATCGGAGGGTCTGAGCTAGGAAGCTCAGTCACAGGGCCAGTAAGCAGCAGCACCAGTGACCATAAGGATCAAGTTAACGCATTAACTGGGATGTGATGGCTCTAAGTGGTTTTCTACTTCTGGGAAAGGCCCATCTGGCCTTTCAAAGAGAGGCCTTCATGAGAAGTATGCCCTGTGCTAACACATATGTGTGCTATCATGATATCATCTTATTCATGTAGCCGTTTAACCTTTCTGTACCATCATTCCGACTAGCACTACTAATGTGTATATACCTCATACTAAATGCACTAAGATCCTTGCACGTCTTATACACACTCCAGTAACTCTGCCAATTATTCTCCTACAACGGATGCTGTAGGTCTAACCAACAGAACTCCAGACATCACAAAGCAAATAAATTAGACTTTCCTCAAGCCCAGTAATTTGTTTCATTTCCCCTGGCAAGAACTAAATTTCAAATTATGCTCGTTCTATAAAGCAGAATCTTACAAATATTATGATATGGAGTCCCACAGAGTCAGAAGGAGAGAAGGCTGAGAAGGGCGACTAAGGTGGATGGGTTTCTTTTCTTAGGAGTAAAATTAAGTTTCTCATCTGAAGAAGTAACCGCATTCTGCAGTCGTTCCAAAGGTGTAGGCTTGGCTCATGGTACATTTTAGGGAAACGTGAATCACACCGACCCACGGAAGGTCAAGCAAACAACTGGTCGACCCTAGAAACGTGCGTGTGCAGGGTTTGCATCTAAGAGAGGAGTATCTCTGGATATTTCTACGTGCCAGTTCCAGAGCCGGATCCGGTTCCGACTCTTCACCACCGCAGCTCGATAGACACCTCTCTCCCTAAGCCACACGGGGAGACACGGAAGCTGCCTGCGCCCCGCGTCGGTCCGGGCGCCTTCCATTCTGACTCCCACTCCCGCGAAATGTCCCCTTTCGATCAACGCTAACTGGGCGTCTGCCTCCCGACGCGGACCCCGCGTGGGGTCCCAGCGAGGGGAGGACGGCTGGCGGCGCGCACCGGGGCGGGGACTGCGTGCGGGGGGCGGGCGCCGGTCGTTGTCTCCGCGCCGCTCCCCTTTGTTCGGTTCCATTGTGTGCCACTTCCTCCTCGGGCGCTTCTTCCTGCGCCCTGGCAGCCTGTGGGCAATTTGTGAAAGGGCTTTTGGGACCTTTTTCTTTCTTTCTCGGTTTATTTTTTAGTGAGCCCCCGTCCCCCCCCCCCCCCCCCCTTTGCACGCCTCTCCCTCGCGGCTCCCCGCCCCCGGGTCCCGGAGCCGGGCGGAGTGGGAAGTGTCACTGCCTCCTCCCCCACCCCCCGACGGCAGCTCCGCCGGGCTCCCGCCCCGCTCCTCCTCCAGGAGGCATCCTAACCCCGCATTCTGGACTTTCACCTCCAGACCGGCCGCGTCACCGCCAGGAAGGCGACACGCGACCCCGCCCCTCCGAGGGGCGCAGGCTCCCGGCGCCCGGGGCTCCGCCAGGCACCGAAGCGAAGGTCGGAGGCCGGCGCGCGGCCCAAGCCCGGCCGCCTCGGCGTCCCGGGAGCCGGCGCGAGTGTCGCCGCGGCCCTCCCCGTCCCTCGCGCTCGCGCTCCCCGGCCGCCGCGCGGCCGCCTCAGCCCCCTTATATAGCCCTCTAAAAATAGCTCGCCTCGCACCGCCTTGTAAGGCAGCAGGGAGATCCGCAGCCCGCCAATCCGCGCTCGCCGCCAGAGCCGAGCCCCGCCCCGGACCCCGCTCCGCGCTCCCCATTGGTCCTCAGTGACTTCATGAGCCCCCTGTTTACCTTACATGGTCACACGCGGCCTAATGGACGCCCTCCTCCGAGATCCCACGGCTGCGCGGAGAGCCAGGCGGAGGGGGGGAGTTTGGGGAGGGGGAAGAGCAGGAGGAGGAGAAAAGGAGGGGGGAGAGACTACAAACTAGCAAGGATGGGGTGGGGGGTGGGGAGGGAAGGGACGGGGGGGAGAGAAGCGATCGCGAGAAAAAAAAAATGCAACCTCCCAAAATAAAGAGCAAAGATTGCATTAGGAGCGAACAGCGCTGCAGAAATAGATGGCAGCTTCGTGTCAGTGAGTTTGCATCCCCCTTCCTGATCCACGAGCTGGAGTGATTAGAGCCCTGGAAGGGAATTGTTACTCCCGTGGAGAAGTCCCCTTTTCCTGGCAGCGGTCTGCACTTGTACACGCTGGATGCCTCTCTCCATCCACCCCACTCACTCTCTCCTCTCTCACCTCCTCTCTTCCTCTCTCCTGCATTGATTTTTTTTTTCCTTTTTAGTTGACTGAAACAAAACAAAACAAAAGGGCCACTGGATGTCTGCCTTCTTGGGGGGTGAGCCAGACAGACTGACAAACAAACAGACCCAACTGTGTTCGGGGGAGGGTTTCTCCTCCCGTTTTGCCCGGCAGCAGCAGCATGGACGTGTTGGCTAGTTATAGTATATTCCAGGAGCTACAACTTGTCCACGACACCGGCTACTTCTCAGCTTTGCCATCCCTGGAGGAGACCTGGCAGCAGGTGAATGATTTAAATTACTTGTGTAAATCGTGTGGTGGCGGCGGAGGCGCAGGGGCTGCGTTGGTGTGGGCTCGGGGTTGAATTTTTTGTTTGTTTGTTTTATTCCCCCCACCCTTTTTTGGCTGTTTGTTGGTTAAAATGTTTTCGGAAACAGTCATCTGCGCTTACCTCTCCACCCACCCTCTAACCCCTTAGCGTGCTGAGCTGAGCAGCCGGTCTGAGCTGCCTGCGTTTCAGTCACCAACACACATCCTTGCGCACACGTTGTCGGGCTCACTGTCCCCAGCACAGACCTGCGTAACTTCTGGGGTTCGGAGGAACCGGGTGGAAAGGTGGTTTGGGGCTCGATGAGCCATTAATGCCAGGATACCGCGTCCCTACATGCTCGAGCTCTACCTGCTTGGTACCTTAAATCGGGTTCAGTTCTTTCAACTGGTGCTGACGACCGTCAGATGGGGGTCAGGAGGTAGGAGCATAGCGGAGTGTTTTCCCAGTAATTAGCCAGCGTCAAGACAAGAGAGAAACTTGATTTTGAGATTGAGGAGGTGGGCAGAGGGGAGAGGAGCCCAGTGACAAAAGATATTCCAGGATATCTAGGAGGAGCACGGGAAGATGTATCTACCTAACGCTGACCATGCATTGTAGGTTTCCCCAGTGCGATGCCTCTGTATGTGTCCCTGTTTCTCTTTTTTTGTTTGGGGTCCCTCCCTAGTTAGACAGCACAACCTCTGACAAAGGGTGGTATGTGCTTCCGTGCCTCTGACTTTGTCTTAGAGGACTAGTTAAGAAACTCCTATGATGCTGAAGGGCACCGATGCCAACTTGGCTAGGCGTCCCACTGAGGGCAAAGTGGGTCTGGTGACAAGTTCACCGGGCTTTGTGAAGTGGAATAAAGAAAGTGCTGGTCAGTGGAAAGTGCTAGATCTGCTGCGGAAACAGTGGTTTTCTCAGCATGGATTAGGAGCTGCTGAAGGGACACTCTGCAGGAAAGATGGTGGGTGGGGGGCGGGGGGTTGGGGTATCCTTTAAAAATACTACACTGTGCCCCATGGAACGTCCAAGAACACGGGCTGGGTTTGCACATCGGAAGTGTGAACTCGCACAGTCCGTCCTGGAGAAACCAGCCTGCCCTTGGGGAAGACCGAGAGAGGCTCGGTGTGTGGCTGCTCATGTAACTTCGCTCCATGACAGCAGCTTGTTAAGGCTAATGAACGGCTGAATTTCTCCTGCCAGGATCCAAAGCGGGATTTGCCAGCTCGAGGCTGGGAAGTAACAGTTGCCGCTTTCGCGGGTGAGGGTTGGCTTTTGGTGTAGGGTGAAGAGGGGCAAAGCCGATCCTCTGACTGTACCTTTGTTACTCGTTACTGTTCTCCCCTGGTTAGAGGCTGTGAGTTTTCCTCCAGGTACCGGCCCCTGTGTCCACATGTATGTTGCTGCCCAGGGATGCTGGCAGATACACTCGACTTTGTCTCTCAGTGCGCACATAGTTCATACGTTTTTAGCGCAAGGCATTTCTTCAGTGCATCCTTCCTCCGCCCCCCCCCCCCATCCTTAATGAGACTGTCTCATGAAGGGTCTCGCTAGATCTTTTCCTCCTTTTATTTCACATGCTAATTAAGCCAAAATGTGGCCAGAATTTCATTTTCCGAAATAGCCTCCATTTCACATTGTCAGCCCACTGGTGTCAAACCGGTTGCGTATTAACGACTGTCTAGACAGGTTAGGGTAGGGAATCTGTTGATTTAGTCAGCCTGCCCAAGGCAGCCCTTGTTTGTGACTAACTGTTAAGCAGTGTTGGAGGGAAGAAAGTTGGCTTTATTTGTTACGGCGTTCCCTCCTGATGAATCACACAACTTTGTTTTGGTTCAAGTTTTCACAGTAGTAAAGCCTGCTTCGGGGGAAGGCCGCTCCAGAGGAAACCTGCTTTTCTAGATCTGGTTTAGAGCGTCCAGGAGAAAGTCTGGATATGTAAAGAAGCATCACTGGTTTGATAATTCGGGGATGTGTTAGATCTATTGTTTCCTCAGAAGCCTTCTCTGCTTCTCCTTCCCCCTCCTCTCTCTACCCGTCTCCACTCACCTCCTTCAAGGAACCTCTAGCTTAGTTTCTACCGCAGGCCAAGGAATATCACCCCCCCCACACACACACACCTCCCTCCTTACTTCTTGCCTTAACCCTCTCCAACTGGCAACTACTCTTACCTTAAGACCCTTTGCCAAGCTGTTTGAGAAGCATGTTCCTACTCTATGCCGAAACACAACTTGTGGGGAAGCACTACTAAATAAGATATCACTCCAAGGACCTTTCCGCCCTGCTCTCTATAGTCACAACTGCTCTCTTTAAAGGTGACTATGACTCTTAAGTTCATGCTGATGACAAAACCTCCAACCTCCATCTCTTCCTTCCTCCCTCTCCTTGGCCCTCCCCTCCCCCACCCTTTGCTGCTTCTGTGTGTAAGGAGAGGGGGATGGTTATATGCAACTGCTGGGGCCAAATCAACCATCAGATGGTGAAATTTTGAGACTCCTTTGCTCAAAATGGCTTAAGAAGGTTGTTGCAAAGAACCCCAGGCAGGAGGAAGTTTCCTGATGCTCTGGGGTAATCAGATTTTAGAGGTCAAATGGGGAGCAATTATTAGATGTTCTCTGCAAGTGAACAGTGTACCTGGCCTTGAGATGAACGAAATACAGAGATTCTAATAATCTGATTTGGTTTGTAGAGAAAGAGTGGCTTGGATGATAAACCCAAGAACATCTGTGCCTTTGAAAATTAAAGATGGACTATTTGGGGATGTTATTTTAAACTGGGGTCTGGGATCATCGTCCTGCTTAACCGTCAGTGAGCTTGGGATGGTCCTGCTGTCACAGGGGTCGTCATTTTGACATTGGGCTTTCAGGCAGTGATGTCTATAGCAACATACAGCTCCAACTCTGAAAATCATTGCCGGTGTAATTTTAAAATCCAGATGGACATCCTACATTAACAGCTCTCCATTCCCCGGCTCTGACTGCATACTTAAGCACTTGGCCCAAGTAACATCATCTCTGCCTGTCATATAACTGTAAATTACACTGTGCTTCTGTGGTCTATTATTTTATGGAATTCAGCTGACGCACAACTCTTAAGGCTACTAGCCTTAAGTTCTTTGGAAACTTGCAGGAAATTTTCCAAGAGCTGTCTGAGCAAAAGTAGGAAAAAGTCAAAGGTAGGACAGAAGCTGGAGTAGCGTATAGGGTACCACTTGCTGATGGATAAAGGGAAACACATTCATGAGTTTTGTTGCCAATAGAAATCATGATTTTTCTGGACCCGCTGTTGCCTTGGAAAATAAAAAGGATTTGATATGATACACTTGGTTATTTTTCTCCGAGAAGCTACAAAGACTTTTAGAATCTGGATATATTTTCCATACCTCGCCTGCTCTTTCAGGAGTGCGGGTCAAGTAACGAAGTTCTAAGTTGTTATTTGCACTTAGCTTTGCTTCATGTCATTGAGGAGCATGGTGTGTTTGCTTGAAAACTCTGATGGAATTATGCTTGTCATTAATGCTGATTCATAATTGGCAGATGGGGTCAGTTTCAGGCCTCCTTTTTGCTCAGAGAAAATTTTCCACTGCTCCTGGAAACAAATAAATAAATCATAGAACATTCCTCCCTCCTCCCCCCATTCCCCCATTGTTTTAAACTAATGGCACTTTAGTGAGAACTAAAGTGTCCCCATAACACTGCAATTTCATCTTGGTTTCAGGCACCCTGTAACGCTTGTTACAAGGGCTTTTGATACGAGGCATCTCTAGGGGACAACCTACAAAAATGGTTGCCTTCCAAGAACAGCCTCATGATACCAGGGATGGGATTTGTTCTCTGAGCTACATTGCTTCTTCCTCTTTTTGGTGCTCTGGCCTGTGCACTGCCTTCTACAGGCCTGAGCGGCCAGGTGCTGTCTCAGCCGGAAAGACAAAGCAAACTGTAGGGTCCCTGCATCTGTAGGTTTGCCTCTGTCCCCAATTTGCAGAAAACCTTGTCATGAATTAGAATTTCTTGGCAACAGCACCACCCAGGGAAATTTGTAGACACAAAGGAGCCTAGCTAACCACGCTGAAAGGATAAACTAGCTGGCTTTTTTGCCTTTTTGTATGTTATGTGGGTGCTCTTTAGTTACCATCAATCTATTTTTTTTTTTAATTTGAAATAATGACTTGGGAGATGAAAAAAAAAAAAAAGGAAAAGAAAACTGTCCTGTAATTCAGATGTTCTTCATAAGGATGCAGTCACTAAGTAAATGTAGCTTTACAAATGAAAGCACATGTGTATGCAATCAATCACACACTTAGCCTTTCTTTAATAGATTCTTTCCATGTTCTTTTTAATGGAGACATCTTTGTGTCGATTTAGGGGTCACGAACACGATCATTCCATCTACCTGTTTGTAGTTTAGTATGTTAAAGGGAGTGGATGCTACACTGCAGATATTCTCATTACATCTGTCTTCCGTGGGGGGATAAAGGAAATGGTGACTTCTTTGTTCTCCATGCAACTCCCACCACCCCCCCCTACCCTGAGGAGAATGTGATGTTGGGGTCCAATCCATTTAAAGGGCAGAGCAGAAGATGCACTGTGACAGCCTCACCCTGAAATGATTTATGTGTGGGTATGTCAGAGACCTTCAGTGTTCAGATGTGGGTTCTTCCTCTCTTCCAGCCCATTTTAAATATAAATGCCAGTGGGGGCTCTTTGCCTCTCCACTTAAATGGGACTAGTTTAGAGAGGGTCCTAATGGGGCTTTTAGTAGCCACTCTTATAAATCTTCAGATTCTTCTCCCTTCAGAGAATTCCTGTATTTTAACTTTTTGAGTCCAAGAAGGCATTGCAGTCTTCTTTAATCACTCTGTGCCCGTTGGGCAAAGGAAAATACAGTTTACTCTGGCCAGCCCCAACTGGCTCGTGTTGATCGAATGGCTGACGCCCCCTATCTCTGCAGTTTGTAGTAGTGGGCAAGGAGTTCTTTATCTCCTATGCTGGACCCTGTGACTGGTGAACGCAGACTACTCTGTGATTCTGTTCACTCAGTACGTCAGTTAGCATGTATGTTGGAATTAGGATTTGCTGAAAGTTTAGGACAGCTCCCCGATTTAACCTGAGTGGTGCCAGGAGAGTGAGGGGTGGAGATTTGGTCTCTGCAAAGAAATCCCTTTGTTTTCCTGAATCATCTGAATGCTTACTTAGCATAAACAAGTAGAAACATTTTAACCCAAACTGCTGAATCTTAACAAGTACAGAGATTAGGAAGCTCTACAACTACTAATAGCTTAAAATCCGTGGAACGATTTGCAGTACCTAATCATGAGCATTTCATGTAACGTGGGCAACTTAAGAAACACCCCTCTACCCTGTTACATCGTGTGCTCGCCCTAGAGCATCCACCTGAGAAACTGTCCTTTCCCAATTTAGTGTAAGAGTTCCCCAAATAAATGAAGCATTGCCTTTACCAGGATATGCTTTCACTTAAACACGGTCATGATCGTGTTCCTTCCCCTTCCTTGCCTTTATCTGTTGCCGCTCATTTGGAGGGTTATTTCTACCATCTTGACTCCTTTTTGTTTTCCTCCCTTGGTATTTTGGCGCGCCGGAGAACTTGCTAAGCGTCCTGCTAAGGGTGTTGTGTCCATTTCTCCCTGCAATAGAGCAGCTTCTAGCTGTCCTCGCCATCACATGCGTCGTAACGTTGGTATCACAGCCAAGAGTCCGCAGCAGTCTTGGTTAGGGGTCCAGTATCAGCCTGCTTGAGGTGTGGGTGACTTCTGATTTCATGGCGATACCATTCCTGATTGAGCTGGTGAATGCAGTCGGTCACACCTTGTGAGATTCTCTTTGTTTACTTATATTAAAATATGGAAAATATGTCACAGTAAAGACTTAGTCCTTTCTTAATGCTGGTTAGGTGCAAAGAGACTCTTGGGGTGATGCAGAGTTGACTTGGATATAAGCTTGTGAGTGAAGGTTACACTGCAGGTACTTTTACTACATATCTGCCCTCTAAGCTGGACTCCCAGTAGGGGAAAGTCAACATGTTCAAAATTCGGTAGTACAGAATCAGAACATAACTGCCAGAAAAAGAAATTGTAAGTCTTGTGAGTTTTTGAGTACTGCCCTATGCCTATCTGTGTTTCCCCACTTTGCTACAACCTTGTTCATAAAGTGTGCCTTAGATTTACTACTTCCTGTTGCTCTTTTAGCTAATGGCCTGTCGGGGCTGGTGGCCCTTGTAGGGCAGATGAGTATACAGTGTGAATACACATGTCCATAATGGCCAGGAAACAGCATCCATGTCTGTGTCATTCGGAAATGATTAGAGGTAATTAAAATAATTAATGTAGAGCCACATGCGATATCTATTTCTGAATTTGGGTTTATTGACATTCCCTGAGGGTCCATATTGAAAGTCAGGCCCCAGGCCTCGTACCAAACCTAGGAACATAGAATCTTGGAATTTCAAATCCTGAAAAGGGTCTTGGTTTCTTCAGTTCAAAGACTGTAGTGTTGGACCAAGTGGTTGTTAAAGCAGATGAGGCATTGAACCCTCCAAGGTCATACACCTGTGGTTAACAGCGCTGATGGTTCCAGGGCTCAGGACCCTTTTGGATACCCACATCAGTTTGCTTGCTTTTTGTTACACTGTCTGAATATAATTTGAGTCACTTCTCATTTTTTCTTCCTCTCTCTTGTCCTCTCTCCCCTTTAAGGGAACAAGAAAATGCCCTTTTTACTTAGAACAGTACCGGTACATGGAATTTTGGAATTATCTGGGGCCTAAACCAAGCTCTTGGTTTTCTTGGCTAAGGCTTATGTGTATGATTTAATCCCTTTTCCACTTTTAATAATGTGTGCTAACCTGCAAAATGTACACTGTCCTGAAGAAAACGAACAAAAGCCCCCAATTATATGTGTAGGTTTGTTTACAAAAGGACTGTCACTTAAATGATAACACATAGAGTGGGAGTAAGGAGGGTGTAGGATGTAGGCAGTAGGGGGGTTGGATGGACCATAGAACTGGGGTTTTATGTCAAAAGCATCGAATGTTCAATGGCTTTGTCGCTGACACCAGGCCAACAAAGGGACTGAACAAAACTGTAACAGCAATCATGTGCCAATTCAGGAAAAAAAAATATGAAGTGTTTCTAAGTTTCTAGAGCAGGTTGGATGGGCAGTGAGGTTGTAATGTTCTACAAATTTGAACGACAACAACAGCAAAATACTCCATATTGGGATAAGCAGTTGGGAAGAAAGTCAACTTCTGTAACCTTTCAGAATGTCCTCTTGGGGCTGGTGGATGAAGCAGGCTTGATTCCACATGGCCATCCTGAGCAAAGGAAATGAAGGGTGCTCTTTGCCCCTGTGCCTGATGATTTTTTCCCTTCTCAACCCAATCTTGGGATACTCTCTGTGGGAACGCATCTCACCGATGTTAGAAGTCGCAGTTTCCTCTCTAAAGGGGACTTCTTTATTTCCTCAAAGCTGTGACCTCCATCTCCAACTCCAGATATGTTCTTGAATTTCAGGCCCCACTTTTGGATTGAAAACATGGGACTGACAATAAAGCCCTTAGGGGTTGTCCCAGGATCATCCCAGTTGAATGTGTTCCAAAGCTTGAACTCAGCAACTTCTTTTCCCCTCTTCCTGGCTGCCCAGTTTCTTTTTTGAGATGACCTTCTTTTTTGTGGTCTAGGTTTGAAAGCTCTAGTCATCTTTGGCTCCTCTCTTCCCTTGAATCCAATCAGGTGGAAAATCCCACTGATTTGGCCCCTGACATACTACACCGTGCTCTTCAACTTCCTGCTCCCTCTGCCATTGCCGCAGAGCAGCCCCTTGCACTTCCCCTGGACTGACTTTCTACCTCCATCACCATGTCTTCAAGCTGTCGATGGCTTTTTCTCTCTTGCACATAGGATGAGGCCAAACTTTAAGGACTTAGGATATTCTAAGATGTTCCAGTTCCCGGCCTGGGTAATAGTCACATTTCCCCCTCCTGAGTGCAGTAAATGCCATCCAAACTGGATGACTGTGCCTTTCCTGCTTCTGTCTTTATTTCTGTCATTTCCTTTAGCCTTTTCCTTCTTCCTCCCTCTTCCCTTCTGATTCTGTTTGTCCAAATTCTACCCATCCTTTAAGTTTCAGATGGTTGCCACATCTTCCAGGACACTCCTTTCCCTTCCCTTGGCCAATAGTAATTGCTACTATTTGTACGCTCTTGTGTAGAGCTTTTTAATTTTTCATGATGCTTTTTAGTTTTGTCTTATAGTACAATTTTCCTTTCTTTTTCTTTCCTTTTTTCCCGCTGACTTAGTTTTCCAATGAGGTGGTATATTTTAGAGCAGAGTTGATGCCTTGATTATAATTTTGATAGTAAACTTTTTTTAAGGTTTATTTATTTATTTTGAGAGAGAGAGAAAGAGAGGGAGAGAGAGAGAGAGAGAGAGAGAGAGAATCCCAAGCAGGCTCCCCACTATCAGGGCAGAGCCCGATGTGGAGCTCGAACTCATGAAAAAGGAGATCGTGACCTGAGCCAAAACCAAAAGTCAGATGCTTAACTGACTGAGTCACCCAGGTGCACTGCTAATAAACTTTTAATATGTAACCCTTCAGGTTCATAGAGAGCTGTGCACACAGTAGGCATTCAATACATATGTAGCGATTATGATATGACAGGAGTTAACATTTGACTATGTCTGCAGCAAATAGTTCTCAATCATGGGTACACCCCAGACGAATTAAGTCAGTATCCCTTTGAGCGGAAGCCAGGCACGGTTGTTTTCGTTGTTGTTGTTGCTGGTTTTTAAGCTTCCAGGTGATTCCAATAGGTAGCCAAGGCTTTGAGCCATTAAGCTTCAGAGAGTTAATATCAGGTGTATCAGAGTCGTCGGTGCCTGCTGCTGATATGGAAATACCTGATTTCTTGTGTAACTTGGAGTCCAAGTGTAACAGAGGTATAGAATAAAGCAGGACAGTGCCGGTGGATGCACTTCATCCAGCTCACTGGTTAATAGCGACTGCCCAAGCGTTGTTTCATCCTTCTTGTTTTGCTTTCCCTCACCTTAAAGTGTCAAGTGCGGTCCCATTTGGCTCACATTCCTGTGACCCTCTACAGGTTTACTTAACCTGGTCAAACTCCGTTTCTGGTACCTTTGTGGTGTTGGGCGTTCAACTGCCGCCATGCCGTGCTTCAAATAATTCATTCGCGGCAGGCCCTTGACCATGATTTTCCACTTACCTCAGCCTGCTCTGTGGTTTCACAGGGATGGATGCATGCATGAACATCTGTTGGATGATGCCAGATAGACGTTAGGAAGCAGCTCCCCATATTTCTTACTGACCTCACTGTTTGGAAGTAGATTCTGTTTATAAAGGATTTCAAAGGGCCCATGTCTCTAGTAAGAGGAGCAAAAATAAACTGTGGAAAAATTGCCACGGAGGACATCCAGGCAAGGAGGCTGCCTCCTTGTCCGTGGAAGGCTTAGCTCTTGTGGTAATGACCGTGGCATGTGGTGATCTTCACAAAGAAGCCTTAGAAGTGCCTCCATTTCACACTGTGATGTTTGCAAAAATGTATGTACTGTCGCTACATCCTTTTATCTATAAACTGCCTTTGATGGGGGTACGGGTTGGGGAGAAAGAACATCATGAGAGGAGCTCAGAGCTTAGGGTTGAAGGATGCCTTTTGGAAAGCTCAACCCAGCTGTGAAAACGGCAATTAGCTGTGGAGCAGTTGCTGTGCAAGGGAGTGCCTGCCTGTTCCTGACCCCGCTCCATGGGCTCATCTTCCGGAGCTCGGGTAGCAGGAATGCAACGGAGTGCTCACGGTGCTGGCTCTTATTTTTGGAGAGGCGGCACATTTGTCAGCGCGCAAAGGAGTGGAAATAGATTGCCCCCGTCCCATACCTTTTGAGCTTTTGATGTTTGTTCATATGGCCACCATAGATCCCGATAACAGAGCACAGTCCCTGCGTATGGTGATAGAAGATGTCTTCTGGGAAGAGGCCCCTTGCGGAGCTGATTCTCCCGTAAGCCCCCGGAGATGCTGCTCCGTGTCAAATTGAGTCGTTGGGTTCACTTCTGTGTTCTTAAGATTGTTCAGCCCCCACCTGTGCATTTGCCTCTCTCACTCAGTGTTCAGTATGGACCAGGAGAGAATTTCCTCTGTGATGGGGATTTTCTCACTGCTTTTGAGCGTCTAACAAACATCTGTATTAAGCTTTTGTTCAGAAGGTATCAGGGTGTTTTGCTCATGGTCTCTTGTCGTTAGCACGTTCCTCCTGTGGCCAAGGAGCGGGCAGATATTACAGAATTTCCCGTTCAGAGGTGGGAAAATGGAAGCAGAGGAAGATTGAGCAAGTTGTCTTCTTGTGGCTGCGAAGTAAATGAGTTGCAAGACCAGTGGTGGAACACGTTTTCCTCCTCCCTCTTTCCACTCGGTGACTCTTCCTATCGCCAAGTAAGCATTATAATAAAATCTAATATATGTCTAACATCTTCATTCCTGCGGATGATCTCACTGGAGCACCTTATCTGCAGCATTTCATTTAGTCCTTCCAACCCTGTGAGATACAGATTCTGTGTATCTCCATTTTACGGAGGGAGACCTCGAGGTTGGAGGTATTAAGTGGCTTGGAAGCGATTGAGCCAGGATCCAAACTCAGGCAGTCTGCTCGACACTCTGAATTTTTAACATTTATGCAGACTCTTGATTAGATAGGAGACATCAGGGCAGAAGCTAAAGACGATGGCCTGGCAACCAATGGACCTGTATGGATTTGAACCGTTCTCTGGTATGGCTTCTTTCTGGGGCTTGGTTTTGTCATCTCTAAGAGGACTGGATTGTGCTACATCTCCTTGAGGTCACAGTGTTTGGTGGTAGCCAAATTACACGGAGGTGTTGGAATAAGGCAGAGCTGAAACCTTGAGACAGCGTCTCTGAGCCTCATTCTGGCGTCTGTGGAATGGAGTTAATAATGCCCATGTAAGGGCAGGCACATTGGTTCTCTGGCCCACGGTCTGGCATGTAGCATCCACTTAACAAATTCCCTTTCCTTCTCCATTTTCAACCATCCTCCCTCTCCCCAATTACAGTGCAAAGCGACACGATGCTCTTTTCTCTAAATGGTATCCCCGGAATGGCTAGGGAAAGGTGAATGGTGGAAGGCAGGGCGAGCGTGAGGGCTGGGCATCGGGCATGGCATTCCTTCATCCATCCCACAGGGGAAGCTCTTGTGAAGTCTCTTATACTTAGACCTGGGGCAGGACTGGCCTGACCGGGGGCCTACATGACGGGCTGGCCCGCTCATGCCTGTGTCGAAGCCATTCCCCTTTCTTTCTCTCCAATCTTACTTAGGACTTACTTCTCTTAAGTTTTTCCAGCGTGTGGTTATGTTTTAAGAGCCAGAATTAGGCATATATAACATAATACAGTGCTGGTTACTACACCTGCCATTTCTGCCTTACCTGATGACTGAGCTTACAGCAGCTTATGAGAGTGAATCAGGTTTTATGAGATCTATAAATATCTCAGATAGGATTTTTATTTCATTTTCCTCCTTCAAATAAGACATAATGGAAGCACTCACATACACAAGGAATATTCTTTCTGTGATAAAGTGGGGCGTTTTTGAATTGGCCTCTGAAAAGCAATAATTTGATGTGGTTGTTCGTGTTGGGAGTTTTATGGGGGAGGGGGAAGAATCACGCACATGCTGCTATAAAACGCCAAGATTATTTCCTCATACTGAAGGTTTAGCCCAGCACCTATGGAGAGATTCATTTCAGGGATGCCAGCTCTGTGTGCAGACTGCCTTCCCTCCTTCTGTGGAGTGTGTACATTTGTGTTTTCTCAGATACGTAGAAGCCAGAGAAGGAAGGTCCCGTTGGTTGGCAGGAGGGGGGCTCCTTGAAAGAACATTTCCAGTTCTTTGTCTAGTCTGCTTCCGGCTGTCTCGAGAGAAAATGTTCTCATCCTTCTCCCCACTTCATAGATTTCCTGGGAAGACTTCATGCGACTTACTATATCCATGAGATCTTTTTCCTGGCATTTCACTTTTAAAAAAGTTCTCAAGTGGATCGCCTGGGTGGCTCAGTTGGTTAAGCGTCTGACTCTTGATTTTGGTTCAAGTCATGATCTCATGGTTGTAAGGTTCAGCTCCACGTGGGGCTCTGTGCTGACAGCGTGGAGCCTGCTTTGGGATTCTCTCTCTCCCTCTCTCTGCCCCTCTCCTTTCTCTCTCTCTCTCTCTCTCTCTCTCTCTCTCACTCTCAAAATAAATGAACATTTTTAAAAGTCCCACATTTATCCAATCTTGTAAAAATATACATTAGCCAATACCAGGAATGGATAGGAATTTTCTTATATTGCTCTTTGAGACATATTTCGAAGGAACCTTGAACATGTAACTTAGAAAAATATTTTTAAAAACAAGATGTAAGGATTCTAAGTACCCCACTTTTTCTGCCTGGAACATGGAAGTCAGAGCTCCATTTGCCGCTAATCCAGGTCCATTGTGACAAATGTAACTACAGATTTAACTACCTGAGTCTCTGGTTGCTTAGGTGTTGTTTCGTACAGCCTCTCTCTGCATACATCCTCCCCCGCTTCTCAGTAGCTTTGTGTTTAACTGGATGGTAATTTGTTTTCATGTGAACTTAGTATATCCAAACCCAAGACATGCAGAAGATTTTTGCTTTAATATCATTTAGTTTTTTTCTATTTAATGTCATTTTAGGCTGCAACATAATTCTGCCATTTTGGCTCACATATACCCAGTGTTTTGCGCTTGTCATCAAATGTTGTGACCCCTCTGGTCCTTAGGTGTTAGTGTGTTTCCTTGTGCGTTACACCATGGGGTAGAGCTAGGGAAAGTTAGATTATCAGTGATACAAGCAGGAAGCTTCTAGGTTGAACTGGCTTGAAGAGGTGTTTTATTTGACCGGCACACCTATTTCAATTTTCTTTTCATTTGAATGCTTTTAGACAGATCAGGCACTCTTCAATTAACCTTGTACCGATTATTTCTACCTAGCTTCCTTTCTGATCTCTGACCTGGTGAGCATGCGTCTGGATTTGTGACCCTTAGACTGGCAGCTCTTGAAGGCACCTTCCCCTCCAAAATGCTATGACTCGGGGACAACCTTTATTCCCCCGCTCCGCCCAGTGTCAAACCGGTTGGCTTTCTGCTTTTGCCCAGAACCCATTTTCATTGCATCTTAGATTTCTTTGCCTTGTTGAGTGCCTTTGTTTAGGATTCTGTCTTATAAAGCAGCTTCCAAATTGCATCTGAATTTCTCCGAGTCATCCAGGTTCTGTTGTAGATCTTCAAAATCTGGGATGGAGAAGACCATCTGGTTTACCCCTCTCCCTGCCTGCACCGAGCAGTTGCTCCAGAGCATGTTCATTCCTTATTGGTATTTGCAACATTTTCCAATTTGGAAACGGAGCTTCCTGAGCGTGCAGCCTCCCCTTGGTCTAAGTGAGAGCAAAAGGGACAATCCGAACTAAACGTATTTTTTGGTCAGACAGCCCTCCTTACCAAATGACTGCTATTTGTCAGGGTTTCTTTTGTCACTCCCAGAGACCCGATGGGTCAGTGGTGGGAAAAACTCCTTTTGTGGAAGAAAAACATATAGCCAGTTCTGAGGTTTCTTAGTCTGACATAGAGACATGTTGTATAGAATCCTATTGACTGCTTTAACGGCTGATTTGTTGTTGTTGTTGTTGAGGTGAATTTTAGACGACTTGTTTCACTGAGAAAGTGATGCCTTTTGTGTGAAGAACCCCGGGGCATTATAATAAAGTACTTTCCTGAGAATCCAGTAATTTGCTTTCTTCCTACCCTTGGCACGCAAATACTGCCAGCAAGGCACTTGGCCTTCATTTTCTAATGCTTTCAGGATGCTGTTCTACATTAAAGGTATTTAAAAAAATATATTATGTTATAGTGGTTCCCTTATATTAGTAAGGATAT
Source organism: Lynx rufus (assembly GCF_022079265.1). Classification (NCBI taxonomy): domain Eukaryota; kingdom Metazoa; phylum Chordata; class Mammalia; order Carnivora; family Felidae; genus Lynx; species Lynx rufus. The sequence continues at coordinate 29,019,272 of NW_025814834.1, forward strand.
CACTTAGGTTGACCAGATGGTGATTTTCAGGGTCATTCTTTTCCTGTTTAAAAAAGCCATTCCTTTCAATTACTTGATGCTGGGGGTTTCTCCTCCTTTTCTCCAATCTCCAGATCCTTTTCCTTTTTAAAAATTTCTGAGTGCTAAGTAAAGGTCGAGGGTCATTATCTTGTTCATATATATATTCATTACTTTTAAACTAATAACTATTTACCTTCCTGTGTGAATTAGCTACCATTAAAACATTTCTGAAAAAATATTTCTAGGAAGGAAGGAAAGAGAGAGGAAGGAAGGAAGAAGGAAGGAAAGAAGGAAGGAAGGAAGGAAGGAAGGAAGGAAGGAAGGAAGGAAAGAAAGAAAGAAGGAAAGAAAGAAAGAAGGAAAGAAAGAAGGAAAGAAAGAAAAATGTAGACGTTATGTGAACTTAAAATGTTCTGACACAGCTTTCCATGAAAGAGAAGCAGAATGCAGAAAAACCTTTGTCTTTCTACCCAAGATGTGTCTGCCTACTTCTCCTCCTGCTTTTGCCCCCATGATCTCCTTTTTATGATCCTTATTCATAGAGACTAGGATTTTACAAATATTAGAATTTGAGGACCATGGGACACCTTGTTGCAATTCCTCTCCCTCCTCCTCAATTTGCAGATAACCTGTCCGAGCCTTAGAGATCATTAGTTAAGTCCAAGCCAGTATTGGGCCTTCAAGAATTGTGAGTCCCTTTTCAATATTTTAAATGCATTCCCATGCTAACACAATGCATGGTGCAGCATAGCTGAAGGCCATGCCTCTTAAAGGGCTGGCTGCACTTCTTGAGCTTCAAGAACACTGTTAAATAACAAGGAATCACCACGGAAGGTAATCTTTTCCCCTTTTCAGTTTTTTTTTTTTTTTTTTTTCCTTCTAGTCCCATGACCAACTCAAGGAGAAAGACTCAGCTTTGTACTGGTATGTTTTCAACAACAAAGGCTTGATAATCTTTCCTTTTTTTCCTCCTCCATCTTCTCTTTTCCTTTTCTTGCATTCTCACTTTCTCTTTCTCTCTTTCCTCTGCCCTCCCCTCCCTCCTCCATCTCCCTCCTTCTTCTCCTCCTTTTCTTCTCCTTCTCCTTCCCATCTCCTTCTCCTTCTTCTTCTCACAAAAAAGAGAACAGATCTCAGACCCAGAACTATTGGCAGGCGAACACCTAGCTAAAAGTTACTGTCATTTGGGTTCTCTTGTTTTTAATTTTATGGTTAGCTTTTATGGATGGACATTTACAGGACAAGTATTTAAAAATACATGTAGCCTTAATGCATGCATAATGCCTTAGTGAGGCAATGAAAAAAGAAAATGATAGGGAAATGGTTGTACAGATGGAACGCTGTTTTGGTAAAAATACAGAAAGGTAGAATGCAAATGGAGTTTGAGAAATCCTAGTGTGGTAGGAAAGTCAAGGGATTTGGAGTCAGAAAACCTGGAATTTTGTCCTGACTTTGTAAGTATAAACCAGGGCAAATTGCAAAGTTGCATTTTCCCATCTGCAATATGGGGATTATAATAATAGGATTGTTATAATCAAATGATACATGGATGTGAAAGTGACTTGTAAACTGTCACATGCCATACGGTGTTATTATTTTCTCTTCTTTGGCAGGGAAGGCTTTTGTTTCAAGCCTTGGACTAGCACTTCTTGTTCGCTTTCTTCCTCCTTAGGATTTCTGTTCAGTTTTCTGAGCAGGGATATAGTTGCTTCTTATTGGCTCAAATAGGGCTGTTATTTGTGCCTTACTCATGGCACTTTGAAAGAATTTTCCTACTGGCTGTCTAAAAGCAGGGACACAAAACTTTCTACTTTGTGTGTGTGTGTGTGTGTGTGTGTGTGTGTGTGTGTGTGTTGGCTTTTCACATAAATTTTGAAAAAGTAAACTTAGTTTATAGTCGATAGTATGTCAAAACTTCTGGATAAAGATGACACATTTGAGTTAATTTTTAAGATAAATTTTTAAAGATTGAAGTATTTTACCATTCACAAAACAGTTGTGTGTGTGTGTGTGTGTGTGTGTGTGTGTGCGTTTGTACCCAGAGATGAAGGAAGTTTGGGGTTTGTGTAAAAGTAAGAATTCTGGGGACAGTTTGCTTCTGAAAGTGGAAGTCTGTGTGACTCATTAACAATGTACTGTCACATGTTGATAGATGATAAGAGGATGGGGACTTACCTGGGTAGGAAGTCCTAGACTTACCGTGACCTCTTAGCTTGACTTCCAGGGAAACCCAGCTTACGTTACATAGGGATTGGAGTGACAGTATGCTCCTCATAGGAGGTAACTATAGATAAAAAGGGAGGTTGATCTCTATGACGTGAGGGCCACACTGACTCTACTAAGGATGCTCAGATCTCCATGCTACTTAAGACAGGTGCCATACTGATGAGGACTTAGGAGGCCAGTGTCAGGTCCAAAGGTCCAGTCGCAGACTGCCTCACCTGGAGCACTGGTGGAAATGGGAGCACACCTCCTCTGTCGATGAGGAGCCACCAGGGTTTTAGCCTCTCGCTCTTTCGGGGTTGAGTGGCTCTGTCTTTCTATATCCATTAGAAGCGGATGGAAGTTTGCACCTGGGATGGCCCTGGGGACCAGCCTGTGTGGTGGCTCGGCACGGGCCGCTCTTGCTCTGTCTGCTGGGTCCGATGGCAGATACGGTTCCTCCCTCGGTGTAGGTAGACTGGGATGGGGCCCCTGAAGCTCGCAGCTTCCAGTTTGCTCTAGCTCCAGACCTTCAACGTAAAGTGGAGATGAAGAGGGCCAGAATGTCAGCCTCTCAATCCACCTCTGTAGGGATTTGTCAGGACACCCCTTTGGCTCAACCGCCCGCATGAGAAATCTGATTCCGGGGTCAGGAATGTGGCAAAACACTTGACTATGCAGCTGGGTTTTTGCCATCAGTGTGATTTGCGGGGAAGTGGGGCCATAAAATGCTTGAGATCATGAATTGGACGGGCTCCCCATCTGGAGAACCATACCTTTCTCTACAAAATTAAATATTTATATACTTTTAGGGTTTAGTTTTGAGTTTTTAAAAGAGGATAGAAACACGCTCAACTATTTAAAAAAAAAAAAAAAACAAAAACCCACAACGTGCTCCAGATCTAGTGGTAACATTTCTAAGTTCACGACAAATAGCTTTATTGGAAAACATTGTTTTGTTTTTTTAAAGAAAATCAAACCAGTCCTAAGACATTTAAAGAGCTGGCTCATCTGCAGGCCCGGCCAGCAGGCACCACGCGGGCAGCAGGGGCTAAGGGCTGGTGTTGGCCTTCAGCACATTCTGTTAGCAGAGAGCTTGGCCGTTGTCGCTTCCTCCTCTGCCTCCCGCTTGAGGGTTCCTCCACGGTAACTTTCCCCATCAGGCACTGACTTAGTTTCCCTTTTAAAAACATTTTTTATTTTCAAAATAATTGTAGACTCAGCAATGAGTTGCAAATCTAACAGAGTCCCTTGCGCCCTCCACCCAGCTTCCCCCAAAGGAGACGTCTTTTTATATAGCTATCAGATGGCTTAGTTCCTTCTGAGGCACTTGCTCGGAATTAGTGGGGTAGGTGTGGCAGAAAGAAACACCTAGAAAAGGAGGGGCAAATGTGGTTGTGGGCAGGGATAGAGCAGTGAAGCTAGAAGGAATCCGGTCTCCCAACCCCAGCCTCTTTGCAACGGGGTTCTCTTGGCTGTTAAAACGAAAAGCCAATTGTCTTCTGTGTAAATGAGAAAAAAGAGTAAATACAAATGTCTATTATATATGCTGATATGCCTACCATTTCAAATAGAAGGATACGTGTAAGTACTTGTCGACAATTTGGGGGAGAAGGGGGAGAGAATGATGGGGGGTGAGGAAAAGGAAATTTTTACTTTCTATACCCTTTCTGTTCCATTTAAATGTTTTTTACTTGGGGCACCTGGGTGGCTCAGTCGGTTGAGCGTCCGACTTCGGCTCAGGTCATGATCTCAACGGCCCTTGAGTTTGAGCCCCGCCTCAGCCTGTGTTCTGACAGCTCAGAGCCTGGAGCCTGCTTGGGATTCTGTGTCTCCTTCTCTCTCTGCCCCTCCCCCCGCTTACGCTTTGTCTCAGTCTGTTTCTCAAAAATAAATAAACGTAAAAAAAAAACAAATTAAAAAAAAATAAATGTTTTTTACTTTCACATATGTTCATTACTTTAATTTTTTTAAAAGAGCAATCCAGGTGACGGAATAATGGGCCACTTGTGTTTTCCTCATTGTATGTTTTTTTTTAAGTCTTATATGTTAGTTTAAAAATTACCAAGCTTCTTGAGAGGATCAATAATTTGGACTGTTAATAGTGGTCTATAATTATAGCACGATTGCTGTTCTTTTAGTGCAGTCAGTAAATTAAGCCCACTTCTCCTGCCCTTAACGTATTTGAGGAAATAGAGTCAAGAATCAGCGAGACAGAGGTTGAGTATCAGGTTTATCATTGATAAAGCTGGAGTTAGATCCAGTTGGGAAGTACTGTTTCATTCTGGCTTCCCAGTGTTTACCTGTCCCCATCTCCTGCTAAGCTTCTGGGCTGGCCCATCCAGGTAAGTATCTGATCCACTAAAAAGCAGCTCACCAGGGATTCACCAGGCCAACCTGTCCCCAGGGTGCTTCCCTCATGGCAGGGGGTAGAGTCAAGCCCTCTAGGGAGGGGTCAGGGTAAAGAGAGATGATGTGAGCACTACACTGTTTTTCTTTCCTCTCCTCTCCTGTCCTCTCCTGTCCTCTCCTGTCCTCTCCTCTTCTCTCCCCTCCACTCCCTTCCCCTATCCACTTTTCCTTCTGTTATCACCAATTACTTTCTTTGCTGAGCAGGCATGAGTGAAGTAAGTAAAAGGAAGTTTGGAAGCTTTACTTTCAGGATCTTCTGGGAGGTATTTATTTCTGAGGGAGGAGGGCCCTCAGGGAAGAACAAGGGAAAGGCTTCCCTCTACCCAGAATGAAGTCTGAGGAAGAAGGAATACCTTGCCTCCAGAGGAGGGGAGGGGGAGCCCAACAAAGCAAGTGGGAGGCCTCAGGGTGGCGGGAAAGAAGACAGGAGTCAGCAGTGATGGTTTTACATTGGTCTGTCTGACTTGGGGGAAGGGGTCAAGGGTACACTGTCCTTGGCCCTGGTACTTAAGGAACACTGGCCAGAGAGAGAATGTTCAGGGAGTAGGCAGGGAAGGGGAATGATGCAAGGTGTGTTTGGTTCTAGTGGATCTTGAATTCCCCAACCTCACCTACAAGTAAAAATGGAAAAAAATTGAGGACTTTGGACCAGCAGCCTTAATGTAAGAGTGGTATAGGTGGAGAGAAGAGAACAGAAGAATCCCATGTCTCTATTAACTCTCTGGCTGTGGGGACTGCTTTGTCCTTTACCTGTCCACTTGTCCACCTACTTCTTCTTGGCCACTTCAGAGCAGAACTCACTCCTAGTCTCTGAAGTCAACTGGCCCTTGCTCATCAGAGTATGTCATTCATTAACAAGGGACGAAGACATTAGGACAAGGGATGAAGACTGGTCCGTAATAAACCATTGAGATTATCGAAAGGGAAGTAGAGAGTGCTTAATTTTGTAGCTGTGCTTCATTTCTCTTCTGTGATTTGTTGGGGGAGGGTTCTCTTTCTTGAGTTTCTCAGTGGTGCCTTGTTTATGAATCGTTGTTAGTGGCTCATCCTATGAGAGGAAGTGGAGTCAAGAATGAACCGTGTCACCACCTTGGTGACATCACTCTCCTGGTTCTCTCTTTCATTCATTCATTTAAGTCCTCCCTCTCTTTGTCCTTCCCTTCCTCCTTTCTTCCTTTTGTTGAGGGTTTTCAATATGCTAAGCACTGATTTAGGTGCTAAGGATGCAGTAGTGACCCAGGTGGGCATCGTCCCTGCTCTTATGGAGTTTAGAGTCTAGAAATAGAACCCGAAGATAAATAAATACACACAGAAGTTTGCATCATGACTGAGATATAAGGAAAAGGACAGGATGCCAAGACAGAATATTTCTTCAGTGACTTGCCCAGTCCCATCTGAAATAGTCAAGGAATTTTCCTGTTCATCTGACAGCTCTTTGGTATACTTCCCCAAAATGTTCCCAGAACTTTTTCCTGAAAGTTTACAGTTACCACTCAAAAGGAATCTAAAATGGAACAGATACTCGGGGTTGACAAAACTTACGAGCCTTTAGATACTTTTATTTCATGTATGACTAGCCTCTTGGGTTTATAACTTCCCTGCTATGTTTGTGGCTGGAGTTTTAGTCTTGCTAAGCAAAGAAGTCATCACATCCCATATTCCAAAGATATTGCTGGCATTGAGTACATGTATTACTGTTTAAAGATTTTGGTTTTAACCTTAACTTATTTTCTAATAGATGCATAGTATTCCTTACATAGAAAAGAAAATGAGGGAAGTGAAGGAGAGGAAAAGTTAAAGGTCTTTCCGTGTTACATAGCAAAGCAGAGCAGGTGAGAGATTTTGCCTCTGCGTGTCCGTGAAGGCCTTCCTTTGTAACAAAGTCTGTGCATGTAAAAGCAGGAGGTGTTTTATGGTCATCAATGGTGCCGGTTTTTAAAAATATAGCCATGATGAGTATTCCTTTCCTTAAGTTCTGCTCCAGAACTGATTGGCAAGTTGCCATTGTCCCCTGTTGAGTGATGTGAACAGTGACAATGAGTGTATTAAGGTATATTTCTCCTAATTCTGCCTTGGTATGTAGTTAAAGGGAAAAACGTTTCTGGGAAGTGTGATACTTCTTTAACAGCAAATGGATTGAATTGATGTAGGTATGATTTGCGCCGGGGGATGCTTAAGCTATTGTCTAGAGTTGGAGAAGCTGAAGGCATTAATGACTTTACAAAGATAAGACATTTGCTTAATCTGCAGGGTTGGATGAAGGATTTTGGGATTAAGACGTATCTGAAAATTTACTTTGCTTACCTTTAATGTCTGCCAGTTTGCAGCCCTGCAATGCCAGTTACTGTCACTATTGAGGGTTGGGGGCAGGATAAAGGAGAGACCAAAGCATACTTCATATGAAAGGAAAGATGAAATGAACCCCTCTTTGGTCATTAGATGTGCACACGATTTGTTGGTGACACTGACTTGGTCCTAGAGACAGTGGGATTGGCTCCTTGGATCTGAGAACGGGAAGTGGTGAGCCAGCCCGATGGGAGTTCTAGGCAAATCGGAGAGGGCATAAGGATAGAGTTGGTGGTTTCATTTCCATTCAGGTATAACAATAGCTCTGCACTTTCTTCTGGTGAAAACAAAGTATTTATTTTGATACTTGCAGGTAACCCAGGAAAAGTGAGTGAAAAATTAGCAACAGTGGGATGCTTTAAAATTCGACACTGCCATTGAAAGAGTGTTACATTTGAATGATGTGTTTAAAATTTTGTTTTTGGCTAGCCCCCTGGCATGACCTTCTGGAAGGCTGTACCGTACAAAAACTCTTGGCCATTCAGACCTTGCTCCAGCTTTACTTTCTTCCACGTAACTCCTGGATCGAGGGCAAGACTTTTCTGGAAGGCTATCAACACCAGGTTCATCTGTTGAGCTTACGTGGCAGCTGCCTCCCTAGAGTTAAGACTTTAATGAAGCATCCTTTCCCTTGGAGCCAGCCTGCTTCTCCCAGTCTTTCCCCTCCACCCAGGCAGAGAGTGAAGCCTTCTCTTATGATATTGCAAAGTTAATAATGCTGCTCTATTGATTTTGTGAGCCTTTCAGTCACTGGGGAATGCATGGGGGATGGGCCCAGCACTCACAGCGTGCTTCCTCCAACTCTTTTTCCAGCCCTGGAGCTTTTGTTTTGAATCTGGAAGCTTCCAACGAGGGCTGCATTTCCAAAGGTCAAATGTGCCTGCACATTTTGTCCTTAATGACTTAGCTCTGCCCTGAAGCCCTCACTGAACTCGCCAGCGTTCAACCTGAGCAGTAGGAGCAGTCGCTTCATAACCAGATCCAACTGCTGACACTCCACCCTTGAGAAGTGCCTCAAGGAGCCACGGAGGGTTATTGGCCAGGAGAATGTGGTCATAAATGCATGTCTACAGGAATGGGCGAGGTTTCCTCTTTGCTTAGAAAGCCAGAAAAACATCAACAGAGAGAGACTACAAAGGAGAAAAACATATCCTGGCACTAAACCTTTGGTCCCCTCACCAACAAAACATTTGATGGTTTTTAATGAGGGAATTTTGCCTTTATTTTTTTTTTTTTAAAGAGGGGGAGATATGTTTTTAAATCCTCTCTTTTCCTCCTTTGTTCTTTCGTCTCTTCCACATTTTCTTTTCCTCTTCTCCTCTTGGTAAACCTGGTGTGCACAGATCAACTATCTCTAAGGAACTGATGCTTCTTTTATTTGATGCTGAGAATTTCTTAACTCATTCTTGATCTTTTTGCCTTGCCTACCAGGCTACTCAGGGCTAAATTTAATTCTGCGCTTGATTCAGTAGCTTTCTTTTTTAAGCTAAGATTTTTTTGGTAATATTTATTCCTGTCTTCTTTTATTCTCATTTGAAGAAGTGTTACCTGTGTGCTTTAAATTAGGAGTATAAATCTGTAAAGGAAATTCCTGAGATGATTGTCTAAAACATTTACATTCAGGAATATTAGTTGGCAACATTAATATGACCACTGGGCCTCACTGCTGTCTTTTCAGCGCTTAGTTTTTCCCTGAGCTACCACTGAGCAGCTAGAGAAACAGCCACTGCTATTCATAAGTATAAAGGCTGAGGCCAGAGCAAATGGGGGTGTTGAGGAGGGAGGCCTGAGGCCAGAGCATTGTCAGACAAAAATATTTGGCATTTTCTAGGACCCAGGGATGCATTTCTTGCTACCCTATAACATGTACCCCATGCTCAGAACCCCTAGGCTGTTCCTCCCTTTCCAAATACACGGGGCGGGGGGTGGCTTTCATGTGTCTACACTATCTCTCATGTCATATGCTTTTCTAGAATGTCATTGCTCCTTTTCTCTCACTCATTTTGCAAGGTCTAGCTCAAATGTGATTTCTTCACATGGCCTTCACTGACCTCTCCAAGAGAGTGAATTGTTCCTTCTTTTTTGTTGCCATAACATTTTGTTCATTCTGTTTATTAGTCGCCCGTACACCTTGTTATCTTTAAGTTGTATGCATTTCAGTCCCTCTTTCCCTACTATATACCATGGGCAACTTGTAGGAGGATATTGAACCCTAGGATTCCCTGAAGTCTCTAGCAAAGCATCAGGCAGAAGGTAGAAGCTCAGTAAATACTGTGTAAGTAATTTAAAAGAGATATAAGATATAGTACCTTCCCCTGAAAGGCCAGCAAAATTCAAATGGGTGTAACGTGCTTATCCTAGCAGAGTTCTTGCTCTCTGGTCATTATCCTGATAAATCTACCAGTCTGACCCAGTCACCCCAGGGAAGAGCATGCAATGAGAAGTAATAGTGGCTCTTAATCAAGATTTTTTAAAAATCATTTAAGAAGTATTTATTGAGCAGTTGATTATGCCAAACACTGTGCTTTAGCCCAAGGGAAGTTTAAAACTTGGTGCCAGACCTCCAAGCTTTTGTAGATTTGTCACAGTTCTCACTGTCTTCTGTGTGACATTTCATGGTGCCGCCTCTGCAGCTTTCCATTCTGGTGACGAGATTCTTGTTGAGAGCAGGGGTTTAGGCTGAGTGGTGCTGGGCAAGAGTAGCTGAGCAGAAGACTATCAAAAGCTGAGTCTCTCCTAAAATAAGGAGTTTCATGGAAAATTGTGGGAACCGTTTATCATGGTCTCCACCAGGCCCTACAGTCACACTCCTTGACTGTTTTACTAATGTATGTGATCCTCCGGGTCCCTGTAGGTATTTGAGTTTGTGAATCCCCACGTAGATTTATCAGGAATGGCGTTGTTAACTTCTGGAGTAAAGCATCGGTAGAAACAATACTTGTCTACTCCAGCACCTCAAGGACGGCCATGTGGCCTTGTATGATGGGTCCTCATCTAAGAGATAGGATAGAAACTGCAGTCCAGAGTCTGAAATTGAGATACTTGGAGGCATGGTACTTCTTTAGGCAGGGGGATCAGGGTAGTATATTCCATCTTCCTCATGCCTTGCTTCCCTTAGGCAAGCAAGATTTGATCATGAGAAGCCAAAGACCAAAGGGGAACTGACTTGAGGAAGGCCAAAGCTAATTACAGAGGAAGAGCTGGTAGAAGGCCTCCCGACTTTGGTCTGTATTCTTTCCATGCCACTGCATTGCCTTTGACTTTATATATCCACAAAAAGTCCCAAAGTTGAAGGATTTTGATATCTAAGATTGGTTAGGCACAATATCCCAGTGCAACACTTGGTTTTTAAACAAAGATGGTTTTCTACCACACATTTCTTAATCACGGTCATGTTATTCACCCACTGAACCATCTTCCTCTCTAGTTTGTTGCTACCAGATGATTATAAACAAAACCACTTTAAAATTAATGTTTAGGCTTCATGTAGGGAGCAGGGCCAAGTGTCAGTTATGCCCTCGAGCTGCTCTGCTGCCCAGAGTCTGATGGATTCCCTTGGTTAGAGGTGCGTAATCTGATAAGAGCCGTTGGCATCCAGGATTCATACACAGGAATGAGATGCTCACTGTTCATCTATTTTCCATTGCTGCTGTATTTCCCCCCTCTTCTTTTTGCTGCTTCTCTTCCTTCCATGTCCTTTTTAAAGCTGCATTTTCTATTTGACTCTTGAACAAAAGAAAAGAGTGATTGATAACACTGGTGTTGAAATGGGCCAATAGCCACGATTCTCAACAGCATTGGTTGGGGGAAATGTTGAATCTGGTTTACTTAAATATGAATTTTAATATTTATTACAACCGGGAAATTTTTTTTTAATGTTGGATAGCAGGTTCAAGTTTCCCTTTAAAAATGTGTTATTTCTAGTTTTCATATATTTGACATTAATCCAATAAACAAGTAAAATTAGGTTCTCAGTAACAGTTATGATAAGTTTTCTTAATGCAGATCTTAAAAAATGATACTAGTTTCATATCTTCCTATCTCAACAGTGACTCTTGATATGGACCTGTTGGAATGGTTGAAATCCTATTTACTTTTAACAGTCCAAGCAAGATATGGAGCAATCAGAGAAACCCCAGGAATCTCTCAGTAAAGGGTGGTGTCAAAACCAAGACTCTTCTTCCAGTCTCACCAGGAGAAATTACACAGAGATATGTAGTTGAAAAGCTTGTGAAGTTTGAGATAAGGTGTGGTGTTTCCAGTTTGGGAAGATCCTGAACTTTTGTTCGGAATCCTATTCCTTCATCCTGAGGGATGATGACTTGTTGAATTTTTAGAAGTCTTTTAATTTAAGTTTATTTGTTTATTTTGAGAGAGACAGAGACTGCAAGTGGGGGAGGGACAAAGAAAGAAAGAGTCAGAAATCCCAAGCAGGCTCTGCACCATCAGCACGGAGGAGCCCGACAACGGGGCTCGAACCCACAAAACTGTGAGATCGTGACCTGAGCCAAAACCAAGAGTTGGATGCTTAACCTACTGAGCCACCCAGGAACCCCTGTTGAATTTTTAGAATGTTTGAGACCCTGGTAGAAGATTTAGAGTCGGACCAAAAAAAGCCTAATAGCCAAGAAACTTTTAGCTCTGTTTCTGTATGACTACAGAACTATGGAAAGCCCAGTTTTCTTTACTAGGTTGGGCTCCCCATAAATAGGATGGGGATTTTAATCCTTTGCTGCCTAGATAGTCTCATGGGGGAACTCCAAAGTCACATGATCAATATTGATAAGCATTTTCAGAAGCTGTACACAAAGGAATTCTCTGTAAAAAAGTATACATCATTTCGTGTGGATTACATTTAAAAAGTCCCAGTTTCATTTGGCTGCTGTAGTTATGACTCTGTTCCTGATGCTGTTAGCCTCTTTTGTGTGTGTGTGTGTGTGTGTGTGTGTGTGTGTGTGTTTAGAGATAATGGCAGGTTTCTCTAGATCTCTGATTTAGTGGATCATAGGTTGAGAGCTCAGACTGCTTTTAAGAACAGCACAGATAAAGCACTCCTACCTTAGCAAAAGTGATCCTTTCATTCCCATAGTTGTTTGCACACCCTGATAGTGTGGATGACATTTCCATTTTCTTCTTCCGGAAAGCACATTCAAGAACTCACGTTACTGAAGATCAAGCCAAATATGACCAAATTTCATGGCAATCGCAGATAGAGACACGACATCAAAATATCTCCTTCATTAAGGCAGTGGCACTGCTGGGGCCCACATTCCAGGATTCTGAGTAGAAAAAACATGTTTTCTTTATAGGGGAGTTTTATTAGCAGCAATGTTCCGGTATGTGGTTCAGGTTAATTAATGATGTAGTCACACTGCTGTCTTGCATGAGTTTATTCCAGCAAGTAGGGCACTAGGAAATTGTATTGGCATAGCCTGTCATGCCAAAAAGGAATCCTTAATTTGGACCATCTCAGTGTTTAGAATATGTCTTAGGAAGCTCTGTCAGCGAAGTAGTTTAAGAATTCTTAAGGTGGGTACTGCCTCACACTGAGAATTCATTCTCCATGATCTACTAAGTAGCAAGTCCATTGGTTTCAATGAATACATACCGTTCTAAAATATTTTGTTGGCTGAGATGATTGAGACCTCAAAGACACAGACCACCCACAAGCTCCGGGTAGAGCTGACCCTCATCGTGTAAGGAGATTTGTACCAAGAACCACCTTTTTCCCATGAGAGTTTTTATTAATCGTGAATCGCGGTGGTGTTTTAAAACTTAATTTACGTTGTGCATATGTAGGAACCTTCCTCAGAGGTTGAAACAACAAAGCAACCGGATTGGAAATTAGATTTTCCCCCTTATGCTGCTAATGTAGTTCTTGTTCCATTGGGATTTCCCCTTTGCATGGGCTGATGATTTCTTTGAAACTGTATGGAAATTGGTTCAGACAGGAACAAAGGGGAGAGGGGATGGCAGTGATGATTCAAATTAGTGTCTCTTCTTCAATGAGAGTCTGGTGTGCCTGCGAGTGCATGTCGTCCGATATCAGCTGAGCCACCTGAGGTTAAGCGAGGTCCCCGAGCTACTGGAATCCAAACTTCAGGGCCCCAGCACTAGATTCTTCCCTGTCAAGTTTGGTTGAATTGTTAATTTGAAATCTGTACATCGTAATGTGGCTCAGAAATGGGCCAAGCACAATTTTACTTCTCTTTACATGATGGAAAACCTTCTCTTCATTTCTCCCTCGTCTTTATGCAGCCAGCATGTGAAAGATTCCTACTGCCTGACCTAATGAACAAGAAAGGGAACAGCTTTGTGGCTCTGGAACAACGATAGGTTTAGAGAAAGGCATCGGAAATACATGAAAAAGAATCTACATTTCATTGTCGGTGACGCGCGCGCGCACACACACACACACACACACACACACACACACACACAAACCCGGTACAGCTATATTCAACATTTTCACCCTTAGCTCTTGCCTAGTTCAAACGCCATACCCTCTTAATTGGATTTTGGCTTACTTCCAGGTTCAGTGTTTGAGGGCTCTGTATCTGTGAAATAATGATCCCGAAATAAATAGCACCTCTCAGTAGAGATATCTTTTTATGTAAAATTCTTAAAGGGAATGGAGAGAAACGAAATGCTTCTGTGTTTAGGAATTTATGGGAAAGTCACCAGAATGGGCCCACATAGGGATTTCTGGGGGCCTCGCCTATGTAAATGGAGTGTGGCACTATTTAGGGTGACAGAAAACACAAGCCCTTGATGACTGCTAAAGTTGAATGAACTTTTTCATTTAAGAGCCTTTCATTTAAGGACTGATGATAGTAAGGATGCCAATGTTGGGGACCCAACTGATGTGACCCTCAAGAGCTTTGAAGACCAGTGGCCAGAATTACTTTTTTCAGGGAGGTCTTTCAAGGTGAAAGAAATGGGAATAAATGATATAATGTGGGTTGAGCCTCTACCTTTAATCTATTCCCTCAAGGCACCAGTTAATAAGCACCTGGTGCAGAGGCCTGGAGAGGGGTGGGTTTTGTTCATCTGAGCGACACTCAGAGCATATGATGCAATATACACTGCTGAGAAGAAATGCCCTTTTGGCATCTGTGTGAGCTGGGCAGATCTGAGGAGCCAAGACTGATCTGTCTTGAGAAGAGGCTCCATTTTACTTCTGTTTGATGAATGTGCATCGAGTGTGCATCGAGGAGGAATGACGATGAAGCCTTAGACCTGATAAGGTAGACATTGTAGGCCAGCTTTAGGATAGACCAGTTATTCTTCCCTAGAATTCCAGGACTGATGAATGGCTTTGCTGATTCATTTGTTTATTCATTCAACTCGTATGTTTTGGATGCCTTTTCCAGGTGCTGCGCTAGGTCCAGGAGATTCATTGACTTATGAGACTAAGTCCTACTCTCTTGGAACTTCCAGCCTGGTAGAGAAAGATAGACCATAAGCATGAAAACCAATAATTTAGATCTTTCCAGGACTTGGTAAATACTAAAAAGCAAATAAAATGAGGTATCCTGATGAAGAACAAACAGGGTGTTTGGGCTAGTTTATCTAAGCAGATCAAAGGACACTGAATAGGTGACAATTAAGCCCAATAGATTTAAAAGAGAGCAGGTGTGCAGTCTGCATCTGGGGCGTGGGAACAGTGGCGCTGTAGCTCTGAGACAAGGTATGAGCCTGGTGTGTTTGTGTGAATGGGACAGGGGTAAGAGAGGAGGGAAGCAAGGCTAGATCCTAGAGGAGCTGATGTGTTGCGGCAAGGAGGTCCACGTGATGGCAGGCCACGGAAGGATTGGCAGCAAGTATTTTGAGCTGGAAGGGGCTTATGAGAGTGTGGTTCACTCATTTTATGGCGAAGGAAGTGGAATGCCTGCTCAGGTTCAGTAGCTTAGTGAGTGGGGAGGGGAGAGAGAGTGTGGGGAAAGCAGGGGATTGAATCTGATTCCTAGGTCAGGTTCTTTTCATCAGTAAAGAACGAGAGTTGAAAATAGCATCTTATCCACTTGTCTTTATTGCTTCTCTTTCTGGTGGCTTCTAGAGGTCAGAGGAGAAAAAAAAAGCAAGTGGCAGAAGAGGGAGACACTGTCCCAGGTGAGAAAATGGTTTTTACTTCCTACCCAGGTACATATTCCCAGGGTTGTCCTGCGGCCTTTTGTGAACCTAAATGTGCCTCACAGTTGAGAATACTGGATGTAGCTCAGACAGGAAACATTGAACTATTTCTTTTTCAAATAAAAAACACTGTAGAGACGAGTAAATATCACCTATAGCTAGATCCTAAAATACTGACATATCCTGTAGGAAATGTTGGTAGTAAATGCAGACACAGTGTTTCTGATGTTCTTTGTTCTAAGAAGGAAGAATTTTTGGCTTTCATCATACTGTTGTACTCCTGCCTGCTCAGGATTGTGATCACCATTGACTTTTGACTGGCTTGTTTGGGAGTTGCTTCATTCATTCATTCATTCATTCATTCGTTCATCTGACAAATGCTCGAGACAGGCCATGATGATTCAGGGACTGCTCCAGGTGTCTTTGCGTAGCCTCCATTCTAGTGAAGTTTGCATTTAGATGTGAGGCTGATCTCCATGGTGAACCAGAGGATTAGTTTCACAGCATCCTTTGCAGAACAGAGTCCAAGGACCATTTTCTTCCAGAGTCTCCAGCCTCCTTCCTCTCACCCCGCCGCGGGGCAGCAGAGCCATGGGTCAGTGCCTTCGAACCTGCTCTGAAGGAGCCATTCTCACGTTTCACCCTCTACCCTTCCACTGTGATTTCACAGCATCATAGAACTCCAGACTAGTATGGGAGGTTCCTTATAAGTCCAACCCATTCACTTGGTAGAAGAGAAAACTGAGCCCCCAGGGAGGCAAGTTGCCCAGCTAGAGTCCCCGGCTTTGCTTAACCTTTTATACGCCACAGGTTTATTTTACTTTGAGAATTATTTGGTGTTTTTTATTTTCCCTTTCTCTGCCATTGTTATATTTGTTTATATTTACCGTCTTCTTGGAAGTGTAGTGAAAATAACACTAGTCAGAGAATAGCTACAACATACATAGTGTATGTTTCAGGCCCTGTTCTAAGCACTTGACATATGTCAAGTGATTGGGACTTTCACATACTCCTGTGTGGTGGTTGCTACTGTTAGCTATTTTACAGA
Source organism: Lynx rufus (assembly GCF_022079265.1). Lineage (NCBI taxonomy): Eukaryota > Metazoa > Chordata > Mammalia > Carnivora > Felidae > Lynx > Lynx rufus. Next base: position 29,035,434 of record NW_025814834.1, read on the forward strand.
TGAGGAAACTGAGGCACAGAGGGGTTAAGTAACTTGCCCAACAATGATGCAAGCCAGTAAGTAGTTTAACCTGATTTTTGACCCAGGCAGTCTAGCTCCAGGGCCAATATTCTTAATCCCTTGTCTTCTGCCCCTCAGTGTGCACAGGGCTGTCTATTTCCTTAACTGGGGTGGGCAGTACAGCGGCACATATATGCAGTCACCTTAAATATTTTGGGGAGTTGATTCTGTGTACCTCAACTTAAGTAAATGTACAACCATCCATGTCAGGAAAAGTGACTTAGGGCTTGTTTTTGTTATATTTTTGGCTGCCATTTTACACCATCTGAGGAGTAGAGTAAATACCCCTCCTAGTGCTCCCAGGTCATTCCACAATGGAAGTTCCTGAAAACTCTCTTGGATTTGAAAATATCCTCCATGATCACCAGCCACTAAATCGCATCTGCCATAAGGGGCCCTATGGGATTTGAACCTGTTGTTTTTGGGATTCAAGCTGTGTGTGTGTGTGTGTGTGTGTGTGTGAGAGAGAGAGAGAGAGAGAGAGAATGTGTGTACACACGCATGTACATTGTACATGTGTGCAACTGTGCTTTTTGGGTAAAAGAAACACTCATACATGGATTTTCAAGGGGGATTAGGGGTAAGGTATATTTAATTAATCCAAATGAAAAGGATAAAGCAGTGTTCCAGAAGGGAGTCAATGAAATGAGTTTGCTTTAAAACAAAAAAATCCCAGTAGCCTGAGTCAGCCTGTGCGAGTGATTTGGGAGAGGCAGGGGAGATGATGTAATGGGTTCGGCATGTTCCCATCTTGGCCACTCAGTGCAAAGGGGCCCCGGGAGTTTGGGGAGGGTGTGTGCATGTGAGTGCAAAGTTAACGGGAGCGGGCGGGGGTTGGGTAAGAGTGGGTTGTAAAACAGGATTAATAACCCCTTGTCAGACCTTTCCCTGTTACTGTGTTTTTCAGTAATTTTGGTTTGAATGAAGGCTCTCTAGCCAATTAATGTTTATTTGTTTCCTTTGGCAAGACCCGTTGGGGGAAGGGATGAGATTGGTGAGTTAAAATTTTTTTTTTGTTTGTTTTTGTGTTTTGGAAGAAGAGGCAAGTAATGTGAGTTTGGGTTTTCAATGAAGGCTCCCCTACCCCTCCACCCCACCCCCTTAGGAGGCAGGAGGCAAGACACGACCAGCTGGTGCCTTGAACTGACACAGGTGCAGAGGCTGTGGGGGGTGGGGAGCCAAGAATAATTACAGGTTTCTGAAGCATCAGGCCCTGCCTGACACAAGCGCTCATCGAGAAAACTGCTCTTTATGGAAAATTAATGGTGAAGCTGAAAAACTGTCAGGGCCATTGTTGTTCTTGGGAAGCCATCACTCCTCAGAGGGGAAGCCTTCTCCCAAGGCCTTGGGCTGTCATCAGCGGTGGGGATAGTGGGCCTCCCTTCCTGAGCAAGGCCTGGCTGGCACTCTTCTGTACAGTGATGGGTTTTTCCTTTAGGAGTGCCTCCTCTGCATTTTTCTTCTTTCTTAAACCTCACTGTCAGCCCAGATCTAGATCTTTGGCCCAGTGTAGGATGATTCTTCATTGACTGTTAAAGCACGAATTTCATTTCGTCCATGAAAGTGTAATGACCAAAGCAGGGGCGTCTAATGACACTTGTTTTCAAGCTGTAAATGAACACATGGGGGTTTCCTCCCGTGTATGTCGAACTGAGTACAGGCTTGGTTTGGTAGCATATGCACACATCTCATGGGATCCAGCTGTATGTGAGCCATGGTGTCTCTTGACCACTCATGAGTTTGAATTTAGTTCTAGCCCAGCAGCCAAGTAATAGCGAGTGACTCTTCTTAAGGGCTGGTGGAGGGTAGGTGCGGCAATTGTGGGTAGAGGCCAGTGTGACGGACTTTGGATCAGTATGTTGAAACAGGTGCCATCTGGAGAAACAACTCTGAACCAAGGTAGGAAGCCTTTTCAGGGCATGGGCCACCCTGTCCCTTGTGGACACTTATTTCTGAGGATCATAGACATTCTGAAGGAGGGAGTCCTCTTCCAAGTTGTTGGAGGTGTGGGGGACTCCAGTGCCTTCCTTCAAGGAGCGTAAGACCTGGGCCCCCGCTCTGCAGAGGTTATGTGATTTTACAACTCACCTTAACATTTAATTTGGCTTTGAGTTGTTTTGGGGATTTCTTTTATGCGCTGCAACTAAGGAATCCTTGGAAGATGAAAGGGGTATTGGAGGCTGCCTATTTCAAAGACAGCACCCTCTCCCCAGGCCTTTAATCTTCTCTCTTTCCTCCCCCACTTCCCCAAGGAAGAATATACAAACAAATATTTTCTTTGTATGTTTAAAATAATTTTTTTGGTTATTTATTTTGAGAGAGAGAGAGAGATAAAGAGAGAGAGAGAGCAAGTGGGGCAGAGAGAGAGGGAGAGACAGATTCTGAAGCAAGCTCTACACTGTCAGTGTGGAGCCCGATGTGGGGCTAGAACTCATGAACGATGAGATCATGACCTGAGCTGAAATCAAGAGTCAGCCGCTTCACCGACTGAGCCACCTAGGCGGCCCTGTATGTGGAAAATAGTTTGGGAGAGGAGAGATGCTGAAGAAGTTTTGGTACACATTTCCTAACTTTCATGTTGGTTTAGAATTCAATTAATTTTCACTGCATTGTCTGTCAGAATTTACACATTACCAGAGGGAAATACTTAATTTGGTTTCATCTCCAGCAACCGGTTGATGTAAGAAACAGAGGGAAGGAATGCGATCTGACATTGTAGTCCCATGGTTGTTTCGTGGAATTCAGCAGTTCTGACAGTGATGTGTAATGCTGTTGCACCTCTGGGGTGTGCTATTGATGTGGCTTTGGGGTGGTTGGTTTTTTTTTCAGCCTAATAGCTAAAAAATTCAGGAGGAGATTTTTACTTGTACTATAAATTTACTTACCTTTATTTTCTAGACAAAATCATTCTCTCCTAGCCTTCCACCTTAATATTTCCTGGCAATGAAAGTCAACAAAGAGTGAATATTTGTTTAAAAGGAATCATTTTTTGGGTCTTATGTGGTTGATTCTTGTCACTGGCTCATACACAGTCTCTACCATGGGTTAAACTTAATATTACATTCTCCTCCTCAAACCCGCTTTAAAATGTTGAAACCCAGGAAGATGTGCAATAAAGTCCAACTACTTGGTGTCTGAGGTTCTCCAGTGGGCTTAAATGAACTTATTAATCATAATCATGGTGCTTCTTATCTCTCCACTCACTCCCAAGAAAAATGGTACCAGAACTCTCTGACGGTGCTGTCCACTTCCTTTCCCATCTTTCAACTCTGACTTAATTTTTAAAAACTTGAAACATGTCAGAACCATTACATCATATCATCCTTTAAAGGGAAAAAAAAAAATCACAAAATTCCCATGCATATCAAGTTTTGCAGTCCTACAGAGTTGGTTTCAGGAGTCAGAGGAATACAGATTTTGCTAAAAAGTATAAAGTATAAAAAGTATAAAGTATACATAAAGCATAAAGTATATCTAAGAAGGAATTAGGAAAAAAAAAGAGTATTTTAGAAGATAATTTTTAAAAAGAAGCTCAAATTACCCCACTATCACTGGCTTATCTTGTGTCACTTTTATTTCCATTCTGGGATGTGTGTGAAGATTTTAAAGTGCAAAAAAGTAATTAAGCTTTGGGACAATCCCAGGAGAAAGGTAAGGGATTCATCTCCCTGTTTCTGCACTTCACGCTCTTTGGGGACGGTGGTACCATGGTTAATAGCACGTGACAAAACCACACATAATAAATATCAGAAGGGGCTCCCATGGGTAGCCGGATGCAGTTACTTGCATGTGCAATTACCTGGGTGAGCATTCTTTCTGGGAACAGAGTTCACCTCTTCCTTGCTAGAAGCATCGTCACCGTTAATATCATCACCATCACCACCATCATCATCATCATCAATATCATCATCATCAGGTCCAGGTCTGATCTCAGAAGAACATGACTTTGCAAGTTTCCATGAAATAGAAAACGATATATCCTTATATTTTTGCATCTGTATTCTTTCCCCAGTTTGCTTGATCTCTTTGCCCTTTTAACTCTTGGATCTTTTAGGTGAATGAAACAGGTAGAATGATTGGGATTAAGGGTAGCTGGCTAAAGGGACCACACATGACTGACAATTAATTATAAACATAGGTAGTCGTAGGTGGCATTTTATTTAATTGACTCTATACTATTCCAGAAAGAAATAATTCACAAAATGCGATTTCTTTTCTTTTCTATCTTGTGTTTGATTCACCAACTTGAGTATTCATGGATACAAAGACTCCAAATAATTAATCATAAGGACACAGTAATGAGTGATGGCAAAAATATTGGACCAATGGCTTTATCTTATGTTCACATTAAAAGACACAGAAATGAAAACAAGAACTTTTTATGTTCTAAACACTTGGTTTGTAAAGGGATGACATTGAGGAGACTGGACTAGAGTGTGCCCAACTGACTATGGATGTAGTTATGGTGGTGGTTATGGATGGGGGTTGTAAGGAGATTTTAGCTCATTATTTTAGAAAGTTCTAACTCTTAGAACCTTACACCACTTCGAACACTTAGATATCTTTGCCATCTGAGATAATAAGGGAGAAGTTTATTTCTGAAATATTACTGTTATTGTTTGAGTACTCATGTAATTTAAGGAATATGATCATTGCTTTTAAGAAGATTGTAATTTTTAAAAATTAATTTATTAAATTTTCTTTCTTATTGAGAAATAATTGACATGCATTACTGTGTAAGTTCAAGGTGCACAGCATGATGGTTTGACCTACATATATTATTACCACAGTAGGTTCACCCATTATCCATCTTCTCATATAGATACAATAAAAAGAAAGAAATGAGAAGGAGAACACTTGTGATGAGAACACTTAGGATTTACTCTCTTAAAAACTTTTCTGTATATCACACAGCAGCGTTAGCTGTAGTCATCATGTTTTACATTCCATCTCTAGTTCTTATATATCTCATATACCTTTTGACCACCTTTTCTAATATCCTCTCCCCCGACCCTCTGCCTTCAGTAACCACAAGTCTGATCTCTTTTTCTATGAGTTTTGTTGTTGTTTTGTTTGTTTTCAGATTCCATATATGAGATCATACAGCATATTTCTTTCTCTGTCTGACCTATTTCACTTAGCATAATTTTTGCAAGGGCCACCCATTTGCCACAAATGGTAGGATTTCCTTGTTTTTAGTTAATGTTTACCTATTTATTTTGAGAGAGAGAGGGAGAGAGAGAGAGAGAGAGAGAGAGAGAGAGAGAGAATCCCAAGCAGGCTCTGCGCTGTAAGCCCAGAGTCCAACACACGACTCATTAGCACATACCGTGAGATCATATCCTGAACCAAACTAAGAGTCAGACACCTGACCAACTGAGCCACCCAGGCGCCCCGTATTTCCTTGTTTTTTAACGGCTGAATAATATTCCGTTGTATATATACTCTACAACTCCTTTATCCATTCATCCAGTAATGGACACTTAGGTTGTTTCCTTATCTCAGCTATTAAAAATAATGCTGCTATCAATATGGGGGTGCAGATATCTTTTTGACTTAGTGCTTTTGTTTCCTTTGGATATAGTCCCAGAAGTGGAATTGCTGGATCATATGGTAGTTCTATTTTTAATTCTTTTGAGGCTCCTCCATACTGGTTTTTTATAGTGGCTGCACCAATTTATGATCCACCGACAGTGTACAAGGGTTCCCTTTCCTTTGCACCCATGTCATGCTGGCATGGGTGTAAAGAAAACATTCGAGAAGGAAGCATAGGAATAAAGCTCCTTGACGTGGGCTTTGGTAATGATTTTTTGGATATGACACCTAAAGCAGAAGCAACAAAATAAAAAATGAAGAAGTGGGACTACCTCAAACTAAAAGCCTCCTGCACAGCAAAAGAAATCATCCATAAAGTAAAAAGAAAACCTGTGGAGTGGGGGAAAAATACTTGCAAACCTTGTACTCAAGGAGTTAATACCCAAAATATATGAAGAACTCGTACAACTCAATAGCGTGAAAACAAATAATCCAGTTTAAAAATGGGCAGAGGACCTTAATAGGTGAACAGGTACATGAAAAGATGCTCAACATCACTAGTCATTAGGAAAATGCAAACTAAAACCACAAGGAGATTATGATCTTAATAAACTTAATAGACAGTGCAAGTGGGGGAGGGGCCAAGAGAGAGGGAGAGAGAGAATCCCAAGCAGGCATACCATCAGTCTATGGACTCATAGATTCATTTTGGAGATACTGTTTATTTGTCCAGGATTGAGGAGGTGTGTATTTCAACACTTGGCAGTCAGCATATTTTCTTAACTCCATTTTTTTTTTCTAGACCAAGGTTCCTGAAGAAGATAGACTATGTTGAACTTTGAATGAAAGAATGATTAGTGGGAGGGAAGGTGAAAGATTATATCAAGCATATGAATACGAGGGAAAGTAAAGAGTGGAAAAATAGGTAAAGAGAATCTTTAGGGGAGGGTTGTAGGGGAAATGGCAAAAGTGACTGGAGATGTTTGCAATCCTGAATGACAAATTTCATACAATTGATGATGAGAGAAGGACAGGTTTAATGAAAACCATTTGGTAACCTTGGCATCATCATGCCCATATATGGCCAAGTTTCTTACATATTTCTTGATCCCATTAAAGTAACTACCTCTTGCCAACATTGGGAGATTTGGGGGAACTTAATTTGTGCTACAAGACTTGGGTTATTCTGTTCTCTGTCAATTTCTGCCTCCAGAACCTGTCACAGAAGTTGTAGGCATGGCAGTAATAGGTTTGAATTTTTTTTCTTTTTAAACTAAGGCTTGGGTTATCACTTTTAATAAGCATGTTTCAGTAAGTACTATGAACAAAATGGAGAGAGTATTAAAAAGGATTTCAGGATGATCAAATTTTAAGATGACTTCAAAACCAATTTCAGTTGATCTTATGAAATTAGGAGAAGAAACCACACCTCTTGAAGTTGAGATGTTGGAGTGTCTTCACAAAGCTCATTTGGACCTCATAAATAATAAGAAAATCACTTGGTACTTGGGTACATTTCCTTCCCGTTGCTGACTGTAATGGATTTTTGAGGGCGTGGAAGTTGATCCAGCGGCTCAAGTCTTAAGTTGTATTGTTAGGTCAGGTTGAGGGAAGTCTCATGTCTCCCACATGAAGTATTGGAAAGGCATAATTTATGTAATTCAATTGACATCTGCTGTCTCAGAGTTGGGGTTTGCTAGCTAGAGTGTCATTGGGACAGAGTAAATCTCTGGTTCTGGTAGATAAACAAATATTTGAACTTTACATCCAAATTGGCAATCTGGAGACACTCCTAGTTTGCTAATGGTCATTTCTTTTTTTTTTTTTTTTTCTCTTTCTCTTTTGAAATTATTTGAACTTACAGAAAAGTTGCAAAAATTGTGCATGAGTTCCTGTATACATTTGCCCAGCTTCCCCTAATGTTTCATGACCATAGTACAATGATCAGAACCAGGAAATTAACATTGATACAATGCCATTAACTAATCTGTTTACTTTATTTGAATTAAATGATTTTTCCCATCCATGTCTTTTTCCTATCCAAAGTCCATTGCATTTAGTTATCATATCTTCTTAGTCCCCTCATCAGGGACAGCTTCTCAGTCTCCTTTGTTCTTCATGATCTTGATATATTTCTTAAAGTTTTATTTATTTATTTTGAGAGAGACAAAGACAGTGCAAGTGGGGGAGGGGCCGAGAGAGAGGAAGAGAGAGAATCCCAAGCAGGCTCTGCATTGTCAGTGCGGAGCCTGATGGGGGCTCAAACTCACAAAACCATGAGACCATGATCACAGCAGAAACCAAGAGTCAGATGCTTAAGTGACTAAGCCACCCAGGCACCCCTGATCTTGATATGGTTTAAAGAATACTAGCCAGTTATTTTGTAGCATGGCCCTCTGTTTGGGTTGTTCTGATGTTTTCTCATGATTACACCGAGGTTATATGTTTTTGGCAGGAATGGAATAGAATAATTTTGTGCCCTTTGCAGCCTGTCATACCAGGGTACAAAATATGATTATGTTTTATTACTGGTGCTGCTGACTTTGATCGTATATTTAAAGTGGTGCATGCCAGGCTTCCCTACTGTTAAATTATTATTTTTGTTTATGTAGTTAAAATATATCCACCTTGTTGGGGGGGGGATACTTTGAGACAGGCAAATATCTTGCTTCTCATTATAGTTTCATGTACTAATTTTAGCATCCTTTGGTGATTCCTGCCTGTAGTCATTATTACTTTTTTGTTTGCTTAATGGTGATCTTCTATTTCCATCATCACTTCTATGTTTATTAATTATAGTTTTATTAGAAGGAGAAGCTAACCCTTTCCATTTGTTTATTGATTCGACTATTTATTTCTATCACTATGGATTCATAGATATTAATTTTATTCCATGTGTTAAAAATACATTATCACTATTCATTGCTATTGCTCATATTGTCCAGATTCGGCCACTGAGAGCTCCTTCAAATTGGCTCCTGAGTCTTTCTGACATATCTCTACCACTTTATGAACACTTCCTTACCTTCCAGTACCACAAGATAGTCTAGGCTCATCTTTTATTTACTTTGCCCCACACTTTGAATCAACCGTTTCTCCAATATGCCCTGGTTCCCTTTATTGGATGATGATATTTAGAAACCAAGATCTGTATAGTAGGTGCACTCACTGCTACCAAGGTGTCTTTGCTTGTAGACTCTTCCTATAGACAGAGCTAGGAAATATGTATGTAAACCCCACACACATATACATGTTTATTTCTATATAAACCTCTCTCTCTGTATATATGTATTAACATCTATGAGTAAATTCCAATTAAACATCAGAGTCATTTCTTAAGGGAGTCCTTGTAATCATTAAAGAAAAACATTGGAGATAAACTTTCTCTTTGGCTTATAAATAATCTAACATTAAAATTCTCATTCTTGACATTTTATTTCCCAGCACTTCTGATGAGTTTCTGATTAACAAAATCTTCTCTTCTCTCTAAGTAGAATATTATAAGAAGTGGATTTCTCAAGACAAAAACCATTACAAAATGATTTCATAGGGTTATCCAGCACATCCTGATGGGTACTCCTGCTTTTCTGATTCTCAGATGGAATAAGAATGCCCTGCATTAGGGTTGCAGATGATAGCTGCTCTTAAGTGGTCCAGCATTTCCCACATTTTAGTAGATGTATCTCTATCTTTAGATCATTAGTGTGACCTGTGTGCCCCTGGGATTTAAACTAGGGCATACTCGTAGATTTTTTTTTTAACTTCCCAGAAAAGTATGTAAATGTGTTTAGAATCTCTCAGTTGCCCACAACTCTGAATATGAAGAGATCTGAGCTTCCTAACGATCACAACAATTTCTTAGTGGCTTTCAAATCTTCGAGCTAGAAAGTATGTAAGAAGACATGACATACAGAAACTCTATCAAAAGACAGAGGTGACTATGTTGTGAAATAATCTTTGTGTGTGAAGCAAAAAAGTGCCTCAAGGACAACTTATCATCCATGATTCAGCTGATTTCTACCCAGAACATATCTGTGTCTCAAAGATCTGGTTCATCAGTTTTGGGCAAAGCTGAAGAAGCATTACAGTTACGTTCCAGAAGACATGTATTAGTGTTCATTTCTAAGATTGCTGGCCTCAGCATGGTCCAGGATAGGGTGTCAGGAGATGACTTCTGTGGAGTGGAGGAGATAGAATAATCAAAGTAAGAGTATAAAGTTGATTTTGTCCTTGTTTGATAGATATTATACACCTGCTGGGTGCCAGGCACTGTGCTTGGTAGGTGAGGGTTTTAAAAGAGAAGAGGAGCTTAAAGGGAGGTTTTAGGAGTAAGATTCAGAAGTGAATTCACTGGAGCTAAGCCTGAGGGTTTCATTATTGGAGAGAGATAAATGGCAATTTCTAGCAATGAGATGGAAAAAGGGAAAAGAAACTTTTGAGACCTGGAATTCAGAAAAGGGGCAGCTGAAGATAATGCAAATTTCTAGACCTGAGAAGGTGGCAGTGTTGGTTTCAAGTATGAAGTGATGGGAAGCTACTCAACCAGAGCTATTATTTAATCAGTAAGTAAAACAGAATCAAAACTTACTTTTCCCACAAGCTTTTCTTGATTAATACCCTTATATTATAGAATGTAGAATTCATTGTCCACTCATCCCCTAAGAACTCATCAATATACTTTATGTTATGTTATTTGGTATCACTTTGCTTTGTAAATTCATGTCATTTTTAGTTTGTAATTTCTTATCCCGCGCCTACCTCGCGTGGATCTATTAATATCTGCTTCCAACACACAGAAAGCCTTGTACCTTGCTGTGAACACAGTAGTTGAGTGAAAACTTGTGACATGAGTGTTGAATGAAGATTAGATTCGTTCATTAGTTTATACTATTAAAAGTCAACAGCGAAAGCCAAAGTTAATTCATAGTTAACAATCTTATTTTGTCTTATTCGCTAATGCAGAGTTTTACCATAAGGCTGATTAAAAACCAATCTTTTTGGTAACCAGACTTACTGTGGTGATCATTTTGCAGTGTATACAAGTATTGAATCATTATGTTATACACCTGAAAATGATACAATGTTATAGGTCAATTATACCGCAATAAAAAACACTAACAAAAAATAAACAGAAGACACAAGACAAATAAATGTATAACCAGTGAGAGACCATAAGTAGTGATTTAAAGATTTTGAAGTTTAAAGTTTATGTGATGGTATTAGATACTTTGGCAAATAGGAAAGAAAACTTCACAGGTAGAGCTTGGGTTATTCAGAGAGGAGGAATGGAGTGAGACAAGCAAGGAGGAGAAGTCGGGCATGAGATGTCCTGAGGATACAGATGGGGACTGGAAGCCCTGAAGGGCAGGCTGGTAGAGAATATACCAAAGGCAGTGGCCATCAATGGATTCTGATTTAGAGGTTAAGTACTAAGCCTAGTGCAAATGCAGCTAGAACCTTGTCAAAATAGGGAAGCAATGGCAATGGCTATTGCATGCAGTCTAAGAAAAACAGGTAAAATGCTGACATATGCACATGGTAAAGAAGCACAGTCTATATAAAATCCAGACAAAGAGCTCTGAAACTCCATGGTTCTATGATTCTATACCCGGGGAAAGGTAAACCCCACTGATAGTGCATCTCTGTTACAAATATAGGGGAGAATAAATGGCATAAGAGAAAAACAAAGACAAAAACAAAAACAACCCTTTGAAATGTCACCAAAATAAAATCCTTAACATATACAGCACAATGAGGCATATCATTAAAATCTATTCTTAACAGAATAAAAGCCTAGATTCTGAACACTGGTTGAAATCAAAGATGCTCTACGGAGGCAGTAAATTAGGAGCTAGTCTCATTTTAGATTGGTCATCAGTGTTTCGTTGTCGGAGCCCAGAAACCAGAGCAAATTGAGCTGATGGTGCAAGTCAGTGCCATCGTTTTACACAAGATTCTGGAAAAGTGGGATTTGTAAGTGAGGAGAGCTTTCTAGTACAAACTTAAATATCCACACTCTTGCCACAACAGCATTTCCACCACCTTACAAAGTCTGAGGAGCACCATGGGTGAAGATTTGTTGCAACTCTGAACTCTTCAGTTTGCTCTATTTCTTTCCCAGGTGAAAGCTTTACGTTGAAATCTATCGGGTCCTATCTTTCAGCAAGTCAAATAGCTGTGTTTGAACCTATTCTTATCACATAGTCAGAGATACTAAACCATTGTAATGGGACTCATGCGTCTTGCCACAAAATAGGTAGCAATCGTATTTTGAATAACTTGCTGTAGACAAGGGGAGTTTTGTCTTCTATATCAAAGATTCTGCGAGAGGCATTCTTGAGAACAGTGTCTGTTCCTGCCAGCTAGAGAATCCGAGGCAGAGCTTGCTGCTGGCTCATCGTGGCCGAGGTCACCTCTTAGTTTGGGTGGGTATGGTTTGTTCTTCAGGGCAGGTTGGAAAATGGACTTATTTTTGTGGCTTGCCCCCGTCTATTTGAAAAATGAACGCGGAGTACGGGAAGTCTTGTTTTGGTATGAAAAACTTTGTGTGATTCTATGTGCCTCTTGCTTACGCGGGAACTCCTGGGGCTGCTTGGAGCATCTCACCTGCCGACTTGGGTTGTAGGGCAGGAGATGACTTTAACCCCGAATATTCTCTGGGATCCCGACGGGGCGAGACAGCCCTTCTGGGCCTCTAGCTCCCCTTCATTAAACCCACATGATGTGGCCCTTAGGAACCCTTCAGAAGCCTTCAGGGAGTAAATAACAAGGTCAGACCTTCCACCAAGAGAATTTCAGACTCCGGCCGCGAAACCATTCTCTGTGTCTCCCTGCTCTGCCTGTCAACATGTGGCCTCATGGTGTTCTTTGCCTCTGATGGCTGTTTCTCTCCCTCCCGCCTTACCCCCTGCAGACATGCCTTGAATTGGAACGCTACCTACAGACGGAGCCCAGGAGGATCTCGGAGACCTTCGGTGAGGACTTGGACTGTTTCCTCCATGCTTCTCCTCCCCCGTGCATTGAGGAGAGCTTCCGGCGCTTGGACCCGCTGCTGCTCCCCGTGGAAGCCACCATCTGCGAGAAGAGCTCGGCCGTGGACATTCTGCTCTCTCGGGACAAGTTGCTCTCTGAGACCTGCCTCAGCCTCCAGCCAACCAGCTCTTCTCTCGACAGCTACACGGCCGTCAACCAGGCCCAGCTCAACGCAGTGACCTCATTAACGCCCCCCTCGTCCCCTGAGCTCAGCCGCCATCTGGTCAAAACCTCACAGACTCTCTCAGCCGTGGATGGCACGGTGACGTTGAAACTGGTGGCCAAGAAGGCTGCGCTCGGCTCAGTAAAGGTGGGAGGGGTGGCGACAGCGGCGGCGGCCGTGGCGGCAGCGGGGACAGTTAAGAGCGGACAGAGCGACAGCGAGCAAGGAGGGGTGGGGGCCGAGGCGTGCCCCGAAAACAAGAAGAGGGTTCACCGCTGTCAGTTTAACGGGTGCCGGAAAGTTTATACAAAAAGCTCCCACCTAAAGGCCCACCAGAGGACTCACACAGGTAGTGGTACAAGTTGGCCGCACGTGGTTTCTTCTTCCTCCTCCTCTAGCCTCGCGGTGGGAAGGGCGTCGGGGCTCCGAGGAGCGGCCTCGTGCTGCCTCGGGGGGTGGGAGCCAGGCCCGAGGGCCGGGGGGCAGGGCAGTCGAGGGACGCACGCGTGACCTTGAGCCCCCGCAGAGGCCCTGGGTGCAGGCCCCGGGCTGGCAGTGCCAACCCCGGCGTGGAACCAGGCGGTTCCAAGGATGCCCCAATGGGGGGGCTCCGGCCATCCGGGCACTTGTCACCTCCCGACACTCCTCGGTGTTTCAGGAGTGTAGTTCTGCAGTCTTGATCAACCGTGGAATCTGAGGAGGCCCATTTGAAAGAATTCACAGTTACGCAAGGTAGTCGGGGCGTCCCTGATTTTTCGTCAAAGTCACCAACAGCAGGAGGGTTTCAGAGTTCATTAGATGTGATCATTCTATAATTAATTGGCATCTCCTCTTTTGCATTGTTCTCTGGCGCGTGCTTTATGGGGAGATGGCAGAATTGCTTTTTAATGAGCTTGTTACCGAGAAGTTGCTAAAGTGATTACATCGCTATGTGTGTGGTAGGGGAGGGCGGGGACTGGCGGGGACTGTATATTTTTCTCAGGACTATCTGCGTGATTCCCAGGAACCGTAGTGATCTTTGGAGCAATGGGATAATCTGGAAGAGTGGGGTTTATAGCGAAAAGAGTGAGATTGGCATTTTCCTTGACACCCGGTCTTCGTCGTGTGCTTTGAGACGCAAGCTTAGGGATGGTGTTTCTTCTTGGCCTTAGCATCCTAGGAGCAATTACTGTCATTGGTGGCTTTTAAATGAGTCCCGGCTGTATCGCCTGTGTGGTTGTGCATACTGCTTGTACATTGCAACTGAGTAGGGAAGAGCTCCAGAAGCAGAAGCAGCAGAGTGAGAGTGTAGCCAGAGAGAAATGCGTGACTGGATTTGAGCCAGGAGAGGTGGCTGGCGGGAGTTCTTTTTGGTCTTGTAGCTCGTCTTCCTGGTGCTCTGCGGCGGGTTTTGGTCTGTGCCACCAAGGACGTGTGCAGTGAAAAGTTCATTGGCTGGAAAATCAGAAAAACGAACTAGCTAGTTCTGGTTCTAACCCTGCCACTAACTAGCTCTGTGACCTTGAGAGTGTCCCTTTACCTCACCGGGCCCCGTTTGCCACGTCTGTCACGCAGACTGGCCTAAGGCCCCTTGCGGCTCCGGTGCGCTGGGGTGGGGGGGGCGTGAAATGCCTTTGTGCAGGACAGGAGTACTTCCCTGAAGTAAGATGCAGCATACATGTCCAGAAGAAATCACCATTTTGAACCTCAAAACCATTCCCATGGGAGCATGAGAATACATTGCTTCCTTGCTATACAGGACTGAGAGGCACGTACTCCTCCAGTTCTGCACTTAACTGCCTATGTAGCTCCTGCTCGGTTCATGGGACGGTCTCCTAACGTGACTCTTGAACCCCACGGCTCAGGCCCACTTAGGGTTCCCCGTGAGGGTTTGGGTCTGACCTGTCCACTCCACAGACACCAAGGCTAACATCCCCTGCGAAAGTTAGCTTTCTTTCCCTCCCTGAGAGTGTCCTGAAGGTCATCATTATTTATATTTCTTTCTTCTCAAGTCAATGAGGGAAGTAATGGCAAGACATTGCAGTGCTCCCGGGCTTTCATTGGTGACTCACTTCCTGTTCTCCCCAGGAAACCCGAGAAAGCAGGATGAGGCAAGAATGCTGAGCTTCGTTGGGGGCGTGGAATTCATGAGTATGGACACATTGTTGAATTATTGACTTTGAGACGGGCTACATCCTGCCTAGTATGGAGGCCGGAAGGCTCTGGGGAAGGAGGATTCTTTTTTCCAAGGGGGAGTCCAGAGCATTTCCTCCTTTTTCCTATCCCCTTTGCCCAACGGACGTGTCAGAAGGAGACCTCTTAGGAGTGATCCCTTATTCGGTGCTTTGTTTTTTGGGCATCGTCTACTCGGAACGATTACCAAGGTGGAGCTCATTATGTTCCCCAGCACCTGCAACCAACCACTTGCCGTAGGGTGGACTTTAGTGGAAAGACTCCTCTCCGCGGGGGCTTATCCAAGGAGGCACCATGCATGACTGAGAGGCAGCACTGCAGAGTGGTGAAGAGCAAGGCTGTGTGGTTGGGTGCACTTCGGTCTGAATTCTGGCTCCTCTGCTTCTTAGATCTGTGACCTGGTTAAGTGCTTTGTCTTCCCTAAGTCTCAGTGTCGCCGTCTGTAAAGTACAGGGATAATTTTGTCTACATTCTGGATTGTTTTGAAGGCTCAATGAATAAACGTATGTAAAAGACTTGGCAGGCCGTGAGAGCTCATGAAAGATGGGAGTGGAGTTGGTTGTAGTTAGTAGGATTGCTGTTGCCATTGATTAGTGATGATCGTGTGAAAAAACAGCTCTATGTATACTGGAAATAAGGCCGTTGCCAAAGTTAAATACCATCGAAAAGCAAGAAGCCTTTTTCGTCACCCTGTGCAGGGGGTGACGATGCTCGTGGACACCAGTTGAGGAAAGTGCATCTGGATGTGCAGCCGTCGGCTCATTGAAGGTGGAAGCACCGTAGAGCTCGGCTTTCCTAAGACAATGCAGAAAGCAATCACCTTGCATCCTCCGGAAGCCTTTTGCCTGTAAAACCTCCCTCCTAGATAAGCATGGAAGGAAAAGTAGGTGCCACAAGAGAAATAGGAGGGGAGGTGGAGGTGGAGGATGGGGAGAGAGAGTGTGAATTAATTTGGATCAAATGGATGAGAATCAGAAGTATTTATTTGGAATTGGTGTGAATGGGGCACACGGGGAACTGAACACAAAGGTGATAATTTATGTGGTGTGGATGAACTAAGAATAATGAAAAAAGCATGAAGGATGGAATCAAATTAAGTGCAAACATATAAAAGCAATGGACTAGTACAAGCTTGAGGGCAAAGGTATATGGCGATGGGAATTCTGGTTGGAGGAGTCGCCGATATAAGCGAGTGAAAGGGCAGAACTGCCGACCCAATGTTGAAATGGAGTTTAAAAGAAATGGGCTCTGGTTGGATTCGGGCAAGCTCTTTTAACACAGGGCTCACTTTAATCCAGTGGAAACATTTCTTTATCTTTCAGATGGGTAAGTGTTTGGGGACAGAAAAAAAAAAAAAAAAGAAGATGAGAAAACAATTGGTAAAAAGAGGGAAACCATTGGCCTCCTTTTCTCTAGAGTTCTGTATATGCTGTATCTCTTCTATACGGTAATATGTTGAAAAGGAGACACAGTTGGAAAAATGAAATAAAATAAAACGTGTGGGTCTCCCTGTATGCATAAGAAAGACAATACATTGTTGGTAACATGGATTTGCTTGCACTGAAGAATTTTTAAAATGTTATTCATTTAATCTTTATATAGATAGAATTTACTGAGCTGGAAAAGATACACCTCCCCGCCCCCCTCCCCCCCCCAGCCCCCCTTCTGTGGTTGTTCTTTTGAGGATGCTGAATCCTTCAAACTTTTTGCCCTGGAGCATGTTAGGCAATGAGGTGATTTTTTTTTTTTTTTTTTTAAGGTAGCAGATGTTCAAGTTGGTAGCTAGGGCACAAATATTGTTTGCCCAAGGAGGTGAAGTTAGGGATGGGGGAGCTGAGGGAGGGGGAAGACAAGGCAGGGACTGGGACAAAGGGAATATTGTGAAGTCTCAGGATCTTAGTGAAAGGAAGCATATAAAAATGGACATATGGTTTATTCATCGCGAAGAGCACTTAGTGCTGGCATGTGCGTAAAAATGTCCTTTAGCAGCCAACCATTACAGACCTTTCTCTCCCACTCCGTCTTCTGGTCTTTGTGTAACGGATTTTTCTTGCTCAATAATTCAATTATCATGATCATAGTTTTATTCATTTTCTTGGAGTCAGCTAAATTGTCCTTGTATTTTGATGCAAAGGAAATCTTCACTTTCAGTTGAAAAAAATCACTTTATTATGCGCATGTTCCGCACAAGTCAGTTTGTTAAAATGTTAGTAGTTTCTATGCAAAAAGAGAAAGAATTGTTTTCCACGTTTCTTCTTGGTCACTTCTGAGAAGAAGAAAAAAAAAAAAAGCCTGGGATTGAAATGGCACTTTGTGTTAATTGATCAGACTTGCCTAATATGGAAATTCGAATAAAATTTTCTAATATGGAGATTCACGTACACTATGCAGAGTGAGTCATGTTGACAAAGTCAGGACAAAGGCCAGGAATGAAATCTTTGATTGCTGGTCACAGAGGAGGGTAAAAAAGAAGGCCATGTTCTCACATGTTCTACTTGGAGGATTCTTTCTATGGACAGGGGGTTGCTTTAGACTAATCAACGGGTGTTGATAAGGACATTCTGGATTTTGTGCCAAAGAACGTAAAGGGGTTCTTTTTAGGTGGAAAGATAACACAAGTGTGCAATTTACTTAACTGTTTATGTCTGCTTTGGGACAGGTATCACTGAATCACGGGGTGGCACCATTTCTAAGCTTAACTTGGATCTGGGGAAATAGTTTGTTTTCAAATGAAAAGGTAGCTAAAAATATTATAAGCGAAAAGACGAGCGTTGTGTTTAACAGGCGAATTAAAGTGCTTAATTTATATAATGAAAGTTCTTCAAAGTTTGAAATATGATTTATTTTGTTTATTCAACAAAGATAAAGCGGGTGTTACATCCTAGGCATTGTTCTAAGTGTTTTACAAATTTAATCCGTTTAGTCCTCGTATTAATCTAATGACATAGGTGCTATTCTTATAATATAGAGGGAATGAGGCCCAGAGAGGTCAGGTAACTTGCCCAATGTCACACAGCTCCTAGGTGGTTGGGCCAGGATTCAAACCAAACAGTATTGCTCAAATCTGAGCTCTTAACTTCTATGCTAACTAACAAGAGGAAAAGAAATCAAGTAGATATTTTTTTCTTAATAACTCATTATTAAGAGGAAATGAGAGACATAGTTTAAATACAAATTGACAATGAAAACTACTTTCAGTGTCTTCTAAATAGAATAAAGTTGGGAGGGTCCTTAAACATATTGCCTCATCAAGTGACTAAGTACCAGAACAAGGAAATTACAAAAGAATGGTCTTCCGTTTCTAGGCCCATTATTGTTACTGTTATAGTTACTATTATTATGGTCATTACTATTAAACCATTTTTTTTTTACCTTAGGATTAAAGAGAGACTTCTTCTAACAGTCCCAATGCACTCATTAAAATGACAAATGTTAATACTCTATCCCTATGAAATCAGGCAAGCATTATCACGTGTTGGGGGAAACTGAGCACCAACAGTGTAAAAATGCCCCAGCCCGGGTTCTATGACCTGTCATTGGCAGAATTAAAACTTGACCCAGGCCTCCTGTCCCTTGGGGCTTACGTGCTACTTAATGGATCATCCTCTTAGTCACTTTGTTTGTTCTATCAGTCATTCCTCAAATGGGGTAGTAAGTGCCCAGAGATGTCGGGCTCTGTGCCACTGAGTAAGCAGTGCTGGGGGCAGCCCTTCCAAGAAAGAGTGCAAAGGGAGACATAGCATGGCATGAGAGTAGGGGTGCCTATCAGAGGTCAGAAGTAGCGAGCATGATTCAGAAAAAGTCGCTTTTCTCTTTTTGAACAGGGTGTTCATTAATGCTGTTCATCGTTTCAAATGATGCCAATGTGATAATACACCCATTTGTATAAATAGAAGCCCTAATTCAAGGTCAGGCGTATCAGCAGGATAAAATTAAATACCTCAGTCTGGAACTGTAGGGGGCCCATCGACCACTTTCAACCTCCTCAGCCCCATAGATAAGAATTCTTTGGATTTATACAATAGCAACTGAAATAGGGCAATTTTAAGACATTAAAGGGCCTTTAATATGCTGAGACACATGGCTGCTAATGAAGTTTATCCATGTGTTGAGGCAGAAACTCATTAAACCCCTATTATGGGATGGAAACTGGAATAAGGGTTAACTGTTCAGTTCACAAGGTGGAGAGAGTTTAATAGGAGGGTGTGATAGTTTGGGTTTAGCATATTCAAGAGCTTAAGAGAAAGTGTTTGAAAAGAACGGGTGTGAATGAGATGATGGAAAACAATTGATGGGAGAATTTTATGATTCAAGAAATTCTTAGAGCTTCACCACATGGTAATTTAGCAATATGCTGGCTGTTAACATTTATGAAGATAAATTTAGGTAAACATATACTGGCTGAAATGGCATAAACCTCGGCATATACACAGCAAGCACGTTTATTTTATTATTTTAATATGGTAATAAATGTAGGCTTCACGGGATGCCTATTCCAGATGTCCTTTTAATGGATAATCGGTAGTCGCAGAGTAAATAAGCATGTTAAAACAAGAATGGAAGGAAAAGAAAAAAGTATGAAATTAATAAGTATTTCATCATAAACGATATTTCTTGAACACCCATTACACTAGACTCTGTTCCTTCCCCCAGCCCTGGGGACTTTGCTTTTTGATGCAAAAGCCTGAAATGTGGTTTTACAAAGTCACTATATTTGGAACCTGATCTCAAAAGAGAAGATGGCATGGTTTGGGGGTGGGAGGTAGGAATGAGGGAACAGAAAAGAGGAATCTCATTTCAGAA
The DNA here is from genome assembly GCF_022079265.1 of Lynx rufus. Classification (NCBI taxonomy): domain Eukaryota; kingdom Metazoa; phylum Chordata; class Mammalia; order Carnivora; family Felidae; genus Lynx; species Lynx rufus. Next base: position 29,055,199 of record NW_025814834.1, read on the forward strand.
AAGGCAGTTGAAGTAATAGAATTTTATAAATTCTCAGACTTAAAGGTTGGGCCAGCTCTGTTTGATAGAGAAGAGAAAAAGAAGGTCATGAGAAGTCTGTGCAAATGAAGGAATGACACTGGGAAGGCCAAATATGAACTTCAAAAAAAAGTAACTGTTCTGTTTAATAAATAGATAATGTACAGAGCTGTTTGTATTATAATAAGAATGTTAATGACTGTGAGGAGTGTGGTTGTCCTATACGTATTACATTGGGAGGTTTGAGGAGATTAAATGAAGCTTTGTAAAGAGTACAGGCTAAGCGATAGTATAAGAATTAGCTGGGGCGCCTGGGTGGCGCAGTCGGTTAAGCGTCCAACTTCGGCCAGGTCACGATCTCCAGGTCCGTGAGTTCGAGCCCCGCGTCGGGCTCTGGGCTGATGGCTCGGAGCCTGTGTCTCCCTCTCTCTCTGCCCCTCCCCCGTTCATGCTCTGTCTCTCTCTGTCCCAAAAATAAATAAACGTTGAAGAATTAGCTGGGGGTAGACAATACTTAATGTCTTATGTCTTCTGAAATTAAAACAAAAATTGATTCTGTTTGAATCAGACAAAAAAAAAAGGAGTTGAAGAAGGTAGTGTGTAATAAAAAAAGCAAAACAAAACTTTTTTTTTTTAAACTTTGGAATATCTTTTTTTAAAAAGTTAGAATATAAGGATAGATGAAAATGTATTTGTAAAATGATTGTCTTTCTTTGAAAGATACCTGGCTTGAATTTAGTAGAAATTATGGTGGAAGCCTTGAAAATGGATCAAGAGAAAACAAACTTCTCGTGTAAGGAAGTTAGTTCTGGTAAGCAAATGGAACTCTCTGGGGACCCAGCCTATGCTGGGCATACGTGCAGTGGGACTGAGAGCTCTGCCAGGTGACTCAGGTATTCATGGTGAGAGTCTGGCTCTTTCCAGCCAGGTGATTTCTGTCTGTCCCCACCCTAATGGAGGTGAACTGGATGGCCGTGGGCAAACCTGTTTCCTAAAATCTCAGTTCCTTCTTCAGGCCCCACCTAAGAACCTTACACCTGATGCTTTCTTGCACTGAGTCACTTCCTGCCTTTGAAGCCTTCCTTTATTACCCTTCTTTACGTCAGAATGACATTTCTTCTTGTTATTATTTTTCTAATCTTCGATTACGGGAGGCAGTTAGTGGAATTTCAGGAATCTTCAAGCAAGCAGGGAGACAAGATGGGGGCGTTTTGGAAGCTGGGACAGCATTTTCCACCTTCCGTCTTCTGCTCCTGGATGTTCTACATTTTCTAAAAGTAACTTCTTTTCAACCGTTTTTAAAAGTCCTATTGACATGACAGTTATTGAGCTAAATGTTAGTAGAAGCAAGATTGTTCAAGGTAATCAAAAGTTAGTGACTTTTTAATGTGCTAGTTATTTGGTCAACCAATGACAAGAGTTATTCCTCATTCCTGCAGTGTCTCTATGTTTGGTAGCCAATGTTGGAATCTGACTAGCTTATATAATGGAGGTCAACCCACTTAAATTATTTAAGAGTGTCTGCAGTGAGAATAAGCTTTTCATGGTTTGTCCCATATTTCTGTTCACCTTTCTTTCTCCTTCACCATCTGTGCTTATTGAGGTGGAGAGTTAGGGACTGACCTGGGATTGGACCCCCTGAACTAGGCTTAGTTGGCAGACTGCCCCCGCCCCTTTTTTTTAGACCCTGAGTCTTTTGCCTTCTTCCCTTCAAAAGTTACCTGCATTCAGGTTAGACCCCTTTTATTTTGTTTGCAAAATAAAATGCATTTATAATTTAAAACCCATTTTATATTGCAAACCACTCATCCAGTATCATAAAACGTAGAGTTAGGCTTCTTTTGTTGTTTCTGCCTTTAGAATAATAATAATTGTTGACTTAACTGAATAATTGACACTTAGGGAGTTCAGTAAAGTAAAACAGTATTACACATACTGTTTTCAGGCAAACAATACAATTGTTCAAAATCCCAACTTTGTTGGGACAGAACAGTCTCAACTGTTTGACTAGGTTAAGCTAAAGTTGATAACAGCAATCAATCCTTTTGTTTTAGGGAAGGAAGCCAGAAACCATCTTCAGTTGAGAAAAAACTTTCCCTTCATGGTAGATTATTATCGCCCAGTTCAGTGTATTATGGTATATAATGTCTTCCTTTGGAGCCCTTGCTATTTTCATATCAGGGAAATTTTGTAAAAAGGACTATAAATTGTTCCAAAAGCGAAGGCACTGTTAAGTGAGGAAGGTTCTAGGCATCTAATGGATGCCCTAAAAAATGTAAAATTATATAATCTATGCCCTGATGAATAGAACCCAAGAAAAAGCTTGACTGGTACATATTCTAGTATCCGAGGGCAGCACGATGCAGTAGGAGTAGCAGAGGATAGCTGTGCAGCAGTCATTTTTAAACGTTTTCGGTCTTCATTTTGCGTGTTCACGTGGTTAATGTCACCTTACTGGAATTCATTACAGGGATTAGGAACTTACGGTGTCTGTATCTCCTTGCCGTGGGGAACGCACACTCTTTACCCACACTCGAGTTCTCTTGTAGAAAGGAAATAATGATTGTTCATACTGAATTCTCCATTGGTCACGAGCTTGTTGAAACTAGCATTGGTATTTTAAAAAGAAAACAAAAGATACATCCCTTCTCTGATATAGGTAATAAGACATCTTACGTTCCTGGTGTTCAGGAGAGGGTGTCAGAAAATCAATATGAATAAATTCAAGTACACAGAGGATTCAGCCTATTCGGAAGTGTAGCGTATGGCAAAATGACATTATGCATTATTAAATATTTTTTGCTTCACCCACATGTAAATATTAGCATATAGAAAAGGTACCATAGGCTACTTACAAATTTAGGCAGAAGGCGATTTGCTGGCTTTTTTTTTTTTTTCATTCTTTGTTGTTGTTGTTGTTTGGTGTCTCAAGGCTTACAGCTAATCTAAATTTGAAACTAAATACTGTCATTACAGAAGATTTTTTCCTGAGTTCTTCCAATTTCTCTGGGGACAAAATAATGGCCGCTCGAAGCAGTGGAGAAACAGTAATTAGGGCAAATAGTAATACTGTGCATGATTGAGGAAAATGTGAGGAAGGGAGGGAGAAAACGCAACAGACAGACTTGTACAGCCTGTTACTAGGAAACCACATCAGCATTAAATACAGTGTGCTAATTGGCTATCCTGTTTCTGCCTGGGTACCAGCCTGGGCCTGCTACACAGCTGTTTCTGCTCTTTCTGGTTGCTAGGTAACTGCATCATTTTTTTCCCCCCTCTTTGTATTCTGGAGGCTAATTGGCTACTTCTGCTCCTGGTGTTGCTGCTGGGTACCAGTCTGGGCCTGCTGCTCTGCTGTTCTCCAAAGGGATTTAAGGGGGGGGGAGGGGAGGAAAAAGGAAAAGGAAGATATGCTGGCAATTAATGGAGCATAAGTGCAAATTCTACACAATGTCTGGCACCTGCGTCCCCTCATCCTGCTTTCTCAACTAGATCCTTTAGCTGTGAAAATAGATTCGAATCTTGGAGTCTTTCTTTTCTCTGCATACCTTTTGATTAGAACTTGAAAGAAATAAGACATTTGACGACGACTACTTAAATGGTGGATTTGGTCTTCTTTAGAAAGAACTGGCAAATTATTACACATTTATACTTGATATGGGCACTAAGAGCATTTGCACGAACGTTAAAATCACTAACTTCATAACAAAGCAGGATCTTTAACATCTTAAAGGTAGTGGCTCTTTATCTCTTAAATGGACCAGAGTCTTTTGTAGCCGTTCTTCTTGGTGTCCTACAGAGTATAAAGTAAGAAATAAAATGGACTAAAGGCAATCATCGGATTTTCCCAACTGTTTTATTCACTAAGGAGTAAAAGGAGACTTCTAGACACATGACTTTACGTTATGGATTTCATTCCTCTGATAAGCATAGCGAAGGTCTCAAATGCTTTTTGGTGGGACATTGCTTTCCACAGAAGGAATGCATGTTTCACACACCTTTTTTTCGTTCCTTATAGCAAATGAACAAATGGGGTGCGAGAGAAACCTAAAATTGGTTCTGTGATGTACAAAAAAGTCTAATCGCTTTCCATATAGTTGCATCTCCTATTGAAGTAGAGGTTTCCATTTCCTCATTATCGAAATCCTCCTTGGAAGTATGGGGACGAAGGTTCTTCAGAAGTGAAGTGATGTTTCAAGGGGGTTCCACTGTAAATGGTTGAGAAGGTGTATGCAAATTGAGGCCCCTTGAAGAGGCAGCTTCATTGATCTAGAAAGGAGCTGTTTTAGTGAGAAGACTCGGCCCACCGTTGTGTGACCGTGCTCAGAAATAGTTAGCAAAGGCAACTCTTATTCAACGTGAATAGCGGACACTGGCTCTCCATACTAATGAGATGTACCACTCCCTCTCGAAAGTGAAAAAGGAGAAGTTCTATTCAAAGCAACAAGCCACTTATAAGACCAGATCAGGCTCTGTGGAATCTTTTCTGCTTAAAGTATCCTTAAAATAGGTGGGAGACCTCAAACTAGTCTAGGATGACGGAGAGAATATTATAATGTTCCATTGGCCTTAAACCCGCTAACCATTAGTAGCATTCAAACTGCAAAAGAAAACCTTATCATCAGAGGATAACTACAGAGCGGGCAAAATATTATTCCTGCCCTTTCTGTTCAAAGGACCGGTTGTTTATCACTCAGGAGTATTTCCCCATGGAAGGACTTGGCCGTTTGGTTATGGGGAGTCATCAGATGTCGGAACATTCCTTCATCGCTCGACAGGTTTTATATTCTGACTTTGGGAGGGAGCGGTTTTGACTGCTTGAGTGTTTAGTCTTTGTTGAGGGAGATCGTCAGAATAACAACTTTCCATGTGTATGACGGATCGTCCCTAGTCAACCGAAGCAGGATCTGGAGTGAACCGTCCAAAGATGGCCTGGTGTCTGTCTTTTCCACCGTTCCTTCACCCGTCCATTGGGTGCAGTTACATGTCTACACTCGGGCTCTGGTAAGATCTGTGAAACAGGGGGTTTCGAAAACTGGCATAGTCATGGGTAGCCTCAGCCCCGAGTGAACACCAGTTCCCAATTCTGAGCTTCCTATCTTCATGCTCTTGTGGGTGGGCAATCTTTATTCTTTGGATGAAAGCAGTCGGGGGCATGCAGGCACGCTTGGGGGGTTGAGGAAAGGAGGTAGTCCTCAACCTCACTGCTTCAACCTTTCCATTCTCCTCAGTCACCTGCTTTGCTCATTCTCATCTGCATGCAGTACTACTGCTCCTTATATGAGGTAAATCAGTTGACAAACCTAGCAAAGAGGAATCTGAGGGGGCCGGGCTGCCCAGCAGGGCTGCTGCTAACCCATATTCTGCCTGTGTGGGAATCAGGAAAAAAGTGCCCCTTTTAGGGGGCAGATAGCAGCCCCGTGCTGGAGAAGAGCTGGAGGCAGTCCTCAGCCCTTCAGCTGCACGCTCTGTGCTCACGTCACATGGCCACCTGCTCACCACAGGTGCTGATCCACTCCAGCGGGCCTTCCCTGACCCTTCAAGAACTTGTGAGGCTAATGAGGTTCCAGCAGGAACGGGAAAGTCGTGACTGTTGAAGGCGGGCGGGGGCGGGGGTGGGGGGTGGTGGTGGTGGTTCTGGGGCCTGCTCTCAATGGCTAAAGAGGCCATTATACATGAGAGCAAACCTTTTAGCCCAGCCGTTCTCCCGAATGTGAGGTCATTAGTTGACCAATGCGGTGATTCTCAACTTGGACTGATTTTGCCCCTCAGGGGACGTTTGACCATGTCTGGAGACATTTTTGGTTGTCCATCTTGGAAGGGGGGGGTGTTGCTCCTGGCGTCTGGTAAAGGGAGGTCAGGGATGCTTCTAAGCATCCTGTAGTGTGTAGGACGGCCCGCAACAAAGAATCATCGCCCCCTGAAGGTCCGCGGTGCCAAGGTTGAGGAACCCTGGCCCAGGGCAACCTCGGCTATCCTTTTCTTCTCTTTGTGTTACTCTTCACCACTTGCAAAGTATTTCCTCATCCTCTTAAGGCTACGCCCCAGGTCTTGGTTCCCTTTTATGATCTTTAAAAAATTGACTAAGTATAAATATTGTATGATTTATTATTTCTGTCAGGACTTAGATGTGCTGGTTCCCCCTCCCCCCCCCCCCGCCCTTCCTTATAACATGAGAGAACTCTCTCCACCTCCACGAGACGCTCAGCTTTCTAGATTTAACGTTTGTGATTGGGACTCTTCGCAAGTGACATCCCCTCCCCGCTTGCTGACGGCTCCTGACCTGTAATAATTTGAGGTTTTGCTGAGGCAGGGATTTGAATCACATGAGCTGCCAGGCTGGTGTGTGGGAGGGAGGCTTTTAGCCAAGTGGGCCTCGCCGACTGGGCACTGACGATCATATTCTACCTGTCCTCTGGTATCCGGCAGCCTCACTGGATAATAACAATTGTTTCCTTGTTATTAAAAAGAAGTTCGAGGGGCGCCTGGGTGGCCCAGTCGGTTGAGCGTCCAACTTCAGCTCAGGTCACGATCTCGCGGTCCGGGAGTTCGAGCCCCGCGTCGGGCTCTGGGCTGATGGCTCGGAGCCTGGAACCCGCTTCCGATTCTGTGTCTCCCTCTCTCTCTGCCCCTCCCCCGTTCATGCTCTGTCTCTCTCTGTCTCAAAAATAAATAAACGTTTAAAAAAAAACATTTTAAAAAGAAGTTCGACTGTTGGTGCAGAAAGAGGTGTCTGAGTCAGAAAATAGAAACCTCTGTTAGGAAAACCGTATTGCATTTCTATGTGCCACTGCAGCGCCTTTCCCGTCGCTCACGATTCCATTTTGCACCAACACCGCGTAGAAAGTACTGTGAAGCAGTTTGAGTTCTCAGGGAGAAAGGTGCCATCGAAGGTAAAAAGATTTAAGTGGCAGTATCTAACGGACACATACTTTATGCTTGCATTTTTGTCGGGAGATGTGAGTCATGCATCGGCCCTTTCAGCTACGCTCGCACGCATAGAAAATAACATTGTCAGAAGTGTCGTCCCCCGATACAATGGACAATATGCTATTAGAATTGTATGGCATTGTCCTTGCTGTTTGGAGATAATACCGCTGACATTATTCGCCTCATACATGTGAATGTGGCTGTAGGGAATACGTGACATCTGTGTCTTTCACACAGATTAGCTTATCCCTTGCCTCTTGGAGGGATTGCGATTAGTGGGCCGGCCTCCTGGGGTCACGGCAAGTGCCATGTTTTGGATCACAGTTGTTATCGGACCTTAGTTTTAGGCACAATAGGGAATTAGTAATATTTAGCTCCATGACCTGAAGAGGCAGTGGTTATTTAGACAGCTCCCCAGTGCAGATGGGCTAAAGAAAGGGTAGGCTGAGGCATTCCTACTCAGATTGGCTTTGGGAAGGAGAAGGCAATTGGGTCCCGAGCCTGGGAATGGCTGCCTCCACATTATTGCTTTTTCCGAGTAAACAGGCAGTAATATAACTTGCCTTAGCCGTTAGAGTTTACCAAGTGCTTTCACACACCTCATTTCATTTCACCTTCGCTTACCTACGGGGCAGATATTCTCATTGTTCCCATTTAATAGATGAGGAAACTGAGGCTCAGAGGGTGATTTGTCACAGGTTTCTCTGCTGGGCTGTAGAGCCTGTCTTATGCTGTTTTTCCTGTAGAAATCAGGTGTGGTTTTTTTGTTTGTTTTGTTTTTGTTTTGCAAGAGTGCCTGAATTAAAACAGGATATAAATGAATGCAGGGTATATTGTTATAGTTGAGCAAAATAAATGGCCTACTGTTTGCCATTCTACTTATTTCACACATATGCTAAGTAACACGAGTTATTATCGTACTTGTCCAACATGACAGCAAATTCAGAAGAGCTAAGAGGACAGAATGATATAATGTATAGGAATATTGTATGTTCCTATATCCTGTCTAGTTTGATTGAATTTAAAAATCCTTGATCTTAGGGTTTTTTTTTTTTCTATTTTAAGAAAGCTGGTTTCGAAGATGCAAACACATGCAAGGTATTAATTCTCAAAACGTTATCTCAGTACTCGTGCATTTGCACATTGTAGAAAATTTGTGGAGAGAAATCGTGAACAGAGACACTTCTCCCTGACCCCTTACAAGAATGCACCTTAACAGCCCTCATTTATTACTAAATGGGCAAATCCAAACGGAGGTGCCTTCGGGAAGTAGGAAGAAGCTAGGGGTGGATGGATCTTGCTGCCCAAGTTGCACATTGCTGTCTTAGGTACACCGGAGCTTTGCTAGGGGAGTGCGAGCAAACAATTTGCGCTTTTATTTTTATTTGTACGATAAATGTCGACTCAGGATAATCCTGCATTAGCCCCCTTTCCCCCCACTTTTTGGAGGATATTTGTGGATGTATTCAATGTCTTATGGAGAAGAATCCTCGTGCGATACAGGGATTCTCGATCCCCTAATGGGCAGCGATCCCAAGCTCAGGTTAAGATTCTGCTGCTGTGTGCAGCAGTCTCTCCTCCGTATTCACAAAAGCACACGGTGAGGAAGAATAGCTGGTGTCTAACATTCTGCCAAAAGGATCTACGGGAACCGCCAAGCGACAGGCACTTGCATTGTCTTCCAGAGATCTGCAGAAAGGAAAGGTTTTCACACCAAGAGACAAATCCCTGGAAGGTGCTAGGAACAGCGCGCACGACCCGTGTGGGTTCCTGAGGATTGTTTGCCTACATATATATATTTTTTTTATCTGATCCTACGTTCCTGTCTATCTTTGTATTTTCAAATCTACTTTCCCCTTTTATTTATTCTACCTGCTAGAGAAATAACCTTCATGAATCGTTGTATTCGGCAGGGCCCCCGTCCGCATTTGATACTTGCCTTTTGCTTGCGACTGAGTTCACTGCCAAGCGTGTAGAACGCTTCCCACCCACCTGTGAGTCTTCCCCTCACCACAGTCAGGTCTTGAAGTTTTCCTGTGGTTTTCTTTGGTATCCGTCTTCTCCACAAAGCATGTTTAATAAGCAAAGGCAGAGACTGGAAACAATCCTTTCATACCTCCTTCCCTCTACTGCCCTTCCCAGAGCTAGAAGGACCCTGGGCACAAAGCTTATGGGATCAATTACCACGAGCTCCCTGTTAACCTTTTTTTTTCTTTTTTTTTTTTTTTTTTACTCTGTTGTGGGAAGAATAAAGCAATAATTAAAATTAACTGAACAGCTTTTGCTCTATTGAGGCGTTAAATCTTTGTGTAAACACAATCACATTGTGCAAACATAGGTCCTTTCAGCGGGCTGATTCAGACAGCGAAACCGCCGAAGTTTTGAGGTCTCTGGGTCAAGGGCCCGTTTTGACACGGTTGGAAAGGTCACCTGCTCATTTGTGTCTCTGCCGCGCTGCACCGAGTGCCGTGAGCGGGTGGGCTCCCTTGCCCGCCGCCGCAGCACAAAGAGGAGCCGGCTGGCATTCGGCAGATAGCGGGCCGAGCCGAGGGGGCAGGCAATCTGCGCACAAAGCAGGACTGCGGGAGCGCACGGGGCGGGTGGAGAGCGCTTGCGAGCCCCTGGGGCCCAGGCAGTGAGACGGCTCGAATGCGGAGAAAACAGCGGTTATAAAATATAAATGTGTTTATTATTACACTGGGCCCATGCTATATAATTTTACACACGCTCATATCCGTGATTTACGGCCGCAGCTCCCTACGGAGGAGAAGCGTGCTAATTTACCCAAATTGATAGGGAGACCTCTGAAATGATCAGAATTGAAGAAGCAGTAACTGAGGGGGGGAAAAAGGTCTCCTAAAACCACAGCAACAACAAAAAGTGGCTGCTGTGTCAGAGGCACCCTTTGTTCATTCAGTTAGATAAGCAGAGCTTCGCTTTAATTATTCATGATAATGCCTGCCCTGCAAGGAGCGTGCCTCCCTCGGCACCGCGTCCGGTCCGGTCCGGTCCGGTCCTCGGTGCGGTGAACACCCAACCAGCCTGCCCGGCTTTTCGGGGAGCTGTGTTGTGCTCTCGCCCGCGACAGGTGAGCCGGCTAAAGGTTGGGGGGTTCGGGCACGCCTGCCGCCCCTTTCTGGGGGGTGGGTGCTGAGCACACTGCAGCGAAGGAGAAAGGCCTAGTGGTCCCAGCCGGGGGTTCCGGGCAGTCCCTCCACTTAGCAGGAAGCACGCTGGTGCTGTGCCTGCGTCCTTGTCCTGAGTCCTGCAGGTGGGGCTTTGCCCACGGAGGCAGGAGGAGATGTAACCCTGCAAGCGGCCCAGGGGTACCCAGAGAGTAAGGGGCGGACCTGACTTATGGGTCGGTCTGACTCCAACGCCCGTTCTCCGGCAGCATCCTCCTGGAATTTCCTAGGAAAGAAGCCAGGAAGAGGCCTGGGAGCAAAGACCCCACCCCGCTTCCACTACAGCCCATCCCATGTGTTGTGCTTTCGGCTCATTTCCTGGTCTCAGCGGCAATTACCCTCATCGCTTCCGACAGCTTTCCAGGGTGTTTTTGTCTGAGCAGGATCTTGGGTTACTTGTTCTGGAGCTCTTCAGAAGGAAAGCACTTTGGGGCAGCATGCGCTGGTTCCAGAGTCCGGGAACACCCATGATTCATACCCCTTGCAGGGGAACTTCAGGTAGACAGCCTGCTGCAATCCCGGGATAACCTGATGGGCCATTTTTACCCGGATGCATGCTTGCTAGGGTGTGGAAGCTGAATGGCCACCCAGTCTTCATAGCAAACCCCCCCGGGGGGGGCATCCCGGATACACATCCTTGCCTTTTCCCCTTGTTCAGTCAACATCCGCATCGGGCTGGCACTACTTTCTAAGCATGTTTTGTATTTGTCCACTTCTCTCCATCTCTGCTGCTAGGGGCGATGACATCTGTGTTTCAGCCACTATCTTCTGTCTCTCAGAAGTCCTCTCACATCAGCTCATTTCCCTCAGCAGCGCGTTCTCCATTTTATAGCCAGAATGATACTGTGAGAATTCACATCTGATCATGTTATGGCTCTGCTTAAAAGTTCACAATGGCCACCATTGTGTTAAGGTCCAGATTCTTAAATGTGGCCGCTGAGATCACTGTCCCATAGAAATAAATAAATTATGTGAGCCATGTGTACACTTACATATACATCTTCTGGCAGCTTTGTTTATTTTCATTGGTTTATTTACTTTATTAATTATTCATTTATTAATTAGTTGTACTCATTAATTACTTTAATACTAGACTTTAACTCAATATCGCCAAGCTTTATTTCAACATGTAATCAATATAAACAATTGTTAATGAGCAGTTTTACGTCCTTTTTTTTTTCCATACTAAGTCTTTGAAATTCAGTGTATATTTTACATTCAAAACACATGTCAATGCAGACCGCCCACATTTCAAGTGCTCAGGAACCCCATGTGGCTGGTGGCCACCAGATCGGACAGAGCTCATCTTTAAGCCCTGTGGTCTAGCCCTGCCTGATTCTCCAGCCACATTGTGACTCTCTATCCCTGTGGGACATCTGGGCATCTGGGCATCTGGACATCTGGGCATCTGGGCATCTGGGCATCTTGGTGTGGGACAGGATGTGGCAGAGGACTGGAGAAACTCACCCCTGCTAAGGAGTAGAAGACATAGCCCAGTACTGGGCCATCTTCACTTTACAGTTCTACTCTGCGGGGCTGTCAGGCAGCTGGAGGTGTGGGTTAAGGATGAAGCCTTGGCTTTGCTTTTGGCCTTGGGGGGGGTTTCCATTTTTGGTTTATCTAAGGCGGTGTCAGGCTAAACAGATGTTTTTTGAGAAAGTGAAGGGAATTAAATGGAAAAACACTGGTAAAGTTGATATGTGGTATTCTTTTCTGAGGAAAATCAACTGCCTGTCCCACACAGAGGTCCTTTGGTGGGTAGCACTGTTCTGGGAGCTCAAGGTGGACCTAGGGGAGGAGGAGTGAATTGTAGTCCACACCCTTGGCTTCTAGTCTCAATAGATTACATTCCTTCACTTACTCGGTTTTAAAAAGTTACAACAGCTATTATATGGGTGCATCTAAATATTTTTGACATTCTTTCCAGTTGAAAGATTCACTTTATCAGAAAATATTTTCAAGGGGAATGTAAACATTTATTCTATTTTAATTGCTGGCATTTTGGTAAGAGTCAGAGTGACGTAGTGGTTAATTAAGCCTGTGGAATGAAGGCGCAGCTGCCTGAATTTAAATCTTGACTGGACCGCTTATAAGCTGGAGAACTTGGTGAGTGGTTTTATCCTCTGACCCTGTTTTCTCGTCTGTGGAATGGGAATGATGTGTCTCATAGGGCTATTGAGAGGATTAAAGGAGAGAATATACATAAAGCCCTTAGTTTCCTGTAGTGCCCAGCATATAAGGAGAGCTCGCTAAATATTGCCTAATAGCCCATTGCCTCAGGACTTGTAAAACACTATCATTAATTGAGGATGGCTGGATTGGGCCACAGTCTTGGCTCAGGATGGTCATTCAAGGTGCTTTCTCTGAACAGATACATTCATTGTCTAGTTTGTGTATAACATTTTGTGTCTTTCTCTCACATTTAGTTTTCTACACTATGTATATATCTGTGAGGAAGGAAAATATAGACATCTCATCATGGTTTGATTCTGTCATCTATATCTCCACTAGAAAAAGCCAAATATATTTTAGTGCATGATACATAAGGCATGGTGAGATATATACGTATTTTATTGGTACACAGGCTTTGGGCTCCCTTTCTATATGTGGTGTTGGGTTTGTGCAGTTGGGTCTAAATTCTTTGGCTTTCTAATCAATGACATGTTGCCGGTTGAGGCACTGAGGCCTGGAGCATTGAATTAAATAAAAGGCCAGCCCCAGGAGGCGTCTGCTCCTAAGACTGGCACACAGATCTCTACTCATCTTGACTGAAAACAGTGACGGCAGGCCCTTTATTCACTAGGAAAGTATGTTCAGGCACTAGGTGTTTTTATGAGCCACCTTGCATAAAGAAGGATTTTTGTTTGGAAAATTTTAATAATCACCATGCCTATAACTGCTTTACAACATGCAAAGCATTAACACAGATACTATCTCTCGTCACACTTCACAATGGTCCTGTAAGGCCAACATCAAAGAAGCGGTCAGCCCCACTTTGCAGAGGAAGAAAGTGAGACTCAAAGAGTTTGTCACTTTCCTAAGATCATATACTAAGTAGTGAGAATGGGGACTAGAACCCAGGTCTCCTGATTGTGAGCCATGTGTGTGCGTGTGTACGTGTGTGTGTTCTACTAAATTGTACTTGCACACATGAGACACCATTTACAGGAGCTCAAGCAACCTTTCTGAGTAAAAGAAGTGATTGAGATATGAAATAATGTTTACACTGCAAGTATGGGCCATTTAGGCATGTATCGTTTTCATTCATCAGTTTCCGTTACCCTTTGAATTATTAAGAACATAAATGAAGCTATTTGTAATAGAGACACAGGCTAGCAGGGGCTTAAAAAGATATCAGATTTTTTTGCTCTTTCACATAAAAATCCAGAATCTCAGACGGCTGTACTCTGAGAAGTTGTCAGCAGCCCAAACTCCTTCTGTCCTGTTTGTCCCCCATCCCTAGGGTTTCTGCCCTTCAGGAATTGCCTGTGTCCACACAATTCAAGATGGCTGCCACCAGGCTTGCTTTCCAGGAACCTAGTTTTCATACAGCTATTTTGAAAATGGGAAGGGGAGAGGATGTCCCAACCTTTGAAAGTACAGCTTGAAATTGCACTTGTACTTGCACTCACATCTCATCAGCCAGAACTTAGTCATATGTCAACAAGTCACTGCAAAGGAGCTGAGAAATAGTCTTTATTCTGGGTAGCAGTGAGCCCAACTAAAATTTGGGGCTTCTCTTATAGAGAAAGGGAAAATGAATATGGAAAGTCACCTGGCCATTGTGCTATGCTCTTTGTCTTAAGAATAGTTCCATTTTAGCTTGTAATGCAGGCATTTGAACATGAAACACTTGAGTTCCGAAAGTCTAAATGTATAATACAGTAAGGGAAAAATTTTAGTATATTCTAGTTCATGGCACATTGCAAAATCAAAATAACTTCATGAGAACTAGGTGTCTGTGGAATGCCAAAAGTTTTGAATGGAAACTTAATTTACATTTTGCATTTTATGAGGATAGCCCATTACTGGAATAATATGAAGTGAATGGGAAATTAATAACTTGGGAGAGCAAGCTTAAAGTGTCAGAATAACCACGTCTTAATATTTCTCGCATCCCCCCCCCAAAAGGTAAAGGGTAAAGTCACATCGCCTTGACATTTTCCCAGGATGAAAATTAAGTAGAAGAATAAAGAGAAAGTATTTTGTGGCTGTGAGTTTAGCACAGACAAAATCAAGGCTGTTTCAGGTTAGAGGTATGTAGGCTGACAGATTGTGTGGGGGTGTTTCTATATATGTGGGTGTCAATATGTTTGTGCTGAATTGTTTGCAGATTTGGGGGGGGATGTCTTGTGTGTGTGCGTGTGTGTGTGTGTGTGTGTGTGTGTGTGTGTGTGTATGTGTGAATATAGATTCCATGGGTGGCTTCAATCATTGGTTTTCTTTCTAATTATTCATATTACAGAGCAGCAGAAAGAGGATGTAGGAGAATCTAGGTTGCGGTGTTTCAAGTAGTTTTGAAGAAGGACTAATAATGTATGCACATGTTCATTCAGTCAAGTTAGTCGAGGGTCTTTGACCTGTCTTCATCGTTCTGAGTGTTGGAAACACTAAAGTGAATAAACCTGGTCTCTGTCCATGACGGAACCATTTGGTTTTGTGAGGCCACAGCATGTAAAAAATTATTCAAGCAATATGATAAGGCTCTTTGAAAGGAAGTTGTGGGACCAAAGAGGAAGGAGCACCCAACTCTATCAGAGTTGGTCTAGAACCACTTCGCACAGGATGTGTTCTTTAAAGTACTAATGCCACGTGTTGGGGGAGGCTCTGAGGCATCAGATATGCAGAGGCATGGGTTCTGACCTCAAGGCAGTCAGTCTCCTGGGGGGATAGCATGTCATCAAGACCCCACAAGGGTCTTGCCATCTCTTCAGCCATTCTTGAAATTCCTCCTTATAAACTCGTCCTTGGCCTCAGCTATGACAAACCACTGTCTCTCATTTCTAGCCTTTGCACATGCCGTTCCTTCCCCCTGAGATGCCTGCCATAATGTTCTTACAGAGTGTTAGGGCTTCCCTCCTCCACATGTCCATGCACACACACTTACC
Organism: Lynx rufus; assembly: GCF_022079265.1. Lineage (NCBI taxonomy): Eukaryota > Metazoa > Chordata > Mammalia > Carnivora > Felidae > Lynx > Lynx rufus. Next base: position 29,070,440 of record NW_025814834.1, read on the forward strand.
AGATATATCAGGCCTCGTGTTGTTGTATGCATCCACGGAGCCTCCCCACCCGGGAACTCCTCTAATGCAGGGACCCTTTGCTTTTACCTTTAATCTCCAGCACTGTCATGGCTCAGTACATAAGAGACCAATAATTAATGCAGATTGAATCCACCTTGTCACATTAAAGAGGCTGTATTTTCACCCTCAGTGAATGAGACCAGAAGTCTAGACATTTGACTTTGCCTGCTCACCCGTGGACAGAGATGAGGTATTTGAGAGATAATGTGTGTTAGGGGTTTTGAATCTGGAAGGCAAGGTGGTAACAACTTTTGGGGCTGTTAATTTTTGACGGATCACCAATGTGTTAATTCGCAAGCCTTGTATTGATTCCGTATGATGTGCCTGAGCCTGTGCTAGACGCTACGGATGCAAGTGAGAATCACCTTGCCCCTTTCCTGGACACACATTGGATTCTTAATCCCATTTATTGAATTGGAGGTGTAAGGCATTCCAGTGTTAAAAGCACTTTCTATGTAATGTGGGGAGGGAAAGCAGGGCAAGGAATCAAGACGTAAGAAATTAAATATCTCACAGGACATAGTAAATAAATAAGTGGCCCAAGAGTGAAAACTCTGACAAGATTTCAGCTCTCTAAGCGGGAGAAATCCATTAGGCTGGGGTGACACGTGGAAGACAGATTAAATTCTGAGTACAGGACATTCTGGTAAGTGGGACAGGCTGGGGAGGGCTACTCAAGGATGATGGAGAGGGAGGGGTTTATATAAGGAGCAACGGATAGATTAGGGTAGAAAAATAAGTGAGACGGTTTTGTGGACGTCTTTTTCGAGTACATAGGCAGTGGTATGTGAAGAGCAGCTCTGTCTTAGGTTGTTATTTGTCAAAACAAGACGCTGAGCTTTCCCTTTTGAGTTACCCTTTCCTTAGATTTCATATTCAGGTAAGGTACATATTTGGGTTGCCTTAGCTAATGAGGAAATTCAGTCTCTGAAAAACAGTGTTTGATCATCTTGGAAAAGAGTTACGCAGACAAATGGATGTTTTAAAGCTTGGCTGCTTTAATATTTACTTCTAAAAATCTCTGGAGAATTAGATCCATGGTTGAATAGTAGCTGGTCCAGGGGAGGGCCCATCTCTTTATCATTTCTATGTAAATTATCCAATTTGTGCTTCTTGAGGACTGATAAACTTACCTGGTTTTTTTTTTTCTTTTTAATTTTAGGGCAAATTGCCATATAAAATAATCATATGCTTGGGTCACTTCTCCACCATCTGCATTTATATAATTAGGCAATAACAATTAATATTAACTTTATCTTAATCAGAACAAATTCAGGATGCTGAAACCAATCATTTGCTAGCTTCTCAAATCATATCTGAGGTGGGTTTTGGATTGTCTACTCCCATGGGCTTTCTAGACCATCGATGTATTTTTTTTTTAATGTTTTTATTTATTTTTGAGACAGAGAGAGAGCATGAGCAGGGGAGGGGCAGAGAGAGAGGGAGACACAGAATGCAAAGCAGGCTCCAGGCTCCGAGCTGTCAGAATACAGCCTGAGGCGGGGCTCAAACTCATGGGCCGTTGAGATCAGCCCAGAGCCTGATGTGGGGCTCGAACTCACAGACTGTGGGATCCCAGGCTCCGAGCCATCAGCCCAGAGCCTGACGTGGGGCTCGAACTCACAGACTGTGGGATCATGACCTGAGCCGAAGTCGGACGCTTAACCGACTGAGCCACCCAGGCACCCCGATGTATTTCTTTTCATATTTAGCATATTTTCAAATATGTAGCAGAAAGTTAACTTTCATCCTGATAGTAAATGCTTTGGGCTTGTATTTTCCAATTTTTATTTAGTAAAAAATTCAGTGTGCTCAGGGATAATAGATGAGGTATCTTCAACTACTGTGTATGTGCCATTGATGGCTACCGTGGGTCCTGGGTCTGATGAGACTTGTTTCAGCCTTCCCCCCCCTCCCCACCCACCTATACTGGACCTCCACGCACCCCCTGTTTCCACCACTCCCAGGTATAATCCTCTCACAATGACCTCAGGCCCCCTCAAATCCTCCCCAGGAAGTGTCCAGTAAGCCTACCTTTCCTCAAAGCTGTGCGCTCCACATTTGTTCTTTTCCTTACTACTACCCTCCACGCAGAAGAATCAGTTTCTTGCAGTGCTCGCTGGGAGTTGTACACCTGAGTTGCCCACCTCTGCAATGAACTGTACCTTCGGGGGAAGCGTTCCCACCTGGGATTGGCTTGCTTCTGAGGGTGCCCATCTGCATTTGGAGATGTCACTTTCTGAGTGGCTTGTTGATAACTTTGGATATTAACTAAACTTGGAACATGTGTGGAGCTAAAGTAACATTTCTTTCTCTTCATTCTTAAAATTACCTTTTTAGAAGTGATTCAGAAACTAGTAGTTTGGTCACGTGGTGGTCTTAGGCTGTGCCTGCATACATCCTCTGCAATATGACCATCTTCACGTTTGAATGCAAAAACGAAAGATTGGCCATGAGCTTAAAATTCATATTTTTAGGCAATCATGTTCCTCCTATCTAAATACATCAAATCGAATTGTGGGAAATTGGCTTACAGAATAGTACCTTTACTACTAAGTGGAAGAAGTCTCCTATAAATTCATTTTCAGTAAATTTACATGGTGTCATCATCTTCACAGGAAAAAAGATAAATGTTTTAACTTTCGTCTTCAAATTCAGTTTCTGTCTAGCTTTTAACTTTTTGTAACTTTGGCAATCACCAAAATATACTTAAGTTTCCAAATTGACATTAAACTTTCTTTGGCTTTATCTCTAAAAAAGCTGATACAAATAATTTAAAAAAAATTAAAGCAACAAAGACAAAAAAGAATAAAGCCAAATAAGAAAAAATGCAAAAAAAAAAAATTAACCTCAACGCCAGAAAAGCATGGAGTTTACCTACATAGCCATGCTTATCGGTGTCATGACTTGAGAACATATAACTTTAGGTACGAGTGTTGAAATCTAAATTTTTAAGTGAGTTTACAGTCTTTTGAGAATTACAATAATTCCTATCTTAAGCCTTATGGGATTTTGTTTTGTTTTTGGGGGGAAGGGTATTAGCCCACTAAAAATATTAGAACACTGCATACATTTCTAATTAAATAAAGATTCAGTTTGACTTTGAGAATATTATGATACCCCTTGGCCTAGGAGAAACACACTATGGTTTCTGAAACACGCGTATTGGAATCATGGGTTGCACATTGAAAAAACTCCAATTGCCAACAGCTATACTTATTCCAGCCTCTGGGATAGTTGCCAGTTTTCATGACCAACATTTCAAACATTCCTCAAACATTCCTCCAACATTTCAAACCAATTCACCAAGAACCTAACACATCCCTCCCAAAGAAACTTTTTGGTCAAAGTTGAGTCATTAAAAATGGAAGCTGGCCCCCAAAGATTTGTTTAATCCTGTGTATTTCCTGGCTGTGCTTCGCAAGGTAAAGTGGGTCTGAGAAGTGATGCTTGGGCTCTAGTTTAAATCTCATGGAGAAGCCCTTGCGCCCATAGCCTTCTCTGGCCTCCACGCACCTGCACACTCCCTTCTGATATCCCCATCGTCGTGAGAACATCTTACACGCGTTTGGGACTTTGTAATCGACCAATCACTTTTAAATGGTAAATGCCATCGCATCTTGATAACTAGAAGGGAAGTAGGACGGATTTTTTTTTTTTCTGTTCCTTCCCTATATAGTTAAAAACAAGTCCCAAAGAAGTTTACTGACTCTACAAGGCCACACTGCTATTAGGCAGCAAAGGTGGTTTTGATGGCTAGTCCTTGTTTCTGATAACAAGTCCATTTTTCTCCAATAGAGCAATGATTCAGGCCTCATCAAGGCTTCAAGGCATGGCTACCCTAATGTTTCTACAGAGCCTTAGGGATCCCCTCCTCCACGTGTCATTCACACGCATTTATCAAACACATGGGCCTTGTGTTGTTTGTATGCATGCGTGGGACTTCCCCACATGGGAGTCACCTACTACAGAGACCCTGTGCTTTTCTTTAATCTCCAGCAGTGTCATTGCTCGGTACAGATTTGAGCCAACAATTAATGTAGATTGAATCCAACTTGTCACACGGAAGAGGCTGTATTTTCATCATCCATGAATGAGGCTTTGGTCTAGGTATTTGACCTTGCCTGCTCAGCTGTGGACAGAGATGAGGTGTTTTGGAGATAACGCATGCTAGGGTTCATGGATCTGGAAGGCAAGGTGGTAACAAGCTTTTTTGGACTGAGCGTGGGGAAAAGTTTAGGAAGGCTGAATCCTTATGCTTGAGGTGATGGTGGAGTTTCCACATAGAAAATGTATTTTAAACCAGTGCTGGCTAAAATAGAAAGCAAGCCATATATATATATATAATTTAAACTTTTCCAGTAGCCACCTTTTTTAAAAAGTGAAAAGGAATAGGTAAAATTAATTTTAATAATAATATTTTACCCCAAACCAATATATCCAAAATACGATCATTTCAACACAAAGTCAATATGGGAAAAATTAATAAGACATATTTTGCATTCTTTTCTAAAACGAAGTCTTTGAAATCCAGTGTGTATTATATATACTTACAGCACATTTAAATCCATATGCTAAATTTTCCACGGTTAAAGCTAAATGTAGTTAGCCCTACCAAAACAAGAGTATATAAATTATGCTTTATCATGGTTCAGTCTTTAACTTTTAATTAAAATTAAATTAGAAGTCCGATTCTTTAAGTCACCTTAGCCACATTTCAAGGGCTCGTAGCCACGTGGGGCTAGTGGCTGGACACCAAGACGTCAGTATTTGTGGGGTTATGTCAGAATTCTTTCTTGCTCCTCTCCACATGCTGAAGTAGGAACCCTGCCTTACGGAGGGTATGGTTTAAATTTTCGGTTATACATTTTAAACAGCCATTTTAAGGTGGCGATCCAGGCTGTAAGGACTTATCCAGACCTCAGCCAGTTATTGTTTTATTAGTTGTTTCATGAACAAAAGAAAAAAAGAGGAAACGTGTGCTCCGTGCAGTGACCGCTGCTTTATGCAAATTGAACCACTCAGGTCCTAGCGCCTTATAGCTCCTGGGTGAGCAAGTAATGGATGAATGAAAAAACCAACATAGAACATGAACAAATGAGTACACATTTTCTTTTATGGTGTGGTTACAAATGCTTTTCAAGTTCTGGAAAAGAAAGCCTTGGTCTCGTTTTCCAACAATCACCTGACTAAAATTCCTTGGAAAAAGAAAATATGGAAGATTCAGCTGGAATCTAAGAGGAACTCTGAGCCAGTTTTCCAAAGCCGAGTTAATAACAGGGTTTTTCTACTTGCTGCTCATATACCCTGAGAAGGGATTGCCAAGCTGGGGAGTGATGTTTACTGCTTACTCTTTTTCCAGTGTTAAGAAAGCTTAGTGACATTTTCTCTCTCGGTGTCTTTATTCCCCAGGTGGCTTAAATTCTCTGGTGCCGCCGAGTGTGATGTGAAAGCAATTGATGGGTCTTTGCTGATTTCCTCTTCATGTACTCAGTGGCAATACAAACCCATTACGAAGTATTCTTCCTCCTTTCCATTTTACTTTTTCATTTCCCGATCTGCAAAATTTCAAGTTCCTAATCTAAATTCTAAGGAGCCTAGGACCTTGACATGCCCAGATAACAGAAATCTAGTAACACTTTTTAAAAAGTAAAAAGCGGTAGATAAAATTAGTTTTAACAGAAATCTGGGCGTGTCAAGGTCTTAGTCTCTCTAGGAATTGGATTAGGGACTTGAAAATTTGCCGATCGGGAAATGAATGCAGAAAATTTGCATTAACGATGTTTATTTTCAAGGGACTTTTAACCTGGTATGCAAGATTCAGATGTTCATATTTTATTCTACAATCTATATCTTAAAGGCAAATTTATGGCGCAATACATTTGACATATCACTTATGCTCTCCCAAACACATATTCAGTGAGAACCTTTACAAATGAGTTCCATAAAATGACGCACTTGGCTTCCCAGAGGGGATGTTGCCCAGGAGACTGTGGTCCCAGGTGTGAGATGAATATTACAGGGAGATTTTCAGGATATGCCTTTCTTTAGGCTCAGGCAGTTAGAGAAGAAGAGTGACCTTTGATGGTGAAGGAATACTTAATCCATTGTAGCTCCATACTTTAGTCCCTGGAGTAGAGGATTAGCCAGCAAACAAACATCTACTCTTAGGCCAGTTCAATGTATAGAAAGATGGGGACTGAAATCACACGGGCTGCCCTGCTCCTCTGGGTGCACTCGGTTCTTTGTTGTAGATCAGGATGTCGTATTCGAATATTCACTGTATTCTACAGGATTGAGCCAGGCCCTGCCTTAGTGCTGTTGGTGTCACAGTGAACGAAACAGGTGCCCGCCCAAAACTTATGTTCTAGGAGGGGAAGCAGGCAGTAAAACACACAAACAATATGCAATCTAATTTGAAAGCGATTGAGTGGAGAAGGTGACAGAACCTGTTGTTTTATGGAGGACGATGAGGGTAGGTCTCTCTGAGGAGGAGACATTGGAGCAGGGACCTGAATGGCATGAGGGAGCATGTATTCCAGGCAGAGGGTTTAGTAAGTGCAAAGGCCCTGAGATGGGGGTAGGAGATGAGATTAAAAAGGGGCCAGATCACGTGGAGTCTATACGGCAGGGCTGCACAGGCTTTTGACTTGGATTCTGAGAATGACAGGAAGCCAGTGCAGCATTTATACTTTAATTTCTTCTTAACCTTGTTTGGGTCAGGAACTTCTTTGGCAGTCTGGTGAAATCTGTAGAAGGTTTCATAGAATGTTTTCAAATGCACAAAGTAAAATCCAGGGGATGTCAGAGAAACCAATTTATGGCAATATAAAGACCAAAATCCCCTATAAACAACCCACCTGATCTGATTTATATTTTCAAAGGGTTTGTCTGAGTGTTGTAGGGAGAATGGACTATAGAGACCGAGTATGGAAGCACCAGGACCAATGGGCTGGGAGCCAAGCTGCTTCCATTTATTCGATGGGGCACTGGTCTCTAAAGTAGGGTGTGCAACATAGTCTTTTTGAGCACAGGAAGAAAAATGCATACCTCCTATTTATATTTAATTTACTCTCATTCTTTTTAGTTTCTATAGTGAATGCATATTTTATAATATCCTAATGTATGAGGACATCAGTAAACTTATATAATTCATGAATAAACCTACTTATATCGGAGATGCATGTTCAAAAGTATTTACGTGCATTGGACCAATCGCATTTGATGATCGTGATGTAGAGAGAGTTACTCTGTAAGAAACTAAAAAAAAAAAAAAAAAAAAAAAATGCCATACTGGTTTAGCCCACATTCCATCTCAGAGGCCATTCTGTGGGAGAGCATGAATTCTTGCCATGATTCAACCTTGCTAAATGTCAAGTCCTGTTTCTCAAGCATCCTTAGCTCTCCTTAAGAGCCCTTGTATGGCTATAAATCCATTTACACCTGATTAGACCTACTATCACCTCTGAGGGAAGCACGTCTCCTGGGGCTAATTTCCAGATAGGAAAAGTAGATCTTTTTTTTTTTTTTTTTTTAACGTTTATTTATTTTTGGGACAGAGAGAGACAGAGCATGAACGGGGGAGGGGCAGAGAGAGAGGGAGACACAGAATCGGAAACGGGCTCCAGGCTCTGAGCCATCAGCCCAGAGCCCGATGCGGGGCTCGAACCCACGGACCGCGAGATCGTGACCTGGCTGAAGTCGGACGCCTAACCGACTGCGCCGCCCAGGCGCCCCAGAAAAAGTAGATCTTGATATTCCCCCTGCAATTCAGGGGGTTCTGACCGAGTCCTCACTTGTGGCCCTGTGAGCTGTGCAGGCCCTGGCACGCTCCCTCGTCCATCCGGTTTGTAGGCCGCCTTCATCCACATACTCCTTCCAGACCTGGGTCCTCGTGTTTTAAGCCTCTCTCCATCTTCCTGTCTCATAGAGACCCCTCCCGAACATTTGTGATCGCTATTGAGTTGCAGTGAGCTGAGTGGTGGGCATTAGTGCAGGTGCCATACCAGATAGCGTTGGCAAGGGCGTGCCATTTTCTGCTTTCTGCCCCGAACTAGTACCTGGAGTGGAGCAGGGGGAGAAAGAGAGTGAAAGAGAGGGCAGGATGAAGGAGATAAGCTGATTTTGCATGAGGTCTGCTCCAGTTACAACTGAACGACGCTTTTTTTCTTTTTTCCTCCCTCCTTACTTTCTTTCTCCTTTCCTCCTTCCCTCTGGCCCCTTTCTCTTCCTTACTGCCTGTCTTTTAGAAAGAAAGCTATTCTTTTACAAAGAAAGAAAGCCAAGCTTTTTATGAAATGCACAGAAATCTTTAGGTAGGCTGTTCGGATGAAAACTAATGCATCGTGGATTATAGATGGTTTGCTCCCTGCCCCGCCGCCCCGACCCCGAGATCAAGCAGCGGGTGCTGGTGTCCAGGGAGGTGTAATCTTGACCATGCAAAGTACTGACAGAGGGTTTTCACGGCTGTCTTTCAAGTAGACATTGGTTTACAGAAGCCGATATGGAACCCAGAAATGAGGCCAGCCTAACCCCGCTATTTCTGAGCCCTAAATAAAGAAGTCTTATTCCCGATTCTTTAAACGTTTTTTTGCTCCTCTGATTTCTGAACTCTGCCCTGTATCAGGCACTGCTCCTTCACTTGGTTGAGTTCTTTCTTGGTTGTTTTTAAATTTCGCATTATTGAGCATTCGCAGAAATGGCAACTTGTAGGTAAATGAATCAGACGCTGGAAAAATAGCTTGATGAGACACAATAATATAACTTGGGCAAACTATCAGGGCACAAAGGGACTTGTTCTGCGTGCAAGCAGGAAACTGTGTTAGGTGATACAATTCAAAGCCAAGTCAAACTACCTGCAGTTTCTGTCTGAACACGGGCGAAAGGGACACTGAAAAGCTACTGGATAGGATGGTTGGTTTGTGCCAGAATTAATTAAAAGTCGACATTATTTTCTAGGAAGTGAATAGATCCTTCATATCATTTGTCAAAGTAAAAGGAAACCAAACTATTTTTAAAAATTCACCAAGAGGAAAACCAAAACAGTTTGAAATAATAATTAAAAAAAAAAATACCCAAAGACATCCATTTGAACCTCCATTTTCTCTCTGTCCTTCCTGTGTCCTTCAAAATGTGGTTGCTTATGATGGATGGGTTAGTTCGATTGCGGGATTGATTTTGGGGACTGGAAGTCTCTGCTTGGTGCTGTAGAATGTCATGGGATTTCCAGATGCCTTGTTGCATTTGGGGTGTGTTTGCTTCCCCTGGGTGCCAGGAAACCCCAATTTTACTTGCATTTGAGGGCCTTGGGGGTGGAGGGCATTGTGAATCTCTAACACCTTTGGTGCCTCGTTCTGTTTGTTTGTTTGTGCCAGATTTCCTTGAAGTAACAGAGCCTGGTTGGTAATCAATCACATTAAGTGAATGATGCCAACACACCTCTCAAAGAGGGCACACCTCTCCCCAACTAAGGTCTCCAATTTCCCCTTCAGCATTTCACTCGTTCAGAGTAGATCTAGAGAACACGCCACTGTTCTGGTGAATTTTCCATCGATATACGGAGAAAATATTTAGAACTGAAATACACACTACTTTCCAATATTTAGGTTGCCCAGAGTGATTCCAGGCTCAGCTGTCTGGAGCCTGAGCTCTGAAAGTTTTGGGTGACAGCCGTTAGACAGCTTCTGAGAACACAGGCAAACGTGGGAGGAAGAGAAGTTGAAATTGATTGAATACTTACCTCGTGTCAGGCTTCAGGATATGTGTCTTATATTTGACAACATATTTAAACCTCACCACAAACATGGGAAGCTCAGCCCCATTTGACAGAGAAGGACACTGAGGCCTAGGGTCTGTAATTAACTCAGCTTCCAGGTGTGTTAACCCCAAAGTTGACTTGATAGCCCCATTCTGCTACCTTCTCTTCAGCAGGTGCAATTTTCTAAAATTTCGGCTTTAAGGATTCAGAAGGTGAACTTTTAACACTGCTCAGTGATTCTTTTTTTTTTTTTTTTTTCTGGTTTCCAAAACCGAATGGGTTTCCTCCTGTGCTTCTAGCCCTCCTTCATGTCCTCTTGGTTCCCTTTAAAAGAAATGCCTGTGTTTCTCATTCCTCTTCTCTATGGGTCTTATAGAGCAGTGGCTCACTGGGGCATCGATTTAATGAAATAAAATTTTCAATCATGTTTGGTTCAATTCTAGGTGATACAAATAAAGAATCGTGAACACTTTGTAGTCCGGTATAAAGGGAAGGAGAAAGGTGAAAGAAGAAAGTGGGTCAAGTATAGTACCTGGGCAATGTCTCCTTAAGCGCTGCCTAGTGAAGGTCTAGCTGTTAAAAATAGAGATATAATGGAGCAGCCATAGGACTACTTGGGCACCTGTGTGTGTATCCTGAAGTTGTGGGTTTGGCAATTTGTAATATTTACCAGTGACGTCAACATCGAGTGTGCTGGGCGCTGTTCTAATTAACATATAATACATATGTGTATTAAGTTATGCTCTTCAAACACTTTGAGGTCCGTGCTGATATTATCTCTAGAAAAACAGAGGCGCAGACAAGTTTCTTAACTTGCCCCAAGTTAGACAGTTAGGGGCAGCATTGAAAGCTGAACCCTGGAAGGTCGACCTCAGAGCTCATGACCACTGTGCTGACCTACCTGTCAGTTATGAGGGCTCGGTAACTCTCATGATTTCATCGTGTTGTAAAGATTATTTCTTCTTCTTCTTCTTCTTCTTCTTCTTCTTCTTCTTCTTCTTCTTCTTTAATGTTTTATTTATTTTTGAGAGAGAGAGAGAGAGAGAGAGCATGAGCAGGGGAGGGGCAGAGAGAGAGAGAGAGAGGGGGGGGAGAGGGAGAGGGAGAGGGAGAGGGAGAGGGAGAGGGAGAGGGAGAGGGAGACACAGAATCCAAAGCAGGATCCAGGCTCTGAGCTGTCAGCACAGAGCCCGATGCAGGGCTCGAACCCACGGACCGTGAGATCATGACCTGAGCCGAAGTCAGATGCTTCACCGACTGACTGAGCCACCCAGGTGCCCCAAGATTATTTTTCTTCGTAATCAGAACCAGCCCACCATACAGTTGGAAGGGTAAATATTTGCCATGTTTGGTGACAGACGTTGATGGGTTAAAAGAAAAGGTCTAGGGAAAAATCATGTCTTTCTCTTGCATATCCCTCCATCTGTATTTACTGTGCGAAAAGGTCACTTGAGCACAAGAGCTCGAATTTCGTACTTATAAGCAGCTTCACTGTGGCTAAAACCTTGCTCTACAAATTGGCTTTAAAAATATTTTGTAATACTCTGTATCTCTCTCTACTATGAAAGCTCTGGAACCATTAAGTTATGGCCTTCTTAAATAGGACTTTGTGACTGTATTTTACATAAATGGCAGGAATCGTCAAGGGATTTCTGTTTTACTCTCAAACTGTAGCCCTTTCTCCTGACTGTCCATCCACTCCCATTTACTGGAAGGCACAGTGGTTCTGGGAGACCTGAGCTGTTTGCCTTGTCAGTCAGGTCCCTGGCTCCAGTTTGTGGTAGGAGGGAAGAGGAGGGAGAAAGCTAAAAAGGCTGAAATGGTAAATTACGGTAGGTACTGGAGAAAAATAGAATTAGAAGCATTTGCGGTTCGGACGAAAATAGCGCATTTCCTCTCTGCTTGGACAGTGGGGGTCAAAGTGCTCCAGGGAATAGAAAATAAATAAAAATTGATCCCTCACCAGTTGAAGGAAATGCTCTGAGTCTGTGAACTGAAATGACAGCTCCAGATTAGAGGATCCTGTGAGACCACTTTTGAAGGTTAAAAACAACAACAGCAACGGCAACAACACCACACCAGGAGACTAAAGAAAATGTGACACAGCGTATTAGGCAATGTAGTCTTTCGAGAATGATTTCTATGGTCCTTTCTCAAGACGGTGGCTAGAGAGCAGAACCTGATCAGGTATGTGGCCATTTTGTTCCCGTTGTTGACCATGGTCGTTCCGTCTTTTCTTGCAGGTGAGAAGCCTTATAAGTGCTCATGGGAAGGGTGTGAATGGCGTTTTGCACGAAGCGATGAGCTCACGAGGCACTACAGGAAACACACAGGTGCAAAGCCCTTTAAATGCAACCACTGCGACAGGTAAAGAAACGAGGAAGCTTCCGGGATGGGGAGGGGAGAAGGTGAGGCGCGTTGGGGGTGGACTGCCCATATGCTTCTGGGGTTATCCCAAGCCTCTGTCCCAGAGACTCAGGCCTGGGAATGCCTTTTACTTGGCCACTGAGAAAACCGAGGAGATAAGGGTGCCTTTCAGGGTAAAATCAAGAGACGATATGGACTCGTGGTCCGGTAACGTGGGTAATTAGCGAATGCCAGCTTTGGGCCAGGAATCATGTTCGTCACTGAATGGCAATAAGACACAGTTCCTACCCTCAAGGAGATGATGTGGCAGATGATTTTACTGTAATATGAAAAGTAATGAGCTAGAGAATGGTCACCTGTAGCTGCTCCTTCTGATCTTTTTATTAGCATCAATACCAGTTTTCCTCACGCTTAATAACATGAAAGAATAGAAAGCCTGCTGAACGGAAGGAAGGCTACTCATAAGGCTCTCCTCTGAAGCGTTAGTAGAAATGAATTTACCGGAGAGAGTCCCCGTTCTTTGGGGGCCTGAATCACTCGTTCTCCTTTGAAAATAGGGACTAAAGTCTAAAAGATGGCGAGGCTTTGAGAACTTATCCTATAATTCAGTTTCAAACCTTCAGCATTTGATAGTGGAAGAAAGAGCACGTAGCAACAGATACTTCACAAGTAATAGTATCTGACAGCCTTGGCATTATCAACCAATAAACCCCAAAATGGAGACTCTGCAGGCCAAGGTGAAGGCAGGATTAGGTTTAGACATAATCAAATAATGGGCTTGCATCTGAGCATGTTATCCTTCTAATCCTATTTCTGTGTTTAAAAGGAAGCTTAAGAAAATTAACCATCTTTTTAATGCAATACTAAAGGTCTCAGTTATGATGAGAAAAATGCTCCTAATACGATAAAAGCCCTGAAAGCCTCAGGGTTCCCCAGCCTGCAGGATGTCCGTAGAGGCCTGGCTCTCCGTGGGAGGAAATGCGATCGCTTTCACATCCTGCCTCCCCGCGTCTGTGCTGGCACCTCCCCGCACCAGGCCTTCCTCTGGAGTCGTGTGTGTGTGTGTGTGTGTGTGTGTGTGTGTGTGCGCGCGCACGCGCGCGCACGCGTGTGTTTGGAGAGCAGAGCAGTAGTGGCCAGGTCTCATGGGTGGCCGGTTGGCTTGGTGCTCCTTTAAGATGCTTGTAAAGGAGCATTCATGTTTTTCCTCCTTTTTTTCCTTCTTCCTGAAGAGGCTATTTTCCTCTTATCTTCATTCTTTAAGCACTAAATAAAGCCCCCATGCCTCCTGGAGCCCAGAGATAACCTCCCACCCCAGGGCTGGCCGAGGAAGTCCACTTTACGAAGCTATTGTCCTTCATTCCCTTGGAGTTCTCTTCTGCTGCCCAAGAACAGAACCTGATTTTTAATTTCTATCCCTTACCGCCAAGGCCTCCTGAATTTATGTGCATCGGCTGCTTTTCTACAGATTATACTTCAGTAATGTTTCTCACTTGACATCTTCCCTCAACTGCCATCTCGAGTTCATTTCTCTCTAGTCCTGGCTGCTAATAAAGAAGCTGCATAGCGTGTGGCTCTTTGCCCACAGTTCTCTGAGGGAGAGGATTATATCAACTGGGATGAAGATGAATCCTCTGCGAGCTGTCCAAGTGTGGTGGTAGCAGGCATACACAAAAGACGCCCATCCCCGAAGAGTGGTGTGGCCGTGGCTCAGATTGTGCACTGTGGACTGCATTCATCCTTAGAAATGGACGAACAATTCTCATTGGGAAATGGCCAGAGTTAGTATTCCTCTCTTCAGATCAACTGACTTCTTAAGAAATTTACAACTGTCCAGCAGTCGACATGCTAGGACTAAATCTGACCGTTTGTATGATTTCTGTGGAGAGATAACTTCAAGCCCACTGGGTATTTCAGTGAAGGAGATGTCAGAGATGGGTAATTTGGTTAGTCTTTTGCTTTATTTTCTTCTCCAAAATATATGCTTTCTGGAGCTAGAAATTCACTGGGCAGATGGTACAAGTTCTGTGACACAGTATTTGGGGGAGATTGCGATTTGGGAGAGGTCTGGGTCAAAGTCCCGTGGCATTGGCCAATAGTGCATTCTCAACAATGTCCGGAATAAGGGGTTGGATTCTCATTTAGTGTCTCACGACAGGCAGCACCTTATGTTTCAATGGTGGCGATTGTGCTAAGAATAGAGCAGGTCTGGGAGGTGGCATTGGGGGATTGGAGTGGTCCCAAAGCAGATGAAAGGCAAGCCTGGTATGACTGGGGAGCAGGCATTCCTAAAGGACTTTTACCTTCAGAAAAGAGGGCATCTGTAGCCCTTAGCAGGACTGTGAGTCCCGCTGGTACCACAGCGTGGATAAGTGTAAGAAACCTCCCTCTTGCTTCTGGTAATTTGAGAAAGCAGACCACTCCATAGGCTAGGCTTGGAATGGGGCTTCCTGTCTGCAAAGCGTGTACCAAGTCTAATTTAGACTTTTATTTTGCCGATTGGGGAAGTTGAAAAAATAAATGAGTTTTTCTTTGTGTATTTGCTTTGCTTACATTTAAGATTACCAGATGCCACAAAAATGTCTGCATCTCTGGCTTTGTCCGGAAAAATCAGAAGATCCGGTCACGCTGGGCTCGCATTGCCGTGTGGCCAGAATTCTCTGGAGCTAAACAGTCGTCACTACGCATTCGTGGTGGCCACGTGCTCACTACTCTCTCACCGTTCCCACCACACCCCGTGTCTCCCAGTGTGAAGCCAGACCACCAGTTGCCATGCATCCTCGCTTGCTCCGTTGTCTCCTCTTAGAGAAGAGCGGGATTGCTTCATAGCCATGCCTTATCACAAGTACAATCAGATAGTCGGTCCTTGGCCCATTGCACCTGTTCACTTTATCTGCCAGGCCCCTGAAGACTTTGGGTTTTGTGACCTCCGGCTTTAGGTGTGGGTTGGGGGAGAAAGCCGTGAGCCTCTGCCACTTCCTTGCCATCAGACTGAACAGGATAGCCCGTGGAGTGACCACTTGCTAGAGGGATGAGTCTTGTGTCTCAGTCCATGCGGCATGAGGCCGCTGGTGCTGGTAAACAGGGCTCTGTTTCCATGAGCCGTGATATATAGGCCATTGTTCTGCCAACTCAGCATAGTTATAACTCAGGGAGACTGCTATCAGGACAGTACCTTCGAGATCCTGGGCAGTGGAGAGGAAACATTGTGATCTTTGCGTCAGCCCACTTATAGGTGGTAACAAATACCAACCCATCTCTAGCCCCTTTGGTGCCTTAGAGGGTTGCCGTTGACTTCATGCCCTCATGACTTTACTGTGCCTTTTTCATAAGCAGGCAAAATGACAATAGTGGTTTGACTAATCCTCTGTAATGAACAAATTTCAATCATTAAGGACCTTCTTATTTAAGGTCATCTGACTGCTGTATAGTCATAAATACCCTCTGGGGGTATATTACCCTTAGAATCATTTGATTCTGCATTTCTAGATGGTGAGTTTATGCATTACCTTTTTCTATTCCTATGTGGCTCTCCGTAAGTATAAATTAATAAATATAAATTAATCACGACTAAGTATCTTGCTGGTATATTGAATTTAAATACAACCCCAATGGTGAGGGACCTCGTCTGAATTCTAAGCACCATACACTTACAAGAATTTGCACAAATAATGAGGCTGGTTCGATTCAGGAAGAGTGCAGTTACATTTCATATCACGTGAAAGACTTGGTTTGTTTTTTCACTTTTCTTTTTCCCTGAAAGATCTCGAAGCGTAAAGATAGATGCTTGCGCATATATCGCTGGATGCCCAGCACATAGTGGTAGGCAGTTGGTAAAGGCAGAATAAAAATCTGAACGCGTGCATCACCGAGGGGTTTCTTCAGATGAAGCTCCGTATCAAGATTACCATTTTCCCTTAGGTTCTCAGGATATAGAAAGGAAAGAGGTTCCGTCCACAGGCCAAGACCTGTCTTTTACCGCCACCATCTCCAATCCCCGTGTTCCTCTTTCAGACAGCCAGCGTTTTCCTGGTGCCTGCTTTACTGCTTTCTCACAGGTGCTCACCACTCAGGCCTGACCGCATGCGCTTCTGGATTCATTTTCTAGTTGCTGCCATTGCCAATTGCCACAAATTTAGTATCATCTTTATTTAACTTTATAAGTGCATTTTCTCATAGGCACCCTCTTATGGGTAACCTTCCGTGGGTTAGAAGGTGATACTGGGCTATAACCAAGCTGTCAGCAGGGCTGCATTTTTTTGGTAGAAGCTCTGGGGAGACTTCATCTCCTCATCTTTTCCAGCTTCTGGGGGTGGCCCATATTTCTTCCCTACTCACTCATCCCTCCTCATCCAAGCCGTTGAGTTCTTGTCCGCTGCCATCTCTCTCGTCTTCTCTTTCAATTCCCTCTTGCATTTTTGAAGATATCCGGGATGGCATTGGCCCTACCCAGATAATCCGGAATAATCTCCCTGTTTTAGAATCAGCTGATCAGCAAATTAAGTCCATCCACAATCTCAATTCCCCTTTGCCACGTAACCTACCACGTTTACAGTTTCTAGGGATTCAGTGTAGACGTTTGGTGGGGGGCAAACCCATTCCTCTTCTTGCTACAAACTCCTCAAATTGACAGCTCAGCTTTCCCTTCTTCTCAGTCTAAAGAGCAGGTGTCTAGCCATGCTAGAGCATGGGCTCTGGAGTCACACTACTTGGGTTCAAATTTTGGCTTTGCCTCCTTCTGATGACTTTCTCAGCTGGCGGAGGAGATAAGAATGGCGTCTTCTTTATAGAGTCTTTATTGAGGATGTTAACTTTTTAAAAAATGCCTACAAAAAGAACTTCCCAACTTAGATCCTCTTTCCCTAGGCTGTTGGGATGAAAGAAGGAAGGAAGGAGGGAGGGAAGAAGGGAGGACGGGAGGGAGGGAAGAAAGAGAACAGGCAGGCAGTGGTCAACACTGAGTATGCCCTCAGGATAAGACAAAGTCATGGAAGTTAACCGCTGAATTCCCTGTAGGCTGTATTGCTTATCTGTATACCAGTAACATCAAGCACTTACTTTTAAAGAATATTTATCCCTATTTTATAGTAAGTTAAATCCCCTTTAGATGGCACTCTAAGGGATTATCCAAATATCTCGCTCATATTAAATTAGGGCTTGAAATAAGTGGGTGTGATTAGAATTAGAATTATTATTATTCAATACATTATTGGATTTGATTATTTTCTACTGCACTTTTCCCATTTTTACATGTTTTCCATTTTGGCCTTTGTTCTGTTTTGCTTCATTTCCTTGGGGTTATATCCTGCATGTGTACCTATTTAAAAAATCAACACAAAGTGGGTAGAGTGGGTTCACTCAACACAGGAGGTAGGGTGGGTTTTTTGTTTGTTTGTTTGTTTGTTCGAAGAATGAACAAACACTGGGAAATCCTGCCCCAAACAGGAAATCTTGCTAACCTGATCAGGGCAGCTTGCTGACATCCTAACAAGAATGTTGGACTGTGAGCATGTTTTGGGCCTCAGGAGAGCCTGGGAATATTCTCACAGGTAAGAGAGTGGCCAGTTTCAAGAGAAGAATCCAGAGGGAGAGCACACACTCAGAACTCAGAATGATTGCTGTCTTGGGTGCTGACTGTACTGAGATTCTAGCCAGAACCTTAGATTGATTGTAGGCTGCAGGCATATGGAAATGCCCACTCTGTTAGGTACATGATACAGAAACCTGACTCAGACTGGTGTTAGCTTCTAAGGGGATTTTGTAGCTCACCTGACTAAGAAGACCAAAGTTAGATTGGTCTTTAGGTTTGGCTGGATCCAGGGTCTCAGATGTGGTCATCAGGACTCTTTCTCTCTCTTTCTCTTCTCCTGCCCATTTTTCCCCGTTGACTTCATTCTTAAGCAGGCTGTTTCCCACGTGGCCAAATGGACACCAGCAGCTCCAGCTTCAATCTTAGTAGCTCAGCAGCCCGAGTGGGAAAAGAGCTTCTGTCTTCCAATTGTTTCAGCAAGTGTTCCAGGACTGGCTCTCATGACTCTTCATGGGTCACGTGACTGTCGGCCCACTGTGGCTGTAGCTTTAGCCTTAAGAGGAGGGTCAGCCCCGTACTCCTGGGAGTGCAGAAGCATGGCTAGCCAAGAGAAGATAAAGTTGCTGGGACCAGAGGAAAGGGGGAGGAGTGAAGATGACCACTGTGCCGGATCTGAGCCTGAGGAGGGCACTCAGTGGTGGACCTCAGGCAACAAGAAACGGGGCATTCGAAAGAGTGGGCATTTGAAAGAGTGGGCTTGCCGATCTACCTAGGTTCTAATCCCAAGTCTGCCGCTCGCTAGCTACAGGACCCTTGCCTCAGTTTCCTTACCACACACACACACACAAGAGGTGTGAACACTTACCATGGAAGGTTGCTGAGAATGTTGCTGGATAATACTGGGGAAATACCAAGCACATGCCTGCGTGTTTTCTCATTCTCAATAAATGTGAGCTCACTTCTCTGTTCTTGTTCCTGACTTACTATGTAATAGAGTGTCTGTACAGACCCGTAGGTATCACAGGCAGCATTTCTGTGCTTTCGCTGTAAAGCTCAAGACTAAAATCTGGGCGTTGAACTGTTAGAGTTCCACCATTCAATGAAACAAGCTAATCACTTTCTGCCGTACTACGGGCAGCATACGGGCATGTCCCATGTTTCCGAAGCACTTTCTCGTTAGTTTCTTCTTTAATAATGACAACTATGATAATAGTTAACATTCATTGACATCTTCCTATGTGCCAGTTAATATTCTAAGCACCTTACATAGATCATCTCATTTAATCCCCCAAACCAACCTGCGAGGTAAGTACTATAATTATCGCCATTTTACTGAGGAAGAATTAAGGCCCAGAGAGGTTAACATGCTCAGAGTCACTCACACAAAGAGTAGGAGAGCTGGGATTTGAACCCACGCAGTCTGACCTCGAGCTCACCTTCCCTACACACTGCCTTATTTCTCGATACATATGTACCGGGTCCCTTTAAGGTAGGGCTAATCGTTTTCTAAGGGGTGCTGGAAGTTGGGTTTGTTACCTGGACCCCTCTTATATCCTTGTTGTTGTTTATATTTCCTAGGTGTTTTTCCAGGTCTGACCATCTTGCCCTCCATATGAAGAGACATATCTAAAAACCCTAAAGGCCAGAGTTGCCATGGCGTCGGCCGTTGTCTAAAGGAAATGCCGTGAGGCAGGGGGCTGGACTTCAGGCGGGGAGCCATTGCCTCGCAGAAGAAAGTTCTCACGTATAAACCTCTGTGTACACACACACACACACACACACACACACACACAGACACGCACTCACATAGACCCACACACACGCACTGTCATGCACTCAGCTATATTTAAAATATATACGTCTATTCTTTATGCCTTGCCCTTGCCAGATGGTGGAAGACGAAGAAGAAGGAAACCAGGTGAACTCAGCAAGGCAGATTGGCTGCTTACTTCAGCACTATTGGAATTATTTCCCGCTGTTGCCAATGGAAATCAAAGAAAATGGATGTGACGTCTCTGCAGGTGGACGGCAGTAAGAGGGGCTTATTTAACTTGCTTCTCAGTGCAACTTGATAGGAGAATACAACGTCTTAAAGTTGCATATGTGTAGCACTGATGTTTCTTTTTAAATAGTTGGGGGAAAATGACCTAGAAAACCAAATTGCAGTTTGGTAGCCAAAATTAACTCTTGGTTTATTTGTCCTTTGTGTGTGAAAAGTCCTACTATTCCGTGCGTCCGACTTCCTCACAGAACTGTTGATCGGTTTTGGTTCTTCTTAGTACTATTGAGATCTTTCGAGTCAATACCAACGGCCTTAGCGGCGGCAGACTCTGGAATAACACCTTACACCTTTCTGGCCTGCATTTCTCTAGACTTCACTCTCAAGGGAGGAGTTTTCTTTTCTTACTTTTTGACTCTTGCACACCATATGCACTAGGGATTCTGGAAACTTCTAGCATGACTGCAAAGTGGCCAAGAGAATAAAGTCCTTGATGATAAATCACAGTATATCCCTTGAGCCTCACCTTATTGCCAGTGCTAGATTTTTTCTTTTTAATCTCTCTGTTTTTGCTAACGAAAACTTGAAAAAGCTTATTTGGAAGCTTAAATGTTTTATCTTTTCTCCATGGACTAAACCTCTCCAGGACTCTCTCGGCACCTGGATGTCCAGCTCTCGAAGCAGCCAATCAGATGGGACATCACAGTTCTCTCATCCCCCTTGAGGCATCATGACCTCAGCTCATGGTGACCAAGCCCGTGCTGTGTGTCATTGCCACCTTAGAACCACTTTCAGCATAGATGTCGCTAGTCTCAAAGGGCAGCTGCATATTTAACCTAACTCTGGGTTCTGACCTGACAAAAAGCCAAAAATATAACTCTTTCCAGGAGTGGGGAGAACTGAGGATGCCTCCCGAGTCTAGTGGCTTCAGAAAACATCATCCTATCTTCCTCTCTCATACCCACTGAGCTCATATTCCCCCACTTGTTAAAACACACAATTCGAAATGCCATTGTGGGAACGAAGGGTGGACATTTAAGGAAAGGGTCGAGAAGTTTCTCTCATGGTCTGTCTGAAAGGAAAGACATATTTCTAATTCTTTTTGGCTAGACCCCCCATGACTCGTGACCTAGAGCACCCAGGATCAACAGAGGCCTCACACGTACTCTGCAAGCTGACTCCAAGGGGGCATACATTCCTCATTTTCAGCCCACACACATCCAATATCGGTCTCTATCTACCCGCATTCTTAGCTAGCTGGCCCTGGCCTCAACTCCAAAGACTGCCTTTAGGACCATTAAATGGCCTATGCAAGCAAGCGGGGTGGTTATTAGGACAGATTGTATATTTTGTATATTCTGGGACCATCCCTTCAAGACACGTCTAAAAAAAAAAAACAAAAATGGCGTTTGGTCCGCACATGGTTGCTGCTCCCTCATACCAGCTGGCTCCCCTTCTGCCCTCCTTTGACTGTTTGACTCATTGACTGTTAAAATGCCGCCCCATATCTATTTGGGATGCAACACTGAAGTCTTTAAAAGGAAATAATAATCTAAGCAACACAAATACATTTCTGACAGCAACCTTCAAGATCCTTGGCATTTGGTTTCTCAGCTTTCTGCAACCTTTGATTTCACTGAGATGTTGAAACTATTCGTCTAAGGGTAAAGGAGCCTCCTTATCACAAATGCTATAACTGCCAGTTGGACACTTGGGCGTTCTGAGGTCTGGCCCTTAAAGTTTTCTTTCTCTTTTTCGTTTTTTTTTTTCGATGTAGACCAAAAACAAAACAACAGCAACAACAGCAACAACAACAAAAACCAACAACAGCAACAACAACAACAACAACAAAGAAAAGAAAAAGAAAAACCACCCTAAAACACACACACACACACACACACAAAATAAAATCTGCCCATTTGCCGGAGGCAATTCTGTATATGTTAGTTGGAGGGTATTTAAAAAAAAAAAATCAGTTTTATTCCAAAGATTTAAAACTAGACATGACTTAGAAACATTTTCTGGAGCACTGCTTGCTGACAATCTTCTAGTTCTCTACTGCATTTGAGTGCATTTTGTGGCCAGTCCATCAGGGCGTATCATGGGATTCTATTTGAATGTGTGGTGCATCCTTTCTGGATGAAGGATGTGTGAGGGACCCTTAAACCTCAGCTGTATTAAACTGTAGCGCCTCCAGTCAGTGCACTAGATGAAACTTTAGACACCCCAGATTTTGTTGGTTCGTTGATTTCCCTTTCTATAGCAGCCTCCAGCATGAATGCACGCACAGACCAGTGATGGCATTAGCCGTGGCTGCCACGATTTACAAATGTTCTCTCCCCTGCTGGAGCTGCTCTTGCCTCTCGAAATGCTATTATTAAGGGTTTATAATACTGAATTTAATTTTTGAACTGACCAATGCAAGGCTCTATTAAAAAGAAAGTTTAAAAAAAAAAGAACGCAAAAGAGTAATCATTGCTTGTTTGCTCCCTGTTGTCATCTGTGGTCTTGAAAAGTTCTCATTTGAATGTGGCGGAACAAAGGCCCTTTTGGTCCTCATCAGTGTCTGAAATGTTCAGTAATTCCTCTCTCTTTTGTATCAGTGAGGTCCTTTGTAATCTGCTCCTGACCTTGGTCGGAGCAGGGCGCGCTGAACCACGATGGTGAGGCTTACTTGCTTCAGAGTCCTTTGTGGGCTGTGAGAATTGGCCTGAAATTCGGTGGGTGCTAAGTGTATGGCTTTGAAACTGTTCTTCTCTAGCCTGGTTGACACCTGTGATCGGTGACCTAGCCACAAAAGCGAGGGTAACACCCCATCATTTTGGAAACGGATTCGTGATAAAATCTCCATCGTCTCTGAAATGGCAGAGACGGTTGGTAAGAGCCTGTGAGCGGGAGCAGGCTTTCCAGGAAATAACCCTCTGAAGATGCTTTGCCCCCCAAGAGGACAGGTTATTTAAAACCGTGCTTTAATGGACATTTAAAACACATTAAGCCGCTTTCTCATTTAAATCGTTACCTCCTGACATTCCCGGGGATCCCAGATTTGGAAGGAAAAACCTGGCACGGTGTGTCCTGCCGTTGTCCTCTCGAGCACATTTTGTCCAGGGTTCAGAGCTTGATGTTCAGAGGAAGAGTGTTTCTGAGCCATTGACCATTTCCTTTCTTTCAAGTTGTGCTTCTGAGTCCTCCTGCCACATGGCCATGAGTCAAAGATGTGGAAACGTGAAATTATCATGCTTCTCCCAGCTACTGGCCTCCTGCCCCACTAACAGTTAATTGGCCCAGCCTAAAGCCTGGTGGTGAGGAGTCCTATGTCCAGAAAAAGAAGTGTTCAGATTCCATGACAAAGCTGCATTTTATAAAAATATCGGAAACCCCAAAACGAACTCACGCTGGCCATTTCCTCCTCCTCTCTATGTGCTTTCCCTTGCAAAGCCCTTCAGACACCCCATCTCCTCCCTTCCTGCACCTCTTGTGCCCTTTTTACATCTTCGATTGCCTGATTATAACAGGGTAAAAAGACAGCCAACCTCACGCATGATTAGCAGAACTGATTCCTATCTTTAAAAAAAAAAATCTTCTTTGAATCCAGAAGCCAGAGAAGATTTTTTTAAGGACTTTCCTTTGGGGTAAGCTTCCAGATTAGCCATGTCTGTTTGCATCAAAAGGGGAAATAAATGGGACTTTCAGGGCAGCTCACCTAGTGCATTCAGAACATTCCGCCCATAGCCCCCATGCCTGAATTGTATGGCAAAGTCAAAAGGAATGAACTCAAATGGCAAGAACAACCACCTCTAGTGATCAGTTTCATTGGTTCAAAATGATTTCCGCCATGGAAGTCGCTTCATAAAATATAAACTACAGTGCAGAGTACTTTTGTCTTCTCTTTTGCACAAGTTGGTTTTAGGAGAAGGAAGAAGGTAGGGAAAGTCAGAGAGATGCGACGTATTTAACTGCAAAAATCAGGTTTGTCGTTTCTTTCTTTTTAAAAGATCTCATGAGGGCCAGCGTTTCTGGCCATAATTTTGCACCCAGATCTTTGCCAAAGTGAAAATTCGTCAAGCAGAGCCTGTTTGAAATGTACACGTGGAAGCTTTCCCTGGCATCTTCCGGAAGTGGCCACCTGCCAAGTGTTGGGGGGGGTGGTCGTGGGAGGGTAGGGGCTGGAGGAGAGAATTCGAATTCTGAGTTTGGGTTAAATTTCGGTAAACATGGTGATCTCTCAGTTTGGAAACTAGAGGGGCCGGCCTGAGCATACACCAATGCCTCTTTGACGGCCTCCTTTCCTCAGTGAGGATCTTCGGGAATACTTGAGACGGAATAACAAAAATGCGTCCAAGGAAACAAAAACTGCTTGTAAACATGAGATCCCCTGACTAATGGCCTGAGGCTTCAGGGTTTTCTCTTGCTTTTAACACTCTTAACCCCCCCTCTGTTGGTTCCTGATAAATAGATCCCGGAAAAGGGGGGAAGAATAAAGCTGCAATTCACTTTTCTTCTGTGCGCCCTTCCGATATAGTACTGTATTCTTCAGGTGTTTTGCATTTACGTTTTTAAGTCCTCGGGAAACAGGTATCAAAAATGGAGAGCGAAATCCTAGGCGGTCACTTCACTAATATCCCCAACCAGATACTCTTTTCAAACAGGGCTCCCTCTCAGCGGTCATGAGGGAAGGGTGATACGTTCTTTGTTGGGGACTGTTTATACAATTTTTTTCAACTGTAAGCTTTGGAATCGTAAACTGCTTTGACTCCAGCTTCTGTCTACTGCCATAAAACGGACCCCACGTCAGAATAATGAGGGTGGTATGTGTGCCCACGCCTAGACAGGCGTGCAGATGTACCTATTGTACCTTCGCAGAAGGAAAACAGGCTACTGACGTTTAAGAGGAGTAGCCACCAGTGCCTAATATCTTTTGGGGGGGACGGATGCTTATAATGCCAGTATATTGAAACCACACTGGGAGCTCCACGTGGAGGGGAGGGGCGGCGGGTGGGGAGAGGGGACATTTTAATCCTAGGCCTTGGGACCGGAGGCAGAATGATTTCTGCAAATCCAGGTTCCGAAAGGCTTTGGGGCTCATTGGCTGGTTCTCAACCGTTTTCTTTCCTTTCCTTTTTTCTTTCTTTCTTTCTTTCTTTCTTTCTTTCTTTCTTTCTTTTCCAGCATGCATTTCCTATCTAAACCCAGACCTGATTTAATTTCCTTATCTTTCACTTCTGCTTCATTCCAGGGAGGAAAAATACACCTATTATGGCCAAGATCTCCTTGCTAACACAGAGGCAAAAATAAATGTTGAATGTTTTTGCAGCCTGCCCTTCCTTTCCATGAATCGCCCCAAACTCCTTCTCTCTCATCACCCTGTCCCCATACCCAGCACACAACTTCCCGACCACCACCACTTTTCTTTCAAATCTCTATTATCCTCTTAACAGTTGCTTGAAGAAATTTATTTTTGCACTATACATTTTCTTTTTGCCAGATGTGTCTAACAAGTGTGTTAGGAGAGACCTACTCCCAGCCCCCTCCCCTCCCCCGCCTCCCCCCAGGTCACATTCTCTCAGGCCTTCTCTGGTATTTATAATATATCACAGAAGTACCCAGTCTTATAGCCCTCGGTTATGCCTTTTTTTGACATTTTATTTTTTTTAAGCTTTTTATATATATATATAAATATATTACTTTGTCAAGTTTTTTTGCTGTACAAAAGTCTTAAGATTTAAAACTATTATTTGTATTATATGATGGTGGTATGTTAATGTTACAAAATTATTAATGAAGAAAAAATTTATTTTTGTTACTGGTCTGTTTCATAATTCTTTTTTAAATTGGTATATTGTAAGATATCTATGCAAAAAATGTTATGTGACGCATTTTTATTTAAGAATGTAATATGTGTAATAAACAGTAGAATGTGTTTGGCCTTGGAATGCCTTACTGTAGTTCTCCTTAGCTCATTTCGTCGGGAAGAAGGAAATCCTCAAAGGGACCCAAATGGGCCCTTATACACCTCACGAGAGTTTTCTTTCTCAGAGAGAGAAAGGGAAGGCGAGATTATATTAGGTCATTTGTCTTTGTTTGGGAGGCTGTTCGTCGTATGTGTGTGTGTGTGTGTGTGTGTGCATGTGTGTGTGTGTTTTATGGTTTCACCGAGGTAGCTCACTGCCCAATAAGAAGGAACTCTGAAAACTGTTTCTCTGAGAGGAGGGGAACAAACGGTTGGAGGTTATGAAAAGCAATATCTCAGAACGAGGTGGGTTACGGGATGTTATTTGTTTGGGGGGGGTGGGTAGGAGAGGCTTATTGAAAGCAGTTTGTTTGGTGAGAGAAGGCGAGAGTTTATTCCGGGGCAGCGTGAAATAGGAGCCTATTTGGAAAGGCTACCCGGAAGCAGTTTGTGGAGGAGGGAAAAGAGGCAGAGGTCAGAGGGAATAACTGAGGTGAGGGTTGGGGGGAGTCGACACCCAGGAGAGAGTTGGGAACAAAGTGGGGAACAGGTGGCTAACCAGAGGTGGAGACCTTCAGGTGGCCAGACATAGGGCGAGGAGGGAGATGCAAATATAAGCAGCCTCAAACATGGAGGAGAGGGAGGGGTGGGTGGGGTGAAAGGCCTCGGGAAATTCTTCAGAGCTGAAAAGAACACTCACTAAAATCTTGTCTCCCACGCCCGACCTCCAGGAAAGAACAACCGAGTGAGGAGGAAGGTAGGGAATCGAACCCGTGTTGTTATCCCAGCATCCCCTGCAGGGCGTTTCCCCCAGAGAAGTGGTATCGTTAACTGGAACCGACAGTAAGCACCTTTCTCACTTACGGGGGACGTGTCACTACTCAAGCTTTCTTTTCACGCTTTGGATTTGGAACCGGCTAGAGCGGTGAGTAACCTCAGTTCCTCGTCAAATGAATCCAGCAAGAAACTCTTCAAATTTGCACAGAGGAAAAAGAGAAAAACTGTGGTGCGGTGACCGAACTTAGTCCATTGGCACAGACATGTTCCAGTCTCTGAAGAGGAGAGCAGGAGAAAGGATGATGGCGGTGGGTTGGGAAGGGAAGCTGAGTGATTGTGTCCTCACCCTGACAAAATTTAGGCTACCAGGAAAAGGAGGAGCTGCGGGGGCCAGAAAAGGGTCTTGAAAATTGTATCAGCTGCCACATCTCCGGAGCAGACAAGTGAGCTGGGCAACAGGGCAACCCAATGTTGACTGGGGAGAAACCTCGAGATCTGGGGGGGGTGGGGGGGCGGGGAATCACTGGCCCAGAGGCCACGGACCTGTCTCCTGGTTCCCGGTCCTTCAGTAGCTCTGTAACTAGATGAGTGATTTAATTCTCATAACCAAAGTCATTTGCCTAGATGTTTCTTTGCAGGAGGAAGGATAAGGTAGCTTTGCAGTATGACTTAGAACAAAGGTTATTTTTCTGTACCGAGAAGCTGACTGATAAAAAGGAGATCGAATTGGATATTTTAGGTGGGGGACGACCAGCATTGTGCTGAAAGGAGGAGCGGGTAGTAAGTCTGATCGTTTCACATAAGGAGACGAGATGGTTTACATAAGGGGATATTCTAGACAACTGAAGCTTCCACATTTAGAGACTTAACTTTTGCTTAAAATATGGCTAAAAATACATTACCCACTTTACAACCTTTTTGAGCATCCATTTTTGCAATATAATACAAGTTCAGGGAGGACTCCAGACTTTGGGATTCCTGAGCTCACCCTAAATGACTCCTGACTTGATACTGGGTGACTCTCCCTTCTCTGCTGTGTCCTCCCTATTATGCCGTCTTTGTGTCAGCTTCCAGCAATATTTCTCTCCTCGTCCACTAGCAGACTGGAGAAGCAAGCTTGGTAACTAGCGAGTGCAAAAATAAGGATAACTGTAACTCAACAGGCTGTCGTCGGAAAGCGTAACCTGGCTCTCCTAGGGGAGAGAAGTGCATAAGCCTCGTGACAGTTGTAATCTGAGGTTGCCTACCCAGTGGGGTACTCTGTGCTAATGGAAAGGAGCCTCATAAAAAGCAGAGCTCAGTGCAATTGATAAATAATTTAGTCAATTATCAAATAATGTAGCTCGTCTTCCGCTTACGAGTAGAGGCTTAAAAGAGGAGATGGTTAAAACTTTTAACTGACACAAGATTTCGAGGTGACAGCTACATGACGGTTTGCAGGGTTATCCATGAGGAGCCAATTCATGATTCCTTCTCCAACATTAAACGTTTTATCTGCGCTATCAAAGACAATCAATATTTTGTCTGCTTGAACTTGACCTATTTCTTTTTAAGAAATTCTGTCTTATAATATAGTTATACATACCACCATACTGTTTAAAAGTAACAGAAAGAGACAGACAGGTACAAAAGGGTGGTAGAACAAGACATATGTGTGTATAGAATTTTCTCCTCAACAAGCGCTGCATTTAAGCTGTCCAGCAAGACTGCATGGTAATGGAATAGGTATCATTCACTGCCATGACCCTTTGCCCTCACAAATAGAGAACCCGGGGCTCAAAGAGGGCAAGCGAATTGTGAAGGCCCAGGGGGCAGAGTAAGTGACAGAGCTGGCTCCTACGTCCCCTGATTCTCAATCCAGTGGACAATTAGCCAGAAAGAGGTAACTCTAGAATGTACTGCTTCTAGATAATCCAGGAGCTAACTTGATGCTTGTGTGTGTGGCTTAGCCACGACATCACCGCTGACAACGCTGACTTTATTTCCATTCCCCCCCCCCCCCCGATTCATTACAAAAGGTACTTTTGAATATGAGTAAGTCATCACACGCTAGAATTGAAAGGGAAGTTGGAGATCTCTTTCAAGGCCACCGTTGTACTTGAGTAAACTGTGGCTCAGAGAGGTTGCAGCTTGCCCACGGCGATACGGCACATCCTTTTGCAGAACAGGAGTCAACCCAGGGTTGTTGACATGCAGTAATGCTCAACTAAGATCGGCAGTGTTTCTCCAGATTTAGTCACTTGCGTACGAACTTCAAGATTCTTGCGATATCCTTGCGCTATTATTTCCTTAATATGTATTTTTTAAGAGACACTGTTCTGTGCCATAGTCTGAGATCTATTCTGTTCCATTTCTCTTTAGCTAATTATTTAGTCCATATGATGCTCCTTGGAGCACATTTCAAATTGAATCTAAAACTAAGTGCATGTGAAAATTTAATAAAGACTGATTTGATGACTGGGAAGTTACTTAAGGACCCAGAGGTCTCTTAGGAGGAAGCAGATAATGTGACCGTGAGTGAAGTGTGCATGCATTCTCTGCCTTGTTTTCCCATCCTTGGAACACCCATCTTCCCTCAGGGAGAAGCGCTCTCAGTGGATGGGCTCATGGCCAGGTCATACCATCATCCTGGAAATGGTGCCCTGGACATTAGGCATTGACTGAATCCAGGAAATCACCTTTTCCTTGTGTCCCCCGTCAATAGTCAATGCCTAGAAATAAATGTATATGCTGTAAGATACAGCTGCAAAAAAATGTGCTCACCTCCGCGGCATGTTTTCTGAAATTCCCAGACCACCATCTGTACGTGTACACATATACACAATGTGACCCTCCAAATATTTTTCCAACCAGTTTCCAGGCACTTGATAGTCTACTCCTAAATATTTATTTTTTGCCTAGTGGCTTTCCTGTATTTAAACTACAGCTAGGCAGAAAGAGGTGACTCTTTATGCCTTATCCATCATGTGTACCTTACTGTGCTCAAGTTTATTCTATCCTTTCAAAGGAAAGGCTTCAAGTGCAAGGTGGGTGGGAGATATGGGGATCATGGATAGAAAAAAAAATCACAGATACAGGTGGCTAACTTTGGGACTCGGGAGATAGAGAGAGGTTAGCACTCAGGCAGGCAGTTCTTTGCCCATCACTACAGAACCGCGGGAGAGTCAAACGAGTTCATAAAGGGACTTAAACAATATTTTCTTGCTGGCAAAGTCTGCTACATGATCAGAATAAGAGTTTCCAGGAAGCTGGCCTGCGGAGCTTATCACAGGAAACAGCTACCAGCAAATGGGTGGCTTCTAGTTAGATAATAATGGCAATGACAGACCCTCAGTTGCCAGGCTGGGTTCTGTTCCTTGAAGCAACAACTTCCTGGGTCCTGGTCTTACGAGAGGAAGGTCAGGTTCCCTCCGTAAAAATGGGAATGTGCTTGAGTGTTTGGGGGAATATTTAAAGGGTCATCACCGAAGGACTCTAAATAATATCAAAACCAAAGCAAGAGGATATATTTCCTGCAGCATCACTGGGGGGTTAAGTTCGCAGACTGTTCTCAGAAGCACATGACCCAGGATCATGGGATTGCCAGTCAAAGAACCCAGGCTATAAGAAATAAACACCCTGATCTTATTTACATGCTCTGGAGGACTCACGGAAACGAAAACAGAAAGACTTGTCACTTGAAACCTTACCTGAATGGATTCAGTGTCGAATTTGTCACAAAATCATTTTCCATCCCTGCTTGGAAATGGCTAATCCCACCCTAATGTATATAGTGTGCAATGACAATATTAATGAACGACTATAATTTGAATCTTCTCTTTGGCCCTGGGGACTCTTAACACCTTTCTGTTCCCAATCTTGATTTTTTTTTTCCCACTTGTGGTCCCATTTATTCTCTTTTCCTCTTTTCTCCCTCCCTGCTCTCTGCCTCCTGGTGTCTTCAGAAAATCACTGTGAAGAACTCGGCCCAAAGCCCACATTGGGCCCCCTTCTCTGGTATTGTCCCAGTGAGCTGGCCTCATCTTCCCAGGTGCCTTTTCTTCCTCTTCTGTCTCGTTATAGCATCCCTATTTCCCTGTGGAAGGGTGTTTGCGCTTTTTAGCATAACTTAAAAAGATGCCACTAAGACAATGCTTTGAGTTGTTCTCCTGGTTTCCCTAGGCACAGTTAGAAATCTGCGGGACGACACAGAGGATTCGAACGCATCTTCGTTTGCTAAACACCGATCTCCAGGCAGGAGGGCTGCCTGGATATGTGCGTTGTAGAAGATTTGTCAGCTACACGCATACCTGTTTGAACGTTTCTCATAAAATAATAACAGTAAAATGAATCTTAGAGAGTCAGGATTGTAAAATGCCCAATGGCAATTTTCTCTCTTAGCTCACCGTCCTGTCCATTACAACATAGGTGGGTTTTGATTTATGTGACATATTTGACCCCCACATAGCAATTGATTTCGGTTTCAACGCATACAAAGGCCAGGTGTGTGCAGTGTTTTACAGAGGGCAGACCAATGACCACGTACATCAGAATCATCAAAGGTTCTTTTCAAAAATGCAGTTTCCTGAGTCTCATCCCAAATCTGAATCAGATTCTTTGGGGGTGGGACCTAGACCCACCTAGGTCCTAGGACCAAGCATGTTCTCTCGGGGTCATTTTCAGAGCATCTCAGAGCCTGAGAAACACTCACATGTAAAGCAAAGCAACATTTTAAAATTTCATGTAAGTGTTTTCTAGTTTTTATTCGGTGGAAATATGGATTTTCATGTGCACCTGTGATTTGCTGAGAGGACAGTGTGTCTGTTCATCAGACCGTATTGTTTAGGATCTGTCACTATGAGAGTTGCCTTTCCACCAGTGACTACTGGGGGACCTCCAACAGGGCAGTTGATCAGGTGAAGTCCCGGGGACCTTCCCCTGAATGTATGCTGAAACAGATGGCCTCTGGGTCTTTTCTTAGAAAAGAACTCCGGTGGTAACTCCTTGGGGATAGTAAGGTTCATCTTTGTTGGTTTTGATTCAATCTTCTTATATGGCTCATGCCTGTGCAGAGATGATCTCTGGCAGAGCCCTAACCTGGGCATAGAAATGCCAGCCTATTACCCGGCCTTAATGACCCATCCCCTCTGGGCATAAGACCAAAGTCTGGACCCTGTCCTTGGCTTCTGAGATGCCAACAACAACGTCTCTGTGTCAAGTCCTATTTGTTTTTTATACCTTTGCCTCCTTCATCACTGCCCCTTGATTCCCCTGAAGTTCATCTTTTAAGCAGAAGTCCCCCGGCCCTAAGAGCTTGAGGACCCCAGAGGAGTCCGCTGTCTGTCAAGCAGCCCTTGAGCTAAGCCTGGTTTTACCTCCAGGTTTTACCAACTAAACTAGAGGACGAAATCCATGCCACAGTTGGAGAATGTGGGTTTTTCTATATTCTGAGAAAGCCATTCCCAAAATAGGCCTGTGGAAGACCGAACAGGGAAAACTGGGAGGAAAGGGGAATTTTCAAAATGATTGCAAAAGCTCTCCTTGAAAATGTGGACACAGCTTCCTGCTTATCTCCTCCCTCTGACCCGTACTGCCCCAGAGATGAGGTGATTGGCTCAGGGAACAGGAAGGGAATCGCCATAAATCTGAGCTAATTTGGAAAGGGAAGGATGAAGCAGATACTCAGCAATCAATAGAGCGTCGTCTTGTTTTGTGGTAAATGTTTACGGCTCTGTTGCTGGAACGTAATGCCGCTGAATCAGAACATGGGCCATTAGAGGTGAAATGAGTTCACCTAATGCCCTCCTGTGTAATTGGTACGCATCGCTCTTCCATGTACAGGAGCCAAAGTCCCTTGCTTCCACCTAGAGAAAAGGTTTTAGGTGATTCTCCACGTCCTCTCTACGTTTTATGACTTCACGATTCCCAGGCAAAGGGGGAAATGACCCATTTGTCTCTTTCTCTGAGTTCCTCACGTTTGCGGGACCGGAGGTACACACGCCACTCAATGTTCCCTTCCACTCCTGAAAGTGCTGTTGGGAGAGCAAGCAAGGAAACAGAGCCGCGAGAGAACAGGGACTAGATTGTTCCTTGGCTAAGCTTTGAGGAGTGATGCGCGGGCCCCGGCCGCCCCAGCACGTGCTTCCTTGTCATGGAAAGGAGAGGGCATAAAAAAACGCTTTGACTGAAAAGCGAGTTCACTAATTGGTGGCTAATGACTAGGCAGCCCGAAATGTCTGGAATTTGGTTTCGATTCAATGTAATTTGACATTTGCCAACCATTATTAAATCCCTTTGATGCTCTCCCTGCGCAGCGGCGAGGAGCAGCTGATTGGCTCTTGGGGATGCAAAGTGAGTCTGGCTGGGCACCGAGTCCGTGGGGGATCTGGAAGGCAGCCATCGTCACCCCTCTCCCCTCGGCTCCGCCAGGCCTTGGTCTTGCCCGTCCCCGTCCCTGTGTCCGTCGGCTCTCTGCCCTTCGGCCTCATTCTCTGAGTGCTATTCCCCTTCCAGCACCCGCTCACCTGCCCCTTTCCTCTCCTGGCTCTTCTCAGAAGTCACCCTCTCCTCGCAAAGGACACAACCTCACTACAATTGTCTCAAGATGAAAAGGTTAATAAAAAGCCCGCAAGGAAATTTGTTCAAAGCTCGCGATGGGTCAGTTGTCCCTGAGGGAATTTGAGAGTCATCAGGTCCCCCACTCCCACCCCCATATTGATTTCCATTTTCCCTGACCTGTTGCTCTGCCCTTCCTCCCACAAATAAGCTTCTTCGCTTTCTCACTCACTACACACAGTCCGGATACCTTCCCTTCAGCGGCCCCCAAATAACTCCTCTAGTTCCAGCCTCTGCAGGGCCTGTCGCCTGGTTACCCTCAGGAACGGACACAGTCCCTGGGCCCCAGATGTCAAAACACCAGCAGCTCTGATGATCTTCCTCGGGACAACGTAAAAGGCCTTGTCCTCTGTCAGACGTCTTAGAATATCCAACACGGCCTTGCAAATAGTTTTGGTTTTCTTTCCGGTTCCTCCTTTATCCTCCACTCCAACACTTGCACTGATACACTCACTCTGCCAGAACCTCCAGCTCCTCCCCATTCACATTTCTGCTACATCTCCTTTCAAGAGATTGAGTGAGGAGGGAAAAAAAAAATCAGAGCATCAGGAGAACCAAGAGAGACACTGCAACAATGGGGAAAAACATAGAATTCTATTAAGGACAAAGACGAGTTTCCCTATTACTTCACGTGTGAGGCAGTGAAGGCAGGAAAAAAACCAAAAACCAAAAACCAAAAACCCCAAAACAGTGGATAAGGAGTCGGGAACTACTTTCCTACCTCTAACGATGCCTCTGGTGAGCTGTGGGACCTGAGGCAAAGCACTGAGCCTTTCTGGGCCTCGTTTTCTCTTCCTCAGTAGAGAACAGATTAGCTGTATCGGCAAGTCCTTCCTTATTCTTAAGTTCTGTGATAATACAATTTCGAGAAATGTACGATACAAAATTTATAGGACAGCAGGTGTAGAGTGGTCGCCAAGAATGGTTCCTCTTTTCATCCACTCTTTTCATTCCTTAAAACTTTATCGAGAACGTTTGAGTGCTAGCTCATCTCTGTCCCATCTCTGTCTTCCTAACGAAGCTTCATTTTCAGGTTTGGAATAAGTTCTAAAAACACCAGAAGCCTTTATATCCAAAGACAAATGTAAAGGATTGTGAAACACGATCACATGTTGATTATGAATCGCCCCCCACGTTGACTGGCTGAGCCTCTGTTAGCAACTTGAAGGTGGCTTTAAGAATTATGAGTTAAGAGGCACTGGGGCGGCTCGGTCGGCTGAGGGTTCGGCTTCAGCTCAGGTCATGATCTCATGGTTCGTGGGTTCGAGCCCCACACCCAGCTCTGAGCTAACAGCTCAGAGCCCAGAGCCAGCTTCGGATTCTGTGTCCCCCCTCTCTCTCTGCCCCTCCCCCGCTCTCACTTTGTCCCACTCTGTCTCTCAAAGGTAAATAAATGTAAAAAAAAAATTTTTTTTAATTAAAAAAAGAATCATGAGTTACTACATGGAAATGATGAGACTGGCGCATGTTACATGCTCAGCCAAGTACTTACGTGTTGCGTGCTACATGTTTCACATTAATACATGGAAATGATGGGACTGGCGTATGTCACATGCTCAGTTAAGTTCTGGCCGTCATTATTATTACTAATAGCAAGCTTAAGCATTTCAGAGAAGAGTTTCCTGGATCTGAATCTAATCATTGTCCTTGAGAAATTGGACGTGCTGCTCACATGCACCCCAAGTCTTAGACTGGCAGCCTCTGCTTTGGGCTCAGAGAAGGAGAGACCACAAGAGGATCTCCATTCATAGCACACAGCCTCTCTTTTCCCTCCTCTCCTGCAGCCACCCCAACTGCTGTGCCCACCCCCCGGCCCCCACCTCTCCTCACCCGTCTCAGATTCTCCTTGACTTTGAAATCGCCAGAGAAGAAGCTAGGGGGAATGGCAGGCAGGGGTTGGGGTGGGGGGGGGGGGTGGTGGGGAAGGTTGAGTGTTTTCCAAGTTCAATCC
This sequence comes from Lynx rufus, assembly GCF_022079265.1. Classification (NCBI taxonomy): domain Eukaryota; kingdom Metazoa; phylum Chordata; class Mammalia; order Carnivora; family Felidae; genus Lynx; species Lynx rufus. The sequence goes on from NW_025814834.1 coordinate 29,105,425, forward strand.
TTCTCTTTCTCCAGAGACTTCAGCCCCGAAAAGCCAATCAGTGTGTTCTCACAAAACACTACCCCGGTGGAAATGTTTGCCATTTTCTTTGCTAAGTGTTATTTTTTCCATATTAGAGGTCCGATTTCCTGCAATTCTTGGAGAGTACCAGGAGGAAGAGGGGTCAGGAAACTCAGCACAGAGGGGAGCAGTGATTAAGTGCCCACTCATTTCCATCCTTTTCCTTCACGACGGCAGGAAAGGGTTTTGAGATGTTCTTGTATTGGTTATTTTTGTATAGAAAGAACAGGGCCTTTGTTTAACGGACCCCAGATGATATGAGCAGAAGATTCAGCATTTTCCCTTCAGTTTTGTCACTCACCAGCAGTGGCTTTCCAAGAGCCGTGTCTCATTGGGCCAGTTTCTTCAGCCCCTAAACAGAGACAATATGTGCTTGATAAATGATTTGGATTTCCCTCCAGATAAGATGGCAGGCAAGTCTAACTTAATATTATTGTTGTAAAAGGCTTCCGTCTTGGGAGGTAGCACTCAGTGAGAGGTGAAGAAAGGACATCTTCAAAAGGGAAAGGCACCAAAGAGAGTTATAGAAAAATACGTTGAGATATTCTCTACACGCCCCCCCCCCCCCGCCTCTCTTTAAAAATAACTTTGTAGAGGTTTTCACCAGCTAATCACAGGTCACAGTGCTTATAGTACAGCAGTCATAGGATTGTGGGATTGATTGATTTGACTTGATTATTTAGATTTTTGATGTCAGCTCTCCATAAGCACAGAAAGAAGGAAAACGACTTATCCAAGTATTCACTAGTGACATACTAGGATAAGAGCAAAAGTTATCTTCCACTGCAGCTATTATTTAAATAGCTTGCCCATAGCTTGAATATACTAATCACTTAATATTCACAACACCAGTTGTGCAGTCAAGAGGGTAGATATTATGTAAGCCTAACTCCCTGTCCCTTCTTTGCTTTTGAATGAGGAAAGTAAAGCCCAGGGTGGGTGGGTGGCTTGTCCGAAGTCACAAAGGTGCTAAGCTCTAGAGCTGACATGATAACATCTCTCTTCTCTTAATTCTCTCTCTCATCTACCATGGGCCCATCAGCACTTTATGAAGCAAACGTTACCCAAAGATTTGGTTCATTTAATAGATACTTATGCTTATAATTAAGTTATCCTAATATTTTGGAAGTTTATTCAAAAATGAGTTTTGCTATATTTTTATTAAGTAACTGGTCCATATTTAAAGATTAAAAACACAGCTGCATTATTACATTTGGTTATTTATAAGATTGGGCATTTTTACTTAGGATTGTGAAAATGGTATGACACAGGAATTCAAACAAGGATTAATTATTGACTAGCTCATCTGATGGGTACAATAAGCTAAAGACTGTGTTCAACACTGAAGATTCAATGGTGCCCAGGCAAATATTTTAGAATTGTGTTTTTATGTTTACTTATTTATGTTAGGTAGTGACAGAAATTCAACCTGAAATGGTCTATGCCCAAAAGGGAATACATTATAAGGATTGGGGTATAATTCACTATAGGGATCTTAGAGTATATTTGTGGAAACCCTAGATGTAGAATATGGCTTCTAAAACAACTAGAAATGGTAATTCCAACACTCAGGACCCTCTGTCTCAGCTCTATTCCTCTCGGCCCATTTATTTCATTCTTGTCTTTCTAAACATTCTCCTTCTTTTGCCCTCATGTCAGATAACATGGCTGCTGATAACTCTGGAGTTTATTACTTCAAACCAAGAGACTGGGCTCCTTTCCTTAGTTCCAATCCCCAAATTGGACCAGAAGCTCACCCTAGGTCATATGACTCTGCTCCTTGGAGTAGGATACTCTGCTTTGGTCAGGTACTCACTCCTAACCAATTGGTTGGGGGTAGTGATGATATTACACTGGACCAGCAGGATGGGTCATATGATAACCACATGGGTGAAGGTGAAAATGAGCTGCCACTAGAGGAAGGGTGTGAAGAAGACAATCCTCTGAAGAATGGACAATCCCAACTCTCATGAAACTCCCAATGTCATGACATATAAACAAATAATGGCACTATAATTACATGAACTCAATAAAAGAAATCTATCAGATCACTCTAAAAACACACAAGGAGGAATGACTCTGCCAAAGAGGAAATCAGGAACAAAGAAAGTAAGACTCCAGATGGGTTTTGAAATATGACACAAAAGAATGATCAGTGAGGAAAGGACGTTCCAGGCAGAGGGAAGCAGCATAGAACCATAACGTATAGGAGTGAAAAATGAGGCTGGAGAGGGGAGTGGCACTCTATGTCCCTTTGTGCATAGATGTATGACCCATCCACCTTCCCCATCCTCCAAGGAGCAGATAAGGTCCTGAAATGATAGGAAGCACATCATATAGCACTATTGGCTTCTCCGAGAACTTTTTTTGTAAGTTCATTAATTTATTTTGAGAGAGAGAGGGAGAGAGCGAGCACGAGTGCGGGCGGGGCAGAGAGAGAGGGAGAGAGAATCCCAAGTAGGCTCCATCCAGACTGTCAGCTCAGAGAGGCTCCATCTCACAAACCATGAGATCATGACCTGAGCCAAAATCAAGAATCAGACGCTCAGCCGACTGAGCTACTCAGGTGGCCCCTCAGGGCACTTTTACATAAACTTTTTCATTGGATTCACACAATTTTGGCATGATATAAACAGGACAGGCCTATCCCCCGCCTCCCCATTTTATTGATGAAGAGAGAAATATTTAGAGGACTGTGATTTGGCTAAGGTTAGTTTAGGGGAAGAAGTGCGAATAGAACTTGGGTTTTCAGTTCCCAACGGAGTGTTCTTTCTGCCCCTCCTTGGGTTTTACTTTAATGTCAACATAAGGGATCACATCTGTGTCACTAATAATTCAGTCTATTGTGACAAGCCACTTGGATGGTGCCAAATGAGCTCTGTATAGTTTGTTTCGGTCAGTTATTAAAATATCTTGTGGGGGGCCTGGGTGGCTCAGTTGGTGAAACATCCAACTCTTGATTTCAGCTCAGGTCATGATCTCACAGTTCATGAGTTCAAGCCCCACATCGGGCTCTGTGCTGGCAGCATGGAGGCTGCTTGGGATTCTCCTGTCCCCTCTCTCTCTCTCAAAATAAATAAATACACTTAAAAAAGAAATATCTTGCAGGGCTGCCTGGGTGGCTCAGTCGGTTAAGTGTCTGACTTCAACTCAGGTCATGATCTCACAGCTTGTGAGTTCGAGCCCCGCATCAGGCTCTGTGCTGACAACTCAGAGCCTGGAGCCTGCTTCAGATTCTGTGTCTCCCTCTCTCTCTGCCCCTCCCCTGCTCATGCTCGCTCTCTCGCTCGCTCTCTCTCAATAAATAAATAAATATTTAAAAAATTTTAATGAAAAAACCTATCTTGCAAAACCTTCATTCCAGAAAATTACCTGAAAGAAAAGATTCTTCCCACCTGGAAGGGGAGGTGAGAGGGACAAAGAACTAACCTCTCAGGAACTGGCTTATTTCTACGATTCTTCTGTTATAATCAATACATGCAGATTTAAGCACATCAGGTGAATATGTAAAATAAACTGGTGATTATTTTTCACCTCACAAAAGAATTGCCTGCTAGATTTTAAGCTACATGAAGACACATTTTTGAAGAGCCAGAATTTGCTCAGAGTATCCTGCTGTGATACTTTGTAAATGCTCAACAAATGTTTGATGAATGATGAAGGAATCAACCAACACAGGGAACTTCAAAAATAAAGGCACAACACCAACCTTTGATTAACAGCCTTGGTGTCAGATGTCTTTGGGATCAGTTGTGGGCTGAACCGCCTACTAAATGTGAAACAGTCAGTGAATTATCATCTAAGCCTTCACCTCCTTAGTTGTAAAATGAAAATAATAATGGAACTTACTCCCAAGGTTGTTTATTTACTGCATAAAAATTTATTGAGGATCCACTAGGAGCCAGGCACTGCTCGAGGTTCAGGAAGGTATTTCAGAAAACACAGGTGACAGGGTCCCTAGGCAATAAACACGAAAATAAGTAAGTAAATGAATTAATTAAAAATGTGATGCAGCGCTACGAAGGAAGTAAACAGAGTAATGTGGACTCAATCATGACCATGCGGGTGACTTTATTTTTATTTTTATTTTTTTATTTTTTTTTCAACGTTTTTTATTTTATTTTTGGGACAGAGAGAGACAGAGCATGAACGGGGGAGGGGCAGAGAGAGAGGGAGACACAGAATCGGAAACAGGCTCCAGGCTCCGAGCCATCAGCCCAGAGCCTGACGCGGGGCTCGAACTCACGGACCGCGAGATCGTGACCTGGCTGAAGTCGGACGCTTTACCGACTGCGCCACCCAGGCGCCCCCATGCGGGTGACTTTAGACAATGTGGTAAGAAGAGGCTTCTCTATGGGGTGCCTGGGTGGCTCAGTTGGCTAAGCATCCGACTCTTGATTTCAGCTCAGGTCATGATCCCATGGTTCGTGAGTTCAAGCCCCACATCGGGCTCTGTGCTGGCAGTGCAGAGCCTGCTTGGGACACCCTCTCTCTCTCTCTCTCTCCCCCTCCCTCCCTCTGCCCCACCCCCTCTCACACTATCTCTGTCTCTCTGAACATAAATAAATAAACTTAAAAAAACGTTTAAAAAAAAGAAAGGAAGAGGCTTCTCTAAGGAGGTGACATTTGAGCTAAGAGCTTGGAAGGGGAGAGTGTGAGCATCCTTGTGTAGAGCTAAGGAAGAGCTTTCTGGGCAGAGGAAGCAAGGGCAAAGCCCAGGGAGAGGCCAGGATTGCAGGGCTGAAAGAACAGAAAAAAAGGCCCTGGGGCCAGAGCGTAGGAAGCAAACTAAGTACGAGGCAGGAGAGAGGCTGGACATTGGCAAAGTCATGAAGTGCTCTGTGGGGCAAGGTCAGGAACTGGGGCTTTGCTCTAAAAGCAGTGGGGATTCAACTGAGGAATTTTTTTTTTTTTTAACTTTTTTTTTTTCAACGTTTATTTATTTTTGGGACAGAGAGAGACAGAGCATGAACGGGCGAGGGGCAGAGAGAGAGGGAGACACAGAATCCAAAACAGGCTCCAGGCTCTGAGCCATCAGCCCAGAGCCTGACGCGGGGCTCGAACTCACGGACCGCGAGATCGTGACCTGGCTGAAGTCGGACGCTTAACCGACTGTGCCACCCAGGTGCCCCTCAACTGAGGAATTTAAACAGAGGGGTGTCCTTACCTGATTTACATTTTTTAACGAGCAGTCTGCCTCAGTAAAGAGCACCAGCATTTATCTAATTGCTCATGTGAAGAACCTAGGTCCTTGGTTGCTCAGTTTCCCTCTCCTGCTCCATCAACGAATTCAGTGAACTTGCTCCCTAAAATATATCCCAAGCATCTCAGTGTCTCTCCACTTCCACTAAAACTACCTCGGGCTTAGTTCTTTTGTCTTGTCTAGGCTATTGCAACGCCATTTTAGACACTGTCAGTTAGAGAACTTAGTGGATTTTCAAGGGGAGACGTCAAGTAGGTGGTTGGACCTTTAAGACTAAAGGTCAGGCTGGGGTTACATGAGATAATGCACATAAACACTTGACAGAGCACCTGGCTTCTTGAATGTTCTTAATACACATGATTTTTTTTTTTTTTTTTTTTTGTAGTAGCGTCCATCCTCCTTGTGCTTTTCAACATGACGAAAAGATCAAGGGATTTGGAGCAGGAGGCTTGGGTTTACATCCTAGTTTTACAGGAGTGTGGCTCTGGACAAGTTCTCATGTCTCTGAACTGCTGTTTCCCCTTCTCGGAAGTGAAGATGTAAACACCTGTCTTTTCCGTCATACAGGACTGCTGTGAGCTTCAAATGTGATGACGGATGTGAATGCACTTTGTAAGCTGAAGCGCCTCTCTTCATGAGCGATCAACTATATGAAATTATATTTAATTTAGTTTCCCTTTGTATGCGACCTCTCGGGTTCCTATATTGTAAGTCAGCATTACAAAATAAATTTTATTATAGGGCACTGGGGTCTTCAGCTTAGAACAAGACCGAGTCCCAGATTCTTCAACCTCTGCCTTGTATAGTTCTAAGCCAGTGCCGTCAATTGATTGCCGAGTGAAACGCAATCCTGGAAGATGAACTACTTTAGAAACACGTTCTCCCGGGAGTTGTATTTTGGTATCAAGTAGACTACTTGTTCCAAAGTTAGCGTTCCCCATTTCTCATTAAGAAAAGTCACTAGGAAAAAAAAATATATTTGGAATTGAATAAATAAATGGATGGCTGCAGTCGAGATTGTTTATGTGAAGCTGACAGTTGTGAGGTCATCAAGGGTTTCCATGATGAAGCTGGCACTAATTCTGTCTCTACACACAAGGACTGTGTTTCCAATACTGAATATTTAGAACATGAGGTGAAATATCGGGAGAAATGGACAGGACAGGTAGGTGACGTGACTGAGGTGTTTCAGGCAAAAGTGAGAGCTCAGCAGAAAAGAAACCCAAGACAAGAGAAAGGACTAGAGACAGGGGATGGCAAGAAGTGAGAAAAGCTTTTGAAGCAGAGAAATGAATATGGAACTGAAATCAAGAAGACAGAGAGGGAACAGATGGGGGTAGGCGGGGTGAGGATCAGAGAAGAAATTCCAGATCCATTTGTGAACGACACCAGGAGCTGTCTGTGGGGGGAGAAAAATAAGGAGCAAAAATGAGGAAGACCAAAAAAAAAATTACTTTGGAAAGAAAGAGAGTGACAAGGTAGTGAGGACAAGGAGGGACAGCTGTCATCTCATTTAATTAAGAAATTATTAATGGAACAGACGGGACAACCACACTGAGCCTTTACTGATGAGATGCTACTAAAATTCCAGATAATAGCAGCTGAAAGTTATTGAGAGCAAAAGTGGGGACGATGCTAATTTAGTTGATAATAACACACTTAGCACAGTGCTTAAGAATTTAAAAATCGCACATCAAATAAATTTAAATGATTCTGGTTATCATCTAATTATGGTTGTTTAAATAATGTAATACAATTAACTGTTAAAAAAAATAAAAAAGCCCTAATAATTTTAAGTGAGCACGCTTGTATTCTGAGTCCTCCTTTTAGGCAGCTTCTGTTCCACCCTGCGGTCCTGGTGGAGGGAATATTATCCTGATGGCCACACTTCTGCTAGGTAGTTGTTGGGGCAGAAGAAGACAGATGGCAAATAGGTTCTAAATGCCTTGTTATTTTTTTTTTCCTCCTCTGTCCCTTACTTTTTCCATTATCAACATAGCTTCTCTCCTGAAACAACTACTTTTTCTTTCTCCTCCCTCCCCTTGCTAGGCAGCTTCCCTGACAACACCTCCCTGCCTTCATCAGAAGAAAATATGGCATCCGTGCCGTTGGGATCAATGTAATCCCGGCCCAGTAGGAGTTCTGTCACACAAGTTCACTCCACAAAAGAAAAAAAACCACTGTCTGGATCGCATAATTGGGGCCGAGAACTGTAGACTCGTGGCCATGACCATGTGGCTGACCGAGGCTGGAGGAGGGAAAGACCACATTGGCTCACCTGGCTCCTTTAGGAGAACGAGTCCAGAACTTCTCACTCCGAGTAATAGCCTCATAGTGGGTAGAAAGGAGAAATCAAAGCAACTGATTCATTTGAAAATAATCTTTATTTTTTCTTTTATTTTTTTTTAATTTTTTTTTAACGTTTATTTATTTTTGAGACAGGGAGAGACAGCATGAACGGGGGAGGGTCAGAGAGAGAGGGAGACACAGAATCCAAAACAGGCTCCAGGCTCTGAGCTGTCAGCACAGAGCCCGACGCGGGGCTCGAACTCATGGACCGCGAGATCATGACCTGAGCCGAAGTCGGATGCTTAACCGACTGAGCCACCCAGGCGCCCCTATTTTTTCTTAATAATAAAGAAGTGTAAATTATTAAAAAAAAAAAAAAGTTAAAGCCTATCCAGATAATCTTATAACCCTACCCAGATGATCACCGTCAAGAATTTGATGCATGTTTCCAGAAATCAACACACATATAGCATCTCGGAATCTTCTCTATGCAGTGTTCTGTAGGAGCTTTTTTTAGCTTCACGTATGATGGCCATATTTCCATGTCAATATGCCATGCTTCAATGAGTGAAAGGCACTTCTGATTGTAAGGTTAGTATCTGTAAGAAAAAAAAATGCTGCAGATTATAACCGTCAGGTCCCGTAGATGCTAAGACATATTGTAATTTCAGACACGTTAAAATATTTAAAAGGCATCTTATAAATGATGAAACAGAGATTTAAAAATTACCTTAACTTTTTGACGGCTGCAGAGTATTGCACTGTGCAGCCATATCATAAATTACTTAACAAATCCTTCATGAGTAGACATGTGTGTGGTTACCAATATTTTCAAATTTCTATGAACTTCCTTAATGTATATCTCTGCACACTCGTCGTATTGCTTAAGTCAAGGTGAATTCTTAGAAGTAGGATTGGTGGGGGCGCCTGGGTGGCGCAGTCGGTTAAGCGTCCGACTTCAGCCAGGTCACGATCTCGCGGTCCGTGAGTTCGAGCCCCGCGTCGGGCTCTGGGCTGATGGCTCGGAGCCTGGAGCCTGTTTCCGATTCTGTGTCTCCCTCTCTCTCTGCCCCTCGCCCGTTCATGCTCTGTCTCTCTCTGTCCCAAAAATAAATAAACGTTGAAAAAAAAATTAAAAAAAAAAAAAAAGAAGTAGGATTGGTGGACTAAATAAGAGTGTTAAAAGAAAAAAGAGTGCTGATCCTGTTTACACCACGTGATATGGATCTGTACTCTTCGCAATTGTGTCTCTCAGAATGCTCACTTCTGTAATTGATATATCATCTACTAAAACCTAGCCTGGACTTCAGGTAAGAAAAATCCAAACTATACACTTCATTTGCCATCCGCTGTCACTCTGATCTTTCTTCTTGGCGTTTCCAGTATTTTAAAAACTTCAGGAACTTGAAATGGTGATGTCCGTCGATGATTCCCCAATAAGGGACAAAGCCCGGATCTACTTCGCTGCGGAGAGCCACCCCTAACAACAGGAGTGTATTCAATGATCAACTTGATTGCTTTTCATCTTTCTGCCAGTTAGGGACAAGGCCTAAGGCTCCTAGCTTTGGATATGACTTTGTATTAATAGCACCAGTAACTAGGAATTATACTGGGGCTACTTTCCTGAATTCTTTTGTTTATTTGATCTGAAATCCGTGAACCCACACTGTGCCCTAGGCAGTGGCCACACAAAGATGAACAGCTTACAGTTCCTGCCCAAAGAACCTACCGTCTAATGGGGGACATAGGATACACTCACATAAAGTTATAGAACAACAGAAGACAAGATCATCGATTTTATGAGCCAGGCTACGATTTCGCGTCAAGTGTGCAGACGTTAAGTCCAGAATTTGAATGAAATCGGGAGACAATGCTCTGTCCCTCTGCGAGGCGCCAAGACCAATGCTAATGTGCCGTGACCCTCTGGAAGCACAGAGATGACACATGGTCGATCCTTTTCTAGGCAGCATCTGTGTCCTGTACCGTCCCCCAGGAGTCTAAGGCACATCAACAAATGCTCAGTCTTTTCCTGGAGCACCAGAGGCCAGCTGTCCCAGTGTCCTGTGTGTCCTGGAGGGGAGGAGCTGAACCATTTGACTTCAGCCCCTCTTCAGGAGGAGTGCCCCAAGGGCAAGACACAGAGTTCCAGGATCCTAAGAGCATAAGACTCAGGCTGCTATGTATGCTAGAAAGGGAAAATGCACCAATCGCATTTCCATGCCCAGGGGCACAGGGACTAAAGTCCCATTCATAAAGCAAGCTTCTTAGTTAATCAGTAATTCCAGTTTAGGGACATATGCCTCCCAAACCAAATTTCATGAGGGTAAAAGGGGGAGGAGGGCTCTCTTCTTTCATTGTTTCTGAAGCCAGATACACACGACTTTTAAGAGGCACCGCATCGTGTCCTGCTTCGGGGCGCTGATTTAACAAGAATGGCAAGAAACAAACGACTCAAACGGACTCACTTGCTAATATTCAAAAGAGGGCAAATGCACCTGCCCCAGGCCCTCCAGGTCAGGACATATGTTTATAAATGACATGCAGGCTGTGAACTGGTGGGAGGAGCCCCGCATGGGGAGTCGGGAGAGGCAACTGGGCCCCATCAGTGGATCTTAATCAGAACCGTAGGACAGAATACCCAAGACTGTTTCAGAATAGATGCGAATCTGGACACATCCAGACCCACCTGAAGCAGACTCTTGGGCTGGGTGGGGCATTGTCTTTCAAGAAGTACCATCCGGGACTCAGATGTGCTCCTCTGGTTAAAAATCACTAAGTTAGGTCATCTCTAGCCAGGAATTATCCGAACTCATATCTGACTTTTGGGCGTTTCTATGTAATCAAAAAATCAAAATGAAGCTTAAAAAATATTTGAATAACATATTTTGAATGCATAATTTATGTTTACATTTAAACTAATATCATTTAATATAAGACTGCAATGCAATTTAATCTTGCAAGATAATTAAAGATTTATGAAAAATAGTTATTCTTAGGGAACCATAGGCAGTCTGATCCAAAAATGGAACACAAGTTTAAGGTTGGATGATGAATAGCTTCTTTCAGTCCTGTCAGAGTAACTCTGAGACTGAAGACACCACCTCATTTGGTGAAATGATTAAAGTATAAATTTGACCCTCTTCATTAGTGGGAAGCCCAGGCCCACAGTTGTCTTGCCTCCACTTCCTCCCTCCCCCACCAATGAAAGTCCTGCCATGAAAACCCTAGGCTTCAGCTATAATGATCAACGACCCCTTGGTCTAATGTTGGTCATAACGCTCTAGGCTGACTACTTTACCCCCCAGGGGAGAGTGGTTAATGATGATATTAATAAGAGCAGCTAACATCTGCTGAGCTCTTACTATGTTTCGGGCTCTATGCTAGGGGCAGAAAATAGATTTTCTTTTCTATCCCAGGAATCTAGGTCCCTGAGAGTTTATACAATTCAAGAGAAGCAGACTGTTTTCCAGAACAGGCTCCTTAATCGTATTACCGTTACAAGTGTGAGATATGGTTCTTTTCTACTCTTTCAGCCAGTGTATTGGCTTTCACATAATTATCATCTCTGTTTCGGAGGCTCGAGTACCATTCAGGGTCCAAGTCGTTGACATTGGACACAATCCTGTGATTTAGCGATTAAGCAATACATTGAGCTGATGAGGCAAGACTAGATACGTGAACAGGAGCCTCCAAATGAAATGAGAATAAGAGAGTGATGGCAGAGGCCTCACAGGTATGCAGCCCACAGGGTCAATCTGGTCCTCATGGAGTCACATCTCTTTCCAACATCCTTTGGGACATTTTCAACTGAATACTTTTCTGAAACTTTATACTCCCGCTTATTTTATTTATTTATTCATAATTTTTTTAAAGTTCATTTATTTTAAGAGAGAAAGAGAGAGAGCAGGGGTGGAACCGAGAGAGAGGGAGAGGGAAGATCCCAAGCAGGCTCCACACTGTCAGCACAGAGCCCAATGTGGGGACTGAACTCACCAAACCTGAGATCATGACCTGGTCATGACCTCGGCTGAAACCAAGAGTTTGATGTGTAACCCAGTAAGCCACCTAGGCACCCCTACACTCCACTTTCTAAAGTCAAATTTATCCGTGTTCTCCACACCAAACCCATACCATCATTTTCCCCTAACTTACTTATTTCGTTTCATTTCTTGATCTGAAGCCATTTCTTGATCTAGCAAGAGGTCAAGGCAGAAACATCCCTCCCATCCCAAGATGGGCAGAGGTGGGAAAAGAGTGGGCTCTGCTTGGTCATTCATGACTCAGGCAGATAGAGATTCTGCCGCCTTCGATGCATGGCTTCCAAGGAAGTCCCAGGGGTGACACCCAGATGTCAAGAGGAGAAAAGCCCTTGAGCATCGGGGGAGGAGATTTACATAGTCCAAGTCGGGAAGTAGCAGGCGGCATTTTGTTCACATTCCATTGGCTAGAACTTGGTCACCTACTTGCAAAGGACACTGGGTAATCTTATCTAGCCCTGTGCCCACATGGAAATGGGTTTTAGTGAGTAGTCACCTGTCTGTTATTCTCCCTGAGTCCAAAGCCTGAAGGTAGTATCCCTTAGGTCTTTTTCGGACTGCCTTCCTTTTACCAGTTAACCCCCAGGTCCTGTTAATATTTCCTCCACAACATCGCTGAGCATATCCAGTTTCTCTTTTTTATTCTTACTGTCATCTGACCTCAGGCCTTCATAAACTAAGTGGGAGGTTATAATGATCTAACTCAAGTCTCTCCCCTACTAATCTCTCATTCGTTCAACAAATATTTCTTAGGCCCCGTATTACACTCCCCATTAAGTGACTAGGGGAAGGTGAGGAAATAGATAAGACTTGCCCCTGCATTTATAAACTCCTGGGGAATATAGACGAATAAATGACTCTTGCCACACTGGGTGGTTAGCACCTGCTATGGGGAAGTGTGAGGTGCAAGGCAAACAGTTGCAGGGGCCCCAACTCTTGTGACCACTCCACTGAAGCAGGATATAAGTATATCCTAATCACTGACTCCATCATTGTTCTTATTGATCTCTGGCCCACCGTCTTGTCTTCTTTTCATCACAGGCCTAAACACCATCTCAAATGATCGTGTATATTTGTGTGCTTATTTTTCGCTCTCGTGCCTTCTCCCACCAGAATAGGTGCTCCACCAAGAACAGGGACCATTTGTCATCAATGTGGAGACAGGATCCGGAAAAGTGCTGCCACATAGTACATGTAGAAGGGAAGGGATCTAGTTTGGGGAGAGATGATCTCTAGGCTGAGGCCTCAAGGGTGTGCGGGAGTTAACCAGGTTTCCTGTGGGTAGGGAGGAAGTTGGAGTAGGAGTTATGATTCTGAACCAAGAGGAGAGAGAGAGCATGGTTGAAATTCAATGCTGGGAAAGGGGACAGCTAGGGATGGAGGTGCGAGCTTGGTCTTATAAACTGTGTGTGTGGGTGTGGATTTTCTCCTGAAACCAACGGGGAGCCATGAAGATTTTTCACTAGCATAGCCACATTAAGGTCCAATTAGAGTTTTAGATCCCGCTGCTGCTCTTTGTAGGATGGACAGCAGGAGGGCAGGACAGAAGGCAGGATGGCACATGAGAACCTAAGGGAGAGACCTTGGTGGCATAAGCCAAAAGAGTACCAGTGCATTTCATGTTAATTTTTCGAAAGTCTTAGTTCAGTAAATGTCTTTCTCTCAAAGAAGTCTCCAACTGGTGAACATTGCAAAAAGTGGGATGATTACTACATTTTTCCACTTCTGTTTTATCTTCCTTCCAACTCGAGTCCTACCTCCTCCCTGAAGCTTTCGATGTACCCCTGCCCTGAGTTGTAACATTTCCTATTTGTGTAATTCAGTCGGCATGAATGCGCTCCTCCATACTTTTTCTAAGCCTTATATTCATCTCCAATTTTTTCCCCAAGAGATTGCTAGCATCTTTGAAAAGTGAGCTTTGTCCGCTATTTCATAAAAAATGTGCTTATAGGAATGTAATTTGGACAAACTAATCCTCACTAGGGTGTTTGTGACTAATGACAACTACCCCTATGATACTGGAATCCTAAAAGGGAAAAAAGAGTTCTTTGGGGAAGGAGAAATATTTAGCCCAGTCTTTCTGAAATCACATCTTCCTAGGGTGTTCCAAATTGCAAATGCGGCCCATTGATTTACCCCAGCGCTACAAATCAATCTTCATGGAATTTCTGACACTCTTGGGGAGATACGTTTAGGTGAAGCCACTTTACAGACAGTACCTCCAAGGGGAGCCTGAAGCCAGTACGCCAGCACTTTCCTAGGTTCCTTCTTGCCTCAGGAACATTCAGACGCTGACCATCAGACTCCCCAGCAGGTCTGAAGTGGCTCAAGATAGCACATGGCCCTTTGTCTGGGTCTTTGTTGACAGGCTCACAGAGCAGGGGAATCAATCCTGGAAAGGAGGTTTTTGTCCTAAGGTAGCCTTTCTTTTCCTATTTTTATCCCCCAAACTCTAGGTCCATCAAGGTCAGGCTTGCAATTCAGAGAAAGAAGACCGTGGGAGGGGCCAGTGGGGTTTTATTTCTGAGGGGCTTGGGCTGTGAGTGGTCGAAGCGAGTAGGGAAGCCTTCGGAGGAGGCAGAGTAATTGTCACCCGGGAATTCACAAACTGTAAGACATAGAGATGAAAAAGTCCTTTTATACAGCTCCTGCCTCCCCCTGTCAGGGCAGAATATGCCAGTGATAATTGCTGCTGAGGCGCACATCTCAGTGTTAAGATATCATTTATTCCCCTTTCCTTTGTCTTTCAGTCCGCACGTACGTTCCTTCAGCTTTCTCCATCTGCTATTTTTTTGCTTCTTTTTAATAATAATTAAAATAGCAGACACTTATGCATAGGGTGCATCTTCGGATTTGTTTTGCTTTTTTCATTTTCTATCATCCTTGTATTTATATAAAAATGTCCCCTTTTCATAAAAATTGCATTTTCAATAGCTCTTATAACTGCAGTATTAAATCATCGTGGCAGCTGTTGGCTTTGGGTGTAAAAAGATGTTGTTTATATGCAGCCATGTACCATTCACCAATTGGGGCAAGGAGGTGAACAAGGATATCTCTTTTCCCCCCCTTCACACAGTCAAATTAAAAATATGGTGTCTGTTAGTGTGATCTAAACAGGATTTTAGAAGGGTCAGAAGGGTCACCTGTATCTCTGACTTTTTGATATTCAAAAAACGTTTTTTGCATTCAAAAAAAATAGAAGAAAGAAAGGAAGGAAGGAAGGAAGGAAGGAAGGAAGGAAGGGGACAGCTTAACAAGCAATACCAGTGTTGCTTAGAAGCACACAGTGAGAGTTGGCCGATCTGCTCGTAGTCTCAATTCTCTGCCATTACCCACCTCTTTGGAAGGAGTGTTGAAGGCAAGTAGCTGGAGGGAAAGAACAGGAAAATGAGATTTTCACCAACCACAAATTGGGTAAGTGACCCCAAATAATAGAAAATTGACTGTTCTTATTTCTTTTTCTTTAAAGTTTATTTATTTGTTGGGGGGGGAGAGGGGCAGAGAGAGAGAGGGAGAGAAAGCATCCGAAGCAGGCTCCACACTGTCAGCACAGAGCCCCATGGTGGGCCCGAACTCACAAACGACAAGATCATGATCTGAGCCAAAATCAAGAATCAGACATTTAACTGACTGAGCCCCCCCAGGTGCCCCGACTGTCCTCATTTCTTGTCACACCCCTGGACTGAAGGCCCAGAGACGTTTAAACACTCCACAGGAAGCTGGGGGCTTGCAGGGTCTCACCGATGCCTATTTCCCAGAGGCCAAGGTAGTATGTCCACAAGCTGCGTGACCATCTTGGACTTCAGACTTGGCAGGTTGTCATTGCTTTTACTCAAAACCAGACCCTGAGAGGAACATGAACTTGATCCCTGCAATAAATCAAGTTCTAATACAGGGTGAGAGCCTTAACCCCTATCCTCCCAGCCCCCCTCCTGCGGCACTCCTCCACATGCTTCCAGTGCTATTGAAATGATTCAGAGAGCTGAAACGGAGCTGTTATTTTTATCACTCAGTCCCAAAGGTAAAATGTTTGGCTAATTTGGCTCTTATGCCTAACCCTCAGCCCCCATATTTAGACATTGAAGGGGAAGGAATTCTTAGGCAAATCAGTCTGGAAACAAAGCTTAGGAGGAGAAAATGGAGACAGGGAGGAAAAAAGCCAGCGGAAAGGATGTAACATGTGTCTGGACGATCCCCCTTTGTTTTCCAAGTCTCCCCTTCTCCTCTTAGGACTATTTCTTCCTTCGCTCGTATTAATTTTTCTCTGTAGCATATCTCTTAGCCTTTAGGTAGGGAAAGATCAGAGCCTGAGAGCTCTGGGCGGCCAAGCCTGTAGGGAGCTCAGAGAGCGGAGAGCAGCAGGCATCCAGCAGGTGCCCGGGCTGCCCTCCCTGAGAAGAAGACAGTCTTCTCATCCCCCACAAGCACCCTGAGGGACTTTAATAGCTGTGCTCAGCGTTGGGCATTTATTCTTTCCCCTGTGTCCTTGACATGTAGAAAATATCCATTTTAATGCCTCTAAGCAGAAGGAATAGCCCTGAAAGTTTAAAGTAGGGAGCGAATAGCGTTATTCAAAGACACGCTGCTTGCAAGGCTTAATGACCACGCTCTGGAGTCACGGTGACTTTGCAGTGCGGTGTTGGTGGTTATCAACATCATCATGGGGCGTAAAATTAGGGGCTTGAAATGAACTTACTCTCGAATCACTGTTTGATACTTGCTATCCGTGTGACTTTGATCGAGTTACTTTGTAGTCTCTCAGCCTCAGTCTTCTCATCTAGGAAATGGGGATGATAATCATACTCCTCACTCAGGATGCTTTGAGATAATTAGATGAGCCTCTGTGAATAACGAGCTTAGTACATAGGACTGATTGACTGCGGGGACACCGCAAACTCCGCTTGAGTAGTAGGAGCTGCTACGATTATTGTTGTGACTGTATTATCCATTTTCAGCATTGACGAGATAATCTGAAGTCTGCATACGGGTGCAATCTGTATCCAGCGAAGAGTCTCAGAAAAGGATAGAATGGGTTGCCATAGGCAGAGTCAAGTCAGGAAAACAGAACCCGTTTCTAAGTATTTTCAATGGAGGGAATTTAATACAAGAATGATTATGAAGGTGGCAGAAGGGACAAGAAACCAAACAGGAGACGATGAAGCCACCCAGAAATCAACAGCAGCAGGAAGAGGCTGCCGCCCCTATGACCAGAGAAATACAGAGAAAAGGTGATGTTAGGCCAGAAGCCGGGGACTATTTGGTAGAAGCTGGGACTCCAGAGAGAGGGGCTATCAGAAGGACGGCTTGAACCGCAGGGTTCAAGCCCTGTTGTCAACCATCACCTGGAGCTGAAAGAACCACCCTGAGTCCTCCCTTCCTCCTGCCCTCCTGCACCCTCCCACTGACTGAACTCGGCCAGAAGCCTGTTGAGGAGACAGTGTGGGAAACGTGGTTTGCAGACGCGTCCACAGTTACAGACTCAACAGAGATGGATTCCAACCTGGAAGGAGAAGGAAATCTTCGTGCCGATGACGTATTGGTTGAGGAACTGCTTGATAGATTGAAAAGAAGCCATTTAGATTCTGGATGTCAGCCTTCAGTTGGCATGCCTAAAGACTCCGAAGCTTGAAGCCAGGTGATTATTTTGTTATGAGCATACCTGAGGCGTAAGACGTTAGACACACAGAAAAAGAGGGGAATGACAGCCCCACACCTTTCGAGACGCTTCATTTTATTTTTTCGTCAGGAGAGCTCTTAACCACAGTCCTTTCGATAACTTTCACGAAAAAAAATAAAATAAAAATTCCCATTATTATTTATCGATGCCGTCTGTAGATGTTATTGGTCAAACCACTATTGACCATGGTGAGAAAATGACTTTGCCATCATGGAAGGCCAATGGTGATTATTTGGCGTATTAAAGGGTGCAAAGGGGAAAGAAAAATTGTCGGTGTCTTTGCTTTCTGCAGAGTCGCTTTCTATCTGAGGGATGTCCCTTTGAAAACATATTAGTCTTAAGTATGAAAGAGGGCACTAGATAAAAGATTCGATCTCATACGTGCTGTAATGTTCAACTAGTACCCTGGCTTCATCTCTCCATCCTAGACCATAACACTTGTTTCTTACAAAGTGCCAGCCTCTGGCTCACTTCCCAGCACCGGACGGGCTCCCTAGCCATTTCATTACCAGAAATGACAATGATCATCTGCCTAACTGGGAATAGCAGCCTCTGAAACACAATTAGAAGTAAACCGAAAGTCTAGGTGGCCCAGTGATGACTAATCAGAAATATTACTGGCTGGCACATCACATCAGATCATATCTCAGGATGGTCACAGGTTGTGTTCATTCTCAGAAGCACCTCAATTACCACCAATGTGGCTGGAAGGAATAGAGCGGTTATTAATATCATCGACTTAGGTATCTAGGGATTGAAGCTCACAAAGGTCCAGGGACATCAGGATCAAAGGCCTTGGTCAAAACATCGTCTAAACTCCCAGGTACATAGTAATGATTTTGTCAGGTGTGGTTCCAAGTCTGGAAGTCTCCCCCAGGAAGAGTGGGAAGAAAGTCACCCTGAAAAATTGGACTGCTCAAGGCTAGAGAGCACACCCAATGAGATAGCAGGGCACGTGCTCCAGAAGAGACGTGCTACAGGAATTTCCCAGGAGACAGAAAGTGCTGGAATATGGCTCTATTCGCATCTGGAAATAAGTGTAGTAAAAAATCACCTCCCTATGAGTTACAGGCACCTAGCCTAAGGTCACTGACTCTGCCAAGGCCAAGTCTCTCCTGAGGCAAAACAAACAAACTGAAACGGGACTACACATTTGTTTGCCACCATGGAGAGAATGTTCCAAAGTACGTTGCATGTGTTTGGCCTTGCAAACAGCAGAATGATTCCTTACTGATCCAAGTCTGAGCTTTGGGCCAAAGTGTGGTTCAGGTCAACCCAAAAGGCTGAGAACCAAGAAGTCACACGGGAGAGTCAGCTGCCACATGTGGAAGAGAGGATCAAGATCCCTGACCATCAGTGGCCCACGCCACTCCAGATTGTCTTTTTCTAAACTGCAAAGCTCATCGGAAGAGATGGAAATAGCATTGTGTAGCAGTTGCCAATAGCAGCATCCAATGGGAACATGTCTAGAGCCGCCTAAGGACAGTCATGGCGGCTGGTAAGTCAAACCATCCCTGTGACAGAGCAAGGGTAAAGAATAATAAAAGGAAGATTTAGTTTGTATCGGCACTTCCTTGCATTAAATATAAGAGAAGTGTCCCCAAATGAATTGCAGTCTTTTTGAAAATGATGCTCTAGGAAAAAGAGCAAATATTGACACTTCAATAATGTTTGCCCAGCAATCAGTGAGCTGTACACAGCACTCGGGTATCTATGTTACGGGAATCAATTAGGAAAACGGAGAATTGATATCCTCCAATGAGAAATGTATGGTAACTGCTGACATTACAGATAACGTTGGCTCTGCAAATCATCTCTGAAGTCACAGGCCTACCCGACACTGTCATTGATGCTGAAGGAATCTGTCTGAGAACATAGCTGTTACTTCAGTTATGTTGCCCACTGCTCGTATTAGACACGGTCTTCCCTGATGTGCAATTTCCATCCCCTGCAACTAACTCTTCCTATGCATTCACTCATTCATTTAACAGGTTTGTTGAGAACCCACCTTGTGCTAGCACTATTTTAGATTGGACAGAGTCCCTGGTTCCAGGAGTTTGGGGAGAGGGGCAGACGGAAACAATGGAAAAGTACAAAGTGAGACATTTTCATATAAAAGTGAAAATGGACGAGTCACATGAAAATTTGAGAAAATAGTAAGAGTATTCCACCTAGGGGACAACGATGCAAAGGCCCTGGGTATATTCATCTGCCTTCTCTTTATTCTCCCGGTATGTTTAGCTGTTCTTTAGTTTCTGATTATTTATCAGACTGTTTGCCTTCTCTCTTTTCTTTGTCCCTACCTTCCTTCCTTCCTTCTTTCATTTTATTATTTATCTATTACTTACACTCCCAGAGGTCTTTTAAAGGAGTCTTATGACTATGAAAGTCTTATATCATAAAGACTTCTTTCCCACACAGAAACTTGTTGTTTTTCAGATGCCTCTCTATCTCTTTTCAAATAGACTTCGAGTTATTTGAAATAAGGACACACTCAAGTGTCTTAGAGTTTTGTGGATTTCCCAAAGTACCCAATTTAACAAGGGGCATATAGGAGAGGCCCAGTATAATGAATGCTAGCCTAAACTAAAAGGCTTCTAGCTGGAGAAGGTGGTGGAGATAAATTTGGCCACCCAATACATTTTTTTGACTCTGTCTCCCTGATCTCCTCCCTTCTGTTTGTTATATGTATTCAGTTGATCTCCAGAAAATGAAAAATTTTCAACATAATCTGGGAAAGAAACCCTTAAGAGGTTGCTGATGGTTTTCATTTAGCTGTGTTTGGAATTATCAATTCTCATCCTGTAAAGTAACTGATAAAGTCTTTATTGATAAAGGTAATACAGTAATGAGCAGTTTTTAGGTAGCAGGTGTATACGATGTATGTATAGGGCAATCGGGCTGGACGAAGTTGAAAGATAAAGTTCATTAGCTTCCTTTAATAGGAGATGCTTCCAAAGATCCGACCGATGATTTATATGATGTTTGGGAAAAGCCCCAATCCTTAGCTTTTGGAGCCAGTGAAAATGTTGTTCTCAATGTTCCTCTTTGGAAAGAGAAAGATTCATGCTCCCGGGTGAGGTGGCGCCCGGGGGGCGGGGCGGGGGGGGGGGGTAGTGTTAACATACATTCTCAGTCTGTGGATTTCAGGAACACAGCTTTGGCCACCTAACCTAAAACTAGTGTCGATAAAAAGGGTTTTTATAGCAGCAAGCTGGTGCCATAGTGATAGGATGGTTGCTAAGGATGTCATTATCACTCTGATTGCAGGAATCGTGAGTTAATTGGCATGACCTCATTCAAGTCCTCAGGGCCTACCTGTTCACAAATTACAAAGGAGACAAAAAGTTGATCTTTTTATAGTGTCAGGAGGCAGCACCTGTTAACATTTAACATTTGAAACAAGCTATAACACACATTATTTATCTACCTGTTCTCTTTTTCTCACACTGTGTCCTCTTTCCTTCTCTTTACTACATAGAATTAAGACATGCCCTTCTTAAATATTTTTTCCTTGCTCTATTTTTCCCATTCCCTCTAGAGAAAGGGGGAATTTTTTTTTTTTTTTGGTCTGAAAATCAGCCATTAAACTGAGGAAGGCTCAAGGAAATGAACTGAAATGTCTCATAGGAAGAAAAATAGCACTATGAAGATGAAAAAAAGCCCGGGATAATGGAGATTGATCGCTCGATCTATCTATGGCCTCAAATAAAACTGATTGAATTTAACATGTTAGGTTACAGTGAAGAAGCTTAGTTGTTTCAGTCAGGGTAATATAGTTTCAGATTTTCATAGGGAACCATTTATTTATTTTTGCATTTGTGAGTCATTTAGACATTCCCTTGTGAGTGAGAATACATTTATTTTCCAACTCCCTGCTGTTAGGCGTTCTATTAATACCACACTAGTTGAAATAAATGGAGCAGGAGAAACTGTTTGGTGGTGAATTTGTTTTTCAGATTTTTTTTTTTTTTTTGATTCTGCTATTTTGGTAAGTTGGCTTCCCGACCTCTCCAGTAGTTTAAATAGAGTCTTAACTTCTCCCCTTTCTCCTCTGTAACTTCACGTTGGATTGTGGCTTCTGCTTCAATATTGACACCTTAAAGGCGACCTAAAGCCCTATAACCCAAGAAATGCATATTAAAGAGCGGCTGTACGGTGAAATAAATTTCACCAAGCAATGGGATTATCAAAATTATGGACAAAGTGACAGTGTTCTTAGCCACAATTTTCTCTCCCCCTCTTTGTACTCTACCCAAAAAGGAAAATCCAACTTAATGAAGAGGGGAATTGGTTCCACAGGTTATAAGGGAGTGGCAAGGGTCGTGTTTTCCAGGATTCTAAAAGGGTATTGTTAAATGTATTTTACTGTGCTTAAGCACAGTAAGGTTTGCTCATGCGCCTTCTGAGTAGAGCAGAGCAAAGATAACGTCCTTGTTATTCTGGGCAGCTAATTACTGTCAGTAATTGTTGTTTGTGATGAACAAGATGCCGGATAAAGGCGGGATGGGTGGGGGTGCTGGGGGGAGGGTCCGCTAGGCTTTGAACCACAGCCAGCCCTCCGAGGCTGATTTAGGCGGAGCCACAGAAGGGCTCCTTTGGGGACTCGGTCAGAAAAGCCCCAAAGGGGTATTGGAGGAAAGCATGTGGATCTACACATTTTCCGGCACCGGCAAAGGTCAGGCAAATAATCAAATTACTCTTCCTCGGCTTTCAGTTCATCGACTGCACAGATGAAGATGGGGGAGGGGGAGGGATGGAGAGGGGGTGATAGTAGGTGGTCCATCCTCGTCCTGCTGGGGGGAGGAGGCTGGTCAAGGACATTCCATTCCCTTCGCTACTTTCAGGGAAGCCTTGGGAAAGAACAAAGAAAGACTGACAAGGATACAGGCATGCAGGGCACGCGCACTCACAAACACACACACACACACACACACACACACACACACACGCAGCACTTGCAACAGGGAGTCAATAGGAGCAAGGATAATTTATGTCTAGGCTGGAAACACTGAGAGGAAGCCAAGGCAGAAGTGTAATGTGGGGAGGGGAGAAAGAATGAAGACAATCTCTAGCATTTCTAAGTGTCCTGCCATTCTCTAGGCTTTGCAATTATACCTGTGCCTGAGATAGGTACACGAGGGGTATCACCTGAAACTGACCAATGGGGAAACTGAGGCTCAGAAAAACAAAGTGAGCCTTCTGAGGGCACGGATCAAATATTCAGGGAAGTGACAACCACACCTCAGGTGTGTGTGCTGAGCTGGGGTTCACGACACCCTGAGCAGGTGGCAGTGGCTGAGAGCATCGTGTTGGAGGAAGGACCAGAGATCAGGAGCCCACGAGGCAGGCTTCGATCTGCTTCATACAGAGACTTGTGCCTTGGCAAGGTTCTAGACTGTCTGATTTTTTTTTTTCACTTGTTTTATGAAACCAATAAAATCAAGTCAGTGAAACATTTTACTGGCAGTTCTGGGTGTATTCTAATTGGACTGTAGTTGGAATTCCCATTATTGCCAGGGAGAAAGCAACCACTTCAGTTCCCTCAAGATTACTTAGGGGTAGATTTATAAGGAGGAAACAGGAACAGGGCTAGCGATTCAACTTCCTCAAGCCATTTTCTTTGATTTGACGGGGAAGCTTTGCCACCAGTTTCGACCTTTGTTCCTAAAAACTTTTCACCAAGCTCCCGCCTCCACTCCCTTTCCCGTCAACACACTCCAAATCACCCAAGATGGGCTTTCAGGGCCCGCTTCATCCAGAGGTGGACCGTCGTCCGAGACACGTCCCAATCACATCCCACCTCTGTCCTCGGGCCAGGCCGGCTACCGGCTGGAAGGGTAGTTCTAGTGCTTTCCCAGCCCAGCCTCCACCAAGGTTGGTTAATGAAACCGACAGGGAGGTGGCTGCCTCTGCTGCCCTGGCCATGGTGACTTTGCATTATGTTGGGGACAATGAAGGTAGTGTTTGCTGGCTGTGACTCTCACGAGCAAATGTCACTGAATCCATTTGGAAGGAGCATGCTACTTGGACACTGTCGCGCCGTAGGAACCAAAACCAGTGAGACAAGGAGGAAAAAGGGCAGAAGGGTGTTATTTCTTCAGCTTTAGTGCCCAGGGTCTGGACTAGGACCTCCATTCAAACCTCAGCTAAAGCAGACTTTGATTCTGGGTCAAATTATTTCACCTCTCTTGTGCTTCAGTTTCCCGATCTGTATACCAAAACGAACCAAACACAGGATTAGTGCCTAATTTACAAGTTTATTATGAGGATTCAGTTGTATTATTTGTGTGAAGCAGTTAGCACCAGGTCAGGAACACGATCAGCAGTTGACAAACAGGCCTTCCTCCCTACATGGCCCCTGGGTCTCAGCTGCCTGCCCTTCAGCTCCTCATGTAGAACTTAACTAATACCTTATAGGTAGGTAGTCATGTTGAAGAGGAGACGATGACAAGCAGAAAAGGATTTAACTTTTGACTTTTGTGTTTTGTATTTTGTTGTTGTGGATGTTTTTTCTAAATACCTCCCATTGAAGCAGTTACAGAGAATGTTGCAGAATAGGAGAAATTCTTTCAAGTCTTACAAATGTCGACTTTCCCATTCTGCTTAATCTTATGATTTGGTGCATTCACATGGAATGCCTTGTGACTGATGGGTTTGTCATTATTAAATAGACATTGTCAAGTGCCCATAGAGCCCCCACATAGTTTTAATGTTTTAGCAGCTTTGTAGTCAAAGGAACAGACTCCATTTTGGTGGGATGTGGAATCATTCAGTCTCATGTTTGGATATGACTCCATTTTCTGCAGGAAATTAGAGCAAACAGGAGTCATCCAGCCCGCTTGTTGGTATCTGGGCAGATTTCTCGGGGACAGTGCAGGTACTGAGATAGGGAGCAAGTCCATTCTGGCTGGCAGGTGGCAGGTGTAGCCCAGTCATTCGCCGTCACTGGCGGGGTTAACACGTTAGGGGATGGTTAGGTGAGAGAGTGGAGCCCAGAGTCAGGGAGTTCAAAGCATTTGGGCATCCTGGCAGGTGGAGATATGGGGGATGTCTTTGGAGAGACGGAGGGGCCATAGACGCTGCGTTTCTTTTAACAACAATGGGTTGAGATTCTAGAGAGGGTCTGGTCCGGGTCCTAGTTCTAGAGAAACCAAATAGTAGGCAAGATATGAGGACAAGAGCTTCAGGCCCGAGGTTAGGAATCAGCTGCCAGGATTGGGGAGCAGGCAGGGACTAGGTCTTCTTAATGACAGCAGTAGCAGCAATAATAGCACACACTCGTGTAGAACTAAGTACCCGCCACCCATCCATACGCTTTAGTTGTGTTAGCTAATCCTCACAATCCTCTATGCCTCTGGGTTGGGTATTTATTATCATCGTGCCCATTTTTCAAAGTAGGAAACTCGGGCATAAAGCATGACTTGCCCAAGGCCACACAGCAAATACCAGAGTTGAGATTAAACCAAGGTTTTCTGGCTCCAGGGTGCAGACTCAATCACTGCATTCAGTGGCTCCTCCGAGTAGATGCTCCTTTGAAAAGCCTTCGTGTTTGAGAACCTTGGCCGGGGTTGAGCCTGTAGGTGAGTGCTGAGAAGCACTAGCTATGGGGTGGGTTGCAAACAGGGTGTAAGAAGTAGGCTTGGCCTGTCACTATGTCCTAGCGTTCCTTGGAGAAAAACATCCCAGCTCTTCTCAATACGTGGCAGTGCATGTTCCAGTCAGGAATTTTCTCTTTTCCAGATTAGACCTAGAGATTTTGGCTCAGTCCTCAGTTCTTCCTAACCCAGAGATTCCCCTAGGAAACTGGATAATTTCTGACACTGACCTGTAGAATTTAAGGCCGTTCCAGCAGATGCAAAGATCCATCCTCCCTGGGGTCAGCCCATGGTGAAATTCAAGAGAGAAAGTGAGCAGTAGTTGCATTTTCAATGTATAAATTCTTTACTTTAAAGAAGAGACCTGGTTGGGGCGCCTGGGTGGCGCAGTCGGTTAAGCGTCCGACTTCAGCCAGGTCACGATCTCGCGGTCCGTGGGTTCGAGCCCCGCGTCGGGCTCTGGGCTGATGGCTCAGAGCCTGGAGCCTGTTTCCGATTCTGTGTCTCCCTCTCTCTCTGCCCCTCCCCCGTTCATGCTCTGTCTCTCTCTGTCGCAAAAATAAATAAACGTTGAAAAAAAAAAATTTAAAAAAAAAAAAAAAAGAAGAGACCTGGGCCTACTATGTGCTTTACATAAGTAATTACTTTTAATATTGGCAATAAATTCATTTCCCAAGGCTGCCATAACAAAGTGGGTGGCTCAGAACAGTAGAAATCTCCAGAGTCAGAGTCTCCTCTGGCGCTGGAGTCTGGAGATCTAAATCTAGATGACAGCAGGGCTGTGCTCCCTGTGACACCTGTAGGGAAAGGATGCCTCCTTACTTCTTTGTACCTTCCGGTGATTTGTCAACAATCCTTGGCCCTCCTTGGTGCGTGGATTCGTCACTCCAATCTGTCTGTCTTCACATGGCATTCTCTCTGTCTCTTCCTACTGTCTTCCCTCTGTGTGTGTTGTCTGTGTCCAAATTTCCCCCCTTTTATAAGGACACCAGTCATATTAAGTCAGAGCCCATCCTAATGACCTCATCATAACTTGACTGCAACTGCAAAGGCCCTATTTCCAAATAAAACCGCATTCTGAGATTCTGGGGGTTAGGTGTGTGGTCGTGGTGAGGGATGCGTACAACAACCCTAATCAGCTAGCACCCCCTTTTTCCTTATTGCAGATGAGGAAAATGAGGATCAAGGTCACTCAGCTACCAATTGGTGGAGAACAAGTAGCACACCCAATCTGAATCCAAGGTCTACACTCTTCCTCTCTATAGGAAGATGGCAAGTCGCTTGTTTGGCTCTTTAAGTGACACAAGATACCATTTAGATACTTTTTAAGAACCAAAGTGTTTGTTTATGACATGGCTCAATCTTGCTAGTGACCTGGAAGTTCTGGTGCCTACTCAATGCTGGCTCTTTGACTAAGCCTCCTCTTCTTGCTGCCGAATACACATGATGTACACCCTATGTTATCAAGGGGATTAACAGAAAAACATGTGCTGGGTGCCTCTAAAGGTAGATGTTTCATCCCAAAAGGTCTGCACTGCTCAGGAGGGTTCTTCACACTGCCTGAACAGCAAATGTTATATGATATGTTTTACCCTGGAAAGATTTATTTGCTGTACAAAGAGTCAGAAACCTGGAGACATAATCCCATATTGGCACCTGATGCCTTGAAATAAAGTGTGTGGCCTGGGGCAACTCACTTAACCTCTCAGCCTCACCACCTGGGACCTGGAGGTAATGATGGCCAGCTCCTCGGAGGCATCACTTGAGCAGCTTCAGAAAAGCCTGGAAGACTTTGGCAAATGGAAATGCTATATTGACAGCAAAAATGTTAGCTGAAAATAATTGATATTGATAGAATGCCATTCTTAAGGATCCTACATTTCTCATGGCCGATCCCCATCCTCAAGCCTCAGGAATTGGAAGGATTAACCTGGAATGTTGTTAAAATTAACTCCTCCCCAATCCTTCCTTGCCATTCTGTTTTCAGTTAGAATCATACTTTGAGTTCTTGCTGAAAATTGAACACTGGGTCAAAGGGGAGGTTTGGGATTATTAACTACCATCCATCTTCTGAGAGTGAATGTGTTTCTGCATCAAATTCTTCCTTCGATTTCCTTCTTAGATAAAATGTATTCAGCATCCAGCCTCAGAGGCAAGCTCCTCTCCTCTAGTCTTCCTGACTCACTCAAATTATTTAATTATATTGTTTTCACTATCCCTTACTGTCTGGTTTTTGGATACCCATGTAATTATCAGATTAGCTCCTATGTAAAATCCTTGCTTTTGGTTTTCCTTCCAATATGCTAAATATACGTCTAGTGGCAAAGAGCTGGCACTGGTACATTAAGCAGCCCAGAATAGAGTGGAGCCAGATGTAAAAGGGTCTCATTTCACTTGTATTAGAGATCTAGAGCTGTAAAGACTCTTGCCTTGAAAACCTGCTTGGAAGAGAATGGCATCGTAGCACTATTCTGCAGCCTGGGCCCCATTTATCTTTATTAATAACCAGCCTGTTCATAGGTTCCAAATAAAGAAGACAATGTAATCCTATTACACTAACCATTCCCTGTGAGTAATAAGATTTAATTAAAATTATTTGAAGTGTCACCTTTGGGTGCTTAGGGTTCATGCCCCTCTCAGTGTCTCTGTTTGTTTTTTGTTTTTTTTTAAAGATAGATTTGGAGCTGTCTGACTTGTGCAGCAATGTTTCCAGCCTGCACATTTCCTGGATATCAGCTCTTTGGTCAGAAATGTAGTTATTCGATAGTGTTTAGTCCTCAAATGCTGGTCACTGCATGCAAGCAAAGAGAAAACAATGTAACGTACACAAATGTCATTGTTCAATCACTCATCTGCAGCACACTTGTTCAAAACCAATAGAATATCTCTCTAGATCAGCACTATCCCACTGCTGCATATAAATGAATGATTAGCCAAGAGAATCTATAAATGACATTGCTTGCTTTAATTCTAGTTTGCTGTCTGTTGCTGGACTTCTTCAAGAACTTGAAAATATATTTTCTAATCATAGCCCTTTTTAAAGAAGTAGAGAGATTGTTAGAGGGACTCCATTTTCTGTTTATTATCTTAGGTCTGCAGAATCGAGACAATTCACGAAATAATCAACCTTGCAAGACTCCTATTTTATTTTATTATTTTATTTCATCTTATTTTATTTTGTTTCTGCCTTGGTCTCTCTCCCCATCCACCCTGCACTCCCATAAGCACCTTCTCAAGTGTTTCACATGGATTCTTCCAATCCACCTTCCATATGTTTATTTAGGTTATTAGTGTTTATTTAGAAGATTGTGTTGTGTCACTTGTGTATGCTTTTTAGTTATGTGGATGTAGTGTGCTGTGAATCTCATTCTCTTCCTTACTTGTCATGTAACTTGGTGTTTCTGACATCTATTTTTCTCTATATGAATCCAAGGTGTTTCTTCTTAGTCTTGCAGATTATGCCAATATATGCATATACCATTTCTGACTCTTGCATGCAGCATATTTCACTTATTCATTTCCCTAGTGGACATTTCACGGATACGTAGATTCTCAAGTGGATAGTTAGATCGCATTCAACTTTATGGTACCACAAATGATGCTACAATCTTCTATCACCATATTTCCATGTGGATCTCTGAGCAAGTAATTCTCTGGAGTATATTCCCAAGAGTAGAATTTCTGAATTGTGAGGGTATACGTATATTTTATTTCACTAAGTACTTCCAGATTGCTGTACAGAATGTTTGCACCAATTTATAATTTCATCACCAGTGAGGGTAAAATTTCCCCATATCCTTGCCAGCACTTTCTAATTTTTGCCTATCTGGTGGGAGTAAAATGGTATTTCACTTTTTAAAATTTGCATTGCTCTGATTACTAATGAGGATGTAGATCTTTCATAACTTAGTAGTTGTTTTCATTTCCCCTTCTGTTAATTGCCTGTTCATGTCCATTGCCCATTTTTTTTTTATTTTGGATTTCCTTTCTTTTTTTTTTTTTTTTTGTTTGCAAAGTTCTTTGTATATTCTAAATATCAATTCCACATCACTTTTACAAACAGCTTTTCCCCAGTATTTTGCTGATTTCTCCATAGAATATGGAAGTCTTTAATTTAGATGTGATCAAATCCATCATAAATTTTTCCATTAACAGATTTTTGTTGGCAACCCCTATATAAAATCCTTGTTTGAATTTTCCTTCTGATATGCTAAATATACATCTAGCAGCAAAGAGCTGGCTCTGGGACATTAAACAGCCCCAAATAATGTCCTTCTTTCCTTCCTTCCTTCCTTCCTTCCTTCCTTCCTTCCTTCCTGTTTCCTTAATTTATGTATCCCATTTTATTCTTATACCACTATCATTTCCCCCCAGCAAGGTTAATGTGTTTTATGTGTATCCTTTTAATTCAATACGTTCTTGAAATACATGTATTTTGGGGCGCCTGGGTGGCTCAGTGGGTTAAGCGTCTGACTTCAGCTCAGGTCATGATCTCACAGGTCCGTGAGTTCGAGCCCCACGTCGGGCTCTGTGCTGACAGCTCAGAGCCTGGAGCCTGCTTCAGATTCTGTGTCTCCTTCTCTCTCTGCCCCTCCCCTGCTCATGTTCTGTCTCTCTCTCTCTCTCAAAAAACAAAAAAATAAATAAATAAAAATTAAAAAATAAAAGAAATACATGTATTTTTGGGTGTACATAATTTTTAAATTTTTGTAAGTGATACTGTATTATACATTTCACTCTATTTTTAACTTTATTCACCAACCATGTGAATATCTAATCCTTTGATCTTAATCATATTTTTCCTACCCACATTCACAGTGATAAATACTCAGGTTACTTCCAAATCTCCTACATGTCCCCTTATAGACCCAAAGAATCTTTTCCTTGGGATACATGCCTGAGTGGAATTGCTGGCTCATAAGGCAAATGCCTACTTAATAAGACATCTTATTGTGTGACAAATTGCTCTCCAGGCTTTCATTCCTCCAGCAGTTCATGAAAGCCCCTCTGCCCCCACGTCCTCACTGGTACCTGGCATTATCCAATTTTCTCTCTCTTCACCAATTTAAATGTTTTATTTTGCATTTCACTGATTACCAGTGATTTTGAGCATCTTGATAGATGCTCGTCAACTTTTTGGGTTTTCTTTTCTATAAACTGCTTTGCTCATTTTATCTATTACAGTTGTTACCTTATTGACTTTTAGGAATTCTTTGTGTATTCAAAAAAATTATTCCTTGCTGGTTTAGAGGACACGGATATCTTCTCCTATTTTGATAGGTATCCATGAACTTTGTGCATAGTGCTTTCAATTGAATTAAAATTATTTTATTTTTTAATGTTTATTTATTCATTTTGAGACAGAAGGAGCATGAGATGGGGATGGGCAGAGAGAGACCCGGGGAGAGAGAGAACCCCAAGCTCTGTGCTGACAGTACAGAGCCCTACCCAAGGTCTTGATCCCTCAAACTGTGAGATCATGACCTGAGCGGACTGAAATCAAGAGTCTCAACTGATTGAGCCACCCAGGTGCCCCTGAACTAAAATTCTTAATTACGGTGTAACTTAATGTCTGTCTGTCTTCTTTCTTTCTTTCTTTCTTTCCTTCTTTCTTTCTTTCTTTCTCTCTCTCTCTTTCTTTCTTTCTTTTGTCTTCTGATATATGCTTCTGATGTTTTGTTTTAGAAGTCATTCCCTGCCCTCAGTCACAAAGATATTACCTTACATTTTGTTCTTTTAACCGAATCATTTTCATATAGTTATTTCTCTTATTTTTTAAAGTTTTCTCAAATTACAAATGTAACTGTTGAACTTTATCAAACAATGTTTTGCATTTGGGATGATCAGGTGATTATTTTTGTCCATTAATGTGGTAAATTACATTTATAGAATTTCTGATTCACTCTTCTTTTGTTCCAAGGTAAACCTGACTTAATTATGAATTATCTTTTTAGTATATATTGGATTCAGTTTATTTGAAATTATTACATTGATGTTCGTATATGAAACTGACCTATACCTGCCTTTATTATACTGTTACAAAGCAGAACGTATTCAATTAAATTCTTTTTCAATTTTGATATCAAAGATATACTAGCTTCATGAATTGTATTGGTCAGTGTTATGGGTTGAATTGTGTCTCCACAAAATTAATACGTTGAAGTTCTAATCCTCAGTACCTCAGAATGTGACCTCACTTGGACATATGATCTTTACAGAGACAATCAAGTTAAAGTGAAGTCATTAGAGTGGACCCTAATCCAATATGAATGGTAGCCTTATAAAAAGGGGAGATTTGGACATAGAGATACATATGCAGGGAAAAGGCTGTGTGAACAGGAAGACAACCATCTACAAGCCAAGGAGAGAGGCCTGGAGTAGATTTTTCTCTCACAGCTTTTAGAAGGAACTAAACCTGCCATCACCTTGTGTTTGGACTTCTAGCCTGCAGAACTGAAAGGCAATAAATTTCTGTTGTATAAGCCACCCAGTTTGTGTCACTTTGTCACAGCAGCCCTAGCAAACTGATACAGCCAGTTTTCCCTTTCCACATTTTTGGGCACAAATTATATAAAATGGAGATCATTCAGAATTAAGCATTGTAATATATTGGTACTATGTTTTCTTTCTTGTGCAATTTTTTTTCTTTTCCTTGGCATTAATCATTAATTTGCTTTTCTACTTGCTTAGTTTTGTGGGCACCAGACACTAACTCGCCTCTAAAGTTTCTTCCCTGTATAGGTCTTGAAACATCGGATATTTTAAAATTTCACTTTCTTGGAGGCATTCCTCCCAGAGCCCTCTGACCTCCTTCTCTAACACAGACTGCTTGTTCCCTGGCTCTGCCACATGACAGTCATCCTGGCATCTCTTTCCCCCATTAACTCAAAGATCTTCTTTTCCTCACCTGTGATGAAACTACTATTTCCTGGATCCCATGTCTTTTTCTTTCTTAGTTGACTCTCCACAGAAGATCACATACGATGGTAACACAAGACAAAGGATGCAAAAGTTATATTTTTTCTTCAATTTTAGGAAATTCTTCATCATTGCTTTTCAAATATTTCTTTTCTCCATCTGGAGACTGAGTTCCCTCCTTTTGCAACTCCTAATTGATGGAGATGTTAACTTCTAGTTCTATCTTTCATGTTACTTAACTCTTCTCTCATTCTTTCTGACTTTTATCCCTTTCTAATGACTTTTAGGATACTTCTCATGTATAATTTTTTAACTCACTAATTCTTTCTCCAGCTATGTTCATTTACTCTGCTATTCAATCTAACCATTGAGTTCCTGATATTGTGAACTCTAGCAGTTCTCTAACAGAATGCCCCTCATCCTCAGTGGTCTACTGGGCTCAATCACTGCTCTATCCTCGGACTGGGGGGCACTGGCCTGCCAACAGTGGGTGAACAGAGATCTCCCAGGACAAAGAAAGCTGTTCCCACAGTCATCCCTTTCCTTGGCTTCTGACTGATCTTCCAAGGCTGTCCTTCTTACCACTTTTGGTCTTCCTAAGGACTACATGCAGTTAGTGGTGAATTATTAAGGTTCTGCGTTCCATTAGCCTCTTAAACTCTCATGTGGCATGCCCAAGGGTGACCTGCAGTGGGGAGGTGGGGGCAGCCAATAATCTGCACTTACCCACCATCTTGCTCAGACTGTTAAATATAGATCATCATTTTTTTTTTAATTGTAGGAACTTCATTAAGTAAACTCACTAAGCTCTGGAGTTTTTTCTTCTATATGTCAACTGAGTGATAATATTTATTCTCAATTTTGTAAGAGTCTTGGGAAAATTGAAATCATAAGGTTGAGAATGATAAAATTCCTTCACCACACCTAGAACTGATTCTAATTATAAAAATTCCCAAGATTGTTGTTGTAATGCTAGAACATTGGAAAAACAGGCTTTATTCTGGTTCTTGATGTCGTGTTCACGTCAGAAAAAGTAATCCTGACCTAGGCAATATTCAATGGAAGGGGTATCGGTGATGGTCTAGGCTTTAGAGACAGATGGGCTGGATTTCATTTATGGGCCCACCACGTATTACTACATCTTAGTCATCTTTGTATCTCCAAGGCCTACCACAGTTCCTGGCACATGGTAAATCGTCAGTAAGTATTAAACAAAAAATTCTTAGCATGGCTAAGCCTCAGTTTCCTTCTCTTAAAAAAAAATGGGATAACACATTCCTAACATAGTGCTTGGCAAAATGTATGTGTTCAACAAAAATTAATTTCCTCTCTTACCTTTCCTTCCTTGTGGTCTCAGCCACTGTATTACCCAAGTAGCTTGTTATCTGAGTGCACAGGAAACCTGTGCTAATATGCTGTTATTAGCTCACTTCTTAGAACAGAGCAAGGAGAATGATTTTCTCTAGCTCTTATTCATACAATAATTTCCTAAAATGTCAATTATGAATGAACCCAAATTGCAAAATGCATCCTAGAGTCTGAATCAGGTTAAAAGATACACTAAAGCTAATGAAATAGCTAATCTGGAAACATTTTGGAATCCACAAAGCTCAGGAATTGGCATGGTCTGATACAGAATTCAAAATTCATTCCATTCATAATCTCCTAATGTTGCCTTTTCAAGGGACATAGATGAAAAGAATTAGATGGACATCTAACCTAGTCTTATTGTTGTTGTTGTTAAGTGATATATTTTTGTTTAGTTTTTATGTTAGATTTGGCTTGGATACCAAGACTGCCATCCAGGGTGCAGAATACAAAAAGGCAAATACTAGAAAAGGTTAAGTCTTGACTTTTCTTTCATGACATTTGGTGGCTAAATCAGAAATTTCCCTGCAATGTTGTTTGTTTTTTGTTTGTTTGTTTTTGTTTATTTTGTTTTTCTCCCTCAGACATTTCTAAAACAATGTAAGGTAGAGATGAGATCAAAGCTAGAACTATTGAAAATAAGTGATCCCCACCTTTGGTCTTAATATCATTGCTTCCCATCCATTTTGGCATATTGAGTTGGTAGAGTGGAGTGCATGGTTGCAAACAGAAGGAATGGATTCGGCTAACTTATATAAAATAGGAATTTATAAGTGGGGGGAGAGATTGCAATTGAGGGAGGCTCATAAAACTGAAGGGAAAACGGAGGAAGTGGACCAACGGGAAAAGAAGGAACCAGATTGCTTTAGAATTCTCCATTTCAAGGTATCTCACCAGATCTTCTGCCATCATTGGGTATATGCCACCTTCGAGATATTTAGGAGGGAGGCTTTGATTGACCTGGCTCAGTGACATTTTCATCACTTATCTAGAAGAATGTGAGGAGCCTTCATTTACAGTCCCACCCAGCCTATACACCATGGGGGCGATATAGTTTCCCTAAAGGGAATTGGGATTTTGTCACCAAAAGACGAGGGGGGTGGATTCCCAATAACCAAAGAAAGAGCAGTTGTCCACTGTATATCATTCCAAACTGCAATGTAGAA
The DNA here is from genome assembly GCF_022079265.1 of Lynx rufus. NCBI lineage: Eukaryota > Metazoa > Chordata > Mammalia > Carnivora > Felidae > Lynx > Lynx rufus. Next base: position 29,139,741 of record NW_025814834.1, read on the forward strand.
GAAGAATATTTTAAGTCAAGAGGTTCTTGATGAATGCATTCATGAATTTAACATTCAAATGTCAACAAGTCATTACTTAAACTTAGTGTTCTCTTATTTGAATTATTGGGAGTAATTTGAGGAAATGCCATTGTCTTTATAGATTGGATTAAAGACGAGAGTAATTTCCCTGAAGAATAATTTGGGGGTGGAGAAAAAGCCGTTGTAGTGGTGAACAAGTTGACCTTCTGGGCTTGCCTACTAACCTACTTTATAATCAACACTGAGTAATTCAATTTACCCAGCCTTGCAAATCATTGGAAAATAAATAAATAAATAGACCTGCAAAAATTCTGCTTGGCCTGCAAAATGTGCTTGGCTGTCATCCATGATACCACTTCTCCTCTTGCTCTCTATGGCTTCTCTCATGGCCAAACTAAGAACACGCAAGCTTTGAAACACTCAAGCACACTTGAACATCTCTCTTACATGGCTTCCTGGGAACCAACACTCCTATCAACACACACCCAAAACAAACAGAAATGAGGGGGTGTAAAGGGAGAGAGATGATTGTTTTCTCATGAGGCTTCACATAATTCCTTTTCCACCAAGAGCATGTGGCAGGAGGTCATTTTTTTGCAAATAAATTAACCTCTGTGCTCTTTAGGGTCAATAATACTTTCCCATTTTACCAGAGAATTTAAATTATTGACTGTGTTGTGTCTCCATTCCCTAGAAGGTGAATTGAAGGAATTAATGTTTTTGAAGTAGTTTCATTTTATTTATTTATTTATTTATTTATTAAAGTTTATTTATTTATTTTGAGAGAGAGAAGAAAAAAAGCACGAGTCGGGGAGGGGGCAGAGAGAGAGGAGAGAACGAGAATCCCGGACAGGCTCCGCACCGACAGTGTGGAGCCCGATGGGGTGGGGTGGGGGGAGGGTAGCTCACACTCATGAACCATAAGAAGGAAATCATGACATGAGCCGAAACCAAGAGTTGGATATTTAACTGATTGACCAGGCGACCCTTGAAATAGTTTTTTAAAAAGTTGGTATTTTGCTAATATTATTTTATTAATCCTTGACAGTTTTTGTAAGATGAGGTAGTGACTAAAAGCACTACCCCCACTTTCTAGTGATGCACAGAGAAGGTTAAGTCTGCGACTTTGAGAATAAATGGGTTTCAGAATATTCACAGAACCTTCTAGCACATGCTGGCCCAGCGCAAGATTCAGTAAGCGTCCTCTAGTTCAACATCTACATTCCCACGGTAGCTAATTTCTAGGACTGTAGAGGAAAGTCTATCTTCCAAACTGATTGCATGCCAGTTTTCTAGGACTGGTTTAACTAGTTGTGCCTTTAAAATTGAACTTAAATATTTGGAGCACTCTGAAAAGGAGAGAATTAAGGGTCAGACATCTCAGTACTTCTCTGACAGCCTAGATACCTATTTAACTCCAGAAAAACATATCTCAGAAAGCCATGTTTGAACTCTTTATTAAAATAAACAAACAATAGCAACAAAATAACTTGACAAGTTGTTGAAAAAAGCTTGTTGATGCAGAATAAAAAGTGGGAGGCTTGGAATTCCAGATAAAGATTCCAGCTCTGCCTCTTGCTAGCTGTGAGCAAATTAGATATTTCCTCTTAAAGCTTCTGTTTCCTCATCCATAAAATGAGGAAAATATATAGTGCAGGTTTGGCAGTGAAAATTAAATAAGGCTAATGTATGCAAAGAACTTGTGAACTCCGTGCATACAATATGGGTTCGGTAAATGATAGCTATTAGAAGAGAGAATCCAAACCTAGTAAGCAGGCTGACTCGACTTGGGGTTTAATATTTATTTGCTTTTTCACAGAAAGTAGATCACTAAGTTATTTTTCTTTTGATGAAAAGCAGATGGACTCGAAATAAATCTCTGGTTCATCGTACACCCTCAGACAACTCTCCAGGAAAGGGAGGTTTTTGCCCTCCTTTGCAAGGTCAGTCTCTTTCCATTTTTTCCCCCAAATCTCTCCTCACCCCCGCAGGCACTTCTCCTTGATATGTTTAATTACTTCATAGCTTTTCTCTATAGTCTGTGTTTTATGCCTCCTTTCCTCTCATGCAAGAAAGATAGCTTATTTGATGATATTTCTCATTCACTAAAGAAAGTGCTAAGTCAAATAGCTATAAGGTCTGAAGAGGTGATGTTCCTCCTGTTGGGAAAGCCAGTGGCTAATAGCCATCATGCTAACTTTAAATATAGATTATTATTATTATTGAGCTTATAGCACCTTGGCTGTTTGCCCAGCATGTCCTTGCTAACTCAGGGTCACAAAAAAGAGTAATTCTCTGCCACAACTCAATAAGACATGGGATCTGCATGATTAAAATGGCCTTAGCATTTGGAATCCTGAAATAATGGCACTCCAAATTAAATTAAAAATGGGTTAGATTGCTTTCAGGGAAGAATTGCTATTACCCTGTACCTTTCTTCTTGCTCCCCTCCAAAGTCTTTATTGATTTCATTGTTGCTCAGATCTGATAACATCTGTCCTATTGTTTGGGGGAAATTTAAGATGCTTACAAAGACGTACCAAATTAATGAATTAATAAAGGAAGTTTGGAGAAACAAAGAAAACAAGTGATTTAAATACACACACACACACACACACACACACACACACACACCCCTAACAGAGGTTGCTGCTATGGTAGACACGTTCTTTGATAAAAGCAGAGTGGAATTCTTTGTTCAATAGTTGCTTTCTGGGTAAATGTGTTTTGTCAGGACATGAGACCACTGGTCCTTGGACAACTCCAGCTCATTTGCCCCCCAGCAACCACGGTGCCCACACAGACCATTCTGATAATTAAATTCCCAGAAAACCTGTTCTGAATCACCCGATAATTGACTGAATTTGTATGTGGATGCCATTGCTGATGAGAGTAAAACACCATGCAATAATGCTTTCGGTTTCACCATGGTTTTATTACCTTAGTGGACCACCAGGGACCTGGTACATCCCAGGGGGAATGCTTTTCAATTTAATTAACCTGTAGACATCGAGCTTAAAGGGTAACAAACAATAGACAAATACTCCCCTTGCCCCTGTTTGTCTCTTATGGAGAATTACAACTACTAATAATAAAATAATTGAAATCCAAAATAAAACTACATGGCCAGGGAGGTGATTGGGCAGGGAGGGTGGAGACTAAAGCTGCAGATGTCTCCCTGGGGCCGCTGTACACCAGCCCAGTGACCAGGGACTCTCTCACTTTACTACGAACTGGGAGGCAGAGAAGAAAGAATCAGCTACTTTTCATGGCTAGGATTTCAGGAGTCCCAGGAAAGGGCCCTGCTCCATACAGCCTCTTTCCTCACCAGAACACTGAGCCTTTAACCAGAGAGGAAGCCATTGTTTCTATTGTTACAGAGCAGGCTTGGAATGTGAAGTCTCCCGGGCAAGGGAGGGGGTGATGTAATCTCATTAACCACGAGAGGCCGATGACCCTCTCCAGGGCTGATTTTGATGATGAAAAAAGGGGGGAAAGACCTGGGTTTTGAAGAGGGCCGGGGAGAGAAACAGAGGCCAGGGGTTGGCATACCTTGCACTTTAAGCCGGGGTAGTTTTGTTGGTGAACCATCATCCCTTCATCATCTGAAAGCAAAGCTCCCGATATATGGATGTGTGTTAAGCATTTATTGTGTGCCAGGTTCTGTGAGAGGTACTTCCCCACACAGAACCTCTCGTGATTATCACAACAGGGCTGCAATGGAGAATTCGGACCCCCTTCTGCAGGAGAAGAAATTGAGGCTGGTATGCAAGAATTAACTTCTCTGAAATCACCCAGCTCCTATGTGGCAAAGCAGGAATTGAAACCAAGGTCAGCCTGATTCCACAAACCATAAGCTTTTTTACTCCAAGTTTCTACTGCAGAGCAGTAAGTAATTAGGATTCAGTGTTCCGATGTTATACCCACTTGCTTGATTGACCTCTCTTTTTGGGTTTCTCTTGGGCATCTCAACTCAGTCTGTGCAGAAGTGAACCCACCATCTTGTATTAGACCATTGCCCATACCCCTTTCCTGCCCTAACCTATTCTTTCTCATACTTTCTTTTAGGAGAACTGTGTACCATCATTCATCTTCAGTCACCTAAGATGGGAGTCTAAAAGTACGTCTTTCTCTTTCCCTATCTGGAACCTCCCTACTCAGTGCCCTAATCTAATCAGTCCTATTGAGTATACCTTCCAAATATGTCTCAAATCAGCTTCCTTTTTCCTTTTCTCCAGCTCCAATGTCATCTCCTTAATTCTGGCCCCAGTCATTTTTCCTCTGTGTTCATCTTGTAAAGTCCTAAGTGAATTGGCCGTAGTGCATCCTGCCCTCCCATGCCCCTATCATACCCAAATTGATGACAGGTTGGTTTCTTTAAAACCTAAAGCTTGGTACCTAACAAATGCTGAATGAATAAATGAGAAAATAAACAAAAAACAAATTAAAAACAAACCTACTCTCAAGTACAAATACTAGAATAGCAACAAATCAGCTAGAAAAAATACAAGCTGGTTGTGTTCCTTTAAATTGATGTAAGATACATACGCAGTGAGATATGAATCTTAAGTATAAAGTTCAATCAGTTTTGTCAAAATATATACCTATGTAAACAACACCTCAATCAAGATGTAGAAGATTTTTATCAGACTGGAAATTTCCTTCGTGCCTTTCCCTGATGAGTAATGATATTGAGCACTTTTCCACATACTTATTAGCCAACCATATATCTGCTTTTGTGAAATGTCTGATCATGTTTTTCACCCGTTTTTAGATTTGGCTGTTTTTAATTGCACATTTGTAGAAGTTCTTTGTAAATATAGATGAGAACTTTTATCGGATAAAACTAATGTGAATATGTTTCTAGACTTGCTGTTTCATCTACTTGTATTTTTTGAGAAGGAGAAAAATTTGAGTTTTGCTAAAGTCTATCGGATAATTTTTTTCCTTTTATGGTTAGTGCTTTTTGTGCCTTATCTAAAAAATCTTTGCCAACCTCAGGATTCAGTGATACTCCTTCTGTTTTCTCCTAGAAACTTGACACTGTAGCCATTATATTTAGGTCCAGAAGCCATTTAAAATCAGTTTTGTGTACAGTGAGAGGTAGAGGTCACAGTTTTGTTTTGCTTTGTTTTTTCCTGATAAAGATATCCAGGACCATTTATTGAAAAGATTTCCTTTCCCCATTGAATTGCCTTCATTCCTTCGTCGCAAATCAGTTGACTTAATATGTCTCTGTTTCCAGATCTGTTAAATTCTAGTGACCTATTTGTCTATCTTGACCCCAATCCCACACAACTGATTACTATACATTTATAATAAGTTTTTAAAACAGGTAGTACAACTACTCCCGTTATCAAAATTGTTTTGGCTACTCTAAACATTTGCATTTTTCCTACATATATATATATATATATTTTTTTTTTTAATTATCCTGTCAATTTTCACAAAGAAAATTCAACTGAGATTTTGATTGAGAATGTGTAGAATCTTTAGCTCTGTTTGGAGAGAATTAACATCTTAACAATAATGACTTTTCCAAACCACGAATATGGTATAGTTCTCTAGTTTTGGGGGGGGGGGGTATTTATCTTCTCATAGATGTAGGTCTCACATATCTTTTATTGGATTTATTCTTAGCAATTTGACTTTTTGATGTTATTTTAAATATTTTTAAATTTCATTTGTCAATTGTTTGTTGGTAGTATATAGAAATATACTTAAAATGTTCTACATAAATAATCATGTGAATATGTGAATAAACTTCATTTTACTTTTTCCTTTCCAATCTTTAAGCTCTTTGTTTCTTTTTCTTGCCTTAAGACTTTCAGTGCAATCTGAATGGAAGTGGTGGAATTTGCATGCTTCCAATGTTGAAGTAGGTCCATTGATTCGCCACTGAACATGACGTTAGCTTTAGGCTTTTTAGATGCAGATATAGATCAGGTTAAGAAGAGTTCACTTATATTTTCAGTTTGTATGAAAATTTTTATCATGACTAAGTGTTGAATTATGTCAAATATTTTCCTGCCTCTATTAAAATGATCATACAGTTACTCTTTTTATTGCCCATTAATATGGTGAATTATATCGAATGATTTTAAATATTAAACCAGCCTTGCTGTTCACTTGGTCATGATGTATTATTCTTTTTATATTTCACTTCCTTCAATTTTCTAACATTTTATTTAGGATCTTTGTATCCATGCTCACTAGACAGACTGGTCTGTAATTGTCTTTACTTGTTATGTCTTTCTCAGGTTTTCACGTCGGGGGTATATTGGCATTATAAAATGAGCTGAGGAGTCATTTATTCCTCTCCATTGCTCTCCATTGCCTTAAAAACACGTCTTTATAATCTTTTTGGTTTGCTTTTTGTTGTTCTGAGGCAGTGATTCTCAAACCACCTACAGGTTGAAGCGAAATAAAAATCGATGGCCCCCTTTCCCAGAGTTCCTGATTCAGTAAGTCTGCATAGACACCAATAATTTGCATTTTTAACAAATTCCTGGGCACCTGGGTGGCTCAGTCCTTAAGCATCTGGCTTTAGCTCAGGTCATGATCTCACCATTTGTGAGTTTGAGCCCGACATCAAGTGAGCCCCACTTCTCTCTCTCTCTCTCTCTTTCTCTGTCTCTCTCTGCCTTTCTCTGCTCCTCCTGGGATTCTCTCTTTCTCTGCCCCTTGCTTACTTGTGCCCTATAAGTAAATAAATAAATACATACATACATACATACATAACAAATTTCTAGGTGTTGCTAATGTGGTTAGTCTGCAAACCAAATTTTGAGGACCACTTTTCTAGGGTTAAAATATGCATCTTTAATTTATCATAATTTATTTACCGTTAATATTACACTACTTCACATAAAATGTATGATTTTCAACAATAAAATTCTATTTACTATCTTTTGTGCTATTGTGGTCATATGTTTTATATGTACCTAAGTAATTAAACAAAATACAATTTTATCATTTATTTATTTATTTATTTTTATTTTTTTTAAGCATTTATTTATTTTTGAGACAGAGCATGAACGGGGGAGCGTCAGAGAGAGGGAGACACAGAATCTGAAACAGGCTCCAGGCTCCGAGCTGTCAGCACACAGCCCGACGTGGGGCTCGAACTCACAGAGCGCGAGATCATGACCTGAGGTGAAGTCGGCCGCTTAACCGACCGAGCCACCCAGGCGCCCCTATCATTTTTTATTTAAAAAGTGAATTCCCACATAGACTTCTAGAACACCCTCTTCTGGAGTTTCCTCTTTTCTGGTACCCTATCCTGAAAATTCCAGGTATTTCTGCACTCTGGAATTCTGATCCCTGCCTTTTCAACTCAGCTAGGTGGCCATCGTATTTCAGCTCAAATTTCCCACATTGTGACAGGAAAATGCCTACCAGAAGAAAGCAATGGAGGTTCCCCTTATGTGTTTCTCTTCTCTCAAGGATTGCAATTCTTAACTGTCTGTTGTTTAATGCTTAAAAATAGACACATCATATCCTTTGATCATCTTGATGCTTATTTATGGTAGGAGGGCAAATCTGGTACCAGTTATTCCTGCATGGTTGGGAACAAAACTTTGAAAGTTGTAATCTTAAGGTTCTATGACTGAGTACAAATGTGTTTGGTGAAAACAATGCAGTAGAAACTGAAGTTTCTGACCGCCATCCCTTCACCCAACCCTATACACACACATACACCAATTATCTGCAAATTCTGAACTCTGATTACTGTTGGGTGTTACAATGGGCTAAGACTGTATGGCTAGGACTTTGACTCCAAAGGTGTTTTACCTTTTTTTTTTTTTAAATGAGTTGTCATCAATTAAAAATTTGGAGAGTTTGATGTAGAAGTCCAGAGTTTCTGGGGCACCTGGGTGGTTCAACTGGTTAAGCATCCGACTTTGGCTCAGGTCATGATCTCATGGTTCATGAGTTTGAGCCCTGCATTGAGTTCTGTAGTGATGGCTCAGAGCCTGGAGCCTGCTTCAGCATCTGTGTCTCCCTCTGTCTCTCTCTCTGCCTCTCCCCTGCTTGTACTCTGTCTCTCTCTCTCTCTCTCTCTCAAAAGTGAATAAACATTAAAAAAAAATTTTTAATAAAAAAATTTAAAAAAGAAGTCCAGAGTTTCTACTTCTTTGAAATGGAAAGATGTGGGGGCATTCAATGAACATGGCAATAGCAGCCTATAGTAGAGTAGTGGTTGCCTTCTTTGGAGAGGATATGTGTTTTCTGATTTGCCTCAGTCCCAAGCCAGTCCATTTTACAAAGTTACATTGTCTGATCCCTGTAGTGTTTGTATATGTCCCCCTGGCATGAAGGCAGATTATCTTACTCATAAATAGCATGCCCACCATATCCAGTGTGACCCACCCCTTCGGTGCCACATTCCCCATGACAGTTTTATGCTATGAATGCACCTAGTTTTCCCACACTCCTTATGGGGATATTATCACTAAGGAAAAGAAATAAAGGAGCAGGAAGCAAAGATATAGAATGGAGTTAAACTTGGCTGGCATAGCCCTGATCTTCATGCAGGTGGAAGTTCATCAATAAGTAGTCAGGGGCCGGCCACGCTGCCTGCTCCCATTCTGATTCCAAGGTTAAGATGTGTTTATGCCTTTCAGCCAACAAACCTCTCTCTTTTTAAGACCTTCTCAGATATTGCTTTCCTGGAAATTCAATTTGGCCTTGCTCTGAATTTTATTCCCATAGTTTTGCTTGAAAACTCAAAGAAATGAAAAATCATAGTTTCGCTTATGCAATAGGGATATGGTCTTTGTGTTTTATAATCAAAATGCAGTTTTTTCTTGAATTTGCTGTGTGTGTGTATGTGTGCATGTGTTTGGAGGGATAATAATATTAACTAAGATGCTTTGGCTACTTACTATGTACTAGGCACTCTGCTAAGCATTTTATATGAAAGGTGAAATTTTATTTTCAACAACAATCCTGAGAAGTAGGAATAAGTGTTTTCTTAGTATAGATGGCAAATGAGGCACAGAGAACCTACATACCTTGCCAGAGACCTAATGGCAAGTAAGTGGTGAAGCTGGAATTTGAAATCTCTGAATTGAAAATGATGAAATATCTGAACCATGTACTAGCCCGTGTGTGCCCTTTGACTCCCTGTAATGGTCATAAGCAAGAGTGTCAAAGTCACGTGCAGTTACCCCACTTACCACCACTCTAGCAAGTCCCTGGGTTGCACAATCCAGAGGGATCTTTCATACCTAGAGTTATGCTCTGAGGTGGCCCTGGAGACTCAATCATCCACTAGGAAAAAGAGCCCACCCATTAAAGGTTCTGCCTCTTTAGAGTACAAGTCAACAAAACATGTGAAACAAACCACAAAATGTCGCAATAAAATAACATAGAAAGTGAGTATCACTCTCTATGCTCTACACGGAGTTTGCAGCTTGTCCCTGTGTATTGACCTCAGAAAGCATGAAAGACAGAGGCTTGAAGAAAATCCTGTTAGTGTCTCCAGGGCCAAAAGCTCTGGAAAGACTTAGCTGAGGCCACCAGGTAAACCTTGAGGAGTGTTCTTTTTTTCTCACTCAGGGCCATGGAACATTAAAGTTGGAAGAAGCCTAGGAAGATATTTTTCTCCAGCCATCTTGCTTGGTAGATGAGGCTTGGTAGATGAAGGCCAGAGGTGGGGTCTGACTCCCCGGATACTAGGTCAGTGAAGGCAGAGTTGAGTGCAGAACCAAGGCCTCCTGGCTCTCTGATACAGTGCTTTTTTTGTACACACTCCACTATGGCACCTCTTCTGGGCGGGCCGTAAGGCTGCCCTCCAAGTTCAGACGACAGGAGCAGAGGAAGAGCAGGAGTGATGGCATAGCTGGCAGTGGCATAACGGCGATGGTTCAATCAGAAGCCAAAATATCGAGTTACTAAAAAATAGAAATGTCTCCCATCCATTGCCACCAAAACTTTTTCGCAGGAATTCTCCAGCTGTCTTCCAGGATATTGGAAGTAAAGGGAAACAGAGGCTATTCTTTCTACTTGGTTAATTCTCTGATAATTCTCAGGAAGCAGAAAAATTAAAATTGTGAGGGCCCTAGGATACACTGACGGGTCTATGGAGCTCCTCGTTTGTTTCCATCCTTGGACGTGGAGCCTGCAGCTTGAGTTCTTTCATGGGTAGCGTCGTAAATAAAGAAAACGGGCTTGCAGAGGTGAACTGATTTTCCTAAGGCTACATATCTTCTCAGTTCAGAGCACCTAGAACCTCTGCATTTTTGGCCATTCCTTCTGGAGATGGGTAGCCATCAAATCAAATATATCTAAATTTAAGGGAGACATCAGTATGGGGAGGCAAATTTTGAGTACAGAGTGGGGATAGTCTACCCATAGACCAATATAGCTCTCTAGCCCATGACCACGGCCAGGCACTCAATTTCCCTAAGCTTTCATTTTTCTCATCTACAAAATAACAACAATAAAGCTGCCTTGTATGACTCATATAAAGATTTCATGGCTATCTTTGCGTTACATAAAGTGGCTTTCGTGTAGTAGACATTCAGGAAATGTTAGAGCTTGTTCTTTCCAATATCCTCTGTCAGTGGTCAAGATATTCAAGAGGGGCAAGAACAAAAAATCTATAACTGGTTAGGTATAATCAAGATATTAACAGCAATACATACCCATGACTTCAGTAAAGCTTCTGATCAGACTTCTCCACGGCAGAGCCATTTGTTCCCCATGTATGGAGTACACATGTATGGAGTTTTTAAAAGTTTTTATTGCAGTTCTTTTTAGTTAACACATAGTGTTTTATTAGTTTCAGGTGTGCAACACAGTGATTCAACAATTCCACACATCGCCCGTAGCTCATCATGACAAGGGCGTTCCTTAATCCCCATCACCGATTTCACTCATCCCCTCACACACCTCCCCTCTGGTAGCGATCTGTTTGTTCTCTATAGTTAAGAGTCTGTTTCTTGGTTTCTCTCTCTTTCTTTCTCTCTCTCACTCTCATTTATTCCCTTTGCTTGTTTGTTTTCTTTCTTGAATTTCACAGACGAGTGAAATCATATTGTATTTGTCTTTTTCTGACTTGTTTCTCTTAGCATTATACTCTCTAGCTCCATCCATGTCATTGCAAATGACAAGATTTCATTCTTTTTTATGGCTCAATAATACTCTGTTTTATGTATATATATACCACTTCTTCTTTATCCGTTCATCAATCAATTGATGGATACGTGGGCTGCTTCCAGATCTTGGCTATTGTAAATAATGCTGCCATAAACATAAGACTGTACGTGTCCCTTTGAATTAGTGTTTTTGTATTCCTTGGGTAAAGACCCAGTAATGCAATTGCTAGATCATAGGGTAGTTCTATTTTTAACTTTTTGAGGACTCTCCATACTGTTTTCCACAGTGGCTGCACCAGTTTGCATCCCCACCGACAGTTCACAAATGTTCCTTTGTGTCCACATCCTCACCAACACTGGGTTTCTTGTGTTTTTTATTTTAGCCATTCTGACAGATGTGAGGTGATATCGCATTATAGCTTCGATTTGCATTTCCCTGATGGTAAGTGATGACAAGCATCTTTTCATGTGTCTGTTGGCAATTTGTGCATGGGTTTAAAAGAGAGACTAGTTGAATAAAGACCTTGGATGGGTCCCTCTTCAAAGGCTATACACTCTGATACATGCATATGACGTTCCTGTTCTCAGGTTTTGGAAATGGGAAACAGAAGTCTAGGAGGTTGAGTTACATATGTCAATGATAAACCATTGATAAACCAATGATAAACCAATGATAAACCAAACTCTAGTTAAGATAAAGATATCTTTTATGGGCTTATAAACACAGAACTGATCACAAGTGAAAGTACTTAGTAAACGGCCAGAAATTGACATAATGAACTGTGACCAGATCTGTGTCTTCCCAGCTGCCATCTCACTTTTCTAAGAACTGTCTACCCACCCGAATGGGTAGGCTTTTGTAGCTATATTTATATTGACTGACATGTCTTTTACTGGCCATAGCTGATTGGATTAGAGATGAACAGTATGATGTTCACCATGTGCAAAAGGTGCTGGTGGGAAGAGAGAAAAAGATTAAGTAGGCACTGGGAGAGAGGCGGAGGCAAATGACGTCACGGTCATAAGAAGGTTGGCAATAGCCCCCTTGGTCCTAAGGATTGTCCAGTCCCTATTTCCCTCTTTCTTGGATCACACCGGTTGTTGAGTTCTCTGAGACAAATATGGATTCTTCTAACAAATTCTCATCTTCACATTGAGTCTGTTTGTTACTTGTACTAAAAACCTCTTTATTGAGGCAGTGTCTGTGATGATGAAGTGGTCAAGGTTATTATTCAGCCTCCTTGTACTGGAAGTGTCTTGTTGGGAAGGATGAGTTTCTCCTGCGGCGATCCAAGGGAGAAGGGCCTCTGCCAGAAAGTTACAACAATCTCTTTGTTCAAGGTTATCTGCCATGTAGTTCTATTTCCCCTTTTATGTACCTGTGTTCTCCCCCAACTAAACTGAAAGCTTCTTTAGGGAGATGACTCTCCTTACTCAACTTTTCATCCTCTGTAGCACCTGGACCATAATGCTATTAAATTTGCTGACAGTGTTTATGTAAAAAGAAAAAGAAAAAAATAATAAAGAAAGTTTCTACTTCAATAATTTTGCATTTGGGCAAAACTTCTTTTGCCTCGATTTAGGAAATAATCACATTTCTTTCCTTTTTTTGTTGTTGTAACCAATCTCTCTCCTCAGCTTTGTGTCAATGAGGAGATAGGTTTATTTAGCCAGTAATTTCCACTGCAGAAAATCTTGGGCCCAGATTGCCCTGCAAAAGCAATATGTTCTGTTTTATTTTTATATTACATTATATTTATTTTAATTGCATTCTCCATCTGGTCAAAGATAGCATTAGGCACCATAGATGGAGAAAAGAAACAAAGAGATATCTAACCATGATAATAACTGGGATTATTATTTTTAAAAAAAATCATGCAAGGGTACTATAACCCGCAGGCATGAGACACGAAACAATAGCCCTCACATTAAAGAGCTCTAGAAGGATTCTGGAGAGGAAGAACAATGAAGGGAAATGGACCAGACCAGGACTCCTAGTGTCCCTTGAATGGCCCAGAGTGGACTCTTGCACTCACCCCACACCTGGAACTAGTTCTAGGACAGTGTGGGCCCCAGTGAGGAATGATACATATAACCCCTGAGCTATCTTGAGCATTTCTACTATTTCCAAAGTAGTTTCAGCAGTTCATTAATGCACAGTTCCAGTCACATGTTTTATGAATAAACTTTAGAAGAGACCTCCATGAGAGAGGTCATTTTCTTCTCATTTCGGGGGATGTTTCTGCTAGCACCTGGAGGTCTTCCAAATGAAGCTGATGTTCTGTCAATGGTTTAGCATGTCAAAAACCAAATCCTAAAATTGGACGCCTGCAGTGGACAGCTAGGCACTCGGTTTCCAGGTTAGGATGGTTTATGAGAGGTTGTCAGAGATGCTGAATCAACTGTTCCTGCTTTTAAATCTGAACAAATGAGGGGACTTGAGGGGAGGGTTTACACGTGAAAGTTTGCCAAAAACAAGTAGGTGGTGACATTCCCGACGATGATCCATCTCTCCTCCCACCCCCTGCAGTCTATCGCTTAGGATAGTTTATGTTTCAAGAAACAAAAATCCATTTGAAACTGGCATCAGCAACTAATGGAATATGTTGGTTCACATACTGACGGATTTAGGGGTATATGGCTTCCCGGACAGCTGGAAGCAGAGATTCACCATATTCTCGGGGCTCTGTTGATTTGAAAGCCTTTTGTCCACTTTTCGTGTCAGATCTTTTCTTCAGGTTGGTCCCAGGCTCAAATTCCAGAAATGGAATCACATCCTTTTCCCATGTCAGTCAGAAGACAAGACTACATCTTTACTAGTCTTTAATAAGACAAAAGAAGCATTTTCACCCAGGACTCCAAGAAAAAGTTTCCTTGTATTTTATTGGCCCAAACCAGGTCATGTGCTCACTGCTAAGGCAATCCTTGTGCTTGGGAAGGGGTGCGTTGGCTCTGCAGATTGGCTTAAGTTTATCAGAGCTCATCTCTGGAACAGAACAAGGTCATTCCCGTTGAAAGTGGGGCCTTTTACCAAGGGGAATCTGTGATGCTATCATCATGAAAGGGGGGAAATGGATACAGGCAGCAAAATCCCAGATACCTACTACAATGTTCAGAGCCATGAAAGTACCACTGTCCAAACCTTTCCCTAGCTGGGCCCCTTTCACTTACAGTTACTACTCCTAATGCTAATTTCAGTATATTTTGCAGAATAATTGAAGAATCTGTATACCAACAAATGGCAGAAAAGGACAGCTGTTATTCATCAGGGGAGAGACTTTGTGTCCTGAGAGGTCTAACAGGAACTGTCCTTGAAACAGCAAGCCCAAACAGGAAGGTGGGTTTAACCATTAGAATGAAAGAAGGCTGCCTTAGACACAACTGGTTCCTCACCTATATCCCTTTTATCAGGTTACAGGCACCTTTCCCCAGCTGCTAAGAGCTAACAGCTTGAAGTTCCCCATTCTTTGGGGATGAACTGTGATTGGCTGATGGTTGTTAAGCCCTGCCTTCCTCCCTTACCCCCAGCCAATCACCAACTGATGAGATACAAAAGCCCCACTCCCTTTCCGCAAGCTGGGACCCACCTCTGGTGTGTTTTATCTCCTGAATGCCTGTACTTCAGGATGAGGCTAGACTCTAGCATCCTTGCTCAGCTCTTTCCCCTTCCTTTTGATTCCCTTACAACTTCTCCTTGAAGAGCAGCCCCTGCATAAATACACCACCTGAATCTCTACCTCAGACTCTGGTTCTAGAGAACCTGACTTAAAACAGAGGCCACATGGTATAGAAGAGGGAAAATCAAAATACAAACTAACAAATGGGAACCAGGAGCCTTTGTTCAAGATGAGTTCCCAGAGCTAATGCATTATAAGAATCAGAAGGTATTAGAATGAGTTAGGACTTTACTGTTTTCCCAGGAGCAGGAGCCCCCACTCCCAAATCGACTTAAATGTAAAAGGGATGAGGTATTAGAAAGGACTGGGTGCCACAGAGGACCTAAGGGCTGCAGGCAACCCTCGGTAGAAGGCTGTTCACAGAATGGGCAGCATCAGCTGCTGCTTCTTTCCTGCTCTCTCTCACTCTGTGCCGGCTTCATTGTTTTCTTCTCTACTCCCCAGGACATGGAGGTGGAGGAGGGGACAGAGTCACCCCAGAGCTATGAATATTTCTCTCTTATACCCAGGAGATTGGACTGGACTCCATTGTCCAGTTTGGTTCCAAGAGAGGGAACTTTGGCTGACTTATATCAAAGACGCCCCAGACCAATCAATCGGAGCCAGGGAGCAAAGTTATTTAGCAACGACGACTGCTTACTAGCCATTGACACCACAAACAGAGAGACTTTTTTTTAAGGTTATTTATTTATTTTGAGAGAGAGAGAGAGGGAGAGGAGGGGAGGGGAGGGGAGGGAGGGAGGGAGGGAGGAGAGGAGAGGAGAGAGAAGAGAAGAGAAGAGAAGAGAAGAGAAGAGAAGAGAAAAGAGAAAAATCCCAAGCAAGCTCAGCACTGTCAGCGCAGAGCCTGCCTCGGGGCTTGAACTCACAAACTGAGATCATGACCTGAGCCAAACCAAGAGTGAGACACTTACCCAACTGAGCCATCTGGGCAACCCAGAGAGACTTTAAAACCCAGTTCCCAGGTTAGATGGGTTATCTGGAAATATAAGCTTAAGAAAAATGGAACCAAGAATGATTTGACCAGAGGGGAGAAGGCCTGAAGAAATACCAAGACAATTGCATTCAGATACTCAATAAGTTGTCATGTAGAAAAAGAAATAAGGCTGGTCTCTGCTGCTTAAGAACATGAAAAAAGCACATGCAGTGTCAAATAGAGAGAGGCAGAGGCAGATTTGTGCAGAATAAAAAGGAGCTTGCTAACAATTAAGGATGTTCTATGTGAGGGAATGGGCTTTATTTCCAAGTCTACACAGACCCCGCAAGTGTCCAGGAAAAGACTGAAGGTTAACAGGGGTAATACTAGCTGCCATTGTTGAATACCCGCTACCTGTCAGGTTCCATGGTAAGTGTTTTGTATACACTATCTCAAATTCTCACAATAATCCTGCAAGACAGAAACCCTATTATTCCATTTTAGAAATGAAGAGCCTGAGGTCTAGAGGATTAAGTGACTTGTTGAAGATTGTATTACTTATAAGGGGCAGAGCCTGGATTTGAACCCATGTCTGTTTAATTCCAAAGTAGAGATGTTGCCGAGTAGATTCCTGCCTCAGAGGGCAGTTAGATTAGACAACTATTAAGGATTATCAGAGTAATTTTGCCAATGTACTGGACCTCAGTTTCTGCCCAGTAAGGTTCATGACCTCTGAAGTCTTTACCAAAGAAAGCATACCATGATTCTAAGTAGGACCTTCTTTTGGGAGAAGAGACCAGATGTTCTACCTCAGTGAGGTCAGAGCTCTTCCCATGACAGTCAGGGACCCGGGCTGATGGCCCATGCTTGCATTAGCACAGCTGCAGCAGGCAAAAAGCACAACGAATTGCGCACGGGCTCTGGAAGCTTCTGCCCAGAAGCGACACACATCCCTTCCAGTGACATATCTTTGGCCAACTCCTGGTCACAGCTAACTTCAAAAGAGGTGAGGAAGTATAATATCACATGACCAGTGATGGAAAGACATAGATTTGGGATTGTATTAATGAGTTCCACAATAGGAGTTTGACAACAACAAATAGTAAGAGTTCACATTATGTAATCATGATAATTAAGAATTCTGAGAGGAAATTGTGAAAATATAGTGTGAAATTCATTCTCTGAAGATTGGGGGGACCATAAATTGGCTCACCGTACCAGGCTCCAAAAGATGAACCAAGCCGGTCATTTTCATTCTGTGCCACGGAATGCCTCAGATACCTCTGTAAAAAGTTAAGGGTGGGGTTCTGGATTCCCCTCCTTTTCTCTCCTCAACTATTTTCACCTGTTTCACTTGGGGTGTGTGTGTGTGTGTGTGTGTGTGTTTACGTGTTTGATGGACTGGATGCGTTTTGCTTCTCAGCATCCATTCGTTCTTTCAACCAACACCCCAATAGTCACTTGAAGAATTACTGTTTCTGTATTGTATGCAACCTTAAGATGTCCTACCCACCAGTCAGAGACCACCGGCTCCTTTTACTTGCAGCTCTCATCATCCAGGTACAGCCAAGCATGTGATCAAAGCTGAATCAGATTCTCCTTAGATTTTGACCCATAGACCTGTGACTACAACGGCAAAAGAAATGGTCAGAATTCATTCAAGACCACCTTGGTTCCTGCTACCTTGCGTATTCTCAGTCTTATGCTCCCATCCTTCCTTCAGTCATATGAAAATACTAATATGTTTCCAGTAAATTCCCTTATGCTTACAACCAAATAACCCTAAGTGGATAAAGTTTCATTAAGATTGGTTTTTCTTTTTTGCTTGTTTGTTTTTTACATAGAGTTCCACTGCTAAAATATTAGAATTTGTACCAGATGGTTTCCGATGTCGTTCCTAGTCCTATGTGTTTAAGTTTCAAGAACAATAACAGAAGAAAATGCTATTGCAGATCAGGCAGCTGACTCAATACAAACATTACCACCAACGGGGAACCACAAAGAAACCTAGGTCAGTAATATGCTTGCATAAAAAATGTCTCAATATCTTTCCCACCGATCTTCCTGCACTGGCTTGTGAAATGCAGCTCTTTCTAATGTCCAAACATTCAAAAGCTGCAGGCTTGCACGTTCTGGGGCTGTGTGATTTGGGTTTCCTTTGTGAACCTCACCCTATACTTCTCTCCGTAATGGGGGAGAAAGATCACTGTCCCATGCACTTGCTGACTTTGAACGAAGTGCTCTTTAGGTTTGCGCCATTTCTGAACAACGGAGACGCCATTTTTGGTGAATAATTTGTATGATCCTGGCACTACCTCCTCAATCTTCCTGGCTGATATTTACGAGTTTAAATATGGCTAATGATATAACAATCCTGCCAGATGGTCAATAGGAACTACATGGATTTAGATATCTGAGCATCAGGCAAAAAGCTTGATTCTTTTGACTGAGACTCAAACATAAAGCCACTTCTGGAAAATAATTTAATTGTGAGGCGTCGTAAGCACTGTAAGAAGTAAACAGAAGTAACCAGCTCAGGTAAATGAAACAAGAAAGAATGGTCTTAGTGTGGACCATACGTTCTTGTCAGCCGTTGTGTCTTCAGGGCCGGCCCGTGTCTTAGGACTCTCTGCTCGTGGGTTCTGTCTGGACTACCAGTTATCAAAGGGGCTGCAGACAGTTAACGCGTCTCCTCTGTGATCTTCCCAATATTTACTTATTTTGTTCGGAGGACCTGGCTGCCTCGTTGTAACTGTGCATAGATTTTCCTGATCGTTTTCATCACCATCGTGGTCTCCGCTGCGTTTCTCTTGTAAAGTGTCTCGTATGATAGTCTGAATATCCATCCTGTCGTGCTCTGTCTAGGGGGTGCTTCATACTCTTGTTCTCTGCCGAGTCTCTACCCTGAATGTCTGCCCATTCTGTAGTGCCCCCCCGGCCTCCCTGTCTCTGCCTCTCTCACTTGCTTATTGACGGTGTCCTTTGAACTCCCAGCACCCATGCCGAACAGCCCTGTTCTGCGCTCTGAATTTTTTCTCACTCTGTGCCAAATGGATACATCTTCCTACTTACCCAGAAAGCAGCTGGGCTGCTGCGGAAAGGCTGGCCTCTTGAAAGAACACCATCCCAGCACTCAACACTGAGTTTTTATCTGTAAATTTCTATTTGTTTGTTTGCTTTGTTTTCTAACTTTTAAAGTATCACTCGGCTGTGGCAAAGGCAGGCGTATATCAAGTGCTGTCGGCAAAGCATGGAGACGCTCCTCCCGTGCATTTATTGTCTACACTTTAAAGGCTTTGAGTGAGGATTACTCTTAGAATTAGGGAAGAGGGTTGAATGAAGAAAGCGTTTTAACAGGAGAAAGGATTTGTGGAGACTATAGAACAGAGTTCCAGCGGAAGAGGGTCAAGGAAGACAGAAAACAGCTAGCTTTCTATAAAAATTAAAGGGAAATCACATACAGACCCTGGAAGAGTTCAAAGACACGTAAAGACTGGCTGCCGCTCCTTTAAGTATCATTTTCCTTTGTACAAATTTCCCAAGCAACCCACCTGTTTGACCTTACTGCTCTATCATCCATATGGAGGTCTCTGGCAAAGTCCAAGGAGCTATAAACAACAACAAAAAATACAAATAAGAACCCTGGAAATAGAGACTCAGGTCCCAAGCTATGAACACAGCTAGTAAATTATGTGAAGTTACTAAAGAGTCGTCGCAGTCCTCCTGACCCTGACCTTATAGGGCTCATTCATTCTTATAAATGCGCCTGTGGAAACCAGCCTCAGCCAACAGCTTCCTTCAAGGGAAAGATATTTGCCTGTCCTCTCTTCCATCCTCCATCTTTAGGTCTGTCCTGAGATGTCGCTGTCACGTCTTGGGAATTACAGCATCAGTCTGCCACACCAGTAATGCCGTCAGCGTGACTACCTTTCTTACCGTGTGCATCACACACGGTGACTCTGTCGGTGGCCACTATTCTCCTTTGTCCCCACTCCTCCCCGTCACCCCCACGTCGGCATTTCCCTAGCCGTGTGGGATCCGGGGCCAGCCTTGAGAACAGCTCTGCCTCTCAGGGGAGAGGCTGATCGGCTATGCTCTTCACCCCGAACGAGGAGCCCTTTCGCTTGAAAAGAAAGATGTTTTATTTCCTCCCGGATGAGAATAATGAAATATTCCTTGTAAACCTGGAAATTAACATGCAGACAATACATGTCCTTCAGTTCCCTTTTATTGGTCTTCAGAGGTGAGCCCAGAAGAGCCGTAAATACGCATCAGGGTCGCTGCTGGCCTGGAGGTACTGAAACACTGCTGACAGCCAGGCCAATTGTTGCTGTCTGGTGACTCCAAGAGCCCCCTCCCATCCCCTCCCCCCACCCCCCGCCATCTCACTTCCGTCTCCCTACCCTGTTTACAGTGACTTTGAGACTGGTAAGAAGCATTTTGAGGTGACACTCCAGCCGCTGTATGGTCTGGAATGCATTATAATGCTATGTCTCAATTACAATGTTCTTTGGTTGATGCAGAAGGCATGAGCCAGGGTCCAGCCTTAGAGCACACTGCCATCTCCTGGAAAACCCTCTATACACGAGGCCTGCTGTCATTGCTCCTCTCGTGCCAGGGATCGGAAAACAGGCCTTGGTCATGGCCCGCTGTCGTTAGCACCAAAGATCTGGGTGCACCGATCTGGGTGTCCCTTCAAATGGGAACACACCAGTTCCTGAAGGAAATGCAAAGGTGTTGTATTGGCAACTTAATTAAAAGCAAGTAACTAGGTTGGGGAGGCCACTGGTGCCGAGACTGTGATTACTACTCCTGCCTTCTGCTCCCGATGCTGGTAACAGACGCTGCTTCCTGTAAATGAGTGCCTGGCACCGGTACAATCCTGCCCTCGGGATCTTGAGGAAAAGCAGCAACCTTATTCACACTATTAAGGACAGCACTGAGGACTCTGGGAAGAAGTCACCGGCCCAGGGAGAGCGTCAGAGAGAAGAGAGCCCTGAGTCCTTCAGCCATTTGCTCTGTGGCAATTGTTTATCGAGATCCCACTTTACAGACAGACTGGGATAACTAATGAGATATTTTCAGAAAGCAACAAAGACACAGAAAAGCACCTCTGAGTTTCCGTTTACACTCACAGCCTATGAAGGCCACCCAGCAGTGTCGTAGGGGGCCGGTGGATTTCCTAAGACACAGCTTTAGTGATTAGAGCTGGTTGGTTGTCAGGTTTTGGCTGGAACAAAATGCATTTGGGAAGATA
This sequence comes from Lynx rufus, assembly GCF_022079265.1. NCBI lineage: Eukaryota > Metazoa > Chordata > Mammalia > Carnivora > Felidae > Lynx > Lynx rufus. Next base: position 29,160,717 of record NW_025814834.1, read on the forward strand.
TCAGACTTTTCATCATGAATAAGAATAGGGTAACGGATTTCTCTGCTAACAGCTTTCTTTTGAAATAAATGATAATCCGCATAAAGACAAATACAAAATATTCTCATTAGCTGAATTAATTGATTTCAGTTAACTAACTGAATTGCTTAATTTTCACTAGCCACCCTCTCAATGAGTAGTTCTTATCTCTTGGAAGACCCTTTGAGCAATCTGAAAACGTACGTATCCTTTCCCCGGGAAAATGCGTACATGTTCCGCATATGATTTAATAAAGTTCATCACCATCATCATCAAAGCCAATTAAAATGCAGCTAGAATCCTTTTGCAAGCCTGCCTTTAAGTTTTGGGTCTCCTGGGGGAAAAGAAGGGCCACAGGAGTATTTGCAAATGAGCTGACCTTTGGGTTGGCACCTGCAAGGAACGGCCAGGAATATTCCCCTTCCCTTCCATTCCCTGGCCTTATATTGAAAATAGGTTTAAATGTTTGAGAATCCTGGATTTGCAGACACACATACCTGAGAACACCTTGCTTCAGCCTGGCTCCAGGAAAACAGAGTGGAAGCACATGTTCTGCTCTGGTACCTGGTTGGACTCATCCTTTGTTTTAACCCCCAGAGAGCAACCCTAATGCAAGTAATTTGAGAACACAGCCTTCCACGTGACAGGAGGATCAGACACCGCCTCTTCTGACAAGGTCATGGTGGTAGCCCCACAACCCTTTCAGGGGGCTCTTGTATATGAAGAAAGGAGCACATCTCATGACATGAAGGGTGAGATGGATTGTAAAACCTACATTAAAATAGCGATAAAACACTGACATCCAGAATTTATCCCAAGGTTTGGGCTTCGCACCAAAGACTTGTATCTTTGGCTCTGTGTTTTCATCTTTGTCATCAGTTAATAGCAGGAAGCCTTTTGTCTTCCCTTTCTCATCTGTTGCCAGAGGCTGTATGGTCACATGAGCACGTTCTGATTCGAGCCTTCAAAGAAGTTTCTATTCTCCATTTTGGCTTTGCGTGGATCACTCCAGCAGGTTACTGGGAACGCTGTCTGAAGGTGATGCAAATGGCAGTGTTTCATATCTATATAATACTTGTAACTTTTTGGAGATTTCTCCTACTTCAGCCTCATTTCTTTCCACTTAGCAAATGGGAAAACTGAAGCGCGCATAAGTGAAGAGAAGGAGCACAAGTTTCTGGCACACAGTAATGATGATGACAAGGAAGCACAAATCGGTTCTTGTGTATTAGGCAGTTTGTTTCGCACATCACATGTCTTGTCTCGTTTACTGTCCCCAACAGCCCTATAAAAAGGTACGATTATGATCCCTTCTTTTCAAGTTAGGAAACTGGGAGGAGATTCAGTTAGCTCTTGCCGCAATAATGCTGTGTAACAAACAACTACATGTTACCAGTCGCATGCAACAGTAAGTAGCTACTGATGTCATGCATTTCTGGGTTTTCTGGATGTTGGCTGCACTCAGCTGGGTTCAGCTGGGGTGGTTCTTCTCCCTCTGTCTCATCCTCCTGGAGCAGTGGACTAGGTGGGCCGTGTTCTCCCCGCGGTGCTGGTAGAGATGAAAGCAACAAAGTGGAAACGCACGAGGCCACTAAAGTCATGGACTCAGGACTCATGTGGGGCTGATTCTTCTTAACATAAAACTAACCAAAGCGAGTCACATGGGTGAGCCCAAACTCAGAGAATGGGGAAGTACACCCTGCCCAAGATGAAACCATGGCAAGAGTAGACGTAGGGAAACATGAAGAACTGGAACCCAAGCTAGCTAAGAGGCAGGGTTAGAATTTGAACAAGACTTTAAACCCAAGTTCTTAACTACTATCTGACATCACAGGGACTGAACAAAAGGCCACCGTTGTTATCTTAAAAATGCAATTTGTCCCTTTATGGATAAAATGGATTACTGTAAACAAACAAATGAGAGTAGGAGACAAAAGCTCTTAATAAGAAGCCATGGTGGAAGAATAAGAAATGGGACAGAGAAGGAATTGGTAACGATAAATCAATTACCCAGCGCTCACTATTTACAGAATACTTTGCTCCTATTTTATATCACCATTTCATAGCAAATGAGGAGAATGTCTCATTTTTGTCTTCTGTCTATACTGGCATGGGTCAAATGTTTTGAGATTCAAAGTCACTTTTAAGTCGTGATTTGGGACATGCGCCCCATTTTAGTGGCACACTTAACTTTAGATAAGTCAGGTACACTGTACTCTCCTGGAAAGGGTGCAGGGGCCAGAAACATCAGGCTCTGACCTCAAGAGGAACAGCAGGAAAGCAAGCCAACGTCGATGAACCAGACGAAGACAAATAGAAAGGAATGGGCCAGTGGCTTAAAATGACCCACGAAGACTAATGAGATTGGGATAAAATACAGACACGGATAAAGAGTAGATGAATGACACATAAGAAACCTTTGCCTCCCAGGAAAGTAGGATGACCTAGTTTCTGTAACTTTGTAACCTCAATTTGGAGGTAGATGGCTAGTGTCAACCACAGATAATCTCATGGAAGGTCAACCCTTGTCAGGGCCAGTTATCCAAATGTCACCCTCCAGCAAGAAGCCAATGAAGGCTGGAGAAGAGGTCATTAAAAAAGAATTGACTGACCCCCTCAGCCATCTAGGACCTTCTCACTGGGTTTCCTCCTTTTTTTGTTTTTTTTTTTTTTTGGAAGTGATCTGTTGGGACTACCTTACACAATGATTCTACTTTCCATCTCCTCTTCCCCTAACCTGAAATCATATTTAAAGGACTACTGATAACCTGCTCTTTGCTGTATATGTGTATGCCTCATTGCTGTGATGCAGACACTTGTCTTCTAGAAGGAACAGGGAAGAGAGCCCAGAGAGCCCAGAGAGGACCAAAAACAACTCTGGGGTCAGCCAAGGAAAAAGGCAATGAGAGGGAAAGGTACTTACAAGAGAAGGGAGACAATGGGGCGCCTGGGTGGCTCAGTCGGTTGAGCGTCTGACTTCAGCTCAGGTCATGAATTTGCAGTTTGTGAGTTCAAGCCCTGCATCGGGCACTGTGCTGACAGCTCAGAGCCTGGAGCCTGCTTCAAATTCTGTGTCTCCCTCTTTCTCTGCCCCTAACCCACTTGCATTCTGTCCCTGTCTCTCTCAAAAATAAATAAACATTAGAAAAAAAATTTAAAAAAAAAAGAGAGAAGGGAGACAAGATCCTCCTTCCTGGTGACATCAGTGAGGCGTGAGTCTCAGAGTGAGTCTCAGCCTCGGTGCTGAGGCCCAGCAGGTCGCCAAGATGTGGGGGAACCCTGTGGTGCATTCTGGAGTCATTCACTTATACTTTGCCTCTCTCCTCCACCCCATCCTTCCATGCCAGGTGTCCTTGAAGGGCAAAACCCTCTTCAGTGGTGTCACTGTGAGACATCTTACTGATTCCAGAATAACAGAATGCTGACAAACCAGGAGACAGAAGAGAGAATATTGGGAAGACTTAGTCATTGATAATCACATCAGACATATCCTAGGCAAGGCAGGTCACCATGGGGGAGGACAGTTAACAGTTCAATATACCCAGGCATGCTTTCCTTTTTCTTGTTACTCTATGGTGAGAGTGCCCTTCCTGTACCTTGGAATTTCCCATGAGGGCTGGGGAAAGGGGTAGTAGAAATAATAGTCTCAACTCCTTACGTATAGTGAGCACTTACTCTGTGACTAGTGAGGTGGTTTAGGGTGGACAAGTGACTTTGTCGTGGAAAACCAGCCCCCTTCCAAGTGTTTTACAAACATTATCTTACTGAATGTTCTCAACAACTGTATAAGGTAGATTGTCTTAGTATTCCCATTTTATCAATAAGGCTGTTAAAACATAGGTTCAGTAACCTCCCCCAGATATAGTCATGAAGTAATGGGGCTGAGGTTTTGACCTTTTGAAGCCTTTTCAACAAGGCTTCAGAATTTTTGCCACTGACACTGCCCTGTATTCTCTCCCATAGGCGAAACCTGGGAATAGTCCATGAAAACAGTTACCTGTAGAACTCGTGTGGAGGCCCAGAGACATTGTTGCTACAATCAGGTTGACCTCATGATTAGAATGGGCTTTGGCTTTGGTTTGGGGGACCTTGAATCTAGTTTTGAATGTATGCCCAGCGCACAGTTTCAAGAAATGTTTGACTTGCTTCTTGGGAATATGATCCTTGGAATCTGTTGGAACAAATTCTGAGAGAAGCCCTTCCCTTTCCCTGGTAGAGTGGTCAGCTTTGCTTTCTGACTGACCGGTGCCCACCCATCCTTTTTCCTCTACAAGTGCCTGACTTCACTCCTTGTCTCAGTCTATATGGTTTGGGAGAGCTGATCTATGAGTAGACATGTGGCCCAGGCCTGGATATCAGCATATTCCCATTTCTTGACCCAAGGAGGCCCATTCTTGGGTCTTACTGGAACTACTGGAAAAGAGAAGCACTTTTCCTGGTAGCAGAGAGGCTAGGATACAGTCCTGGAGCTGTTAGGGGTTGCTTGTCCCCAAATGGGAAGGGTCCGCTTCAGTGAAACCAACAGAAAAAAAGCTGATACAAAATTAAAATATGAAAAATCACCAACCCTGAGAACATATTTGGAATTCCCAGATCCTTCTGTTCCTGAACTCCCTAGTCTAGACATTTCTGTTACACAAACCGATAGATTCCCTTTTTAAAGTTTAAAGCCAGATTGTTTGAGGTTCCAGTCCCTTGTATCAAAAAAAAAAAAAAAAAAAAAGAGAGAGAGAGAAATCTGGCTGGGACACCTGTGGACCCTTGGAGGAAGGCATACCCCTTAGTCCTAGGACTTAAGAACTCTATTCCTTCAGAAGCAGGGTCCTGGGAATTTCCTCCTGTTATCAGGGGCAGCAGCTGACATCAGATGCTTAAGGCAAAGGTCCAGAAACAACCAGATGTTTCTGGACTGAGAGTTAATTCCAGCCTTTTCTTCCCTGCTTGAGAGAGGGTTTGTTCAGGCTTATCCCCACAGCCACTGCTCCCCTACAAGCCCCCTGGCTCCCGATTCTACTCCTCCAGTCCATCCCACCCAACCCCATTCTGCCTCATAAAAGACTTTGAGAGCATTCTTACTTATAAAAACATAATTGAATGGGAAATCCATAGCCATTATCAGGATCTCAAATTCAAGAATGTGTCTTGCATGGGCTACAGGTCATTTACACAATCTGCCCATTTCTAAGTTCTACTCGAGATTTAAGACAACTCGGTGAGGGGCACCTTGGTGACTCAGTCAGTTAAGTATCTGACTCTTCATTTCGGCTCCGGTCAGATCTCACGGGTTTGTGGGATCGAGCCCTGTGTCTGGTTCCACACTGATAAGGTGGAACCTGCTTGGGATTCTCTGTCTCCCTCTCTCTCTCTCAAAATAAAGAAACTTAAAAAAAAACAAAGACAACCGGGTGACATTTTCCCTGGCCCTCACCCACCTCACACAGAGGCTAAGTTAATGGCTCTTTCATTCTTAGTTCCATGTATATGGCCTCTGTTTTAGTCCTTATCCTTAAGTGAGGTTTACTTTTCTGTGTTTTGAACTAGACTCAAAGTCTCTTTGAGGGAAGAGACTTATCTTTCACATTTGACCTCCTTTCACTCAAAAAATAAATCAAGGCACTCTCTGCTCATCTAGTGATGGTTTTATCCCGATTTATTTTATCCATGATTATCCCCCAAGTGTGTTCCCTGGAGCAGCAGTATTAACATCCCCAGGGAATCTTTCGAAACTACAAATTCTCAGGCCCCACTTGCTGAATCAGAAACTGAGATGGGGCCCATCAGTCCACGTTTAACAAGGCTTCCGGATGATTCTGATACGGGCAAATGTTGGAGAACTGCTGCTCTAGCCTCTTGCCACTCAATGTGTCGGGGGGTACCCATAGCATCAGCATCGCTAGAGAGCCTGTTACACGTGAAAATTTTACGCTCTGCCACGGATCTTTTGACGTGGCCCAAGGATCGGTGTTTTGACGTGATTTCCAGGGGACTTGTGTACTCTCGAGCAGCACTTTCGAAATTTTCAAGGTTATTAAATTACCTAGGGATCTTGTTAAACCCAAATTCTGATACCTGAGATCCTGAATTTCTGATAAGCTTCCAGGTGAGACTGAAGCTCCTGGATCGGGGACCACACTATGAGTAGTAAGGGCCTAAAGTGAAAACAGGAAGTGTTTCAGGGCTTTGGGGAAATTGTGGGAGGGGGCTGAGGGGTGTCTCTGGACCCTCCTCCCTGTTTTTGTCTGACGGATACATCATGCCGTAAGGTACATTTTTAGTCGAAATAGGAATTCTGCTGTAAAACAAATCTTTGAAGCAACTGCGTTAGAGAAAATAGTCAACCTTTAAAGTGATAGACTTGCGAACCTAATTATAAAATAAATGTCATAGGGTACATTAGCGTATGTGCAGGAAGAAGCTGGTGGATATTATGGGTTTTTTTAAACTTATTTTAAAAGCTTCTACCAAGTTTCCATATTGAAGGAAATTTTGAAACATAAGATTGAAATGAAGGTTGCCCGTGTCTAGAGACCTGATTTAAAGTCGGAAAATAAACCTAAGTTTCAGCTGACGCTTCACCGTGACAATTTCATATTTCCTACTTCCTGTCTGAAACTCAGTGGTTTCCTCATTTTTCCATACTGCTTCCCTTTTGGCTTCCATAAACCCACAAGTCCATTTTCAGCATTGGTCTATTGCACCTTTCTAGCTAGGGAGGGAGGAAACAAATTTGACTTCAGACAAGTTCTCATGATCTTATAGTTCCACAATTATTCTAGTCATCCACTCCCAATGATTTCAATGCGCTTTTTTCACATTTCCGTGTTCACATAGACCCCACATTGAATCTTTCTGAATAGCACCTCTGATTTCTGTCCCTTGGTTCCATTTTTACAGCCACCAACTCACTTGAGTCTTATTTAGTTTATATGTGCACAGTATATTTTCTGAACTGTTTGCCTCAGACTTCTCCACTCCAACTGTCTCCTTCTAATTCATCCTCCCAGACTTAACTTTACATAACATGTGTTTATTTATCCTCCCTGTGCAAAAGCATCGGTATTCCCAGCAGCCTATCGGGACACTATTCGAACCGTTTGACATTCAGGATCTATAACCACCTGATTCCACCTTGACTCTCTACCTCAATTTCTCTAAGATCCTCTATCCAGTTAACTGGGTTTTCAGGGAGTTCAAACCTATGAGTACATGCTACTCTTTGCCTCCTCTGTGTTTCTGTGGTTGCTTTTGCATCAGAAAAGACAGTTCGCCTTTATTTGCACCATTATTTTGGAGCTGACTTGCTCAATTTTTTTTTTTTAAAGAACAAGTTCTTAGGGGGTAAAAAAAAAAAAAAAAACCTGATAAGAGCTCTATGGGAAAGGCACACGCAGCTTGGGAAGGAGTTAATACACTCACCATTTAAGCTCTTTGGAGCTTTACTTTTTATTATTATTATTTTAAACGAATGACTCCTGAGAAAGAAATAAAATTCCTTTTTCAGGGTAGCTAAGAAAAGACTATGCAGTCTTGATTACAGCAGAGTGGAAAACTGTTGTAAGTGGCCATTATTTTCTCATAAAGTTTTATCGCAACGCCAAATACTTCAAAATTTACAAGTCCTTAAAGGCTAATCTTTTTTTACTTTGCTTTCAATAAAGACAAAACTGGAAATGCATATGTTTTCCTGAAATAAAAGCCTTATCTGAAACAAGATTCCTCACATTCTAGAATGATAACATCTTCAAAATACAAATATTTCTGTTCATGCAACATGGATAATCCCCAGGCATATTCTGATTATTAAATCCTAGCGCTACTTTTATTAAAGGTCTTTTTAGGAAAGTAAGACTGTATTTTGTTTGGATAGTACTTCCCAAGGAGGGAGTCTTATGTTGGGTTCCCTAGATGTAGACCTCCAAGCGTGGGTTCATGCACAAATGGTTTACTCAGGAAGTGCTCCCAAGAGAAGCTGGTAAGGGATGGGGGAGAAGGACAGGAAAAGGGAAGCCATGCACAGTTGTAACTTCAGAGAAAGTTCTTCGGAGGGTAACTTCAACCTAATCCCACAAAACCTCTCCAACATGAGTTACACTTGGGAGTTTTCCCCCAACCCACTGCAAGGGGATAGAACTTTACACTCATGAATTTAATGGTTCCCATCCAGGCAGTGGCTAGGGGTTTCTGGTGGTAGGTACAAATCCCATACACGTCTTACTCTCTGTGACTATAGGAGAAGTACGTGCAGTAGCCAAAAGTAGTCATCAGAAGATGAGTCACACATGTGTGAACGGTTGGAGGCAAAAAATACCTCCGGGGCAGAGATAGATACAGGAGAAGGGGCCTGAAGGGATACGGATGAAGCATTGGCGGTGGCCGCTGGACAGTGCTTCCGATATCCTGGAGCCAGAAAAATCCTACAAATATGAAATTCTCAGTAATTATTTGATCAACCAACAATTATTAAGAGCAGTGTGACCGCGGTCATGCTACTTTTCTTTGTCTCGATTTCGTCTTCAAATAAATAAACGTACCCAACAGGAATCGTATGAGTATTGCACGAAGTAATATGCAATCAAGTATTTCAATCACTTCATAGTGAAGCGGAAGTGAGTGATTATTCATTTTTATTTTTTAACTTCTTTACATTTAGCATTGTGATTGTATATATGTAGGCAGTGGGCTTCTCTTAGTGTCATGTTACATTCATGCCAGATTACAATGTATGCATGAGATGCGAATCATACTGGGGTGATATGAAGGATACATTTTTAGGAACATATCAAAAGATGGCTAAACTGCGCAAGAAAAGGAAGGGAAACAGGAGCTCGGTCATACATAGCAAAAACAAAAATATAACTCATCTTGCCACTGATGTAGAAAAAAAATAGGAGTTAGAGGTTTGCCTACCATCTGAATTTATCATTTTGCATCATTTTAAACTCTAAATTTACCTATAAGTCAAGAAGATTTAGATCCTTTGTAGGAACAGTTATGGAAAAAAAACACACTAAGAGAGTTTGGTGGAAGGAAAGAAATAGTAACGGAAAATGCAAGATATTCAAACTTTCTTAAAAATTAAAGAAAAGGCACCATGGAGGTGCCTTTATTAGCACCGAGAAATTATGTTGAACCACATAAAATCACCAACACTTGGACTTTTTGACCTATGAAGACAGCAATTTCATATGACCCAACCTAATACCTGTTGGGAGACAGTCATCTATGGACTTCTCTTGCCCCTACGCATCTTGCTGCCTACGCCAAGGATGCAAGGTTCTGACCACTCTTCACCTGGCCCGTTTCTCTGAGTTGTGTTTGCAGCAAGCAAGCAACTGTGAGTGATAAGGAAGTGTCTCCTTCTGGGATAAAGAGCAGTCTTGCTGACTGCTTGCTGTAAAAGCAGTGAAGTGCTCAAGCTCAGTGTTTCCTTCCCATGACACCACTCACTGCAAGAGCAGGTGTCATCTGGGCTCTCGTGGAACTTGAGAGCAAGAGGAACCAGTGCAAATATGTTGATGCTCAAGCTGCTTATGGCGCCGTGAGTAATGTTGTCCTGTGTCTCTGACTCAGGAGGCGCATGTCTTTCAACATCCGTGAAGCAGTGACAAGCTAAGTTCTTAGCTTTAAATTGGGGTAATATCAAATCCCAGACCCAGCAGCATCACAGTACAAACTTGAGACACTCTCAAGTTTGCATTAATTACATCAGTGGTGAAGTTTCCCCGACCTACTGCCATTTAAGACCAGGAAGTTGAAAGCTTAAGAAAGATCTGTGTGGGGAGTGCCTGGGTGGCTCAGTAGGTTGAGCATCCGACTTCGGCTCAGGTCGTGATCTCGAGGTTAGTGAGTTCAAGCCCCGCATCGTGCGTGCTCGTGCTCGATGCTTTCAGTGCTGAAGCTGTCAACTCAGAGCCCTCTTGGGATCCTCTGTCCCCCTCTCTCTGCCCCTCCCCTGCTTGCATGCGTGCCTGCTCTCTTTCTCTCAAATAAATAAACGTTTTCTTTTTTTTAAAGAAAGATCTGTGTGGTTGTTTATCACCTTTAGATCTTTGCTCTTAGGATCCTTTCACAAGAAGTAAAAAAACGTCCAGAAAAAGTAACATACATGTCCTGGCCCTCAGATCTCCTCATGCTCTCAAAGCCACGGGAAGCCCCCCAAGAAAGCTATGATTGTGTCCTAGACTCTTGGGAGAATCCATGTAGGAGGTTTCAGGCAAGCTAATAGCTTGCATTTCCATCTGCTCCCTTCTAATTATATTTGTCCATAGGCTCAGTCTTTAGACATGAATTAAGTTTTGTAGGTCAGAGTTTCTATAGACTTGGAGGCTCAAATTGTTAAAAGACAACCATAGAAAGTAAAACACAGGCTAGATTAAGGCTGATAACCTGTGTCCCGAGGCACAGCTCCTTGGCTTTCTTCTTGAATGTGGCACTGGTGGTCACAGTAGGTTTCTTCCCTCCTGGGTTGACTACTGAGGAGACCCTACCGTTTTCTCCTGACAATGCCACAATTGTGGAGTTGGCATTTTCATGTAAATAGCTGCTGTCTGATTCATTAAGCCCTATTGCCCCTGACATTTTTTTTTCTTTCTGACCCTCATTAGCCGCACACTGGCAACACAGGAAGAAAGAAAGAGGGCAAAGAGAGGCAATAAAAGGGTTACGACCAAGAAGTATATTGTGACTGTGACCAACAAGGAAATTTGGAAATGGGTGACTGAACACCCAAGGATGCTCTGTCGGCTGGTTACAGCCACAACATTTGTTCAAAGCCTGACAAGTGCTTAGCACCATTTCAAGGTGTCACATAGAGATACATGGGAAATGACAGTCATAGACACTACCTTAAGAGCACTTACAGTTTAATAGACAAGATAGCACAATTAAATGCCTGTATTCCCATATATGTACGATCCGGCCCTTGCTTACCTCTCCACTTACTCTATTTCTCTCATAGTATCTGTCACAAGCTACAATATTCAGTTTATTTATTTGTGTGCTTAATCATTACGGCTCCCCTGAGCTGAGATTTGCCTTGTATGCAACAGGGTGTCCATTCCAATTATTTACGGCTACCATCCCCAATCTCACCCACTGAAATAGAAATTCCCAGAGGACGGGGACCATGTCTATCTTATTAACCACTGTAAGCCCAGAGCTTAGCAAAATGTACCTAGCAGATTCTCAAAAAAATTTTTCAAGTAAACAAACAAATAAAATATTGAATAAATTAAGGCAGCAACAGCTACATAGAGGGATTACACAACATCTTCTGAGTGCCGCTAGTCATTCGATGATGCAAAATTAAGTGTGAACCTGGTTCAAAAACACAAGCAAATTTCTCAAAATATTTCGATGAGAAAAAAAAAAAATCTCCAGGCCCTGAAACTGACCGCAGATGCGTAAGTGAGCGTGGCCAGGATCAGCAGACCTTCCTGGCTAACCGGTAGATTCATGAGCCACTGAACTTTGGTCTGATCGTAGCAGGATTATAGCAACAACTAATACTCTTGTAAAGTAATAAAAATTGATCACCAGCAAAACACACATGAAAATGCAAACGTGATTCGTCTTTATTGAAAGGGGAAGTATCTTTGGTTAAATTATTCGATTCCTCCTTAACGATAGCCAAGCACCTTCGCCGCAACCACGTTCTCGTCACTGGGGCTGAGCCGGCGTGGGGAGCATGCGCTCAGAGAAGAGACATGAAGGAGAATAGCAGGCCCAGCACCACGGCGGAAGATGCTGCCTTTCCAGCACTGTCCGTGCCCCAGTATTTCTCATAGACGTCATCCAGGACCGAGAGTATAGCTGCCATGCTCTCCTCGCAGGTGGCCTGAATCTGTCCTTCTGGCAGAACAAATCCGTATGTACCATTGTCCCGCAGCTCAAACGTGTATGAGAAGGGGATCCCAATGTCCCGAGCCCAGTCTCTTGAAGACCCGGATGTGGCATCTACAAACAAAAGCATGAAGGCAGAGGTAGAAGTTATACTGGGAAAGGACACGTCTCCATGGCCATTTCAGGGAGGAAAGGCTCGGTGCAGGAAAATGAGTAGACTTTTTCATAGTAAGGATTCATGGGTAGTTGTCTTCTCCCTCTCGTTGAAACGAAGCCCCCGTAGGGCAGGAATTATGTCGTGTCGAACGTCTCTGTTCCCTCTCGCCCGTCTCCCAGAGTACCTCGCATCATGCCCGGCACATAGCAGAGGACTAGTTAAGCTTCTCAGCGGAATCAGAAACTAGGAAAACCCAGCATTATATGGCAAGTGAACTGACATATAAAGGAACTGAAGCAAAATGAGCAACAGGGAAAATATTATGCAAATATCATCCAGGTGGTCCTCAGGTGGGTGGGAGATGTGGTGGCTGAGGATGGGGAAAAGCAGTGCATTGTCCTTTTAACTAAATTTTTTATTGTCTTAGATCCTTTCTCCGAGCCCCACCTGCTTTGCTTTCTCAGCCTGATAGGCCCTCTGAGAACTGAATCAACTGACCAAGGGTCACTGGAAAATGTCCTTCCTGTTAACTCCTGTACCTTCTCACTTGCCAGCTCTTTTTAACTGAAGCCAGAGGGAGTTCTGGTATGCGCCAGTGTATTAATTTTTTTTTTTCTTTTAGCTCACACCTTATCCCTAGAGAGCATAATTCTAGATTGGTACAGATTCCCTTTTATCCTCAGTCATTTTGATTTGTACAACTTCCTGTTGACCTCTGGAGCTCTTCCGTCCTTCTCCTGCCCATCCCACTCCCCAAAGTCCACTGGTTTCTTTTGTTCCTTAGATACTATTGAAGAGGAGAAAAAAAAAGCTACTTACATAAAATATCTGCACTCGATCCAACTCTATAATTGGTTCCATGCTTTTCTTTCAATGCATTTGCTGCCTTCTGTCCAACTTGGATCTGTAGGTGGGAAATGCAGAGACAGATATCTGGTGTTAAAAATAAATCCAACAATCCAGAGGGTTTCATATTTTGTCCAAATCCTTTTCCAGAGTTCCAGACCATCTTCCTAACTTCCTATTGGACCTCTATACCTAGGTAGCCTGCTGGTACCTCCGACTCAAAACATTCACACCCAATTTCATCATTCCCCCACTAATAAGGCTATTCTGGTTTCCATATTTCTGATGCCCCATGCTCCTGCAAACACATGTAAAATCTTGCCCTCACCTTTGACTCTCCTTCTTTCAAATGGTTACCAAGTTGCATCTCCAGTGCCATCACCCTATTTCAGTCTCATTACCTCTGAAATGGACTATTGTCATCTTCTAGTAAGTTTCCCTTCCTTTCACCAATCCTTATCCTAACCGATCTCCTCTGGCTTCCAGGTGAACTTCTATAGAGTAGAACTATGATCATGATCTTGCTCAAAAGCCCTACGCTTAGCTGCCCATTGAATTAAGCCCAAGCTTCTCAGTTTCATATTTGAGATTGTAGGCTTATAGAATTTCAGAGCTGGAAGCAACACCCTTCCTCACACCTACCACCATGTTACCTGACTACACAGGAAATCCGTCAGAACCGGATGATTTCTAATGTTTCAACCTTGCTCTCTGCAGACCCTTTTCTGAGATCACAGCCACCAATACTGACAGATCAAGTGCATTGGCTATGTTTAGTAGCCTTCTGATAAATCTCCTCACGTACCCTTTCAACAGTCTTCTCTAAGTATTCTCCACCCCTGACTCCCTAATGTTTCCCCTTAGATTCTACACAAACACCACCCAAATCCTCCTCCCCACTCCCTGCCTAGACTGGGGTCTACCTTGGCTTTCTTTACCTCTTAGGGCAGCCTGACTGCTCTTGGAGATACATCAGTTCCCCTGACTTCTGACTAGGGATGAGTCTAACTTTAAATCTTGTCTTTTCCTTCCTGGTCCTGTGTTGTCCAGCTGAATCCTAAGGTATGACAGAGTGGCGCCTGGGTAGAGTAGGGATAGGCACAATGAAATTCAAAAGGAAGAGTGAGAAAGGTAGTAAGTCGTGGTGGGTCACATACAGCAGTTGAGAGCAGCATCCTTAGGGCATTTGGGACTTTCTGCGTGTGGTGAAAATAGAAGAAAAACCATTCAACTGAACATATGTATTTAAGATTTTCGCCTCTTTACTCAATACTGAGAATTCCGTCTTGGGCCATTCACCTTCTCTCTCTCTTCCTGAAAAGAGATTCTACGTCTGGCTTAGTTCCTGGTCTCACGTTGTCCGGAATTGACACGATGGGTAGTAAGGGCTAAAGACGCACAAGAAATAAAGCTGGTTTTCATCATTAACACTGCAAAGGGGTATAAGAGTTGTTTGTAGAAGAAGAGAAAATGATAAGAAGGAGAAGAAAGTCAGAGAGGGGATTTCTGGAGACAGAAATTCTGCTAAGGAAATAAAAATGAAAGGTGAAGAGAAAGGATCAGGGTAGTTGCTGTCCGTAAGTGAAATGAACAGCCAGGGGAAACAATTTCTGTGATTTACCAGCTATAGTTCCTTTCGAAGTTCTTTCAAAGTCCGGTAGAGATACAAATTGCTTTTAATTATTTGTCATTCCTACATGTCTCTGCATTTCTTTGAGTGAAACTACATGCTAACTGGTCCGTGTGGGCCTTAACTTGTATTTGGATTATATGGACCAGTTCCAGGCTACATTTTCCTTCCAAATGGCACTTGGATTTTTTTTTTCTTCTGCAGTTCACCCCAGATGATGATTTCCCTCTTCTGATTGCCAGCCATTACTTATTTTATCCTACGTAATTCCTTTCCCTCAAATCCTGGCTGTGAACTTCTGATTTTTTTTTTCAATGATTCCATTAGCAATTCTAATGGGGAAGTCGATAGGAGTAGGAAGAATAACATAGAATAACATATAGGAGAAGTATACAATGGCGGCCCTAGCTTATAGACTTGGTCCTTTCCAAGAAGATAAAATAAAATGCGAAGATTCTGACTTCTATCTTTAGGGGTGGACCTCCTGATTATTCTTCCCTCTCCGTTTGACACTATACCCCGAGGCCATACAGAGCCAATTTCTCTGCTGCCTTCTTCTCAGCCTACAGGAACTTCAGTCAAAATAATAAAAATCCCTTTGCCAGTAGCACATAGTTTACATTTCTAAAGACCTCAAGCCTCCTTCATAACTCCTTCACTGGGCCCAGAGAATTTCCTATAGTCGTATATGCCCAGGCAGACACACACAAAAAAGGTTGATGAAGGCCCTGGCATGTGTGTGGGGGGATGGAGCTTGGGATGGAATCTAGAAGTTGAGAAGGAAAGGGTTCAAATGAAAGAATGTCCGCATTTAAAACATTAGAATTTTTACAGCTATTCTAATTTCCAGAGCCATTTAGAACAGGGCTATATATAGTTATGTTTCCCCTACTTAGTGATTGCCAAGTTGTCTATCATGCAGTGTAATATTTATCATGATTTCTACAAATTTCTGGTTTTGTAAATATATGGAGATTAATTGCTAGTCTCTGGTAGTTGTAAATAGTACCCAAACTGGAAATCTCCTTAAACAGTTGGCTTGATTCCTTGCCTCTGTGCACTCTATCAAAGCTTACCCTTAGGTTCTTAACCCAAAACCACTGCTAGCTAGCTTCAACAAGGTTGACACAAGGTGGCAAAAATTTCACACTGTCTTTTTTAGAGATGATTGTTTATGCTAACTCTTCAGCTCCTGAGACTATAAGAGATACAGAATTGAAGCAACCTTTCTCAATTCAATGTCCCAGTTTCTGCCTGTCGTCCTAAAGTGTTCTCGGTAATTCCCACCTTGGAGTTACCGTCCAGTAGTGGTGAATCTGTGTGACAGGTCTCTCCTGCCCTCTTGCCTCTTCTAGCCTGTGGCCAGAGGGCTCTAACCAGAGAGCCAACAGCACAAGAACCTCTCACCTTTGCATACAAACTTTGCAAAATGGTCACCTAGTATCTGTTTTCCTGAGCCACAAAAGGAACAAAGTTCCCTAAAATTATACCGGGGTTACAGGCTGCTTTTTTATTTTGCTGGTGGAAGGCGTGTCCCATCAAAGATCTATAACGGCCTGTCTTTGGTGGTTCATTTGTGTTTGCCACAGATCCCTTTGAGCAGAAAGTAGACATCTACAACAAATGCCACAGAAACTGGGATATAAAAAGGGCTCTGGGCATCTCAGCTGAAAGCTCTGTTTCTACAGTTTCCTTTACAGAAGAAATGAGATTTCTAGAGCTCAGGGATAGGAAGAACTAGGACACAGTGGTCTGGGCATCTAAGTTGATAGGAGTTCCTAGAAGTTGCAAGCCGTTTCAGAGCAGAGAGGCAGTATGAAGTGACTAAATGAATGTAGCCTCTGGAGTCTGAAGACACGAGTTCCAGTCCGGACTCCACCAACCACTGCCTGGGTCCCCAGGCCTCTGTGATCGCAATAACAAGTGTTGATGAGCATGTGGGGCAATTCCCTTGCCGGAATAGAAAATGGTGCAGTCCCTGTGGAAAACAGTATGTTCCTCATAAAATTAAAAATGATTCATCGATTCATTTGATGATTCATCGATTCCATGTCTGGTGGTATACCCCCAAAATTGAAAGTGGGATCTCAAAAGAATATCTTTGTATACCTATGTTCATAGAGGCATCATCTGCAATAGCCCAAAGGTGGAAGCAATTCAAATATGCACTGATGTATAAAGAAAATGTGATACGTACACATGATGGAATACAAAGCCTTAAAAAGGAAGGGGATTCTGACATATGACACAACATGGATGACCCTTGAGGGCATTATGCTACAGGAAATGAGCCCGTCACAAAAAGACAGATATCATAGGATCCTACTTGTAGGAGGTTATCTAGAGCGGTCAAGCTCCTACAAAGTGAAAGCAGAATGGTGGTCGACTGGGAGCTGTTTCTAATGGGTAGCGAGTGCCAATTATGCACGACAAAAGAGTTTTCTCGAGATTAGTTGCACAATAATGTGAATGCACTTAACACTCCCGAACTGCCCGCTTAAAAATGGCGAATTTTAGGTCATTCCAATTTTGTCAAAATTAAAAATCGAAAAAAAAATTAATGCTTTACAAAAGATACCAAGCATTCCAACAATTCTAAATGTCCTCTCCCTTTACTTTGTGTCTTTTGTCCTCGGGTTCCTGAAAGGGCAAAGACACCTGTCCTTTTCAGCACTTTTGCCCGGTGCTCGGGTAAACACAGCTTCAGAAGAGCCAGGTGAGACAAAGTGCAGTTTCCCTGCCCGGCTTGGGCCTCGCGGGCGCTCCCCCTTACAGACATTCCTAGGCAAATACTAGAAGCAGAGCTTAGAAGAAAATAAAGCATTGTGTTTAGCAGAGAAGAGAGCAGATATTATTTAGCCATGTTATTTTAGATATGCCATATTCCACTAACAGCTGGCAAGTTCTTTAAAGCACGGTTCAAAAGCTATAATTGCTGAACGGAGCTTCAAGAGAATTTACAGAAATGAAAGCACATTCCTGCAGATTATTAACATAATCGTCTCATTTATATTATAGACGAATACCTAAGATGTCTCCCAACTTGACACTTTGTGAAACAGGTAGTTAATTAATGTAGGTAAAGCAGCATTTAACCTGAAGCCTTCCCAGCAGGCGTCTGGCAAGGTGTAAAAAGCAGACGAAAGAAAATAAGGAAGAGCAGGGAGAACAAAAGCGGGGCTGGAGCCAAAATCTCGAAAATGGAAACCGAGGAAAGGAAGGCAGGGGTCCCATGGAGGCTTTTGTTAAGACTCTGCTGCTGTGGGCTTACCAGCTCCTCGTGGTTACTGGACTTATTTTTAGTGTAGCCATAAGGAGTGAGAATGAGCTGCCCAAAAGAGTGCATGGTCAGGAAGCACACGATGTTGTCCTTCTTGCTCTCTATGAAGCTGGAGACAGCTTTTGTCTCCGGTTCCGATACCGGTCCTGTCCCGCAGAACGTTATATCTTGGCAGTTTCTAGATGCGCCGATGCCTGGAATATACGGGACACCACGGGAAGGTCAACATGATGCCAGCTGAGAACTGAGGACAAGGAGTCACCCTTGCTCAGGGCAACCCGTGGGTGGAATCAGGGTTTTTCCTGGCTTGTCGAAGTTAGTTCCGGTCAAATTCGCGAACGAGGATGGTCACTCAAGGAGGAACTCAGAAAGGCAGGAGGGCTGGCGTTCAGACTTAAGAGACAAACTCCACGCTTCCATGGGCTGCGGGGGGCGATGCAAAATGAAATGGCATTCCTTTTACTTAAATCTGTGCGGGGCCCTGAAACAGACGTTTGGGAACCAGTTCGTGGGTT
Organism: Lynx rufus; assembly: GCF_022079265.1. NCBI lineage: Eukaryota > Metazoa > Chordata > Mammalia > Carnivora > Felidae > Lynx > Lynx rufus. The sequence continues at coordinate 29,179,004 of NW_025814834.1, forward strand.
CCCAGGTCAGGCTCTGCCATAGCCTTATTGGCCTAAGTCTCTTTCACTGACTTTCTGGCTTCCACATCATGAGAGTTGTTTTGCAAGGACGCAGTAGCCTGTTCTCACTGATAGTATAAGGACCATCAGCCGCACACCTTGTACGCACTGGGCGCTGTGGTTGGCTCCTCCTCTGTTCAAACTGATCAAATCTCCACAACAATCTACCGATTGGATGGTATGACTACGGGCCACATTTTATTATTTTATTTTATTTTATTTTAGCTTAGTTTAGCTTAATTTAGCTTAGTTTAGCTTAGTTTAGCTTAGTTTAGTTTAATTAATTAATGAATTTATTTTGAGAGAGAGAGAGGAGGGGAGGGGCAGAGAGAGAGAAGGAGAGAATCTTGAGCAGGCTCCACGCTGTCAGTGCAGAGCTCGACTTGGGGGTTTTGCATCTCAGGAGCCATGAGACCATGACCTGAGCCGAAATCAAGAGTTGGATGCTTAACCAACGGAGCCCCCCGGGGCGCCCCCACCACCCCAGGCCCCATGTTAAATAAGAGAAAACTAAAGCAGAGAAAGATGAAGCAATTTTTCCAAGACCATACAGCTGTCAAGTCTGAATTTTAACCCTTATCATCTGGTTTTTAAGCAGACTGCTCTGAACTATTTTTTTTTTTTTTTTTACCTCTTTATTTGCTGCTGATTCCTTGGGGATGTTGAGATTCAGAAACATGAAAATGCTTTAAGAAAGAAATGTTTGCCTTATTTACTTCTGCCTCCCTGCTATAAAAATAATCTTCACGGATAATTCTCTGACTTTTCTTTTCTTTACAAAAATTCGTATATTTAAAAATAAGGTGTGGGGCACCTGGGTGGCTCAGTTGGCTAAGTGTCCGACTCTTGATTTCAGCTCAGGTCATGATCCCATGGTTCATGAGAAAAACCCAGCATTGGGCTCCATGTTAATAGTGTATAGCCTATTTGGGATTCTCTCTCTCTCTCTCTCTCTCTTTCTCTCTCTCTCTCTCCCTTTCTCTCTCTCTCTCTCTTTCCCTCTCTCAAAATAAATAAACTTAAAAAAAAGAATTGAAGTTTTAAAAAATAAGTAAAAATAAGGTGATAGATTTCAAACATATTCACTTTGATCTAGGTTTTCTTTGCCCTTGTTTACCCCATCCCACTTGATGAGAGTCCTGCATTTGAGTGTTGCTGGTTCTTACTATATAGATGTCATTCCTTAGAACAAAAACACTGGTCAAGAAGTCCAGAGAGTTGTGCAAAATTAGCTGTCTGCTTTTGTAAATTATATCCCTAGTAGTTCACCTCGGTCCTAGCTTCTCCTCTCTGTTTTTTGTTCAGCAGGTCATCTACTAAACATGTACTTACTGCACCACGATACATTGAAATTTCGATTGAGATCTGTCCCAAAACATGTGCCATTATTGTGTGATGAACGGGATTTCCTCCAAAGCCGATCCTGTAACAGAGGAACATAGAGATGCTGCTGTTCTAAGGTCTCATAAATCACAGTGTTGGTAATGACTGGGTGGCTCTCAAACATAAAAATATTCTCTAGGATTGTCTGGAAAAACTTGCCTTTAACATAATGAAGCTCGTGCGTGTAATTTTTAGTCTCACAGAGGGGCCAGCAACCCCCAATAACAGAAACATCTGTACAATCCAAGCGTACCTACATGTAAACCATCAAATTGGAGGGAGTATGGCCTTTTCCTCATGAGCAGATGAGCAGTGCCTGGTGGACGTGATCTGCTTAATCAGGGATAGCTTCAGAGAGTCATTTTTTATGTCCGAGTGATACAGGATGAAAGGTAAATAGCTTGGCAGATGGAAAAGGGCTGTTCCAGGTGTATCAGTGATGGTCTCTGCACATTTCTGGAAGCAAAAGACTGATGAGCAGAGATGAAGATAAAGACAAGTTTCTCCAGACAAGCTCAGAGGAAAGAATTTGATTCACACCCACGCCGAAAGCCTATTGCAGAGAAAGGGGTCCCAGGAACAGCTTTTGGAGGAGCAAAGGGAGAGAGGGAGGAATGGATACTCTTTAGAAACAGGGCTTCTTGTTTGTGGAGTGATATGCTTTAGTGAGATTTTAAAGAGGAAGCTTTCTACTAACTAAAAACCTTACGAGATATTGGTTCCCTGTGTGAATGATCACAATGAAAAATGAAAGTTGGGTTAGAGTTTATATATCATTTGTGCCCCTCATGCTTCAAAACTAGGTGGATACTAGGCAGCATATGAATCTTACACCAATCTGGCAAGCAATCCCCAAACTTTAAGGAGGTGGAGTTGGAGTTGGAGAAACGCTAACTCTGGCTGGAAAACTGGGGATACGTTAAAAACAAACAAACATAAAAATATGTGTTGGATTTCAACTGTAAAAAGACCTCAGCTCTCTCAATCCTAAACCCGGTGTAGATTGTTGGCTTAACATTATTGAGTTGATTTTTATTCCAAATGGGGTTTCTTTCTTTCCATGGCCACAAAACATGTTGGTCGCTCCAACGACTAAGGTCAGAAAAACGAACCTGAGTCAAGATCTAGTTCGTGAACTCATTCCAGAACCAGACTCGACGTACTCACAGTTGTCCAAGTGTAGATATAACCATCTATGTTCAGAACGGGAAGCACATAGAAGTCCAGGTTTCTAAGCAACTTTTTTATCCTTGAGTCGTCTTTATAGTTTTGTAGAATCTGAAAATTTAAGAGAGAAACATTTGGAATGCTCCTGGGAAGAGATATTTTCTTTCAATTTTCTAACAATTTCAACTTAATTACAAGAGGTGATTGCACATGGAACTTCTACCCTTCTACCCTCCAGCCTGCCTCAGTTGTCCTGTTTGTTCTGGTAGTGGTTCTCAAGCTTCATTGTGCATCAGAATCACCTGGAGGGCTTGTTAAAATATACACATCCTGGCTCTCTTCCCTCCTTTCCATCCCCTACCCCTAATTCCCTAGGTCTAATGTGGTAGGAATTTGCATTTCTAACAAGTTCCCAGTTATGTTGATGCTGTTGATCTAGGAACCGCACTTTGAGAACTACTCTTTGTAGGTATCTCTCTGTTGGTTTCTCAAGACTTATAGGGTCCAGCTAATAGGTAACAATTCACTGAGCAAGGTATTTTCCACATGCTAAATCTCTCCATCCATACAACAGACCCCCTGAAGAAGCCACTCCATGCTCCTTCTGCTGGTGAAAAAGTAGGGATCTTAGTGTTAGAAAAATTGCCCAAAATTATTTGAAAAAGACAGCACCAGGCTTTACTCATCTCTGACTTCCAAGGTGTGTTGTCATATACATTTAGGTATGTTAACCTTCCAGTAAAAATGATTTGGGATCCACTAAAAAGAGATCAGAATACCTAACCCAGTTTTCAGTAAAGCTCCTTATACATTCCATGTTCCTCGGGGTGAAGGAGTAATTCATGCCTACATGTGAAAGAAGCATGCTTTCTAAATAGCTGTTGTGACACGTATTTTGTTGGGGGGTTAACCATTATAAGAAAACTAGAGAGGGACGCCTGGGTAGTTCAGTCATTTGAGCGGCCAACTTCAGCTCAGGTCATGATCTCATAGTTTGTGAGTTTTAAGACCTGTGTCTGGCTCTGTGATGACAACTCAGAGCCTGGAGCCTACTTTGGATTCTGTGTCTCCCTCTCTCTCTGCCCCTCCCCCCTCTCAAAAATAAATCAGCATAAAAATAGAAAAGGAAAGAAAAGGAAGCTAAAGACACACTTACTTCTTTCACAAACCATTGGCAAAAAGCTGGGGCAATCCATTCCCTGGCATGAATTCCACAGTCCATCCAAATGATCTTCTTGGGATTATTGGATGGTTGGCTGATCTGGAGGGACATTCATGCTCTGTTACCAATTGCTTATAATCATAAGCCACCATGCAAAGTTATCAGGGTTTGTTTATTCCCCCACAGGTCCCTTTCTTCCTCAACTCTGTGGTTCCAAGCACGAGGCAGGGATGATGGCAGAGACATTTACCGATATGACCCTTTCCATGGCGGCTCTTGCTCTCCTGCTAGGTACCTTGGCTGCTATTCTTAGGACCATATTCTGACTCCCCATGTCCCCCACCCAAAGCCTGGCCTTCCCTTCACCCCTATTTCCTAATTATAAATAAAGGCAGAAACCCCCAAGTTATAAACCAGGAGACCAAGTCTTCATAAACCTTATAAAGGCTTACCACATAGGATTCACTCAGAGTGGTAAAGTACCTACAAGAGGTAAGGTTCAAGTAGTTAAAGATGAATCCGGGTCTTCATTTAAACTTCTTGGAACTGTTGGGGTGCCTGGGTGGCTCAGTCGGTTAAGCACCCGACTTCGGCTCAGGTCATGATCTCATGGTCAGTGAGTTCGAGCCCCGTGTCGGACTCTGTGCTGACAGCTTGGAGCCTGCTTCAGATTCTGTGTCTCCCTCTCTCTCTGACCCTCCCCCATTCATGCTCTATCTCTCTCTGTCTCAAAAATAAATACTTTAAAAAATTTTTTTAACTTCTTGAAACTGTGAATGGATCCAAATACGTAACCTCCTGCAATATCTACTAAATTCATTAACTTCCCCTATTCCTTAGAGACTCTTTCAATCCCAGTCAACCAAATCTTCTTTCCTTTCTCCCTGTGCCATTCTTGAACATCAGTTCAGCCTTACTCCAGTAAGAAAGATCCCCTCCTCTTTCAGAGGGGTGGGGTGAGTGGGGATTAACCTGGCAAGTGTGGATTCCCTTTGATGGAAAAGAGGTTGTGAACACTCCCAAGTTTGTAACAGTCATATCTGTTTTGAATGTAAATGGCCTAGACTCTAGTCATTGAAAGCCTTTGGAAGAGGTTGATCAAGACTCTCCCTCTTTATCAATGAGAAATTTACAAATTGAGATAAATACAAGACTGGATTCATCATATTCAAGGAACTTTTCCCTCTAACCTCACCCATTTTCAAAACTGCCAGCATATTTCCTAATCTACCTTTTATCTTAACTCTCTTTTATAATTACCCCTTTTATGAGTGTGTGTATTTGGTGATTAGTTTCTTTTTATTGCTTCCTTATTCTTTAAAATATGCCCCAGGCAGAGGATATTTACACATCTTTTTTGGCTGACTTAGCTCAGAGTTTGATGGCCTATTGAAAATCAGGTAGGTAGTGAATGAACCAATCATTCACTCGATTCCTGAGTAAATTCTATTTCAGAGCCAATACAACTTATTTTTTTGTAGTTATAGATAACTCTCAAATTTGGGAATGTGCTTTGTAAATTAATATGTCTACAATAAGTGGTAATAGGGCAGTGAACCAAGGAATTAAGGTAATTCTCAGCCTTCTCACTCACCTTCAAATAATACATGGGCCGGGTCTCATAGGTCATTCCCAAGAAATGCTGTGTCACGACTTCTGCGTACTTCTCACTTATCTGGATCATCCACTGATAGATCTGAAACAGTCAGGAAGGACTGCGGATATCAATAAGAAAATCGTTTGCTTGCCTCTAATTAAGATAACTGCTTCTCTCATTAAGAAACTGAACTCTGGACTATTTGTTCTACATTACAACGACTGTGTGCTAAACAAACTACAAGACTCAACCAATAAACTACCACTGACTGCCTCCCATTTTCTTTAAAGATCTACTCTGCCACCCAATCTTAGAACACCTTATTGAACTTTACAAATAAATTATTGAGAATTCATAGTTTCAATAATCCACTGATAACAGGGAATATCAGAACATCATACTGGGGCAACTGGGTGGGGTGGCTCAGCCAGTTAAGCAACCGACTTCGGCTCAGGTCGTGATCTCACAGTTCATGGGTTTGAGCTCTGTGTTGGGCTCTGTGCTGTCAGCTCAGAACCTGGAGCCTCCTTCAGATTCTGTGTCTCCCTCTCTCTGCCCCTCACCCACTCATACTCTGTCTTTCTCTCTCTCTCAAAGACGAATAAACATTAAAAAAATTTTAAAGAAACATCGTACAATAACACGTCCTTCAAATGGTCACACACCTCTAGGCTTCCATGTGGTACCCAATCATGCCAGAAGTTTCAGTCAGGCTTTTGGGGGATCTTTTTGGATCCCAGCAATATCCTTTGCTAATGCCCATGGATCCAAGATTAGAGAGGAGCTGGATATGCCCTTTACAGAACATGCCAATAGAAGTTCCTCAATCAATCCCAAATCAATCATTTTGATTCATGTGAGGAGACCTGAATGGATGTTGATTTAATTAAAAGTCTTATACGATGCTTGGAAAAGCAGTCTTATACCTTCACCTGTATGTCAGTACTATGGGATTCTATAATGGTGAATGGAATAAGGGAATTCGTAAACATAAAATATATTAGGATAGCCATTATCCTATTGAGTGTGGGACAGTCCCACACTCAATATCTGTATAGTTGAAACATCTCTTCCATAAGAGTTATGGTAAATAGCAATAATTACTTTGGGATAACAAATATTCTATTCAAAGAATTTGTATCTCGATTGAGATACATGGAATATCTGTAGATAAAATTCGTTATTATAACACTAGTAATAGGTCAGTGGGGTTTTTTCAACTCAGTTCTGTTAACTGAAGAGAGCAACAGCTTATCACGTGGGTATTGTGCATGCTTCTTGATGGCACTGAGTCAAATGAAGGTGTCTTAAGCCGTGGGAGGGCTACAAATAACAGCACAGCAGCAGCAATTATGTCTTTATTGTTTAATTTTTTAAATGTTTATTTATTTTTGAGAAAGAGAGAGACAGAGTGTGAGTGGGGGAGGGACAGAGAGAGAGAGACACAGGATCCGAAGCAGACTCCAGGCTCTGAGCTGTCCTCACACAGCCCGATGTGGGGCTCGAACCCATGAACTCTGAGATCATGACTTGAGCTGAAGTCAGACACTTAACCGACTGAGCCCCCCAGGCACCCCCCTTCATCGTTTAATCAGATGTAGCATAGTGTATTCCATTCACTCTCACAGAAAAGCTGCAAGATAGGTACTGATTTCCTGTTTGGCAGACGAGGAAACTGAGGATCAAGGAGGTTAAATGTTTCGGTCAAGGTCACAGAGAAAGTGGCCAAGGCAGGTGTGACCTTTCCTGATACCAGAGCATAATCTTTCCAGGGGCCTTACTGTGCCTTCTTCAAATTTTTAGAATCTTTACTGCTTGAGGGTGATTGTTACAGAAGAATGTGTAAATTTGTTCCTGCATTCTTTGAAAAAAAATTCTGGAAATTATTAATAGACCCCCCCCCAAATGCGGAGAGAATTAATGATAAAGCCTATTTGGAAAGCCACTTGGGCATTTATACAAAAATTTAGATGTGCTTATCCTTTAACCCAGAGTTTCTATTTCTAGAAAATTTATACTTCGAAAAAAGCTTGGCATAAAGTCACAAATATGTCTATAGAGCAGCTAATTCTTTCCTGTATCCAGTTTCAAAAACAACAACATCTTAGTAGCAATACAAATATTTCTTTAAAAAAATTTTCCCTGTGTCCTTGCTCACCTCCTCCATGGTGTGATATCTGGTATAGGAATAGGCGTCCAGGCCTCTCCTCTGGCTCACTGTCTCTTCCACAACTTCTCGTCTGTGTTGTGCTAGGGATCTGCAGAAGAAAGCCAGACTGAAAGCAGGGAAGAAACTCGGATGTCCTGAACAGTGAAAAGCTGATAAAAAGGTGGTCAGAAGCGATGAGAACAGGGTTTGGAGGAGAAAAAGTCAATGTTAGCGTCTTCTCGCTGTGACTTACTGACTGTGAGACCTTGGGCAACAATTGAGTCCCTCCAAACTGTAGTTTCTTCATCAGTTGAGTGAGGGGAGGACAGCCACCCCAATCTTGCAAGGAAGCTGAGATAATTCAGTAAGATGTTGTAGACGAACATACTTTTAAATTTGTAAAAGAAGTAACAGCTATGATTTATTGAACTGAAACTTATCATGAGACACTCAAGGAATTTTTTTATTTTTTTTAATGTTTATTTTATTTGTGAGAGACAGAGAGAGACAGCAGCAGGGGAGGGGCAGAGAGGGGGGGGAGACACAGAATCCGAAGCAGGCTCCAGGTTCTGAGCTGTCTGCACAGAGCCTGACGTGGGGCTCGAACCCAGAGCCGTGAGATCATGACCTGAGCCAAAGTTGGGCGCTTAACAGACTGAGTCACCCAGGGAGACACTCAAGCAATTTAAATCTCCTTCACTTCTCTTGACCACTCTGGGATAGGTACTCATAGTATCCCCATTTCAGAGATGAAGAAATTGAGTCACAGGGAAAGTGTTGGGATTGACGATAACTGACAGCCTGATTGAAGAGCCTGCAGTATTCTTTAAATCATTTTTAAAATGTTTTTGAAGTATGATTAACATACAGTGTTACATTAGTTTCTGTTATACAATATGGTGATTCAACAATTCTATACATTTCTCAGTACCTATCATGATAAGTGCACTCGTAATCCCTTTACCTATTTCACCCATATCCCCATTCACCTCCCCTCTGGCAGCCATCAGTTTGTTCTTTGAATTTAATAGTTTGGTTTTTCTATTCGTCTCTTTTTTTTCTTTGTTCGTTTGATTTGTTTCTTAAATTCTACATATGAGTGAAATCATGTGGTATTTGTCTTTCTCTGTCTGACTTACTTCATTTAGCATTACGCCCTCTAGGTTCATCCAGGTTGTTGCACACAGTAAGATCTCATTCTTTTTTACGGCTGAGGACTATTCAATACATGTATTATAATAGGAGAAGATAGGCTAAAATAGGCAGAGAGGAAAGGCTTAGGATCTGAGTTCACGGGGGGGGGGGGGGGGGGACACATATTTTGCAACAATGCTGGGAGTGTCTGACCACAGCAAACCCCCTCAAGGCTTAAGGTTCCTCTTAAGAATGTAACAGAACCCCCCCCCCACCTCTGATTTCCCTCAGGAATTTGACAAAAGACCTAGGTTCTGCCAGAAACCACCCCTCATACAATGGAAACTAGCCAATCAGGGACGGAGAACTCAGCACCTAGCCAACAAGGGTAGAACATGAGAAGGAACAAGGGAGAAGTGAAGGGGAAGGGGAGGGCTGACCAGAACCTTATAAAACAAGGACCCTTGCCTATAGTCCTGGGGCATTCACTTCTGAATGTCCCTTCTCTGTAAAGAGAGCTTTCCTGCTATTCTTCCTTTCTAATCTTTTTTTTTTTAATTTTTTTTTTTTACATTTTATTTATTTTGGGGACAGAGAGAGACAGAGCATGAACAGGGGAGGGGCAGAGAGAGAGGGAGACACAGAATCGGAAGCAGGCTCCAGGCTCTGAGCCATCAGCCCAACGCGGGGCTCGAACTCACAGACCGCGAGATCGTGACCTGAGCTGAAGTCGGATGCTTAACCGACTGCGCCACCCAGGCACCCCATCTTCCTTTCTAATCTTATACTCTGATAAACTTTTGCCTGCTGCTCATTTTGTGTCCACCTCTTCATTCTTTGAAGTGGCAAGACAACAAATCCCGGGTATTGTGGTTAAAGAAAATCCTCCAACAGTATTGTATATTTATAATACTCCATTATATAGATACATATATAATGTGTGCATATATATATATACACACACACACATACACACATATATATATCCACCCCCCACACACACACACATATCAATAACCCACATCACAGTGGAACATTTGTTATATTCAATGAACCAACATCAACAGACACATCTTTATTTTTCAAAGTCCATAGTTTACATTAGGGTTTACCCTTGGTGTTATACATTCTATGGATTTAAACAAATGTATGATGAACTGTATCCACCATTGTAGTATCATAGAGTCTCACTGTCCTAAAAATCCTCTGTGCTCTGTTAATCCCTGTCCCCCATCCCCCAACCACTGGCAAACACTGATATCTTTACTGTCTTCATTGTTTTGCCCTTTCCAGAATGTCACAGAACTGGAATTACACAGGGTGTAGCCTTTCAGACCGACTTCTTTCACTTAGTAACATGCATTTAACTTACCACCATGTCTGTTCATGGCTTGATAGCTCATTTCTTTTTAGAGTTGTCTCACATTTCATTGTCTGGATTTACCACGGTTCATTTATCCATTCACCTACCAAAGGACATCTTAATTGCTTAACTGGCAATCATGAACAAAAATATCACAAACATCTGTGTGCAGGGCTTTGTGTGGACATAATTGCCAATTCATGTGGGTAAATCCCAAGACACATGATTACTGGGTCATATGGTTAAGAGTATGTTTAGTTCTGTAAGAAATTACCAAATTGTCTTCCAAAGTGGCTATACCATCCTGTGTTTCCACCAGCAATCTCTGAGAGTTCCTGTTGCTCTACCTTCTTCACCAGCATTTGGTGTTGTCACTGTTCAGGATTTTGCCCATTCTAAGTATGTAGTGGTATCTCATTGCTTCCACTTGCAGTTCCCCAATAACATGATGTCGAGCATCTTTTTGTACCCTCACTTGCCATCAGTAGATCTTCTTTGGTGAGGTATATGTTCTGGTCTTTGGCACATGTTTAACTTAGGTTTTTAATTTTCTTATTGTTAAGTTTTAAGAGTTCTTAGTATATTTTTAAATAACAGTCCTTTATCAGACGCATGTCTTGCAAATATTTTCCCCCAGTTTATGGCTTGTCTTCTCATTCTCCTGACATTGTCTTTTGCAGAGTAGAGTTTTTTAATTTTAATGAAATCCAAGCTATCAATTATTTCTTTCATTAATTGTGCTTTTGGTGTTGTATTTAAAGTCTTGCATTATCGGGGCGCCTGGGTGGCGCAGTCGGTTAAGCGTCCGACTTCAGCCAAGTCACGATCTCGCGGTCCGGGTGTTCGAGCCCCGCGTCAGGCTCTGGGCTGATGGCTCAGAGCCTGGAGCCTGTTTCCGATTCTGTGTCTCCCTCTCTCTCTGCCCCTCCCCCGTTCATGCTCTGTCTCTCTCTGTCCCCAAAATAAATAAACGTTGAAAAAAAAATTTTTTAAAGTCTTGCATTATCTTCTAGAAGTTTTATGGTTTTGCATTCTACATTTAGGTCTGTTAATCCAATTTGAGTTCATTTTTATGAAGGGTATAAGGCCTATGTCTAGATTCACTTTTTGTTGTTAGGCATGTAGATACCCACTTGTTCCAGTACCATTTGTTGAAAAGACTATTTTGCTCTATTGTGTTATCTTTGTTCTTTTGTCAAAGATCAATTAATTATATTTACGTGGGTCTATTTCCGGGCTTTCTATTCTGTTCCAGTGATCTGTTTGTCTCTTCTTTTCATCGATACCACACTGTCTTCATTACTGTAACTTTATCATAAGTCTTGAAGTCAGGTAGTTTCAGTCCTGCAACTTTGTTTTTCTTCAATATTGTGTTGGCTATTCTGAGTCATTTGTCCCTCCATATAAACTCTAGAATCAGTTGGTCAATATCCACAAAATGATCTTCCGGGATTCTTATGGAGATTTCATTGAATCTATAGATCAACTTGGGAAGAATTGACAATAGTGAGCCTTCCTATCTATTAATATGGAACATCTCCCCATTTATTTGGTTCTTCTTTGATACCTTCCACTAGAGTTTTATAGCTTTTCTGATATAGATCTTGTGCATATTTTTTTAGGCTTATACCTAAGTATCTTATTTTGGGAGGTGATAATATAAATGATAATATGCTTTTATTTTCAAATCTCTCTTATTCATTGATGTTATATACAAAATCAATTGACTTTCATACATCAACCTTGTGCCTTACAACCTTGCTTAATTGCTTCTTAATTCCAGGATGGGTTTTTTGTCAGTTCTTTCAGATTGTCTACATGGGTGATCATGTCATCTGTGCACATAGTTTTCTTTCTTCCTTCCCAGTCTGTATACCGTTTGTTTCCATTACCTGTCTGATGGTATTAGCTAAAACTTCCAGTGCAACGTTCAAAAGTAGTTGTGAGAGTGGACATCCTTGCCTTGTTTCTAATCTAAGCGGAATGTTTCTAGTTTCTCACCGTGAAGTATGATGTTAGCTGTAGATTTTTTTGTTGCTACTCTTTACGATGTAAAGGAAGTTCCCCTCTATTCCTAATTTACTGAGTTTTTATCAGGAATGGGTGCCGGTGTTTGTCAAATGCCTTTTCTGTATCTATTGATTCTGCATCATATGAGTTTTTATTTCTTTGCCTATTGGTGTGATGGATTTGCATTAGTTGATTATCAAACATTAAACCAGCTCTACACGCTTGAGATAGATTTCAGTTGGTGGCTGTGATGTATAATTATTTTTATATATTGTTGGATTCAACTTGCCAGTATTTTGTTGTAGATTTTTATATCTATGTTTATGTGAGATATTGATCTGTAGTTTTGTTTTGTGTTTTTTTTTCATAATGCTGTTTTTCTGATTTTAGTATTCGGGTAATGCTGATCTCATTGAATAAGTCAGGAAGTATTTCTTCTGTTTCCATCTTCTGATACAGACTGTACAGAATTGGTAAAATTTTCTTTCAGTGTTTGCTAGAACTCATCAAAGGCCCCATTGGGGCCTGAGCTTTCTGTTTTGGACAGGTATTAATTATTAATTATATTTCTTTAATAAATATAGGCCTACTCAGATTGTCTATATATTCTTCATCTTTTGATAAACAGTTTAATAAAACTATTCAGTTCCGCTCCTCTATGTCAGATATTGTGCCAGCACTTAAGAGAATATATTCATGCACGTTATATAATTTATTCTCATTACAACCCTGTGAAATGTTATCACCCATGTTTTATGAATAAAACAACTGAGGCCAAGAGAAATTCAGTAACTTGCAAACGGTTGCGGAACTAGTAAGTCGAACAGCTAGTACCCTATCTCTAAGTCATGCAACCGTTTGATAAATATTTTAGTTTCCTAGCTAAAAGGCTTTATTTAAGCAAGAAGTATATAATATTTTCATTATGAGCACATACCAACTGATACTTCATTCACCCAACAAATATGTATGGAGTGATTATCATATTAAGAGCACTAGGATGGGAGCCTTTGGAGAAGCTGGGGTGTGAACTTTTGGATTGTGACCTTGCACTGCAAGGATGTGTCAGAGATTGAATTAGTTAATGTTTCAATGACTTTTATCTATTTTCTCTTTTTTTTTCCCCTCTGAACATTCGTGGTATTATATCTGCCCTTTCCCTAAACCTTCATTTCCTTATCTGCAGAATGGGAATAACCATACCTTCCCAAAGGATTCTTACGAAAACTAAATGAATTAATACACTTATCCATGTTACAGTGAGCATAATTCTGACAACTAGTTAATGCTTAATCAGCGTTAAGGCACACTAGTAGTTCAAAACAAAGCAAAGCAGAACGCTATTTAGCTGCAATCGTTTTAAAAATAAAAATTGTGTGGAGAATACTTTAGCCACCTAACTGGTATTGTCTTCACACAATACTGAGCAACAAAATATTTTGAAAGAATTAATTAAAACTCAAGTTCCATTCATAGCTACGGAACTCCAGTAACTGAATTGACTAAATTTTATTTTTCAATCTGGTTCATTTAGCACCATGTACCACAATTACCCACTGTAATAGAAATCAATCTCTCTAACATAATTCCATGGCTTTCAACTTGGAACCACACTTATTATTTTTAATTGTTACTAATATTTATAAGAATAGCTAATATTAATAAGAATTATTATTCTAAATTTAATAACAGTATGAATTTTACCTTACTCACTCTGTGCAAATGAAAATCTCATGAGATAGGATTGTCTAAATAATCAGTTAAAATAATGAAAATGAATTTTAGGGGATTAAAAGAAATAACTGTTATTAAAATTGTAATAGTTAAGAAACAACATGTTATTCAGGGATTTGTTTCTAATATTTATCATTCATTTGATTTTTTTTTTTCAGTAAGCAAGAGTGCTTCATTCAGGGTGAGCACTTCTAATATAAAATGTATATACTGATGCAAGCAATATGTTGAGGCTGATCAACAAAACATATTATCATCTTGTAAAGAAAATATGTACAACCCCTGGTGTGTTTAAATTAATAAAAATTCAATCTACACATAAATGTTCAAGGGCACATTTCATGTCTTTATCAAATAATCAGAAGATATATATATATATATATATATATATACAATGATACCAGCTAATCTTTATTGAGCACTATATGCTAGGCAATGATAAAAGCATTTACTTAATTCATTCAACAACCCAAGAGGTGGGTGCTCTTGGTACTGTACGCAAAATTAGTAATAGATAATAATAAAAGAAAAGTCGATTTTGTTTTTACAGACCTTAAGATCTACTTAAGGGAATAGACATAAATACTCAGCCATTAAATAATAAGCCATAAAGTGTGAAAAGGAAAGTGCCTGATTGACTACCAGTTAAATGGCACACTAAGTGTATTGGAGACAAAGGAGGGAGAATTCTTAACCTGAGAATAGCCAGTAATAACAACCAAGTTTGTGCGAGCAATTATACGTGCCAGCACTGTTCAAAGAACTTGATACATATATATACACTTATTTAATCCTGACAAAAATCCTTAAGGTAAATACTATTATCCCAGGTTGTTGTTTTATTCTGAAGATGTTGTTACATAGGTAAATTATGCATTTATTGTACCCTAGGGAATCAGCATAAAATATTTATTAGCCCATTTAAAACTTTGTCGAGCTTTAATTTGGACTATGAAGAGAGCAAAATAAGTACGAGATTATAAAGTCACTAGAAAACAATTTTAGTGCTTTTCCTGGAAAGAGGGAGAGAGGAAATGAAGCAAATTAGAAGGATATCTTTTCAGCCTTCCCTTCATCTTTCCTCACATTGGCTGTCCTGCCTGTCCAGTCTGGCCCAGAAATGAGATCAGAGAGGCTTTCACAACACTGTTGGGACAGAGATGGTCACTATTCAAGAGCGACCCTGTTCCATCCTTCACATAGTTCAGCATTTATGGTTGAGTGTTTATCATAGTTATCTACTCAGCAGGGTAGGAAAGTGAGTACACAAAAAACAGGGCTGGTCCCTGGTGAGTTCCTGTTTCAGTTGGGTTGATATTCCCTGGCAATTCCACAATAGAGAAGGGAAGAAATTAAAGGTAACTGGACACCATCAAGAACCAACATTTGGCTTTCCCCTAGCTAATGTCTGCTAAATGTATGAGTACCTTGCCTATTAAGCCCAACATTGAATGACTGAGTTCATTTAATATGCAAAAAAAAAAGAAAAGAAAGAAGAAAGAAAGAAAGAAAGAAAGAAAAGAAAAAAGGAAGAAAAAAAAGAACCGTATGGGATCTGAGTGAAAACATCTGATATTAAGAGTGCTTATCATTTTTACATGAGATTAAACACAATACCTAAATCTCAGAAACCCAAATACTTAGTTCAAGCAATGTTTAAACCATATACTTAGGAAAGGCAATTCCTTGTTTCTAGGCGATTTCTTGGATGATGCATAATGCATGCAGAGAGGGAAGAAAAGCTGGCTAATCCCCCAAATTATCACCAGTCTCATCTCACCGATCAAATGAAAAGATTATTGTACTTTGTGTGTTCTTTTTGAATAGGAATTCATGAAATGTTTAACAGAGAAAATGATCCTTTGGGGTACATTATTAATAAATACTGTGGATCAAAGATTGTCTAGTGGAATTTTGACTGGAATGCATAAAGAGGCAAAAATCTAATGAACACTGAGGCAAATTTTGTATTTTCAATACTTAGTAAGGATACAGTTACATGAATATTTCATGACAGTAATGTATTTTCAAACTTTTTTTCCCTTCTTATAAAATTAGCATACACTTAACCATGGAAAATTGAGAAAGTATGGAGAGGAGAAAAATAGAAAATAGAAAGAAGGAATAATCCTTAATAATCCCATCTCCCTGAGTCCACTGTTGATATTTTGGCATATTTCTTATCTGTATTTTATCCGTGCACATTTTTTTTCTTAAACACAATGCAGATTATATCTACATAAAATTTGTTTTTACTCCTTTGTATTGCCTATCTACCAGAAGCATTTCCTCAAACCAATGAAAACTTTTTATAAACATTCGTTTTAATGACTGCATAATATTTCACAGTAGGTATATATTACTAAGCATCACTTATTTAAACATTGTCATCTATGCTACATATTAAATCTATTTCTCCTTTTGTTTTTTTGCTATTGTAAATAATTCTGGAGTTAATGACTTTTTGCATAAATCTTTGTGCTCATTTCTGACTATTTCCTTGAGCTACATCCCAGGGAGAAAAATTAATAGGTCAAAGAGGATGAATATTTTCAAGCATTTAGGTCACATTGCTAAATCCCAAATGATTTTACAGACTGACACTGTCTTGGGAGTATGCAGTATATAGGAGTTCACTTCCCTAAATGCTCAAAAGAAAGATTACAAAGCTTGTAATCTTTGTTAATCATAGGTTTTCTGGACCTTTATTGCATCACATGTAATGAATAGAGTATCAAAAATGGCAGGTAACCGATGTTTTGAGTTGGTAAGAGCCATAAAAAAAGTGGACATTATTTTATATTAGTAAATAATAATGAAGATGCAAACAGTCACTAAGGACCAAGACTAGCAGATTTAAAATGTTCTCCTTAAGGGGCGCCTGGGTGGCGCAGTCGGTTAAGCGTCCGACTTCAGCCAGGTCACGATCTCGCGGTCCGTGAGTTCGAGCCCCGTGTCAGGCTCTGGGCTGATGGCTCGGAGCCTGGAGCCTGTTTCCGATGCTGTGTCTCCCTCTCTCTCTGCCCCTCCCCCGTTCATGCTCTGTCTCTCTCTGTCCCAAAAATAAATAAACGTTGAAAAAAAAAATTTAATAAAATAAAATAAAATGTTCTCCTTAAGAGCAGTCATAGCTGCACTTGAGTTATCCGATGGAAGTCATCTCATCAGAGTCCCATTGCCTGAGCCAAATCATTCCCCTAATTTAACCTGGGCTTGAAAAATATTTTTTTCAATAAAAGTTTTATGCATCTTTATTGAAGAAAATTCACAAAATGAATAGTTGATATTCACAAAATGAATAGTTGAAGGTAAAGGGGGAAAAATCACCATCCAAAGATAACAATGACCATTTTGGCACATACTTTTTCTTTTCTTTTTCTAGCTATTTTATTACATTTTTCCATTCCGCACCTTGCTTTTGGCATAAAACATGCTTTTTCTAATTCTATTAAAATTTTTTCATAATCATTATTCTAATGGATAAATAATACTCCATTATCATAGATCATATATCAACATGTATATAACCTAATATGGGACATTTAGGTTGTTTCCAAAAATTACAATATTTTATGCAATATTTATATTATTAATAAAGCTACATCTCCGTGCATAAAACTCTTTCTGTGCTTAGCTTATTTTCTCAATATAAGTTTTCAGGGACAGAGCTACTACTTGAAACAACGTGTAAGTTTTAAGGCTTTTGATATTTTTAACCAAGTTGATTTTTTTCCCAATCAAAGCCCCATGACATATGCAAGTCTTTGTCTCTAATTTGCGAAGGAAGAACCTCAGGTGGAAAGATAAATGATATATATGAAACCAAGTAAACTGATGGAAAACATGAGATGGACTGTTCAAAGAGGTTTTGGCATTGGAAAGATCCTAGACTCTCTCTATATCTCTGAAATAAGACTTCCTATCAAGCTAAGATTGAGATTGCACTGTTCATCTGGGGCAAAAATCAGAGTGAACTTCCCTGTTCTGTGAGAGTGGGTTTATTGCCAGATTCTTTTAACCATGAAGCAAAAGGAAAAATACTATCTACAACCATGCATGCTTGATGAGATATGCCAAATGAGCAGGATAAACCATGCATGAACAAAAGAAAATACACACTTTATGTGAAAACTATACCCCGCGACACACACAGATTTGATATACATTATATGTTTTAAAAAGTTATGATTCATTATGAAGAGAGAAAGAACACAAACATAAGCAAATGATACGAACAGGCAATTTATAAACTAATAAAATGAGTAATAATCAAGACAAAGCCCACAAAATTTTATTAGGAATCAACAAAATGCAAAGTAAGGCAAGTGGATATTTTCACACACAAACCGATACAAGTTTTCTAGAGGGCAATTTGGCAATAAGCAATATGATTCTTACATTTTCCTCAGCTTCTGAATGAGGAATTCTCCTTCTAACTTATATTAAGAAAATAATCAAAGACTTGCAAAAAATTTTTATGTGGCTGGATGCTCACCATGGCATTATTTGTAAAAATGACAAAGTAGAAATCAAGCATATGCCCCGTAGGGTACAAATGATGGGGTATTATTAATGATTGCAATATGTTTTAAATGAATTATGAATGTCAAAGGAAATTTTCAATAATACAACTTAACAGAAAAATTCTGACAATAGTACTGAATCTATCCATGTATCCAAAAACAATAATAACTATATCTTGGTGAAATTTTAAACATTTTTAAACATTTTCTCAAATAATTAGCATAATCTTATTTACCAATTATGAACCTGTAAATAAAGGATACAGAATTTTCATTAATATTTCCTTTTTCCAATCACACATGACATATGTTTGGTATTTATCATATGTTATGTTGGAAAATATTTGTCAGATATTTATCTATTTATTCAAAGATTATTAGAGTAACGTTGAATGACAAAACTTCCACAATCTTTATTATTCTTATTTCATGGTGGTGCGTATGGGTTGGAAGAGGGGAGAATCCAGCTATACTGATCTGGAAAAAAGCTTTCCATTTAGATGGTCTAAATCAAGATAAATCAGCCCCTCTTCCCACGTCACTCTCACCCATCATATCCCAGCTCCTCAGGAACCAGGATCCCCAAGAGGTAAAGGGTCCCAAGCAGCAGCTTCATTCTCCTGCAGAAAGAACTAGATAATCCTGGGCTTCTCTTGCAGGTTAATGGACCAAGCACCTCTGAGAATGCATAAAGGCAGAGGCTCTCACAATCAAGATAAGATAAGTCAGTTAATGGATGTCTCAGCAGAATTTTATGTGAGCAGTTGCTTTATTAACTCTATCGTGTCCTCAAATAGCTTTTTTTTTTTTCTTAAGTAGTGGAAAACACTACCATTTTATTTTTCATTTCTCCTTGAAAACCAAATTCACACAAGCTCTTGGCTCCACTAGATCCGGAAAGAAGTTCTTCCCTATGTGAAGTCCTCATTGCCAGGCATCCCCATCACCTGTATTTGCTGAGAAGCTGATTATTCCTGCTGTTCTCTCCACACAGGTCTCTGAGCATAATGGGTTGTATGTCTTCTGCTCTGGGTATGGTGGGTGTGGTTATTATCAGGATTTCCACTCCCCTCTTAAAGCTTTACGTTGGGTCAAATTCCTTCTCTTGTTCTGAGAAATCGCCCCACCAGCTTCTTAAACAAATCCAGGTCTCTCTGAATCTGAGCAGTGAACACATTTTAAATCCCTTCCCAAGTGGATTTTCCCACACACCCCTCTCACATAAAGGACTCTGTCACACACCCCACCATGTTTCCAGACAAACCCAGGATATGCCTGAATCTCAGTGATCACTAACAAGTAAAAGTTCAAGTTAAGATTGTTGTTAAAAGTCTAATTGAGCAAGGCAAGCTTTCGTGCAGAGAAGTGGAGGATTTAAACAGAGTCTTTGGCATTTGGGGACTTAGTCTAAATCCTGTGCTCCGTATTCATTCATTTATTCGCTCATTCATTCTACAACAATGTAACAAATACCGACTACACACCGGGCATTAGTACAAAGATGAAAACATACAAAGATGAATGAGGCAGACCATGACTCTGCTTTATGGAATTCACAATAGAGTGGACAATAAACACGTGTGCAAACAATTTCAAGTACAATTTCAAGTAAAGGGAATCAAATTAAGGAGCTAGAGAGTGATCATGGGCCAAGACTATACTGAGATGGAGAGGTCTGTCCTGATTTAAGACAATATTTTTTAAATGTTTATTTATGTATTTTGAGAGACAGAGAGAGAGAGAGAGTAAGCGTGAACAGGGGAGGAGCAGGGAGAGAAGGAGAGAGAGAGAGAATTCCAAGCAATCTCTGATCTGTCAGCAGAGCCCAATGTGGGGTTTGAACCCATGAACCACAAAGCCATGACCTGAGCTGAAATCTAGAGTTGGATATTTAACCTACTGAGCCCCTTATTTAAGATGATTTTTGAGTTAAGTTCTAAACGATATGGTTCATGCAAAGGGTTGTAGGAAAAGTATGGTAGGTGATGGGGCAGCATGTGTAGGGGTCCCCGGGAAGAAATAAGTTTTGTGCCAGTGAGGAACCGGAAAAAAGCCAGTATTTGAGTGAAGTGGGACTTAGAGAGTGATGGAAGATGGGGTCAAGGAGATAGGCAAGGGCGCTGGTCTTGTAGAGACCATGAGCCATAGTACGGACTTTGAATATTATTCCAAGAAATCACTGCAAAGGTTTTGCTTTTATATTTTAAATAATTTGCCTGGCTGCAGTGTAGAGAGTAGGCAAGAATGGAAACACAGAGGCCAGCTGGGAGGACACCATAGCAGTCCAAGGGAGAGATGATGGGGCCTCGGGTTAGCCAGTCACACTGATATCATGTGACATGGCCACACTGGGAATTTATTTTAAAAGCAGACTCAACAAACTTGCTTATGGAATACTAATGAAGTGTGAGGGAATTAGGAAACTCAAGAACAACTCGTAGACTTTGGGACTACAAAATGGAATGACTAGTGGTGACTTCTTATGAGATGGCAGAAATTGAGGGAGATGAGATTTGAAGAAGGGGAAACTCAAGAATTATGTTTGGCTCTGATAAGTTGAAGGTGCTTATTATTACACATCCAGGGGATTGTCATGTGGGCAGCAACAATGGCAGGCTGGAGCTGAGGAAAGTTGGAGTGGGGTGCATAAATTTGTGACTCTTCAGCTTGCAAAAGATGATGCCCGAAGCCACATGAGGAGCTCATCTAGGGTGTGAACATAGATGAGGAAGGCAAGAACGAAGACTGAGCCTTGGGCTGGTCTAACATTTAGAGGTCTGGGTAGAAGAGAGGAATTCAGCAATGGAAATTGAGAAAGAACAGCCAGTGAAGTAGGTGGAAAACTGAGAGACTGTTGTATCCCAGAAGCCAAGTGAGAAAAGCATTTTAAGAAAGTGGGAGTTACCAGCTGGGCCAAATGTTGTTCAGAAGTGGAGTCAGATGAGGACTGAGAACTAGCAGTCTCATCCAGCAGGATAGAGGCTCCTGGAGACCTAGAAAAGAGCAATTTCAGTCAACATGTGGTAGGGACAAAAGCCTGACTGGAGTTGGTTAAAGAAGGAAAGCAAAGTGAGAAAGTGGAGGCAGCGAGTATAGAAAACTGCATCAGCATAGCTTGCCTAATGGAAACTTCATTGTTATGATCTTCCGCCATCCCTTTGGGATACTGTCAAGTCAGATATCTTGAATTCATTTTTTTTTTTATTTAAATTCGAGTTTGTTAACATACAGTGTAATCCTGGCTTCAGGAGTAGAACCATCTTGCACATGACATCCAGTGCTCATCCTGAAAAGTGCCCTCTTTGATGCCCGACACCCATTTAGCCCATACCCCCCCCACCCACCTCCCCTCCATCAACCCTCAGTTTGTTCTCTATATGTCAGAGTCTCTTCTGGGAAAATCAGATAAAAACGGAGAGGGAGGCAAACCATTGAATTCAAATTTTGATGATGTCCAGCATGAGAGGTAAGATGCAACACCCGACACTTGTCCCCTCACCCAAGTGCGGGGACAGAGCAGC
The DNA here is from genome assembly GCF_022079265.1 of Lynx rufus. Classification (NCBI taxonomy): domain Eukaryota; kingdom Metazoa; phylum Chordata; class Mammalia; order Carnivora; family Felidae; genus Lynx; species Lynx rufus. The sequence continues at coordinate 29,200,786 of NW_025814834.1, forward strand.
CACCTCAGAGTCTTCATTCTGAAGCAAAGGTCTTAATGGAGCTGTGAGTTCCACAGAGGAAGAGTGGAAGAGAGGAGTTGAGGGTGTTTTCTTTCCAGTCTCCTCTCTGCCGTGAGGCAGAGAGGCAGAGAGGAGTATGGGGGTAGTCCAAATAAAAGGTGAGATTAGAATAGGCTTCCCCCTCCATCAGATATGTGACTCTATGCAGTTATTCCGAAGCTAAAGAACACAAATAAAAATAAGAAATACATGAAAATGCACAAACAATATATACAAATTGCTATTAGAAGCCTACAAATAATTTTTAAAACTATGTTATGAGACTTGGGTGCTCGGGTGGCTCAGTCAGTGAAGTGTCCAATTCTCGTATTTTAGCTCAGGTCATGATCTTATGGTTCATGAGATAGACCCCCATGTCGGGCTCTGAGCTGACAGCGTGGAGCCTGCTGGGGATTCTCTCTCCCTCTCTCTGCCCCTCCCTAACTCTCTCTCTTACACACTTGCTCTCTCTCTCTCTATCAAAATAAATAAATAAACTAAATTTTAGAAATATGTTGTAAGCACATTTGGCATTGCTACACAGGGTTTTCCTAACAGTCACTGGTAATTGGATTTTCCTCAATCCTCGTGTCCAAATGCACTGCAGTATGTGGTTTCCTGCCAATTCACTGGCCAAAGATAATCTTTCTGCAACCTTATGGAATGAAACCAGTAACCTAGAGCACCCAGAGCCAATGAACTGGGACCACTGGACTCCTCACTAACAAGGGTGAATTATTATCACATCTTTCCCGGTGATTAGATTATTCCTCACTGTTGTGTTTTATGGCTTTCTAGTTAGTCATCTCAAACAATTTATTCACAATAGTAGTGTTTTTTATTATTGCTGTTTTATAGTTCCTATAACAGTAAAATTTATCCTCAACTCTATTATTACGATATTCAACTACTAATGGAATTTTTGTTTCTATTTGATTGTGTCTTCAAGCCATAACAATAAAATTTACTCCCAAAACTGTTACCGCAAGTTTTATGTTCTTTAAACTACGCGATAGCATGCTCACAAACACATGTGGTTCTTTAAACCCACATGAGAGAAGACCTGCCAAACCGTAAACACTGTTTTATGGGAAAAAAAAAAAAAATGGGAATTTGTTGCTATTATGGTGAGACCCATGTTCTTTGAGAGAATAAGTAATAGGATTAAAGAAATGAAAGAATCTTAGCGACTACTGATTTGGAGGATGATTACATTGTAATTGGCAGAAATATTTGTTTAAAAGATCAACCTCTTTTTATTACATGCCAAACCCTAGACATTTCCACCGTCTTCGTCCTCCAAAATAATGTGGCCTCAGAAGGAGGTCCATGATTTCCCATGGCTGATTGCCATATTTGTTGCAAAGAAGCTCTATGAAATATTAATAACAAAGACCAGGGTCATTTTGAAGGTAAACAACTTGAGTGGCTTAAAAATTGAAAGTTATACAGCCAAGCCAGTTCACCACCTCTGCTGCTCCTTAGTTTTTTCCACTGACCTTGAACCCGTGGACATTGCAGTAAAACTCATCGCTCGCCATGCACGTTTTATGCCTGGTGATGTGACTTTCACAACTGGGTCAAAGGGCTGGAACGTGAATCATCATCCACCCAGTGGAATAAAAGACCAGCAGGAAGCAAGAAGGAGGTGTGTCAGACAGGCAAAAAGTGGGCTGTGTTTAAGGGCTTGGTCTCAGATGGATAATAGGTTGACTTACGGTCACAAGTAGGGACGCAGGCAGATTGCAGGGAGACACAGGCTAGTTGTCACTCAGAGATGATGGCCTTAGTGGCAGAAGAGGCAAACTCTAGATTTGGTGTGTGTGGCAGCACCTAGCATACATGCGTGTCCTGACAGAAGCTTCAGAGAATACTGCTGTCATCTAAGACAATAGATGAGTGGATGGGTGGGTAGGTGGACGTGTGGATGCATGCATGCAGGAGTAGATGGAGGGATGCATGAATCTATATGCCTGTTATCGACAGCCGGCATAAATCCACTGGCTAGATCCAGCCTCTCACCTTTATGGCTCGGCACTTAATTTTCTGTGACCATCCCCTTCCCTTCTGCCGGATGCGGTAGCTGTGATTATGCTGGCAGATTGAGATCTACTTTCAAGAGAAAAACTGCTGCCAGTCTCTGGCTGTGAGGACTTTCAGAGTGTGACTCAGCATTCAAGCTGAGACTCAGTGCTACCTAAGAGGCATTCCCTAACCAATGACTGAACGCAGAAGTGGCACAAGGGCTTACCACTGTACCTGTGCAGGATTCCTCTATTAGCAATCTTTTTGGAGTTGCACTACAGTCTGAGGCCTTTCTTACTCAATCCCTCTTTCCTGCCCTTCACTTTTCACAGTTGTCAGATCTGGGTCATGCCCTGAAGGCTCTCCTTGCCTTTTCCTGTCTCCTCTCCCTTCTGTCTTTCCCAAGGATTACCCCCTGTAAATCTCTTCCACTTCTAAGTTCGTCGTGACGCCTGCTTCTCAGATGGCCCAGCCAACACATCAACCAGACCCCAGGACAAATGAAAATAAATGAATACAACTGTTCTTGAGTCACAGGGATCTTTCTGGACTTTGCGGATGGTTAGACGCAGAAACAGACAAAACTGAAGTTCAGAAGAGCAGGGACCATCCCACACAGCCAGTCCTTACCAGGCTTCCAGAACAGCCAGTGAACTACAGAAAATCACATGCTGGCTAGATTGCACGCCATACTAGTTGGCTTAGAAAACAAGCGTCGTCTGTCTCATTGTTCGCTTGCCTTGCCAAATGCGTTCACAGTACTGTGTGACAGGGTCCTCAAGGAGGGAGATGATAAACTTTGCTCCTTCCCTCGTGCTAAACCATCTTTCATTTAGATCATCATGGAAAGGAAGAGGAGCAGAGGGAAGAAATACATGCTCTCAAGTGTCAACAGGAGAAGCAGGAGGGCAAGGAGATGGGAGGAGTTTGGCTTTCCTCCAGAAATCTTTGCCACCTGTCTGGATGAGGGGTGGGCATAGAACCAAGGTGTGGTAAGGGCAATTACCTTGGGAATTAGCCCTTTGGATACTTTTCCGTCTCTTTCCCAGTTGGATGGTATTTCACTCAGCATTAACCACCAACTAATTTTCAAAACAACAACAAGACACTTTTGATTCATCACCCTGGGTCATACAATACGTATATATACACACACACACACTATATATATATATATATATACACACATATACACACTAATATGATATAATATCATTCATCTATGAGAAAGAAGGAAATCCTGCTACTCGTGACAGCATGGATGGACCATGAGAGCTAAGGGAAATAAGTCAGAGAAAGATAAATACTGTATGATATCACTTACATATGAAATCTTGAAAAAGCCAAACTCACAGAACAGATAGTAGAAGGGCAGTTACCAAAGGACGGGAAGTGGGAGGAATGGGGAGATATAGGGCAAAGGGTACAAACTTCCAGTCAGAAGATGACTAAATTCGGGGCGCCTGGGTGGCGCAGTCGGTTAAGCGTCCGACTTCAGCCAGGTCACGATCTCGCGGTCCGTGAGTTCGAGCCCCGCGTCGGGCTCCGGGCTGACGGCTCGGAGCCTGGAGCCTGTTTCCGGTTCTGTGTCTCCCTCTCTCTCTGCCCCTCCCCCGTTCATGCTCTGTCTCTCTCTGTCCCAAAAATAAATAAACGTTGAAAAAAAAAAAAAAAAAAAAAAAAAAAAAAAAAAAAAACAAAAAAAAAAAAAAAAAAGAAGATGACTAAATTCTGGGATTCTCATGCACAGCATGGTCATTACAGTTAAGAATACTATATTATATACTTGAAAGTTGTTAAGAGAGTAAATCTTAAATGCTCTCGCCATAAAAAAAGAAAAGGTAATTATGTGGCATGATAAAGGTGTTAGCTAATTCTATGGTGGTAATCAGTTTACAATATATAAGTGTATCAAGTCAATATGTCATACATCTTAAATTTACACAATGTTATATGTCAATTATATCTCGGTAAAGCTATAAATATATATATGCAAAGATATATATATATATACACATATATACACATATATATGTATGTGTGTACATGTATGTATAAAAGAAAGGCAACACAATTAGAACAGGCTTTCTTCTCTTCTCTGGATTTTCCCCCAGCTTCATTGCCCTAACCTTTCATTCCTGTTGACTATATCTAGCAAAATCATTACAGATTACTAGAGATTATTACATTCATTGTCAGAATCTCAGTGCATTACTAGATAGACCATGTACAGAGCGCTGGGTTAAAAGTCAGAAGCCTTGGGCTCTAATTTTTGTTCCCCCATTTATCAGCCATATGATTTGGGGCAAACCTCACCTGTCTTCCTTCATAAACAGTTCTAACAGTCTGCCCTCCCACTCAGACTTGTGGAGCATATTAAATGAAATAATCTATGTAAAAGCCCTGTGAAGATTGTAAAAACTATCAAAAATGTATGGTGTAATTATCATTGACACTAATAACAAGGATCTGTAACCAGTTTATAGTTCTGCACACGATTATTCCCGTATGATAACCACATTCTATAGAAAAGAAAAATCAAACTTCCAAATAGCAAAATGTAGAACTGTTTTCTCTTTTATCACCAAATTTCCTAATAATATAAAGTTCTCTAGAGAAATTTTGATTTTTTTTTAAATTATTTTTTTCTTTTACATTTATTTATTTTTGAGAGACAGAGAATAAGCGGGAGAGGGGCATAGAGAGAAGGAGACACAGAATCCAAAGCAGGCTCCAGGCTCTGAGCTGTCAGCACAGAGCTTGACACGGGGCTGGGACTCACCAACCCTGAGCCGAAGTCAGACGCTCAACCAACTGAGCCACCCAGGCACCCTTCTAGAGCAATTTTCTAGAGGTGAGGCAGAGGGTGGAGGGGTTTCTCAGCTTTATATCCATTAGCAAAACGGATTTTTGGAAATGAGCATCTGCTGAAAACGAGCTGTATATTAGCTACTAAAATCAGCTGGATATAATCTATATAATCCTAGCTTTCTGTTTATGACCTAAGAACGTATTAATATGAGAATATCCCTAATTTAATGTATATTCCTATTCTCATGAGTTTCCTATATATCGAAAATAAAAACGTAGGAGTAAGACTCCTACTCTATTTCACATATGGAGATTCATTTTATACAGAAAAGTAGTTACTAAAATTATTATGGGGTTTAATAAACCCACGTATACTAAAAAATTTCAGTTCCAGATCCACACTTGTGCTCTGAGACTACCACATTTCACAAGATTCATACCTGTTATTCTCTTGTATGGAAATAACGTCAGCAAAGCATTCACATCCCTTACCCTAATTGTCCTATGTCCTCATCACTTCTATTAGCATTTCCTTAACCCCCCAGGAGGATGCCATTTTACTCTGATGGGAAGTCTTTTAAAAGCTAACGCAAATTATAAAATTATAAGGAAAATTTTTAAGTGATTACTATATTCCCAGACGCTATGCTTTAATGCATAAACAACCTTCATGTAGTAGGATCAGTTATTGACCCCAATTACAGAAAAGAAAACTGAGACCCAGAGGTCTGCATTGATCATGCTATCTAAAACCAAAAATTACAAGTCAGAATATGGACTGGGAACCAGCATCATCAGCATAACTGAAGCAAGGTCAGAAAGGCCGAATCTCCATCCCAGACTCTCCATTTTAATAAGACTCCCCCGGGGGCGCCTGGGTGACTCAGTCTGTTAGGCTTCCCACTTTGGTTCAGGTCATAATGTCACGGTTCATGAGTTCGAGCCCCATAACAGGCTCTGTGCTGACAGCTTAGACCCTGGAGCCTGCTTTGGATTCTGTGTCTCCCTCTCTCTCTGCCCTTACCCCGCTCCCACGCTGTCTCTCTCTCTCTCTCTCTCAAAAATAAATAAACATTTAAGAAAAAACACTAATAAGATGCCCCCAAATGAGTCCTATTTTGTTACTTTTGTATTCGTTTGTTTATTGTGGGTCCTATTTTCTTCTATCAGCATTTCCTTAATACTCTAGAGGAATGTTATGTCACGCACCACTGCGCTTGCTTTTCTCTCCACCCAACTAACCAAGATTTCCCTCATTCTCTTAGCAGCACCCCACCCTTCCCTCACCTCCATCCTCCTCCCCCCTCTCCCCCGCTGAGGCAAGTCACCAAGTCTCTCCGAGCCTTTGTTTCCTCCTTTATAATATAAACAAGGATGAAAATACCCCCCTTAGGGGGTTACCAGGAGGGTTAAAATGAAATGGAAGATCAAAGACCACTTGTAAATTGCCTAGCACTGTAGTTTGCTAACGTTGTTTCCTTTCAGAACCATCTGGAGAGTTGTGGGGGGCACCTCCCTTTTCGGGGCAATTACATCAGAATTTCTGGTAAGGGCTCCCTGGCCGCAGCATTTTTACATTCCCAAAGGTGATTTGAATGGGGAGGCAGGTTTGAGAATCTCTGGCACCCATTGCCATGTACATTGTAGATGCTGAATAAAATTTAGCCTTGATTATTATTTCTTCTATCCAGTCCTTGTCAAAGAGCAAAGCTCTCTCAACAGGCCATGCTGATTTCCTCTGCATCTTATTACAGCAGGCTCTACCTTCCCATCTCTCCTGGGCTTTTTGAAGTCCTGACTCTGAAATCATACCTTTTCTCTGAAGCCTTTTCTAGTTACTCCGCCCTAATCTCCTTCTGAAGTCTCTACTGTAAAATCTACTCATTTGCCCACCTCTCTTAGGTGTAGTTTGTAACTGTTTCCCATGTGTCAAATTACCTGTTTCCCAGGCTTCGTGAGTTCCAGGCCCACATAGGGAACCTGTGCCGGCAGCACCGGGCCTGCTTAGGATTCTCTATCTCCCTCACTCTGCCCCTCCCCCGCCCCCCAAATAAATAAATAAACCTTAAAACAATTGATTCTATTTACTGCATTAATTAACAAGAGAGCAAATAGGAAGTTAGAACCGGTTCAAGGGAGAGGTCAAAGAAACACAGATATATAGGCAACAAAGAATGCTATATTGAATTTACAAAAATATGCAAAATTAGTCATTTCCTTCCACTGAACACTTTTCAATGGTATTTGTTTTTTTTTTTTTAATTTTTTTAATGCTTATTCATTTTTGAAAGCTGGAGACAGAGCCTGAGTGGGGGAGGGGCAGAGAGACAGGGAGACACAGAATCTGAAGCAGGCTCCAGGCTCTGAGCTGTGAGCACAGAGCCCAACGTGGGGCTCGAACCCACATGCCGTGAGATCATCACCTGAGCAGAAGTCAGATGCTTAACTGACTGAGCCACCCAGGCGCCCCTCAATGGTATTTCTATGGACAAGAATCATTTGGATTATTATTAATTTTTCACAATGTACAGAATTGTAAAATATATCAAAAACAATGAAAACCAGGTAGCCACAAACAGTGCTGTAGATAGTGTTCTACCTTTACCATTGTAGATGCCCCATAATCCTCGTGGTCCATTACGTAGCTTTTCACAATTTTTCCTGACAACACTCTGCATTATTGTGGTCTATTCATTTCAGGGGCAATTAGAAAGGGTAGTTGAAAATCAGGTGAAAATCTTCACTAATGTAGGAATTTGTGTGAGATTAATTCAGCTATTGGTATCTTCAAATAACTGCAACCAAGGTAAAGCCCAAATCCAAACTTTATCTGGAGTAACCCAGACTTTTGAGATGTCTGTGCAAATTTTACTAATAAGGATGTCAAACTTCCAAGGTTGCTTGGAATGTTGTTAGTATCAAGCTGGTCCAGCTGGGAAAGAAAGGCAACTTTTAAAATTGATAATGACAGGGGCGCCTGGGTGGCTCAGTCGGTTAAGCACGCGACTTTGGCTCAGGTCATGATCTCGCGGTTTGTGGGCCGGAGCCCCATGTCGGGCTCTGTGCTGACAGCTCAGAGCCTGGAGCCTGCTTCAGATTCTGTGTCTCTCCATCTCTCAGCCCCTCCCCTGCTCATGCTCTGTGTCTCTCTGTCTCTCAATAATAAATAAATGTTTTAAAAAAATTAAAAGTAAATAAATAAAATTGATAATGACAAAACAATCATGACTGTTAAAAATACATATGGATTTTAACACTGACTTGGCTGGCCAAAGCCCATTTATTCAACTTTATTCATTTTGAAATGTATATTATTAGTCTAATGTTAGTAACTGATAACTTCTGATGAACATACAAGTATCTGGGGTGTATTTCCTTAGGACTTACCAAAGTAGAATGAATAGGTCTACAATTACTCTGTGGAAATTTGAACTAAATTATAAATTACAGGACTCCTGCAATAGTCTCCTAATTCATCTGCCTGAAGCCATTCTTTCTCTCCTCCGATCTGTTCTCTACTCTGATTCCAAAAAAAAAGCTTTTCAAATCCCAAATTTGTTTATATCTTTCCCTGACTTCATATTGCTTTGAGGGTTAAGACCATCTACTTGTCATTTCCTAGGACCCTGTGGTTTGACCCTTTCTGATAACCCTACCCTAGTTTAGGTAACAACCATCACTGCCCCTGTCATACCTCAACCTATTCATTTCTCAAGGAGGTCTTCCTTGGCCCCCTCCCACTCCTAATTGGGGTACCCCTTCCTCTTACACGTTCTTTTATTAGCACTAATCAAAAGTCCTTTATAGCACTAATGAAGGCCACAATTTCATACTTACTGATGTGATGATTTGGTTATTGTCTGTCTTTGCTATTAGACTATCCATGAGGGCATGGATGTATTTCCATTGCCTAGCATGGGGCCAGGCCCAGAAATGTATCCAATAATTATGAACTTAATAACTGTATTAACAGTCACCAGTTACATACAAATGTAGCAGTTTCTTCTTGGTCCCCAGAGCTTTATCAATTTATTTGCTGGTGTGTTTTGCCTGAGCTTTTCTAGTTTTGCTTTCCTTTGTTGCTGGTTTTATAAGATTGCATCATACTAAAGGGAAGGAGGAGGGGTGCCTGGGTGGCTCAGTCAGTTAAGCATCTGACTTTGGCCTAGCTCGTGATCTTGTGGTTATAAGTTCGAGCCCTGCATCAGGCTCTGTGCTGATAGCTCAGAGCTTGAAGTCTTTTCAAATTCTGTGTCTCCCTCTCTCTCTCTGCCCCTCCCTGACTCACACCCTCTCTCTCTCTCTCTCTCTCTCAAAAATAAACACTAAAGAAAATTATTTAAAAAAGGGGGGGGGGAGAAGGAGGAGACATGAACTGAGCAGGTACCAGGCCCCTCACAGCATATTTTCACATGATTTCATTTGATCCTCATAATCTATATGGCATGTATTATTTTTCCAGTTTTACAAAGATGACACTGAGGCTTAGAGATATTATGCAAGTTACACCACCAGGAAATGGTAGAGCTGAGTTTGAACCCAGATTTGCCCTTTACTGCTAGACTTGGCATCAAAGACCTTGCTTGGTCAGCGGGCTGGGAGGTTATCTTCTGTACCATCATAGCAAAGCTTTGGGCCTCAGTTTCTTCCTCTACAAAATAAAGGCTGGAAGCCAATGTTAATATGCATTTCTTTATTCACTAGTACTAAAATCAAGTTTCCGTGCAATGATCTGCTACTCTGTGTGAGAGCCGCCTGTCTCCTTTGCCAATTACTGACGTGGGGTAGGTTACAAAAGTGGCCACTGATCTCCCTCTTCCCTGACTCTACATACTTTGGCAATGCCCTCCCACATGGACTCTGGGACTGATCATGTGATTCTTTTGGCTCATTGAACAGTAGCCAACGTGATGCAAGCGGCGACATGTAGAGCACTTGTGCACTGGGGTTTGCCCCCTGGCTGCACTTGGAACCCATCTGCCGCACATGAGCAAACCTCGACAAGACAAGATGGGATCAGGTGCCCCATTGCATCAGCCAACAGCTGGCCTTAGGGGCCAGACCACCTAACTGACCCCAGATGCCTGAGTAAGCCAGTGTAGACCAGCAAAGGAGCAGTCAGTCCAACCTACCAACCCATGGACTCGGGCGCTAAATAAATGGTTATCATTTTAAGCCACTACATTATGGGTTCTGACTGTGTATATAGAAAATTTTGTTTTTAACAGTAAGTTTGTGTTATATGTTGATCTTATAATTTTCCCATTCCAGGAGAAATGGGTCATATTTCCTAGATTTATTCTATTAAATGATATAAAATGTATAGCATAATAGGCACATATCTCTTCTTCATCGGTGGGAGAAATAGGCTTTTTTATTTTCTTCTGATTGTAATACAATTTAACCCACTAATTCATTTGGAACTTAATGAAATTTTAGGGATGAGGCATGGATTTAAATTCTTTTCCTCCACATTAATATTCAATTGTGACATCCCTCACCATTTAATAACTCCTTTCTCAACCGCTATATTGCTTCTTGATCCTCAAGCATTAATTTCATATAGTGTAGTAGTTATATTCTCTGGGATTGCTGTGGCGTTCTACCAAGTAACTTTTCTTTTTATAATTTAATACCATCATTTTATTACAAATTTACTATTCATCAATACAAAACATATTAGTAATATGCAACTCATAAAAGTTGTTTGTTTCTAATAGTGTAATTAATGAAGGCCCTTTATGCACCGCAGAAAGCAGTTTCTTTCTCTCTGCTAATTTCCATGGCCTTTTATCTTCCCTCTGGCTCCTCCACAATTCTGCTTCTCTTGTAGTTATTTCTGCCATTCCCGGCATTCTCCACCTGACTGTCAAATTCTTGAGAGCAGGAAGAGTGCGTCTCTTCCCTTTGTTCAGTGTTTTCCACAGAGAAGATGCCCAGTACTTGTTTGCTAGAGTGATGTGAAATTTCATATCCCGGCAGACATTCATTCTTAATGCAGTCTTCCTGAGACTGTGAGCGCTCCTCACTCATGAAGTTCTGAAACCTGTACAAAGCGTGTCTTGTTGTCCTGCCTGGTATTGTGTAAACAGGATATCTGCAAGCTAGAAAGGGAAACTTCTTGGGTAGCTCAAAAAACAGGCCTGTAAATTTAACCGATCGGGGTGTCCGTGGAAATAGATTCTAATTATTAGTACAGTAAGTGAATGCAAGACCTGGGGACAGGTTTTAGGTCAATGCCAGCCTATCGGGCAATACCCCCACATGCTGGGCCCAGGGCCTACAAGGGTGACTCGGTATGGTCCGTGCTTTCAAAACTGGCATAAAAATACTGACCACTATGAGAGCCGCCAAGTTTCATGACGTGCTTTTGCAAATCTCATTTCAACTACTTGAAAGAAAGATTCTCTGTAAGAACTGAATGTCAAGACTGTCATTGAAAAACCTAGTTCTAATGTCTGCTTTCTTCTCCCACTCACAAAGCTGTTTTTCAAGGAGAATCTATTTGCTGTTTAAGCTTTTTCCTCCTCCTTATCCTTGACGGTGGGAGGTTCCCACTAGGTTGTGAGGAATGCACTGAGAAGTAGAATGTCAAGGCCAGGAGCACAGTTGGACCTGCCAAGGTCATAGCCCAGCCCTGCTCCGTCTCTAGTGGTTCTCATAAACACTCCACTCCCAAGGCCTCTCCCCAGACCTTTTCTTCACCTTGGCATGCACCACCTCTCAAATCCTGTCCAACCCAATCCTCACGGAGCATCATGTGTCCATAAGGCTCTTGCCAGCACCCTTAACGTCTTCACCCCCAGCTACACCCACCTGAAAATCTTCTAATCACTCTGGACCATTCACTCCATCTGCCTCTTTTGCATCTCTACCCCAGCATTTTTGAGGGAATGGAGAAATCTCACAGCTGCCATATCGCTGAGGCTTATTCAACCAGTTTTGTTGAGTACCTGCTAGGCACTAGAAACAGTAGAAGAAACTATCCTAGACTCAGAAAAGAATACAACAGTATTCAACCTCAGAGAGAGAGGTTCTTCTTCTTCTCAGAGCAGGGAAGCTCTACAACTACACCATAGTGTTATCATATGGGAAAACAGAGTACCATGGAAACGCACAGGAAGGCACCTAACCTAGAGACTTAAGGGGCCGAGGAAGGCTATGTCACTTCAAATTCATGGCCTTCAACTCCAGGGGGGCCCTTGACACCACTCAGCAATTATTTTATAATTGTCTGGTCAACCACAAATTCCCAAAAGGAGTAGCTAAGCCTTCATGGCTCTCCTAAAGGGCTCCAATCCACTCTTGTCGTCCTCATCTCTCAGCAGGCGAGATAGCCCCTGACTACACTGAAGAAGTCCAGTCCATGTTTATGAAACCATTTCCACTGCAACTCTTCCCCTCCTGACTTCGGAGAAAAGGTGCCCTTTTTTTAAAAATCCTCTCTCTCCACCATTATCCCCAATTCTGAGACCAGGGCCTTGGCAAGTTGGTTGATTGGACTCCTTCAGAGAGACTCCATATACTCTTCCATGTTCGAGCTCTTCCTCTTAATTACTCAAACACAGCCAATAAATACAAGTCTCTACTACACAAAAAGTAAATCATAAATAAAGAAAAATATAACGCAACCCAAATGCTCCCGGGTTTCACCAGTTTCCAGATTAAACCCGAATTGTACCGGGTTAAAAAAAAAAAAAAGCTTACAAATGCTTTCCTGCACCTTGCCAAGTATTCTAACCCCAACCTCCACCTACCTCTGCCTCCAGCCTATGTGAGAGCCCCAGAAGGAAGGAGGATCTTACATGTAGTCATGAAAATACTGTGTTTGTTGCTGCTGCCTTGCTAGAGACCTACCTCTCCCAGCCCGCTCCCAGCCCATGTCGGGGTTCTGTCATCCCCTGCTGGAGAGCTACTGCACTGTTGTCAAAAGGTCTGCAGCCTCCGAAGATTCCAGCTGAATCTGCAATGCGCCGAAATGCTGGCCTCACTCTGCTGAGCTAGGACTCCATGCCGGGGTACAGAGTCCTGCTGATGGTTCTGCCCCCCCCAGTGTTCTCAGTGTGGACACTGACCTCGGTACCTTGCATGGGGCCTGGACAACTGCAGAGTGCAGACAGAAGAGAAGAGAAAGGATCCCACGTGTCTGCCCTAATTTCTTTAAAGAAGCCTGATGGCAAGCGTGTTCCTGACAGACCTAATGCCCTGTACAGCTCCAAGAGGGCTCCTTGCACACTATTTGCTATGTGAATGGCAAACTCAGAACATAACTCCTTAGAGTCCTCTCGGCGGCTGTCCTGTCGAATATTCCAGTCTCTGCTCCCCCCACCTCCATTTGGGAGGCGTGTTGATATCTTCCGAATCCCCATTGTGGCTGTGACTCAGGATCTCCCAGGAGGATCTCAAGCTTCCTGCCACTCAGCGGGTGTCAGAAAATACTTGGGTGGGAGAAGGAGGTCACAACTCAATATAGTAGCTGTAGGGAATGAACAATATTTCCTTGACCCCCTTAGAGTCCCTGGCTGGATCTGAATATTAAATGGACACGAAGACGAGTTAACAAAAGAAAAGCATAAACATTTTTTTTTTAAATACAGGTTTTACGTGACCTGAGGGCCTTCACTTGGTCCTGAGTATTTTTATGCTCAAGTTGAAGGGTAGGCAGTCAGGTAGAAATGTGATAGGTCAGAGGGTTTGAAGGAAGTGTAATGAACTGGGGAAAATTAGCAAGACTTGTTTGTTAGGATTCTTCTCAGTATCTCTTTGTCTTTGCAGATAAGGATGTTTCTTCCCTCCAGGTATAGAGAGGGCACCTCTCTCATGAAGGTCTTGTGATCTCTTGCAGGGCAGACTGGTGGGGGGGGGAAGTCAGAGTGACCTTCCTGCTTCTGCCATTTTCTCAAACCCCTTTAGTTTAAAATAATATGCCAAGGAGCCATGATTTAGAGTAGCATTTCCCAAACCCCATCATCATTTTATACAAATCATGGAATAGCCATGACTCTGCTACAAAAAAGAAAACCTCACTCCTCAACCCTGCACCCAGTCCTGGCTCCTACTCTCTTCTTTTCTTTTCTTCACAGCCAAGCTCTGGAAAGAATCAGTTGTAATCTCTACTTTCTCACTGTGCATGCGTTCTTTCAATTTAATACTACCTTCTTTTTAAACATAATCATATATTCACTTGGTTTAAATCTCAAAAAGTACAAAAAGCTACCCCTGGCTACCAAACATCCCTCCCTAGAGGCAACCAGTTTCCTGTGTATCCTATCAGAGATATTTTATTAAACACAAGCAAAAACAGATCTATTTCCACTTTTTTAAAAATAGCAATTGCATCCTGTATCTACACACTGTTCCTTTTTTTTTTTCCTTTGCTTAACATTGTATTTTAGGGATCATTTCAAATCAACAAATAAAGAGTGTCCTCATCATTTTTGGGGGTGGGGTGCTACAGAATATGATCTTGAATAGCTGTACCCCAATTTTACTTAATTAGTCCCATATTGTGGGTCGTTTTCAATTTTTCATGCCTTCCTGTACAGCAGAATTTTTTAAAAATGCAAGTTTCCACTGAGGCACCAAGATGTTACATTTTGTTAAAAAACAAAATCCAATGGAATAAATTTTAAAGATCTTATTGGCTTTAGTTAATGATTCATGAATCATGCAGCCTCTAATCTAGCAGATAGAGAGAAGCTCCGAAAAGCTGTACAAAATGAATGACTTTTAGAGGCAGAAGGGAACAGGAACAAGGAAGTTATACTAGACAAAAATAGATTGGTTATCACAAGGTTGCTTTCCTTTAGGGGATAGAAAGGGTCTACTGGGCAGATTACCTGACTACTGCTGACCTCGCAATTCCCGACTGCCTGGTTTAAGATTCCATTTGTGGCAGAGCCAAAACCGTAATTAAGTAAAGTTTTGCTTTGGTGACATGGGGCTTAGCGGAAGCCACTCAATTTCGGACCCGTTGTCTAGTGTTTAACAATCCCAAAGCGAGGTAAAGATCATATGATTTCTAAAAGAGGTGAAAAACCAGTTTTGTGACTCTTAAGCTTCTGACCCACAGAAAGGATATAAAGAGGCGGAGATTTGGAGATGAGCAAGTATTTTGGAGACCGTAGTCTTGGGTTGTGAATCCTAGTTCCCCATGGGGGGAGCACTGGGGATCCTCACTCTCCATTTCATGACAAAGAAAGATGCTTCCAGATGGTTGCCCAGAGAGTGTGATACATGGCCATACATCTAGAAAACCTAAAGGTAAGGGTTGTGAGGCTAGCTGCTTAGAAGATGAACAAAGACATGGTACAGGGAACCTGCACTCCTTAAGTTGGGCAAGGAATGTGTGTTTCCTCAGGACCAGATGAGGACCCCAAGCAAGGACAGCGTGGGATGTCTTAGGTTCTGTTAAACAGGAATACCTGGAAGAAAAATTCACAGTTGAACTGAAGCCAGAGTGTTAAGAGCTGGGGAAAACATAAAAGACGTGTTGCAGGGGCACCTGGGTGGCTCAGTCGGTTGGGCATCCGACTTCGGCTCAGGTCATGATCTCACGGTTTGTTGAGTTCGAGTCCCGCATTGGGCTCTGTACTGACAGCTCGGAGCTTGGAGCCTGCTTCGGATTCTGTCTCATTCTCTCTCTGCCCCCCCCCCACTCATGCTCCGTCTCTCTCTGTCTCTCAAAAATAAATAAATGTAAACAAACAAACAAAAACCCTGTTGCAATAAAGGTGGATCTACCTTCCTGAAAGGTAAGCAAGATGAGAGATTCCCTGGAAATAAGGGAGACAGACCCAGCACTCCAAAAATCCATGAAAGATCTCAAGGAAGAGCTGGGTTTAAAAAAAAAAAATCCAGCACAGCCAGAAATTGGTGTTGGTCAAATGAGGCATTTCTGCTTCCTCACTCTTAGCTCTCCCCGCTGTTTCCACCTCTTGGGGGGTCTGGAGGGAGATTAGAAAGACAAGAGGAAGCACAAAAGCATAGGGTGGGGAAGAAAAAGGCAACGATGCCCCCTCTCCCACGGCTGGTGTCCAGCCTGCAGTAAGCTGAACCCGAGAAAAATGGGACTTAAATCAAATTCTAAGTATTTATTATTATAGTGGACTAAACATTTGACTTGCTGACTATGAGACCTTTTTATTAACTGAAAGTGATCACAGAAGTCATAAGGCTTATACCAATTTTCACTGAGGGACTGGGTTCCACAAATAAATCTAAAGTGACATCGGGTGACTGCCATTTCCTGTGAGGATGTAAAAAGTCATGAGAAACTGTTGCTTCTATCCTAGCAACAAGAACACTCCAGAGAAGTTACTAAATCATAGCTGTGGGCGTTTTTTTCTTCATCTGTCAGAGAGATAAGGACACAAAGAAATCTAAATGAACTGCATTCCAGAAAGTGACCGGCCCTTCTTAGGGGAAAAGACACCCGTGGCCACATTCATCCCTGGCAGAGTAGAAAATCGGATACTGAAAGGGGGAAGGAAAAAACAGGCAAAATCTAAATGAACTTTTAATGGCCTGCAATGGGTGTTCTGAGACCAATTTCCAATGTGGGTGGTGTTCTTCCCCATATCTCCAGTGATTTTCTACACACCGTCTGGGTGTCCTACAATTCAGCTCAGTTCCGATACTCTCCACCTGGAGATAGAATCAGATTCCACAGATTAAAGGCTCAGTCCTACAGGACTGCCTTCCCTGCCACTGCAGGTACCAGTCACAGGCCCAGGTGACCACCTGTGCTTCTGACCCACAGGCTATAGATTAGAGACCTTGTTACCGGTGGGACAGTCTGAGCTGTGTGAATGGAGGTCTCTGTCCTTGGATTCCCACGAGAAGATTCATGTGAGGGTCCGTGCTCAGAATAAAGACAGCCAGAAGGAAAGTTAACAGGGCCAAAGCTGTTTACTAAAGCAAAAGTACACTTCCAAGGTGGGAGACCGGCAGATTTCTGCTTCTAATCCTTTGGAGAACTCCTCCCACAGGTTGGGGAGGTAGTTTTTGACCCTACGAAGTTGTACCTGAAGGGCCCTGGCAGCCTTTCTCCATGGTGGTGGTGGTAATACCCGCAATGCAAATGGACTACCATGAGTCTAGAAGTTGTCCTTGGGCACAGGTGGAAGAGGAGAGTGCTTCCTCCACACCTGTGCCTCTTGATCTCAGCCCCAAGGTTTTGGAAGCCTGTGACCCCACGCTTTTAATGTGTAACCTATTTACCCTTGCCTCCAGCACCGGTCTTTATTGTTCCCCTTCAAGGACTTGGGACTCTGCCTCGGGGTGTTCCTTCCACTGGGTGGCTCAGTCCTTAAGCCTCAGACTTTGGTTCAGGTCATGAACTCGCAGTTTGTGAGTTCCAGCCCCACGTCAGGCTCTGTGCTGACAGCTCAGAGCCTGGAGCCTCCTTCGCATTCTATGTGTGTGTCTCTCTCTCTCTGTCCCTCCCCTGTTCACACTCTGTCTCTCTTTCTCTCTCTCAAAAATAAATAAATTTTAATAAAAAAGTATTGTTTGAAGATAGACTATGTTAAGTTAAAGATGCTTGTTGTACTATCTAGAGCAAACACATAAAAAAAAAAAAAAGTACGGCTAAAAAGTCAATGGAGGAGATACAGATAATTAAAAAATCACGTTCAATTCACCAGATAGAAGTCATCAAAAAATGAACAGAGAAACAAAGAGGAGATGGAACTATCAGAAGCAAATAGCAATATGGTAGACTCAGACCCAACCATACCAGTAATTACATTAATTATAAATTAACTAAACATTCCCACTAAACACCAAAGATTGTCAGACCAGATTAAAAATACAAGATACAACTCTACGCTGTTTGCAAGAAACTCACTTTAATAACTTTTAAAAAAATTTCC
Organism: Lynx rufus; assembly: GCF_022079265.1. Lineage (NCBI taxonomy): Eukaryota > Metazoa > Chordata > Mammalia > Carnivora > Felidae > Lynx > Lynx rufus. The sequence continues at coordinate 29,218,536 of NW_025814834.1, forward strand.
TTAAGTAATCTCTCCACCCAACATGGGGCTCAAACTCACAACCCAGAGATCAACAGCTGCGTGCTCTGCCAGCTGAACCAGCCAGCCGCCACGCAAGAAATCCACTTTAAATAATAACACACAGGTAGGTGAAAAGTAAAAGTGTGCTATAAGATAAAACATGCAAGCACCAAGTATAAGATGGGTTGTGTGACTATAATATCAGACAATGTCAATTTCAAGATCAAAGGTATTACCAGGATTTAAGAGGGACGTTCCTTGATGAGTTAAAAAGGTTGAGTCATCAAGAAAACATAATAATCCTCTAAATATTTCAAGATACATGGACAAAAATCTGAGAGAATGAAAAGGGAAAATGTGTAAATCTACCTTTTTTTTAAAAAAGGAAATAGGAAATTTTTATATCCCTCTGTCAGTAATGGATAAAACAAATAGACAAAATCAGTAATGATATAGAAAGCGTGAAAACTGCTATCGGTCCCCAGGCTAACTGATATTTTAGAACAATACCCAACAGCTGCAATACTGAAAAGATATATTCTTTTCAAATGCACATGGAGCATTCACCAACGTAGACATACAGAGTATGCTCTCTGACCACTATAATATTAAATTGGAAATTGATAATAATAAGACATCTAGAAAGTCTTCAAATATTTGGAAATTTATTAGCTATACACATCTAAATAACCCATGGGTCAAAGAAGAAATCACAAAGGAAATTAGAAAATATTTTGAAATGAATGGTAACAAAAATACCACACATTAAAATTTGTGAGGTACATTAAAGTAATCGTAGAAGGCAATTTATTATATTAAATACTTGTATTAGAAAATAAAATAGTATAAAAATTGATCATCTAAGTTTCCTCTTAAGGAACTAGCAAAAGGAGAGAAAATTAAACCCAAAATGAGCACAATTAAGGAAATAATATATATGAGACCAGAAATTAATGATACGAAAAGACAAAATTGAGAAAAATCAATGAAGTCAGTAACATTGATAAAGTTAATAACATTGATAAACCCCTAGCAAGATCAATGAAACCACACACACACACACACACACACACACACACACACACAAGCAGGGGGTGGGCGCGGGGATGGGGTGGGGGAGAGAGAGAGAGAGAACAATAAAATGAATGAAAGAGGCAAAGTTTTTTTGTTTTTGTTTTTACTAAACTGCATTCAAATGATAATAAGGGATATTATAAGCAATTTATGCCAATAGTCAAGAAATGCAAGGGTCCTGACTTCAAGAACTATGAAGATATCGCTATATTTGTAAGCTAATAAGTTAGCCTGCCAATTTTGCGTATGCTGGCAGAAGACACAAGACTCCTAGGTCAGAGACAAATGATATTCCTCACAGCAAGTCTATGAGCTTCATGTTTGAGCAGGTTCTCCCTTGAACCTCAGTTCCATCAGGTGACACGGTAGTTCAGCTGGATGCTGGACATCAGTTGGTTTGTGTCACAACTGAAGAATCCCAAGGTTGAGAAACTCCAATCTTTGAAAAGGAACAGCAAGCAAACCGGTCTGACATTTGCCCCAGAGGAAGACCTTATCTTTATTATACTGGACAACAGAAAAACCTGCCCTCTGCTCCAGACAGAGAAATGACTTCTATCTTCCAAGCTATTTGCCATGTAAATATCTTCAAAAGACAGTCTGAGACAAAAGCTGTCAGTGTTTCAGCTCACAAAACATGCAAAATTTGGCAAATCCGTGGATAATTATCTCCCAACACCAACTAGATCAACTTTGGACAAATTCCTTGAAAAATACAACTTACAAAAACTTGCAAAAAGACATACAATATTAAATAACTCTGTATCTAATAAATAGAAGTTATAATCAAAACATTCCCACAAAGAAATTCCAGTTTTTATCAGTTTATTCTATCAAAGATTTTAAGAAGGAAATTCTTTCAGAAAATAGAAGTGAACACTTATTATTTTTATGATGCTAATGTAACCCCAACAATAATATTTGACAAAAATATTTTTTAAAGTTACAGGCCAATATCCCACACGAACATAGATTTGAATAAACTTAAGAAAATATTAGCAGATTCAATCCAGCAATGCATAAAAAGCATGCCAAAGTGGATTTTATTCCAGGAATATAAAGTTAGTTCATTATTTGAAAAATCAATGATTGACACTAACAGAAAAAAAAGATCAAAAACATAATTATTTGAATAAATGCAAAAAAGTATTTGACAAAATTCATTGCCTATTCATAATAGAAATTCTCAACCAATGAGGAATAGAAGTGAATTTTTTCTATGCGATAACTTTTCATATGGAAAACCTATAGGTAACATTGTATATCATGAAGCCACAAACACCTTTTTTCTATGATCCAGAACAAGGCAAGGATGTATACTGTTATCACTTCTATTAAACATTGTATTGAAGTCTAGTCCAGGGCAATAAGAAAACAAAAGAAATAAAAAAGCAGAAAGATTACAGAGGAAAAAGTAAAACTGTCACTCTTTGCAGGCATGAATTGAATTTACAACACTCTTTGAAATTTGCCAAAAACTACTAGAACTAAAGTTAGGATGATACACAAGCAATTTGCAAATCCATCGTGTTTCTACATACTAGCCATAAACAATTGGAAAATGAAATTAAGCTTAAAATGCTGTATATAATAGCATCTGAACAATCAGATATCTGAAAATTAAGCTAATGAAAGACAGGCAAGACGTGTACATTGTAAGTTACAAAAGATTGCTGAGAGAAATTAAGGAAAACACAAAGGGGGAGAAACATATGGTATTCATCATTTTCTATTATTTTTTATTTTAATTCCAGCATAGTTAACATACAGTGTTATATTAGTTTCAAGTGTCCAGTATAGTGATTCAACAATTGTACCCATTACTCAGTGCTCATCATGATAAGTGTGCTCTGTAATCCCCATCAATGTGGGGATACTGTCCGTAACCCTCAGTTTGTTCTATATAGTGAAGAGTCTGTTTCTTGGTTTTTTTCTCTATCTCTTCCTCTCTCATTTTCCTTTGTTTTGTTTCTTAAATTCCACATATGATTGAAATCATATGGCATTTTTCTTTCTCTGACTTATTTCGCTTAGCATTACACTCTTTAACTACATCCACGTTGTTGAGGATGGCAAGATTTCTTTCTTTTTTATACCATTTATGTATATATAATATATATACATGCGTATATATCATCTCTTCTTTATCCATTCATCTATCAGTGGACACTTGGGCTGCTTCCATAATTTGTCTATTGTAAATAATGCTGCTATAAGCATAGGGATACACGTATCCCTTTGAATTAGTGTTTTTGTAGCTTTGGGGTAGGTACCCAGTAGTGTGATTGCTGTATCATAGGGTAGTTCTATTTTTAACTTTTTGAGGAAACTCCATACTGTTTTTCACAGTGGCTGCCCCAGTCTGCATTCCCACCAATAGTGCACAAGAGTTCCTTTTTCTCCACATTGTCACCAACACTTGTTGTTTCTTGTCTTTTTGATTTTAGCCATTCTGACAGGTGTGAAGTGATATTTCTTTGTGGTTTTGATTTGCATTTCCCCGATGATGAGTCATGCTGAGCATCTTTTCACGTGACTGTTTTCAGATGACTGTTGGCCATCTGTATGTCTTCTTTGGAGAAATGTCTGTTCATGTCTTTTGCCCATTTTTTTAATTAGGTTATTTGTTTTGGGGGTGTTGAGTCGTATCAATTCTTTGTATATTTTGGATTCTAACCCTTTATCAGATATATCACTTGCAAATATCTTCTTCTGTTCAATAGGTTGCCTTTTAGTTTTGTTCATTGTTTCCTTTGCTGTGCAGAAGTTTTTTATTTTGACGTAGTCCCAATAGTTTATTTTTGCTTTTATTTCCCTTGCCTCGGGAGACATATCTAGAAAAATGTTGTTACAGTGGATGTCAAAGAAATTACTGCCTGTGCTCTCTTCTAGAAATTTTATGGTTTCACATTTCACATTTAGGTCTTTAATTATAGTGTTCATTATTGAAAAATTCAATGTTGTTAAGATATCCATTCTCCACAAATTTATCTATAGGTTCAATACACTCAAACAAATTCAGCAGCGTTTTGTTTTGCTTTGTTTTGTTTTGTTTTGTTTTGTTTTGTTTTTAAAGAAATTCAAGCTGATCCTGGGGCACCTGGGTGGCCCAGTCAGTTAAGCATCTGACTTCGACCCAGGTCATGATCTTACAGTTTGTGAGTTTGAACCCTGTGTCGGGCTCTGTGCTGACAGCTCAGAGCCTGGAGCCTGCTTCAGATTCTGTGTCTCCCTCTCTCTCTGCCCCTCCCCTGCTTGCATTCGGTCTCTCTCAAAAATAAATAAACACTAAAAAAAAATTTTTTTTTAAGAAATTCAAGCTGATCCTAAGTTTTTTCTGAAAATGCTAATGATCTAGAAGTGCCAAAATGATTTTGAAAATGAACAAATTTGATAGTATGGAAGACTTAACCTACCCAATATCAGCAACTACTATAAAACTATAATCAAGTCAGTTTGATATTACCATAAGGACAAATAGGTCAATGAAAGAGAATACAGAGTAGAGGCATTGACCCATACAATTGATTTTTGACCAAGGCAACAAGTCAATTTAATGGCGGAAAGAAAAGTCTTTTTAACAAATAGTGAAAGGAGATTGAAAATAAAACAAAAATAACCTTTCAATGGCTGCTATTGTGCACAATCCAGATTCCCTCTTCAGACTCATTTCTCTGTCACTGGAGTGTTGGCGGCTGATGGCTCACAGCTGAGCCCCTTCTCCAGAAACTGTTGTCATCAACCAATGTTATAGCCTCTCCTTGGTAAAAACGGGAATCCAATAACTGGCTAGTGTGGAGGTACAAAGGTCCGGGACTCTCGCATCACTTAAAACAATGTTGAAGAGCCATCTAAATCCTGAGCTCCTCATAGGATTGCCTGATGCCTCTTTTGCATCACACTTTAATTTCTCCCTCTGCCCCATCCTGCTTCCTTCACGACTCACAAGTATTTTTCCTGGGAATGAATGCTCCCCAATAAACCTTCTGTATGCAAATGTGTTTCACGGAGAACACCATATATTACAAACTGGACTCTACTGACCCCATACCAAAAGGAATAATTTGAGATGGATTATAGAGACAAGTGTAAAAGGCAAAACTAGAAAACTTCTAGTAGAATAACTCATGGGAGAATTTCCTCGTGACCTTGGGGTAAATGAAGATTTCTTAGGACACAAAAGGTACTACCCAGGAAAGGGAAACATTGATAAATGAGCTTCATAAAAATTAGAAATGCCTGCTAATCAAAAGATACAGAAAGCAAGTAACGGATGGGGGAAAAATACAATATTAAAAAAAAAATAGCTTGTGTTCATAAATATAAAACAGTCTTTATAAATCAACAATATAAAGACAAATGGCCCAGTAAAAATGGACAAACGACTTAAAAAGAGATTTATGAAAAGCATATGTAAAGATATTTAACGTCATTGGTTATCAGGGAAATGAAAATTAGAGGCAAAAGTGTGATACTGTTTACAACCACTTACAACGGCTAAAATTTTTAAGACTGACCACATAAGGCAAGGATGGGAGTACCTGGAACCCTCCTACATTGTTGGTGGAATGTAAAATTCCATAAAAACTTCAGAAAAATGTTTTTTTAGTTTCTTATAAAGTTAAATATACATCTACTCCAGGACTCAACAGTTCCACTTCTAGATAAGAAATGAAACCTTATGTCCCCAAAAGGATTTGTCAGTAGTGTTCCTAGCAGCCTTACTGATGTTTGCCAAAACCTGGAAACAGCCACATGTCCATCAATAGAAGAATAAACAAACAAATTGTGTATGTCCACTCACTGAAAATAACACTCAGCCAAAAAAAAAAAAAAAAAAAAAGACCTACTGATACACACATCAATATGGATGAGTCTCAAAAAGATGTTGAATGAGGAACACCAGACACAAAATAATCATAGTGACTGATTCCATTTATATGAAGTCCAAGAAGAGAAATATAAATCTATGGTGATAGAAAGCAGAAAATAATTGCCTCTAATTGTAAAGGAGCATGATGAAATTTCAGCTGTGGTTAAAATATTCTCAAGTATTTTTACTTGAAGAGCTTTAAAAAGAGTTCAGAAAGATTGGGATCTCCAAATAAAAGACACTACAGTTTTGGAAAAAAACCTCACAAGTTTACCAAGATTAAATTTAGTCTTTTTAGGGTGAGATAAACAGCAATTGCTTCACACAATTATTCTATCTTCAAAGTACCACATATCTGCCAAATTCAGTATTGCAAAAATTGGGGATAACTTTTTCCTGAAGTGTAAGCAACTTAATAGAAAGGACTCGAGGCTTCATTTATTTTGGAGATTAGTGCTAAGCAGTGTACTTACTGTTTTCTTTTGTTTTGGTTTTATTTATCTCAAGGCAAAGAGCTTGGGTTTTTTTTTTGTTTTTTTTTTTTCTTATTTTTTTCACTGGTATAATGATGTGTTCATCATTCCGGCAACCAGACAAGGAATCACTCTGGTTTTCTCAAAATCAGAGACCCCATCCTCAAAATAGTAAGACCCCATAGGCTCTTGGAAAGAATATTAAAATTATCCTTTGTTATATCACATTGTCCTACTCTTGCTAACAGATCGGGAAGAACTATGATGAATCCTATTTTAATGATAGTAGTCTTCTTGATAGCTTCCTTTTGTGGTTTTCTACCAGAAACATTACAATCCCCCACTAAGGGGCACTTGGAGTGGTGTAGGAGCACTTTTCGGTTGTCATGGTGACAGAGTAGTACTACCACTATTTTAACATTGGGGACCAGAGTTACTGAGTATCCTGCAACGTACACAAAAGTCCTGTATTGTAAAGGATTGTTCCAACCAATGTCGGCAGCACCTGTCTCAATCTGCTTGGGCTGCCATAACAACATTTCAGAGACTGAAAGGCTTAACAACAGGGATTTATTTTCTTATAGTTCTAGAAGTTGGAAGTCTGAGACCAGGGTGCTAGCATGGTTGGGTTCTGGTGAGGGCCCTCTCCCTGGCTTGCAGACGGCTGCCTTCTTGTAGTGTCCTCACATGGTGGAGAGAGAGAGAGAGAGAGAGAGAGAGAGAGAGAGAGAGAAAGAGAGAGGGAGAGAGGTGGGGATGGGGACTGGGAAAGAGGGACAGAGAAACGGTGGTGGAGAGAGAGAGAGAAAACTCTGTGTCTCTTCTTATAAGAACACTAATTCTATCAGATTAGGACCCACCCTGTGACCTCATTTAACCTTAATTGCTTCCATGTAGGTACAATCACATTGGTGATTGCTGTAACCAGGGCATCACCATATAACTTGGGAGGGACACAACTCAATACATAGCACACCTCTACTGAGAACAGTAAACGTGAGTCTGTTCCAGTTTAAGGTTATACCAAGACATTAAAATTAATATTGTTGCTTCAAGTTAAAATTAAAATTATGCCTTCAGGATAAATCTAAACTCCTAATCATGATGTCTAGGCTTTTAATATCCTAGCCCTAAACTATTTTTCCCGTCTCACTTCTGTCCATTTCCCTCATTCCCAAATTCCATTTTTATTTCCACACCTCTGCCCTTGCCCCATTATTCCCTCACCCTGGAATGTTCTTCTCTTTTCAGTCTGCTTAGGAAGTGCTTACTCATCTTTAAAAGACCTAACTCACATGACTTCCTCTTTGCAATTTTTTCTGATCACATCACTCCTGTCAAAATTAATTAATTTCTTCTTTGGATTGTGCCGAAATTATTTACAGCCTGTCTCTTCTGACAGTTTGATCTTTATATCTCCAGCATCTTAAGAGTCCAACGTACATATGTGCCCAACAAATAGTTCTTGAATTGTATTAAAATTTAATTGATGCAATGGTGACATCATATATTTTTTCCACTTTCAACTCTGCCATGTATCTCCTTTCTCCTTGGCTTCCTGCTATAGAAAATTACGATTTAGCATCCAAACCACCCTCATGACTTCATTTCTTCTCTCCCCATTCTCCTGATTCTTATATCGCAACTTTTCATAAGGTGAATAGTAATTGTTTATAATAACGATGCCTGTAGAGTCATGAAAAATTATTATACTTCATATCTTATTTTTTCTTGTATATTTTGATTCCCAAATAATCTTCTATCTGATTCATAGTTAGTCCTTGTCTTGGACAAGACACATCATGTCTTGTCCTTACCACTAAAGTTTCAACAATGCCAAGCAAATCTTCCGTCAATATAGTAGTGTCCCCCCCCCCCCCCTTACTTCCGCAGTTTCACTCTCCACCATTTCGGTTACCCAGAGTCACCTGCATTGTGTACACAGACGAGTCTCCTTCTGACCTATCATCAGATGATCAATAGTAGCCTAACACTACATGACAATGCCTGTGTCATTCACTTTACTTCATCTCCTCACATAGGTACTTTATCAACTCACATCATCGCAAAAAGGGTGAGCACAGTACAATAAGATATTTTGAGAGAGAGAGACCACATTCACCTAACTTTTATTATAATATACTATTATAGTTGTTCTATTTTATTATTAGGTATATTTATTAATCTCTTACTGTGCTAAGTTATAAATTAAATTTTATCATAGGTATGTATTATGTATAGAAAAAAACATAGTATATATAGGGCTGGTACTATAAACAGTTTCAGGAATCGCCCGGGGGTCTTGGAATGTATCACCCAAGGATAAGGGGGAACTACTGTCCAGATTTTGACTTTCTCAAAATCGCCAATAATTTTTTTTGGTTGATGGATGAAATTCTCAATCACATATAGGTAAAACAAAGAATCTAAATTTACTGCTCTGTACAAAGCAAAACTTGATATCATAAAGGGTTTTAGGAACCATGGTGTTCAAGGATTGGCAGACTCTCTAAAGTGGGAGGGTTTAGAGATTGCCTGACTTTCAGCTGTGAAGTTTAGGGATGAACTGACTTTCAGAAGCAGGTCCTGGAGTGCCGCTGCTGCTGATTGGCTGACCTTCAAAAGCACGTGGCTATCCCTCATTGATTCGTATGGGCTGAATACTTGTTCTGTGGTTACTTGTTTGCTACTCTGGACTCAGACCAAATAACAGTCTTTTAATCTTCATTTTCAAATTAGGAAGCAAGACCTTTCCAGGTAGGGCATGCATCAGAATCACCTGGAGTGCCCGTTAAGACAGATTGCTGGGCACCCCCCCCCCAAATTTATTATGTCATCAGTCTGGAATTGTACCTTAGAATGCACACTTCTAACGAGTCCCCAGGTGCTGCTGCTGCTGGGGCAGAGACCACTGAGACCACTTTGAGAACCACTGAGTTAGAGACGAAAATGTCATAAAAGTAAACGGTAATTAGAGCTGGCCAGGTTTAAGAACTCTTTGGTGGTAGTGACCTACAAGATCAGCCGAGTTACAGTTGGATACAGGAGCTAAGGCAATGGACGGAGGCATGGGCAAGGCTAGCCATGGGGGCTTTCTCAGGGGCCCATGGATGGCAGAGCTTAAGACCTGTTGGTGTGAGATACCTGCTGGAGAGGCAGAAAAAGGACAGCTTTTGCTCTCCGCCTTCCACACAATGCATGACTGCCTTCCACTTCTAAATTGTCAGTTAGACAAAGGAAGTCACTTTACCATAATTTGTTTTCCCTTGTGTAAACATAGAATACCTAAATACAACGGGATTTTAATCTCCCCTTTCTTCTCAGTGTATGTCCATAAATTTTGCCTTTGCTAATTAGCCCATTCCTTCAAGGTAGTGGATACTTTATACATCTGAACAGGCAATTTAATGCCTTAAGGAAAAGAAGATCCCCAAGGGGGGAAAAATGTGCATCATCAGTTCCTAACACATGGAAGATCTATGTTGAAAAATCAAGGCCCATGCCCAAATGTGCAATATATTTTTTGTCTTCAATCCATTCCAGCACAAGAAATATGATTCCAACTAGATTGAAGATTTTTCTTCTCCTAAGAAATGTGATAGTTGCCAACTAGTGATGAAGTTTCCAGAATTCTTCTCCCGATACTTAACAGATGAATTTATTGGATGGAAAAGTAAGAGCAAAATCTGAGCTTCTTTGGAAGTGTGCCCAAACTCAGCAACGGTGATATCCATAAGTGTCACGTGGAGGCATGTATAAAAGACAGGAAAAGAGCGAAGCAAACACAAAACCACCAAAAAGGCAGCAAAGTAGAGCATAGCTAACCTTGATGGAGCACCAGAGTCAGGATCTGAGCTTTACCCATCCATCACCACTGCGTGGTGCTCATCAGGGTAACCAGAAGGAATGAGTGTGTCCTCCCTGAAGGAACGGAATGCTCTGGGACACAGCAGGTTGTGTTTCCTATTCTCTATAACGACTATGACAGCTCTTATCCTCCACAATGGAGGTCTTCTCTACAGAATGTTATTGACCATCCATGTTTGGAAGTACCAAGAGCTTCAGGAGAAGTCTCCAAAAAATCAGAAACTGTGAATCTCTACATTTTGAAATGACAGAATCTTTCTTAATGGTGGGAGAACGCAATGAATTGGGCACAGAAATTCATACTTCTCTCTACTTTTAATTCCAAGCATCCCCTAGTGAATTTTCTGTGCCTATTTCTGCCTACCTAATAGAGTGAATCATTTACCAAATGTGCAAAATTTCAGCCAGAACGACATCTATTTTAACAATATTTTATTTTCAGGGTTTTGTTTTTTTTTTTTTTTTCCCATGGAGGGTGAGCAAGCACTCTGTAGGTAGGATGTGGGTTTTTTTTTTTTTTTAATGAGTCTCATGGACAGCTCCAGAAGGCCCACAATGGCACAGATTCTCTGTGCATGCACAATTTGTATACTTTTTTTCTTTTCGCTGAGGGATATGCTAGACTGATCTGACTTTATTGATTCAACAAACATGTCTGTGCACCCACCCTGTCCCAGGTGCTGTTCTCAGGGCTGCACTTCCTAAGTGAGTCAAGTCTCTGGTTGCCTACGAGTGTGGTCTCCAGTTTTCCTTACTAGCTTTTTTATACCTGACATCACACAGAGTTCTAGTCCCTTGTTTCAAAATAAACAGGGGCTTTGTTCCTTATTTAAAAATATGAACAATATTAAACAGGTCCCATGGTTATTTACGATTTTCTGCCACTTAACTCAGAAATGTGTATGTTTTCCAACAAACGATTTCGGCTAAGGAAAGATTAAGGGTCTGGAAGAATGGAGACATGTGAGTCTCATTTACTTCTTTCCTACTTAGGGTCTTAGTGAGAGGGCTCCATTTTGGATATATTTTCCATAGCTTTGCTTCTCACAGTGTAGTCCCTTAGCAAATGCTATCAAAGTCACCTGGGAGCACTGATCTAGATACACAGAATGCAAAGTATAATAGATACTTATTGGATATAATAGATATAATAGATATATCTATATATCTATATATAGATCTGTTATATCTATATCTATATATAGATATATCTATGTATATATCTGTTATATCTATATCTCTATATATCTATGTATGTATAGATATAGATATAACAGATCTATATATATATAATCTATAATATAATAGATATAATAGATACTATGCGTGATTGACTGCCACTAACCCCCTGCTCCCCATAAGTCTAGCACTTTGTTAGTCCCTCCATTCAACATTTCTGAAATACCTACGATGTGCCCATCACGATGCCAAGGACCAGAGGCACAGTAGGAGAAAACACATACATCTCTTTACCCAAGTCTACATTTTAATGGTGAAGATAGATGTAGAAAGTTGTCATTTCAGTATTTTGTGATGAGTGCTATAAAAAAATAAGAACATGCCAATATAGCAGGTTATAAGTGGGGCACCTAACCTAGTCTAGGGAGGGCTGTGAGGGAAGACAAGGAGGAATCAGCCAGGAGGAAAGGATTTAAGGTTAATATTGGGAACATTATTTGAGATTATATATATATATATATATATATATATATATATATATATCTCTACAGTGAAGGTCTACAGTGAGAATGGATGTGCAATAATAAGAATATATTGGTTTCTGCCCCTGGTTCTTGCAAATATTTGGGCTTTGATCCTGGTTTCTGAGACACGGAGATTTTAAAACTCCTGCAATTTCCTGAGTAATGGGGTGATAGGAGCATCTTACACAGGGCTCCCAAATCCCTTAGAATTTCCTGGGTGATGGGAGCATCGTTAGTTCTAATAAAGCAACTCTTAGTGGGCTCCTGGATGGGGGCTGGTCACTAAAAGGACCAATCAAGACCAGAAGCTTGGAACTTTCAGCCGCACCTGCCATTCTCAGGGGATGAAAAGGGAGCTAAAGATTGAGTTAATAATGGATCATGCTTACCTGATGAAGACTCCATAAAAATCCCTGAAGTACAGAATGGGCCATGCCTCAACCAGTTTAGAATGCAAGTACTGTATGCACAGAGAGATGTTTAGAACTTGATAATCATAATAAACCCACTTTGCAAAAAATCTACTTACTTTATGATTTTGAGGTCTCCAAGAAGAAATTAAAAGCTATTCTATTATGTTAAAGAGAAGGCTGTTACGTCTTTGCTCTTTTGCCCACACTACTTTCCAGTCTCCTTGGTCATCTAAAAGGTCTTTGGCTTTTCTAATGGAAACAAATTTGTATTCCTGGAGAACCACAATAAAAACCCAGCTGAGTTCTGCCAGCCTGGCCCCAACCATGGACTGTTCTCCCCTCCTACATTTCTTCTTCTTCTTCTTCTTCTTCTTCTTCTTCCTTCTTCTTCTTCTTCTTCTCCTTCTCCTTCTCCCTCTCCTTCTCCCTCTCCCTCCCTTTCCCCCTCCCCCTCTCCTCCTTCTCCTTCTCTTCTTCTTCTTCTTCTTCTTCTTCTTCTTCTTCTTCTTCTTTTCCTTCTCCTTCTCCTTCTCCCTCTCTCTCCCTCTCCTCCTCCCTCTCTCCCTCGTCTCCTTCTCCTTCTCTTCTTCTTCTTCTTCTTCTTCTTCTTCTTCTTCTTCTTCTTTTTCTTCTTCTTTTTGGCAATGTATGTCTTCCCTAAAGATGAAGCTGAATCTTATTAGGTAAAAGTAGAGTATCTCCTGGTAGGAGACAACAATTTCACCTGTTACTTTAAAAGAAGAGATTTTTTTCATGTTTATTTTGTTTTTGAGAGACAGAGAGAGACACAGAGCAGAGAGAGGGAGACACAGAATCCAAAGCAGGCTCCAGGCTCTGAGCTGTCAGCACAGAGCCCTAGTTGGAGCTTGAACCCACAAACCGTGAGATCATGACCTGAGCCTGAGCTGACGTCAGACGCTTAACCAACTGAGCCACTCAGGCACCCCAAAAGAAGGAATTTAATATTGACAATTGTTCATTAGATGCAAAGAACTGCTATCTAAGAAAGAGAAAGCTAAGGTAAGATGAAGTAACAACTGCTGGAAGCAGCTCTCACTCCTAAAAATGAAGAGAAATAGCAAAGAGAGGTTGGAAATTTTGAAGCTTAAAGCCTTTTGGAGGAGGGTTGGAGGAGGGGCCCCTCTGCGTGGGGGTGTTACTCCGCTAATGCTGTGGGTGTTAGGGGCACTGCAAAGTGGATTCAATGAACTGCTGTTGGTGAGATTAAAAAGTCTTGCTGTGTTATATTCACTGGAGAGAGAGCTGAAAGGAAGCCCATAGGAAGCAAACAAAAAGGAGACAGTCCATACTTCCTCCTCTAGCTTGGCAGTTCCCTCCAGCACCTCCTGCTGGCAAGTCAAGCGTGGAATCATCTGGCAAAGCAGATGAGTTCCCAGCCTCAGCAGCAGAAAGAAGCAGGTAGATTGGTGAGTTTAATTTAAGAGATAATAAATGACACTCTTCTATTTTTTGTAAAAAAGAGGTCCTTAGTAAAAAATGGGCTATAACTTCTGAATTGGAAATCAACATCAGTGTTGAGAAATGGAAAAAATAAAACATCAGTTGTAAGTACAACAGATTTTATGAGTTAACCACCACTTGTACAAAGTATAATAAATGATAATACAGTTCAATTTTCTTAAAGATGATGAGTTTTACTTTACGCCAAATGTGGTAGATTTAATTAGTGGTTCTAATTGCTTCCTCAACCATAATAGAATCCTATAGCCACACCCCTGCCTGGCTTTATGGTGGGCAGAATGTACTCTTCTAGCTCTAGCTCTAGAGTACGCTTCCACTCTTCTTGCTGTGTCGTGTGATTTGCTTTAATCAGTGAGACATTAAGTAATGTGACCAGGGTGGAAATGAACTTGCACAACTGAGCTTTGGTCCTTTGATGGTCCACTACGTGATTAACATACTCCCCACTGTAGCTGCTGCCCTTTCAACTTTGGCTCCAGAATAAGGTACATGGATCGTACCAAATGCTCTGGGTAACCCCTGGTCCAAGAAAGAGCAGAGATACATGGGACAAAACCTGATTTCAGCAGGAAGCCTGGAGTCCAGCCTAACCTAGCTAAGTAAAATTCAATCTACAGATCCATCAATGTAAGAGAAAATCTGTTATGTTAAGCCTTTGAGTTTTGGAGTTTGTTATGAAGCATTAGCATGGCCATAGCTGACTAAAACATTAGGTTTCTCAGGGTTCTTTGATGCATCAGTAGATCTAATCAGGAAGCAGAAAACACTCATTATTTAATAAAGAGACATTTAATGCAGAGAATTGATTATAGAGGTGATAGAAAAGGCCAAGGAGTCAACCAGAGGACATTGAGAGAAGCCAGAGATTGGTAATAATAAGAAACTGCTTCCAGACCTAGACTGGAGGGAAAACAAGAGGAAGGCTGAAGGATCACTCAGTGGAGACTAAAACCTTGATAGGTCTTTCCGATGGCAACTGGAGTCACTGAAGATACATAATCACTTAAAGATGATGCCACTTAAAGCCAGACAACAGGGGAGAAATACCCTGGTTTCTCCCGTATTTCCCCTCTCCAATCTCCTGTGAAGTGCCAGTCATTGGCCAAAGCCCCCAGAAACCAGGTTTATGATGCCTGAGAAATGCAGCTTGCAGGAGACCACATGCCACACAGAGCTGAGCCCAAGGGAAGGGCAATGAATGGATCTACAGGAGATTCTCTAATCAACAGGAATGCTTATATTATTGCCTGACCACAGGAAAGTCAGTCTTGTAGAGTCCCTTTCTTCAAGAAATTTCTAGAATGTCCCACAGGAGGGCTTACATGCACTAATTAATCAGCCTTGATCATTGTCACTGTGGCCACAGGTTAGAGGACTCAGGCCCCAGCAGTTCAGAGTAGTTTCACTTCAAGCTATAACTCTGCTTCAGAGGCCATGGTTGCTATGCGGCCATGTCTCTGGAGCTGGAACTCTGCAAGGCCCGCATGCTGATGGAATAAGAATTCAGCAGAGCTGAGATAATACCACCATTCTTTACAGTCAGAGGTCCACATTACTAATTTCAAGAAATGAAAAGCAACACATTCTTTTTGTTTTTAACCAGAAGAAGAGAAGGTCCCAGAACTGGCCTGAGTGAATCCTAAAGCATTACAGCATAGCGGTAAAGCGTGGTCCATTCCCATATGTCATTTTCTCCCAGAGCGTACAACTTATGCTAAGGCTGACTAGTGGCAAATGAACTTTCCTACCACTCGCCAAACCATTGATGGAACTATGACCTTCCTTTAATGTTTAGGGCTATTGTGTGCTTCACGTTTTTTTCACTTATGGTGTGTTCCTTTAGAGGTCCCCGATGACCTTTTCTATGATATGGCCTTAGTCAGAGCCCCCCAACTTATTAGACATGCTTGTACATGAGTGAAACTCCAAAAATAAAACCTTGGGTAGGGCTTAAATATTTTCCCAGGAGGCTGCTTAACCCCATTATAAATTGGTAGAAGCAAGAGTTAATGGAGTGGGGATGACCACATCCACTAGCCAGAGTACCTGGGCCTCTCAGCTCCTTCCCAAATGAGTTACCTTACTCTGCTCACGGTTCACGCCAGAGGGAATCTAGAGGTTTCACTTAACTGTGTCAATTTAAATTTGAGAAAACTGAAGTTCAGAAACACAAAATGATTTGCCTGAGGCACAACTTTAGGTAGTGAGATGTGAAAAGTCATCCAAATAAGCCAGAGAAGACGCAAACTAAGGGAGAGTCAGCAGCAGGCCAAAGCAGATGAGTGGAATGCTGGAAAAGAAAATAAGCCCAGGGAGAAAGTAGGTTAATTTAAAGAAATAAAGTAAGAAAAATCAAAAGATTACATCTGTATGTATGTATGTATGTATGTATGTATGTATGTATCTGCTCACCTACCTACCTACCTACCCACTTACCCACTTACATTTAGGCTGTGATGAAGAAACTCTATTCTCTTCAAGAACCATACCATGTCTCTTCTTAATTCCTCTCTTCTTGAGTTGTAGAATTACTCAATTCATATTTTCCCAAACTAAACAAAAAACTCACAACGTATATTGAGATAATAATATTGACTGAAGGTCTACTGTGTTTAGTAGAGCAGAACACAAAGCAAGAGAGACAGGCTTCCCTCCTGCATTTAGGAAAGAGATAATGTCATCACTGTGGCTCCTTTCCTACCCACAGAGGTGGTTTCACCTGGTGCAAGCCATCTTGCCTCCCCGCGTCTGTTTCCCCTTCTCTAGAATGTGATTAACTACATTAACTCCATGAGACCCAGTCCCTCTCAGGGAAATGCTGCTAGAATCGTGTTGATCTTGAGATGATTTTTAACTCTTCGGATTGATGTGGGAATACCAAAGGAAAACGAGATGAGTTGTGGAAATACAGATGATTATTGTTTTGTAGGCATAGAGTTTTAATAATCAGAAAATAAAAACGATAGAAAACCTGCTTTTATTGGAGTTTAAGTTAATAATCATCCCCCCCCATCTTCTTTGAGCTCAAATCCAATTATAGATAAAGGGGTTTAAAAAATTTTTTTGATTCGTACTAGTACAACTGCATTGAAGAACACAGCTTGGACTTGAGGCCAGTGTAGGCTTCTGGACACTTCCCCCTCACCCTTCACACACTCCAAGACCTCAGACCTGCAGAAAAGACACTCGCCCCACTAGGTGCTGGAGGATCCTGGCTTGTCTCTCCCCTTTGAATGCGGAGGGTCCTATTAACAGAGACAACACAGGGAGGCCACAAAGTGCCTACAACCCTTCACATGTCAACTCCACCTACCAGCAGACTGCTAGAGGCCCACGCTCACCATCACACCAAATAGATAATACCACCCTTTCTTTTATGGAAATGGCCCAGGAAAAGAGAACACACACACGCGCACACACACACACACACACACACACACAGTTCCTCTTACCTCACACGGGCTGGAAATGTCTATTTTATTGGCCAGGAATCGAGGGAGAGGATGGCGCCTCTATAGGTCCTCACTGTCCCAGTGACCCTGGCAGAAAGGGACAAGGTAGCAGCGTGCAGCATGCTACTGACAGCTGTGTCCCTGCAGCTTCCTGGACAGGGCACCTGTGTGAATAGTTGACTGAAGCAATGGCAGTGATGTTTGAGGCTCCCTCGGCCTATGCTGACCCCACTGGATGAAGAGGGAGCTATAAAATCAGGCAGAAAAAAAACCCAGTTGACCAAGTAGTCCATGTGTAGAGACTATTCATTTCCTCTATGGTTAACTGGAATTTGGGGTTTGGAAATAAAGTCTTTTTTTCCCCTTTTGATAGATAAGAGGGTGGATCTTCACAATATTCAAGAGGAAGCAGCTGCATATTTTGGCAACCATTTAGAGGAAAAGAGTGAATATATGAAATATTACTGCAAACGTATAAGGGAGAAATTTGAGTAGACAGCCAAGAAAAAAAGCGAGGAGTGGAGAACAGTAAATTTAGGAGATCTCCATATGATGTGGTTTCTCAAAGATGGTGTATTAAAAAAAAAAAAAGGAGCAAGGAGAGAGGGATAGAAGCAAAGGCTTGGAACAGTGAGCACCAAATTGAGGAAAAACTTTCCTGAGAGACACTTAAAAAGTAATCACAGAAGCAAGTTCAAGACCCAGAAAGGGCAGTTTGTCTGGAGCTTGAAATGGAAAGAATCACAACGAGATTCCCCTACTATATCAGACTCTCACTGGACCGAGAAATCTGCTGGGCTAATAGCTCTGAACCAATTGCTTTGCATGAGATCTGGGCTAATCTAAATGACTTTGTCAAACTTCAATTTCCCATTTTAAACGCAGAACAAATAATGACTTCGAGGTGTATATAGCATTAGAGCTATCCAGTTAACTCCTTGCCAAGAAGCCAAGTTAAGTGTGTACGCTCGGGAGTTTTCTCGTAAGATTGATTCTGAGAAAGGCTGGATTAGCCACTTTCTGTAACACACCTTTCCTGCTCTGCCCTTCTCACCTTCAGCGTGCACTTTTCTTCATCTCATAGCTCATTCCTGGAGAATGCTGGGTCATCATTCCATTCTTCTCCCTTATCTGGCATATCTACTGATGGACTCGGTGTGGCTACAGAGAATTCATTGTTGATATAAATTTAAAGTTTCTGCAACTTTAGATGACTCTCTGTTTTACACCTAACCTGACTTCTTATCATGCTTGGATAAAAAGTGTGCTGTTCTTATGTAATCAAGTGGTATATTTTGCTGAAAGCAACCCTGAAAACTGGCTTAGGGATCTGACATTTAAATCAAATAAAATCCCAGCTGAAAAAAGAGACAATCATTAAAGGGTATTAACATTGAACTGCGACCGAGTAAGGGGTCATTGAATCAAGACGCAAGTATCTGAATTTCTCAGTGACACCGTCTGAAACAGATCTCCCTCTGCTAATCAGCCAAGTGGAGGGATGGAGAGAAGCGTTGGTCAAAATATTGTGGACTGTCTTCTGGAATCAATGGGAAGAAGCTCAACTGTAAATGAGAGTCTTCTAAATTCCACAGCCTTTGCCAGCTGATTTTATAAACCTCATCTCACGGTGGCATTGGTATCACTACTTTCATTTTAAAGGCATGTAAACAAAATCAAAGAGTTTATGGCACTCACTCAGATTCACACCGCTGTTACATGGCAAATCCAGACTCCATGCTCTGGGTTATTTGACTCTGAGTTCACTGCTATTCCATTCTTCAGAAGTGAGTTCTTAGAGTTGTCCTACGGGATTCTTTTTCCTCTTCGGGCCACAGCCCTGGGTCTTATCTCAGGGGGACTCCCAGAGAGAAGTCAACACCCACTGAGAGAACAGATTCCTCTGTGGACCTGCAAGAACTCGATTCGGTCCAGTGGAGAACATGTCTAAGACACTATGATAGGTGTCGGGACAGAGAGGAGAGAACCTGGAATAGAAATACAAATAGAAGTATGACATGTCTTCAACGCTTTGCAACAGTTTTTCTTGCTATGAAGTCTTTTCTGCATCTGCCTTCCTGGATTGACTTCTCCCACTTGAGGCCCTCACTAGACCAGGGACATCCTCCACCTTTGCACCTCTCGTGTTTCATTCCACTTGGAGCCTGTTTTACGAAGAAGTCAGCAGTTGGCCCCCCTTAAAAGGGCTGGAGGAGAGGAGAAATTTGTAAACGAAGCTAACACTTATTTTTCTCCCTACATTTGACTGTCCGCTCCTTGAGGGCAGGGAACGCATCTGTACTGAGTGTTTAGCATAGGGTCTGGGGCATAATGAAGTTCAGAGTGAATCACTACATGAACGAATTGGGTAATGCAGTCTAGTAGTGGAGAGAAATACTTAAACGACTCAGTAAGAAACCGGACAGGTCAAATTCAACTGACTGACTAAGGGCCAATTCAACTGATAAGATTTTTCCAAATAGGGGTTTGCAGCTGAAATAAAAGAATCATCCTAAAACACACCGGCAAACATTGAAACACTGATGAGAAGAATCCATAAAATGTGCAGTGTAACGTCTTTTCACCTTTTTCAAGGTATCTTCTAAACGCATCTGTAGACACCATAATTTATTCTGCCCGCCATTCTCCAACCGCAAACTACAGGGGAAGGTGTGCAATGTTCACTGTAACAATATTTGTTTTCTGATCTGTTCCCCTCAGCTCATCTTCCATTATCTGTTTCACACGCCATGAGACTACATATGGGACATGCCTCATAAAAGGGCATAAACACCTTCTTTTATTCACAGTAAGGTGAATGGCTGCTATTTATCGAGTACCTATGATGGCTGAGGCACCCACTAGATTCCTGACAGACTGATTTTATTTAATCTTCACAAATATCTTGATGAAGTGACTGTTAGGTTTCCACACTTCACAGATGAGATTTCTGGGACCAAGTTAAGTAACTTACCCCCAAACTCCATGGTAACAGGAGGCAGAGTAAAGATGTGAATTTTGATTTGTCTGACTTCAGAGTCAGACTTAAACACCCATCTAAGCTCAGCAGCCTTAGACTTCCTTTGCAGGAAACAAGGATATCAAACACCACTCAACTTCTTCATTTCCAGAGAAAAAGCACCCTCCTCATAACGGGTCCTGCTGTTCTGAGCTGCTGTGAGAGGGTAAAGTTGCAACTCTGACATGCCATGCTAGCCCAGCTCGACTGCCTTAAGGAACTATTGGCCATGATACAGCTGGGGAGAAAGTTGGGGCTGAAATGAAGTCACACTTTATTTTGTGGGGTCGTTTTCTGCATCAGAGAAAGGGGTCTTAATACATTTCCTACCAGCAACACAACAGGTCCCCAGTAATCTCAGGAGGAAGCATTTCCCTTTCTCACAGTTGCAAATTCTCTACTCGAATGCAGGCTTGTAAATAATTAGAATAACTAGAGTCAAATGCAGAGCCTCTAGAGAGGGAATTCATAAACACTGTGCAAAGTAGTTTATAAATGTCATGTTATGATTTCTTAAAATGGGTTGGGCAGGTGTTTATCCACGCTTTTTCAGAGACCAAAATGATTTCACATTCTCAAATCTTTCTCCTGAGGACTAGAAATGGTTGCAGGCTATCTCTAAAGGAGAAACTGAATACACATACGCACATGCGTGTTAGGGCTGCAGGAGCCTCAGAGCTCAGCTTGCCTGGCCATTAACCAGCTGAGGCCAGGGGAGCCGGTGATTGCCCTCAGGACACATCCTGGGCGCATCAGTAGCGGAGCCCAGCCTGAAACCCATGCCTGTCTGTTCTCAGCGTAGGATGACTTTTATAACACCCGAGGGGAAGCAATGGTCATTCAGGGAGAGCAAGAGTCAGAATGTCATGTAATGACTTGGAAGGCTCATACCAAGTCAATATGCACCCATATTTTTTTTAAGCAAATATAAGGACTTTTACATAAATAATACAGATTGATTTTTTGATAGATAATAAAAAAAGAATGGATGGGAAAAAGATGAAACAATCATCTTATCACCCAGAGACAGTCGCTTATTGAACCTGGGTAGCAATGCCTCTGGATGTTTCTATGCTCACATGTGCTTAGAAATTGATTCTTTTATACACATGAGACCACACTATAAACACTGTCCGATAATTAGCTTAGTAGCATATTTCAAACATCTTTCCAAGCGGATGTATCTTCATCTATGTTATTTTTATAGCTGACTAGCATTCCAAGGCATGGCTCCTCCATAATTTATTAAACTGGTTCCCTAATGTGAGACCTCAACTATTTTTTTTCTTTCACTAATAGAAACATGGTGTGATAACTGGATGGGCTCGGCCCCCTTCCAGTGGTGTTTCCTTAGAGCTGTGTCAGGACGGACAAACTACTAACTTCTCCAAACTTTTTCCTCAAGGAGCAGTCACGCTTCTCACGGGGGTTGTTTGGTATCTTACGGGAGGGGGTGCGCATAGGAAGGTGCTTAACACATATTAGTTGCTTTCCTCGTTACCATTTAGTTGGATGGTGTTGTCAGTAACAAGTCTCCCACAAAAATTTTTGCTAAGTTTTTGTGCCCGCCCTTAATTATTTCCTGAGAATACGTCTTAGAAATTGTATCCTGAAATCACAAAATATTTCTAGATAGTTCACATTTATTGCCAAGTTGCCCTCTTAAGACTGTGCCAGGTTGCTGTCCCCTGAAGAGAAACCACTGTGCTCATTACGTCATACATTCTCCACAACTGGCATTATGATTCTTTTGAAATCATCGTTGCCAAACTGAGTATTGATAAAGAGTTGCCATTATTGTTTAAATGTTATTTCTTTGCATGTCAAGATGGTCAACCTATCAAGAAGGTCAACCGGTTCCATCCATGTTTTGGCCATTTACATCCCTCCCTCCTCCCCTTCCTCCTTCTTCTCTTTGGACTTGTCTCTGGCACAATCTTCTCTCTCTGAGATTGTTCATAAAGTCCATTTAGCAGCTGCTTTAGCCCTTTGGGTAAAAAAAAAATCCTCTAGATTACATAAGCACCATGAGGTCAGGGATGGAGACTGTCTTCTTCGCTGTTCTCATTCTCCATAGTGCCTGGTTGTGAAATGGCCCCAGGAAACATTGATGGAATGACTGATTGATTGAATGGATGATGGATGATGGGTGGGAGACTATAAGAATGGTTCCCTAGAGGGGCGCCTGGGTGGCGCAGTCGGTTAAGCGTCCGACTTCAGCCAGGTCACGATCTCGCGGTCCGGGAGTTCGAGCCCCGCGTCAGGCTCTGGGCTGATGGCTCGGAGCCTGGAGCCTGTTTCCGATTCTGTGTCTCCCTCTCTCTCTGCCCCTCCCCCGTTCATGCTCTGTCTCTCTCTGTCCCAAAAATAAAAAAATAAACGTTGAAAAAAAAAGAATGGTTCCCTAGAATCAATATTGTGTACCTACCAAGTGAAGGCACTGGGGTCTGGGGGGAAAAAAAACAACACATGACGAACTTAGAGGGAGGAACAGGGTGTGCTGTCCCCGTCCTCGGGAACAGGAGTTCCTTCAGTCCTTGCAGATGTTACAGGAGCCGGGCAGGTCAGTATTGTGGTAACACAGCCACCACCAAGGGTGAGGGAGCATGATCTTGTTTTTTTCTTTTTAATTTTTTTAATGTTTATTCCTGAGGGGGGGGTGGGGGGGTGGGTACAGAACATGAGCGGGGGAGGGGCAGAGTGAGAGAGGGAGACAGAATCCAAAGCAGCCTCCAGGCTCTGAGCTGTCAGCACAGAGCCCCACGTGGGGCTCGAACTCACGAGCCTTGAGATCATGACCTGAGCCGAAGTCGGCGCTTAACCGCGTGAAGCCACCCAGGGGCCACGAGGGAGCGTGATCTTAAAGAGGGCAGTCACTCCTCAGCTCTAGTCAGAGCAAAAACATGGGTTTGGAGCTGGCAGCATCTATCTGGGACGGGATGTGAAATCACACCGTTGGTTTACTTTTCAAACATTATGTAGGTCCAACAAAAGGTTAGCTGGCCCATCCGGGAGTTCTGCTCGGGAAGCAGTCAGCTCCTAGGAAACAACACGGCCACACTGCAAATGAGGGGCGCAGGTGGTAAAGTGCAAGGGCACGAGGGAGGGAGTACTGCTTGCGGGCGGGAAGCAGCTGCAGACAGAGGTGAGGCATGAACCTCATTTTGCAGGGCGGCGTTCAGATAGACCGAAAGGGCCATTTGAATGAACGCTGAATGCATTTCTCGATCTTTCAGTTGCAAAGAACTGGTGTGTGGGGCGTAAAGGCAGAGCCCGGGCAGAGTGCCTTAAGTGAAGTGGATATAGAATCCACCGTGAATATAGAACCTGGCGGATTCAGCAAGACGTTAGAGAGCTAGGTTGGGGAAGATGGCAAGCCCACGTCTCCACCAGACGGAGTCCCCTCCGGCCTCCACGGCATTACAGATACAGCTCTTACCCTGCCTTGTCCCTACTGCAGCGACCCAGGACACCACCAGTCTTGGACCCCCGCCAGCAGGTGTGCATGGCAACCCTAACTGGCTTCACGAAAACCAGGAGACTCAGGAGCCTGACATTGCAGAATGTATCCTGGCAGACTCCCGTTTTTCAAGCCGCTGCCCATCCTTTTTCTCTTTAAACAGCAGACTCATGTATGATGTTCTATTTTTCCATCTGAAAACGCTCCAGCCGAACACTTGCGCGGTTACCATGGCAACTATCAGGTAGCATCGTCTTGTGCCTGAAGCTGAGACTGCCTGCAAGAAAGCCAATGCGGTAGTATATTGTTTCTTCCTGGACGAATCTTTTCCACTGTAGCCTACAGTGTTCCCATAATATATTCGATCAGAAGCTTGAGTGGTTTATTGAATTTAATGTGCCATGGCTCTCCTTTGACTGAGCAATCCGTTCAGTGGTCGGCCTTTATTTTGAATCTTCTCCTTGGCAATAAAAAGTGCAGGGCCTACTGTGGTGCATGTTTTGTGATTTCTAAGGTTCTAAGAAAGCAAATGGGTTTGCACACACCAACAGACTCTGTCTTTTTTAATCTCACACTAGTTGAGGAATTATTCATCTTATTTTGACTGGACCCGAGTGGGCTATTTGCCAAACATCTGATTTCTAGATATTGTATATATCACCAGGGGAGAGCTAATACATTTCTGTGATTAGTGAACACTGTAAGGAGGCATGGAGCAAAAGCCAGCTGGCTCAGCCAGACAGTGGCCATCAATCCTAAACCCTCCAAGGTGCCCCCCTCCACCTATGCCCCTTATAGAGTGTCCATGCCCCCCAGCCTCCCTGGGCGAGAGACGTAAGGTAAGCAGAGGATGGGGGTACGTTTACCGTGGAAAGGGGCAACCCAGCAGGATACCATGAGTGGTAGTGTTCTTTGGGATCAAGAGAATGAGACACTCGACTGTTTCACAAAGTTTCAGAGTAGACTAGACACAGGGAGAGAGTAGGGGATTTTGAAGGAGCTGTTATACACCTGTGCATGTACCTTTGCATGTCTGAGAGAAGCGTGGGTGGACACTGAAATCCTTTTGTGGGCTATGCTTCTTCGACTGTGAAACCACTCGGGATAGGGCTGGACCGCATAGGTCATAGCTTAGTACGCACTAACAATTTGTTCATTGGAACGTTAACGTTGCCTAATAATTTAATTAATACTCGTACCAAACCACTGACTAGTTATAAAATATTTAGCATTAGGCTTCTGGGTTTTGATTTTTTTTTTTTTTTTAATTTTTTTTTTTTCAACGTTTATTTATTTTTGGGACAGAGAGAGACAGAGCATGAACGGGGGAGGGGCAGAGAGAGAGGGAGACACAGAATCGGAAACAGGCTCCAGGCTCCGAGCCATCAGCCCAGAGCCCGACGCGGGGCTCGAACTCACGGACCGCGAGATCGTGACCTGGCTGAAGTCGGACGCTTAACCGACTGCGCCACCCAGGCGCCCCGATTTTTTTTTTTTTAAATCAGACCTTAGGCACACACTCATCATTGGCCCAAGCATGCCCTTCTTTGGTAATTGAAAAATCTACACATTGGTTTACTTGCTAATACCTTGTGGGCACCCATGAACCCATCATCCTCTATTCACAGTTCTAGATGTTGCAGGAGGTACAAAGAGGAGGAAAATGTGTCGCTTCTTCCAAAAAAGCCTCTAATTTGGTGTGATAGGCTGATGATGGCTCCCAAAGATATGTTCGAATCCTGCCCCTTAGAACGTGTGAATATCACCTTAGTTTGAAACAGGGCCTTTGCAGATGTGATTAAAGTAAGGATCTAGTCACGAGCAGATTATCCTGGATCCTCTGGCTGGACCCTGAATGCCATCAAAAGTGTCCTTATAAGAAAGAGACAGAGAGCGGACCCACCCAGACAGAAGAGAAGACACTCTGAAGACAGGGGCAGAGATTCAAGTGATGTGGCCGCAAGCCAACGAACACCCAGACAATCCAGCAGGCATCAGAAGCTGGAAGAGGCATGGGATAGAGTCTCCCCTAGAGCCGCCAGTGGGAATGCAGCCCTGCTTAACATTTGACTTCAGACTTCTGGTCTCCAGAACTGGGAGATAATACATTTCTGTTGTCTGAAGCCACCAAGTTCATGGTGATTTGTTACGGCAGCCCTAGGAACCTAATACATTTGGTGTGATGGCGAGGCACGCACACAAGCAGCAGCAACTAGAAAAGCCAGCACTTACTAAACACCTTCTCTACGCTAAGCATTTTACCTGCATTCTCTCTTTTCATTCTGCAGACGAATGGAGTCCCTGTCAAGCAGGGACTGTAATCCCCTCCATTTTGTATCTGAGCTAATTGAGCCTCAGTATCTTAGAAAACTTTCCCAGAGTCCTACACCTAATTAGTGGCATTCAGGGAATTCAAACCCGGGATTCCCCGCTGCTATCCGAAAGCAGAACATCCCCGTGAAAACTTTCATCCGCCAAAATGGTGTAAACTGAAAAGTATCCTCTGCTTCCTGAAAGTTCCTGTTAGGCCACGTGGTTGAAAGAAAGCCAAAAGGATTTTTGCTTTTACAAAAACAGCCTTAACTGTACTAACGTAGGTTTTTGTAAAAGGGAAGTGACAAATTGCAGACTCTTTGCGCGGGTGGGTGAGGGACGCTTGTACCGAGCACTGACAAGTGCACCCTCTAACTCAGAATTGAAACACATGCACACCTGAACTCTAACGTGCAGCTCAGCCATAAGTGCCGAAATGAACATAGTTTCCTTCTAGATTTCCTAGTAGAAAAATTCCAGATAGCTTAATAGAAGCTTCATTTTTCTCTGCACACTCGGTCTTCATTTCACTGGTATTCTAAGCCATACCTCATCTGTCTAATAAGAAAATTGCTATGTTTGCCTAGCACAAAAATGTGCAGAATGCCTTCAGGAAACACGGGGTAGACCAGTTTTGCTGAAGCAGAGCTGTTTGCATCAGAGAGTCCCAAGGGAGGCAAACAGAATTTTGGTGCGAGCCAGATTGCAAGAGGACAAAGGAAGTCTGATCTAAGGGATCCGGACTTGATTCCGTCATCAGAAGTCGGTGGAGGTAACTATGAAAAGACAATCAGCCTAGTAAGTAGGGGTCATTGGTGACCTTGAACTTAACAGAGTCTGGGGTGAGGATGATGTAGACTGCAGGTACTTAAGGAAGAAGAGGGCATGTGGACGTGGAAGCAGATGGGACAAAGTCCTCATTGGAGGTGTCGGGCAGTGGAATAAAGGTGACAAACAGAGTGAGAGAGGGGGTAGGCGGGTGTCTGGGCATCAGCAGGTCAAGTCTCTTCCCTGTAGGAGAGACTTAGTGGGTGTGGGGCTGAAGGAGACTGGAAAGGAGGGCAGGCATTTTTTTAATTGAAGTATAGCTGACACACAATGTTCCATTAATTTCAGGTATGTGACATAGCGATTCCACAAGTTTATACTTTACGCTGTGTTCCCTACAAGGGTAGCTACCGTCTGTCACCATACAACACTATTGTAGTACCATTGACTATATTCCCTATGCTGTACCTTTCGTCCTCGTGAATTACTCATTTCGGAAGTAGAAGCCTGTACCTCCCGCCCCCCTTCAACCCATTTCGCCCATCCCTCCACTCCCTCCCCTCGGAAGCCAGTGATTTTTGTAAAGCCCCAGAGGAAAAGCAGGGGCCCTTCCTAGATTCCAAAGCAAGTGGATTAAACGGAGTTCAGTAATTCTCAGAGGGCTCCAGGGAGGCGCTGGAGTGTATGAACTCCTTCGAGAATCTAAAGTCCAATCTCAGACACACCAATGCTGTGGTAACGTCTGTTCTTTAGTTTTTGCACAAATCACTCCCTTCACTTCAAAATAGTCTGCTAATATTTAAAGTGGCTGAGAAAAGAAGTTCCGTTTCCTTCTCGCCCCGGCCCAGCTCTGGTCCTGTGATGCCCAGCACAGAAGCCTTGTTTAATAAGTGTGAGCTGAAGGAATGAAGGGTGTCTACAGCACGACTCCACCATATAAGTTCCATGACCTTGGGCAAGTTAGCTAAGCTAGTTTCCCGATCGCTAACGTGCAGATAATAATATCCCAGTCGCAGAATCATTGTGAGCATTAACGGAGATAATGAGTGTAAAACATATAGCGTGGCAGCTGACACATAATAGAGAAACTACCAAGTTGTTGAAACCACGTTTTGCAAAGCCATGTAACAGAGCTGTCAAGACGGAAACTGTGAATCGAGCACACTTGACTTCCAATTCAGTTCAGCTGCTTACTGTCTGGATGACTGTGGACGGTTTACTTATCCTCTCTAAAGCCAGTCTTTCATTTATAAAATGCGGACAATAATATTTACTTTATTAGGAATGTTTTGAGGAATTAGTGAGGTATTATACGTAGAGCTGGACTCTCCCTTCTTTTACATTAATATTTTAAAATTTGCATAATATTTCACTTTGAGTGGAAAAAGAACATTGAAATTTCCAATAAAAATCATTTGGATGCACTCTCTTCTTTTTCCAAATGAACGATGCTGTGCTTTCTTCCCTATTTTCCCTAATCTAAAAGACAAGGCGTTATGCACTGACAAAAACCTTTTAATGTTTATTTATTTTTGAGAGTGAGTACACGCAAGTGGGTGAGGGGCAGAGAGGGGGACAGAGGATCTGAAGTTCTGTGCTGTCAGCGCAAAGCCCCATGTGGGGCTCGAACCCACAAACTGTGAGATCAGGACCTGAGCCGAAGACGGATGCTCAACCGACGGAGCCCCTCAGGCATCCCACACTGATAAACTTAATATCATTCCTTCCCTAGATTAAAAGTGTCCCCAGCCTCTCTATTCTGAATGGGGTGGAACTTTACAAATTTACATATAGACATAAGAACATGATATTCCGTAATGTTCCTTATTCTAGTCTCTCTCTGGTTGGTTTCAATACTTCAAGGTATATAAAACTAACAAGGTTCACACTTTCTATCCCCCAGATGATGTGAGACAAATGGGAAGGATAGCAAGTAAGATCTGAGAAGATTTTGGAATGTAGATTCTCACGGTTCACACAGCCTCTGAGTGCCAGCCCATAATATCACTTCTAGATGATTATTGAAGACATGAACATGAAAATATAACAATTAGATATGACACTTCAGGGTCTAAAATCCCACAAGGTTCTGCTTGATTAAAAATGGTCCATGTGGAAACTTTCAAAACCTGAAATTAGTTTCAATATATGAGGAACTCTTCTCACACAGACTAATAACGGACAAATGAGCTTGCTACCCGGCCTTGGAAATAGTCAAAGGAAGCACAGTGAATCAACGCTCTAAGTAATAAATTCAAAACAGCCATGTGTTCCAACTTTTACTCCATAGAGTGCATAATGATTGAGTGTCCATTTAAACCAAGGTTCCTGACATATAGGGGTTCGAGTTGCAACGGGGGAGACAGACGTGGAAACATTCAACGTAAGTGCTGTAATAGAGCGGGTCTTGAGGAGTGGGTCTTGAGCAGTGGGTCTTGAGGGTACCCAGTTTGTGGAGAACAAAGCCCTGAAGCTGGATTGACAGATTTAGCAAAACATTTAATTATTTGGTCTTAATTCACTGGCTACAGAATGAAAAAGACCGTTGGTAGAGCTCAATTTTCAGCAAAATATGAAGCTCGAATTTCACATTCTTCCTTTTGAAGATATCCTTCTCTTCTGCCTCTGATAGGAAAGTGAGGTCTTGGTGCCATGATGTATTGAAAAATAAACTTGAAAAAGAGGAAACACAGACAACCTATTGTTTACGTGACCTATGTGCTATCAAAATACTGATTTGTGTGGTGAATTGTTGTTCCATTTCTTTCTCATTGACTTGGTAGGTAGGTACACTGGGTACAAACTAAGTGAACCCAGAAACAGCAAAAGGCCCCAAGAAGATAAATCTATCAAGAATTATGAGAAGACTGGGGCGCCTGGGTGGCTCAGTCGGTTAAGAGTCTGACTCTTGGTTTCGGCTCAGGTCATGATCTCACAGTGTGTGAGTTCAAGCCCCACGTCGGGCTCCTTGCTGACAGCACAGAGCCTGCTTGGGATTCTCTCTCTCTCCCTCTCTCTGCCCCTCCCCCACTCACTCTCTCTGTCCCTCTCTCAAAAATAAATAAATAAAACTTAAAAAAAATTAAAAAAAAAAGAATTATGAGAAGACTGATGTTACTAGAAAAGAGGGAAGAGTCAGTTGAGTGTAAATTTCAAAGCTGTCTTTATCATGCCTTGAAAAACTCCAGGTTTTGACGTATTTTTAAAGTCTTTGGATTGAGAAGCTCAGAAATTGGTGCTAGTCCTGCCTCTGACTTTTTCTAGGTCTGTCCTACCTCTGGATAGGTCACCACCACCGGTGTCGGCTCCCTAAGCCTCTAAAACGAGGGGTTTGTATACCCAGAACTCTTTTGGACCTAAGTAAGAGAAATTCAATTCAAACTGGCTTCACTTTTTCAAAGGGGGAACTTCATTGGTTTCGGTCACTGAAAAAGGTACACCAACTTCAGGCATAGCTGCATCTAGGAGCTTTGAATTATGTCACCGGGACACTGTACCTCTCCATCTATTAGCTCTAATGAGCTCTCATTTTTATTGTGCTGGCTTCATCCTCATGCACATTCTCCCTCTGTGATGACAAAATTGCTCCTCACATCTTCAGCTTTTTTCCTAAACACGTAAAGCCCAGCAAAAAAAAAAAAAAAAAAAAAAAAAAAAAAAAAAAGAGTTTCTCCTTCACCGTAATCCCAGGAAAAGTCCCAGAATTGAGTTTCATTGGATTTAATTGACTTCAGGCACATCCTTAAACCACTCACCTTGTGAATGGGGAATACAGTGTTTCAAACTGGTCGGGCCTGGGTAAAATGGAGCCACAGGTAGAGTCAGTACCAGGTCCGAGAGCGAGGGAAGACTGATTTCCAAAGGAAAGCCAAGAATCGGCTACAGAATAAAGGGGAAGTGGAGTTTGGAGGCCCCTAAACAACAGATGTCCGTTGTAGGATGAAACACATCGCCTGTAAGGCCCCTTCTAACCCCGAAACCTACCTCTTGAAACCTACCTCTTTCCTTTATTAGATAAGGAAATTGTCACCAAGAAAGGCCCGGTGATGTGCCCGTCTCACAGTTAGTTAATGACAGAAACCGAACCTCTGGTCTCGTAAGCTGCAATCATGTATCCCACATATTTTCAAGGGTTCCGACTCCAGGATCACAACGGACAGAACACCAAGCGGTTCATAGAGTGTGATCTCTGCCACTCCGGGAGAGCATCGCGTTGAAGGTCACTCCTTGTCTTGCTTCTGAAGATGCCATTAGGGACTGCTGATAACTGATCGCAGGTGCGGCCGAGAACCTCTGCATCGCTTCATGTGATTGGTTGACTCCACTTCAAACGTGCTATATACATCGCACCTGTTTCCAGTCCAGCTGAACACGCTTTGCGTTCTCATTTTTAACGTCTTAG
This sequence comes from Lynx rufus, assembly GCF_022079265.1. Lineage (NCBI taxonomy): Eukaryota > Metazoa > Chordata > Mammalia > Carnivora > Felidae > Lynx > Lynx rufus. Next base: position 29,249,835 of record NW_025814834.1, read on the forward strand.
AAGAACAAGCTCGTGGTTACCATAGCAACTGTCCGGCGGCGACTTCTGCTTGGTGATGAGCATGCCAACAACAATACTGCTTCTTTTTCTTGATCTAGACTAGCCTTGCGGGTGGGCCCAGGCACGGGTGATTTTTCTCTTATAAGCTTCTCAGATGATAATGTACGGCCAGTGTTAGGAGATCTGATACAGCCTTTTAAATTCTTATTAAGACTGGTCTGGCCAAGAGTTCAGCCAGTTCATTCAATCTCATGCCTCCTGTTTCACTTCCGAACTTCCCATAAGTGCCTACCTGGTGACTTATTTAAAACCCTCTTCTCAAAGGAAAGGATCTGGTCCACTCTGGCACAGTATGTGATTTCTGGCTTTCCGAGGTGCAAACTCATGAATATTCTTAATTAGAACTGGGGTTTCTCCATCTCTTTCAAATTGGGCTATGCTGGAACTTAATTGCAGCAAGGGACTAGGGACATCTGGCAGGTCTAACAGCCATGATCTGTGGTTCTGAATATACCATATGAATTACCAGCAGAGTAGTGCGTCACTGCTGTTGCCGATATGCTGTGGAGATGTGGAGGAAGAAGGAAGCAAGGCAAATAATGACCTCTCAATTAAGTTTTCCAAAAGGCCCAGATGATTAACTGCCTACAGGCAAAATTTACTCCTCAATTGAAAACATAAGCAACAACATAAAACAGGAACACCTGCCATCCCAATAACTTAGGGATGGTGAAAAGAAACATTCCATTTTTTTAAATTAGCGCGTGCCCAACGTGCGGCAGCTCTTTTCCAAATGATTTTATGTTCCTTCCTTCATTAGTGTGAAGCTTGAAATAAGGTCTATTCAGTTTCATACTATGGACTTGATTTATGTCAAAACATTGTACTGATTATGACCTAGGCAGTGATAGACGTCTTTGAGGGAATGTGGCTCGGTATTTAAAACGTGGTCCTTGAAAACTGAGTGAGAAATATTTAGTAGGGAACTTCTGCCACCTTATTTTTGAGCTCTTAACAGAATAAATTTAAATTTTGTGATTGAAAATCATGGGGACCATTTTGGTAAATAATAATACAGAATGTATTCAGTAGATATTTATGGAGCGTATCCTGTTTGCAAACTCTTTAGATGCGATAAGGGATATAAAGATGACTGTTCTTGGTATGTTTACAATCCATATGAGGAAATGAGGGAGACGTTAATCACTACAATGCTAGGCCATATGTGATAAAGTAGGATAGCCTTTTGAACGTGGCGGGGAGAGAAAGTCACATAAAAGGAGCAATAGGAACAAAAATTCCTAAGGGACAGTGGGGACAGAGTGGGTGGGAGACGAGACTCACTGGGTGTCTAACGGTATGAGAAGCGGGTGACAGATTCTTTTCTACACACGTTATCACCTTTAATTCTTGCGACAACCCCACGAGTTTATTCACAGATAATTTCCAGATAAATAGACTCAAATTCTGAAATCCTAACTCATTTTCCCCAGATCACTCAAGCAGTAATATTCACATTCGTGGAAAAATGATCAGCTCAGTTCGACCACCCTGAAAGAGGAAAAGAGGCTGGAATGTAGTCAAAGAAAGCACGATCACACAGGGCTGGAAAGTCAGACCGACGAGTTCAAAGTCAACTCCATAGGTAATGTGAATCATTCGCAGCCTGACCTAAATCTCAGCCAGTTCGCCTGTGTCAGGAGAGCGATGACAGGAGTCTGATGCCACCCTTGTGATGGTTCAAAGCCCTCCTACGTTTCCCATGCTTTCTTACACTCATTTCCTCTCTCTTCCCGATGGCTCCGTGCTCCTGTGCCCTGCACATTTGTGTAGACGTGATGCCCAGCTCCATAGGTTCTCCCCAAGGCCACTACTTCCAAATATTTCATAAGCTTGGCGGCTTTCTAAAAGTGGGGGTCATGAAGCAAGACACATCAAGACACATCAAGAAGAGAGATATCTATGACCCCGGGCCCATTCCTTCTATTTCCCAGTCCCTGCTTTTTGACTTTCTACTCCTTTTCCTTGTGACACAGGCAAGATGCTGCTCGTATTCATCTGTTTTCGGGAAGTTCCACCCACACCCTTGAGTGGGTCCTTGGTGCTTGTCTTCAGCACCCCCTCCCCGCCCCCCCACCCTGTGAGCTATTTCTTCTAAACAAATGCCGAGAGTTCTCCTCGGCAGGAGTTCTAGTAGATAGATGGACGGGATCCTGAGAGCCTGAAAGTGGGGAGACATGTACTCAAGGCCATCGCCCAAGCGCAGCACGAGCCTATACTGACTTTACCCAGATGTTGGCAGTAAGGGCGGAAGAATAAAGGGCAAACATGAGACACGAGGAAGGCGAAACTCTATTTCAAGTGACAGGAAGGAGAACTTTTCTATTTTGTAGATTCGTTTGCACCATGAAAACTACCTAAGTTCTTAATGAGGTTTATGGTATTTTTTTTTCTTTCCCATCAAATGCTTTAGTTCTATCTAAGTTTTGGACATAAGGCAGTATTCTCTCTAGTTATAAAATAGACTATCAGCAGGTGGTCTCAGAAAGGAATTTTCCTAACAGGCTGTACACTTTGTCAGAGAAAATTTTTCATGCCACTAGATCTTTTTTAAAATCATGATTTACTTTCCAGATATTTCCACCTTTATTTCCATTTCGTTTGCTTTGAAACACAGTAGATTAGCTAGAGCACGCGGTTGTCTAGGATCGGCTGAGCAGCACAGAACACTGACACAGTGAGAGAGCGGAATGTGAGTCATTTGTCTTCTCTGCAAGCACACACAAATGATCCTTTCCTGCCATATGTTCCAGAGAGTTCTTTTATTTCCCTTCAGGTATTTGACCCCCTATTGAATAGAGGCATTGATCAAAGTGGAAGCTGTAAAGTGACTGATAGAACAGCTTTAGTTCTCAGTAAATCAAATGTTAAAAAAGAATCAAAAGTTAAATTCTTGATGTTTAATTCCTGTTCCTGAGCCTGGCTTATGTGGACATGAGGATATTGCTTAACAGTCTTGTGCTTCTGGTTTCTTTCTTTCTTTCTTTCTTTCTTTCTTTCTTTCTTTCTTTCTCTCTTTCTAGAATATACACAGCCAAGAAATTCTACAACGAGAAAGAATTTTTTTTGACTTGTACTGACCTTAGAGATGAGACTCCTTAAGTAAAAGATGGTAATTTGAAATAAAGCTCCTTGTGTCTATTTCCAAAGAATTATGACTTGGAAGGTTCATGTGAGGTGAAGGAGAACAAGAAGAAATAGGCATCGAGTTGAGATGCTGTGCCAAACATCTGGAGGAGAGAATGAGAGCATTATGGGAAAACAGATGGAGGGAAGCTTGGCCAGATGAAATTAAAGGAAACGCCGCTCAACATCTGATTAGCTAAGAGAATTCTATGTAAAAGGAAAATATCTATAAAACCTGTACTTTAAATTGTCTCTTGACATAAAAACACTTTTAAAAATTAGAGTTCTTATCAGGCTTGAGATTTACTTTGAAGGTTTTAATTTACTAATCACTCTGTGCATTGTGTTGTTTTGTTTTTTAATTAGAGACACGACCCTAACTGATAACCAAAAGGCTTATAGATAAAGACCTACACTAAAAATTATTTCTATGCTATTTTCATTAACCCACTGAAATTCTGCTTGAAAAACCAGGGTCTAAATTAAGCATTTGTGGGTGTGAGTTAAATATTTGTATTTATCAAGAGAAGCTGATAATACCTCTTTGGAAATTGGCTTTCCCTCTGCAAGAAAGAGCTTACTGTCGCGTATGAACATTTTATCCATCAGTTATGTTGAGCCCAGGGGCTGAAGGTTCAGAAGCTTTGCAGAGGTCCATGAAAATGTCTAAGATCTGATCTTAAAAATTCATTGGGTCCAAATTAAAACACTAAACTCTGAATAAACACAAATAATTACATCAAGAATATATATTATCAAAAGCAAAATCACAAAGATGGTTTCAGATTCTTACAAGAGAATATTGACCATATGTAATGTGACAGATGGGACATGAGGGCTCTATAATAGGGACACCCAGGTCCTACAGAGGCCGTGGAATAGCCCTGCTAGTGGGGAGAAGCATCCTTCCAAGAGAGCACACACACCCTTATGTTAAGCATTTCTTTTGTAGCCCAAGGGAAAAATCATCCTTTCCTTTAACATCCAGAGGAAATGGTTTGAGTCACTAATCCAGGCCCCGGGAGATGTAGAGCATACTCCTCATGACTCTGTGGTATTCTCCTGGAGTCTATTGCTACCCTAGCTAGCTCCTGCCCAGACTTCCTACCTCTTCTGACTTCTTGATCCTTGCTTACTTTCCCTTCTCCTGTGAGTCCTCTCCTCTTTTCATGCTATGTGCAGCCACCTTTCTCCTCATTTCTTCCAAAACACACTGCCAACAAAAAAGCTATTGTTCACAACAGACTTTTTTGAATGCTTGGGTATAAGGAAGAGGGACCAGCACCTCATGGAATAATAAACAACTCAAAATTGAATACAAGGGAATAGTGTTCTTATAGTTCCTCATCCATCCCCCAAGGGGAAGTTTCCTATCAGCACTTTCCTGCCTTGCACGCTGGCCCGCCACCATATTGCCGGGTCCCCTCTCCCTAGCAAGATTCCCATTTTCCAACTCTCCTCTCCTAGCTCCCAGGAACCCCTGCCTACCAATAAAAAGTGAGCATTCCTGTCACAAACCATCTAGCTTGTGTACTTTCTTTTGCATACCTAGTGATGCCCCTGATTGCACTTTCCTAGCAAATATACATTTTGCCCTTAAATTCTGTTACATCCTTGAAATGTGGACACTACTAAGTAACTTTCTTTCTTTCTTTCTTTCTTTCTTTCTTTCTTTCTTTCCTTCTTGATAGTAATCTTTACCTTTCTATGACTTCTAAAGAAGACCCACATGCTCAAAATAACAAAAGGCATATGTTTCATTAAACCTTCTTTCCCCTGAATAATTACTTTCTGATTTTTTTCTTTTTTCTTTTCTTTTCTTTCCTTTTTTTTTTTTTTTTTTTTTTGACAAGGCTTTGAGAAAGAGTCCTTGGAGATTCAAGTACTTTGTTGATTAACAGAAGAGACGGTACAAAGAGCCATGAGACCCAACTTTTGCTTCCATGGATCAACATATTTCAATTCAAAACACTGACTGAGTCCAGGGTAGGGAATTTAGGAAAGAATTAGGTACAAACAACCATCATTAGAAGAGTTAAATAGAAAGAGACAAACATAGGAATGATAAGTCAACAGAGACCCCAGGGAGAAGGTAATGATCCTCCTTGAAGAAGGAGGATCACATCCTGGGAATGCTGGGGCACCATTTTCTTCAGTTTCATTTGACTCTGGACATCGTGACTGAAAATGTGCCCTAAGAAGTCCATTTTGTCTGGATGACATACTTGAAAGGAGAAAACCACAATGTCCATTTACTTCACAAATAAAGACAACATTCACTTATTTTCACCGAGTTTGCTAAGCCCTCAATGGACTCAAGATACTCTTTGATTCTGACTCGGGCTCAGTGCACTATTTTTCCCCATTTAGCCAGCGATGATCATTTCAACTTGCTGTGGACACGCACGACGCTAGGAGACAGGAACAGACATGGAAGAACACACAGTAAGACATGGCCTCTCTGATCACCGAGTGAGGAATAATACGGCTACAGAGAGAGAACTGCAAAACGATGTAGTAAATGGCATCATGGAAATGGTCAGGGATAGCCATGGGCACAAAGGGTGATCGACTCTCTCCAGGGATGTTGGGGACGGTTCTAAGCGGGGGTAACACCTGAGCCCCTTCTCCAAGGCTGAGAGGAGATCACCAGGCAGCAAGGAGGAGAACATTCCAAGGAGGGAGGTAGATGGTGCAAAGGGGGAGAGCACAGGGAGGGGCCCAGAGTTGAAACGGCACAGAAAGGGAGCTGGAGAAGCTGTGCCATGTGCTTTGGATGTTCATGATTAAAACAGGTCCTAAGGGATCCTGTGTGTGCCACTGAGAGAAGGAGGACAAGGGTTGGTCAAGGACAAGGGGGCCAAAGATGTGGGGACATAGACTGAATGAGCAGGGACTCTGCCCACACCCAACCCTACTCCTACGGAGCAGAGATGCTTCAGTGTTTTATATATTGGGATGTCATATTATACTTCATTTGGGGAAGAAAAGGGAAATTAAACCTTAAAAAACAGGTGACAATGAAAAGCAGGAAAATGGCAATTGTAGATTTGTGAATTAGAAAGACAACTTCACCATCAGTTACAAAGTAGATTGGAAGACGTGGAGACCATGAAGGGGTTTATCGCAATGGCTCGGGAGAGGTGATGAAGCTTTGAACAAAGGCATGACATAGTTTGAAAGCCAAGTATAACTACCTCAAGGTTTTCAAATGTACTTTAGGGCATTTTGTTTTTAAAAAAATTTTTTTTTACATTTATTTATTGATATATTTTTGAGGGACAGAGACAGAACACAAGCAGAGGATGGGCAGACAGCGAAGGACACACAGAATCCAAAGCAGGCTCCAGTCTCTGAGCTGTCAGCACAGAGCTCGAAGAGGGGCTCGAACCCACAAACCGCGAGATCATGACCTGAGCCAAAGTCGGATGCTCGACCGACTGAGCCACCCAGGCGCCCCTACTTTAGGGCATTTTGTAAGGCCAGAAAGTGTTCTAGAGATCTAAGATCATGCTGGGTAAAGAGGGAGAAATGAATAATACATAAGACTACTTACTCATTTCACTTAGACCTGTGCCCCTTTACCATAGCAGGAGGGGTGATATGCTTACTGCCCACTGGTTAAATGGGTCCATTTAGGACTGTCTTCAGGACTGTCTTCCTTATGGTGGAATCCAGCTGACAGCTGGTGATGGGGAGGATGGGCATGGGCAGAGCACCAAAAAGCTGGCAAACACAGACTGGGAATCCCTAAAAGGTATAGTCACTTCTCTGCCTTCGACGTGAAAAGAAGCTTTTCATGCAGAACCAGAGGATAATGTCCCTCGTCTATTTAAGGCACCCCCGAGGTCACAGGAGTAAGACCTTTCTCTTCCCCACTTGCCCGTAGCCTCTCCCACACGTGTGCTCCCTCGACCTTGTTAATTCCTGCTTCCCTCCCTTCCTGTCCCCAAGGTCCCCCTCCTCTGTGCATTACCAGTAGCCTCCCTCCTCACAGACTGTTAAAGACTCCAGAACCCAAGGATGGAGGGAAAAAAGGAGGGAAGACCATCATTGTGGCTGAGCCTAAGGTTAGAAATATAAGATATAGTTAGACACTAAGTGAACTACAAAGGTTACATTCTGCTAACCAATCTTCTTATAGCTCATAATGCTAAGAGTGCTTCCAAAATTCTGTTGCATTTCAGTATGGATAGATATTGCTAGAGATAGATATAGATGTTTAGATATAGGTATAGATATAGAAATTATGTGTATACATATTTATACACACAATAGTTCCTCTATTTCCTTAACTTGAAGAGAAACCTAGTTCTCCCAAGGAGAACAGAGGTGGTACACCTTTCCTGCCACAGTTTTAAATATTGTTTCTAACTTAAAGAAAGTATTTACATAATTAGATGCTAACATATTAGATTTTTCTTTCCCAAAGTCACATGCAGATTAGCAAGAGAAACCTAAAATAGAGCAAAAGACACCAAGACCCAAAGAGACCACTGTAGGAGATTCTTGGAGGGGTGGGGAGGATTTTTGACCTTCAGGGCATCTTCAGTGGTGGGTATTTCAGCTGCTCTAGACAGAGCAGAAGAGAAGAAGCCCTCAGAGAAGAAGCCAGGTCTCCTACCTAATTCCCCCTAGAGCAATACTGGGAACCTCTGTGCCAGTGTACGTGGATCAGAGACAATTCTAGATTGAGGCAGTGTCTGTCGCTGTGGGTTTTCCCCAGTTTAATCCGGAGGAATTGGCATTGTGGCAGAGTATGTGTTTACACACATTCTTGTCTTGTGTCTTCATAATATGCACTGGCTTGAAAACAAATATGAGTCACTGACCCTGCCATAAACCAGAGATTACAAGAAATAGAGAAAGAAACAAAGACAGAGAACAAGAATGTGTGGGAGGGGAAGGAGGGAAGGAGGGAGGAAAGAAGGAGAGAGAGAGAGAGAGAATTCTGTTTCCTTTTTGAGCATCTTTAAGCATCCTTAAGACAAGTTGTGACATTCCTCTATTTGTCCTGAACCCCAGCTTCCGAGGGTGATTACAGTTTGTATTAACCACCATTCCGGGAAAACTTGTATCCCTCCTAAAGTCAGGCAAAACCAAGAATGTGGCAGTCATAAAACTCCCATTCTGCTCTAACAGAATCAGTATTGCCACCTCAGGAATCGGGGACGTAAGTCCTCTGCAAAGTTGTCAAGGAGGTTCTATTTTTGGCCCCCAGTCTGTTTCAGCAGTGATGAGAAAAAGCAGGCCAGAAAAACATGAAAAATAGTTGAGGGCATCTGTAATATCCATGAAAGGGACACGGAAGAAACTTGCATGTGTCAGATGGAGGAGAAAATTTGAAACAAAAGGAAAATCTGGAGGCAGATTATTTAACATTCATTTATGCATTCATTCAACAAATATTTGCTGAGTCCCTACTTGGTGCAAAGCACTGCACAGGGCGATCTTATGGAGGATATAAATATTAAACAGGCTCAGCTCCTGCCTTTATCTTACAGTCAAGTAGGAGAGATAAGGCATGCATATATTTATTATTTAGTGGTGTCGTGTAAACGTTTGAGGTGGGAATCTGTGGGCTAAAGGCTATATTAGTCACTCTACCCAGAGTGGAGGCACAAATCAACCTGGCCCACAGCACCGTCAGCCGGCACATGGCAATGACCTTCTGGCCTTTCCATAACCAACAGCCCACAGGTCCTATGTCACGGACCCAGACTCTACGGAATGCAGCTGAGTCCTCTCTCTTTCGGAGGTAGCAATGGCTACGGAATTGCAAAGATCCCGTATTCAGCGGCAGAGGATTTCAACAGCCTAACACGAGTGGATTCAGAATTCAAGGAGGCAGTGGTCTATGGTGGCTTAGCGCAGAGGCTTTGGAAGCACAGCCACGGACTTGCTTCTCACTCCTGCCTATTGGTTCCTTGACAATGAAACGCTCTGAATCTCTGTCTCCTCCTTTGTAAAATGTCATTTGAAAGGATACTCTGAAGCAATGTGCTCTGGAATAGAGTACTCAAAACACAGACATTGGTAATAAATAGAACGCTAAAAAAAAACCCCAGACATTAAAGTTATCTTGGTCACTTTGTGTTCAAAGAGCCCTGTACTACTCTGCTAGGGGTTAGTCCTGCAGCTTATGCTCGATTTTTCCTTTTGCCTCGTGGGGTACTAGATTCGCCATTTTCTCATTCTCTCATCCTTTTAAATCATCATAGTAAAATATACATAACATAAAATTTACCTAACCATTCTTAAGTGTGCAGGTCAGCAGCATTATGTACATTTGTATTGTTGCACAGCCGTCACAACCCTTCATCTCCAGAACTTTTTTTCATCTTCCTAAACTGAAACACTGTACACATTAAACACCAACTCCCATTTTCCCCTTTGTCCGGCCTCTGGCAACCACTATTCTTTGTTTTTGTGAGCTTTTTTTTTTAATGTTTATTTATTCTTCAGAGACAGAGAGGGAGGGAAAGAACAAGCAGAGGAGGGGCAGAGAGAGGGTGACACAGAATCCGAAGCAGGCTCCAGCTTCTGAGCTGTCAGCGCAGAGCCCGATGCGGGACTCGAACTCTCGAAACGTGAGATCATGACTTGAGCCAAAGTCGGATGCCTAACAGACTGAGCCACCCAGGCGCCCCAACAACCACTATTTTATTTTCTGTCTCTGTGAACGTGACTACTCTAGATAGTTCATACAAAAGGAAGTATGCAACATTAGTCCTTTTGTATCTGGCTTATTTCACTTCGCGTTACGTCTTCAAGGTTCATCCATGTGGTAGCATTGTTGGAATTTCATTCCTGTTTAAGGCTGAATAATGTTCCACTGAAAGTGTATATCACATTTTGTTTATCTGTTCGTCCGTTGATGGGCATTTGGGTAATTTCCACCTTTTGGCTATTATGAATAATGCTACTCTGAACATCAATGTATACATACCTGTTTAACCCTTTCTCATTTTTTAAAACAATGTCCTAAAAATATTAATGCTGTATTTTTAAAAATACTCTCTTATCCCTCTAAGTGACAATATAAGGATTGGTGAAGTAGGTTCTCTTTGACCTATTCTGTGACCATAGTGGGATTATCAGGAAAGTTATTTTATTTGGGTCCTGTAGAGGGTTCTTTGATAAGCCTCTATAACCATAAAGCAAGGACCCTTATAACTGGCACAAGTTTTGTCAAATCAGATAGGCTACATTTAAAAATAATTTATTAAATGAAAAAAATGAAAATATACTATTGTTGAAAAGTATTACATTTGTCCAATGAATAAATTAGGCATAAAGAAATAGGGATTGACCAACAATGGCCCATGGGCTAAAACCCAGCCCACTGCCTAGTTTTTATGGTCTACAAACTAAGGATGGGTTTCACACTATTTTAATGGTTGAAAAAATCACAAAAAGAATAATACCTTGTGACATAGTAAAATTAAACACAATGCAGATTTCAATGTCCATTAGTAAAGTTTACTGGAATACAGCCACATGCATTTAATTATATACTGTCTATAGCTCCTTTTAAAGTACAATGGCAAAGTTGGGTAGTTGTGATAGAGTTTATATAACTCTCAAATTCTTTTTTTTTTATAACTCTCAAATCCTAAACATGTATGCTCTAGCCCTTTATAGAAAAAAATGTGTCAACCTCTACCATAAATCATTGACATAATCAATCCCTCATTTACAGTTAAAGAAATCAAACCCCAGGTAAGTGTCCTGTCAGACCATAGATTTTAAAGCTTGAGTGGCTGGGGGCGCCTGGGTGGCTCAGTCAGTTAAGTGTCCCACCTCGGCTCAGGTCATGATCTCATGGTTCGTGAGTTCAAGCCCCACGTCAGGCTCTGTGCTGACAGCTCAGAGCCTGGAGACTGCTTCGGATTCTGTGTCTCGCTCTCTCTCTCTCTCTCTCTCTGCCCCTCCCCTGCTCACGCTCTGTCTGTCTCTGTCTCAACAATAAATAAAACATTAAAAAAAAAATTTAAAGCTTGAGTGGCTAAAAGGAATCCATGCCCCAACCCCCGACCCTGAGTTCCTAACCATCTCTCAGTGTATTCCTAGGTTACAGTACAGTGGTTTACCTTACAGATGTAGATTATAGATGAAGACATCGCTGTTTCACATTACTAATGCAAGACAGTCAGCTTCTGTTCTTTATTTCCTCTACAGAATGCTTGGAGTACAGAGCTGGATGCTTAGTTGTTAGCTTCTTTGTGAGGTTCACATCGGTTCATATCTTTAGGTGTTGACCTTGGTCTTTAATTCCTTAAGCACTATTTCATATAATGTCAATACTTCCCAACTGCTCTTGTGATGAATCCTGTAAGATTCAATATGTCATGAGGCTTTTCTTGACATGGCTTCAACTTACCTTCCCAGTCTTATTTCCCCATCTTTGTTTTCCCCTCTTCGCTCCTTGTCCTCTATGCTCACAGGACTTCCGCAAACTCTCAGCATCCTCTGCAGACCTAGCTCATCTCTGAGTCTTTGTTCACGCTATCCATCACCAGGGAAACATTAATCTCACTCACTCAGCAAGGTCCTCTTCATTCTCCAAGACCCAGCCCAAATGCCTCTCCCAGTGAGGGGCCTCCCCAGTTCCTACCACAGGCAGAAGCAATAACTCTCCTTCCCTGTGGGTTGTGGCCAAAATCATTTCAGGAAGGTGTATTAAACATCTGAATTTATTATGAGAATAGACAAGAAGTTATTTCTATAGATAGCAGACAACGCAACATCAAAGGCAAAGGTCAGTAGACATTTCCCAAGCTTTTAATTCACAGAGATGTGAATCAATGCCATTTGCTCATCAAAATTCAAAGAAGCTTGCATTATCATCATGTGTTTTTATAGTAGTTTTTGCGTCAATGTGTAGATATTGTAACTACAGTTTCTGACTCATGGTACTTTACGCTAATATGTACGAAGCGTTATGTTTTGAAAATGAAATATTTTCTAGTGTTTATTTTGAAAGAGCACTCTGAAAACTAGAATAATGATCTCAGAGCCTCATTTTGATTGATTCCCAACCAAAAATAAAATCTTGACTGCACTGAATCTTTTTTATTATTGTTTTGTTAATGTTTATTTATTTTTGAGAGAGAGAGAGAGAGAGACAGAGCATGAACAGGGGAGGGGCAGAAAGAGAGGAAGACACAGAATCTGAAGCAGGCTCCAGGCTCTGAGCTGTCAGCACAGAGCCCGACACAGAGCTCGAACCCACGAACTGTGAGATCATGACCTGAGCCGAAGTCGGTCGCTTAACCGACTGAGCCACCCAGGCGCCCTGGCACTGAATTTTACATTTGAGTTTCCTTCACTCTTGTTGGACTGAAAAGAACTTAATGTTGACAATTATCAATTCGGTTCATGAAATCTTCCTGAAGATGAGATGGCATACAAAGGAGTTTATTTTTTGGTGTGAATTACAAATTTAGATCTTGCTGTTTTATAATCAATTAGGTTACAATAGAGACTTGAAGGAAAACATAAATGGCATGTTGAATACGCCACTTGGATCATTTCTACCACGAATTCATTACCTCCCTGTTGATTTTCCTTCTCTTCTGTAGCGCGCACTGACCAGAGGGACAATCGAATTTCCACGTGGGTGAACTTTGGAACAGCCATCCATATTTCAGGACTCCTGAGATCTCCTCTAAAAATAATTGTATAGGGGGGCGCCTGGGTGGCGCAGTCGGTTGAGCGTCCGACTTCAGCCAGGTCACGATCTCGCGGTCCGTGAGTTCGAGCCCCGCGTCGGGCTCTGGGCTGATGGCTCGGAGCCTGGAGCCTGTTTCTGATTCTGTGTCTCCCTCTCTCTCTGCCCCTCCCCCGTTCATGCTCTGTCTCTCTCTGTCCCAAAAATAAATAAATAAAAACGTTGAAAAAAAAAATTAAAAATAATTTTATAGGTAAAAACTGACTTGTTATCAGAAAACCAGGATCCAAGCCTTTATTCTCTCATTAACTTATCTTGATCAAGTCAATCTCTCTTTGAGCTATTTCTTTTTCAGTAAAATTGCAATCGTAATTCCTACCTTCCAGTTTGTCTTCTGAGAATTATATTATGTGACTTCTTTCAAAATTGGGGCCACCCATTAGGAGTAGGAGGGTAATTCATCCCAAACTCATCCTGCCAAATGCTCACCAGATGCTGGTGAAGTACCACACAGTGTTCTGTCTAGTGAAGAGAATAGGACCGTCTCTGTGCTTGAGAAGTCAACACCCAGGTCTCAGAGAGGCGGTAAAGAAATAAATATGTGAGTAAAGATTGTGTTGGGTGCTACAAAGGAATGGACAAGCTGCCCTGAGAGACAGAAAACACCTCTGAGGGTATGACATGTAAGCTCTAGTTTCTACAGGCCGAGAAAGCATCAGCCATGGAAGGGGGATGGACGCCACGTGAGTGATTAAAAAATAATCAAAGCCAGACCCCAGCGAGACCAAAAAGACACTGCTCCCTGTGACAGGAGAGACGTTTAATCCCCTCATCTATGCCACAGAAAGAGGAAGGGCTTGTACAACACGTTTGCCCTCTCTAGGGGGCACCCAGGGGGAGGTGTCAGACATCCTGAAACTTCATGGAGCATGCAACCCATGTACAGCATTATTTCGGTATCCTGTGTGAAGAAGGTTCTTATGCATTTTCTGTAGTATTAATACTGAGAGTACTGCAGCTGGCTTTCTGAAGCCGCCCCAAGTCATATCTCTATTTGAGATAGCAGCATGAGACTTTGTAGAGCCATTCATCTGTTCGGTCAGCATTTATGTGGGCCATGCCATCTGTATGCCCGGCACTGTGGTAGGCACTGGAAAAAGACGAAGGCACACTCCCCGCCTTCTGGGAGCTCAGAGCCAAGCCCAGAATAGACAAGTAAACAAAAGAGGCCAGTGGAACACATCACAATGTGGAGGAGGACGTGAGCTGTGATGTGATAGAGGCGTGGGGGGTGGGGGAACTCGCTCAGACTCGAGGGGACACGGCTGGAGGAGGCTTCCCAGAGCCGCCATGTGTAATAACGGTTCAAGGCATGAGTTGGCACGCCCATTTGGGATATGCAGGGGTTCCAGTCAAAGCAGAAACGTACATTTTAGGAGACTAAGGAGAAGAAAAACAGGCCAATAGAGATGGGCCTTATGTGCCCTTCTGGAGGTTTGAGATTATGCCCTAAAGGTCATGGATTGCTAGCAAATAGTTCTGAACAGAGAAGTTATGCATCTCCTTTACATCCATGAGGAAATGTTATTATATTTTAGATTTAACTTTCAGAATTGTTCCATACAAGAAAATACATAAATCATAAGTGTGCAGCTCAATTAGAATTAGAAATTACAGGGGTGCCTGGGTGGCTCAGTCGGTTGAGCAACCGACTTCGGCTCAGGTCACAATCTCACGGTCCGTGACTTCGAGCCCCACATCAGGCTCTGTGCTGACAGCTCAGAGCCTGGAGCCTGCTTCCAGTTCTGTGTCTCCCTCTCTCTCTGCCCCTTCCCCACTCATGCTCTGTCTCTTTCTGTCTCAGAAATAAATAAGCATCAAAAAAAAAATTCTAGAATTAGAAATTACATTTTAGGAGGGGATTTTATGTTATCTTTTTATATTAAATATAATTTATTGTCAAATTGGTTTCCATGCAACACCCCGTGCTCATCCCAACAGGTGCCCTCCTCAATGCCCATCACCCACTTTCGGGATCTTATTATTCTATGATAATTTACAGTCATTTTGGCTGCTGTCTTATATTTTCATACTACAAGTGTTTAAAGTTTCAGCTTGAAGTGAAGACATTATTTATTCTGGCCTAATTCATGATAGAGCAGTGCTAAATTACTCTAATTTGTATATCTGAGGGATGTAAAGGAACTCAATAAACACTCACCAAGCTTCAGTCGTATCAGCCTCCCTTCTGTTACACAAACACCATAGCACTTGCCTCAGCTCAGAGTATTTGCACCCGTTGTTCCCTCCACCCAGCACTCCCTTCCCTCAGCACCCATTAGATTGGACTCCTTTGCATTCTTTAGAACCCAACTTAAATGTCACCTCCCTGAAGAGATAGTCCCTGACTTACTGAGTCAGCAACTCTGGGGTTGGGCACAGGACACACTGAACTTTGAGAACCACTGGTTAAGAATTATAGGATAAGCCAGGGAGATTCTGAGTTCTAAAGGACTTAGGCACCATGATGAATGTATTCCAATAAATAAAAATCCTGTATATATATATATATATATATATATATATATATATACTTACGCATTGTTTGTGTAATAGGTGCTATAAAGAAAAGAAGATAAGTAAGGACCAATGATGATAGTGGACCATGAACCCCAAGGTTCACAAAAAATCCATTCATTTCTCCATTAAATAGGGCAGTGGCAGTGGCCAAGTACAAGGGATAAGATGGTCACAGACAGCATCCTGTGTTCCTGAATCAGCCTTGAGTTGTGATGTGACTCAGGGGATATCTGAGGATCTGGGGACAGTGCAGTCCAGGAAAAGTTCTCGAAGCAGCAAGAGGCTTGGTGTGCTTGAGAAAGAGAAGGGAGAGCAGCATGTCTACACCACCAGAGCAGGGGCAGCGAGAGAGAAATGGGTTGCAGAATGAGGTACAAGCAAACGTACGTGGCCATGGTGACGTTTGGATTCGACTCTTCACGCAAGGACAGTTTTGGAGTGTTTTAAGCAGTCAGATGACATGAAGGGATTCTCGGTTTTGAAAGATCACTCTGGATGCTGGGTAAGAAGGTACCATGAGGGCAGAGGTGGGTCTGATGCTATTACTGATACACTTATGAGGCTTACAGCATACTCAGCCCTGCTTTAAACAATTTACAAGCATTAACTAATTCACCAATACCTACAACACCTGATGAGGTGGATACTATCGCTCGCCCCACTTTATGAACAAGACAACTGAGGCACAGAGAGGTCAATAACTCTTCCGAGATTGGACAGCTGGTAAGTGGGAGAGGAAGGACTCAAATGCAGGCAGCATGAATTCAGAGTCTGCACTCATAACCACCATGCTAAAATAGGCATCCTGCTCTTGTCTTCCCTCCTGACAAAGGAGGGCTTTGAGCTTAAAATAGAACACTCTAGTAAAGTGCTTTGAATATTAAGAAGGGTACTATGTGAATTTAACAATGCCGTTGTATTGTATAAATATAACTCATTAAACAAAGTATAATGAATTGGCTCCTAATCTTCTGTATGTTGTGGTTAAAAGCAGCACTAATATTTCCAGCAAGAAAAACAATTAGCACATTCATTAAGTAGAGTCCTGCTTACACTTCACTCATTAACTTTAATCATCTATGAAATGCTTAAACTAAACTAACCTGTCAGCCCCAGAGTCATTAGTGCCTGTCTGCAAAAGATGATGCTTTAATTTTTAGGGTATGTTTTAATTTTACAGACTAACAAAGAACCCAGCTCAGTCACTGTTTTCCCTTAATGGTACTTGTGATCAAGATATTGAATATTATTTAAGCTAAGAAATTATTATCCTTCACAATAGCACCATAAATTGGATCCTAATTAATGGTTACATTTGTTTCCCTTCACTTTCCCAAATATCACACTCCTGTTTAGCCTTCTTTTGTCAGCAATACGCATTCTTAAATGAAACAGGTCAATACTGTTGACCCTTGAACATCGTGGTAGGTAGGGGTGCCAATGCCCCGCCTAGTTGAAAATCCACATATAACTTCTGACTTCCCCAAAACTTAACTACTAATAGCCTACTGTTGACTGATAACATAAACAGTCAATTAACGTGTATTCTGTAGGCTATATTTTTATATACTGTATTCTTACAGTAAATTAGCAAGCTAGAGAAAAGAAAATGCTGGGGGACTTGGGTGGCTCATTCGGTTAAGCGTCCAACTTCTGCCCAGGTCACGATCTCACAGTTTGTGAGTTTGAGCCCCGCATCAGTCTCTGTGCTGACAGCTCAGAGCCTGGAGCCTGCTGCGGATTCTCACCATTGGGAAAACTTGAATATGGAGTTGATATTAGAGGTTTTTAGGATATTAGTGTTTCATACGTGATATAATAGCATTTGTTAGGCAGGAACAGGCTCCTAGTTTTAGGAGATGTAAAAGTCTTCGGAGCTGAAGGGTCATGACTGAAATCTACATGAAAAAGGTTCAATAAGATTAGATATACAGATGGATAGATAGATGGATTGATCGAGGAACTGAATTCTGGTTCCCCCACCAAATTCTTATGCTGTATCCCTAATCGCCCATGTGATTATATTTGGAAAGGCTGTTAAGTAATTAAGGTTAAATGATACCGTGAGAGTGGGACTTAATCAAACAGGACTAGTGTCTTATAAGAAGAGGAAGAGACAGGAGTGTGCACAGAAGAGACTGGGGGAGAGCACACAGCAAGAGGGCGAGCCAAGGAAAGAGGACTTAGGAGACATTGAACTTAACAACTTTGATCTTGGACTTCCAGGCTCCAGAAATGTGAGAAAATAGATTTTTGTTGTTTAAGCCACCCAGTCCATCGTATTTTGTTATGACAGCCCTAGCAGACTAAGACAGATAAGTAGATGATAGATAAAGGTTGCATGATAGATGAGAGAGAGGGAGGGAGGGAGACAGAGAGAGAGAGAGAGATGAGAGATAGCTAGATAGAGAAATTAGATAGATGATAGATAGATAGATAGATAGATAGATAGATACTAGGTGGTGAGTATATAGTTTCTATCTTACTATTCTTGAAAATTTTTCTGACTTTGAAATTTTCATAATAAAAATGTGGAGGGAAGCATCCTTGATTTTGAGCATTTGGGGTATGGGAAAAGAAAGCATTAATGCAATTTGCAAATCGAGGTGGGGGGGAAGGTAGGATTTACATGGATATTCTAAAATAGAGGCTTCTAGTAGAAAAGTCCAATAGAAAAGATGTTTCAGAGTTGTTCTAGAAATAAGATTAGGGAAGAGGTTAATAAAAAAGGAATGCCTCAGGTAAGGATCATCAATGATCTACACCCACCTTAATTTCAAGTAAACTGAAACTTCTTTGCAGATTTGGCTTATTTATTCTTTTCTATATATAGCTATCACTATCAGCCTTGATCACCGGAGGATTAATTTTTGGAGGAATCTGTGAAAAATATTGATCTGACGTATGTTCTTTCAGAGTTCAAGGATATTACCAGTAACTGTAGCAGGTAAAGCTGATGTGAGAAAAGGCCCTCCCACAGCCAGAAGAATCAATGAATAAAAGGAATTTTAATGCATTACTAGGACACGTAAGAAAAACTGGATAAACGGAAAGCTATACTACATCCCTGGGTGGGAAAACTATTGTAAAAAATATCAATTCTCTCCAGATCTATACATAGATCCAATGTAATTCCAATAAAAGTCTCAGCCAGATTTTTCATGTATCTTGAAAAGCTCATTCTAAAATTTGTGTTGAAGACCAAGATTGACAATAATAGAAAAAGAAAAAAAAAACTTCTCTGCATAAAAAGAAGAAAAAGATTTAGTGATTTGTCCTCACAGATACTAAGCTGTGGTTATGAAAACAGCGTGATGGCATGCTACTGGTGTGGGATAAATAAACAAAAGTAGAGTGTCCAGAAACTGATCCTCCACAGATGGAAAATTGATGTATCACAGAAAAGACTTTGCATATTAGTGAGGAAAGGTTGGATTTTTTTTTATTTTTTTAATGTTTTTATTTATTTCCGAGACAGAGAGAGTCAGAGCATGAGCAGGGGAGGGGAAGAGAGAGAGGGAGACACAGAATCCAAAACAGGCTCCAGGCTCCGAGCTGTCAGCACAGAGCCTGACGCGGGGCTCGAACTCATGGACTGTGAGATCGTGACCTGAGCCAAAGTCGGACGCTTAACTGACAGAGCCACCCAGGCGCCCCAGGATGGATTCTTGAATAACTGGTGCTTGGACAATTGGCTATGTGTATTAAATATACGAACTAAATCCCTCACAGTGTAACCAAAAATCCCTTTTAATTCAGGTTAAAGTTTGAACTAAAACTTTTCTTTGTAGACTCTGGTTAGGAAAGAACTTACTTCAATATGACCAAATAAGAGAAGGAAAAAAAAAAAAAGGAAACTATTGATATTTTCCCTACCCCCAATTTAAAAATCCCTGCCATCATTTAACAGGTGAAAATAACCCACACGTTGGCAGAAGATATTTACAATTCATATAGTAAACAGAGGACTGGCATGCAGAATACTTAGAACTCCTGACGGTGAAGAAGGCAAGTGAATGGGCAGAGGCATGAACCACAGCATTTCACAGAAGAGCAGAGAGTCAATAAACATACAACATGTTGTTCCCTTATTAGAAGTTGAGCAGGGGCCCCTGGGTGGCTCAGTCAGTTAGGCCTCCAACTCTTGATTTCGGCTTAGGTCATGATCTCAAGGTTCGTGAGTTCAAGCCCCACGTGGGGCTCCACACTGACAGTGCGGAGCCTGCTTGGGATTCTCTGTCTCCCTCTCTCTGCCCCTCCCCTGCTTGCTGTCTAACTCTCTCTCTTTCAAAATAAATAAACATAAAAAAGAAAGAAAGAAAGAAAGAAAGAAAGAAAGAGAAAGAAAGAAAGTGTGGGGGCCTGGGTAGTTCAGTGGGTAAAGCACCTGATTTCAGCTCAGGTGATGATCTCAACAGTTCGTGAATTCCAGCCCCACATTGGGTTCTTTGCTGTCAGCTCAGCCTGGAACCTGCTTTGGATTCTGTGTCTCCTGCTCTCTCTGCTCCTCCCCCGCTTGCACTCTGTCTCTCTGTCTCTCTCTCTCTCAAAAATAAATAAACATAAAAAAACGACATTGAGGAAATGCAGATTGAAACTGCAAAAAAATATACCATTTACACTCACCAGATTGTAAAGTCATGCAGTCCCACATGTTGGCCAGGATGTGGAACATCAGTGACATCTCTACATAGCTGATGGGAATGTGCACCGGTGCACCCACATTTCCCAATAAAGTAAAAAATACAGATACCCTGCAGTCCAGCACGTTAATTTCAAGCACGTACCATAAAAAAGGTACACCCTTTTTTCATGTGTGCACCCAAGGCACAATGTGTGAATGGCCGTAACAGTGTTGCTCATGACAGCAGAAAACTGGAAAACTGGAAAACTGCTGTTTTCCAGTTCAGATACATGATCACCATGACACTGAACAGATAGCTGTATCTATATAGGTAAATAGATAGGTGGACAAATAGATAGACCCTTCAATATTTTACTTCGTATTTCCTGTAAGGATATTCTCTTTCGCAAATCCTAGGTAGCTCAATTATCAACGTCAGGGAATTTAGCAAAAATGTACTATTTGTATCTAATCTTCAGTTCTTAAGACTTTAATCTTCCAGCCACAGCCAACCTTTCCTGTTGTTTCAATTATGTACCTTTCCCCTCCCGTATGGGATCCAACCCGGGATCACGCATTACATTTCGTGATCAGGTTGCTTTAGTGTCCCTTAATCTGAATTTCTCAAATGTTTCTTTCGTTGGCTTTCATGGCATTGACACTTTTAAGCATTTTGGCCAATGACTACACAGAATGTCCTGTTTTTTCTTTTACTATATGTGGTTTCAAGTCATAATTGTAAAGGCTTTTTCTACAGCTGGATTGTAGAGGAATTCATCCGTGTCTCCTAGTCATTGTAGTCTTATTTTTTCATAAATAGATCATTTATTAATTTGGAGTTTATTCTTGTGTGTAGTGTTTTATCTTTTTCCAAATGGCTCTCCAGTTGTCTCAACACCACACAGTAGAAAATCCCATTTTTGCCCCAATGATTTGCAATACCGCCTTTTACATACACTAGATTTTTCCATGTAGGTGGTTTATTTATGAATTTTCAATTCTGGTCTGTTGTTCTACGTGTTCATGTGCCGGTACCATACCGTTAATCATAGAAGCTTTGGAATGTGCTCTGATAATATGGGAGAGTCAATCTTCTCTCATGCTTCTTTCTTCTCAGCACTTTTCTAATGATTCCTATGTGTTTATTTTCTCCTATTATGTTTAGAATCAACTTTCCCACCTTCAACAAAGAGCTTATCAGTACTGGTGTTTTTATTAGGATTGCATTAAATTTATAAATTAGGGAGAAGTTGCATCTTGACTATGTTGAGATGTTCCAAGCAAAACAAGAGATGTCCTTCCATTTGCTCAAGTCTGCTTTTGTGTTTTGATCTACAAAAAATAAAAGTGGCATTTTAATATGGTTAAACCTAATAAATGGAGAAGGTTTATCACGCCTTTGGAGAGGAGATTCGATATAATGAAGATGTCATTTCTTCCCAACGTAAAGACCAAATTTAATAAAATTCTAATCATGGTCTCAGCAGCAATTTCATTACCCTTGACAATAATCCTAAAATTCATTTGCAAAGGTAAAACATCAAAGATAAGAGAGAGAAGGGGAATGCAGACTTGCCCTATTGGAAACCAAGACTTGCCCTCACACCAAAATAATTAAGACACTGTGGTATCGGTGCTTGGATAGGCAGATAAACCAATGGAAGAAAACAACCCAGAATCAGAACCATGGTATATTAATCAGGATAAGCCACAGCAACAAATTAGCCTGAAAATCTCAGAGGTTTAGCACTTATAGGTTACTGCTTGCTCGTATAGAGTCTGCTGCTGGTACAGATGACTATGAGGTGATGTCACAATGCAGACAGCTCTGTCTTGTGGCCCTGACATCTCAACACACATTCTTCAGGGCATCTGAAATATTGATCAAGGATTTTTCATTCTTTTCCCAAAATTGACACACAAGGGCTTCTGCTCGCAGGTCACTGGCCATTACTAGTTACACAGCCTTGCCAAGCTGGAGAAGAGCTGGGAGGTGGTTTTTGATATATCCAGAAATGACAGGATCACCAGCTATTGGCGAGTGCTAGGAATGTCCGGCTTACACAAAAACTTACCATACGAAAGAGATAGCATTACAGATAGGTTATTTTTGTGGAATATGCAAGAACTGGTAGAAGGTAAATTGGTTTTCATATAGAAAAAATATTAAATTTGATCCCTGTCTCACACTATGTCCATACATTACCAATGGATTAAAGATTTCAATGTGAAACATAGAACTCCAGCATTTTTAGTAGAAATTAGAAGGATACACACAGGGATTTCTTTAATAAGACAAAAAAGGGGGTGCCTGGGTGGCGCAGTCGGTTAAGCGTCCGACTTCAGCCAGGTCACGATCTCGCGGTCCGTGAGTTCGAGCCCCGCGTCGGGCTCTGGGCTGATGGCTCAGAGCCTGGAGCCTGTTTCCGATTCTGTGTCTCCCTCTCTCTCTGCCCCTCCCCCGTTCATGCTCTGTCTCTCTCTGTCCCAAAAATAAATAAATGTTGAAAAAAAAAATTTAATAAGACAAAAAAGTACCAATTATAAAGGAAAGAAATGATAAACTTCACCAGGAACAAAAGAGAGCACAAGCAATGTGTAAAAATAAACGATAGAATTGAAGAAGATATTTGTATTATATAACAACAACAGATTGTATTAAACAATGCAAATAACTCCCTCAAATGAACAAGAAAAATAAAATAACACAAAAAAAGATGAATTATATGAATAGGCAATTCTACTTCTTGGTACAAAGGTGTTTATGGGAATATTGTTGGTATTAAAGAAAAAATGAGAAGTGACCAACATGTTCAAGGACAGAGACTTGGGTGAGTAAGATATGGTATATCTTGTACAACGGATTCTAAACCAGAGTTGAAAGGAAGATCTGGACCCACTTGTGTTCATAGGGATAGGACCTGGAAAACATAACGTCGGATAAAAAAGCAAGTTGTAGAATATGTATAGTAATAATGCCATTTATTCTGTGTATTATCCTGTGTGTTTTAAATAGGTATATATATCATCTTGTATATTCTTATGCATACACATGACTCTAGTCAAATAAAAACTCATGGAAAGGAAGGACACACATCACCTTTGATATAGAGATTTCCCTTGAGGAGGGAGAAGAACGGGCTTGGAAAAGTCTTTCTAAATTCTAGAGTGTTCTGTTCTTCCCACCACTTTCCCATAAAAGACATGAAGCAACATGGCAAAATAGCAGCATTTATTAAATCTTGGTAGCTGGTAACTGTGTTTGTTATATTGCTGTCTGCGCATTTTGGTGTGTTGGATACACTTCTTAATAACGAGCGGAAATAAAAGAAAACAGAAAGCACTTAGAAGGCGTGATTTGTTAAAGGGTACCTGTTTGATCAAATCAGAGCTCCCTAACTAGTCAGGAGAAGTGAACAGGCATTGTATTCATCTATCAGAGACCAAACTAAATAGGGAGTCAAGAAGCCTGAGCTCATCTTTTAGACCAGTTCTTAGTTCTACAACTGGCTTCCTTTTAAGGATACTGCAAACACCGCAATGTTGGTAAGAACAGATCCTACCTGGGCACTGGAAACCTTCAGAGGTGCATTTAAGTGTACAGGTCAGAGGGATGCTATTTTATTCTGCAGAAGCAATAATTGAAGTAAAGGTATCCCAACCACCCACACAGAGTGAGCAATCACATAAATAGCCCTGTTCTGTGGTTAGTACTCGGCCTGTGTCATGTTCCTGACATGATAAGATGCTTTGAATTTCTAAGGAAAAATGATAATAAAATATTATTAACCTGCTCTTTTCCTTCTATTTTTGGACCTCAATGGCATTTTAATAGCTGCCATAATTTTGGCTACACTGTAGTCACCCATATATCATTTATGAGGCTCCCCAGACATCTTTCTTGCATTAGGTAATTAGTTCAGCACAAGTTATGGTGAATGACATCTATTCAGTTGACCATCTGCCTCCACAATGCAGTTCAGTTTCAGGAAATGGCTCTCGTTCTGTCACACCATCAGTATTCAGTGCATAGGTGCATTGCCCAAAGTTCCACTTCTACTCTCTGATCACTTGTATCTTAACTCTTTCCAAAAGATTTACAGAGCAGACCCACAACTAACACAAGGGAGATTTAGTATTAGAGAGATTTAGTAGATGCAGTCAAATCCCTTTAAAGATGGACTGGTCAAATGGTTATAAATGGATGTTTTTATATGTGATGTGGTTTTCCTAAATCAACAAATCTTATTATACATCATACATCACCATTACAATGACAACCAAGAGCGTTGCTCCAAAACAACTCTGAAGTGTCACAGCCAATGTCTGGCGTCTCTTCTGGGAAAGAACAATAATTCTCAGGACAGTGCCATGACACCAACTTTGAAACCCTCTTGAATTTCCTGTTATGTTCAAAACTGCCTCTCACGTGCTGGTATAGCAGCCTTCCTGGCTCCTTGTTCTATAAGCCTTGTAAAAGTGGATGTTCATGTTATTCACAAGGGAGTTAGTTTGTGGAAAAGACCAATAAGGAAAGGTGGGAGGAGTGTGGGAGGGAGACAGGGAGACTTATAATTTTCCAGAAGATTTGAGCTATATAGGATGCAGCACGCGCGCACGTGTGTGTGTGTGTGTGTGTGTGTGTGTGTGTGTGTTAACCTGAGACTTGGTTTTCCATCATACCATTGAAAAACCCCTCCATGATGACATCACTCCTATTTTCAATTGCCATACCGCTATTCCTGCCTTACCAAGAATTAGAGGTAAATAATTCATCCCAGTTTTCGCTTGTCTGCGTTTTCTACGTTTTTTACAACGACCACATATTAATTCCATAAGTAGAAGAAACAGGCACTTTAATTCAAAAATGTTTTAAGGTTTGCCAAAATATTGGGATTTCATCATATAATAGTATTTTTTTTTTCTTATCTCGTTCTGCCACATGCAGATGTGAAATGTGATAGTAACGGGGAATTACTTTCTAACTTTCTATCCATTGTCTTCCTGTATATTTGAGGTAACTATGTCATTTTAGCCTCAAATTTATTATTGTGTCCTTGTTGTTACTAGAATACAACACTCAACTGGCGAATGTTAACAAGTAGCAGAGCAAATGTAAACAACACTTGCTCTACTGGTATTTTAATAGGCTTCCTTTGCTGCAAGGTCTCTTAACAACCATGAGATGGTATATATGCAAATATCACTTAAATAGTCAAATAGCAATGTAATGTGAGTGGATCAATAATGAGATCCCCGCAAATTTAATACACTACGAGGTTCAGCTGAAATGAAGACTGGAACGGCAAAGTGTGATTTTATCTACTAGCTTAGACCAGGATGAATAGATAAATGCACATGTTTTAAAGGTCAGTAACCATAGGATCACACATAGTAAGTGTGTCACATTTTTTTCCTTCAAGGCCTTATTCAAATTCTACCTCTCCCATGAGGCTTTTCCTGTTATTTCTGGAATATTCTTTCTTTCCTTGGCTCTTTTCGTAATTTGTGTCTTTTCATCCTAACACTCACCACTGCCTCATACTGCATTGTCTCCTTACTGAGGCGCATAATTAAGCACATTTTAACATTTCTGAAATTAAGATGCATCCTATAATTTATATGCATATTTAACGTGGTGCTCTTTTCCCCCTTCTCTCCCTCCTGCACCCCCCAAACAGCTCTCATAAATCAGTGGAAGAATTTATAATTGATCAAGCCTGGAAATAGCTTTGCTGTCTACCTACCTGGAGGACAGGTAGCACACCTTTGATTCTTGTAGTTTCTGATGATATAGACTATAGCCCTTACAGGATAGAGACGTGGGGGAACTGTAGTTCCTAACACTCAGGCTCTCCCAGACTGCGAAGAGAGAAGAACTTTAAAGAGGAGACCACCATCAGGAAGAATTTTTGGATTTATATCATTGGAGTGCCATCCAATGATTTCCCCTTCATCTCTCCAAATTCACGTTAGTGTTCTAAGTCTCAATCTCAGAAGATTCTGTGATAACATATTTGTCTATATAGCAGCAAACAAATCAGACTTTACATATTTTATGTAAGTGACTTGAAGTTCAAAGCCCTAATTGCTTTCCTTTCTCTAATGGACACTCTGCTGGGCCATCCAGAGGCCTCCGCCCTCTCAGCACTAAGGCAGTCATTTCCCCAGCTGCTGGGAATGTTGGTGGCTGACAGCTCGTGATTGATTCCTGCCGCAGAGATTGCTCTTTGTTAAAGAGAACTGCCTAAGCTAAGCTCACATCGCCTTCCTGGGAGAGCCCACATGCAGTGACTGGTCAGAGATGTAAGGCCTGGTCCCCTGCCCCAGTCTGGGATGACAATTCAGAGCCTCCTCAGCCTCAGAGCAAATCATGGGATTGCCCGGGATCTTGGTCATCACAGCCACCTTTCCCCTTCTGTTCACTCCTGATTCTTTCCCTTTCCCGTAAGAGTCTACCCTCCCAAGATTACTACCTCCCAGGGTACGTGATTTGTGACAGTTGGTGTGTTAGGAGTGGTCCGCAAAATGATTCAACAATAAGATTTGGATCATCCACGAGCCAGTTAATAATAACTCCTATCAACTGATGGTAGGTGGAGCATGGGTGGACCCCAGCATGAGGCAAAACTTTCATTGCTGGTGAACTGGGATGGTAAAGTAGTGAAATAGAATATTCAGCAGGTCTGATGTACGAGGCATTTGAGAAACAGAGGGAATAGTAATAATAAGGATAACTCATCACCAGTTAAAGACTAGGTGGGTAAGCCAAAGCCTGCTTTGTGGCATATCAAGTGACTTTCGTCTCCTGCTATTGGAGGGCAACCAAATCTGAGAACCAAGCCCAAGACTTACAAAAACAAGAACCGTATAATTCCCAACAATTCAACATCCCTGGCAGGTCTGACACGCCAAGGCCAATGCCCCAGGTTGGGAAGAATGGACCTTGAGACATGAGATAAAGATGTCTAGGTTGATGCACTTGGCAATCTTAAGTCCCCAGATTCTCTTGAACCCTCTGTAGAAGTGACCCACCCCTCCCCATTAAAGGCTAATGCCCCCTCCCCACCTTGATGAAAGACAAGGCAGAGGGACTCTGTCCTTGCAAGACAACATAGACTCTTCTCAGGGTCTGTCCTATCTTCCTCTTCTGGCCACTCAAATAACTAGAATAATTCACACCAAAATTTAGCCTGGGAAGTACTGGGCATGCTAGGGGAAGAAAGGGATCTTAAGCCAAAGGAGCTGTAGGACCTAAACAACAGTACTGACGGGGACAGGAGAAGATATCCAGGACTAAATTCCAAGGATTAAGGAAGGAGAGTCAGATAAGGGAGAATTTATAGGTGTGAGAGTCACATAGAATTTAACACTTGGCAAGAACCCAGTTAGGTAGTGATAAGGGTGGGGGGGACGGGGGTGGTTTCGGGAGCTTAGAGAAAAAAGTGGCCCACGCTAAGTAATACTGTGCTGTCGGTTGAAGGAAGGACCAAAAGCATCAGGAAAGTAGGTAATAATGGGTGTACCAGTTAAAGTTGGAAAACCTGTGAGACAACCCTGATCTATGAGAAGGCCCAGAAAGCACACTATGTAACAAAATGGTAAGGAATGCACTGTTGCAAGGGGCAGGAGCCTTGCTGGGAAGCTCAGTGGTGGCCAACGTTGGTAGATCACGCCCGGCAGTGGGAGTTGGTACAGAATTAAGCTCCTTGGTGGTGGGGAGGGGGTGGCACTTAGTCATGTGAAACAAAGTGGGTGCAATTATTGTGGCATGCATCAAGGACAAGGTAAGAGTTTCTAAACATATGTCTTTGGACTTGCTAGAGCAGAACTATCTGGAGGAGAAAAAAAAAATATATATATATATACATATTTCTCATTTTCCACCCCATACCTCCAATCTTTGTGGGCGGGCCCCAGGAATGTGTATTTTTTAAAGCTCTCTGGATAATTCTGGTATGCAACCTAATTTAGGAAATGCTGCTACATCAAGAACTCAGATTCAATGCAGCCTATGATGTATGCACATCTTTCTCCATCTTCCTGTTCCAGCTTCTTACAGAAGGGGGAAGTCAAAATGGTCAAAAGTTCGGTACTCTTAAATACAATGTGGAGAGCTAATGTATGAAGTTCGCGGGAGGGACTGGGATACTTTTGACTATTGGACACCGACAATTGCAACTCAGCCCCTTGCCTCTGTCACTCAAGAAGCTCCGAACAAGCTCCAAACCTCTGGCTCTCAAGAGGACTTTACCATTTGGGCTTCCAAATGATAACCTCATCCCTGGCGGTCTCTCATTTTTGCAATCCAATTTCCCTCTCCCATCAATTTCCTCACTTATTTCTCATTGTGTTTATATTCCACATATTACTGTAGGCAGCCTCAAACCCATTTTTTGGTTGTTGTTCTTGTGAGGAACAAGTGAAGAATCAATTAAATGAAGAAGGAGAAAAAGGATCTTGTCAGTGCTTAGAAATAGAGGCAGTCATGGATGTACAGGACCTGAATTATTCAGAATATAGATTATCACAAGCTGCTTTTATCAGACCATTATTTTAGAATGAGAGTTTACCACTGAGCGTTTTTCTAAGCATTGGGCAGTTAGTTACATATGCAGTATGTATACTAGGATGAAAGGGTGAGAAGGATGGGAGGGTGAATTCGGCTATGGTTGGTCTGGGCCCTAACTGAAGGTTCAGGTTTCAGCATTTTTCCTCAGGCATGACCAGATCCCCGCACCGGGCACTGGTCCTGAGTCCCACATACTCACAATATCTGTACACAAGGCAATTAGTCGGGTGGAGAAGGTGTGGAGGGCAAGGCTGAGGGGTCTGTTTAGTAATTATTCTTACCTTGCCCAGAGAGTGATATTTATTATAATTGTAGATCCCTAAATTCCCATCTGATACTGTTCTTTTTCTACCCGGTAGCCCCTGTGTGTTTTATATTAAGATTCTGAGTCATGGGAGGGGAAGTGAAAAGCTTTCTCTGGAACAAATCTGGAATGGAAACCTAATAATGTTTTTTTTTTCTTTTTTCTCGGGCTGGATAAATGTCCTAAATGAAACTGCCAGAAAGTCTGACATTATGTCCCTGATTATAAGCTTTTTCTCTCCTTCTGTAGTTGGCAATTCCTTGGAAGAATAGAGCTACAGTTTCCAAATGTATCAAAATCTTAAAAATACAGCTTGTGCTCGTTGAACTTTATTTTCTCCTCTCTGGAAGGTAAGTGATCGTGATTAATAGCAATTCCACTTGTGGGACTCCGAGGCAGCGTGGCCCCCTGAGGAAAAATGAGAAAAGAAAATCAAGCTAAAACACATTTGTCTTCATTTCAAGAGTATGTTATTCACTTCTATTTATTTAATGGTGTGTTTTGTCCATCTTGGACTGGGTTTGCCTAATATTCTTGTGCCTCCTAGAGGACTTACAATGGCCCTGGTACATTCCAGAGCTGGCCCCTGAACTAACCTTGTCCACCGTCCTGTCTTTCCCACCCTCAGGTGCCCTCTGGGCCTTTAGAGACATCCGCCTTGTAAGGAGAGGCAAGTACGGGTTCCTCACTCTATACCAAAGTACGAGATGACCCTCAGGGCTTGTCAGCCCACAAACGTGCTTGACTTGATGTAAGTGCTACCCTAGTCTCATTTGGAAATCTATCAATGCTTAGGAGAGCTAAGAAATCTGAAACCAGACGGATATCAGGGCGTAAGGGAATGAGCTCCTCTCTTAAGCACAAGTGACTTTGGAGAAAATTAGCCAACATTTAACTGACTTATCTGGAGAAAGAAATACAGCCTCACATTTGTATGTCATTTTATTGTTCATCGTGACATTTCACAATATTATCCACGGGGTCTAATGAAAAAAACTCTGAAGGGGGCAGAATTGGCATCATCATTTTCTTCATACAACCACCTTCCCTGCCTCGCTGCCAGGCACTTATTCCTCTCGGTCCCTAATATTTATGGATTTATATTTTTGAGATGCAAAAGAATTAAACTAGTGCAATTGGTCAGCCTAATAGAGTTGCTAAAATATCATCATCATATCCTTTTGGACAGGATGACCACTTTCGGGCCTTAGCTTCCTCATCTTAAAAATAAAGGGTTGGTATTATAGGATTGCTTGGCATCTGTGTACCCCTGGTACTCTATGGGCCACAAAAAAGTCCTCACCAGACCGGGGGTTTCTCCATGGACTTCCGCAAGACAGCAGTATAGGAAGACCCTGAACTCGCCTCCCTTAGACATACCAGAACTATGGCGATATATGGAACATTTTCTTCTGAAAAAGATCTGGAAACAGGGTGAACTGCTTTTCCACCTCAACAGACAAAAATACCACATCAAGATGGGTAGGAGAAGCAGACACACGGTCTTGCCAAACACCCCACCCCAAGTGTGGGGATGCACAGTAAGTAGAGAGGGATCTCACCAGGCTGGTGCTTCTCCTGGAGGAGCAAGGAGTTGGTGCCCCCACCTCAGGTACCTTAATATCTGGGATCTTCACAGAGATGAGCCCCTATAATATCTGCCTTAGAAAATCAAGGGACCCACGGGCACCTGGGTGGGTCACTCAGTTGAGTGTCCAATTTTTGATTGCAGCTCAGGTCGTGATCCCATGGTTGTGGGATTGAGCCCCACGTTGGGCTCTGCCCTGAGCGTAAGATTCTCTGTCTCCCTCTGCCCCTCCCCTGCCCCTGCTCATACACACATTCTCTCTCTCAAATAAAAAAGAAGAAGAAAGAAGAAAACCAAGAGACCCAAAGCGCTATAGGAAATGGAGACTCCCCTTTCAAAGAGCTCATGTGCAGCCTGTTCACCCGAAGACCCAGGAAAAACCCAGCAATTTAAAATGCACTTAGACGACACCTGAAAGAGATTTATTTACTCATCTAATAGTACCTGCTAGAGGGTCAGGGGATATTTGAAACTCTCCCCAGAGATGGAGGCACTGACAGACGCCATTTTGCAGGTGGGAGAGCTCAGAGGTGGCACCCTCCTTTAAGACCAGCATGGGGCCAGGGGTCAGGACACTATTCCACTGCTTTGCTGAAGCCAGAGAGCATGGCCTAACCCCTACGCTCTCTAGCTGCCTAGCTGAAGTCAGTGGGCAAATGCAGTCCACACATGGGTCGCCCTTTGAATGTCTGGCCCCGGCAGTCAAGTGGGCTGCGTTCCTGAACTTCATGGGGATGTAACAATTGGCAAGACAGAGTGTTTGCAAGCCACCACCCCACAGCACTGCACAGACAATAGAGTGACACATAAGCCCAGTCTTCCTATGAAGAAGGCCCACCGACTTAGCCTGGAGCCTCAGCTTGAGGAACATGCTTCAGGTTTCCCACACATCTAGAGGCTGCAGAGGCACTCTCGGGAACGTAAGCACGGAGACCCACCCTCACACACCCCCGTGGCCTTCCTGAAGCTTGATGAGATCTGCCGGAAAAGAGCTTATACCCTTGGTCTGGCCCCCCCAGTATTTGTCATGCGAGCAACACTTGCAGATCTCCTGGTCTGGCAGCCAGGATACAATAGAGATATAATAATTTACGTCTTCAAATAAATTATACCTTCAAATAATTTATATCTTCAATAATTATGTCTTCAATTTCACGGGAAGAGTTTAAGACGGTAGGTGTTAAATATTCTTTAAATGTTTGGTAGAATTCACCACTGAAGCAAAGTTTATGCTTAGAAATCTGATGATGTATTTATGGGAAATGCTTCTAAACCATTTTGCGAGGTCAGCACTACCCTGATACTATCCCCTGACAAGGACACTACAAAAAAAGAAACCACAGGTCAATATCCCTGATGAACATAGATGCAAAAATCCTCAACAAACTATTAGCAAACTGAATTCAACAATGCATTAAAAAGATGATTTGCCGCAATCAAGTGGGGTTTATTCCAGGGATGCAAGAATGCTTTAACATATGCAAATCAACGAACATGATGCACATTAACAAAACGAGAGATAGAAGTCATATGATCATCTCAATAGATGCAGAAAAAACATTTGGCAAAATTCAACATCCATTTGTGATAAATACCGCCCAAAAAGTAGCTATAGAGGGAATGTACCTCAACATAATAAAGGCCATAGATGACAAACCCCCAGCTACTACCGTACTCAATAATGAAAAGCAGAAAGGAATAAGACAAGGCTGCCCATCTCCTCACCTTTATTCAACATTGTATTGGCAATCCTCGCTAGAGCAATTAGTCAAGAAAAAGGAAAGGCATGCAAATTGAAAAGGAAGAGGTAAAACTGTCACTATTTGCAGATGACCTGATACTATATAAAGAAAACCCTAATGATGCCACCAGAAAACTGTTAGAACTAATAAAGGAATTCAGTAAAGATATATGTCCCTCTGTGTTCATATTTTCATTGCCATGTTATTTACAAAAGTCAAGATATGGAAATAATCTAAGTACCCATCAATAAATGAATGTGTGTGTATATATTCATATATGTGAATATGAATATATATATATGAATACTATTCAAGCATAAAAAAGAATGAAATCCTGCCATTTTCCACAACATGGATGTACTTTGAAGGTATTATGCAAAGTGAAATAAATCACACAGATAAAGACAAACACCACATCATTTCATGTATATGTGGAATCTAAAACACCAAACAAACAAACAAAACAGAACCCAGACTCATACATACAGAGAACAGACTGGTAGTTGCCAAAGAGAGGGGGGTGAGGACCTGATATGGGTGAAGGGGATGAAGAAGTACAAACGTCAGTTATAAAATAAAGAAGTCATGGGGATGTAATGTACAGAATGGGGAATATAGTCAATAATATTGTATTAATTTTATATGGTAACAGATGGTAACTAGATTTATTGTGGTGATCATTTTTGAAATGTACACAAATGTCAAATAACTATGTTGTACTCATATATATAGGTTATCTCATCTAGACTTATGACTTTAAATAGCATCTATATACTGAAGACTCTCATATATACATCTTTAGATATGATTGCTCCACTGAGCTCTGGTTTCATGTTCAATGGCTGATTAAGCATCTCAAACGTATCATAAGCAAAGTAGACTCATGATCTCCTCTCTACCCTGAAAACCCCATCAACCCAAATCTCCTCCTCCATCAGTCCTCAATCTCAGCAAATGGCACCACCTCCCGTTAGTTGTTTAAACCCAAAATCTATGCATCATCCATAATTCCTTTCCCTCCACTTTTAACCCCTTCATTCTGCAATCTTGTCAGTCTGCCTATCAACATATCCTGAATCCATTCACTTTTCTCCACCTCCATTGCTATCATAATACAAATTACCATTATTTCCTATCTGGAATACTGTAATCATTGTTGCAGTGCCTCTGGTTGCCAGATATAGTATCCAACCTGTAGGTATAGATGCTTGTCCATAGCTAGGTCAATCAGATTCCCTCTCCCAGGAATACGAGTCTTAATCAAAAGGACACACAGAAGTCCCCTCAATTCTATCACTATTTTAGGAAGTTAGTTGTAGATGGGTCAATAACAACTTTATTACCAAGAGGAACCAATTCAAGGATTCCTGACCCTGAGACGCTAGAACTTTTTTGGATCCTTTGAAGCCTCATCATTACCTTTTTTTTTTTTTTTTTTTGACTTGTGAGCTACCCAGTATCCTTCCCTAAGGAAGGGTACAGCAAAAAGTCTCCCTTGGACATCTCTAAAGAATCCACAAATGAGCTTTAGTTGGATTCCTGTCATGACAGAAGACACAAACACTTGATTAGAACAGCACCAGTCCTCATGTTAGTGAACAGGGACTTTTCTTTCTTACTCATTAGCCTTATCCTTAATGCTTAGTGCAGTGTGGCACTAATGCTATAATACATTAACCAAATATTTGTTAAGTGAATAAATGAATGAATGTTATCCAGGCAAAGGAGGAGAGAATAAAGGGGGGTCTAGACAGAAAAAGCATCACATTGGGATGAGAGAAAACATGGTACGTTAAAGAACCAAAAAGAAGTCAGTCTGCATGCGGTCTCGAGAGTCAGTGAGAGGATGGTTAAGTATGAAGTAGGAGTGGTCAAATCGTAAAGGAGTACAAGCCTGTAAAAGTGCAAACTTCATGGAGGAGGAAAAGGGTACATCTTTACATTTTAAGAAGAGGAGAAAATGATAAAATTTGCATTCAGAGATGACCCTCTGGTTGCAATATGGAGGTTTGAGTTGGAGAGGCAACGGACTGGAAATAAGTGGCTAGCCTAGGGTAGCAGTA